>NC_089512.1:24160375-25360375 GCF_036850995.1 Saccopteryx leptura | reverse complement strand
TGGGTTCTGAGAAAGAGCATCCAGCTCAGAAGACCAAGGCAGAAGTTGCAAGAATTCTCTGACCTAGCCTTTGAAACCACACAGCATCATTTTTATTGCACTTTATATGTTACATGTGAGTCACTAAAGCCAGTCCAGGTTCAAGAAGAGGAGAGTTAGATCCAAGTCTTGCTGGTAGGTTTCCATTACAGAAGAGCTCATGGGATGAGAGACATTGTTGTAGTCATCATTGGAATATACAGTTTTCCAAATCTTTGTTTTGATGCTAGCCTCGTCCTTTACCAGTTGACTGTTTTTGTTTGTTTATTTTATTTTGTTTTGTTTTTGCCCCCTTCCCGGGCCTGTGCTCCCAGCTTTCTCATGTGAGACTTAAACTCAGTTCTGACAAATTTCTCTTCTGGCTATCAATAAAAAGTCTTTGTTTCCATGTGGACCTCACATAACCCAGATTATATCCTCCCAAAATTTAGACAAGCCATTCATCATGTAAAAAATAAAGGAGAAGGAGAGAGAAATTCTGCCATTTTGATGAATCTACCATCAACATTATTTCAAATACAGAATTTAAAGGGAAACTGAAGGTCATGGTTCCCCTAGGGTATGGGCTTATCTGGAGCATTTTTCCTATTATGTTCTAAGAAAACAGTGCACCTAATAAATATCGTGACTTCAGCTATTTGATTGATCAGATATCTTTGTGTTTAAAGACGAATATCTACATGACAGGAGATAAGATAGAAATTGCAAGACAGCTTGTTAACACTGTGTCAACTCTAATTCTTTATCTTTTAAGGTAGATAAAAGCCACTTTTAATAAGTACTATTAAATCTACTGCCTTTGAATCGGAACCAATCACTTTTTAAATGGAAGATCACAAGGACTCATCTCAACTCTTAATATTTAGGTAGATTTGATGTTTTAGAAGACCTGTTTTTTAGTGTTTGGCTGGATGGACTGTGTAACTACAACAAGCACAGATGGTTGCAGTAAAATAAACACACTGAACACGGAGCAAAGCAAATATAGTCAAATCATATATTCTTCAACTGTAGGCCCTCATAGGTAGGTAAGTGCATTGTTATAAAAATAAGAGGTATAATAATTCTTTTCAATCTGGCTTTTCAATAAGTGGAACTCCAGTTGTTGAACTTGTTATCATAGGCTGGAATCAAATATGGCAATGGATGGGAAGAAAGTAAAGTCAGTTTAGAAAGATTATTTTAGAAAATTGTCAAGAATTTTATTATCTTGACAATATGCCTCAAAGTCTTCATAATTGAAGGATATATCTTTTATCACATTTTTTTTCCTCTCTTTGAAGGCTGTCACTAATAATAGTCAATTGTTAAAGAGACATTGACTCCTGCCACTTGAAACCTAGGATATATGTATGAGCAAGTCACACTTATTTAAAAAGTTAAGATGATGCTATTCCATATAATTAGAAAAGTCATTGTATGAGAAGTCAGAAAATTTGAAAAATCTGGCTTGGAGTCTGTGACTCACTCACCTTGGGTAAGCACCTACTCTGCCCAGACTGAAGTTTGCTAATATGTAGAACTCAATACGTAATGCCTTTTATCTCTTGACTTCTCGTCCCCTTAAGTTGCCCTAAAATAGCAAGTTTTCTTGGTGATTGATGTTATAAGAGACTTTTACCAGCGCTAGCACTGGGAGCACATATATTTAAACTCATTTTAGTCATTTAATCACTTTCCCCCTTACCGCCCTAGCTCAAGAGTTGATGCTACAAACCCACTGAACAACTTAGGAACTCCACATTAAACATGTTCACATTTATGATCGGCGTCAAAGCACAGCCTGGGCAAAACCCTGAATAGAAGGAAAAACAGAACTTGCTCAAATACTGAGCTAGTTTTAAAGTTAAATGGCTTCAGCTGAGAGAGGACTCATGGGAAATCACGTTTTCAATATAGCCCTGGAGTTCCCATGTCATACCTCATTTGAACATTTCGCTAGAGCAGGCAGGGAGCTGTACGGGGCAGAGAGATTGTTATGCCTAGTATTGCTGAATGATTGTTATTTTTGAAAATGCCCTAAAAATGTTGAATCAAATTTAGAACTGTGTTTGAGTGTAATAGAAACTCAGGAAATAAAAATAAGGCCAAAAAAAAAAAAAAGCCCAAAAAAAAGAAAACAGAGAATATGATATAGTAATAGGAAGGAGAGCACGGAGGGAACTAAGCGAGGATATTGTGGATGGGGCTGGGTAAGGGCTGGCATATGATATCTCTTTTGTGTATATGAGGGTGCCAGTGATGCCAGATATCCTTGCTTTTTCTTCAGAGGTTTATAATCTTCTAAAAATAATTCTTTGTAGCTCACAGTTCAGAAAGCTTAATTTGCATTAATATAGAGTATGCGGTGAATGCGAATATCAGAGCTTTTTATCTGTGTCTGTGAGAGGGAAGCACAGACAATAACCCAACCTTGTAACTAGCTCAAAAGACAGACAGGTGGGGTGTTCATTTCCACTCCTTTGTGCTGCAGGGGATGGTTGGTGGAGTCTGAGACGCAGCACGATGATCGCCTTGCTCCTTAGGAAGGTAGCCGGAAAGGAACACAAGGAGAAGGGTGGTGTGTTAGAATGCAGGGGTATCTAGCTCAGGCTGACTCACGCTGAATGGTTTGAGCTTCATGTGGTTCTAAGTTGGGAAGTGTTCCATGGGGAACTTTGTCTCATAGGCAATAGGGCAGAACTCAAAATGAGAACTTGGATGTTGAAGTGAATGTACAGGTCACTGTAGATGCTGAAAAAGCTGCCCCAGAGAAGCTGGCCACCCATCTCTTAGCCCAATTCACAACCTCTGAACCCTGGGGAACAGATTACATTTTATTTATCTGTCTCTTGGTGACGTTTTCCAACCTCTACAGAGCATGTAGCCTTTTATATGTGACTCAGTAGAGAGGGATTTTACCCAAAATAAGTGCTCAAAATAAAAGGCACAGATTTATACTCAAGCCTTTATAAAGCATCTAATGTACAGAATGGCCTCGCAGTCAATTTTATATTGAACAAGCAAGAATCCTGTTTGGAGAAAACAGATTAGCCTAATACATCCTCCATTAATGCTGGTTTTGAATACCTGTAGAAGCCATGTGAAAAGAATCACTCTTTCAAAAACAGACAAATTTAACATGGTGTTAGATTTCACTGGCTGAAAGGAAGATCACTTTCCAAGGCAAAAGAGCCAAGTGCCTGTATTGTGATCACAGACACTTACAGGATGAATAAATAAGTAATGAATCCTAAGGTTTTACAAATGAGTGCTTAGGGCTTCACTTAAGTTTTCCAGTAGCATCATTATACATGAACTCAAAATGTCAGATCTCAGATAGAAATGGCTCTGGAAATTCTTAGATGATTAAAGTGTGGTTCTGTAGATGGCAGAGACATTTAAAAATGCACTTGCAGTTTCAATAATATTGTTTGAAATAATGAGAAGTATTATTTCTGAAAGTTGTATATTACTAGTGTGATAGAATTTTACATCCTAGAGTAAAAAATAGCCTAAATCTATTTAACCTATTTTCTTCTTCTTTTCTAAGTGAGAGGAGGAGAGATAACAGACTCCCACATGCACCCCAACCAGAGTCTACCCAGCAACCCCCGTTTGGGACTGAGGCTCTGCCCATCTGGGGCCATGCTCACAACTGAGCTATTTATAGTGCCTGAGGCATAGGCTACATGGATGCATCCTCAGTGCCCAGGGCCAATGTACTCAAACCAATCAAGCCATGGGTGTGGGAGGGTAAGAGAGATAGAGAGAGAGAGAAGGGTGACGGGGAGAGGTAGAGAAACAGTTGGTCACTTATCCTGTATGTCCTGACTGGGAATCAAACCCAAGACATCCACATGCTAGGCTGACATTCTACCACTGAGCCAACTGGCCAGGGCCTAGCCTAAATCTATTTTACTCACTTAATCACTAAACAATTCTCTGTTCAAACAGTTTAGACATTTTTCTTCTAGTGTTGCCTGACTGGGAAAGTAGAAGATTCACTTTATTTATAGTCTTGTAATTTGGAAGCCTCAGTTTATTACCTATTCCTTCAGTTAGACCTAAAGTGCCCTCAGGTGTTTCCTTGTAAGTTAGGAACCTAACATACAACTGTAAACTCATTGGAACAACCAGAGACTGATGAGATCTGGGTCCAAGAGGTGATGAGCAGTGGAAGTGGAGTCTGGCAGAGTTGTGGCCTCGAGACTTTAGGAATGGGCTTATATACTTAGGTATCTATTTCTCCCAACCAAAGCGGAGTAAATAAAATGGATTGTTTGTCTTGGTGTTTTTGTTCACTTGAGGGTACTACATAATAGAAAGATACTTAATTCAACTTAATGTGACTCAGTCTTCCATTCAGTCAACAAAAAGAAGTACAAAAAATCCAGGGCTTGTAGTGTCCCAAATATTGTGCTGAGTGCCAAAGAGTGGTCAGCCAGAGAGTCACAAAGCACTCGTTCCCTCAGGCAAATACATGTTGCTCTTACACAGTGAGTGCTGGGACATAGGGCTTTGGCTCCCCGGTTGTACACTTTTTGGCTTACTGAGGCTGGGTTATATATAATCAAATAATCAGAGATGCGTATCTAGTTGTGAAAATGTACATTCTTGCATTTATCCCTTTTAACTTATCAAACACTTGGTAAATAGTGAGTTAGGCCGTAGAGAGTAATGATTATTAAATATGGAGATTTTTTTACCTCGTGGATCTTCAGTCAAGTCTCTGATGGTGACAAGAGGCATTGATCAAGAAATGACACAAATCACGGTAAGGATCTGAGGGACAAGTGGTACAAAGCATATGTGTTTGTTACCTTCAGAACCTAAGTAAAGTTTTTGGAAAATGTTATCAGAGTATACTATATTCATGAAAAAGTAAACAAATCATAAATGCCCAGCTTGATGAATTTTCACAAAGAAACAGAACATGACAAGCACCCTAGAAGCCTCACTTTGTCACCGCTCACGCCAATGCTAACCAGTATCCTGATTTCTAAAGCACAGCGTATTTCTTCTATTTGTGAGCTTTATATAATAAAAAATCAGGTCCTCTCCCCATTTTTTAATTGGATTGTTTGCTTGTTTGTTGCTGAACTTTGTGAGTTCTTCACATCTTTTGTATACTAACCACTTATCGAAGCTGTTGTTTGAAAATATCATATCCCATTTAGTTGGCTGTCTATTTATTTTATTGTAAGGACACATGCATCCCCATGTTCATTGCAGCATTATTCACAGTGGCCAAGACATGGAAACAACCAAAGTGTCCCTCTGGATGATGTATATACAACATAATCAATAGTTCACATGCTATAGAAATGTTTGCCTGAAACCTATGTACTCTTATTGATCAATGTCACCCTGTTAAAGTTAATTTCCTAAATAAAATTTAAAAAATAAATCATATTGCTGGTATTTTTCATATCAACTTTTTTGCTCATCATTACCTTAGTGAGATTCATCTCTATATTATTGTGTGTAAGTTGTATAGTATTCCATTCTATAGGTATACTTCAATTCATCCCTTCTGCTATGAGTGGGCAATGGGAGTAGTTTCTCATGTTTGTCCATTATAAATAGAGCTTCTATGAACATTCTAGTGCATATTTTTGTAGTGAAAGTAAGTAGGTATTTTTGGTGGGTATATGGAATCAACAAGAATGGAATTTCGGGATCAAGGTGTATATATATTTATCATTCGTGGATATTGCCCAAGTGGCTTCCCAAAGTGGCTGTACCATTTGCATTTTCTAGAGTTTCAGTTCCTGAACATTCTTTCTAATCTTTGGTAGTTTCAGCCTCCTTCATTTCAACCATTCCACAGTGGTATCACATTGTAGTTTTATTTGCATTTCCAAAAAGGGAGAACGGAAAAGTCTCCTTCAAGCAACTGAAAATTGAGCTGAGGCTTGATCTGGTGAGCCTTAGTTACATGGGTGATGAGGGGAACAAAGCATTCTTTGGGACGGGAACAGCCCTGTGTGAAGATCTGGTGGCAGGAGCCATCATGACGAGGAAGAGCTGGTGAAGGGAGTAGAAAGAGTTGTGATCAGATGAGATGAGGGTGGATCTCTAAGCACTAGCCTGATAAGCAGAACCATGCACGTTCCTCTTTACACTCAGGACAACAGAAAATCATCGTTAAGACTCTAACCAGGCGTCCCCAAACTATGGGCCTGCGGCCCCCTGACGTCATTTATCCGGCCCCACCGCCACTTCCGGAAGGGGCACCTCTTTCATTGGTGGTCAGTGAGAGGAGCACTGTATGTGGCGGCCCTCCAACTGTCTGAGGGACAGTGAACTGGCCCCCTGTGTAAAAAGTTTGAGGACCCCTGCAGAGGAGATGAGCTCATCAGATTTGCTGTGATCTTTCTAGCTACTTCACCAGATACAAATTGGGGGAGGGGAGGTGGATGAAAAGGGAGGAAATGAATCTGGAGAGGTGACTTACAGTAGCTCAGAAAGACAGCTCCAGGTCTTGAGAAAAGAGACCTTTTTTCTGTCACTGCATAGCTTGTGTGGACCTAGAAGTCCATAGTGGGTCTAATTTTACCGCCTGAACTCACCACAATCCAAATACCTTTTGGAATATGTAACCTATTCCTCAAAACCATAGGGACTAATTATACTTCATAGTAACATGAAAAATGGCCACAATCTCAGCATTGGCCTGATTAACGAAGAAACGTATTTTATAATTTCCAAGCACTTGAATAGGAGATTGGTTAATTGACTAACGTGGTTAAAATGATGGGTTCTGTTGTCTTTTCTCCATTTACTAAAAGTGAGAGGAAAGCTGAATTTACCTTTATATTGATTATATGATGAGACTAAGATCTCGGTATGTGTTTATGAGCACTCCTAGGAGATACTGATGTAGCTGAGGTTTGCTCCAACAGAAAAAAAATATATGGGACACTGTTTTATAATGAAGGGTGTATCTTCTTCTTGCGGACCAATCAAAACTGGAATTTAAGTTTGAAAGGTTCTGGGTCACTCTTATTAAGGACTTGCAATGAATTTTTGTTTCTGTGATTAGTCATGAACGTATGAAATACATAAATGTGGTGCATTGATGTTTATGTACATTATAACAATGAAAGGATGGGGGGGGGGAGTTCTTTATCTGAGCTTACCTAGGGAGAAACCTCAGTGCATTAGAATGGCAATTTAATCAGTCGCTAACACGACAACATAATGATCTTGAGAAATTAATTTAGAGTAAATTAAAAAGTAATATTCAGAAATTTCTCTAGACACAGATGTTTTGGGGATAGAGGATTTCTTTGAGTGTGACGCTGTGAGGATATGTGTGTATGTAGGCATGTGTTGTTATTATGGACTGAAGTTTACCATTAACTCTGTTGTTGAACAATTCATTGCCTCTCTCTACACACTGGTTTCTATGCTTTGAAATAAAGGAACTGGACTGAGATAATCTTTAAGGACTATTAAACTCATGTCTGAGTCTTCCACTATTAATCAGCCATGACAGCATGCTCTCCAATGAGCCCTCTATAACAGTCTCCCTTACTCTCGAATTAGAAAATTAAGATGATTAAAACATACAGAAAAAATAAGATTTGGGGGATTTTCTTTGCAGCCCAGAGAAAAACCAAGATTGTTTCATCTCTTTAGTTTTTCAAACGATTGTGTGAATAGTGGATACAGCCAAAACACAATGATTTGGTTGATATTATTTATTGACTGTTAGTCAATAAAACTATTAAAGGATAATTGAAAATATTTGAGCGCGTGTTGCTTTAACTTTGAGACTGTGGTGATTCATTGTATTGTACATCCATGCAAACTGACATGATAAAAAGTAATAACATTTGAGAGTAATTATAGAGACTGTCATAAACATTAATTAAGCAACAAATTGTGCCTTTGAGATCAATTCCCATTTATCTTCTTTGTGGATAAGAAAAGAGGCCTAAGAGAAGTTTCTCATCAATAAAACAACCTAAAATAGTCCCTAAATATAAGGAGAAATAACCCAACAGGCTAGAAAGCCATTAGACAGTGATTTCAGCTGCAGCAAGATAAGAAATTAAATGAAATCCTCATATTAAAAAAAATTGTTAGAGAAAACCGTATCTGCCAATAAAAGTTCTAAGCAGTCATATGAGTAAAGACTTGATATTCCTCCTTTGATGTTGTCCTTCTGAAATATAGTAATTATGACATTTTTATCTACATAGCACTTCCAAGACGAACTTTAAGTGTCATTTAATTATATTCAGATGATAGCAAATGCTCATGGGAATTGCAAGCAAATTATTTCATTACTGAGACCAGTTGGTTTTGGGTCTCAGAGCCTTTCTCCTTTTGACTTGTCTGCAAATATGAAGTAAAGTTTATATCATGGTGAACTTAACCCTGTAGGGTTGTGCTAAGTCCTCGATAACCTACCTTTCTGGGCTTAAACTCCTGACCCTGGTGATTCATTACCTAATTTTGTATATATTCGACTGATTGATGAGATGCGAGGCAGACAAGGTAGCAGAAAGTTAAAGGAGGAAATACATGTTTCAGAGTTACCAACAGAGGCATGCCTAAGGCTAGGCAGAAATTACAAATGAGCACCACGGCCTGCATAAGGGACAGGGACAGTCTGGAGAATGTGCCCTATTTGGAAGGACAAGCTGTCAAGAGGGCCATGAGCAAGCACAATGTTGCCTAATCTTTCATGTTTCAAGGATTTCAAAGTCCTTAGGGTACTTAGTCAATTTTTAAATTGTGGGGGCTTGTTAAATTGGTTTAAAAACATGTTGTGGAATAAACAGTATTGGGGGCTCCTGTGACTCTCATCCATAATCTTCAGTTTCCTAAAGCCATTTTAAGAATAAGAAATCTAGACTGACCAGGCGGTGGCGCAGTGGATAGAGTGTCAGACTGGGATGCGGAGGACCCAGGTTCAAGACCATGAGGTCACCAGCTTGAGTGAGGGCTCATCTGGTTTGAGCGAAAGCTCAGCAGCTTGGACCTAAGGTCGCTGGCTGGAGCAATGGGTTACTCAGTCTGCTGAAGGCCCACGGTCAAGGCACATATGAGAAAGCAATCAATAAACAACTAAGGTATTGCAACACACAATGAAAAACTGATGATTGATGCTTCTCATCTCTCTCCACTCCTCTCTGTCTGTCCCTGTCTATCCCTCTCTCTGTCTCTGAAAAAAAAAAAAAAAGAATAAGAAATCTAAAGGAGAATCCAAGCTACAGAGTCCAATTCTATTAAATTGAGCCAGAAGACTTTGCCACTTTTATAGCAAAAAAAAATAGATATCAGCAAATTTTTGTGATGTGACCTAATTGTTTGCAGTTCCAAAGTATTGAGAATGATCATCTATCCTTTCTTTCCAAATGGTATGCAAGTTAGAGAAATAGAAGATTAAAGTGAGTTTAAACTTCTTATGGGTATAATCACCTTCTCTGATAAATTTGTATAAAACTTTGAACTGTCTTAGATACCTGCACTTTAGCATACAATTGTGAGATATGAGATAATGGAGATTTAAAACAGAAGTCGAGGATTTCAAGTTAAGGACCTATATGTGAGCAGGTCCAAATAAACACAGTGGTGTATTAGTTTCCTAGCGCTTCCATTTCAAAGTACTACAGACTGGGTGGCTTAAAGAATAAAAAATGTTTTTCTCCCAGTTGTGGAGGCTGCAAATCCAAGATCAAGTTGTTGGCAAATTTGGTTTCTTCTGAGGCCTCTCTGCTTAGCTTGCCTATGTCCTTGCCTTTTTGCTGTGTCCACACCTGGCCTTTTTTTTCTGTGTTTGCATACCCCTGGTGTTCTTTTATGTGTCCAAATTTCCTTCTCTTAAAAAGGCATTAATTATATTGCATTAGAGCCCACCAACATGACTTCTTCTTACCTTATCTCTTTAAAGACCCTATTCCCAAATATAGTCACACTCTGAGGAACTGGGAATTAGAGCTTCAACATGTGAATTTGGAAGGTGGGGGGGGGTCAAAGCATAATTAAGCCCATTATAAGTGGTGGTGTGCTGGTAAACTAAACAGACAGCTCTCTAGGAAGAAAACTCTTTATTTGTAGCATTTGCCAGTTCCTGTGGTGTAAATACTCCCAACATGGCTAATTTCAGATTATTGACATAACATCACTGAACACAGACTTGTGACAATATGTGCAGTAGCACACTGTTCCACAGCAACTCCACTATCCCCATTCAATACACAAAAATAAACTCAAGTGCACAGATAATAAAGTGTAGTAAAATGGGAGGAGATGAAGTTTTTAGTCTATTTTGTCTCTGTTATTAATATCCTTTGTTTTTGTAAATTGACATAATTTATTTTTTACTGATGGCCATGTTGGCTTAGCCATTCATCAGCTAGCAAAATTCCTGAAAATTTAACAGTGGGTCCTCAAGAACCAGTACAAACCAGCTCCAGCACACCACTGCATCAGGGAGGTAGAGTTAAGTCACTGGGAATGGAAAAAGTAGGGCCGCTTCCTGTGAAATTAAAGAGAGGGAATCCATTGGGCACGTGGACAGACAGGATAGGGAGAAACAATCAATAGGAAGAGCTCAAGATGAATGGATGAGACCACAAATGGAGCTGGCAGGGAAAGCTAGTTTTCGACGGGGAAGTGAGTTAGTGGAACATGCTGGGAAGAGCGAGCCCTGGGGTCAGGTGATCTGAATTCCTATTCTCCTCTTACCCAACAAGCTGGGTGATTTGGGCAAGAACAGCCTCTCTGAGCCTCAGTTTCCCACTCTCTAAAATGCATCTTCCTTTCTGTATGATTTCTCACGAACCTCTCAGCTCTAAAATTCTCGGATCTTATCACTTAGTATATAATTGTCCAGTCGTTTCTATGTCTGTCTCTATATACTAGTTTTCCAAAACAATCTAAAGGTCAGGTGTGTGCCTGTCCGTTGTATGTTTTACAGTCACCTGAGAAGATACATCCAATGAAAAGAAAGAAACATACTCTATTATCTCTGATAGTCTGTAAGATTTTTTTTTATCAAAAAACATATTTTTTTCAAAACACATAGTTGCTTGTTTGTTTTTTCCTTATGGGCTTCAGAAGCAATGACAAGTAACCCGTTCTCACGTGCATCTGGCTTAGAAGAGCAAGTGTGTGTGTGAACCAGATCAGAACTGCGGGCCACCCTGGAAGAATTCTAGCTTCGGTTCAGTAGTCAAGCCCGAGTATATGCTTTATGCTTTGACTGCATCACAGCAGGGAGCCTTGTGGTTGTACTCTTGAAAAGTTCCCTTTAAGAGAAAAATGAGGGTTTCATGCACTTAAGACAAAAAAAAAGAAAAGAAAAGAAAAAAAAAAACAGAGATCTTCCCTGGCTCATAGATTCTCTACCCTTCTGCAAATATGCCTTTATAACCATGGCAAAACTGCTTTGCAAGTAACATGTTGAGTAGAAATGAAAAGAATCAGCTTACAATCTGTGGCTCACCCCACCTACTTTAATTTGTGACATGATCCTTAAGCCAGTGCTTTTCAAAATGTGTTCCCTGGTCCAGCAGTGTTAGTCTCACCTGGCAACCTGCGAGGAATGCAGATTCCCAGGCCCTCCCTCGTATTGACAAGGGAATCTCTGAAAACAGAGCCCAGCATTTTTTTTAAATCCCTTCACCTTTTCTACCCAGCCCCTCACCCTCTCCCCTCTGACAGCCGTCAGTCTGTTCTCAGTATCTATGAGTCTGTTTCTATTTAGTTTGTTAGTTTATTTTGTCCATTAGATTCCACATGTAAGTGAGATCATATGATATTTGTCTTTCTCTGACTGGCTTATTTCACTTAGCAGAATAATCTCCTGGTCCATCCGTGCTGTGGCAAAAGGTAAGATTTCCTTCTTTTTATGGCCAAGCAGTATTCCATTGTATAAATGTACCACTCAGTTCCCTACCCCCTAAAAAAAGAAAAGAAAAGAAAAAAATCTTGTAAAAAAAAATGGACAAAGGATGCCTGGCCTGTGAGTGCAGTGGATAAAGTGTCAACCTGAAATGCTGAGGTCACCAGTTCAAAACCCCCAGTCTTGCCTGGTCAAGGCACTTATAGGACTTGATACTTCCTGTTCCTCCCCCCTTCTCTCTCTCTCTCTCTCTCTCTCTCTCTCTCTTTCTCTCTCTCCCCTCCCCTCTCTAAAATGAAAAAATAAAATCATTTAAAAAAATAAATAATGGGCATAGGAACTGAGTAGACAGTTCTCTAAAGAGGACATACAGGTGTCCAATAGACATGAAAAGATGCTCAAAGTTCCTACTCATCAGAGAAATACAAATAAAACTACAATTCGAGATCACCTCACACCTGTCCCAATGGCTATAACCAGTAAATCAACAAACAAGTGTCAGTGAGGATGTGGAGGAAAGGGACCCCTTGTGCAGCATCTTTTCCCCGTTGATTTGAGAGCGGGAGAAGCATCAGCTCCTTGTTCCACTTAGCTGTCCCATTTAGTGGTGCACTCATTGAGTGCTTCTCATATAGGCCCTGATCGGTATCATATCTGTGACCATGGTGCACAGGGACACTACCCACTGAACCACCTGGCCAGGGCCCACAGTTGTGTTTTAATAAGCCCTCAGAGTGACTCTGATGCAAGCTAATTGATGATACATTCTGTAGAAAACTACAGGGAGTCAGCCTTTCTCTCATTTGTTCATCACATTTTTCATCTTCTAGGCCAGTGGTTCTTAAAGTCAGGTCCCTGAACTAGCTGTCTCAGCATCACTTGGGGACTTGCTAGGAATGCAGCAAATTCCTGGACCTTACTCAGACCTAGTCCATTAAGAATTTGGGAGATTGTGTGGGGTTCAGCAAGAGGGAGGGTTATGGCCAAAGTGTAATGTAAAATAATGGACTTGGGTAGCTCTGTTGGGATCCAGGAAAGGAAAATATTAGCCTGGCAGAAATACATCAGTTTTGGAGAAAAAGTAGCTTCAGAAGAGGAAGGAGAAGCCATGAGAAAAAAAAAATGATTCTGTAACTTCAAGTATATTAAGATCAAGAATAGTGTCAAGAGAAAAAACAAACAAAGTTTAAGAGGCATCTCATTCATGTGGAAGTTAGAGGTTTGGCTGTCCCTCCTCTTCCTGACCTTACTCTCCCCCACTCCACCCTGCCCTCGCTTCTTGTCTCTTCCAGCATGTCACCAGCACAGAAGAGCCCAGCCATGTTCTCACCACCATCCTAAGGTCAAGGTTATTTCTCATTCTCCAAAGTAAAGCACAGGACACATTCTAGGACAGGTCTCATTGAAATCCTGCCTTATGGAGTTATTTAACTTTAACTTATGACCTTTTTTAATTAGATGAAGCTGATTTAGGCACTGACATGTCCCATATTTATAAAGAAAGCATTTTATAGAACAGAGAAGTATCCTGAGAAGACGGGCTCACCATTTAAAGCTTTATCTAAAATGTAACATTTGTGTTGCCCTGGACTTTTCCCTACCATATCCTTCCGGTTCGCATCAAATTACAAGTCAGTGTTGAAGAACCACAGAGGCACAAAACTGATACGTTATTTCCCCTTCCTAGAATGCAGAAGCCTCTAGCAAATAAATAAATACATTAATAAATAAAACTCCAAGGATAAGAAAAGAAATGAAATGACTTGGTCTTTAGAAAAGCCCAAACTTTGATTTGCATAACTGCTTCAAAACTAGTGACCTGGGAATAAATTCCAAGTGGAAAGTATTTCCAAGTTCCGTTTATGAATAAAGGGCCCCTGGGAGCCTTTTCCTTGCTCTTCACTGATGAGCTTTCTTAGCTTTTTAAAATGTGTGGCCAGTGGGGAGTTTGCTCTTCTCCATGTGATTCTGACCCATTTCTCAACCACTTCCCCGACACCCTGAAGCCCTGTTTAGCACTCCAGGAGACCTTGCGTATTAAAGATATTCCTCTGAGAGATCAGGGTCCATAAACCAGTGAATAAGTCACGTGTGGCACAGTAGTGCTGCCTTTCATCTCAGGAATGGGCAATAAGGGTCATGCTACTATTTCATCCAAATGGGAAGAGGAAATTAACATGGGACACAGTAGAAGGCGGAAATCCTTTAGTTGCATTTAGCTGCCATAGAGTACTAGGTCCAAGAAAGCACACCAGAGTGAAAATCTCTGCTTGATGATATATGAGGCAGGGCTACTGAATTTGGGGACTCGTGGAATACGATGTCAGGCAAGACAAATCACACCCTTCACTCATAGCGCAGTTAGAAAGCCCTGTATTCCTTTGAGAGACAGATATCTCCTGCCATCAAATTGAGCTTTCATTGCTCAGAATGGAGTCCTGCAGGGTGATCAAGTAGATTGTATTGCTGGTCAATACCCTTTCTATTATTATGTTACTGGAAAATAATTATTATCTTCTGCTCGAGCCTGTGCAAGATAGAGAAAGATCAGGGAGAGGAAAACTACTGTATTGTTCAACCTGAATTTTATATTCTGCCCCTACACATGTGACAGCCAGCCACGCTAGTTGAAGATTACTTTCTATTATTTTAAATATAATCACCCTCAAATAATTTCTTCTGCCCTTTTTTTTTTCTATTATTATTTAGCTAGGTTGGGAATGTGATTCTGAAATTTATAACCAAAGAAAAAGTATTGAACATGTCAATATTTAATTTCATCTTCTCTCATAGATGTAATTTTGGTGAAAACTTTGATATCTATGGGTTTTTAATCACAACAATGCGGAAGATGTTTCAGAAAGTTTTGAGGGGGACAACAGTCTTGATGTTTAATTTAGTAAATGTTTATAATTTGTATTATCTTATTTCCACTCCTCGCAAATATCAAATAAATTGGAATCTAGAAAAGTTCCAGTTTTCAGCAATGGGAGTACCTAAAGAAACATGTAATGTTTTTATTATTATTATTATTATTATTATTATTATTATTGATTGATTGACTGGTTGATTTTAGAGAAAGAGAAAGAGGGAAAGACAGGCAGACAAAAATATCGATCTGGGCCCTGGCTGGTTGGCTCAGTGGTAGAGCGTCGGCCTGGCGTGCAGAAGTCCCGGGTTCGATTTCCGGCCAGGGCACACAGGAGAAGCGCCCATCTGCTTCTCCACCCCTCCCCCTCTCCTTCCTCTCTGTCTCTCTCTTCCCCTCCCGCAGCCGAGGCTCCATTGGAGCAGAGATGGCCCGGGCGCTGGGGATGGCTCCTTGGCCTCTGCCCCAGGCGCTAGAGTGGCTCTGGTCGCGGCAAAGCGACGCCCCAGAGGGGCAGAGCATCGCCCCCTGGTGGGCGTGCCGGGTGGATCCCGGTCGGGCACATGCGGGAGTCTGTCTGACTGTCTATCCCCGTTTCCAGCTTCAGAAAAATACAAAAAAAAAAAAAAATATATATATATATATAAAAAAAGGGCAGAAGAAATTATTTGAGGGTGATTATATTTAAAATAATAGAAAGTAATCTTTATATATATATATATAAACAGATATATATCGATCTGTTTCTGTATGTGCCCTTACTCGGGATTGAACTGGCAACCTTTGCATACTTGCATGATGCTCTACCCAACTGAGCTATCCAGCCAGGGTCAACATGTTGTGTTTGGTCATCTAAACTTCAAGACGTTGTTTTCACCTGTCACATTCTGGAGCTTTCCTGAATTTACTAAATGTGTCTGTCCAGTTCCTATAATCCTAGATGTAAGTTCTTCAAGAGATAGGGCCCTGGGGTATTTTTTCTAGTTTGTCCTCAGTGCATTTTAGATACCAAAATATATGTAGGCTAACTCCGAAAGAAGCAAACAAACATCCTTCTTCCCCTCTCCAACAGGGATTTGCAGCAGAAAATCAGTCTCTGAATATTCTCACCCTAAAATATTCTTCTGGAGGCTTCTTCCCAGTCACCTTCTATCATAGGAATGTTAAGCTTTTGCTTTGATGGGCTGTATAGTAGGGTTTCTTGTCAGAACTATTGACATTTAAGGCATAGTAATGTCTGTGGTTCAAGGCTGTCTGGTGTATTATAGGATGTTTAGCTGGAGCAATCCTGCTCTTGACTTACCAGGTGCCAGTAAGTTGGGACACCCCAAATGTGCCTAAACATTGCCTAATATCCCTTAGGGAGCTAGAATTGCTTCTCTCTTCTACCCTTACCTCACACTGAGAACCACTGGACTCGCACGGTACTACTTAACACACACTAGTCATTTCTCATGCTAAGAAACTCTTAAGAAACAGAGATACAAGGGGCATGCCCTGAGTAAGTATTATTGTCATCTTCTTGGTCCATAAGCTTTTCCTACAAATTCCAAGGGAAAAGAGCTGGTTGCTTAGTGAAAAGATATGTTATAAGCTCCATCCTACCAATCCCAGCCACCTTGAGCATAAAGACCTTTTGCTGATATCTAGAGTAGGGAATTTGGGGAAATGAATAGGGAGGTAAGGAGAGGATTCCACAGCAAAGAGAATGCATTAAAGACTGAATAGGTTCACAGGTTTTCCCCTACTCTGTTGACCTCCTACTGACTCTTACCTAATGGACACGCTGAAATCAATGCTGAAAACTGAAAATAAACCAAGAGACCTAAGGCTGGTCTGAATAGAATCTACATCAGGAAAAATACAGTAAGAAAATGAATAAATTTGTTTTTCCTAAACATTCTATTGTTATAGTTAATAATTTGTTATTCCTGGGAGGTTTTGTCCTGATTAAAGCCATTAAAATATTTATTTTTTCTCTCTAAATATTCACACCCATCTACTAACTTGGCAATCAAAGCAGAGTACCAATTAGGCTAAAATTATTTTCTTTCCCCCAAATCCTTTAATGGGGCCATCATTCCAAACTTTGCTATTTGTTGTTCTCTGCTACTAACACTAGCCAATTTTGGCAACAATAGCCACCATTGAGATTGTGTTGTAAAAGACATATCCACAGTCAGTAAACTGTCTTAGCTATCCTAATTAACCCATAGTCTGCATAATGGAGCCTGCCTTTCCACTCCTTCCACTTACCTAATACAAGAACTGGTAAAACAAAGACAGTAAAAGCTAATGTCCCTATGGGCTATGATAATTAGCAGCGACACTCTTTTTCTCAGAGCTAGTTCCAGTCATTAGTTGAAGTGCTACATAAATACTAAGTATCCCTTGTTGGTTTATAAAGTGAATCGCATCCCAGGATGAGGCTGGTTTATTGATTGATTATGTGGATCTGAAGTGAAGCAGAGGTGAGACCTTCAGGCACTATTAAGTATTCAAAAGCAATGCTCACTTTGAACAGCATTGGTATGCCATTTTCCCCAGCAGATTGGCAGAGGTAAAGAAGTTTGACCAGAGATAGCATTGCTCAGGATGTGAGGGAAACAGGTACTTTTATTCACTGCTGGTGGAAATATAGGTGGGTAGAACATAGATGACATAGAGTCCGCCGAACAATTTTGTGCGGCCCGCAGACTAATTCACGAAGTTCAAGAAAAGTGTTGCATAACAGTTGCCTTTTGTAGACCTAGTGCGGCCCACCGAACGGCTGTGATCTTGCTCTGCGGCCCACATGCTGAGTTGAGTTTGAGACCCCTGACATAGACAGAGGGTGTTTCAGTGGGGAAGAGCGGAGTGGGTTGCCAGGTGCAGGAATTACAAATAAACCCACCCTTTGTTCTAGCAACTCGACTTCTGAGAATGTATTCTACAAATCTTCTCTGGAAATGTTACAAACCTGAAAAAGTGTAAGGTTATGTTGTGGTTACGTTGTTCACAATCATACAAAAGAAAACAACTCAACTGTCAATCATAGAACTTATAAATACCATATTTTGTAACCAGACACTCAAATCTGTCAAGTGGGAATTGGAAAGTCATGTATCACACCTCAGCTTAAGTCATTCCTTCAACTCATTTACTCAAATAATTTGTAAATGTTTTGGGGTTGGTTGCCAGGGATTCACCTAGGTTATTACTGCTAAAAACGTTTGCATTTTTGTTTTTTAAAATAGAGAGATAGTCTAATGGTGCAGATCATATTGATTATATTTCTTTTATTCAGTCAACATTTTTTGAGTGAATACCAAAATGAGGCTCTGGAGCCTTAAGAAGGAGCAAAGGAATATGAAACTCTCCCAGGAATTTGCAGGCAATGGGGTAGGGACAAAGTAGCAGGCAGTGGGGTAAGGACAAAGTAGCAGGCAATGGGGTAAGGACATAGTAGCAGGCAGTGGGGTAAGGACACAGTAGCAGGCAGTGGGGTAAGGACAAAGTAGCAGGCAGTGGGGTAAGGACACAGTAGCAGGCAGTGGGGTAAGGACAAAGTAGCAGGCAGTGGGGTAAGGACAATGTAGCAGGCAATGGGGTAAGGACATAGTAGCAGGCAGTGGGGTAAGGACACAGTAGCAGGTAATGGGGTAAGGACATAGTAGCAGGCAGTGGGGTAAGGACACAGTAGCAGGCAGTGGGGTAAGGACACAGTAGCAGGCAGTGGGGTAAGGACACAGTAGCAGGCAATGGGGTAAGGACACAGTAGCAGACAGTGGGGTAAGGACATAGTAGCAATCACTTACTATATATATATTAAAAGGGTTTAGTCAGGGAAGCAGAGCCCATAATGAGTCTCAGAATAAGGGTAAATTCCTGTGGTAAATCACAGGAATTAGGTCTTAGTTGTGGGGGGAGCTGGGATGTAAAGTCTGAAAAGGAGAGATGGTGAATCAGAGAAGATAGCAACCAGAAAAACTAAGTCACAAGCATCTCCAGTCCCCAAAATGGGACTGCAAAGAAACGTGTGTGGGAGGCCTGCGGGAAGCTGTGTCTGCAGCCACGACCTTGTGAAGCTACAGCCAAGCATCCATAAGGAGCCTGAAGACACTGCTGGAGAACCAGGAGAAAAGCTAGGCATGGAGGAGGATAAAGTCAATTCAGAACCACACCTAAACACAAGGGCTTCATAAAGTAACGGCCACTGCTTCGTTTCTGCCTGCCAGATCTCAGCCACCTTGTTCTTGACCAACGACATAACTTGAACCCACACAGAGAAGGGGATTCTGGGAAACAAATTTCAACTTAGCCAAATTGGCTCAATACAAAATACCACAATCTGGATTTGTTTGCTTAAACCTTGTATCTCACATTCCTGAAAAACATATGTTCAACAAAAGTGCAAGGAGGTCTCTCCTAGACCTCATCCCATGCATAAGCGAAGAGTAGAAAATGTAAGTATTGTGAAATCTATGTCTCCGGATTACTGATTCCTACAGTCTTCGAGTGATACAGAGGCCGTGGGATGCAGTCACCCTCAGCAGAACTTAATGCGTAGAGCGCTATGGTTTGGAGGGTGTTTTGCACCGTAGTTTAAAAATGCAGTGGCTTTCATGGAGTAGGTACAAAATAAATGCTTGAATGGGTGTGGGTAAATGCAAACGTGTGTGTGGAGAGTCATTTCTCTATGTGGAGGAAGATGAATACAAGATTTTGTTCAATAGCACACAAATAGATGTGCACAGAGGAAATCTTCACCAAAATAGATTT
Source organism: Saccopteryx leptura (assembly GCF_036850995.1). NCBI lineage: Eukaryota > Metazoa > Chordata > Mammalia > Chiroptera > Emballonuridae > Saccopteryx > Saccopteryx leptura. The sequence continues at coordinate 25,340,861 of NC_089512.1, read as the reverse complement.
TTTTTTTTTTTTTTTTTTTTTGTAATTTGGCTGAACCAAGGTATTGGAGGTGAACACCAACAATGCCATCTTTTGTGCCTGGTACAGAAGGCTCTTCCCCTTTACTCCTTCAACTCTTTCCATCCCCCAGCCAAACATCAAGAATATAAACAAGAATGAGACTACATATATTGGTTTGGGCACATAGAATGATTTTCAACATTTCTCATCAGTAACCAGCATTTAAAAATGGGAGATTTTGCATAAGTGTCCAAATGTCCAGTGTCTTTAGGAAATCCACAAGACCCGGAAACACTGGTCTGGTGTTCCCAGGTGACAGCAGTGGCTGGAGCTCAGTGCCGACTGCCCACATGAGACCAGGTACCCTCCTGATTGTCAGAGCCCCCTCCACTTTGAATTGTCACCTGACATATGGGCTGCATGTCCTTTGCCATTTATCATTCAACATGTGATATAATGTCTTATAAGAAATATTGATTGTTGATCATAGTTGATGCTGCCACAATTTATTTAACCTTTACCATGTATAAGGCACTGTGCTAAGTGCTTTAACACATTTTTTTTTTTTTTATCAAATTCCCTAAGCCTTACAACGTAGCTGTTATTTCCATTTTACGGGCGAAAAACTGAGATTAAGGGAGTTAAAGACCCCTCTTGAGTTAAATCAAAGGAAATGATATAGTCAGCAGTTGGTACAGAAAAATAGAATCTAATTCAAGAGCCTAGTTTTGTAAGCAGAGTCAGCAGACTTTTTCTCTGAAGGACCAAATAGCTAATAGTTTAATTTCTGCTGTGGTGGCCGTATGTTTTCTGTTGCGGTGACTGAGCGCCACCCCTGCAGAGTGAAAGTAGCCACAGACAATACCTAAGGGAATGGGTGAGGCTGAGTTCCAATATACTTCTATTTACCAGAGCCGGCGGTGGCTGGATGTGGCCGATAGGGCTGTAGCTTGTGAACCACTGGGCCACACCCCAGTGCCTGTGAGCCTCGGTGACGGTGACTAAAACAACAAAGAGAGGTTATACATTCAGTAACCGGAGGGTGAACTTGCACGGAGCATGGTGGATGTTGTAACATGGTCCTTCATGTGATCCTCAGAGTCCGTGTAACCATATGAAATCGCTGTTTGCAAATATTGGAAATTTCATCGAGTTCAACCTAAGTGCTATGTCAATCTGTGGCTGAAAATTGACTTCTGTTTACTTTTAAATTCTTTATTCTTTCTGGTTCTGAATTTGAATTGTTTCTGACTGCTTTTGTTTTTCAAACACTTGACATGCCAGCCGTGGGGGCAAAAAAGAAGGGAATGAACACCAAAGGCTGCTGGGAAACAAGAGCAGCGTCATTGCCTGAGACAGACATTATTAGTCCCTTGGACAGGGGAGGGGACTGAGGTTCAGGAACATTACGAAACATGCACCAAGTCACACCGCTCACCGGTCCACAAGGTAGAATGTGAAGCGTGTATCTATAGCCCTAAAGCCCAAGCTGTCTCCGTTTTAGTGTGTACCTATCTGGAGTCTCTATTCTGAATTCAGCTACAGTGGTCCCTGGTCTATTGCATGGGTTAGGTTTCAGAATGCCCCGTGATAGGCGAAAATCCGCAAAATAGCAACCTTATATTTATTTTATTATATATAAATATATATATATATTTTTAAGGCTTTATAAACCCTCTCCACACTCTTATAACCCTTTCCCACACTTGTTATTAAGCTTTCCCACACTTATTTTGCTTATTTTACTGCAAAAGTAATTAACATAATAAATATATAAAAATACCTATATATCAAAAAATCCTGAGATACAGCAAAAAATCTGTGATACATAATTTTAAAATATAGACAATTTAAAAACCCACGATACAGTAAGACCGCGAAAAGTGAACCACAATATGGTGAGAGATGACTGTATATCCCTGGAAAGAAATGACTAGACCCATAGGCCATTTTTTTTTCTATAAATATACACCTTTAACATTATTTTTTAGAGAACTACTGGGTGTCCAGCACTGGGAATGTGATGGTGGATATGGTAGAAACACAAGCCTGGAGGTTTCTCCATTTCTTTGATGAAGAAATTTGATAGATGAACTATGAGTTGACTTCACCCCCCCTAGCCGCCCCCCCCCCCCAGAAGCAAACATCTCAAAGTGACAAAATGTGCCAGCCAGCCTCCTGGCCTTCAGGCTTTATGCTCCCTCTGGTACCTAAGTGGGGTGCCAACCACATGAACTATCTTTGTGTGGAGGGCTGACTTGGAGAGGATTGGGATTGCTAGGATGTCAAAAGGCATCATGACAAGTCACATAGCCAAATGATTCCCCGGTGCGTTTGTTTGTGTTCAGTAGAACTAGCCAGATTCTTTGGGTTTCTTGGGGTGTTTTATCCAAGATCTGCATTCTTCTGTCTTATAAAACTGAGTATTGTCTTTAAAGCCGTGGTACTTTCAAGGTCATATATGCTAGGTGTCAGGTATGCTCCGTGAAATGGGGATTTACGCAAGTCTGTGGGTGTCATGGTTTTATTCCCCCATCCTTTCAAAATTACTGCTGGCTCTAAAAGAGTCAAGAACACAAACTTGCATGAACTCTTCAACACCTCTCCAAATTCAACAAAACTGACATTTATAGCTTCGTTGAAGCGGAGACATGGCATTTGGCTTCAGATTGTTTGGACTGTAGAGTGTCAGTATAAATAGCTTTGATTGACTTTTGTATCGTGCACATCTGGAAGCAATTTATGGCATTCCAGCTAGATTAAAGCGCATTTTAAAGGAATTTCACCAGCTCTTTTTTTTTTTTTTTCCTGTTGGCCATGGTGAATAAAGTTTCAAAGAAGGTTTAGCTGCTGCTGTTCTTAATGTAGACTGTGGTGAAGTCAAATTCAGGGCAAATGCAGGGTGGGGGGAAGAAGGGAGGGAGGAGGGAGGTTTGTTTTGCCAAAAGAGCTAAACACAGTAGTGACTTTTTGTCAATTGTTTTGTTCACACTGAAACGAGAGAGAAAACGTCAGACACCAGGAAGCTGCTATCACTACATAGGAACCACAAACTAAGTCATTTTTAAAGAGAGCAGAGAATTGACCTGGGAGAGGTCAAAAGAGCAAAATACATGTCAGTTGACTCAACTACCAGCAAGGCTGAAAAGGAACGTGAGCACTGATTTTTAGTTACTGAGCATGTGCGTACCGTGGTGCTCTTTTAGCAACTACTTATGAAGCACCTACTATGGGCTTGGGGCATGAGAGATTAACGTGAGAATGAGCAGAGGTAAGAAAAACCTGCTGGCTTCATGGAGCTTATACTCCAGTGAAGCAGGAAGACATTACACAGTAAGCCCCTCCCACACGCAGGATGTGATGTTATTACTTTTGTGATTAAACTACAATGGGATAGTAAAGGGTATCCCGACTGTGGTGGAGCTAACTTAGTTGGAAGATCAGGGTGGGAAGGCTTCCTGGAAAGATATAAAATCTGACACCAGATAGAAAGAGTAGTACTTAAGTGAGAAAGCAAATCAAGGGAGAGAAAAGGAATAACGTTCCCAGCAAGGAGGTAGTTTCCATTTTTATACCCCTAAAGACAGGAAGGAACAACCCAGCAATGGAAGCAGTTACCCGTTGAGACATGGGAAAAAAGAGGCTCCCGTTGACTTGAAACCTCTTCAGTTTCACTCAGCTAGTAACTGTCTTCTCCGCTTCAAAGCCTAATTTACCTCACTACCATTCCAACCTTTAACACTGATGGTCTGCATACGTGAAGGCAAGTCGCATTACTTCTCTGGGCCTCAGTTTCTCCATTTCTTTGATGAAGAAATTTGATAGATGAACTATGAGTTGACTCCACCCCACCCTAACCCCTCCTCCTCCCCCGGGGAAGTCAAGGCATCTGTGTAAAAATGAAGTTGTATGTAACATATAAATCATGATATGTAACAAATGCAATGGAAGCACTGCTGTTCAGGGCCTCGAAAGATAAAAATTTTCTGATGGACAGACTGGGAGGAACAGGACAGTCCTTGGGGGAAGAAGCAAGCATACTGTACGCTCAAGTTTCCCTAAGTTAGATAAGAAACTGAAATATCCATTAGTAAGTGAGTCTCACAGGCTCGGAAAGCCCGACCCCCACACATGGTTAGCGCGATAATATATAGGTCATCGGGCCCTTCTCTCTCGTTCCGTTGCTGAAGGAAAGTGATGAAGTGGTGCCAGGAAAGTGGCAAATTGCCCTAAAAATCACATAAAAGTGCAATTTAGCGCACACAGTTTTGCTGAAGAAAACCACCTTTGTTTCATTATTAGCTTCCTAGGGATTTCTTTTCTTGGTTGGCATTTAAGTGGTGGAAACTTGTCCTTTTTTTTTTCTTAACATAATGAGACAGTTCTTATGTTTTAAGAACAATAGGAGGGGAAAAAAGCATGAGGATTGATCGATACATTACTGGAGATTTATTAACTACCAACTGGAGCCTTATTGCCCACCTCTGGGTATGATTTGGAAGGACATGGAGGCATAAACCTCTGTTGTTTTAAGTAAAAATAGAAGGAAATCTAATCTCTGACACCAAGGGATGAAAAAATGTTTTACTAGGGCTTTGCGTTGTCTTTTCTCCTCCTAATTCAGGTTCAGGCATTGACCTATAGACAAAAGAGCAGCTACTTTGCTTAAAAGGTTTAGAACTAATAGGAAGGTAAACTCTGAGGTTATTTGTTGACATAATTTCTGGCAGTATTTCCCCTGCTTCTGTTTCCATTCTCTTTCCACTTGTCTGTACAGGCTTGACAAAAAAAAATACATCAAAATAAAGCCGCTCCGATGTGGTCACATATCATATTTCATGCACTCTGCATTTGATATGAGACAAAACAGGGTGAGGCTGGGGAGAGGTGAGAAAATGGAGAGTGTTGAGTCTTGTAGTAGCAGGAAATGGTTGGAGCTGAGACCAAACCTCAATGGAAAATGGGCTATGAATTAAATAAGACAGTGGTGCGGTCAATCAGTAAAGCCCTTTTATTTCGTTGATGGGAAAAATATGTTGTTGTGTGTCAAGTCGCTCAAAGGGAGTTTATAATTCAAATGATGCATTTTTCTAATGTATTAATTGTTTTAATTCAACAAATACTTCTTAAGCTGCTCCAACATGGTAGGAATCATACCAGGGAATGGGGAGACAGTGGGAAGGAGACCGATACGGTCTTGGAGCTCACATTCTAGGGGAACATGGACATTAAATAATAAAGCACACACTGGATTATATTGTTATCACTGTTTTATGCACTGTTGAAAGCTGTGGAAACCTAAGAAACCATTTGGGGATGGAAGCTGAGACCTAAAGGATAAAAAGCTCTTTTCTTTGCTCACTTTCCTATGGTTAATTTGCAGGTAGAAGTTTGGCACTAGAGGTGATTTTGGCTTCCTGAGCCTTGTCCCTGTTAGAAATTCCCCAGTCTGAAGAAGTGTAAAGCAGTGGTCCCCAACCTCGGGCCACGGGTTATTTCCGCTTTATTTATATTTAAGTCTGAACGATATTTTATTTTTTTAAAATGACCAGATTCCCTCTGTTACATCCATCTAAGACTCACTCTTGACGCTTGTCTCAGTCACGTGATACATTTATCCGTCCCACCCTAAAGGCCGATCCGTGAAAATATTTTCTGACATTAAACTGGTCCGTGGCCCAAAAAAGGTTGGGGACCACTGGACTGTCAAGTATTGATGTAGGGATGTCTTTGGAGAAATGTAGGGAAAGTCAAGAATTATTGAAAAAATTTTTTTTTTTTTTGCAGAAAATTAGATGTGGCTACTGGGTGAGTTAATTATGTGTCATTTTTAGCTGCATGGAAGATAAAACCATTCTGTAGAATGGAATAAGAAAGTAGAGGCACAACTGCTCACAGGAGGGTTTTACTTGGCTCCTAACAGAGAAATAGATGTTAACTGAAGAAAGTCAACGTAATGATGACATTCTCCTGACATCCTGAGGGTAAGCCCTAGAGGCCTGGCCAGGGGCATTTATGGAAATGTGGGTTGCGTGTTCATTTTTATTTTCTGGTCTGAAATGTGGAACTGGTGAAAAAAAAATGCTGTCAACAGACAAAATGAAATGGAAAAAAGTGGAGCTCTTTCAGGAGCAAATTATTCAGTTTGGATGTTTCAGTGGTGATGGAATTGAGACATGATATTCAGGCCTCTGCGTGGCCTATTTTTATGTAGTCAGTGGAGGCACCATTCTTTCAACAGACTTGCCTCAAGTTGGGTTAAGGTGAACCCAATGGAAATGTTCTGTGGTTCATGGGAAGAATTCATTACTGTGATTTTTTTTTTTTTTTTTTTACATCCCGGCTGGCCAAATGTGCTGACTCAGTTATTGATATGTTAGAATTTGCACACAAAAAACGTTTGCAGAACACTTTGATGTTACAAACATTTTTTTTTTTTCCTGGCTATTATCTCATGAGATACTTACAATAGTCCCAGGAGGTAAATGAGCTGTGGGTCTGAGGTTTATTCTAATGTCCTAGAAGCCTGGTTTGGATTCAAAGACAATTGATTATTGAGAGCAGGAATATTTGACTGGTTAGTTCACGTGTCTTCCCCAGCTCCTACAACAGTGCCTGGCATCGATCAAGAACTCAATAAATGTCTGTTGAATTTATTAAATAATTAAAATTTTACTATGAATCTTGCCTGCCCATTAGACGTTTAAAAAAATGATAGAGTGGTGAGCAGTGGGATTATTGGATGGTCTGTATTATTATTCAGTGTTTAAAATAAAAATAATCCGGAGATATTTAAATTTGTGATTGAGTTCTGTCTCTACTCATTGTCTCTGAGGCCTGAGAGATGTCGCGTACCCTGTTCGAAGTTCCCCACCTGTAAAATATGAAATGTCTCTTCCGGCACTAACATTCTATGCTGAGTCCATTTTTCTGCAGATCCATTTTCTCAAGGTTTTTTATTTCTTTAAGATTTCTATTTAACATTTAAATATTTAAATCAGTTCACTTTAAGGGCTTGCATTGAAGAGTTCGCAAAGTTTATGGATTTGGCTCTCAAATACCTATTTTGTTCTTTGCCCCCTAGCCCAAATAACTTGCCTCACATCCTTAAAGGGCATGAGGGATGAGACGGAAAATATAGATAAGAAAGAGGACATGACCAAATCAAAGGTCTCTCACCCTTGTCTCCTACAAAATATAGTCAGAATTTATGATCTGATACATGACTCTAAAGCCTTGCTACTCTTCTCCCCTTTAGAGTTCTCTTTTAGATTATGGAGTTCTTGAGGGCAGAAACTGTGCCTTGTTCATCTATTCGCCCAACCCAAAGCCCCAGTTAGTATGAACTATAGGTATCTATTGAATAAATAAATGTATAAATAGTTAAAGATGGAGTCGTTACTACAGCAGAAATGCAAAGATTAATGAATAAAGGGTTTAATCGAGCATCCACGGAACAGAGAAAGGCAAAATACTGAAAAGCTCAGACTGAATTAATGATGCAATGAAAGCAGCTGCCTGCCAAGGCAGGGAGTGTAAAGTTAATGAATGAAGTCCACCTGCCCCATCCCCAAGGTGTAATAAGGGGTGAATGAGACTATGGTAAGTGGGCGGCACACCCATATTTTAAAGGTAAGCTGAACACGACTGTGTACCAGCCAATGGATGCTGATATGAGAATATTGCCAGGCTTTCCCTTTTTAAAAAAAATGTTGGATATGTAGCTGTCTATGTAAAATATGATTTTAAAGCATTGGCAGTGATTCATAATATTTTTAAAGCATTGCATGGCCAATGAAACCTTTCCAGGCCCTACTTATTTACCAACTAATTAAAGAGAGACGATACTACGATATTTAGTGAAGGCACTGAGAATGTAGATTAAGTACCAAAGTCGTGTTCAGACCAAGACTAAGCGACATAGTCCTTTGCTTTGCAGAATGCCGTAGTGTCTGCTCTGGGCTCTCCCCATGGCTAGTTGATCAGAGCCCTTCCTTATTAGCTGAAGATACCACTTCATGCTCAGCGTAGAGAAATGACAGCAAATGAACATTCTGACTCAGTAAGACATTTTTATATGGAAATGTCACTGGGAAGAATTCTGGTTTATATCATTTGACAGGAACTATTAATACTCAAAGCAATTATAACAATGTAATCCGCTACCGCTCTATGATTTGTTGTTAAATGCCCACTCCCACCTAACATTTGAGCTCCAAGCTCATATCTCTCTTTTTCACTACCACGTCCCCATCGCTGGACACTTTTTGCTCATTCTGATGTCAGTGTGTTGCTTGTATAGCAACAACTTCAGATGTTTATCATCCAATACCTGTCTTCCCAGATGAAAACATTGCAAATGTAAGAGCAGTTTTATAAGTTGGATGTGCCTTCATCACATAACAATGTGACATCAGGGGAGTGACCATCAGAGACCACAGGGGTAAGAGGTTCCTGTGATAAGCTTAAGCTTCCACATTTTTCTTCCTATAGCCTGATCATTTTCTTTTGTCCCCCCTTTTATTTATGGCCTTAACTCACCAAAGCCATGCTTTGACAAATACTAGTTCTAACATTACTTAAATCCGTTTCTTTCTTTAGTGTTGAGTTCACAGGCTGTACTGGTATGATGCAATTATTTAGCAGTCACACCAAATGTGTATCTGGTCATTCTTAACAGGCTCATTTATACATGGGCTTCATAAAATTTGCATTCTTACACCAGCGACTCATTTATTAATGGTAATAAATATGCCTGGCAACAGTCCAAGCACACTTCAGAGGCTTGTAACCTGGGAATGGTCACAGTAGATGTAAAAGGTAATGTGCTTTTTAATAACATTTTTAAAAAATGCTCTCAACAAGGCCTTGAGAGTGAAACAGAAAAGGAGGGAAGGAAAGAGGAAAAGAGGGAGGAAGGAAATAAGGCAGGGAGGAAGGAAGGAAGGAAGGAAGGAAGGAAGGAAGGAAGGAAGGAAGGAAGGGAGGGAAGAAGAGAGAGGAAAGGAAAGAAAACCTTGGGGTGATGTATTAATATATTTGAAAGAATGTTTTTCTTTGGAAAGAAAACTTATTCCAACAATGAAGTTCTGGGAGAAGGAAGAAAAAGTAGATGTTACATGCTTTTTTATAAAAAAGAATGAATGAATGAATGAATGAATGAATGAATGAAAGAAGAAAGAAAGAAAGAAAGAAAGGAAGGAAGGAAGGAAGGAAGGAAGGAAGGAAGGAAGGAAGGAAGGAAGGAAGGAAGGAAGAAAGAAAGAAAGAAAGAAAGAAAGAAAGAAAGAAAGAAAGAAAGAAAGAAAGAAAGAAAGAAAGAAAGGAGAAAGAAAGAAAGATATAATTACAATTACCTCAAGATGATTTGTATCTGAATAGTATATTAGGATTTATAACTGAAGACAGCCTTGAATGTTTTATGACCACTCAGCACGCTCCCTAAGATGCAAAGATTTGCCCACGGGTCAGAAGTATAGGAAACCTCAAGACCATGGTAGGAAGTTAGACATATACAATAAAAGGCAATCATTTCATGAATATTGGTGAGAATTAATAGCACTTTATTTTGTGGCTCGCTGAGGAAACGAGTGGTTGATGCCGCTCAGAAGTACGTCTGGATGGTTTTAATAGAAACCATGTGCGTGCGGAAGTCATGGAGTGCAGGCGCTCCCGGCCTGGGAGCTGACACTCTGACAACCGTTTGCACTCTCCCTTCTCTTTGTTTAATTAGAATTTCTGTCCAATGAAATCCTCTAAAGTAAATGAAAATGAATCAACAGAAGGTAAAGGAGTTTAGGGAAGAATTTTACAGAACAAAACTCTTTTGGTCTTTTTTTTTTTTTTAAGTGAGAGGAGAGGAGTACTGAAACAGATTCCTGCATGTGCCCTGACCAGGATCCACCTGGCAACTGTCATCTGGGGTCCATGCTCTGTTCATCTGGGGCCATGCTCACAGCTGAGCTATTTTTAGCACCTGAGGCTGCTGGTTGGGACCAACCAAGCTATCCTCAGTGCCTGAGGCTAATGCTCAAACCAATCAACCCATGGCTGCGGGAGGGGATCAGGGAGAGAAAGAAAAGGGGGAGAGAAACAGATAGTCACTTTGCTTGTGTGCCCTCACCAGGAATCAAACCCAGTTTGTCCATATGCTGGGCTGACACTCTATGCACTGAACAAACCACCCAGGGCAGGGGTCCCCAAACTACGGCCCACGGGCCACATGCGGCCCCCTGAGGCCATTTATCCGGCCCCGCCGCACTTCCGGAAGGGGCACCTCTTTCATTGGTGGTCAATGAGAGAGGCAAAGCATGGCATCACTCACGTACAGTACTACTTCCAGTGACGTGGGATGCATGCCTCACGGCTCCGGAAGCATGTCACATCACTTGTTACATCTGGCAGTGACAAATATGGAACCGGACATTGACCATCTCATTAGCCAAAAGCAGGCCCGTAGTTCCCATTGAAATACTGGTCAGTTTATTGATTTAAATTTACTTGTTCTTTACTTTAAATATTGTATTTGTTCCTGTTTTGTTTTTTTACTTTAAAATAAGATATGTGCAGTGTGCATAGGGATTCGTTCATAGTTTTTTTTTATAGTCTGGCCCTCCAATGGTCTGAGGGACAGTGAACTGGCCCCCTGTGTAAAAAATTTGGGGACCCCTGACCCAGGGCATCAGTCAATTCTTAATAGACTCTTCACTTTTCTTTGACCCAAATTCTTCTGTTTAATGCCTCATGGCCCTTTCTACCTCATCTTTAAGAACTAATGAGAATTATGGTCTCACTTATATATGAAATTCAAAAAAGTTGAACTTAAAGAACCAGAGAGTAGAACTGCGATTGCCAGGGGTTAGGGGGCAGGGAAATGGGAAGATGTTGGTCAAAGGGTCCAAACTTTTCCTAACAAGGAAGCTCTGGGGATCTAATATCTATATATTATAATGACTAGTTGATAATACTATTTTGTATACAATGAAATTTGCTAAGAGAATAGATCTTAAGTGTTCTCACCATTTTAAAAAAAAGGTAACCATGTAAAGTAACTTAATTGTAATAATCATTTTACAATGAATACACATATTAAATCATCATTTTATGTACCTTTTTTTTAAAAAAAATCACATTATTTGCCAAGTTTTTTATTCACACTTTAATAAAACTGGGAGGAAAAGGTATACCAAGGACAAATGATAGTTGCAATTTTAGATGTTTGTGTGATTCTCATATTAATATCTTCTTCCCCAATTGGAAGAAACATGAGAAATTGGGCTTGTGTCAACTTGTAAGGGTTGAGCAGGAAACACACCTGGGTCTCCCCACTGTTGTATCCTCAGCGCCCAGTGTTCCATCAAATGCATATAAACCTATTATCAATGCATTTTAGAATGATGGAAGGAGGGAAGGTTATTTTTCTAGATTTTAAAGCTCCCAATAATCCCTAAGTTCTCGCCTCTCAGGTCCAACTATAATAATTAGAGCCTTGAATGGGCACATCAAGATTCTGTGTGCTTGGGTTCATGGTGTGTGGTCAGCCCATGCCTGATTTATACTTGAAATATATTGAGAAAGTGAGTAAACTGTGTTTCTGATTCCCTGTAAATAGTGTCTGGAAAATAGTAGGCAATCTACTTTGTGCAGAAAGAAGGAATAGTAAATATAAGTAAGTGTCTTTCTAGTGTTACGGAAATATTCTACGACTCTGTAAAACTTCTCTCTAGCCACAGTGGGATCTAGACTAAGGAAGCAACAGTCAACCCACTATCTAAAGCAATCCTGGAATCTCTGAACCATTTCTTCACCCATCCAGCAGTCCGAGCTCTTCTTACCCATCTTCATTATTCTCAGTGAAGTTCCTTTTTTGCTTCTGACAGTTTATAACTTGAAAGGGAGCCATCAACCTGACACTTGAAATCCTTCAAGCATTTTTGTTCTATATGGAGGAATGTAATATAACCAATGACTTCTGAAAGACAAAGTTCAGAAATTTGTAATGTATAGTTTGGTGGTACCAAGAGGCCTGAGAAGAGAGGAAGAAAGATGTCACATCTGTTTGTAGGACATTACTGGTTTAAAAGTTGAGATAAGCCCAGGTAGAGTACCTCCTTGATAAAGCAACCTGCCCAGCTATTAAATGGAGAAAAGAGAGTCTTACACTTCCAAGGTGGGAAGAAAGAGTTAGGTGCTCTCCATTGACAGGTATGTCAGTAAGCTTCCTAGATTTCCTCATTTTCTTCTCTCCCGTAATTAACAGATTTGAGAAAGATGAGGGCTCCAAGATGGAGCAGGAGGACGTTGATCAGGAGGCTCTTCCAAGAGAGAAAATGAAGTAACTGTTGGTATCTGAGAGGTTTAAGTTAATGGACAGCCTGTTGGCTCCCTTCCAGACATTCAAAGCCAGAGCTGCCTCCCTCCAAGGCAGTGTACTGATTCTTTGTGTTCATTGTTTGGGGCCTCTGTTTGAGTCCAGTTGTCAAAACGACTTCAGTCTTGCTCTATCTACTACAGTGTATGATTTGGTTTATGTACCGTAAGAGTCAGACTTGACTGAACAGTTTTTCAGATTAATTTTTTATGATACCTTTAAAATCTTTAAAAATGTGAGCTGTGATTCTCTGGAATATAAAATTTCATTGGCATGGACTTTAATGAATAATTACTTCGGTAAATTACAAGCATATTACTGGGTTCAGCTGCCCAAAGTGAAGCTTCTGACATTCTTTTGATTCAATATTTTTATTGGTTCTAAAATAAAATTTAATGCAGCCTTTTCCTAAAACTGTTTCAATGAATATGCCCTGTAGAGGACAGTTCTAAATACAGTTGACTTTATGAATGTGACTTAGTATTTTATTATACATTGGCAAATGACTTGATCAGATTTAACATTGATTAGACCTAGCTATTTAATAGCTAGGCTATATAAAGATTTCTTTTTATTAGAAATCCATCATACCAAGGGCATAGGCCAGCATGGTGGCTTTGTAAATCATGTAGTCTGCCCAACCCTTTAGACTCTAGGCCAGAAGGCGGCTTTCATAAATTCACCATTCCTGGGGCCACATGAGAAATTCATGAAAGAAGAAAGTCTGGAGAGGAATGGAGAGAAGACTGTTGAGTCCGTTGGTTTTTGAAGAGTCGCTAGAAAATATCCTGGGTAGACTAATGGGTTCATAGGCTTGTGTGATTTTCTTTCTGTTTCTTTAAAAAAAGGAACAGGCCCTGGCCGGTTGGCTCAGCGGTAGAGCGTCGGCCTAGCGTGCGGAGGACCCGGGTTCGATTCCAGGCCAGGGCACACAGGAGAAGCGCCCATTTGCTTCCCCACCCCTCCGCCGCACTTTCCTCTCTGTCTCTCTCTTCCCCTCCCGCAGCCAAGGCTCTATTGGAGCAAAGATGGCCCGGGCGCTGGGGATGGCTCTGTGGCCTCTGCCCCAGGCGCTAGAGTGGCTCTGGTTGCAATATGGCGACGCCCAGGATGGGCAGAGCATCGCCCCCTGGTGGGCAGAGTGTCGCCCCTGGTGGGCGTGCCGGGTGGATCCCGGTCGGGTGCATGCGGGAGTCTGTCTGACTGTCTCTCCCCGTTTCCATCTTCAGAAAAATGAAAAAAATAAATAAATAAATAAAAATAAAAATAAAAAAAAGGAACAGAAGACTCAAAATAGGCACTGTCCTAAACTATTTAAATGAATAGACACTGAGCTACTACAGGTCAATCATAGACTAATTTTATAACATACTGGAGGGTTTGGTATTTTGAAAGGCAATATTATCCAAAACAGGGTACACTAGGTTTTAATTGGGATGTGGAAAAATACTGTCATTTCTATTAATATAAATATTTAAGTTTTATCAAAAGATAATATGCTTTGCTAATATATAGTTAATAAAGGGTCAACCATAGCAGAGGCATTTGATTTATAAACAAATATGCATATATCAGGAATGCTTACTAATTTTGTTTTAACAGATATGTGCACTCAACCATTGCTGTTCTGCCTCCAGAACCCATATGTCTTAAGACCCAGCAGGGAGAATCTGCCTCATTAACTTATCTCATGCTCAGAGTCTTACCCTTTCTTTCTAAATTTATTTGTGGTGTATCATTGTACCACTCATGTCACCAAGAGCTCACCAGTGTCTTATGTGGCCAAAGATAACATTATTTATTCTAAGTCCTCCTCTATTTTCAAAGACTTCTGGAGGAATTTCAGCCTTGAGCTTTACAGATTACTTACTGAAAAGAGCCCAGGAGTTATTGCTATCCATTGGGTAATTAGGTAGTTCCAAGGAAAATAATATAACTATTTTGTGCCTGGGAGATTAGAATGGCACACGGTGACTCATATTAGTCAGCTGGGTAATTATGTAATTACAAAAGGCGGGGAAGAAAACCCTTCAGATTGTTTTTCCTCAGAGGCCCTTTTGGAAGTGTTCCAGCCCATCGGGTACTTATGTAATTAGGCTGGGGGTGCCATCCATAAAGGAAAGGCTGGGGGGTGATTTTTTTAAAAAATGTTTATGTAAAAGAACCTAGTGGAAAAAGAAAAAAAGAGCTTTTAGAAGATTTATCCGGTCTCCACACACACTATGGAAGATGCTGTAGTAAACATTAAGGACCATGATGTTCCATAGTAACTTGAGGCTGTGTGTACATGGATGAACTACAATGAAGAGCGGTGTATATTTGGGAGTAATCCCTGCTATTTATCAAGCCTATGCTAGGTGCTCTCCTCCCGTAGCTCGGTAGAGTGGCTCTTGTTGCGTTTGTACTATTTCTGCGGATAAATAAACTGAGAGGCTCAAAGGATTTGAACCAAGGTCCTTTGGGTTTCAACACCTGCTCTTCTCACTGCACTGTGATACCTGCCAGCATTTCTGGCCTGAATTATGCAGGTTTTTCTGCTTTTTATACATTATCAGGATCACTATCCATTTCATCTCTTCACATGATATAAATATTGTCTGCACAGTGAAAAAAAATGCAGGATTGAAAAATAGTTAACTTGGTAATTTGGGCCATTTACATTCTCCATCTGGATTTCTTACAATGTTGATGTGAATGAATAGTTATACCTTGTAGAAAATACTTTGTACAGAGTAGCTCCACCTCCCCTCACCCAATATATAATATCCTACTTAAATGAATTCCACTTTCCCAGTATATTTGGAGAAGGGCAGTAGATTATCATAATCAACATATGTGAATATGTCAGTAAAAGCAGAATGGTGATATTTTGATGGGATGTACTGTTATGATGTCAAAGGGCTTATTTCATTGTACAAGTTTTGCTTATACATATTCACTCAAGTTGTTAATGTTTATAAGTGTGTCTACATTTCTGACACATTCTGTATGTGTTGATTACTCTTGGTGGTGGCAGAAAACTGGCAGGTTGACTGGCCAAAGACACTTACTCTCAGATTTCTTTACTCTTTATTGGATAGATGTGTTTTCACCAGCCATGCTTTTATAGCTTCAGGGAATAAAAAAAAGATACATCTGCAGAAAAAGAAACTAAGGCCATTTCTTCTCTACTTAGCTTAGATATAGTTGTTTCTGGTATAGGGATACAACCAGGCATAGTTTTCAGCTGATTTGGAAAAGTCTAGTGAGTGAAGCCAGGTAGAAGTAGCTTCAAATGAACAGTAGGACTCCTTAGAGATGCCTGTGGAAGAACTGAGATACCAGAAACTGGGAGAAAGGAAATAGCTTTGGAAGAGCGGGCAAAGGCTCATTAAGAAACGTCCTCTTGCTAATTCTGGACAAATGTGTCTTCTACCACAGACTGTAGCATTCCTGTGATTTGACTCAGAATTGTCAAAGGCCCACCAGAGGTTGATTTAGAGTTTCAAGAATTGCAGCATTGAATTAAGTAGAATATGGATGATTTGGACAGGCAATTTGCCCTCACTAATTTCCACCACTCTGACCCTTCTTTTTCCAATAAAGATGTTTGCTGTGAAAGAGTTAGTAGACTTTCTGGAACAGGCTGAGGGATTCGTACAAGCAAAAGTAGATACCATGAATTTTTTGGCTCTGTTGATGTCTTTGTCTGTGTCACATGCCTCTTAGTTAGTGTGAAGAGTTGAGGCATATTATTTTAGTTCAGCATCTTCACATTGGTTGGACTTTTAGATACAAGCTAATGGTGGACTGTGGATAATTTCCTGAGAAATTACTGAACATTTCAGGTATTTAATAAGAACTGCCTCATTTTTAAAAACCTATTTTTTTTTCATTTGCTAAATATTTTTGACACTAAATAAAAAAGAAGATACAGCTCCTTCTCTCAAAGACCATACGTGGCTGTACCTACTGTTATGAGTACTATACTCAAGCAAATAGAAAGAGGAAAGAGGACATCATTTACTATTTGGGGAGGGAAATCTTCATAGAAGAAGGAGCATTCACTCCAGACTCTAAAGACTGAGTAAGAGTTTTCTAGGCAAGTGAGGAAGGGCATTTCAGAGAGGTAGAAAAGAATATGCCAAGCAAGGATGGTGAGCTCCTAGGCTTACAGAATTTCAACTGGCAGCACTTAGATCAGGGGTCCCCAAACTACGGCCCGCGGGCCACATGCGGCCCCCTGAGTCCATTTATCTGGCCCCCACCGCACTTCCAGAAGGGGCACCTCTTTCATTGGTGGTCAGTGAGAGGATGGAGTACTGTATATGGTGGCACCGCAAAGCGCAGAGTCACTCACATACAGTACTACTTCTGGTGACGCTGGACGTACACGTCACAGCTCCGGAAGCACGTCATATCACTTGTTATGGCTAGCAGTGACAAATATGGAACCGACATTGACCATCTCATTAGCCAAAAGCAGACCCATAGTTCCCATTGAAATACTAGTCAGTTTGTCGATTTAAATTTACTTGTTTTTTATTTTAAATATTGTATTTGTTCCTGTTTTGATTTTTTACTTTAAGATAAGATATGTGCAGTGTGCATAGGGATTTGTTCATAGTTTTTTTATAGTCTGGCCCTCCAACGGTCTGAGGAACAGTGAACTGGCCCCCTGTGTAAAAAGTTTGGGGACCCCTGACTTAGATGGTGTGTTGGCCTGACCGGAAGAATCAAGCCTAGAAAACTCTCCCTGCCCTCCGTTCCCAGACTGTGACTATGGATGGGGGTCTCACAGGTAACATGTACACTTCCACAGGCTTAGCCATCTTTGAGCACGTGAGACACATTTCATGACCTTCACAACTAGAGTCATATTAAATGATCATTATTTTATACGAGGTCGAATCCTGAAGATAAGACTCACAAATAAATTCGTACTCACTCCTCAGATAATTTGCTACTTCTCAAAAGGCTCATGATTTCAGAAATACTAAATTACGTTCTGTCACACATGAGCGAAGTGGCATTGTTTTAGAGGAAAAAAGTTTCACACATATTCAGTTCAAGAAGTCAAGTGCTTCTACACGACTTTGAACAAACAGCAATTCCGTGCTCTACCATTTCCCAGCGGTTATTCCTGCTTCCTCAAAGCAATCATTTTCAACTTCTCAGTCTTCTTTATTCTAATATTTCTAATTTACTTACTTATACTTTTTTAATGGCTCAATCGTAGAAATCATTTACTGGCAATCCTATTATAGAAAGAATAGATTTAAATATTTCTTATTATATTCATGTTCTCAGTTCCCAAACCCATTTTCCAGTATAGTTAAATCACAATTTTAACTTAATCAATATTCTATATTATACATATATTTGTGCAAATATAACTTATAGTGGAATACACCACATACTATGATTACATTTCCTTCTGTTATATAATTTGGCGTGGTTCTTATTAACCATTCACTTCTCTTTGACAGAGCTCTTAATTTAATGTTTTAATTCCCCCTGGTCTGCTAAATTTTCCATATGTTTTCAAGCTACTAGAGTTTTGTTGACATCTATCATCTGCCGTTGTCTCCTCTCCCATTCTCGTTAACCTTGTGGATTTATGCTTTGGGGGCGGAGACAGAGATAACAGTGGATCTTTGATGTGTTGTGTTTAACCAAAGTAGAATAGGGTTTTGCATGTGGGGTCGCAGCAAAGGAAGGAGTAGAATTTGAAGTGCAATCTTTCATCATCTCAGGGGGAAAGCAGGTGTTGAGGCAGAGCAGAGTTTAAACTACTTGTCAGAGATGGTAAGTCACACAGATAAAGGACATATATGGAGGAGGAATAGAAAGATGTGATTATCGTTGTGAAGATTCTATTTGTAAATGTGGGAGAGAAGGAGTGTTTGCAATAAAAGACAGGTCTTGGCCTGAGGGTTATGAGGAAAGGGAAACAGGAAGCTTGCAAACACTTTCAAAGTACTGTCTAAAGATGCTTCGTGTCTAACAACTAAAGTCGAGTCCAGCCTCCTTGAATCGTAAGTGCATAGAAATATGAGAAGCAAGAGAGGAGGATTAAGGTATTTGCAAAAATCACCTTGTAAATCTTTGGAGTAGGCAAGTAGGATAGAGCTGCCCTTTGGGAAGAAAAATCAGGCAGCTATAAGTAAAATATATTTAGAACAGGATGGTAATAGAGGTAGGGTAAGAAGGTGGGATGCTGTGATAGGAGTAGAAATAAGAGGAAGGAAAATGTAAAGCAGCTGATTGGCAGGAGGTGTGGAAAGGGTAAATGTAGGGAAAGGAATAGAAAAATACACTCTACAAATTGGCAGTTATAGAAACCGTCACGGGGATGTAAAGTACAATATAAGGTATAGTCAATAAGTTTGTAATAACTATGTATGGCGAGTAGATTTGTCAGGGTGATCACTTTATAAGTTATATAAATGTTGTGCACCTGCAACTAATATAATATTGTATATTAACTGCATTTGAAGGGTTTAAAAAAATACACATACCCTAGAACAGTTGGAAGGGGGAGCAGGAAGACTTGAAGGTCAGTCATTCAAATGTGGGTAACTACATTAGTGATGGTTCCATTCACAGAAATGGAGAAGTTATTAGAAGCAGAAACTAGAGAGGAAATGAGTTGTTTGTGGACGTAAGACATTTGAGTTCTCAAACCATAGAAAAATATCCAAAAGAATATTGGAAATGTGGGTTTAATTTAAGAAAGAACAGGGTTAAAAGAGAGAGGGTCTATAAGGAAAGTAGGGAGCATCAGTAAATCACTAAGCCCCCTGTTTAACTCAGCTGATCCTACCCTATCCCACCCCACCCCCCAAATTAAAACTACATCAATTGAAAAAGTGATGTGTTGATTTACATTGTGGTTGACACTCCTTATCTCGGCATCACCAATCCCTTTCAGTAGCTCTGATATCATTACCAAACCTTTACAATGGACACTCTCAATTCCCTGAAGTAAGCTACTTAATTTCCTTGTGCCTGTTTCCTCATGGATAAAATGAGGATACTAACAGCACCCATCCCAAAGGGTTATTGCAAGAATTAGATGAGTTAATATTTGTAAAGTGCTTAGAACTGCATCTGGCATGTGGTAAGTCCCAAAAAAATGCTGTAGCTCTTGTGTTTTTGTTTTGCTTTTGCCATTGATGAGATGATGTATCATACTTCTTTTTGTGTCCCTCGCAGTATAAACCAATTTGGGCAGTCAATGCTCAGTAAATCTTCAGTTGACAGAGAATCATCAAAGCCATTTTTCTGTTATTGGTTGGCCCTGTGGAGCACTTTGCCAGACATCACAAAGTGAATAAGCAGAAAGTTAAGATTTAAGTGTAGGTCTTCATGATTTTAAATTCAACGTCCTTTCCTACAAAAGTTAGCTTATTTTATAAATTTTGCTAATTTAGTCCCCAAAAATGAATTTGTCATTCATACTACTGGCCCATGATAAGACACCTGCATATTGTAGGTACTCAGGATCCAACTGAAGGGAGGTTCCACGATCATCAACGGAGGGCTTCCATACCCATTCCATTGGCCAAAGCTAATTGGCCACACCCAGCTTAAACTAGACAGTGGAAGTGAATCTGTCCCTTCTACACTGAGGAGAAGAGTACCAGAATATTTGGAAGGAGCCCTGATTATTATCACGCTATGGAAAAAAAAAAAAACAGGATGCAAACTATTTTATGTATGATTCCAGAACCTCCGCTCTTGATCATCATATAAAACTGCCTCCCAAATTCTGTTACAGGCTCATTGAAACTCAATTTTGAGATACAAAGAAGTACAGTTACCAGATTTAGCAACTAGAACACCAAGCTGAATTTGAATTTCATATAGGTACATTTTTAGTGTAAGAATATCTCATGTAATAGTTGAGACACATCTATACCCAGTTACTAGTTATTTATTTGGAATTCAAATTTAACTGGGTATTCTGTCCTATTTTGTGGCAACCCTCCAGACAAGCTTTTCCTAGATCAAGTATGGTAAGAAATATCTAAACGTTTTTGGATGGCAAACAGTACAATAATAGAAATGGGTTAGATTATAATTGCAAGTGTTTTCCTGAAGGTTAGCAGGAAGTTCCTTCCGGGAAACATAGTGAAGATGGTTGCAAAGTAACAATCATACCTTTATCCTAAAGCATCTATCCCTCAAACCAAATGTAGTTCCATGCTGTCCTATAGAAAAAGAAAAAGAAAAGAAATTAGTGACTTCTTGGGCATAACAAGAAAAAAAGAAGCCAGGAGTAGTAAGTATAGGGCCACAGTAAGATATGAAAGTCTTTTTTTTTTTTCTTTTTTTAAGAAAAAAAGAAAAGATTGGAGGTTCTGAGGGAGAAGACGAGACAGAAGCAATGAGATTGACCTTTCTCTAGGTTGCCTGTACTCAACTTGTATTGGCTTGTTTACTGTTTATAGTTTCGGGGCATTCCTACTTGATTTGACCATGAGTTCAGAGCTGAACATTAAAACTAATTAAAATTGGGAAGTAGCCTTAATAAGGAAAGGCAAAAAGAACTAAGCAGGTCAAAAGGAGATACTGAGCCCTGGCCGGTTGGCTCAGTGGTAGAGCGTCGGCCTGGCGTGCAGGAGTCCCAGGTTCGATTCCCGGCCAGGGCACACAGGAGAAGCGCCCATCTGCTTCTCCACCCCTCCCCCTCTCCTTCCTCTCTGTCTCTCTCTTCCCCTCCCGCAGCCAGGGCTCCATTGGAGCAGAGTTGGCTTGGGTGCTGAGGATGGCTCTGTGGCCTCTGCCTCAGGCGCTAGAATGGCTCTGGTTACAACAGAGCGATGCCCTAGATGGGCAGAGTATCGCCCCCTGGTGGATGTGCCAGGTGGATCCCAGTCAGGTGCATGCGGGAGTCTGTCTGCCTCCCCATTTCCAACTTCAGAAAAGTACAAAAAAAAAAAAAAAGGAGATACTGTAGTTTTTAAGCAAATAAAGGCACGTATAATTTAATATAATTTAATAAATAAATATATTTAATAAATTATTAATATAATTTAATAATTATATAATTTAATATAATTTTATAAATTCCCATAGCAGTTCTGTTCCTTTCTCCTCTCCTTTAGCTCCATTTTTTTTTCAATTACAGTTGACATTCCATATTATCTTGCATTAGTTTTAGGTGTAAAACATAGTGGTCAGACAATCATATACTTTACAAAGTGTCTCCCTCCCCCAGTATTTCCAGTACCCACCTGGCACCCTACTTAACTATTACATTATTATTGACCATACTCAATGGTCAATAATATGTTGTACTTTGCATCCCTGTGACTATTTTGTAGCTACCAGTTTGTACTTCTTTTTTTTCTTTTTTTTTTTTTTCAGTTTGTACTTCTTAAACCCTTCACCTTTTTCACCCTGCCCTCAAGCCCCTTCCTCCTGGCAACTGTCAGTCTGTTCTCTGCATTTATGTGTCTGCTTCTGTTTTATTTGTTCATTTATTTTGTTCTTTAGAGTCCACATACCAGTGAAATCATATGGTATTTGTCTTTCTCTAACTTGTTTCACTTAGCATTTAGCTGTATGTTATAGAGGTCTAGCCTAAAGAGGGGGTTTTCTCAGAAATACCCTTGCCATTTTATGCAAATTTTATTCATATTGGCAAGTAAGAACTTAATGCTGATGCTAGGTTGCACACGTAAATCATAAACGGAATGGAATAATGGTGGGTAGTTGAGAGGTAGGAAGAAATAAAAGGAGCCAATTATTAGGGGTGCATTTTTAAAACATCTGTCTATGCCTGCCAGCAACCAGCTTAATTAGGTTGCTAGTGATCTTGAAGCCCAAGTGGGACAAAATGAGGTGAAGTTTGTCCTGAATCTGGCCTCTTTGATGATGTAGGAGCAGAGAAGAGATGACAGAGGAACTCAGAAGGAGTGGTGTCATTCAGGTAACATTCCTTCTTTATCACAGGCACTTTGTCCTAAGTGAGTTTTTTAAATGATTGTTTTTCTCTTCTGGAGAAGTATGTGTTTCTTCTTTAATGGCATCTTGAACCTATGGCACATCGGCAAACTTGAGGAGACGTGCAAGGACATATATGATTTGTAGGGCAGGGAAGAATAGGGACCTGTTTTCAATCCCACGTCCAGCCTCTGCCAGTCCATACTGTGCATCGATGTATAACCCTAGTGTGGAAGGTCCTGTGTCTATGTGGGGTCACTTTCAAAGAAACCTACTCGGTTTCTTTGGGACACATTTAATAAATGTGTCCCAACACCCCTGGGACACATGGGAGTGTGGCTGATGACAGGATGTGATAGTGATTAATTTATTGGGTGGACATTACAGACCCCTACACACACACACACACACACACACACACACGATGAAGAACATAAGGACCAGGTCAGATAACACACTTCTTTTGGGTCTGGTTCCTGGACATTCTCTGATTACAGGGAAAGAGGAGACCAAACACCTATCAAAACTCTTCCCAACTTTTTGAATATATATAATAAATTATGAAGTTAAACTCAATCACTTTACACTATCACACTGAGCTTCTTGTTCTTAAGAAAAACTGCTATAATTCCCTTTGTTTCCAATAAAGTTACTCATCTGTAAGTTAATTTTCCCCTGACAAGATTGCAAGCACTCTGGGGGTATGGATGGGGCTTTATTTACATTCACCTTGTTCCTAATCCAAACGCCGCTTCCTGCGCTGAGCAGTTGCACAGCAAGTGCTTCTGAATTGAGTCGCATCCTTGGCTGCTGTCCCCAGGATCCAGATGCGGAGCATTTTGCTGCCATCCCAGCTGGGAGCCAGCTTCGGAAAAGTCAGAGTTCCTTTCCTCTAGGAACCTGCGATCTATGTAGGGAAACACTTACAATAGTCTTGAACATGACTTGCCCATAGATAAAAAGAAATCCAGTGCCAATCCATACAGCCCACGTGTCCCACAAATGTTGATGGAGTGCTGATAGGTGAGTTTGGAAACCACTTTGCTTTGGGCGTTGGAGGTAAAAACTTTCAAAGCTTCTGTCGAGCCCCTGAATCCAGTAGGACAGTAGGGCAAAGTTAGAGTTCGTGGGTAAGGCTACTGTCTGTCTCCCTCACGGAAATGCAGTGTGGCCTCTAACCCAGTAGTCCATGAAGCATCCTGACTTTTATCATCATTTGAAATGGAAACTCTGGGAAGGAAAAGTGGCGAGATTGCCGAGTACCATGATCCCGTTCACTCTGCAGAAATGACTCAAGCTCCTGGACTGGGCCTGGCGCACACCATTGTCACTGCCCTTGAGGAGTTCTCAGTCTAGTGGGGGCGCCGTGGGAGTCCACAGGAACACAGCGCCAGTGCTTGATCAGGGCTAGAATCTGTGGATAGTCACGGGCTCTGAGGTGAGTTGGAGAAACCTGTGTTGGAGAACCTAAAGTAGTTTCATGGGACCACTAAACCATAGACAAGCCGCTCTTAACCTTAACGCTCACTTATTAATTCATTCTTTGGTTTATTTATTCATGCAGACTTTTTTTTTCTTTTTTTGACAAGGAACATGGCTAAGCACTACATGAAATATGTGAATCAATGGCTTGTCATTTGTTACCTTGAGAAGCTGCTGGTATAGTAGGGAAGAAAGGCATGTGAAGACTTTTATCTAAATCAGCATAGAGGCTCTGGCCGGTTGGCTCAGCGGTAGAGCGTCGGCCTGGCGTGCGGGGAATCCAGGTTCGATTCCCAGCCAGGGCACATAGGAGAAGCGCCCATTTGCTTCTCCACCCCCCCCCCTTCCTCTCTGTCTCTCTCTTCCCCTCCCACAGCCAAGGCTCCATTGGAGCAAAGATGGCCCGGGCGCTGGGGATGGCTCCTTGGCCTCTGCCCCAGGCGCTAGAGTGGCTCTGGTGGCAGAGCGATGCCCCGGAGGGGAAGAGCATCGCCCCTGGTGGGCGTGCCGGGTGGATCCCGGTCAGGCGCATGCGGGAGTCTGTCTGACTGTCTCTCCCCGTTTCCAGCTTCAGAAAAATACAAAAATAAATAAATAAATAAATAAATAGATCAGCATCGAGGTGAAGCAGCATGGGAGAAACACGAAGGCGTCCAGGAGGCAGCTCTGTGCTGTTCTCCCTGGGAGGTCTGCGGAGGCTCTGCAGAGATGGTGGTCTTTGATGTGAACCCCGAGTTCATGTCTTAGTGTATTTGGCTACATAGGCAGGAAACTACTTCAGGCAGAGGGCACAGGATGAGCAAAAGCAAGGAGGCTATAAATCTCAGGTGTGTGAATAACTTTCTCTTATCACTTGCCCTGGGGGGGGGGGGGGAGAAGAGAGCAGGAGTGATAACAACATAAGAAATCTGAGAAGCTGGGGAACTGTAGATGCTGAAGAAGCCATGCAAAAGGGCTGGGAGCCTGGAGACAAACTGTGTCTAGTTAGCCGTTTTGCCAAAGGCCAGCTCTGCTTAGGAATCTGAAAAGAAAACGTTATTTATGTGTTACCACCAGCAATACATCCAAGAGGCCAAGCGGGGCTGAGAGTTATTGAGCGAGTTCAAAGCAATCTCGATTATTGAAAATGAATGAAATTGAATTCCACTTCCTAGAGAGTCATTTATTGAGAGACAAAAGCAATTAATATTGAAAATAAAATAATTGTGAACTTCTGAACTAAATTACCATGCAGATATAATGTACTGTCTCATCAGTCTTTAAATACTTCATGTATTAAAAAATTGTAACACCGGTGCCTGAACCGGGGTCTTCCACATCATTAATATTTATTCATTCTGCTTTTGCCAAAAGGGAATTCTTAAAAGTAACAAATTCAAAACCAAAGTATCAGAAATATAATTCAAAATTTAAAATTCACAACCATGTTGAAGTTTGAGATTTCAGTTTGTCAATTAATTTTTTCATTTAGTAAAATTTTCTTAAAAGCTGAACTTGTAATATGTTCCATAATTCATTGATAGCAATGAGAATTTTTGCATTTTATTGAAATTTGCCATCATCATGGAGTACCTGTTGCTGGATACCATGCTTGCATTTGATGAGTCATTGTGCTGTCAACCTTAAACATCCTTGTGTAAGTGATTTATATACTGAGGGCCCTTAAAAATTGAAAGTCCCGCCTGACCAGGCGGTGGCACAGTGGCTAGAGCGTCGGACTGGGATGTGGAGGACCCAGGTTTGAGACCCCGAGGTCGCCAGCTTGAGCACAGGCTCATCTGGTTTGAGCAAAGCTCACCAGCTTGGACCCAAGGTCATTGGCTCAAGCAAGGGATCACTCAGTTTGCTGAAGGCCCACAGTCAAGGCACATATGAGAAAGCAATCAATGAACAACTAAAGTGTCGCAACAAAAAACTGATTGATGCTTCTCATCTCTCTCCATTCCTGTCTGTCTGTCCCTATCTATGCCTCTCTCTGAATCTCTCTTTGTCTCTGTAAAAAAAAAAAAAATTTTTTTTAATTAAAAAATTTAAAAATAAAGAATGGAAAGTCCCAACTTGAGTCACTTTGTTTTATGGAAACACTACAACGTCTCTAGATGGTTGGCCACCCGTTATACTTACTTCTTCCTCCTTTGGGAAATGAGCTGTCGTTAAGGAGGGAACTGATGCAGAGCTTATGATGAGGATTGGGAGAAAGTAATTAGGAAGAGTTGGGAGAGTGAGACTGGAAAGAAAAGGAGACCAGCAAAGGGACAACAGTGTCAGGAAAAGTGCCCTGGAGAGTAATTTAGGTCCTGTTATGCTGGGGAGCTCTGGGATTAGTATAGGACATATCCCAGAGCCATTGCAACCAGGGGCAAAGGAGCCAGCGTGATGTGGTATCTGATGATGCTCCCACAGATAATCCCAAGTGTGGCTGTTGGGAGTGAAAGCACGAGGGGAACTGATGTGTGAAAGGTGGGGGAGGGATCGGAGGGCATGTGGGCTGGGTCCTGGCAGCATCTGCCACATCAGCCCTGTCAAACACTCCGTGATTATCGTTAAATGTGGAGGGGAGTGGAATCTTACCAGTCCATGACAGTAGTAGAGAATTCACTATCATCATCCTAGGAAACATACCCAGCTGTTGGCAGTCTTTTCAATTCAGAGCTTGACGTGCAGGGAGAAGGTTCAAAGGGGCCGAGAGATCAAGTTCCTGCTGGTAACAAGCCGGTGGGAGAGGACTGACACATGTGAAGCCCTCTACTAAGTTAGGAAAACAAACCGGGAGAGGCAGAGTAGATAATGTCATCGTGAAAAAGCTTCCAGATTACTGAGCATAAGGCAGCAGAAAGAGCGGAGTCTCTGAAGAGCCAAGGAGATACGTCCAACTGAAAGCTTGAAGTTCAGTCTTAAAGACTATTGGCTGGAAAATATATTTGCGTGCACAATTTGACCCGTAGCCTGCCAGTTTTCAGTACTGAATGTCTGAAATAAATTACCTTCATGTGTAAATAAGTAGGATTTGGATATTGATCAAAAACTTCCCAAAATGTAGAAAGGGGAAAAGACTGTTGAACCCACTAGGTTCTTGCCATCTATTTAAAGTTGGGACTCCGTCTCAGAGAAATAGATGCTCTCGGTAGCAAGTTTCATTGTAATGGAATCTTCAGTATATAGCCTACATCTGTTGATGGTTTAATACTTGTATGTATCTCAGGAAAGAGGAATTAAACCCTTTGTTTGGCTGAGAGCTGCCGTTGGCATTTTTGGAGAAAAGAATTCTTTGAACTATTCAACAAAATATAATGTTGTTTGTCTTTATATAAGAATAAAATAGCCCTGGCCGGTTGGCTCAGCGGTAGAGCGTCGGCCTAGCGTGCGGAGGACCCGGGTTCGATTCCCGGCCAGGGCACACAGGAGAAGCGCCCATTTGCTTCTCCACCCCTCCGCCGTGCTTTCCTCTCTGTCTCTCTCTTCCCCTCCCGCAGCCAAGGCTCCATTGGAGCAAAGATGGCCCGGGCGCTGGGGATGGCTCCTTGGCCTCTGCCCCAGGCGCTAGAGTGGCTCTGGTCGCAACATGGCGACGCCCAGGATGGGCAGAGCATCGCCCCCTGGTGGGCAGAGCGTCGCCCCCTGGTGGGCGTGCCGGGTGGATCCCGGTTGGGCGCATGCGGGAGTCTGTCTGACTGTCTCTCCCTGTTTCCAGCTTCAGAATAAATGAAAAAAAAAAAAAAAAAAGAATAAAATACTACCCCTTTGACCTTCTCAGAATCATTAGGGATCTCTTTAGTGACCAATGTGCCACTAAAGTCCATGTAAATTGATGGATTGTAGCACTAATTTGTGAGCCCTGAAGTGAACAACTATACATACCATTGGTGTATGAGCCTTCGTTGTTATATCTTCACAAAGTTGTATTTTATAGTAGCGCTCTCCTGTGTTTATCCCATGTACCAGGACATCATTGGGGTTTTTACAGTGATTCACCATCAACGATTAGGCAGATTATTGAAATGTTAGCTTCTAACCTTTGAGCTGAGGCTGAATGGTCCCACAGCTACATTTAAGCATTATAAATGTTTCTGCCGGAAACTTCTGTGTTTTTTGCATTCAACATGCAAGCCAGGTCTTATTGGCAGTTATAAACCAGTAGGGAATAGACATTTTAAGAATCTTTTGCAATAAGCACTCTTGTATACTGGTTATGATTTAAGATGTTCCATTGTTAAAGAACTTAAGGTTATATTCATTATTTTTTTTAAATTATATTTGAGAATGAGAGTTGGGTGTTACTATCCTAGATATGTTTTTCCCTCTTAAAGTTTAAAACAAAAATACTTACCTAGAGACTGAATTTTAAATACTTAATCTCTTAGAAAAATCATAAGCCAAATAGATAATAAAATAAAGCTTTAATTAATCTGGGTTGGCTTGCCTCACTGACTGAATTTGCCAGATGATTGAGTAACTTTCCACTTCACTTTTTGCTTTGAAGACTTGGCCTAGGGAGAGCTTACTCATTCGTAGACCCTATGGGATGAGAGTAGCTTCAAAGGAAAAATGAGGACTTCTTTTGTTTCAATTTCTTGACCTTGGAATTAGAGTTGTGTTTGCTTTTATATTTTAAGAAGATGATGACCTTGCCTGACCTGTGGTGGCGCAGTGGATAAAGCATCAACCTGGAATGCTGAGGTCGCCAGTTCGAAACCCTGGGCTTGCCGGGTCAAGGCACATATGCGAGTTGATGTTTCCTGCTCCTCTCCCCCTTCTTTCTCTCTCTCTTTCTCTCTCACGCTCTAAAAAAAAAAAAAAAAAAAAAAAAAAAAAAATGAATAAATAAAATCTAAAAAAAAAAAATATGATGACCTTTTTGTTCATTCAGACTCATTGGAGGAAAGCTAGTCCAAATGATGGAGAAAGCTAAACTATCAGTTATTTTTAAAATAATAGAATATTTTTTACTATGAATCATATTTTGCTATAGAAAATAGTTTACTGTGGAGCTGACCATTATAAAGTCCTTTTAGAAGGACTTTTAGAGAAATTGAACGATTACTTAGATAAGAATGATTTATAAAATTTTGTTTGAAAAATGTGTCTCTTACACTATTAATTTGCTTTGGAAGCTTCTCTTTATTGGTGATACAAAGATACACTTCTGAACAATTGGCATTATGTATTTCTTTTTTCTGAGTTAAACTGTTCCTATTTGATACCACCCAAAACAGTGTTTAATTATGCACTTGCACTTTGCTCAGTAGTAAAAAAATGACTTTAGCATGAATTTCCTGTCCATTAACATTCACCTAAATGACATTGGGGTGCCATTTGGTTAATTACATTTGGAGTTCAAATTTTTGGTTATGGCAGATTTATCAGAGTTAATCTTTTAAAGGCATAACAAATAATGGGCAATGCAGGTAAAGATGAACTTTCCTTAAATCATTAGGATTGGTTGTCTTGTTTTTCATAAGTACAGTGGATATTGATATAGTACATTTTGCTTTTGTGTTGGTTAGGTTGTATAAACTCCAAGTGGTTAGGCTCAGGGAATATTTTGCCAACCTTGAGTCATTATAGGTTACAGAAACAAGCTGACTGATATAATGACTTTCGATTTTTAAGATGTTATAAAACTTAAGTAACTTTTGTTGGTTTTCTACTAGTCCATTGAACAATTTAATGTGATTTTTGATAAATGAAGCAAAAAGAAAAGAACTTCTGCTCTGATGGAGTTTGCAATTGAGTGGGTGGGCAAATCTAAACCAAGTAAGAAGTTAATGAATATAATTATTACAATTTGTAAAAAAAAAAATGCTTGGAAGACCTGGTGTCCTAAGACAGAAAGAGAGGTATGAAGTGATAGATGATCTTATTCTTATTTTCTTTATGGATCATTATAACTAATTTTCATTTTCTTCGATACAAATAAAAAATCAACAATTGATTATGCAATTATTTACTTAGATTCAGTTAAAATTATGTACTTACTGAATCATTGAAATGATTGTTTCCAAAAAGGTCTGATTATATGGGTAGTCACAATCTAGACACTTAAGTTACAGAAAATTTGAAAGTTACTAAAAGATTCACTTATAATTTTTTCACCAAAAGATAATCAGTATTAATATTTTGGTAGGTATTTCCCACTTTCTGATACACATATAAATATTTATATATATGCATTTTTATAAGAAATAGAATCTTACTCTACACATTATTATATAGCCATTTTCTACTTTTTAGAATAAACATTTTCCCATGATATTTTATGTTGTTTTACATTATAATTTTAATGTCTGCATATAATTGCATTGTTGCATCATAACCAAGCCACTACTTGTGTACATTTCAGTTTTTTCTAGTTTTTTGACTTTTATAAATAGAGAAATGTTTATCCTTTTTCTTATTTTTAATTATTTCCTTACAGAACACTCCTAAAAGCAGAATTGCTTGGTTTAACTCCTGAGTCTTTGCATATAGAATTACTTATTATCCCTCTAAAAAAAACCATACCAATGTATACTTTCACTAGCTGGAAACATGTCTCCATTTCACTTTTACAAGGTTCTTTTCATTTTTAATTTGTCATTTCAGCAGTCACAAAATGACTACAAAAAGTATTTTATGGTTTTTTTAAATTTTATGTAAAATTTGAATATATGTTTAACAATGTTTTAAGAATTGTAATGTTACTTTTAAAATTAAGCTAGAAATAAAATCAAATTTAGAGGAATAGGGAACTTCTAGAATGTGAACATTCTGAAGACTAAATTGAAAGTGATTTTCTTTACAAAAGCAAGTCAACAAGAAACAAATGAGAATATAAGTAATAGAATGGAAACCAAAAAAATATATACTGTTTAGAGAAAACAAATGTGAAATCAAGGTAGAGCTGGAATTTCTGATGAGCAAATTGTTTTTAGATTGATTTATGAAAATCTGGTGGTATGGTAGAATTCCTGTGATCATTCTCTTGAAAGAGATTACAGTGAACCAATGAGAAAAGTAGGTTGTCTATGAAGATTGCATTCCAATAGACATTGTAAATGGAAAATTTTAAATTGTAGGACCCCTTGCAGACATCTTTCCCCATGACTGGTAGTTATCAACATTAAATAGTACTAAGAAAATTGAGTGACTATATTAAATACAGTGACAGAATGTTAGAATTAAAAGGAATTTGAAAGATTGTCTAACTCAACTCCTCATTTTACAGGTAAAACAGAGTACTGCAGAGATGAAGTGATTTGCCCAAGGACCCCATAGCTTGTGAGTAAAGAGAGGAGATATAAACAAATTTGAACAGTAAACATAATGAATATCCTGGGTATAGTCAGACAAGAGCTGGGTTTGATTTTCCAAGATCAGCTGTAGGGAGAAATGCAGAATTTCTGCACTTGAATAGATGAAGCATTTGACTAAGAAAAAATAGACAAAAATTACTGTTGCTTCAACAAGACAAAGACTTATTTCATGTAGACCCCCTGAAAAGTCATGTTTTCATATTGTTTGCACAGATTGGGTAAACATGGCTACATCAAAATGGTCCAGAGATTTCCTGAGAAAAGATTAACATGCTTGATATGGAACTTTCATAATAAAAGAAATACTAGAGTTTAATTTGTAGTGATTTAAGAAGATGGAAGATTTTTGGAGATGGGCAATCTAATTATAATGAAAATAAAATTTCATTTACCCATCATTTCCTCCATTACTCATTATATTTTTTTATTGAGAAGATAAGTACATACAAAGAATAGCAAAGAAAAACATATTAAAGTGCACTAGGAAAAATATGGAATTAATGTAATGCTACTTAACTATAAATTTCTCATATTATAATCATATTTTAATTTAATCTTCAAGTGAACCTATTGGATAAGTTTAATTGGTTATTTTAAAAACAGAATTTCTATAGCAGTTCCAAATAACTTTATTACTTTCTCTAATTCATTTGGAATTTAATGTATTTTTTAATGACTTGATAACTTTATTTTCTTCTCTACTTAGAGTAGTTATGCATTCAGTTGAATATTTTAAGATTTGAACACAGCCTCCTTCTGTTTTGGTTTGTTGTTGCTGCTTTTTCCTAATCAAGAGCTAGCTTTTCATCCAAATTTAAATGTACACTGAAATAATTCCATTGATTTATTGTTGTAGTTTAACACCAATAAATTAATTGTTTCATTTTATATTCCAGAAATCAAAACATTTTATACTAATTAAATGTTGTTAATAATGTCTATGGCATATAGTTTAGAGAAAAATATTAAGTGATTCAAGTTGTTTTTGTTTATTTGTAAGAATAAGTACATGAATATAGTTAATACATTTTTTGAAAATGAAGAACTTGTCCAATTTGATATGGCAGTGCATATTTTAATAGAGCTTAAGTAATTACAATGTTTTGGCACTGGCTCAGGAATAAAGAGATCAGAGGAATAGAGTACAGTCTAGAAAGAAATCAAAATAGAGATTTAACATAGGATAAAAGTGGCATTTCAACTTAATAGGAAAACAATAGCACAGTCAAGAAGTAATGAAGAGACAAAACAACAACATAAAAATGTAAAATATGTTTATGGAAAATGGCAAAGTTAACACATTTTTCTCAACAAATATGGAATATACACATGTAAACACATCCATGAGAATAGCGTAAATTATTTAGTGGGAAATAGGCAAACTATATGAACTGTATTTTCTTAAAAGAAATATTAATGGCCAGTAAAAATTGTTTTAATTATTCAAATGTACTAATGAGTAAATATAAGTAAAATATATTTTATGTTTTAGACTGGCAGAATATAAGCTTAATAACATCAAGCAATGGTGAGGCCACAGGGACATCAGCCCACTCTTTCCTTATAAAGTGGGAATGTGACATGAAATAATTTTTCTTGGAGTAAAATTGACCAATGCCTATTAAAATTCCAATTATAGGCATCATCTGACCCAAATACCTAACTTCTCTAAAAATATTCAATGAGATTATTCAAGTTTATAAGATTTATATGTTCATTATGCTTTGTCTATAACAGAAAAAATAAAAAACTGGTTATATAAATCATGGTACCTCAATGTAAGGAAATTATAGTTTTTATTAAAATGCAGTAACTATCATATGACATGAAATATGTCAATGGTGATTGAGAAATGCAAACTATATGCATAGCCTAATCTTATTTTTGTTAAAAATAACAGTCAAGTTTTAAAAAATACTTGTTCCTGGGTTTAGAATTGGAAGAGTATCTAGGTTACCTATTTTGTCCTCTCTTGTTTTTAATGTGTTCTGATGATAATTGCTTCTTATTTATTTCATTTTGTGGTATATAACTAGCATATAAAAATAGAAAATAACAGAAAAGTTAAAGTAGAACAATAAAAATAGTAGACCAGGATCTATTTTATTGTGCTACCTGACTTCAAAATTATATTTTGATAAATTCAAAATGAGCTATTCATTAAAAATGTACATCTTTAAGAAATTCCACTCCTAGGTATATACCCAAGAAAAATGAAAATGGATGTCTTCACAGAATTTGTATATACATATTCATAGCAACGTTATTCATCCAAAGTGTAGAAACAACCTAAATTTTGTCCAACTGATGAATGGCTAAACAAACTGTGATATATCCACATATTAAAAT
This sequence comes from Saccopteryx leptura, assembly GCF_036850995.1. Taxonomy (NCBI): domain Eukaryota; kingdom Metazoa; phylum Chordata; class Mammalia; order Chiroptera; family Emballonuridae; genus Saccopteryx; species Saccopteryx leptura. The sequence goes on along the minus strand of NC_089512.1, from coordinate 25,307,435 downwards.
ATTACTGTATTTTAAAAAATGACATTCCAATGTACACTATAGCCTGGCTAAACTTGAAAAACTATGTTAAATGAAGGTAGCCAGTCCTAAAGAACACATGTTATTTTATTTATATAAAATGTATAAGATATGTAAATGTAGAGACAGAAAGTAGATTATTGGTTTCCCAGGACTTGAGGCTGAGAAGTGTATGGTAAGAAGTTACTGTTAATGGGTATAGGATTTCGTTTTGAGAAGTAAAAATGTTTTCAAATTAGGTCATGTTGATGGTTGCACAGCTCTGTGAATGTACTACAACCATTGAATTGTACATTTTAAAAAGATGAATCCTATAGAGTATGAATTATACCTCGATAAAGATTTTTTAAAATATTATATATACTCTTTTTTCCGTTGTTTTTGTTTTTAATTTTATTTAGAAAATTAACAGAGTGACATTGATCAGTAAGAGTATATAGGATTCAAGTAAACATTTCTATAGCATTTGAACTGTTGATTATGTTGTGTACTCATCACCCAAAGTCAAATCACTTTATGTCACCTTATATTTGTCCCTCTTTACATCCTTTCCCCTACCCCCTCCCTTATGTCCCCTTCCCCCTGGTAACTGCTTTACTTTTCTATATGTCCATAGTCTCCATTTTATATCCACCTATGTGTGAAATCATACAGTTCTTAGCTTTTTCTGACTTACTTATTTCACCAAGGATAGTGTTCTCAAGATCCCTCCATGCTGCCATAAATGTCACTATGTCATTATTTCTTATGGCTGAGTATTATTCCATTATATATATGTACTATATCTTCTTTATCCAATCATCCACCAAGGGACACTTTGGTTGTTACCATGTCTTGGCCACTGTGAATAATGCTGCGGTGAACATGGGGGTGCATATGTCTTTACATACCAATGTTTTTGAGTTTTTGAAGTAGATATTCAGTAGAGGGATTGCTGGATCATATGGTAATTCTATTCTTAATTTTTTGAGGAATCACCATACTTTCTTTCATAATGGGTGTACTAATTTGTATTCCCATCAGTACTTTCAACACTATAGAAATAAAGAAACCTAGGAAATGCACCTCAAAGTTTATGGAATTTTCCTTTGGCTTATAGACAACAAGACAAGAGCTGTGTAAATTAGAAAGATTGTTGAGATGGCTTCTTGGAGATAGGGAGTAATAAAGATTATCAGTGCTTCAGCAGTCTGGACTTGAGTCTGGAAAGGTAATACCGCCTTTTAATAGTTACAGAGGTGTTCCCAGAAAATGGTATCTATACCAGTGATGGTACTAGTGATGATTTAAATCACTACACCAGTGATGGAACTAGTGATGATTTAATTTCTTCATTACCTTTCCATTATTCATTCCCCTTTCTATTGTCCTCCAAAACTTTGGATTCTCTTGGTAAGAAAGACTACATGTTGGTTTTCTATCTCCCCTTGCGAGGGAGATAGAAATATGTAATATATATATATATATATTACAGTTGATTATATTGTGTATCCATCAACCAAAGTCAAATCATTTTCTGTCACCACATATTTGTCCCTCAGGTAACCATTTCACACTTATCTATGTCCATGAGTCTGTTTTATGTCCCAACTATCTGTGTGATCATATAGTTCTTAGCATTTTCTGATTTATTTCATTTAGTATAATGTTTTCAAGGTCCATCTATGTTGTCATAAATGACACTCTGTCATCATTTCTTATGGCTGAGTCATATTCCATTGTATATTTACAACATCTTCTTTATACAATCCTCTACTGAAAGACACTTTGGTTATTTCCACGTTTTAACCGCTATGTGATGAACATGGGGGTGTATGTGTCTTTGTGTAGCAATGTTGTCGAATTCACTGGGTAGATATACAGTAGGGGGATTGCTGGGTCATGTGGAAATTGTGTTCTTAAATTTTTTTTAACAAAAAGAGACTGGTCCTGTGACTCAGCTATCCTTAGGCTACCCCATCTAACCAGGACTCAATTATATTTTGTTGTTCTTGTTGTCCTTTTTATGTTTCATTTATCATTTGTTTGAATTAAATGAAGCTTATTTTTCATTTTAGAACATTATAACTTGTGCATCATAAACACAGTTATTCAAGTAAAATATAAAATGTGTGCTGACCTAAATAAAAATACTAAAAATGAAAGTTGTATGCCTTATTAGGGAAAATTCATGCTGGCAGAATCTAAATGACTGAAGTTTGGAGGACAATTTAAAGACTATAGCAGTCATAAAATCTTGGTGCTACAGGGATCTGCAAACCATTTGTTTCAACATATTTGTTTGACAAATGAGGTAACATAGACCCTGGAAGGTTGTGGCCTTGCACAGAGTCACATTTTTAGGCTTAGCTTCAAGATAAGAGAAGCACTGGTAATTCTTTTTACCCCACATCACTAAGAAGTTGTCACAGAAGATGTGGTTTAGGTCGGTTGAACCAGAATTAACAATTCCTTTGTGATTTAGCGAGACTCAATTAAGGAAGGCTATGATTACCAAATGCCAAATACAATCTCCCTGTTTCTGGTTGCAGTTGGGTGCTCTTGAAGTTTTGTTGTCAGGGGCAGACAGGGAGTAGAGAGATGGGATTATGAAAAAACAGGCAGGGAAGGAAGCATAGACCCATCTTACCTTTTTGTAAAATGCCAAAGCTAATTTCAATGATTGCTTTAGCAATATAACAGTAACCAAGATTAAAGTAAGCAGGCACCCACTTTAGGATATGAGAGCCGGAATTTTAGATTTCATTATAAGATTGCCATTTCAACAAAATAGTGATATAATGGCAATGGATTTTCATTTTTTTTTCTCCATTTCTGTTTAAATGTTCTCATAAATATACTTAGATACGGAAGAGATCTCTCAATTTCATGAGAGCTCGAGAGCTCTATTTTATACTTATGCTGTCCTATCTCCAAGATCTCTCTTTGATGTACAGCTTCAATATTCTTGCCAATGTCCGTGACATCAGCAATCGAAAACAGTATTATTTTTAGAGTTTGTTTTTTGGGGTGTTTTTACATATAGTGGTAGGTTATCAAAAAAGGAGGACAGTGGGGCTTCTACTTAGTGCTCACTGAAGCATCCTTATAATGTTACCAAGGGAAGTTTCTGCCTCATGTAGCTAATTGTTCCAAGCGGGGCCCGGGGGCGGGGGGAATAGCATCCATGAAAGTAGGCAGCCTTACCCAGTGCTATTCTAACATGAATGTGAGGCACAGGCAAGGAAATATAACACACTTATATATTATTATCTCTTCTACTAGAGGAAAGTGTTTACCCAAATTGTATTTTAGGGCAGTGGTCCCCAACCCCCGGCCACAGACCGTACCCATCCGTGGACCATTTGGTACCGGTCCGCAGAGAAAGAATAAATAACTTACATTATTTTCGTTTTGTTTATATTTAAATCTGAACAATGTTTTATTTTTAAAAAATGACCAGATTCCCTTGTTACATCCGTCTAAGACTCACTCACTCTTGACGCTTGTCTCGGTCACATGATACATTTATCCATCCCACCCTAAAGGCTGGTCCATGAAAATATTTTCTGACATTAAACCAGTCCATGGCCCGGCCAGGGCACACAGGAGAAGCGCCCATTTGCTTCTCCACCCCTCCGCCGCGCTTTCCTCTCTGTCTCTCTCTTCCCCTCCCGCAGCCAAGGCTCCACTGGAGCAAAGATGGCCCGGGCGCTGGGGATGGCTCTGTGGCCTCTGCCCCAGGCGCTAGAGTGGCTCTGGTCGCAACATGGCGACGCCCAGGATGGGCAGAGCATCGCCCCCTGGTGGGCAGAGCGTCGCCCCATGGTGGGCGTGCCGGGTGGATCCCGGTCGGGCGCATGCGGGAGTCTGTCTGACTGTCTCTCCCTGTTTCCAGCTTCAGAAAAACGCAAAAAACAAACAAACAAAAAAAAAAACCAGTCCATGGCCCAAAAAAAGGTTGGGGACCACTGTTTTAGGGAAAGGACGTTATGAGACCGCATAGCTTCAAAGTGACAGAGCTCGGCCTCTCTCTAACCCACAATACTCCCAAGTCCACACACGGAACTCCAGACCACTTTCCTGTAGGTCAGCCTTCCCAGGCCCCCAGCAAGGTAGGATTTTACCCATTGTGGCTGTTAGCTACAAAGGTAGTGATCAAATGTCATGATCATGCCATTGAAGAACAGAGGAAAACTTAAACTGGTTAGCTACACTTGATTTTAAGTACTATCCTGGGACTTCTTTTCACTTTTTCCCATTTCTGGAGTTTACTCCTACATTACTGTGAAGTCACTTTTATTATTTTAGTTATTTAAATCTGTTGCAAGGAATCCGAGATTCACCTGGTTTGCATATAATTTCTTTCTGCATCAAAATAGTTCCTTAGTGAAACTTTAACTCTGAAATATTGCTATTATTTAACTAGTTATTGGCTTAATAATTATGCTTTTTTTGCCTAGATGATCCATTTAAAAAGAAGTTGGAATATATTTTTTTATATTCAAAGAATGATTTTTAACTAAGGTAATAAAATAAGTGAGTCTCTGAAGTACACAAGCAACACTAGCTGTAAATAGTGTTTGTTGGTAGTGTTATACTGACTCAAACATTATACAAGTATTTTCACTAGATGTGCCCCATATTCTAGTGAAAGTATCTGTTGCTATATTCATGATGAAATAACAACCATGACCTAGATATAGACATGAGCACGACCAGAATTCATGGCTACTTTCCTTATCACAGTGGGCAGAAACTGAAAGTCTCTTAAATAAATGTATCTATATCAAAATATGTAGATGACATTTGGTACCATATCTGAGAGTTTAGGATGTGAATGCTTTATATAACCCAGCCAACCATAAGAAGAAGAGTGTCAGTGGGCTCCTCATGGATGGAAGGCATTGGTGGCCACTGGCTCTGACCCTGGGGAAAGAAGGATTCATGGTTACTGGGTACACCTCGTGATTTTAACACTTTGATGGCCCTTGAGATTATTCTGTAGAATTGCTCTCTTTTACCAATAAAGGAAGACATGGAAGACCTGGGTACTGCTTTCCTCTGTGATCCATTAACTAGTGCAGAAATGTGCCCTTCTCCCATCCCCAGCAGAATACAAACACGACCTGCCTTTAGAATAAGCAAGTTACTTTTCTGAATGACCCAAGATTTCCACATTACTGTGGTATCTAAAGAAGCCGTTGCCTTTTTATTTTAATGTGAGAGACGTAATTTCCCTGTGGTTTCCAAGGCTGCCAGATAATAGACAAATTGCCTTTGATAAAACATGCTTTCAATTTCTCCACTGTAATATTCAATTTTCATTTTCATAAGGGGTTGTTTATTTTAATGGCTTGAATTGGTTGACTTGAATGTCAGTGTCTAGCACTCATCAGTAAAGACTGTAGTCTGAGTTAGAATTTAGAAGAGCATACATTATGATCAAATTTATTATCTCCAAATAGTTTATTGTGCTCATTCTTGAAAATCAGGAGTGACAGCCCATTTGAGTAAATAATTTCTCTTTGCCCTATTCATCCCTAAAAGTCACTTAGAAACAAAAGCAATTTGAACAATACTGCTTATCGAAGATGTGTGTTCTAACTCCTAGAATTCCAACTCTTAGAATTCTTACTGGTGGTTCATGTTCCTCTATTTCATTTCACTACCCCGACTCTGTGTGTGTATGTGTGTGTGTACATATACATACATCTCTCTCTTGCTCGATCAGTACATAAAGAAGACATTTTAAAAAATTATTTTTTAAAGTCCCCAATTATAAAAGTAGTATATATACAATGTAGAAAATTCCGATAATATAGAAAAGCAGAAAAAAAAATTAAAATCATCTATGTTAAATCCCATGTATACTTCTTTTTTGTTATCCTGTCTAAACCTCTCATAATTAAGAAATTATCATCTGAGGCCCTGGCCGGTTGGCTCAGTGGTAGAGCGTCGGCCTGGTGTGCAGGAGTCCTGGGTTCGATTCCCGGCCAGGGCACACAGGAGAAGCGCCCATTTGCTTCTCCACCCCCCCCCCTTCCTCTCTGTCTCTCTCTTCCCCTCCCGCAGCCAAGGCTCCACTGGAGCAAAGATGGCCCGGGCACTGGGGATGGCTCCTCGGCCTCTGCCCCAGGCGCTAGAGTGGCTCTGGTCGCAACAGAGCGATGCCCCAGAGAGGCAGAGCATCGCCCCCTGGTGGGCAGAGTGTTGTCCCCTGGTGGGCATGCCCGGTGGATCCTGGTCGGGCGCATGCGGGAGTCTGTCTGACTGTCTCTCCCCGTTTCCGGCTTCAGAAAAATACAGAGAAAAAAAAAAAAAAGAAATTATCATCTGAAAAGCAGTTCTATTAATTCACTATCTTAGCTCCCCCGCTTGGTCTTGTATTCACCATGCCGAGGCGGAGGGACTAGCGCTCTGTAGATGGAATGATGCTGTGCCTCCTCCCCGCAAGCCCTGCCCCAATTCCAGTCCGTAGCTGAGCAGATAGTAAACCCCTGTCACATGCCAGACACCATGTTAAACACAAAGGTCACACAGCTGAATAGTGGACGACAGGTCCTAACAGGCAGGTGGAGACAGTCACATCATCATTGAGAAGTGCCCCAGCAAGGATGTGGTTAACCATGAGTGGGGACCAGGGAGAGAGAGAGAGAGAGACGGGCATTCCACATGGCTTGTATAGGAAGAAGTCTGCTTGGAGAAAAAAAAAATTCATATATTCTTAGATTATTAAAGGTAATTGAAGCCAGAGGTTGAATGTCATAGTCTAAGAGAGTATGGAGAAGGGAAGTAAGCACAGGACAGAATTTTGGAGAAATCATAAGAGTTCATGGTTTGCAAGGGAGATGAGCTTGCAAAAGAGATTATAAAGAACCAATGAGAGTAGTTGTTGGAAAGCCAGAGAATGTGGTATGTAGGTAGGCATAAAAAGAGGATATTTCAAATTGGAGGAAGTTGTCCATTGGGTCAAATGCTATTTGTTAATAGTAAGGTCTTAAAAATTCTACATTGGGTTTAGCAGTATAAATGTTATTGATGGTACTGATGAGAGCTGTTTTAGAATGAGATGTAGGTAAGAAAACCAGACAGAAGTGGACGCAGAGGTATCGACAATGTCTCTAAATGCCTTATATCACATTTTAACACTTCATGTAATTATTTGATGGGCAGCTCTGATGTTTCCATGATTGAAAATGTGGGTTCCTCGTGTGCATCGACTATACCTTAACTCTGCTAACCCTAATCATGGCACCATACCTACACAGTAAAAAGTGTTCAATAAATATTCGAATGATGAATACATCTTCTGCCATAAACCTCCTTCTCCTATACTTCCTTCTGGTATTTGATTCCTTCCATCTCCTGACTTCCTGCACTTGATAGGCTGTCAGGTGATATAATTTCTTCTGCAACATCTTTCTATGTTACAGTGTTTGGCTAGAGACAAATTAACTCTCCTTTCTCCAGGAACTTAAATCTTCAGTTAAGAATTAAAGTGTAACATGTAAAATCCCTCCTCTTCCCTGCCTTTCCCTCTACCCTGACCTTCTCTCTTAACTCTACTTCTTCCCTCTCCCTTCTCTGCCTTTTTCTACAAATTCAAGCACCATTTTAAACCAGAACATACAAGTTGTAGAAATAGGAGAGGGGAAAAAAAATCACTCATCACCACACTTGTCTGATAAAGAGATATTTGAAAGATAGCTTGAGGAGAAAAAATAGAATTGGCATAAAAAATAAAACTAACAACAAATATTAAAGAGGTAAAATTTGAGAAATACTGGTGGTGAAACACAAAGGCTCAGTTTACTGAGTAATGAAGATTCTACAAGTCTGCCAACTTCTCATTTGGTTAATGAGCAAAAGTCGGGAAATGGAGAATTAGCTATCACTTATTTCTTCGTTTTGTCCGTGATGATGTTTTTTGATCCTGAGATACCCATTAACTAAAAGGACCTGACTGAGTTTATATGTCCCGTGGTGCCGTCCCTCAGCACAGAGCACTGCCTGGGCTGCTGAAGGATGAATCTGATTGAGGCAAGAAACGCCATCTATAATAGGGGCCTCATCTATAATGGCGGTGCGCCTTTACGTCCTGTAATGCTCAGGGGAGGAGCGGCTTATCTTCAGGATGGCCAATTCTTTATGGTTAGTATCAGAAATGAGCCTATCAATCAGCCACATGAGACTTTTAAAGGGGCACCAGGGCCATAAACTTTATGAAAAAGGCTAGAGATTGCATTCAGCCCTCAAGCAGATACACAATTACCCTAAACCCAGTTCAGGGCAGGGAGACTAAATCTTCTTTAAAAAAAAAAAAAAAAAAGTGAAGACTTCCACACTCATCTTGACTTTTAGAAGCTAAGAGGTAGGAGATAGCAGTTGTCAGATAAATCTTTCTTCCTATAGCTATGCAAAGAAAAGAAGAATAAGAAAGCAAGAAAGAAGGGAAAGAAAAAAGAAAATAAGCAATTGGTCTGGAATGGGGAGGGGGAAAGAAAGGAGACTGGAGAGGGTTTTATTTTGGGAGTCTGTAAATAGTTGCCTGCTTATGAGACAAACTCATTGATATTGAGGGGTCTTGGAGAAGTCCATTGATTTATTCACTGTGGGCAGAAGTTAGGGAAAATCTCATTTTCATGAGCTTTCCTTTCTATCACTCAGTTCCCTGGTGACTCAGAAAGTAAACCTCTTCTAAGGGTTTTCCCAGACAGTTTGACATTTTGTTGAATTAACTGGCATATACTGTACCAAATTTATCTGCTGCCTCCTTCCATCCAAGCAAAGAATGATTTTATATCGAGTAGAGCTCTTAGGGCACTAAAAGAACTCTTAAAACTTCCCAGAGTGGTCTTGCTTCTGAAGTCTGCCTGTCTGCCTCAGATCCATCCCCCCCCCCCCCCATGGCTCACTGCCTACCTGCCTGGATCTGAAATGGTGAGGGCATTCTAAATCTAGTGGGACTTTCCTGTGACATGCTAGAGCTGTCCCCTGAGGCTCCCTGTATATATACACTGTTATAATATTTTATCTTGCTTATTTCAACGTTTGAAATATTTGAATAAAGATATAAAAAGAGAAAGTTAGATGAATGATGAGGCATCATTTTTGCTGAAAGAACTGTCTATTTTGACCCTATAAGGGCCAATATTTCATACATAAATGTTGAGTCACAAAATGAATAGAACATTTTGTGATATGGCCTCCACGTAGGAAGCCCATGTCACCCAACTACTGAGATAATAACTCAGTGAGGCAGAGATGTGACCATAATTTCCTAGGGTGGCTGGGACAAAGTTTTACAAAGTAGATGGCTAAAACTACAGAAATGTATCATCTCACTGATCTGGTGGCTAGAAGTCTAAAATCAAGTTGTCAGTAGGACCATGATGAGACCTGTGTAGACAAATCCTTCCTTGCACTCTTCCTAGCTCCTGGTTGTTTGGTTGCAATCTTGGGCTTGCAGCTTCATAATTCTATCTCTGCCCTGACCATTACATGGTGTTCTTAGTGTCTCTCTGTTTTCACATGGATGTCTTCTAATAAAACACCCGTCATAATGGATTAGGGGCCCACCCTACTCCACTATGATCTCAGTTAATTACATCTGCAGTAACCTTAGTCTAAAGTAAGGCCAAATCTGGGGATTACAACTTTGAAATATCTCATTATTATTATTTTTTTTTTGAAGAGTGGGAAAACCAACTCGTAACAGTGACTGCAAGAGATGTTTGAAGGCTTAACTGAATAGTCTTAAAGAAACATTTCTAATTAGATACAAAACACACTTAACTGGAAAATATTGGTATCAAAGACTGTGCTCGATGCTGTCTGAGTTATGTGAGAAGATAAGAATTAGAACACCTTCTCCACCAAGCTGCAGGCACCTCCATTTACCTGACTACAGAAGTTTCCTATTATTAAAGATCTTTCAGATAAAAATATAATTATGTATAAATTTTCATGTATTTATAATATACAGGACACAGAAGATGCAGTAGCAATTAATAATAATTATAGTTAATATTTATATGGCACCAAAATATTTGCCAGCACAATTCAGAGTGCTTTACATTTATTTAAACCTCACAACAATTCTATGTGGTAAGAACAAAGCAAGTTGATCCCTTTTTTCCTAGAAATGACATCCTTGAGGTTCATTCTCCAGTCTCTGTGGGCCTGAGCCATTTTATCTATAGTATAAGATAAAATGAACTCCAAAGTTCTTTCCTATTTTGACAGGTCCAATGTACTATAATTGTTATTTCCATCACCTTGTGGCTGTAGTTTTGGAAAGAGGTAGGCACCGGAGGGTTTTAGCATTTAAAATATATGATAGCTGGAATGGATTTCACTCAAGATCTCCCTTGTCGTGGGCTGCTGAGTTGACATGGACCAGACTGAGTTCACCATGTTTGTTCAAAATCTTGAATGCCATTGAGAAAAATGAGTACAAAAATGGAATCACTAAAATATGAGAATTCTGACTATTCAAAAGTAAACTCCACACCAGCTAGAATTTTTTTTATCTATTCACTGCTATTTCTGTAGTTCCCCAAACTGTATCTGGCCCATTGGGAGATAATAAATATTTGTAGAATGAATGGATGAGGACAATTAGCAGTCAATTCCAACCCAAAGCTTGAATCACATCAGGGAGAACGGAGGGTATTACTGGCTTTTGGTAGTTACAAACACTTTCTTTTGGCTATAAAATTTAAAATCAATATCATGTTACTTTGGATATACTGTTTTGAGACTGCTGAAGCAAAGCCACATTTGAAAGTCAAGCACTGTACCTTTCCCACTCCACCCAAACCAGCACTTAGTAATCCAGATGCCTTGTCTGACCTAAGTGGTTGCTCTGTGTGTGTGGCATTTCTACCTAAAACTCCTTCATACCAAAGGAGGAAAACATAATAGCTTCATACCAAAGGACGAAACTGCTTCTTTGCAACTTGAGTTATTTTGCTTTCCTTTCAGACCATAAGGTTACATCCTTTTTGTTGACAATAGAACCAGTTGATTTAGAAGGATCATAATGATGAATTATGAAACGCTAATGACTGGCATGATTTAAAAGGGTAAAAGTTTCTAATTAGAAAATATTTAGAGAGGACACTCTGACCTTACAGTATAAGGAGAGGCATTGCTGAAATTCACTTGGTAGCCTGCAGTGATAAAGAACAGAGTTGTAAATGGTGAGACGTTTTGGATAAAAAACAAAACCAAAAAATATTTTCCAAAGATGCTTCGGCACCATCCCCACGATATCTTAAATGTTTTGGGTTCTAACAGCTCTGAGATGGTATCTAATTGTAGATTTTAATTACATTTCCCTAATAGCTAGTAAAGTTGAGTATCTTTTCGTATAACTGTTAGCTACTTATATGTCTTCTTGGGAGGGAGAAGCACCTGATCAGATCCTATGCCCAGAGGCAAATTTAACGGCAAATGCACCGGCCGCATGCCCCTGGCCCTGACTTCTGAAAGGCCCCACAAAATACTTTTTTCTAATGAAGGGGGTACCCTTCATGGGCCCTTTGGGGCCCATATATTTTCTTCTGCACCAGGGACCTCAACTGAACTTAATCTGCCTCTGCCTATGCCCATTTTTTAAATGGGATTATTTGTTTAGTGTTGAATTGTATGAATTCTTTATATATTTTGGATATTAACCCCTTGTCAGAGTTGTTTGCGAATACCTCTCTCATTAGGTTGTTTGCCTTAAAATGGAGCTTTCCTCTTGCACAGTAGTCCTCCTTTATCCATGGTTTTGCTTCCCATAGTTAGCAGTCAACTGAAGTCCAAAAATATTAAATGGAAAATTCCATAAATGAACAATTCATAAATCTTAAATCGTGTAGCATTTTGAGTAGCATGATGAAATCTCAAATTGCTTTGCTCAAAGAAAGACATGATTCCTTTCTTCGTCCAGCATACCCATGCTGTGTATGCAATCTTGGCTAGTCACTTTGTAGCCATCTTGGTTATCTGATGTACTGTCACAATATCGTAGTGCTTATTATATTTTTATTCTATTTAACAGTGGCCCCAAAGCACTAGAATTGTGTTGCTGGCATTTCAAATATGCCGAAGAGAAACCATAAAGTTCCTCTTTTAAGTGAGAAGGTAAAACTACTTGATTTAACAAGAAAAGAAAAATAATTTTCTGAGGTTGTTACGATCTCCAGTAAAAACAAATCTTCTATCCATGAAATTGTGAAAAAGGGAAAAAAGTTCATTCTAGTTTTGATCCTCCTTTTAACATCTCATCAGAAGGCTAACACCACAGCATGGTGTCTATGTCATTCACCTAATTTCATCTCATCATATAGGCATTGTATAATCTCACATCATCATGAGAGGGGTGAGTATAGCACAATTAGATATTTTGAGAGAGAAACCACATTCATATAACTTTTATTATAGTATATTGTTATAATATTTCAATTTTGTTATTAGTCATTATTGTGCCTAATTTCTTACTGTGCCTAATTTATAAATTAAACTTTATCACAAATTTGTATGTACAGTATAGGAAAAAAACATAGTATATATAATGTTCAGTATTATCCATAGTTCTAGGTGTCTACTTAACGTCTTGGGATGTCTCCCCCAAGGATAAGGGGGGCTACTGTAATGACTTGTCTTTTCCTGCCTTTTAAGTACAGTTGTTCCTATCTCCTAAAAGAATGGTAGAAACAACAGAAGAATTAAGATACTCCAGGACAAGAATTCCAATGTCATGATCTATAGGAACAGAGCAAATGATCTACGTATCTGAAGTGATCTGGGAATAATAGAAAGTGAATACTGGAGCCCTGATGAAGCAGGCAACATATATGCATTGTAAAGAGTTAGCAGGACTGGTGCTAGGTGAGGAAGTGGGGCCCATTGTTGCCAGAAGGTGCTGACATTTCTCTCTCCTCTCTCAATGTGTGTGATCACTCAAATTTAACATACCACCAGCTCATCAGCTTTTAATCTTTATCTTAGAATGCTGTTCCAAAGATCTACTTCAGAACATTTGTTTTAAAAGACAGTGAAAGCCATTCCAAATAGGTTCCATGGTCATAAAAAAAAAAATAACCCACCAGTTTAAAAAACACTAGGTTCAGTGGTAGAGCATTGGCCCAGAGTGTGGGTGTTCCAAGTTTGATTCCTGGTCAGGGTACACAGGAGAAGCAACCCTCTGCTTCTTCACCCCTCCCCCTCCCCATTCTCTCTCTCATTCTCTTCCCCTCTTGCATCTATGACTCAATTGATTCAAGAGCATCAGCCTGAGCACTGAGGATGGCTCTGTGGAGCTTCTGCCTCAGGCACTAAAAATAGCTTGGTTGCAAACATGGCCCTAGATGGGCAGAATATCAGCCCTAGAGGGGTGTTGCCAGGTGAATCCCAGTTGGGATGCATGTAGGAGTCTGTCTGTCTCCCCTCCTCTCACTTGGAAAAGAAGAAAAAAGTAAATACAAATAAAAATCTCTAGGTTAAAACAGAGGTAATTGGGTTTCTGTACTACAGGGCTTATCAGAACCTTCAATGTGTTACTTACAAAGTAAACCTCCAAGAGTAAGCTCAGGGTAAGAAGCATTACCCAAACTCAGTTGACTTTTGTCTGTGGATGCTTCATCAAAATAGTTTGGAAGATCATGTAATAATTCACTTGGCAGTAGATAAAATGTGAGTGTAATTCCTCCTGTAAGTGAAAGTCCAAAGGGAACAATAAATGTTGAAAACAAACCAGTAAGTAGTCTAGCTAAAATAAATGCCTGTAAGTGACCTTAACAAGTTATTAACCAGGATTTTAATATATGAAGTGGAAGTGGAAAACAAATGAGATTTTTTAAATCAGCTACCTTGTGAAAAACTTTCTTATCATTCATGGAATGTTTGAATTTCCAAGTTTTAAATTGAGGGTGATACTACAGATGACAAGGGATGTGTATTCTATAGAATAATCTATTCCGTAGTACACGACAAAATCTCGACATCTGATACTCATTCAACAAATATTTTCCACACTCCTAGTTTGTATCAGACAATATGAGTCAGGAATTAAATGACTGGTATAAGCTAATGCCAATTCTAACCTAAAGCCAAGGGTCAAATTACAATGTACATTTTCAGTTCATAATTTATCAGAATGGAAAACTGCTAACAAGAAAGGGAGAGTGTTTTCTTTTTGTAAAGATTTTTCTGACATTTGAAAAAGAATAGCTTGATCCACAACCATTTACCAGGCCATCATAAGGCCTGGCTTTGTTTGTAGTTACATAGGTAGGTACAAACAGCATTTGCTTCCTCATCAGATGCTGAAAAATCAGAATAATGGCAGTGTATGCATTTTAGCCTGGACAATTGCTTCTGAGAATTAAGAATACCACTGCTATTTCCTGTTAATCCCTAGAAATTCTCCACTTCTCTGTCATACTGTTCTTTGTTCTCTCTCAGTGTCATTCTGAATCTCCAAATATGTGTAAATTGAAGCTCAACTCACATGCCATGTCTCTCTAAAGTCATCTTTGACCCTTCCAACTGAAATCCTTCATCCTTTGAAGCCCACCACTCATACCTGCAATTTTCTTATGGTTGTTACTACTTTCTCCATTATTTAAAAAAAACTAATTCAGTAATTTATTCAGTGTGCATATTGGGGGCATATTGTGTCTACTGTACTGTTGACAGTTGGAGATTAAGTAGACAGTGAGGCAAATATGACTATTATGACTATTGCCAACCTGACTCTTGTAACCTAGCATATATAACATGTTTATCCTCTGCCTAATTTAAGATCTGAGATTATTGAGTCTAGGATCCCATTTTGTATGCATGGAGTACAGTGGCTTCTACATATTTGCCAACTAGTTTACTAAATATGGGCTTGCTTTCCCCCACATTTCTCAGTCTTAGTTTTAGTCCTATAGTCCGATAATGCTGAAGCAAACAAGGTTCATTTTCCTGAAAATAATATGTTTGTTCCATTTCGAAACACTGCCCTCTCTTCATTGCTGCCCTCTCTTCATTGCTCTAATTTCAATCCATTTATAGGTGAAAAACCTCCTCTGTTCTTAACCATTAGACACACACACACACACACACACACACACACACACACACAAAATGTCCCACACAGTCTAAGATGCAGATGTGGGGTTTGTCCAAGGATTCAGTAAGTGCCTGCCACTTGACAAGAAAATTACAACTCGATTGGAGTTTGTTGACTCATGTTTTGTCCTCCTGTTTGCTAAGCTTGTTTTCCCATGAAGATCCAACTCTCCTCTCCTCTCTCTACCCCATCTTTCTCTGTTAATGAAAATCGTCCTTCAATCTCCTTTTATTCTGTAGCCAACAAACTAGTTTCAGTGGCAGCATTATGGTTACAGCCTACAGAAACCTCTTCTGTGCAGTAATTTAGCTGTCAGTCTAGAAGTGGTAAAGCAGCAGAAAGATGGATGCTGGGCCTGGGGCACGCCAGAGCATATACCCTGCATGGCCCTACTCCGATGTGCA
Source organism: Saccopteryx leptura (assembly GCF_036850995.1). NCBI lineage: Eukaryota > Metazoa > Chordata > Mammalia > Chiroptera > Emballonuridae > Saccopteryx > Saccopteryx leptura. Next base: position 25,291,919 of record NC_089512.1, on the reverse strand, counting down.
CTTATTAACGTAGATGGGGAAATGTTTGCCACAATTTCTCTTGACCATTATTGCGTTATAGTGAGAGGGAATTTTTTTTTTTTTTTTTTTTACCAAACTCTGCTAATTGCTAAAAACCCTCTTATTATCTATACAGAGGATGAGAATAAAGGCTGGAAATCAAGAATTGCCCTCAAATAAAAATAAGTAGAAAATTAAATCACTATGATATTTGTTATAGAATCCCATGATACAGTATTATATCAACACACTATTTTGGAAACATTTGGCAGGATAGAATGTATAAACTTGGGAACTTCTATAGAAGAACTGCTATACAATATTATGATAACAGATGCATCCACTGACGATCATGAGCAGACAAAAAAATTGATAAATGACCTCTCTTACTTTGGTTTGTAGACCAAGTTGTTTATTTGATTGTGCCCTTAGATGTCTGAAAGAAGGTACTGGAAAACTCATAGTCAGCAACTGGTTATCAAAGTCAATCTCTAAAAATTAATTCAGATATAGTTTATTGTTATGTACTCTCAACAAACTTTTTTTTAGGATAAATTAATACTCTATTCAAGGATTTAAGCCCCCAGTTAAATGAACAAGCTCATAAATTGAACACTCAGTAGTATCTACAGAAGCAGTTAATTTTTAAATTTGGGGGCATTGAATATGCCTTATATGTATACCCATTACTAGACTTATTTGCCTTCTTTAAACCTGAATCTGCCCTCATTTAGTTTTCTTTCCTTGAGGCATCAAGGGCACACCCAACTTTACTCTGTCCTAAAGTGTTCCAAATGTGTTTCCTTGAAACAAATCAATGCTGAGATATTTAGCAAATAAATGACTCTATGCTCAAGTAGACTTCAAAATTTTTCTCAACATCTTCTAAGTTTTGAGAAGTCACTGTGAATATTTACACGTTAAAGATTTTGTGAAGGTCTTGCAATGAATTTAACATTTTAAGTTTTGTTTTGTTTTTAATTAAAGTGTTCCCCAAACCTACTAAGCCATTGAAGTCTTTATTCAAATCAAACCAAGTAACTAGTGGGAAAACAAGAGACCCTCAATCTGCCTTGAGAAATGGAGTTACGTTATGAACTAAAGTGCTTCTCATGAGGCAGATGTTCTGAGGGTGGGATTGCCAAAACAGATCTAGTACGATGAGAGCTATTTATGGACATCATGGGAACCTAGAACATCATATCTCTTCTTTGCTTTTCCCAGTCCTTTAGATCTTTGTGTGGAAAAAGAGCAATTTCTGTCAGCCATGTACTGTATCGTCTACAATGAGCAGACTGTATCGTAGGCCAAAGAAGAATTATATAGATCTCCCTTTATACTCAGCTGAAATATTGATAATTAATATGCTCCTCAAATGGAATGTTTTTTCTGTTTTCCTAAACTATTTTTTATAAACCCAGATATGCTGAAACAATATTGTTTATACTTCTATTAATCACTGTACAATGTACTCATAGTAAAATGCTCAGATCTTACATATAGAATTTGATGCGTTTTGACCCATGTATACATGAAAGCAAACAATGTTCCTATCAAGATATATTTTTATCCTCCCAGATATTTCTCTCTATTTAGTAAATCTGTTTTGCTCTCCATCCCAAGCCAACTACTGTTCTAGTTCCTATTATCAGAGGTTAATTTTGTCTGTTCTAAAATTTTATATAAATGAATCTATCACTTTGTATCTACCTTGATATAATGTTTTGTATATTTATCCATGATATTGTGTGTTGGTAAATAGGCTTTTTTTTTTACTGTATGCATTTCAGTTTGACTATATACAAGGAGGTTTGTTATGTGGACTCTCTATTCTGTTCTACTGATCTATGTGTCTGTTTTTATGTTAGTACTGTACTACACTGTTTTAATTATTGTAACTTTATGATATAGTTTAAAAGCAGGAAATGCGATGGTTCTTCCAGCTTTGTTTTTCTTTCTTGAGATTGCTTTAGCTCTTTAGGGTCTTTCATGATCCTATATAAATCTTTAAGATTACTTGTTCTATTTTTGTGAAAAACATCATTGGAATTTTGATAGAGATAGCACTGAATCTGTAGATTGCTTAGGGTAATATGTATAAACATTTAAACAACGTTAATTCTTCTAATCCATGCACATGGGATATCATTCCATTTATTTGTATCCCCTTCAGTTTCTTCCATCAATATCTTATAGTTTTTACTATATAAGTCTTTTGCCTCCTGGGAAAATTTTATTCCTAAGTAATTTATTCTCTTCAATTCAATTGTAATTGGGATTTTTTAAATTTCTCTTTTTAATAGTTATTAGTATCTAGGAATGCCACTGATTTTTCTATATTGATATGTATCCTGACACTTTATTTGTTTATTCCAGATTTTTCCTAATCTTTAGTTTTCTATATGTAATATGACATCTGCATATATATAAATACAGTTATACTTCTTTCTTTTCTATTTGGATGCCTTGTATTTATTTATTTTCTTGTCTAATTAGTCTGAGTTGGGAAGTCCAGTACTATGTTGAAAGAAAGTGTACATAGAACCATTTTTGTTCTTGATTTTAGAGGAGAAGGTTTCAATTTTTCTTTGTTGAACATGTGTTTTCATTTTCATTTGTTTCGAGATTTTTAAAATTTTTTCTTTTGATTTATTTTTGAGCCATTGATTAGTTAGTAGCATGTTGTTTAATCTACACATATTTGTGGTTTTACCAGTTTACTTCCTATAATTGATATCTAGTTCCATGCAATCGTGGTCAGAAAAAAATGATTTCAATCTTGATTTTATTAAGACTCATCTTGTGGCCTAATATATAATCTATCCTGGGAGTGTTCTATGTATGCTGGAAAAGAATGTGTATTTTGCTGCTTTTGGATGAAATGTTCTGTAAATGTCTGTTAAGTTCATCTGAACCAGCATGTCATTTAAGTTCAATGTTTCATTATTGATTTTCTGTCTGAATGATCTATCCATTGTTGTAAGTAGGGTATTGAAGTTCCCTACTATTATGGGATGACTCTCTATTTCTCCCTTTAGATCTGTTAATATTTGCTTTATATATTTAGGTGCTCCTATGTTGGGTGCATCTTGTTGGATTGGCCCCTTTATCATTATATATGATAAACTTCTTTTTTTTGTAGGATAGTCTTTTCTTAAAGTCTATTTTGTCTAAGTATAGGTACTTCAGCTTTATTTCCATCTGCATGAAATATCATCTTCCGTTCCTTCATTTTCAGTCTCTGTGTGTTCTTAAAGCTGAAGTGAATCTTCTTTAGGCACTATATAGTCAGGTCCTGACTTTTATTCATTCAGCTCTTCTGTCTTTGGGAGAACTTAGTTCATGTACATGTAATTATTAAAATGTATGTATTTGCTGCCATTTTTTTTATTTGTGTTTTGGGGAGAGGGAATCTGTCTTATAATTCCTTTGCTTCTCTTTTCTGCTCTTGCTCTCTTCCTTTGTAATTTGATGACTTCCTTTAGTGGTGTGTTTAAATTCCTTTTCTTCTTTTTTAAATCTTTTGTGTATCTACTATAGATGTTAGCTTTGTGGTTACCATGAGGCTCACATGACACATCTTATATTTATAACAGTCTATTTTAAGTTGATAGCAACTTAAGTTCAAACACATTCTAAAGTTCTGCATTTTTATTGTTCGCTAGGATTTGCCACTTGTTCATTTTCATTATGTTCGTATTTTATTTAAATTGTTGAAATTCCTTATACTAACTTTTTTAATTCTCATTTGCTAATTCTAACATCTGTGTCATGTCTTTATTTCTGCGTTTTTTAATTTCTCATGGTTATTTATTTCCCTGCTTCTTTTATTTTTTATTAATTACTGAATGGATGCTAGACATGTTGGGTACTATATTATTGAGGGTCTGGGTTATATTATCATACTTTAAAGATGGCTGGGTATGGTTCTAGTAGATTATTAAGTAGCTGGAGTTTTATTTTGGTTTTAGGCTTTGTTGAGATTACTCTCAAGGCCTGAATCAAGAATGGCTAGAGTTGCCATTCTTTTAAGGCATGACCTTTATAAAATTTCATCTAGGTGATCTTGATACTCAACAAAGTCTATCCACTTTGAACAAAATTGAAAAATTTTAAAATACTCTGAGACCTTTGAAATTTTCATTTATCTTCCCACGACCAGTAGGTAGGTGTTCTCTGCCAGACCTCAGTGTTCTATACACAACAAACTATTCTCAGATTTTTTTATGACTAGAAAATTATTGGAATTTGTGGATGAGGTTTATGAAATACTGTTTAAAAGGGGATGTATAAGCCGTTTTGTGTGTGTGTGTGTGTTTTTTTTTAGTATTCATCAGGAAATGAAAGATGATACATTTGCTCTTATTTCTCTAACTTTAATTATGTTGCACTTATATTTTTCCCCTTTTTACATTCCATCCATTTGGAGTTTTGAGTATTTGTTTCAAATTTGTTAGATTTTATTTCTATTTTTACTATATATCTTTATTTTAATCTTTCTTATTTCCAGAGCATAAAACTAAAGATAAGCACTTTCAATTTAAAAAATTTAATTTCTTAGTCTTGATTAGTGCCTACTTTCTCTCAAATTGTAAAATTAGAAAATTTGGCTTCAATATGTTTTTTTCTATCTTACTTATTCCTGACTCAGCCTTCATTCTGGTCTTCATTTTGCCTAATGAAATAATCAAAATTTCAAATACAGCTCAAATTTCTTTGCATTGTTATTGCATTAACCAGGATAGGCTAAACTGTTATAACAAACAGACCAAATTATTTAAAGCTTAGAACTTATAGAAGTTTATTGTTTATTTCTATGACAACCCACCATGGGTGTTTAGGTTGGAGGCCGCTCCCCTCCACGTAATGATTAAGGGACGCAGCTCCTTCCATCCTTGGCTCTCTCATACTTTACAGCCTATTGAGAAGTCAGCATGGTCAATACTGGTTGACTCATCCAGGTCTCTTAGGAGAAGAGAAAAAAACATAGCTGAGGGTCACTCACATCTTAATGATCCAGACCCTGAAATGGTCTACATTATATCTACTTATTTAACATTTTGTCTCTGTGAGTGATGGATTCTAACTAGACCTGAATCGTATGCCCACCACTAATGCAGTTCCTACCAGAAGAACATAGAATGGGCCAGCCACATGAAAAAGCAGTTTAGTTATCAAGACAAAGGAAGAAGTTATGGTCAAGATAACTGCAGATGTTTTATACATCTTAAAGATTTCCCTTCCATATTTGTATGTTACGTCGTTTGATTTCATTCACACAAGTTGCCAAGGTAAGAAGAGGAGGAGGGTCAAGTATGGATATCTTTTCTCAGGAAAATTGTTTAACTTATGAAGGATTTTGAATCAACTCTCAGTGATTTAAGGAAGATTTTTTTTTTATTTTATCTCAAATGTGAGGTTAGTTGTAGTGGTTTAAGATCATTCACTCAAGAAGTAGTACTTCTTGGTTCAAAGCCAGGATCCACCATGTCTTACTTGTGTGTAAATTCTTAACCATAAAACTACAGTAAACTTTATCCTCTAATGTGTCAGGTTCTTGTACCATAAAATGGAGACAATAATAGTAAAAAAACTCAATAGGTTTGTTCTGATAAATAAATAATACACATAAAAATGCTCCATAAAAATTATAATTATAATGATGATTGTCATTAGAATTCTTTTTTATTCTCTCACCTAAGTACATAGCTGTTTTATAGGTGCAAGCAATTTCTGGCTCTAAAAGAGAACTCTTGACAAATGTTGACTCTTCAGGATTTAAAAAAAAAAAAACACCTAGAAAACGATAGCGTTATTTATTTCATTTCATGCCTTCTGTGCTTGTTTTGCCTCCTGATGGTATTTCTATTTGTTTTCACAAAACTCAATATTTTCCTGTTGCTCCTTTTAAAATAGATTTTTTTAATGTGGGGCATTGGAAACAGTATCTGAAACAAATAAAATTAAATTCTCTGAAGTGTAGGATCAAAATAGAAAGGAAGATATGAGCCTGCAACCATGGTTCACAGGAATGTTGAAATGTTGCTAGCAAAGAAACCAAGAATAAGGAGGGAGGAAAGGAGGACCAAGTGTATTTGATAATAGAGATTTCACAGTAGGGATTTAAAGCAAGGGATCAAATTCATATGGATAAGAACATTATTTGGTTAAACCTTTGGTTATCAAGGAAGAGCTTTATTTGGTTTTTATATTAGGTTATTCACTTTTCCTCTTGCTGTTTTCTCAGTCAGTCCTCTGGTGACTTGATATTCCATGTCTAATTCTTCATAAATCAGCTAAACTTTCAAGTGATATTGACAGTGGCTTTGCCGACTCCATTGTTTTCTGTCAAGAGTTTTATTCGGCTTCAAAACAATTTGCCGTGAACGCCCTTGTTTGCTCGCCACACTGGTCTTTGTTTTGGCTGAAAACTTTGATTTATAACTGTATATAATTGATGGCTCTGGGGTAGGGGGACTATAGCTCATGCTCCTCCTCTTTTAATCTAGCTTTGCCTAGAAATCCATGTAGTGGAGCATTCTCAAGGGAACCGGCTGGGAAATTTTTCCCTATACCCAATGGGAGGCCATTAATCATGGTGAGGAGCGTGTTTGTGAAAGTAAAGAAAACAAAAGTCAGACCACCTCAAGATGGCTTATCAAAAGAATAGATGTTAAAGCTAATGTATTCATTGTGAGGCATTTATTTAAATAAAAAGAAAAAAAAAGGAAAAGAAAAGGCTGAGCTCTTTGGTGAACCAGATATATTTGCTACTCTAAAAGTGAAATTTGACATTCATACTTCAATTATTAATATTGAAAAGCCGCCCCAGAGTCTCTGACAAGTTGCTCAGTTGTTTACTGGGGAGCCGTTGAAGGCTCTTTTTAAATAGCATGTCCTTTTTTCCCTAATATTGAAAAAGAAAAAGAAAAAACCCTTTTTTTTTGGCAGCTTCATCACAATGTAGCTTGTGGTACCTGTTATTCTAGTATTTGCTAAATTGAAGGGCGTGTTTTTTCCTACATCCTGCCTCCTTTAGATGTTACTAGTTCAAAAAGAGTCAGTGAAATTTCCTCAGTGATGCATCTTTTTTTAGGATGCAAAGATTGATACTAAGTTACTGAAAGTAATTCAAGATTCTTCTCAAGGATTGGAAAGAATAAAGTGAGCCGATTATTCTTTTTCTTTAATATTCATTGTGAAGATATCAGACTGTATAATTTACTTTTGGTTTATTTTGGTCTTTCTCCATAAAAATTACCAACAGCTAAAGATATTTCATAATATTTCAATAGCCTACTCAGAAAAACAAATTAAATATATATATATATATATTTGCAAATAAATTATAATGACAAATTAGAGTAATACATTACCAAACAGAGTAGATTTTAGGTGGTTTATTTACACAAAGTATATTAGTGATTGAGAATGTTGATCCAGCAGAAATAAATAAAGGAAGTAACAAAGAAAATCAAAGGGAGTTGTAAGCACTGATGGGGACTGGATCACATCCCACAAAAATATCTCAAATTATGACAAGGGCTGTGTTGAAATACTGCTTAATAGCAGTTAACTCTATTTGTTAAGTAAACAGCTCTCACCACTGAAGTGGCACATAAGTGGTCTGAGGCAAGCATGCTGTAGCTCCTTCTTTTATTCACATATTGATGTAGGCATTATTTAAGTTATTTGTTTTGTTTTTGCGTTGTTTTATCTCAGTGAGATTCAGCAATAGAAAAACCTCTCCTTGGAAGAGAAGCCAAGAACATTTCCAATTCATTTCCTCCTCTTTAAAGGAGTTTGAACTGATAAATAGTTCCCATGTGAATGATGCTAAAGTCAGAATGGAAAGAGTACTTTTCATAGATTGTATTTCTTGTTCAATCAGAATCTTTTGAAATTAGCAGAACGGCGGTTACCAGATGTTGGTAAGTTAGCACTCTTGAGTGCCCACTTAATAATGACACAGGAATTAATGGACCTTTGAGAACAATCCCTGAGCATTGACCTAAGGTGGGGTATAACTTCAATGCGGGTCTACTGATGTGACTTATTAGAAAAATATTCATTAACCAAATGACAGAAAGCAGAAATTAAAATCCATAATTAATCTGAATGAAAGCGCAAGATAACACAGACGTGACACAATTTGAAGAATTAAAAATCCATTTCCGTGAAAGGGGTGAGAGACCAACTCTGATACTGCCTCTCACCTGAAAGAACCTGTCACCTTTGCATGTTATCAGAAATAACTTCATTCCAAATAAACCTTATAGAGACATGAAGCATGCACTTGGATGGTTTTTAGTTCTTTGTTGGGAAAAATAAGGATTGGAGGAAACATTCTAATACGTGTACGCTATTTTTAAGCCTCACCAAATTTCTGATATGCGTTCTTAGTTCTTACATTTCAAAACCAATGTTTTGCAAAAATGTTCTAATCTTAAGAATTATTTCACTATGTTCAAGTGTATAACTTTTCTCTCTTAAAAAAAATATCACATCCCTTACAATCCCCTATCCTCTTAAAAAATTGAAGCTTTGGAACAAAATATCATTATTCCCATTTTCCATTGAACCGCCATTCTATTGTCTGATGCTGTCATATAAATGTGGATATTTTTGCCTTGGGGGACAAGAATTTTTATTAGACTTTTGAGATATAGCCCTTTAATATAGTCAATAAATATTCTTTCATTTCCTATATAAACATTTCAAATTAGGCAAAAGAAAATATTCATGATACTAAGGAGACAAAAATACCCCCCCCCAATAAAGTGGAACATTTTAATCGTAAGCAGAGAAAAATTTCAGAACCAGCCAATATGTACCGCAATGAATAATCGCCGTATGGTATATCATAACAAGCATCTCTTGTTCAAGCTCACACTCCATTTTTCATGTGGAGGAAAGAGATGGTTTCTTTCAAGAACTGTTTAAAATAATCCATGATCTCCAAAGTACTACATACATATTATTAAAATATGAGGCCTATTGGTTGTGTTCCAGAAAAGCTGAACTAGGTTAAATGACATAATGAGCTGTACGCGTTTTGCGTGCAATTATTTAATTGGGAAATAGATTTTTCTATCACTGTCCCCAGCAGCAGCAGCCATTTGATCCCGAGGCTTGGATTAAATGTTTTGTCAGTAGTGCCTATTTAAGGATCTTTACAGAACAACAAGTTGGTCCCCTGGGCAAGCTTATGCCAACTATAATAAAGAGATCTGTACAGGTGAGTGAAAGGGTTTTTTTTTTTGTTTGTTTGTTTTTTGTTTTGGGGTTGTTTTTTTTTTTTTTTTGCAAGATGTACAGAGAACTGAACATGTGCACTGCGCTATCTGGACTGCTTTCTGAGGTTTGAGGGTGCGCCGTCTCCTCATGGAAAAGGTTGGAAACTGAACTCAGTCTGTCCCTGCGATTATGGGATTTCTTTAGGAAAAGGAATTCTCAAGATACTGCCCTCTTTCTGAGCACAGGTGAGTCCTCGGAGAAGAGGAAAAGTACACAGACTCTGTGACTTGTCTTTCTTTTCAAAATAGCTGCTTCCAGACCAAATCTTCAACTGGACAGTTCATTGCTTTATGCCTTCAACAAAATCTACCCATCTGTGTCACATGGGCTAGATGCAAATTTTATAGACTTCACAATTATCTTTTAGTTTGGTTTTAGTTTGGTTAGGCTTTTCCCCACTTATTCTCTGAATGGCTGTAGTCATAAATGCATGCAGCTAAGTATGGCTGGAATATTTGTGGTGTGGGCACTAAAATGCATTTATCACATTAAAACAGTTGGATACATTTAAAACCATTCTGGAAATTGAAATCTGAACATCTGTATATATAAAAAAACGCCAAACAATAAAATCTGTTGTTGCTACTATTGGTAGCCATGTAAAAAGGTTTAATTTGGGGTTTATTTTTTCCCTCTGCGATGCTGTGATCATATTGTTGCGGTCCGAATATTCTGCAAGTTATCCTAAAATGGACAAAAGTACATCCAGCAACGTGGATGAATCAGAAGATGTTGTATGGAGATTTATTTTCAGGATCTGGGGATGTGTTTGGGCATGCTATTTCACTCAAATTAAGAAACCAATTGCAGCGCAATGTTCTTTTATAGACTTCTAGTATTTGAATAATTGAATGGCTATGCTCTGCCTCACTATAGCTTAAGAGGCATCTTTTTGAGATTGGGGAAAAGTGGAAACAAATGCTTTTACAGCCAGGCTCCAGGAATCTGCTGACAAGGCACTTAAGAGAGAGGAGGCGGTCCTGCTGGTTGCTTAGAAAAGTTCACAAAATCTTCATCCCATCTGTTAAGTGACAGAAGAAAGTATCCAACCAAAAAGGTTGCAAACTATTGTGATGTTTGAGTCCTTTTGAGAACAGGATGGCTCAGCAAATACTCCAAGTACCTTTTTTCTCTCCATTTCATTTAGGACTTTTTGTTTGTTCATTTTCCCATGATCTTCAAAGAGAGAGAGAGAGAGAGAGATTCTGGTCCTGAATAAAGTGTCTCTATTCCGCTAATTTGTAGACAGGCTTTCCTCCAGAAATTAGAGACAATGGATTTAAAAATGAGTTGTCTCTCGCGTCTTTGTGAGACCGCCTTTCCTGGTGTTTGAGAAGGCATGAAATCTCTGTCAACTCCAGCTCTATGCCCACACCTCTACCAAACATAGGCTGTTACCAGGAAATTGTGATCTTGACTCAAATTATATGCTTGCTCCTCTTTTTCTTTTATTCTGAAAAGAATGTAAGACTGCATTTACAATTATGCAAAAGTTTTATGAATACCTTATTTGTAGTAAAATATGTCTCTGAGAAGTATGTTGCCATTCTTTATGATTGTTATTGGCTATAGGGACATTTTTCCACTCAATAGGTCCCCAAACAACAATGTTCCCTGAACCTGAGTTCTAGGGGGTGAGGAAGGATGTTTGAAGCATAGGCCATTTTTTCCTGGTGCCCTTATTCAGTGTCTAATGTTAACTTAGGAGGTAGGAAGAGACAACTGCACCTACAGCCCAAAATAACTATGCGATATTCTTTATTGCATTACGGAGATATGGGAGAAAAATGACAATATTCCAATTGTTGTTCAATTAAATGACACTGGTTCCTCAAGTATAGCACAGCTGTGGCTCACCATGCTATTGGCGCTGGATTAGTCTCATGTCATGGACATCCATTGCTCTGTAAGTGGTAATAAATGAGAATTCCCTTGCTCATTGTGAAAATGTTATTCTACATGAATTTTTTGCTACTTTCTCCACTGGAAGATTAGATTTTGTCTCAGTTTTAGTTATATGGTTCAGCGCTACTGAAAGCTCTGATTTTTCTTCTTTTGTGCAAGTGTCTGGACTGGGATAGATCTTTGTTTTGTTTTGTTTTTACTATAATTTTTATTGGTGAAAGAAATGAAGGCTATTTCTCAGGACCTCCTACAAGTACAGAGATTGTAAATCACCACAGTCTTATATAGTCTAAAATTATAGGACTCTTCCTGAGACCAGCTTGCACTGGGGATGCAATATCTTTAGATACACCTTCCTCTTGTTAAGGCATGATGAATCGTTCATATACAATGAATGCACATTCATATCACCCAGAGGTCTTGTTCAAGTGCAGATTCTGGTGTAGGAAGTCTGGGGAGGGCCTGATGCTCTTCAGTCCTGAAAACTATTCAAGTGATGTCAGTGCTCCTGGTCTGTGGGTAACAAGAGTATAAGATACTCTGAACTTACAGCATATCAGGTCATATGTGAACTTGCACCAATAACAGAGGACAAATAGTGAGGAAGGAGACATTTAGCTAACATCAGTCACCAATTTTGTGCGAGTCACATGCTATGCTAAATGATCATGGGAGGGAGGGTTCCTGGTCTTTAGGATACCATCAATCTGGTTTGAAAGACAGGCATCTAAGCCATTAATCTCATTGGAGTGTGACAGATAGAACTCTGTTCCAAGATGGCAGTGGCACAAGGGGAGGAAGCAGCTTTGCGTGTGTGGGCCAAGGGGCCATCACATTATTTATTTGGGTCTTGAAGGGTGAGAAGTTTCCAAACTGATCAGGTAAGAAAAGGCTTGTTCAAAGGCAACGAGGCACAGTGTAACGTAGAGTATCTGATGGGGCCAGGGGCTGTACATGTGGGGCAATCAAGAAATACAGTACATACCATTTCACAGTCATTAGTACTAGTCTTACAACAAATCTGAAGGGAGGTGCTATTTTCCTGCCATTTTGAAGATAAATAATCTGAGGTCCAGAGAGAGTATGGAAATCTTTGGTAGGTACACAGTTAGTGAGAGGCTCGGCTTGATTTCGAGCCCTAATCTCGGTGGCACCAATGTCATGTCTGTTGCCCTTCTGCCAAGCGGAGGGAGTTCGGCAGGAGCCTGAGCACCAGGAACCTTATAAACTGCTCTAAGGAAGTTAAACTGGATCCTATATGCTGTGTGAAACCTGGGGAGACTTTTAAGTAGAGAGATGGTATTTGGATTTTTGAAAAATTATTCTGGAAGCTGTGTGGAGTGTAGATCAAAAGGGAGCATTGTGAAAAATGAGATGAGAAATTGATGCCTATCGGGTACCCAGAATTGTCAGCCCCTGGGTATGCTAAGAAAACATGATCCTCATGACATTCAGGAGTTTGCTGACTAGTGCAGGAAAAATCACAGAACAAAATATCAGCTAGAAAATCTGAAGGTATCTCCGAATTCAGACTACCTACCACTAAATACACACAGTGTCCACGGAGCAAACCAACTTGTAAATGGGTGTTGTCCAGACACAGGAGGAAAGGCTGATGGAACAACTGTAATTCTAAAGACCCTGCTGCTTTAAGACCCAGCCATCGAGTTCCTTAAACATAGTTGAATAGTTGAATCTTCATTCCCCACAATTGTCTATTATCTGCCTATGCGAGGTCTATTTGATACTATTTTCCAGCCTTTCCACTGTTAATTTCACTAACTTCTGTTAGAAAGATTTCCCAAGGGGATGACTTCTCCATATCAAGAATGATGATGTGTATAGTATATATACTCATCAAATATGCCATAACAGTCATTTCTTGAGCACCCACTATGTCTTGGACAAATAGCAGAATTGTTGTGTAGGTATCCCATGTGGAAGACAACATGATTCTCTTTTTACAGAGGAGGAAAGTACAATTCAGGGCAGTTACATTAACTTGCTTCAGTCCCAGCTCTAGTCAGAATCAGGGTGTTGACCCAGGTCTTGGACGTCAAAGCCTTTATACTTGACTCTTGGCCAACACTGCCTCCCTAGGCCTGTGCTGAATCTCCAGGCTCTTCCTACTTTTCAAAACCATTCTACTTGTTTTCTATACTTTTCTTGCTAGATTCTTGAGAGAAAAGTAAAGGGATAGTCACCTTGTTCGACAGATGAGAAAAGCAATGAGGGAAATAAAATGATTGTCCCAAGGTCACAACTAATCAATTAATCAGAGCTGGTTTTCTTCCTTCTTCTGGCCTCTGGTCTAATGCTCTTTCCTTTCGTCTCTGGGCCTCATCTCAAGGTTCAATGGTTCCCAAAATCCACTGTATATTGCAATAACCAGGAGATCTTTGAAAACTACTGGCTTTGAAAAAATGGGGGTGCCAGCATAGATGTTCTGATTTGCTTGGTGTAAAATGCACTGGAATTTTCAAAGCTCGTCAGGTGATTCTCTGAGATACAACAGAAATTGGGAATCACTGGTATAGTTTTGAGATTATAGGTTTGGGATTGGTTGAGAACAGTGGTTCTTACGGTGTGATCTCTGGACCAACAACATAAGAACCTACGGGAACTTATTAAAAATACAACTTTTTCGATACTGGACCAGTCCTATATATCAGAAACTCTGAGGGTGGAGTTCAGAAATCTGTATTTTAACAAGCTTTCCAAGTAATTCTGCTGCAAGCCAACCCCTCTGGCCATACTTCCTCCCAACATGTTTATGATGTGGAACATGGTGACCAGCTGTTTGCTATTTTTACTGAGGCCAGAGCTCAGGGGAAATATATTTAAACCCAAATGACAGTATAAGGCATTCAGATTTGTATTAAAGATGGATTTCCTGGTAGAGTAGGTTGCCAACTGCAGGGATCAAAAACTGAGGGAGGATTTTGGAATCTTCCTGGGGGTGGCCAGAGTACTCCACCGTCAAAAAGCAAGAAAAGGAAAAGGAGGAGATCGGCCCCTGGAGAAAAATAAAAGCAATAGTATTGTCATCTGACTTTACTTTAGTCATTTATGGTCTTTCCTTCCTGTCCTTTGAAGCTCATGGTGATGTCTTTTTAACTGGCATCTTTTGTTTTCTCCTGAAAATCTCAATGCGGTTGAAATCGACATCTTCAAATAGTTCCATATTCACTCCCTGAGACCTGAAGGCCTGGGCTAGGGATGGCAAAGTGGCTTCTCCCCTGCCTCCTTTTTCCACTGCTGGGCTACCTAACTGCCATCATTTCCCTGCCACTGTAATTATTTTTTTCAACATTATAATTTATTTTATTTTATTTTATTCACTTTTTAGAGAGGAGAGGAGAGAGAGAGACAGAGAGGAGAGAGAGAAGGGGGGAGGAGCTGGAAGCATCAACTCCCATATGTGCCTTGACCAGGCAAGCCCAGGGTTTCGAACCTGCGACCTCAGCATTTCCAGGTCGACGCTTTATCCACTGTGCCACCACAGGTCAGGCTCAACATTATAATTTTAAGTAAATCAGTATATCGGCCAATTTCTCTAGTGCCCTTTGTTGCATATTCATTCAACGTGGCTGGTTTCTGTCATAATTTCTAAATATTCCCCACTGGACTTTACTCACTAGATACTTGGGTTAGAATTATCACTTCTTTGATAATGGCTCGTGAAAGAATTAAGGGTCCGTCTGGGCTATTGGGATGGAGGAAGCATTAATGGCATATAATTGTTTAAACTGAGAACTTGTATGAAGAGTGGGGACAGGGGAGGAAAATATTTACATAAGGCTGGATATCATTGGAAAGTCTGTGGCAAGAGATGGGGGAAATTGTATCTAAATTTATTGTATAGCTTCAAAAAATCCATCTGTTGGACATTAGTCATTAGTCAGCAATTCTAAGATGCTTTATAATATGTGCAAAATATTTCCTTATCATTTAGTAAATTATTATTTTTAGTCGCACTGTTTTTCAACATATGTTTTATATCTTATACATATTGTTCTGTAAATTACTTCTTTTACTTAGAGATTTATCTTGGAGACCTTTTCGTATCATTACATAAGGGTCCAGCTCATTTTCCACTTTTTTAAGGCTGCGTTGTATTATTTTATAGTTATACCAAAATTTATTTGATCAGTCTTTTAGTGATAAACCTTAATTTTTATTTCATATTTTTTCTATTATAGGCAATATGGATATCCCTGGCACACTCTTGACTCTTTCCACAGGGTGCTACGCAGTGGGATTGCTGGGTCAAAGTATACACATAATTTTAAAATTAAAAATAAAATGCCTTTAAAAAGGTTTGCAGCAATATACATTCCCCACCTATAGTGTATGAGGGCTTCTTCTTTTCCATGTCTTTTCCACCCTGGGCACTTTTAAGCTTTTATATTTGGCTGCTGTATTAAGTGAAAGCCTGTATCTCTTTGTTTTGATTTGCATTTCTTTAAAATAATTCAAATTAAAAGGTAAATACAGGACAGAGAGTTTGAGAGCAAGGTCTATTGTGAGCCTGGTATAGATCTACATTTTTTTATTCAACACTCTTTTTTTATTATTTATTAATTTTAGAAAGGAGAGAGAGAGACAGAGAGAGAGAAGGGAGGAGGAGCAGGAAGCATCAACTCCATATGTGCCTTGACCAGGCAAGCCCAGGGTTTCGAACCGGCAACCTCAGCATTTCCAGGTCGACGCTTTATCCACTGTGCCACCACAGGTCAGGCCTATTCAACACTCTTGAGGCCAGAGATATTTCAAAATTTAAAATTTTTAAGATTTTGAAAGATAATATGCAATAGATGCCATGAGTTACTACCACTACCAACAGTATGGTCCTGTTCTCTCTAAGCAAGCGCGCCAATACTTCTGCAGCAAAATGTGTATCTATAGATGATAAATAGGCTCATATCAATTCAGGAAACGTTTCTGCCATGAAATAAGTTTGGATCTGATGAGACCTTGCCTCTAAATAACTTATGAAAAATAAATTTTGGAATTCAGAGCGATTTGTGTTTCAGAGTTACCATAAAGTTATTGCGAGTGTGTGTAAAGGGACTTGCTTCAGAATTTCAATTAAGATAACATGAGCTTGGATAAAAGAAGGGAAAACGTTCTAGGATGAGTAGACAGCACAGAGGTCAAATCCTCTACCTGCCTATGAGGCCAGGCTGAGTATACTGAACCATGCAAAAGTAGCTCAAAGGAGTTACTGAGAGAGTCTGTTTCCCTTGTGTTTGTAGTTTTCTTCGAGCAGGAACACCTTTCTACCATTGAACAATGGTTGACATGATTGTTGGTCATGAAATAGTTTGGAGAGATCTGCTAAAAAAAGGGTGAGTTCATGACTACATCCCAAAATATTGGAAGTGATATGCACCATCGTCAAGGGATGTCATCTGCTCTTTCTTTAAGTTCCAATATTGAGTCCTCCTGCCTCCTTTTTCATGCTTATAGATGATGGCTTGAATGACCGAAAAGTAAGTGTCTTGCTTTAGAAAAAAATTGGGAAAGACCTTATTCTCTTAATGACTAATAGTCATTGCCTAAGCTCCTGCCATCTTCAGTAGGCTTTTAAGAAGCCTACTAATTGAAGAGCAGATGGATTCACAGAAATCATGATAGATTTGTCCCCAGGAGAAAGCAAGCTGTCCTTGAGCAACTGAAAGAATAGAACGAAAAACAATACAATTTTTTAAGTTAATCCTCACAATAATACTTGCTGGAGATGAAGTAACTTGTCAATATCACTCAGCTCAAAGAATTGAACTTTGCTACCATAAAGCAAGTCACATGCATTTGACAAAGTTGAGAACATAAACTGGGATTTTATTTTCTGCCATGGTGAATGGCTGATCTGAAATTTAAGCGCAGAGCCATCAAGACATTTCCACTTTTTCTACATTTCTGCTCTTGATATGCTCCATCTGGTCAATAAGATTGCTCTTGTGAGTTTATTGTGTTTTTTTGGA
The DNA here is from genome assembly GCF_036850995.1 of Saccopteryx leptura. Taxonomy (NCBI): domain Eukaryota; kingdom Metazoa; phylum Chordata; class Mammalia; order Chiroptera; family Emballonuridae; genus Saccopteryx; species Saccopteryx leptura. The sequence continues at coordinate 25,274,730 of NC_089512.1, read as the reverse complement.
AATGACAGTGTAATGAATTATACTGGGAAAGAATCTGATCCAGGCCCATAGAGTCTAAAGGTCCAGGCAGGGTTGGTGTGGGGGTCTCATGGGGGCAATGTGCCATACATGTGCTATCCCTGGAGCTTGTCATCTTGGAGATCCTTCACTGTCTCTTGATTCTGTAAAATGCATATTGATTTGAAAATATATCAAAAAGTCTTACTCAGCTTCACATCATTAGTCAGCAAGAAAATTCAAAGTAAAATTACAGTGTGATTATCACACACCTAAATAGCTAAAATAAGAAACACAGATAAAATCCAAGTTTTGGTGAGGATATGGTGCATTTGGAACTTGCCAATATTACCAGTATAAATATGAACTGGTATAACCACTTTGGAACTGTCAATATCCACTAAACCTAATGTGCACATATATATCGTATGACCTATTGATTCAGGGCCTAGGTATAAACCTAATAAAAAGCACTAGTATATATTTACTGAAACACGTGTATAAAAAGCTTATACTAATACTATTCCTATAGCTCAAAACTAGAAAGTACCCAAAGGGCTATCAGTATTAGAATGGATAAATAAATTGGGGGCCTATCCACAACAATGAAATAATAATAATCAATGAGAATGAGCAAAAGACAACCACATATAGAAGTATGGCTGAAACTCACTTTTATAACAGTACATACTATTTGATTCTAATAGGTAGACACATATATTCAAAACTAGTGTTCAGTGTTAGAAGTTTGGGGAGTAGTTCCCCTGAGAGAGTAGCAGTAATGACTACAAGGAGAGCTTCTATTCGTTGCTCATGTTCTATTTCTTAATCTGAATGGTGGGTCACGTGAGTAGATGGTGAAAATTCATTCAACTATACACTTAAAATTTGTGAACTTTTTTCAAAAGTACATATAGGTTGAAAAAAAGTTAAAATATTTTTCAATTATTGATTAAGAAAACGTCACTTGAATTCAAGCACTTTTACTCTGAAAGCAACATATTTTTATAATTGTATGATTTTCAATGTTGGAGAATTTTTATTAGCTCCCTCCAGTTTATACCACCACACAAGTGTCCTGAATCCCCACAGAGAATCCATGCACAGCTCGACATTATTCCTCCCCTGCCTAATGAGCTTGAGGCTGTGCATCAGGCTTCTCTGAGACCTACTGTAAAAGGAAAGAAAAGGACAGTAAAAAAGATAGTAAAACAAGTGCTTTGATAGCACTTTTTAAAAATTCATAACAGGTATAAGAAGAAGCAACAGCTATTTAGTGTATACATCTGCAAAGCAACAACAACAAAAAGATTTGGGGTGCCATAAAGGGTATCAGTCATTTGTTCTGCCATTTAAGATTGTACTGCCTCTTCTAAAATAATAGTCTTAGTTCTTTCCTTCGCCTTTTTCTTGTGAATAATAGATTTGGCTCTTTATGGACCTCAATGCGTTTGGAGGGAGGGGTTGGAAGAATATGATCACCACTTTTGCGCTCTCCTGAAGTTTTCCTAGGATACAGGGTGAAGTGGCTTCTATTACCTGCCACGCAGTTGGGGTTGTTTCCCATTCCTAGGGCTTTTACTTGTTAGTCTCTCTTCTCCATAGACTGGCTGATCTAAATCATAAATGTATGTATGGCCCTGGCCGGTTGGCTCAGCGGTAGAGCGTCGGCCTGGCGTGCAGGGGACCTGGGTTCGATTCCCGGCCAGGGCACATAGGAGAAGCGCCCATTTGCTTCTCCACCCCCCCCCCACTTCCTCTCTGTCTCTCTCTTCTCCTCCCGCAGCCAAGGCTCCATTGGAGCAAAGATGGCCCGGGCGCTGGGGATGGCTCCTTGGCCTCTGCCCGGGGCACTAGAGTGGCTCTGGTCGCGGCAGAGCGACGCCCCAGAGGGGCAGAGCATCGCCCCCTGGTGGGCAGAGCCTCGCCCCTGGTGGGCGTGCCGGGTGGATCCCGGTCAGGCGCATGCGGGAGTCTGTCTGACTGTCTCTCCCCGTTTCCAGCTTCAGAAAAATACAAAAAAATAAAAAAATAAATGCATGTATGGTGATATGGCATTGCTATTAGAAAGCAAGTCATGTCCACTTTATAAAGTCAGTATCATGAACATATCTTTTTTTTTCTATGCATTATCCATTTTAACATAAGAGAAAAATTAAAGCACGTATTTCCCAAGTAAAGAAATCAAAAGAAATCTAAATGCAACCCCCAGGTGGATTACATAGTAATATTTGGTAGTATGGCTATTACTAATCTCAGCAGGAGATGAGTTACACATTTTATAGTATATGCCCCAGAACGACAACAGTGGAAAGATAACTCACATGCAGAATGTGAGCCTAGGCAACTTGTGAGCAAGAGCTCTTGTGGTTCACATCAGTAAAAAAGGTCGTCAGTTCCAATAAAGAGGAATACATTTAAAAATGGGGGCTGTTTCTGCTGTTCTGCATTTTATCAAATCTAAACCCCACCGGAGTCTCCTACAGGATTCTTAGCTGTGATGCTTCAGAGGATGGTTTCTCAGACAAACAAATGCACAGTAATCTACCACCATTTACAAATTTGCTGTTTCGCCCTGACCGGTTGGCTCAGCGGTAGAGCGTCGGCCTGGCGCGCGGGGGACCTGGGTTCGATTCCCTGCCCCCTCCTTCCTCTCTGTCTCTCTCTTCCCCTTCCGCAGCCGAGGCTCCATTGGAGCAAAGATGGCCCGGGCGCTGGGGATGGCTCCTTGGCCTCTGCCCCAGGCGCTAGAGTGGCTCTGGTCGCGGCAGAGCGACGCCCCGGAGGGGCAGAGCATCGCCCCCCGGTGGGCAGAGCTTTGCCCCTGGTGGGCGTGCCGGGTGGATCCCGGTCGGGCGCATGCGGGAGTCTGCCTGTCTCTCCCCGTGTCCAGCTTCAGAAAAATACAAAAAAAAAAAAAAAAAAAATGAAATTTGCTGTTTCATGTAAGCACATTTTCCAGCTAACTAAAGCACATCCCTTAGGCGGCAGGATTCTTTTTTTTTTTTTTTTTTTTTTTTGAATGTTGACCATGTCAGCTGGAAAATATTCACAGGCATATTGTAACACTTCTCTGCTTTCTTAAACAGAGCTTAGGGAACATGACTTAATTTTTGATAACTTAGTCATCATTACAGACATCAACTATTGAAAGGAGCAATTACCCTGTGATTACCTCGAAGGCTCTGGAAGGTGGATGGAGCTATGGCCCTACACCAGTTGGCCCCACATTGCGTTGTTTTTTTCTTACATGGTTTATGTGTTGCTTTGCCGTCGACCTATCAGCTGTCAGTTCTTGCTGCTTTCAGTGATCTTATCAACAGATAAATTGTTCTCTCTGCTTTCTAGTTTTTGTCCGCTAGTCTAATCTGAACTGTAAGAACATCTCATTAGGCTCATTTATGCCAAGTGCAAAGTATAGAGGAGTTCCGAGTAGAGGCCTGGAGAAGTCTTTTTGAAAATAGTTATATGTGTTAAGTTGAGATTAGTTTCTACCGCTTTAGTCAGGGGTCCCCAAACTACGGCCTGCGGGCCGCATGCGGCCCCCCGAGGCCATTTATCCGGCCCCTGCTGCACTTCTGGAAGGGGGCACCTCTTTTATTGGTGGTCAGTGAGAGGACCATAGTTCCCATTGAAATACTGGTCAGTTTGTTGATTTAAATTTACTTGTTCTTTATTTTAAATATTGTATTTGTTCCCGTTTTGTTTTTTTTACTTTAAAATAAGATATGTGCAGTGTACGTAGGGATTTGTTCATAGTCTTTTTTATAGTCCGGCCCTCCAACGGTCTGAGGGACAGTGAACTGAGCCCCTGTGTAAAAAGTTTGGGGACCCCTGGCTTTAGTAAAAGCTTAATAAATATTAGCTGACATTATTTTTAGTATTATTAATGCAATTATTAAAATTCATATGTATATTAGTTCAGGCAAAGATTTTCAACCTTTTTTATCTCATGGTAACATAAACTAATTACTAAAATTCTGCTGCACACCAAAAAAATATATTTTTTGCCAGTCTGAAAAAAAAACACCATATAGATATACCTTTGATTCATTCACACGAGAAGGCTATTGTTGTGTTGGCTGTTGTCATTTTTTAAATTTGACAATCTAAGGGGAAAGAGGTCAGTGCCCCTGACTAAACAGGCAGGTATTACATGTTTTAAAAACTCTTGCAGCCCTGGCCGGTTGGCTCAGCGGTAGAGCGTCGACCTGGCGTGCAGGGGGACCCGGGTTCGATTCCCGGCCAGGGCACACAGGAGAAGTGCCCATCTGCTTCTCCACCCCTCCCCCTCTCCTTCCTCTCTGTCTCTCTCTTCCCCTCCCGCAGCCGAGGCTCCATTGGAGCAAAGATGGCCCGGGCGCTGGGGATGGCTCCTTGGCCTCTGCCCCAGGCGCTAGAGTGGCTCTGGTCCCGGCAGAGCGATGCCCCGGAGGGGCAGAGCATCGCCCCCTGGTGGGCGTGCCGGGTGGATCCTGGTCGGGCACATGCGGGAGTCTGTCTGACTGTCTCTCCCCGTTTCCAGCTTCAGAAAAATACAAAAAAAAAAAAAAAAAAATTCTTGCAGCACTCCAGTATGCCTCTTAGGGCACATTGGTTGGAAATCGCTGAATTAGGGATAAATTAAGCAGTGTAAACAAATACACTCAAACATGAAATGGCCCAGTAATAATAGAAGTTTGTTTCTCATATACAGAAAAGCCTAGGATGGGGTAAAGGTCACTATGTAGTTATTTTCCATGAGATGAAACATTTATTCAAGCGTCCTCCAACTTGAGTTGCTTCTGTCTCCTAGATTCTTGATATCATCTGTATTTACCCAAAGGGGGAGGAAAAAGATGAAGTTCATGGGCCAGATCAGGAAGAACCATGTATTAGTCCCACTCACAATACCATTGTCAAGGTCTGTCATAACTGCAAGGGAATCTGGGTAATGTAGTCTAACTCAATGCCCCAGAAGAGAAGGAAAATGGATTTTGGTGGATGAATATAGGTCTCTGCTACAATATATTTTTAATATATGAATTTTTTTTTTGTTTGTATTTTTCTGAAGCTGGAAACGGGGAGAGACAGTCAGACAGACTCCCGCATGCGCCAGACCGGGATCCACCTGGCACGCCCACCAGGGGCGACGCTCTGCCCACCAGGGGGCGATGCTCTGCCCCTCCGGGGCGTCGCTCTGCCGCGACCAGAGCCACTCTAGCGCCTGGGGCAGAGGCCAAGGAGCCATCCCCAGAGCCCGGGCCATCTTTGCTCCAATGGAGCCTTGGCTGTGGGAGGGAAAGAGAGAGACAGAGAGGAAGGGGGGGGGGTGGAGAAGCAAATGGGCGCTTCTCCTATGTGCCCTGGCCGGGAATCGAACCTGGGTCCCCCTCATGCCAGGCCGACGCTCTACCGCTGAGCCAACCGGCCAGGGCCTGAATTTTAATATAAGAATATATCTTACTTTGTGATTATTTTTATGAAAGCTGCTGCTTTTGTTACCTAAAATAAGATAAAAACTAACATAGCATTCTATAGTTTTCATGTTTTACTTAATCCTTTATTCATGTCTCTGACTAATGAGGAAACTTAACCTCTGAGAAGGTTGAAATCACTGAGTTAATAAGAGCTAAGGGCTCAAATGCAGACATATTCATTCAAGCCTTTTTCCTTTACTTTAAAATTACCTTTTAGAAATGTTGTAAAGTATCAATTACTTCATTTAGAGTAAGTTTTGTTTTAAATATTAAGACTCCTTACAAGGAGAGAATGAAAGGCCATTTGACACGAGAAGGCGGGAAAATAATCCAATAAAGTGGCTGTTTAGTCATGTAGCTGCAGCTTCAGGAGGCTATAATTATGTCTTATTCTGGAAGAGAAATAATTTTTGGCTTTTCCCATTTCAAATGATATTAGATTTCAAAAATCTCAGGAAGAGGAATATTTTGTATATTGTAAGTTTAAGCTGATCAAGCATTAGTAGTAAGAGTCTGCTCTTAATTACCCAACTCAAATTGAATAATTTCAGCATTGCCCCAGGTATCAAAATATCTCATCCTTATATCTCAGAGAAACAATGAGCTGCATTATGTGAAAGACACATAAACCTCCAAATTTAAGTTTACTTTGACACAGCTAGAGTGTATTTTTTTACAAATGTGTATGTATTATGTACATTTTTATGAGTTTGACAGAAAGGGAAACAGTGGGACCGGGGAGATGTTTCTAACATCCTGGCTCTCCTTCCAGCTTCTCGAGTCTTCCCAAAGCTTGGCAGGATTATTTTTATACCAGTTGAACACTTGTACGGCCATGGCAGCAAGGAAGTCTAGAATTTATAACAGATCCAGCTTGTTTTTTCAGATGCAAGTAATCGATCCTAATACTGTTTTGATTTCATTTACTGAGAGATATATTTTTTATAAAGCTTTTAGAAGAAAAGTTAGAGACATAATTTTAGAAAGTGCATCAAATATATTTGAGAGTCAAAGTATATTTAATTTTACCTGTAAATTAACAAAAGCTATTAAGTTCTCTACTGTCTTTTTTAAATAACAATTGTATACATTTGAGGTGTGCAACATGATTTGATATACATACAAATATTGATCAACTTACAACCTATGCAACTTACAACCATTCGACTTTACGACAATCGCTAGCCACGACTGCTCCGTGTCTGGCAGCGCAAGCGTTGCCCAGCTGGGCATATGACATTGCGGACCAGCTTCCGGCAGCACTATCATCTCCGCGTGCACCATTTCAACTGTTATCCCAGACTCGGTACAGCAATTTGTGTTTAGTGTCTTGGATATTTTTCATCAAACCCCTCCCAAGATGTCTACCAAGAAGAAATTGTCTTTGCAAATATTAAACCAGTTGTACTGGTAATGCACTGTTTTACTTAAACCTGATGAATGTAAAAATAAGAAACAAAATGGTATGGAGATGATACAAATGGCATAAAATGAACAAAGAAATTATGATATATAACAATAATGAAAGAAAATTATGATAAAATATGACTTAAAGATAGCCTACTCAACTTATGACCAAATCGTGTTACGACCGGTCTGTCGGAACCAGTCATGGTCGTAAGTTGAGCACTAGCTGTATACCTGTTGAAATGATTACTGCATCCACTGAGACCCTAGGGCTCTCTTGGTCCTTAGTCACTTTTCCTGCAGTGCATCTCTGTGAAACTGTGTAGTCTCTGTGAGCTTCTGTCCCCTCTGCCACGTTACTGTTCACTAATAAATGCATAGAGCAGTGAAGAAAAAGAAATGATTACTGCAGTCAAGCTAATTAACATCATCTCTTCACATAGTTGTGTGTATTGAGAGCACCTGCAATCTACTCTTATCAAATTTCCAATCTTCAATTAGTATTATTAATTGTAACCATCAGGCAGTACATTAGATCTCTAGGCTTGGTCACCCTACATAACTATAACTTTGTACCCTTTGACCAACATCTCTTCGTTTCCCCCGTCTCACTGGCGTTGGCAACCACCATTCCACTCTCTGCCTCCGTGTATTTGACATTTTTAGATTTCACCTATAATTGTTATCATGCAAGGTTTTTTGCTTTGTGTGTCTGCTAATTTCTCTTAACACAATGTTCTACAGGTTTCTTCATCTTGTTGCAAATGGTAGGATTTCCTTTGTAAAGGTTAAATAATGTTCCCCAGTGTGTGTATTATATATTATATATCTTATTTATCATATTATTTAGCCATTCATCTGTCAAGAGACAGGGTGTTTCCACATCTTAGCTATCGTGAATAATGCCGATAAAGATGGAGCTCCAGGGACTTGTTTTATTTCCTTTGAATACACAATGTTACCTGGAGACACGAATTTAATTTGTTCTGTCACCGAGCTCGTAAGTCAGTCCACTCGTATATCAAACTGCCCATACTGGACCCGAGCGCCAACACGCCAACTAGCGGCAGCTTCTCGAATCACGACACGTATCTCGAAATTTCACTCAGATCTTGAACAAAAATATGAACCGAGTCATAGCTCGTATCTTAAAAAAAAAATCGTATAAAGGTCTGTTTGTTTCACAAGGTACCACTGTATCCCCAGAAAAAGGGTAAAGAGATTGTGGATCATATGGTAGTTCTATTTTTAGGTTTTTGAGGATCCTCCATATTGTTTTCCATGTTGCCTTTACCAATTTACATTCCCACTGACAGTGTACAAGGGTTCCCTTTTTGCCACATTCTTGGCAATGCTTGTTATCTTTTAATTTTTTTTTTTAAATAGCCATCCTAACAGGTGTGCGGTGGTATCTTATTGTGGTTTTTGATCTGCATTTTCCTGATCACTATTAGTATTTGTTTTAGGCAACAATAATGCTGTTGACAACTGCAGCCATATTTCTTGTGCTGTGGTGACATTCTGTGTCCTGCAGCCTAACACACCGCTCTTTTCATCATTTCTGACATGTTGTGCCCTCTCATAGGAATTGTCCCAAAGAAAACTGACAGCTCTGTAGTATATGTTACAATTTCAGTTTTTAAACTAAAGCATCTCTGTTTCTACCAACTGTTACCTTGATTTTACTCTGAAAACAAACTAAACCTTTGATTTAGCTGTGATTTGAAGACAAGCATTTGCTTTGGTGTTGCTGTTCTTTGGAAGGTCACGCACTCACCAAAACCGGTGTTTTTGTGTTAGATTATAAACTTCTAGGGGGCAGGAGTCTGTATTTTTATGCATAACCTAACCTATCCACATATTAGGGACCTGTTTAGTATTTTGATTATGATAATGCTTTTAAATGAAAAAGCAGGCTCTTACAGAAGTTAACAGTTGTTTGGTCTACATATCACTTGGGAAAGACCCCACCAATTCTAGAGGGGGCATGGTGAGCCTTACTACTCAAGTCGTGGTCCACGGAACCGCAGCCTCAGTCAGCAACACTTAATAGCTTCTTAAAATGCAGGTTCTCGGGCCTCATCTTAGACCTACTAAATCAGACTGCATTTCCATGCTCTCCAGGTGATTTGCGTGCACTACAAAATCTGAAAAGCAATGATGGAAGAGACATGTTAGCATAGAAGCATTTTCATATTTGTGGTTTTCTTTTTTTTTTTGTATTTTTCTGAAGCTGGAAACGGGGAGAGATAGTCAGACAGACTCCCGCATGCGCCCGACCGGGATCCACCCGGCACGCCCACCAGGGGCCACGCTCTGCCCACCAGGGGGGCGATGCTCTGCCCCTCCGGGGCGTCGCTCTGCCACAACCAGAGCCCCTCTAGCGCCTGGGGCAGAGGCCAAGGAGCCATCCCCAGCGCCCGGGCCATCCTTGCTCCAATGGAGCCTTGGCTGCAGGAGGGGAAGAGAGAGACAGAGAGGAAGGAGGGAGGGGGTGGAGAAGCAAATGGGCGCCTCTCCTATGTGCCCTGGCCGGGAATCGAACCCGGGTCCCCCGCACGCCAGGCTGACGCTCTACTGCTGAGCAAACCAGCCAGGGCCTGTGGTTTTCTAATAATATAAAAAACTAATCTTTCTATTTTAAAACAAAGAGAAGGTGGGGGAGGGGAGGGGCACAAAGAAAACCAGATAGAAGGTGACGGAAGACAATTTGACTTTGGGTGAGGGGTATGCAACATAATCAAATGTCAAAATAATCTGGAGATGTTTTCTCTGAATATATGTACCCTGATTTATCAATGTCACTGCATTAAAATTAATAATAAAAAAATTTAAAAAATTTTTAAAAATCCACATTTTTCAAAACCTAAAAAAAAAAAAGTAAAGCATAATCCACTTTATTATGCTATGGCACTAACAAAAATTTTTCAAAATCTTATAACTTAAACCTTCATTTAAAAATTGATGTAAAAATTAAAAACAAACATTTCCTTGCATTACATACTAATTTTCCTGGCTATATTAGAATTTTTTTTAAATAGCATTTTTTGAAAAATAAAAGCTAAGGTATTTTTCTAACCCTGGTATATAGGAAATTGATTTTGATATACTACTTTGTATACATAGTCTTATCAGCCTGTTGGTATAAAATTTGTAGGGACTGTAAAGTCTTCTGTATACTCTCTTAGATTCCTCCTCAATTTTTTTCTGAATATTAAAGTATGTTTCTTATTATCTAGTAAATACTTATTTGTGTGGTGTTATGGATAGATACTCAGCAACCCTGAGAGCCAGTTTTCTCTCATGCGTTTTTATCCTGACTTGCCATTTATTTTAAATACATTATATTATAAGACAGTCTGTCCCTTTGTTTATTTTTGTTCTGATCTTTCTCTTCTTACTCCTCTTTCTCACTAAGCATTTCCTTGCTTTGGACTGAGCTAATGTGGTCTGAACTGACTTGGTGTGTGTGGTACCAATGGTTACAATTAGCAATTAGCTCATTTTCTGCATTCTCTTCAGATTTCTTCTTGGACTTCTGCACATTCTGTTTCGTTTCTCTTGGAAGAGCTGAATAAGAAAATTAAATTACTGCTGGGTATATTTCAGCATCACTGTAAATTTCCTAGAAGTCTAAATTTTTATATCCCCTTTATTCTGACAACCCTAAAAACCAATTCGGCAATAAATGTACAGTGTAAACAATGTGGGCTTATGTCTCTCTCTTCCTATTTAGAGAATAAAGTCATCTTTCAAATATAAGGGCTAAGACAAAGATAATGCTGTATTTAGTGGAGGGAGAATAACTTTCATTATTGTTCTATTTTGTACAACTTCCTGCTACTCACTGGGCTGCCACTTAACTCCCCATGTGTTAGCTTCATCCAAGCCTGCTACTCCCCCCTCCCCAGGTCCTTGGAACCTTCTCAGCTCGAGACTGTCCCAGTCTTGTCACAGTCTTGTCACAATCTTGTCTTATCACCCAGCTGGAATGTAGACAATGAATTTAGGGAGGAATCTTGAATTAAAAGGTGATAAGTTGTGCCTGACCAGGCGGTGGTGTAGTGGATAGAGCGTCAGACTGGGATGCAGAGGACCCAGGTTCGAGACCCCGAGGTCGCCAGCTTGAGTGTGGGCTCATCTGGTTCGAGCAAAGCTCACCAGCTTGGACCCAAGGTTGCTGGCTCGAGCAAGGGGTTACTCGGTCTGCTGTAGCCCCACGGTCAAGGCACATATGAGAAAGCAATCAATGAACAACTAAGGTGTCACAACGAAAAACTGATGATAGATGCTTCTCATCTCTCTCCATTCCTGTCTTTTTGTCCCTATCTATCCCTCTCTCTGACTCTCTGTCTGTCTATTAAAAAAAAAGAAAAAATAAAAGTGATAAGTTGTATTTCTCCCAAAAAGTCTGAGAGATTCAAAGATAGTATGTAAGCAATATTTTGTCAACCTACATACCTACTTAACTAGTTTGTTTCTTGGGTATTTCAAATGAATGCAACTTGCATAAACTTTATACTTGCACAGAAGGTTGGGGTGAGTGAGATAGGGCATTGATGTGATTAAGCCAGTTGTGATTCAGCTCTGTTCTATTTCATCCACTCTGTCTCTGTGCAACTGGGAGAAGTGGATAATTAGACCCTTCATGGAATTTCTGCCTCCTCTGGATCAGGACAGCTTGCAGGGAATTCCTTTTTACTAAAGAAGATTCATGACCCAAACCAGTCAGTTGGAATAGTTGTCATTTTGGGTTGATTATTCTACCACTAAGCTACTCAGCTTGCAAATAACTGAGAGAGTTAACGAGTTTGGGAACACTCTAAAAGCATCCTTGAGTAAAAATAGTGGTTTTTGCAGAAATAAAAATGATCAAGCCCTTCTTACAGGGCTTTAGTTTGTATTTTGGGGTGAGTCTCTAACATTATATTTCATTGCTTCTAAGATATACTTGCCCCTATCACATACACATTCTAGTAGCTCTAAAAGCAGAATACAGCTTACAGTTTATGGCGTCTCACAAGTGTTGGCAGCGGCGGAAACATCACTGTCACTTTTGCAAGTATGAACATGGTTGTTATTTTTTGTTGCATGGCTAGACAACTGTACCATCTTGACATTTAAGACAGTCATTTAAGGACCATTTGAGAAAAGAAGATTAGGTTATTGTCTGACCATGTTCTATTGAAACCTTCTGGTAAGATCAAGAAAGCGCTAGCATGAAAATTTGCCAAATGATGGTTGGCAGCTTAGAGAATGTGAATCAGTCTTTTAAGAAATGCATAGTTATCAAAGGTTGAATTAAAAAGTGATTTGGACACTGATAAGTAAAGACACATATAGCCCCATGTTCATTGCAGCATTATTCACAGTGGCCAAGACATGGAAACAACCAAAAAACCCTTCAATAAATGACTGGATAAAGAAGATGTGGTACATATATACTATGGAATACTACTCAGCCATAAGAAATGATGACATCGGATCATTTACAACAAAATGGATGGATCTTGATAACATTATACAGAGTGAAATAAGTAAATGAGAAAAAACTAAGAACTGCATGATTCCATACATTGGTGGGACATAAAAACGAGAATAAGAGATATGGACAAGAGTATGGGGGTTACTGGGGAATGGGGGGAGGAGAGGGAGGAAGAGGGGAAGGGGGAGGGGGAGGGGCACAAAGAAAACCAGATAGAAGGTGATGGAGGACAATCTGACTTTGGGTGATGGATATGCAACATAATTGATTGACAAGATAACCTGGACATGTTTTCTTTGAACATATGTACCCTGATTTAATGATGTCACCCCATTAAAATTAATAAAAACTTATAATAATAAAAAAAGTGATTTGAAATGGTTGAACTCTGAGTATAATGATGTTTTACTAGTCCCCTAACCAATATATTAATTCAGCTTTCCCTTTTTATGCATAAGAATCATAAGTACTAAAAATTTATCCACCTAAATGTAAAAGAGCCATTTCAAGAAGCATAAAATAAAAATTAAGTGGTAAGAAAGCCTTATATCATCATTTAATTGCAGTATTTTTTGTTTATTTAGTAGTGCATTAAAAAAGTATGCTTTACTCCTAATGGCATTTTAAATCTTAAAAATTAAAGTTAGAAAGGGGAAGATAATACTTTGGTGAGTGTGTGTACATATGTATGCATAAAAGTTTATTTTTTTTTATTTTATTTACCGGGGGTGTGTGTGTGTGTATTTTTTTTTTGTTTGAAAGAGAGAGAGAGAGAGAGAGAGAGAACTGAAGAGGGGAAGAAGCAGGAAGCATCAATTCATATTAGTTGCCTTGACCAGGCAAGCCCAGGGTTTCAAACTGGTGACCTCAGTGTTCCAGGTTGACAGTTTATCCACTGCGCCATCACAGGTCAGACAGAAGATGATTATTTAATTGAACTGATCCTATATGCAGAAGTCAGCGTTTCTAGTTATGCTTAGTAATCTTCAGTTGTTCATTTTGACAATGATTTTTCTTTCTATTTAAGAGTGCCCTGATGCTCTTTCACAATGGTAATTTCAAGACAAAATTCCCTTTATTTTCTCTGTGACATCCCATTCTTCAGACCGCTCATGTGTTTGATATCATATTGACTGAGTTTACCTGCTCTACTAGTTCAGATTCCTTGGTTGCAAGTAACAGAAATCACTGTAGAAGAGCACAGGGCATCTCACTGAGCATCAATCTTGAGATGCAGCTGAGTCTGAGATGTTGAGATCTATGGCAACCTGGGAGTCCCTCTCCACTTACTCACAACTGAGAGTTCTAACCAGTTTGCAAATGCTTTAGAGGCATCCTTGAAGTAAAATATTTACTTGAGCAGCAGTAAGAGTAATTGTTTTGTCTGAATGTTGTAGAACTCATAACATACACGATTCTCATGTTTCAAATAGGAACATCTTGTTAGAACTTATGAATGAGCAAGAGTCAATAATGAGGCCCTGGCCGATTGGCTCAGTGATGGAGCGTCGGCCTGGCATGCGGGAGTCCTGGGTTCGATTCCGGCCAGGGCACACAGAAGAAGCGCCCATCTGCTTCTCCACCCCTCCCCCTCTCCTTCCTCTCTGTCTCTCTCTTCCCCTCCTGCGGCAGGGGCTCCATTGAAGCGAAGTTTGCCTGAGCGCTGAGGATGGCTCTGTGGCCTCTGCCTCAGGCGCTAGAGTGGCTCTGATTGCGGCAGAGCAACTCCCCAGATGGGCAGAGCATCGCCCCCTGGTGGGCATGCCGGGTGGATCCCAGTCGGGCACATGCGGGAGTCTGTCTGGCTGCCTCCCCCTTTCCAACTTCAGAAAAATACAAAAAAAAAAAAAAAGTCAATAATGAAGGAAATAAAGAAAAACCTAGGTCTACTCACATACTTTCAGCCCAAGAATAAAAGTTTGCAGTATTGTCTCCCCTTGTAGTATGTGCAGAAAAGGTAACAGCACAGTTTATTTTAACTGAAAGGTAGAAACCATTGATGGCATGAGTAGTTTGCATTGCACTGTCTCTATGAGGCTCCCAGTGACTCTGGCAAGTAAATGATATCTCTGTATTACTAGGTGGTTATCTCTCTCCTCTGTTTTCTCTCACACAGACAACCAAACCTGCCTTTAAGTCTAAATAACAGAGTATCCCTAGATAAGTAGAAAGATCTCTGAAGATTAACTTTGGCTTTTCTTCCTGCAGTAACCTGGGGGATAATGGCAGTTGAATAAGAAGTCAGCCTAGAAATAATATGCTTGTGTGAATTCTCCTCTATTTTAAGATGAAAATATTAGAAAATAGAAAAGGTGTAAACTAATATAATGAAATAAATTTTTGTATAAAATAAAGTAAGAGCAACTTTGCAGGTCATTTCATTAAGTTTCTGAATCCAGTAAAGATATACTTAGTCAGGAATCTTGTATTTTGCCTTTCCAAGTTTTTGGTACTTTGATGGTGATTTAGCTTATTCTGTCAATCACTGAACTGACATTTATGTACCCATAATGTTCCAGGCACTGTGATGAGAGCAGTGAGCACAAATGTGTCCCTTTGTGAGAGTGTTGCAGGAAAAACAGACCAGCCAATCAGTAACTTCTAATAAACACAATAATTTGTACCTTCTGAATAATAACTGCTTCTGGAGGCATGTAACAGAAATGTGTGACCAAATCCAAGATGCCAGAAAGCCTGCCCCCAAAAGGGAACATTTAAATTGAGAGTGAGTATAAGTGAACCAAGAAGGTGGAATCAGATTGTTCCAGGCAAAGGGAACAGAATGTTCAAATGCTCAGAAGAGGGAGAGAGCATTATACTTTGAGGAAGTAAAAGATGTACCATGGGTTATATCAAAAAGTGCTCATTCCAGATTTTCCAGTGTCTTCACATGCCTTTTAGAGAGTTTAGACCCAATCTTAAGGTAAAAAGGAAGCCAATGTAGGCTTTACAGCAGGGGTCCCCAAACTACGGCCCGCGGGCCACATGCGGCCCCCTGAGGCCATTGATCCGGCCCCCACCGCACTTCCGGAAGGGGCACCTCTTTCATTGGTGGTCAGTGAGAGGAGCACATTGACCATCTCATTAGCCAAAAGCAGGCCCGTAGTTCCCATTGAAATACTGGTCAGTTTGTTGATTTAAATTTACTTGTTCTTTATTTTAAATATTGTATTTGTTCCCGTTTTGTTTTTTTACTTTAAAATAAGATATGTGCAGTGTGCATAGGGATTTGTTCATAGTTTTTTTTATAGTCCGGCCCTCCAATGGTCTGAGGGACAGTGAACTGGCCCCCTGTGTAAAAAGTTTGGGGACCCCTGCTTTACAGCATGGCAGAAGCCCAGAGAATAGGTTGGATAGGGAACAGCATGGGCACAAGGAAATAAGACCACTTAGTTATTACAGAAGAGAGATGCTGTTGGCCTAAACTAAGGTAGTGGCAATAGAGTTTAAGTAGCTGAATATGCAGCAGAATGAACTGTGGACCTTCAGGAGAAGAAAGAGTCAAGCGTGACTTTCAGGATTTTTGTGGTGGTAATTGTGTCACTATTGGAATCAGTCATTGGAGAAACAAAACACCAAAGAAAATG
Source organism: Saccopteryx leptura (assembly GCF_036850995.1). Taxonomy (NCBI): domain Eukaryota; kingdom Metazoa; phylum Chordata; class Mammalia; order Chiroptera; family Emballonuridae; genus Saccopteryx; species Saccopteryx leptura. The sequence continues at coordinate 25,258,795 of NC_089512.1, read as the reverse complement.
AATGCTTATTTCTACCCTTCTTTGTTCAGAAATGCTTAGGAAAATGTGTTAATAAAACCTGATTGGTATAATAGAATAAAACAAATAGATAAAGAAAAGAGATGACAAGTGTAGGTTGTAGACAGTGAGGAATAGAGAACCAGTGCAATCCAGACGTCTGACCACTTTTGTAGAGAAGGGCCACACATTTGACACTGAGCGTTTCAGCAGCCCAAGAGAGGAGGCAAACATGATTCATACTGTTCATAAGCGAAATGAAGCCAGTTGCTTGCAGAAGTCCCATCCTGCCTGATATTAAGGCCAAAGCAAAATTTCTCCCATAAGTCTTTCTAGAAAGACACTGTATAATGTCACAAATGACATCCTCATTGGAAACACAGTGATAGTCTTCATCATCAACTCTCTCCTGTATACTCCCTCAATATGGACCAGGGCATCTGCTATGGCAAAATTAATTGAAAATCAATTCTGTGAAAGAAGGAGTGTTTCCATCAGGTTCCATGTTATGTGGTCCAGATTGTTGCTTTCTGATGGTCTGCCATCAATCCCCAGATGGAGTGCGGAGTATCTCTTTCTAATCTTGTGTCTGTGGGTATAAGTACATTCTATGTATTTTCTTGGATGTCAATATAGGAAAGAAAGAACGTAATTTCTTCACTGTTTCTGAGGAATAGGTGTAACTTTGGGGAAATCATCTATAAGTACATTATTTTTCTTGACCAGGTTTATAAAAAAGATATTGCTACATGAATAATGAGTTGATAGCTATACTCTTGGAGAAATTTATGAAGGATAGCTGCCCTATTTTGTCAGGAAGTACAAAGCCATGTGCTTTTTCAGCCAAGGTAAGAATAGAATTAATATTATCCAGTAGGAATCAAAGAGTTTAGCTATAAGACATGCCTCACTAGAAGTGGTTTTGCTTAGGATTGAGCCTTAGGACTAGTCCTAGATAAGCCAAGATCCTCCCCAGAAAGTCATTTTGAGTTTATTATAACATGAACAGATGGGAAATGAAGGTTCCCGAGTTCCCTGTTTTAAGATACAACTTCAATCTTTACCTCAGAAAAAAATTAAAGCAGCTATAACTAAATGCCCACTTTGTTCAGTAAAATAAAAAAATAAAAATCTCAATAAATAGAGGATCCCGAGACCATCAAGCTTTGAGCAGTCTCATTCCCAATGCAGGCTGAAAAAATATATATAGTGAAAATGTTCAAAGTTTCCATTAAAAATGTTTATCCCAGGTTCTTTAAGCCTAAGTATAGTATATCTGTATTTTTTTTTCATTACTAAACAAGACTATGGGTAGTTCTGAAATACAATATTATTACAGATGGATTTTAGTGTGAAGGTTGAATTAGAAGATTGCCAGCAATACCTTGGGTTTGAACTTGTTTGGATGAGAGGCTTGCTTCTGCTATATGGTCATCTTCTAAGAAAGAAGTAAGGACCGTGGGGGTAGCAGTTGGGAGAACGTGTTTTGAAACCCATATTTCCTGAGTTTAAATCCATGTTCCTCTGTTTGACCTTGGAAGATTACCTAACTTTTTGTGGTACAGTTATATAAGCTATATAATAGTATATACTCTGTGATTATCTTGTGCGAATTAAGCAAAATATTATGTGTTAAAAGATCTTAGGCTCATCTTGGGTACAAACAATGCTCAATAGATATTAGCGGCTATGATTGGTCTTGGTTGAATTCTACGCACTGACCCAATGTACCCATATCACAAAGGCAGTGTGCACAATACAAGGCAGGCCAGATGAATAAGTATCACTCAGCCCAACTCCATAGGTAGCCGTCCCAAGGACATATGCTCTCCTGCCATGTAAGGGAATTATCTTTGTATTTGAAGACCTGTTTATTTACTCAGGTTTAGCAAGTGGCTACTATAAACATTCAGATGCACTTTCTACTAAAGCTTATGATGCTGAGTAGCTGGTGGGAAAATAGGGAACGCAGTTTTTTTAAATGTTAAGATTTCTATTTTAAAATATTGATATAAAATCTTTATTTTAACCAGTTTAAACAGGCGTACCTTATCGTTGAAAAGTAAAGGCGCATTTGCACTGTTGTAAAGGAAGAATCTAAGTAGATAAATTAAATGAGATAGCTTGTGAGACTGAAAAATTGGAAGACACACCAGGGTGGAGGAGAGGAAAAGTGATGGTGTGATCAGTACAGAGTAGACAGGGAATTTCAGGCCCCTCCCTCCCAGCTTCAAAGCATGCAGTTACAAAATTGATTTATCACAGAAATCGGTATTTCTACCTTGGATGTACAGGAAAGGAATAAAATATGAATGGGTGCAAGGAAAGTGATAGACTCGTGTTCTGAAATCACTCTAGAATTCTTCATACCTATATTAGGGGTTGCTAACTTAAATGAGACGGGAACTAGACAAGTAATGCCAAAAAATAAATAAAATGAGGGTGGGCAGATGTAAGGTAAATGGGAAGTGACACTCAGACTCAGTGTTTGAAGTACAATAGAGAGCAGTGGTGACTGTGGAAAACTAGAGATTGCAAGCTCCTTTTAATTATTAGCTACTACTCAGATCCAACTGTCACCATAAGGAAAGGTAGGTGGCATATGGCATGTCTTCTAAGTTGTTAGGAAAAATAGGGAACGCAGTTTTTTTAAATGTTAAGATTTCTATTTTAAAATATTGATATAAAATCTTTATTTTAACCAGTTTAAATAACAGACACTGTATGGGTCAATCTTATAGGTCAAAGAAAACAACTGTGTACCCACCCAATTGAGCATCATTTCTGGAACATGTAGTTTACTTATTCCATATTAGATGTGAGCTATAGATTGTTAACTAAAGACCTTTTCAACTTTTTCAGTCAAAAATAAATCCTATTGTTTAGGAATCCCCAAAGAATTTTGGGAAATGGCTAAAAAAGACCCAGCCTATTTTATAAAGAAAAGTGGCCCAACTAAGAAACTTTAGAAGTAATATCAAGCTTAAGGCTTTGAAAATCTATATATTATAGATCATCAAATTATTGCCTTTGGCCAAATCTGGCCTACAGCCAAAGCTTTACCAAAGTTGACCCACACCCACTTACTTACAGGTTGCTCTGGCTGCCTTCCCCAGGGCACTGGTAGAATTAAGTAGTTGCAACAGGGACCCTATAGACCACATGGCCTTTACCACTTATTTTCAGACCCTTTACAGAGAAACTGATCAACTCCTGATCCTAAAAAATACATCAACCAAAAATGATTGTACACTTTTAAAAGCACTAGAACACAAGTGTATGTGTATATATATATAATCCATGCCACTGATGAGAATTGATAGATCTAAAGGAGTCCTGGCACAGTCAGTGTTATGGGCAAAATGACCTTTCAAAGTTTTCCCAGCCTCAGACCTTTGATTATTTAGCAAACAAATGTGTGGAAAGCCAGAGAATACAAATAAATATAATTAAGCTTTCTTGTTTATCTTGAATGCATTTGGTGTTTCCCTTTTATTGTTTTTACTTTTTTAATTAAAATATTTTTTTATATTTATTTTTTATTTAATTAATTGTGTTTAAATACATAGATTCTAGGGTCACCCCGAATGCATCCCCCCTCCGCCATATTCCCCTTAACATCTCCCTTGCCCCCCTCCCTACAGTACCCTCCCCCCTTCTCTCAGGTTTATCCCATCCTCTCATCCCCTTTCCCTCTGTTCTTTCCCTCTGGTCCCTTTGATCCCTCCTCTGTCTCAGTTCCGTTCCTCAGTCCTCATATTCCTTGGATTCCTCAAATACATGAGGTCTTATGATATTTTTCATTCTCTGCCTGGCTTATTTCACTCAACATAAGAGTTTTCGGGTCCCTCCATATTGTTGCAAAAGGTAATATTTCCTTCTTTTTCATAGCCCCATAGTATTCCATAGTATATATGTACCAAAGCTTTTTAATCCACTTGTCCACTGACGGACACTTGGGCTGTTTCCAGATCTTCGCTATTGTGAACAATGCTGCCATAAACATGGGGGTGCATTTCTTTTGTTCAGTCAGTAATAGGGTGTCCTTGGGATATATGCCTATAAGTGGGATGGCTGGGTCAAAGGGCAGTTCCATTTCTAATTTTTTGAGGAATCTCCATACTGTTATCCACAGTGGCTGCACCAGTCTTCATTTCCACCAGCAGTGCAGGAGGGTTCCCTTTTCTCCACATCCTCACCAGTACCTATAGTGTGTTGTTTTGTTAATGAGCGTCATTCTGACTGGTGTGAGGTGGTATCTCATTGTGGTTTTAATTTACATTTCTCTAATGATTAGTGATGTTGAACATTTTTTCATCTGTCTATTGGCCATCTGTATGTCCTCTTTGGAGAAGTGTCTATTCATTTCTTGTGCCCATTTTTTTATTGAATTGTCTTCCTGGTGTTGAGTTTTACAAGTTCTTTATAAATTTTGGTTATTAACCCCTTATCAGATGTATTGTCGAATATGTTCTCCCATTGTGTGGTTTGTCTTTTTATTCTGTTCATATTGTCTTTAGCTGTGCAAAAGCTTTTTAGTTTGATATAGTCCCATTTGTTTATCCTGTCTTTTATTTCATTTGCCTGTGGAAATAAATCAGCAAATATATTGCTGCAATAGATGTCAGTGAGCTTACTGCCTATGTTTTCTCCTGGATGCTTATGGTTTCATGATGTACATTTAAGTTCTTTATCCATTTTGAGTTTATTTTTGTGCATGGTATAAGTTGGTGGTGTAGTTTCATTTTTTTCAGGTAGCTGTCCAGTTTTCCCAACACCATTTGTTAAAGAGACTGTCTTTACTCTACTGTATGCTCTTACCTCCTTTGTCAAATATCAATTGTCCATTAAGATGTAGTTTTATTTCTGGGTTTTCTGTTCTGTTCCATTGATCTATGTGCCTGTTCTTATGCCAGTACCAAGCTGTTCTGAGTACAATGGCCTTGTATTATAACTTGATATCGGGAAGTGTGATACCGCCCACATTATTCGTCTTTTTCAAGATTGCTGAGGCTATTTGTGTTCTTTTTTGGTTCCATATAAATTTTTGGAGTATGTGTTCTATATCTTTGAAGTATGTCATTGGTATTTTAGTTGGTTTTGCATTTTAGTTGGTTTTGAATTTATAACTTTGGGTAATATAGACATTTTAATGATGTTTATTCTTCCTAACCATGAGCACGGTATATGCTTCCACTTGTTTGTGTCTTCCTTGATTTCTTTTATCAATGTTTTATAATTTTCTGAGTACAAGTCTTTAACCTCTTTGGTTAAATTTAATCTGAGGTACTTTATTTCTTTTGTTGCAGTAGTGAAGGGAATTATTTCCTTAATTTCTCTTTCTGACAGTTCATTGTTCATGTATAAAAATGCTTCTGATTTCTGTGTATTAATTTTATATCCTGCCACCTTGCTAAATTTGTTTATTAGGTCCAGTAGTGTTTTGACTGAGATTTTAGGGTTTTCTATATACAGTATCATATCATCTGCAAATAATGATAGTTTTACTTCTTCTTTTCCAATTTGGATGCCTTTTATTTCTTCTTCTTGTCTGATTGCTGTAGCTAGGACTTCCAGTACTATGTTGAATAAGAGTGGTGAAATGGGGCACCCCTGCCTTGTTTCTGATTTTAGGGGAATTCCTTTTAATTTTTGTCCATTAATTATGATGTTGGCTCTGGGTTTGTCATAGATGGCCTTTATCATGTTGAGGTATGTTCCCTGTATTTCCACTTTGCTAAGAGTTTTAATCATAAATGGGTGCTGGATTTTATCAAATGCTTTTTCTGCATCTATTAAAATTATCATGTGGTTTTTCTCCTTCCTTTTGTTTACGTGGTGAATCACATTAATTGATTTACGAATGTTGTACCATCCTTGCCTCTCCAGAATAAATCCCACTTGATCATGATGTATGATTTTTTTCATGTATTACTGGATCTGGTTTGCTAATATTTTGTTGAGAATTTTAGCATCTAAATTCATCAGGGATATTGGCCTATAATTATCTTTCTTTGTGTTGTCTTTGCCTGGTTTTGGAATCAGAATTATGTTCGCCTCATAAAAGGAACTTGGAAGTGTTCCTTCCTCTTGAATTTTTTGAAATAGCTTGAGAAGGATAGGAGTTAGTTCTTCCTTGAATATTTGGTAGAATTCACCAGTGAAGCCATTGGGCCCAGGGGTTTTGTTTTTTGGGAGCTTTTTGATAACTGTTTGGATTTCTTTTGTTGTAATCAGTCTGTTTAGGTTTTCTGATTCTTCCAGATTGATTTTTGGAAGATTACATGTGTCAAGGAATTTGTCCATTTCACCTAGGTTGTTTAATTTTTTGGCATACAGTTCTTTATAGTATTTTCTTATAATATTTTGTATTTCTGTTGTGTTGGTTGCTATTTCTCCGCTCTCATTTCTAATTTTATTTATTTGAGTCCTCTCTCTTCTTTTCTTAGAGAGTCTCATTAAAGGTTAAAGGTTAATCGATCTTGTTTACCCTTTCAAAGAATCAGCTCTTGGTTTCATTGATTCTCTGTATTGTTTCTTTAGACTCTATGTCATTTATTTCTGCTCTGATCTTTATTATTTCCTTCCTTCTACTACCTTTGGACCTTACTTGCTGTTTTTTTTTCTAATTCTTTTAGATGAAGGGTTAGGTTGTTTATTTGAGCTTTTTCAAGCTTCTTGAGGAATGCTTGAAAAACAGCTCCCTGTAGTGCTATGAACTTCCCTCTCAGTACTGCTTTTGCTGTGTCCCATAAATTTTGAGTTGTTGTATGTTCATTATCATTTGTTTCTAGGAATTTTTTTATTTCTTCTTTGATTTCATTGTTAACCCATTTGTTATTTAATAACATGCTATTTAGTTTTCATGTGTTTGAGTATTTTTCAGTTTTTCTGTTGTGGTTGATTTCTAGTTTCATGCCATTGTGATCAGAGAAAATGCTTGATATGATTTCAATCTTCTTAAATTTTTTGAGACCACTTTTGTGTCCTACATGTGGTCTACCCTAGAGAATGTACCATGAGCACTTGAAAAGAATGTATATTCTGCTGCCATAGGGTGAAATGTTCTAAAGATATCTATTACATTGAGTTGATCTAGTGTGTTTTTTAAGTCTGCTGTTTCTTTGTTAATTTTCTTTCTTGAGGATCTATCTAGTGATTGTAGTGGGGTATTGAAATCTCCTATTATTATAGTATTGCTGTTGATCTCGCCCGTTATATCCATCAAAGTCTGCTTTATATATTTAGGTGCTCCTATATTAGGTGTGTTGATATTTATGATGGTTATATCTTCCTGTTGGATTGCTCACTTTATCATTATGTAGTGAGCTTCTTTATCTCTTACTGTAGCCTTGGTTTTAAAGTCCATTTTTTCTGATATAAGTATTGCTACCTCAGTTTTTTTTTGTTTTGTTTTGTTTCCATTTGCATGAAATATTTTTTTTCCATTCTTTTACCTTCAGTCTATGTGCATCTTTTGTTTTAAGGTGTGTCTCTTGTAGACAGCATATGCATGGGTCCTGTTTTCTTATACAAGCAGCTACCCTATGTCTTTTGATTGGATCATTTAATCCATTTACTTTTAAAGTTACTATTGATATGTAGTTGTTTATTGCCATTTTATTCTTAAAGCTGTATTCCTCTTTTGCTATATTCTTTTCCCACTTTGATCTGTTTACAACAGGCCCCTTAACATTTCCTGCAGCATTGGTTTGGTTGTAATGAATTCCTTGAGTTTATTTTGTCTGGGAAGCTTTTTATTTCTCCTTCAATTTTAAATGATAGCCTTGCTGGATAAAGTAGTCTTGGTTGTAGGTTCTTGTTCTGCATTACTTTGAATATTTCTTGCCATTCCCTTCTGATCTCAAGTGTTTCTGTTGAGAAGTTGAATGTCATCCTTATGGGGGCTCGTTTGTAGGTGATAGCCTTTTTTTCTCTAGCAGCTTTTAATATTTTCTCTTTATCGCTTACCTTCGGTATTTTAATTATGATGTGTCTTGGTGTACGTTTCTTTGGGTTTCTCTTTAACAGAGTTCTCTGTGCTTCTTGAACTTGTGAGACCCTTCCTTGCATCAATTTAGGGAAGTTCTCAGCTATGATTTGATTTAATAAAGTTTCTATCCCTTGTTTTTTCTCTCCTTCTTCAGGAACCCCTATGATGCAGATGTTATTTCTCTTCATGTTGTCACAGAGCTCTCTTAGAGTTTCCTCAGATTTTTTGAGTCTCTTTTCTTTTTTCTGCTCTGCTTCTATGCCCTTGTTCATCTTGTCTTCCAACTTGCTGATTCAATCCTCAGCTTCATCCATCCTGCTTTTAATTCCTTCCATTATGATCTTCATTTCTGTTATTGTTTTTGTCACCTCCAACTGATTCTTTTTTAATATTTCAATGTCCTTTTTTATACTTCCTATCTATTTAGGTGTTCATAATGACCATCCATTGTTGTTCTAAGATTCCTAAGCATCCTAACAATCATTATTTTAAACTCTGCATCTGGTAGTTTGGTTATTTTCATATCAATCAGTTCCTTTTTTGGAGGTTTCTCTTGTAGTTTCATTTGGATTGCACTTCTCTGTCTTCTCATTATGTCTGTGTGTTTGGGTGTGTTGTTTGTAGGGCTGGTTGAGTCTAGGCTTGGTGTTGTCTCTGGTGTTCCCATTTTTAAATCAATATACTAAGCTCCTTCCAGTAATCTTGGCAAGTATGTATATTAAACTGACAAACACAAACTGTATTTTGCTATCCATTTTTACCATGATCAGTTTATTAGTGACCTCTTGTGATGCCAGCAATGGTGGGTATGCCCTTTATTTCCCTAGTTCCCAAAGTTTTACTCATGATTTTTGTCACTTTAATAATGGAAAAGTACATTTAGCAAATTAATAGGTATTTGATCCTGTGCTGGAAGTTTTATGGAATGTGCATGAGGGTCCCTCTTTACAACCTTTACAGGCATAATAGACCTGAGGACTCAAATGAACTGTTACGGATTTTTTTTTCTTTTGAAGTAAAAATAGACTATTTCAGAAATTTTACTAAATATTTCTTTCAACTTTTCTCTGTTGCTCCCTGTGAACCTGTTAAACATATCCCCTGAAAGGCAGCTTTGAAGTTTTAACCTGGAGGCAAGTTTAGATTGAGGTATTTGCTTTCTACTTCAATTTGATGGATGTTCCTTGTTTGTGGACCATCGGTTTTATTGGCCTCATATTTGTTGTCAGACTAGCTGCCGCTGTTCTGTAATCCATGTACAAACTAGGACCCACGTCACTGGGTCACCTGTAAGTTCCTTATGTATATTCTAAACAAATCAGTTTCTTTGGAATGCAACATGCAAGTGGTTTGTTCAATTGTATGATTCATTTGGCTGTTTTGGTGAGACAGATGATTTTCACGGGGATTTTGGAACAAACCACTTGCATGTTGGACTTCATGGTTTAGCTTTTTAGTCACTGATAAAAATCTTTGGTGAAGGTAAGCTAGTTTTCAACCAACTTCCATAAAGATTTAAATGTGAAAACCAGAAGTTAAATGAAACCATAAAAAGTTTCTAATATTCCATGACTGTTGAATGATTAGGGCAGCTGAGATTTAGGTTCAGAGGCCTTTTTTTTTTTTTTTTTTTTATAAATTTTTATTAATGGTAATGGGATGACATTAATAAATCAGGGTACATATATTCAAAGAAAACATGTCTAGGTTATTTTGTCATTAAATTATGTTGCAAACCCCTCGCCCAAAGTCAGACTGTCCTCCGCCACCCTCTATCTAGTTCTCTGTGCCCCTCCCCCTCCCCCTAACTCTCTCCCTCCCTCCCTCCCATGTCCTCCCTCCCCCCACCCTTGGTAACCACCACACTCTTGTCCATGTCTCTTAGTCTCATTTTTATGTTCCACCAATGTATGGAACCATGTAGTTCTTGTTTTTTTCTGATTTACTTATTTCACTCCTTATAATGTTATCAAAATCCCACCATTTTGCTGTAAATGATCTGATGTCATCATTTCTTATGGCTGAGTAGTATTCCATAGTGTATATGTGCCACATCTTCTTTATCCAGTCTTCTATTGAAGGGCTTTTTGGTTGTTTCCATGTCTTGGCCACTGTGAAGAGTGCTGCAATGAACATGGGGCTACATGTGTCTTCACATATCAATGTTTCTGAGGTTTTGGGGTATATACCCAGTAGAGGGATTGCTGGGTCATAAGGTAGTTCTATTTGCAGTTTTTTGAGGAACCACCATACTTTCCTCCATAATGGTTGTACTACTTTACAGTCCCACCAACAGTGAATGAGGGTTCCTTTTTCTCCACAGCCTCTCCAACATTTGCTATTACCCGTCTTGTTGATAATAGCTAATCTAACAGGAGTGAGGTGGTATCTCATTGTGGTTTTGATTTGCATTTCTCTAATAACTAATAATCAGAGGCCTTAAAAATATGTTTATCCTCTTCTGGACAAATGTACTTGACCCAGACACACACAACGTTGTTAAGTGAATAAGTAAAAGAATAAGAAACTTAGAGATGAGTTCTAATCAGGACTTCAGAAATGAGAAGCAGGTAATCAGAGGAGCAGAGAATAGATCTGGACAGTTGAACACTTTTGTATGTTCATTCAACAAGTATTTACTGTTTGCCTAAAAGGGTAGGCCACTAGGCTACTGGTATCCTTTAGAGAGCAAAACAGACCAGCCCCTGTTCTCATGGGAAATAGTCTAATGGAAAGATAGAGTGAAAGCAAATAAAGACACACAAAATAAAATCAGAGCCTGTATGAAGTGCTGTGAAAGGGAAGAACTAGATTACATGAGAGAATAGCAAAAGCAAAAATTGATGTTTAATAGGATGAGCAGGAAAGAGTTGTCGGAGGAAGGGGCATTAAAGCAGTATTGCTAGGTTCAGATATTTAACAACAAGGGGAAGACAACAAAATAAATGTAATACTCTAAAAGTGAAATTGCATCTCCATAATTGTGAGCATTCTAAGTTTTAAGGAAAGTTAACTTCTTTTGTCTTCGAAATTGTCAATGTGAAAACTTCTCAATCAGCAATTTTCAGTAGCTCTATATACACATAATTCAAAAAGAAAAAAAAGCCTAAGTGTTATAGGTGTTCAATAAATACTTGTTGACTCAAATTGAACTTAGATTCTCTCCAAACTTTGATTAATAACCTCTGTGCAAGCCAATACAGAAGTATCAGCACCACGGCTCTGGAAAACATCTTGATTTAGTTTTTAAACAGATGGCTTTTGCATGGAGTTTTTAGTGACTTCTCCAAGAAGGAAACCCACCCAGATTTTGAGGACAATGCGCTTCTCAGTGAAGTTCCCCCTGAACTTAAGTGAGAAACGCACTGTATATAAATGCTCCCATTCTCGGTAGATTCACTGCCTGTTGAAAACATAGTTGAGTACGTAGGTTTTTATTATAATATTTTGCCGCTCTGGTGTACATGATATATGGAAACGTTAGCTCCTTTGCCTTCTTTTCATTAAAAACATCATAAAACATTTAGGGGTCTGTGCAGAAATTGCTGTGACCTCTATTTATAATTGAGGAAAGCAATGTTTCCTTTAAAATATTACCAGAGAGCGCAAGACCCTGAAGTCTGCTAACCAGATTTGTGCAGATTTCTATTCTCTTGTGTGCAGTTACCAAAATGATGGGAAAGTAAGACCATCGGAAGGGAAAGAAATCTGCTAAGGAGTCTTGAAGCAGGCTTATAGAAGCTAGCTTAAATGTTTTGTTGTGTTTTGCAGTGAAAGTAAGTTCTATATTTTAAGGATGCTAAAACAGCATAGTTCCTCTGTATATTGCCAAAAGGATGAGACCTCCAACCCACTAGAACCTTTCTTTGCCACGGCATCTCCAAGTTAGTACGTATAGAAATCTCTTGTGGATGTTGCTACAAAGCGTTTCTGATTCTCGGGTCTGGAGTGGGGACTCAGACTGTGCATTTTCCCACCAGGTAATTCGGTGCCACTGTCCCTAGACCACACTTTAAGTGGCAAGGCTCTAAGTGGTAACTGTTCATCTTCTGGAAGGTAAACTGTGTCACCGGTCATTCAAACACTAGCTTTGTGTTTACAATCTGACTAATTTTCTCCATGTCCATGTTTTTTGTACGACTTGCCAGAATCACTCAGTTATCAGCAGTTGCTGTTTTCATCTGAGAATTAGCCCTAAAGCCAACTAATAGACAAGACAAACCTTTAGTTATCTTAGGTCATTCCTTCTCCTTCACACACTGCATTCAATGCAACAGCAAGTCCTGTCATTTGACCCTTTATAATACACCCCCTATCCATCCTGTCCTCTCCCACTCCACCATCCCCTTCCAGTTAGAGCCATCAACATCTTTCACCTGGGCTCTGAAAGTTCCCTAATTACTCTTACCCTATGGCAGCCGGCTGATCTATAAAGAGTATAAATCAAACTATGTCTCTCCCTGCTTAAAATCCTCCAACAGGGCCTGACCTGTGGTGGCGCAGTAGTTAAAACATTAACCTGGAACACTGAGGTCGCCGGTTCAATACCCTGGGCTTGCCCGGACAAGACACATATGGGAGTCAATGCTTTCTGCTCCTCCTTCCTTCTCTCTCCCTCTTTTCTCTCTCAAAAATTAATAAATAAAATCTTTTAAAAGAAAACTCCAGCCTGTGCCATGCAAAGAGCTCAGGGGAAACTCACAGCAAAAAAAATAAAAAATAAAAAAATCCTCCAACAGCTTCCCCTGTACTCAGAATAAACCCCAAACCAATGACCATAGCATAAAAATGTGACTTGATTTGACCCTGCAAATCTCCTTCACCGTGTCCTGGGTGCCTCCTTCACTGAGTCACACGCCAGCCCACAGCCTTGAGTCTATTCATTGTGAACACAACACACCAACCTCCTCCCTCCCCCTGAGCTTTGTCCTAGGACTTCTTTCTGTCTGAAAGTTTTCCTGATGCTTTCTGATTCTTCAAGTTACTTCCTCTGAGTAGCCCTTTTTTTCCTTCCTCTCAAGGCCCTTTTTAAGTCATGGTGTTCCATTTCTCTGTATTTCATCTGCCTGCTTTATTTCATTTTTAGCCCTCTTCACTGTCTGAAGTTATCTTTTTTTGTATTTCTATTGTTTGTTTTCTGGCTCCCACCACCATACTAGAATATAAGCTCCTTGAGGACCTGGCATTTATTAGGTAATAGGAGTGGTATTGAGAGGGAGGGAAGGATAAAGGGAAGGAAGAATAGAGAGAGGGAAGGAAGGAAGGAAGGAAGGAAGGAAGGAAGGAAGGAAGGAAGGAAGGAGGGAGGGAGGGAGGGAGGGAGGGAGGGAAGGAGGGAAGGAAGGAAGGAAGGAAGGAAGGAAGGAAGGAAGGAAGGAAGGAAGGAAGGAAGGAAGGAAGGAAGGAAGGAAGGAAGGAAGGAAGGAAGAAAAGAAGGAGGAAGGGAGGCAGGGAGGAAATCAATACCTTGGATTGAAACATTCCCCATTTTTCATTTTGATATTGAGTAGTAGTAGAAGTTATCCTTCTCTCTTATTCTAGAAAAAAAAAATTATATGTATAGTTGATAGATTTAAAAATGTTTTCTTATGAAGAACAGTTCATTTCTGTGTTGTTTCAGTAACATCAGTTTTTATTTCCACAAACTCAAATTAGTTGAAAAAGCAATACAATTTACTTAAGAATGACACTCCTAATAAGGTTTCTCTACTGTGTGGATAATGAATTGTGCTGATGGAGCTCTAGACCTGCTGTTTGGGGATACAGAGAAAATAACTGCCAAACGGTCAACTAAGGCTAGCATGGTCTGAGGTCATGGGGCAGAACGGAGTGATGAAGTGCTCTGGCTCACTTTTGTGTTTAATCCCTGCCCTTGGCCTCCTTGGTGGCTGTATCCTAACCTGCTGACAACCCAAGACCCAGAGAGTGAGAATCACCCATCTCAGGATAATTAATTCCATGTCAGGTGGCGCAAAGAATGTGCACTTTGGAGTCTAAAGTCAGAATTCAAACCTTGGCTCGTTACTTCTTAATCACATGACTTAGAGAAAGTCCCTAAACTTTTCTGAGCTTCCTTATTCTCACCTGGAATGGGAAAATGAGAATCTATTGTGCTGAGGTCTTAAAGCCATTCATTTAAAGTACCTAGGCTTAAATTTCTGAGGACACTGGAGACTATGCAATTCTAGGAAGCTAGCCTTTATTTTGCAATCCATGTACATGGAATCATTTACATTTCATCTAGGTAAACAGTTTCCAGTAGCACCAGCTCAGAGAGAGAATTTTACATGGAATGCGATAAAATGGTAGCCCTGGAATTATACAGGGAGGCGGACCCTGATGAACCAGACAACCAGAAGGTCCCTCTTTGAAAGCAACTTCCTATGCTGGGAGAGTTCAAAGTCAATAACTGAGCCTGCTGAATGGAGAGTTAGTTAATGAGAACCTAAAGCTGAAGAAATTACATAATTAGCTGAGGAAGGCAGAATGATGGACTACAGAACAGAATTGAAAAGACATGGAGGATAGTGAGAAGGTTCAACAGAGGTTCTAATAAGAAGAGGCAATATTTTTCGAAAATAAATATTTAACCCATTATATAATCCAGTGAATTAGAATTTGGTGTTTTGGTACATTTTTTTTCCTCCTTTTAGTGTTGCACTAGATGTACTTCATGCTGTTTAACTGGGTATAGGGGATAAACTATTAAAGAAGCAGATAAGTTTAGTGAAAAAAGGGCTATACCATTCATTCCGTGTTTTTAATCAAATTTTTTTCCTGTGTGTAAATATTAGAACCCTTGATTTTTATTTTTGAGTTTTCATACAAAGGTGAACTTATCTTTTATCATCCTTGGTACATTTTTTAAAGTTCCAGTTGAATGTGTCTTTTTGTGGAGATATGGTTTCAGGTTTCCTGAGCTTCCATTTGTTTAAAACAAAGTCTGGAGTATAAATATATAACAGGCACATGTAGAATCAGTTTACGTAGGTTTTATTTATATTAAAATAACTCATCTTTTTTTTTTTTTTTTTTTTTTTTTTCATTTTTCTGAAGCTGGAAACAGGGAGAGACAGTCAGACAGACTCCCGCATGCGCCCGACCGGGATCCACCTGGCACGCCCACCAGGGGCGACGCTCTGCCCACCAGGGGGCGATGCTCTGCCCATCCTGGGCGTCGCCATGTTGCGACCAGAGCCACTCTAGCGCCTGGGGCAGAGGCCACAGAGCCATCCCCAGCGCCCAGGCCATCTTTGCTCCAATGGAGCCTTGGCTGCGGGAGGGGAAGAGAGAGACAGAGAGGAAGGTGCGGCGGAGGGGTGGAGAAGCAAATGGGTGCTTCTCCTGTGTGCCCTGGCCGGGAATCGAACCCGGGTCCTCCGCACGCTAGGCCGACGCTCTACCGCTGAGAAATAACTCATCTTAATACAAAAATAAAGTAGATTTAGTAGTCCAGGTCTTTGCATTTTAACATACTCTCACTTTAACCCTCCAATTTGTCTAGATCCTGGGCCAGAAGATAGTTAATTATAAATAAAAGACCAGTGCTATTCCCAATTCTTAGCATACAGTTAGTATTTAATAAATACTTGTTGAATGGTTGAATTAATGACTACTATAAATTCATTTCAAATCCTAGGGAGATTAATTGAAAGAAAAGAAACAAAATCAAAGGGTTTATAACTGCTTGAATTTGCTATCTTCCCAAATGCTAGAGTGATCATTTCTGGTGTCAGTTACCTACTCTCTTGGCACAGAGTGGCAGAGGAAGAAAGTAATTAGAATTGTTTAGCAATATTTCCTGCCCACTAAAGATTGATTTTTACATGATTCTATTTCAGAAGCTCTCCCTCATCTGGTCTTTTTCTTCACTGAATTCTCTACAGTCCCCTTAAGCACATTTTGAATTTAAAAACCCAGCTTAGAACATCTGTAGGCAGACCCTGTTAAAGGCCCTGTTGAGACTTGACTATCCCAATATGAGAAACTATAGGCAAAACGATCTTCCCACCCAGGATGTGACCATGACGTAGGACAAACAGATGCATCAGGTAGGAGAACAAAGCACCGGTTCCTTTCCTCACACCTGTCAATGCTGAGGACTTTGACTCTTGGAATGCCACACCCTCACCCCAGCAGAACATACCAAAACCCAACTAGTCCTTTAAGGCTCAGCTAAAATGTCACCTACAATGTGGAGCCTTCCCCTAATGCTCCCAGCTGAACTCTTATTTAAAAATGTTGTGTCAAAAAATTTTAAAAATAACATAAAATAAAAAAAATAAAAATGTTGTGTCAGGTGGATAATACCTTCTACAGCTAACTTTGACTATTAAAGGTTAAAGGCTTGTTCTAAGGTGCTGTATGTTCCTGCACAACTTTTCCAGCCAGACTGAGCCTATTGTGGTATTTTTTTTATAAAGATTTTATTTATTCATTATAGAGAGGGGGGGGGAGAGAGAAAGAGAGAGAGAGAGAAGGGGGGAGGAGCAGAAAGCATCAACTCCCATATGTGCCTTGACCAGGCAAGCCCAGGGTTTTGAACCAGCAACTTCAGCATTTCAAGGTTGACACTTTATCCACTGCGCCACCACAGGTCAGGCTCGTGGTATTTTTTCATATATAAAATTGTGGCCAGATTAGTAAAGCCCCATCTTGCATTTATTCTCTTTTCTTTCCTGTTTCACTGCATTTTTTTTCTCACTCAGTCTTGCTGCCCTGGAATTACATTGCCTATATTAAGTCTGTATTTTCTAAAAATCAGGGGGAAAAAAAAGCTTTTCCTGCTAAAAATCAACACTGGACATTGTCACTCTTTATAGTTACTGTCATAAATACCTTGACTTTCTTGCAGTAATTCTCTGAGGTCACAGTTCTGTCTCACTCACCTTATCTCCTGCAGTCTCGTCTTTGCATCTAAAAAAAATGTATGGTTTGGAAGTTTTGAGTGAACAAATTGTTCATCTCTGCTTTCATCTCATATAACATATCAAGGTGGCCCAACAGACTTGGAAATTTTATCATGAATCCTTCCAAACCTTTCTATTTATTGCTATGGAATCAACTTCTTTGTCTTCCTAATAGCAAGCCTGAAGGGAAAGTCCATCGAGAGCTGAGGACGCTCACAGAAATTAGTCCCCAAAGCTAAGCAAGGTGAGATGCATAGAAACTAAGCCAAGTTCCATGCTCAGTTCACAAGCTTACAGCCAAGGACGAGAAAAGCCAATGAAGGCCCCTGACTTCCCCCTGCACTCGTAATCATTTTGCATTTAGCCTGAATTCTTTACTCTTAAACACCAAGCTCTTCAGTAACTTGGCTCCTTCTGCAGATATTGCACTAAAAATAAGGGACTTTGGAAAATAATCTTGGCACAACCTTGTTTCTTTTTAAACATTTTTGATCAGATGTAGGGTTTTATAGTCACATTGTTTGTGAAATGTCTTTTCTGTACATTTTTATAATGGCAGTGTTTATGTTGCATGTCTAATTAGCTTCAACATACCAGATGAATTGTTTAAACCCGTCTGGCGTGCTATAATTTTTCAAAAGTTTCTCATCTGCTAAGGAAAATATATTTGTAAAGGTTTTAGGTTTCAGGAATCAAAAGTCTATGATGGATCCTGTTCACCATAGGAAATATTTTCAGTGGGGGTAGAGGGTAGAAGCATTTGCCAGGCTAGCCAGTGGGAGGGAATACAAGGCCCCAAACACTTTTACAATTCTAATTGGAGAATTAGTGCCAAGATCAACATTTCTTACCCTTCCTACTCCCCCACCCCTGCCCCAAATGAAGGGAAACAGAATACTGAGCTGAGAAGTTTCTCACCATTCCCAGCCCTGGATACACAGTGTGTCCGTAAAGTCATGGTGCACTTTTGACCGGTCACAGGAAAGCAACCAAAGACAACAGAAAAGTGAAATCTGCACCAAATAAAAGGAAAACTCTCCCAGTTTCATACCTATTCAGTGCAGTTCGATGTGGGCTCATGCACAGAATTTTTAGGGCTCCTTAGGTAGCTATCCCGTATAGCCTCTACAGACTCGTCACTGACTGATGGCCTACCAGAACGGGGTTTCTCCACCAAACTGCCAGTTTCCTTCAACTGCTTATCCCACTGAGTAATGTTATTCCTATGTGGTGGCGCTTCATTATAAACATGCCGATATTCACGTTGTACTTTGGTCACAGATTCGAATTTAGCGAGCCACAGAGCACACTGAACTTTCCTCTGTACCATCCACATCTCGACTGGCATGGCCGTGGGCTGCTCCACTATATACACGGTGTTACGTCATCATCTGCACATGCTGCCACATCATCCTCCAGAAACTGGGAGGGTTTTCCTTTTATTTGGTACAGATTTCACATTTCTATCATCTTTTGTTGCTTTCCTGTGATGGGTCAAAAGTGCACCATGACTTTACAAACACACTGTATTTGGGACAGAGAAAGCCAGAGGAAATTGTGGGCTTACTAGAGAAAGGATAAAAAATGGAATTAAGGGTGCAAAAGGTGGTGAAGTAGAAGAAGAATAGGGATTGAACCCAGGTAGTCAATCCTTCCTGTACCAGCAGGCTCACAAACATTAGAGGCAGGATCTTTGTTTTTAGTACCACTGACCACCACTATAATTACAAACAATGATAACATACTTGTTATAGCAGTTTACCATCTTCTGTCTTCATAAATATTATCATGTTTGCATATCACAACAGCCTTAGGAGATCACACAGGAAATTTTAGACTCAACGTGACAAGAAAACACAGCATCCAAGAATTTTGTGACTTGCCCATATTAACACATATAATAATAGCAGGAGCAAGCATTTAAAGTCCTTATAATGTGCTAGGCATTTTTCTAAAGTGATTTCCCTGAATTATTCTATTCAGTCCTCCCCCAAATAATAGGAAAGACCATTTTTTGTCCTCATTTGAAAGATGATGAAATGAAAAATCAACAATGTAAAGTAATTTATCAAAGGACTCAAAGGTAAGAAGAAGAAGTTCAAAGACTTATTCCAGGTTCAACTGACTGATATTCTAAGCTACAATATTTTATTAATTCTAAAATGGTCTCCCTATAAGACATGCCATTATTTTATGTACCACTGAGAAAGAAAAATTACTGGCAGTTAAACTGTGACAGTATTATTTCTTATCACTTAGAATTTTTAATTTTAATTTACTGCTAGAGTTCTTTTAGACTTAATTTAGACATAGATATTTACCACCTATCACTCTTAACCATATATAAAAGGGAAAGTATAAGTGGAATACACTGGTTAAGATGTTCCCAAACTTCTGGACACTTAGAGACCAATTCTTCTCAATTAGTGTTTAACTCAGAATCACTAATTGTTTCTCTAAGAGTATCAGGCTTTATGTTATCAAGGACATTGGTGATACAGCATATCTTAAAAGAGTGCTTCACTGTTTTTGTCAGAATTCTTGCCAAGCCTCTGGCACCCACTGTGCTAGTTTTGAGATCCACGCATGGTCAGTAATAGCTACATCACAGCAGTACCTTCAAGGACAGGAATTGTCCGTAGAATATTAAAAAGGGAACAGTGGTGTGGTTTAGAATCAATGGCATGTGGTTTACAGCCTCTTTGTTTTAAAGCAGAGCTGAGAATACATCCCAATGACCCACTACATCTCTTAAGTTATCTAAAAGTCAGCCTTTCCTTTTCAGCATATATCCAATTTTTTAAGATGTTGTTTTCTGTAACTATTCATAATCCACCTGGTTTTTCTATTCCTACTAGCAGCCTTTGAAAGATTCAAAGAGAGGCATCATGAAGATATGAAAACAGAGTTGTTGGCAAAGAAGTACGTACACACACACACATACACACACACACACTTCCAAGTAGAAAAGTTGATCAGCGTTGATGGGGGGAAAATGTATGTATAAAATTGGGGAGAGGGATAGGAGGCATTGGTAGAAAGATCATTTCTGCTGAAACATTTGAGAAAAATGAGTATAAAATATCATCAATATGTTGACCCAGCTGTGAAGTTAATTAAATATTACAGTCCTGGTTGAACAAAAACAAAAACTGAGATTTCCTGGGGAGTACTGTTTTTCTTTAAAAAAAAAAAAAAAAAAAAAAGCCATCACTTTGCCATCATTTAAAAGAGCATTTATTTTATTTTTATTTTTTGTTCTTGCAGTAATTTCTGCTCTTTACTTTTTCTATTTTCTGTCTATTTGCAAAGGTGGAGGAATAAACCAGTTGCCTAACATTTTGTTAACCAAACTTCTCTGGTCCCCGATACTTTATAAATCATTCATTTAGTGGAGTTCTTGCTTATAATGAAAATCAGGGGATCTGGAAACGTCTGAACTGTTTGTTTTCTAAGCCAACAGAGAAATAGTAAGTGGCATTTAGTAGAACTTTGGAACTCTAGATTATGAAATCTTTTAACTGGTCAAAAAAATCAAAAGTTTATCAGTGATAATAGAACATGGTAGACTGAAATAGTGAGGACATGAGTTCTAGAGTTAACCCACTGGACTTCACACCAGGCTCTGCTGCTTGTTAGCTGTCATTTGAGTTACTTACTCATTTTTCCATGCCTCTGTTCTTCAAGGATAAACGAATTGCCCTCCCAACAGGTTTCTTGTAAGAATTAAATCAGCTAATACATGGAAAGTGCTAGCACATAGTAATCAAAGGAATTAGCTAGTATAGTATGATAATATAGGTAGACACTCACTGTCAACTAAAATGTTTTATTTCCTTGAATAATTGACCTACATTCTACCCCAAAACAAAATAGTCTACTTAGGGGCAAAAAAAAGAAAAAAACTGTATTTATTTAAACTAGACTTCTGCTTGTTTCCCGTCATTATAGCCATCATAGAGGAGTCACTGTAACTAGGGATGGATTCGACCTTAACCATCACTGACTCCATGAATCTCTCAATCATAAAGCCAGCATCACATCTGAAGCTTTCTTTCTGTTACACAGACTTTTCCCTCACAGTGGATTTTTTTTTACGCTGTAAACTTTAAAGATATCAACACTATACAAAGATTAAGCTCTACGTTGCCTAAAAATAAGATAGAATTTGGAAGAGACATGATAAAGGTCCTCTGGAGACCATCTTTCCTTTTACCAGTCTATGTTTAATATGCCTAGAAACATGTTCCCACTAATCTTCTAAAGCATCACTACAGGAAAAACTTTTTCTGACAAGACAAATGTTTTTTGCATCACCTAATACTGTAGTTACTAGCCATGTGGGCCTGTTGAGCTCTCAAACTATAGGCAGTGCAATGGGGTAACTGACTTTTACATTTTAATTAATTTTAATTTCAATAAATAGATGTGACTAGTGACTACAATATTGGACATTCCAAACATTCTTCTTCGTATCATTTCTATTTCCTTGGGAATTAGAGAAACAATCCTTCTTTTCCAGGCATCTAAATTTTAGGAAATATAATCTTCCATTCACTAGCTGAAAAAAAAAAAAAAAAAAAAAAAGAGGTAAGTAGGAAAAGCCTAGAATGATAAATATTAGCTTATGTCAGAAATGATTCTTGGTGATGTCAAATGTTATACTCAACACTTTGAGGATAGGTTGAGCCGCACTGGGACTCTCACCTAAACAATTGGGCATAAAATAAGACAGCCGGGAAAAGCCAGAAACACATTGATTTCAGTGAGAAGATAAAGCTAAATGGTAGGAAGAAAAAAGAGAGCAAAGACTTTTTTAAAAGCAAGTACTGTATTAAGTCATTTTTTTTCAGACAGGCAGTGTATGAAGCACAAATAATATAGGAAATAAAATAGAAAAAGTAGACAGTAGAGCCATAAGAACAGATCAATCTGGGGCTATTTACCAAGGGGAAAAACTCCATTTAGGGCAAACTTCAGAGGTTGTCCCACTATTATAGACAGTGTTCATAATGCTAAAACTAATTCATCAAGAAAAAAAGCTTAAGTTATCTTTTAAAACTCCTTCTGTGAGGGCAGTAAAGTATAAAATTGTAACTGTTTTATAAAAAATGTTGGAGAAAAGTCTTGGCGTTTGGAAGGATAAGCAACATTCGTTTGGAACTAGTCCTTTGTGACCCAACTTTCTTAGGTTCAGTAATCTTTATTTCTGACTACTTTTAGAAAATGAGTAATGTGCAGTCTAAAACTCCAGAATATTAAGTATTTTAGGCCCACGGTTCTCTCAGAAGCCGAGAGAATAGACTAAACCCTCGGCAGGCTTATATTATGATGAAAAGTTTTATCCTAAGGGCTCGTTGAAGGCTCTACTGAAGATGGTTGGGGCTGGTTGAACTGCAAGATCAATACTTACTAAAAGCTAAGGCCAGGACACCTTTGGATAAGCTGGCTTCTTTATGTTTTTATTAAAAAAAAGAAGAAGAAAGAAAAGAAATTTTCTTAGCGTTCAAATTGAGATGATTGTTTAAAAATTCATGTGTTCATTCTTTGAATGGGTTTATGGCTTATTGTAAAAACTTCCCTTGGTTTTTAACCTTAAGTACAATAGAATATTTTGTGTTTTGGTAAATAGAACCCATAGAACACATAGGATTCATTTGTTTCATAAATAGCTGAGTTTCTAGATTATTTGATTATTGCATGACTATAAAATGCATGACTAATTAAATGGCCATAGAAGACCACCATAGAAGCAGCAACACCAAGTGGAATATGATATGTGCCTCGGGTCCCTAGTTAACAGTACATTTAATGGGAAGTTTGTTGAAAGGGGAAGAGAAGATAGTTTAGTAGATACAGTAGGACTGGATTTCAGGACTGAAAGATGAGGAGAGTTTGGGGATGAAGAGAGAGGGCCTTAGAAGAACCATCCTTGGCTTAGAAGTTGGGTTCAAGGAATGTATGTTGTGGGAAGGATTAGGAGTGTTTTTATTGGTTAGTTCTATGGGGAAATAGAGTAATATGTATTCAGCATGTGAGGTTGGGCAGAGATTGTTAATGGTATTGAATACCAAGCATATTTGCTGAGAGCATAAAAGCCAGTGATCATTGCACCCAAGTTGTTGAAAAAGAAAAAAAGTGTTAAGAAAGGAGCAACTATAATCACATGTACTCAAACATTGCTTTCACATGAAGGTGTATTAGTCTCAGGGTTTTTTTTTTTAAATTTTGTGAGATGACGGAAGGCAGAGTCAGACTCCTGCATATACCCTGACTAGGATCTACCTGGCAAGCCCACTGGGGGGCAATGTTCTGCCCATATGGGGCCCTTGCAACCAGAACCATTTTTTAGTGCCTGAAGTGGATGCCATGAAGCCATCCTCAGAGCCTAGGGCTAACTTGCTCCAATAGAGCCATGGCTGCAGGAGGGGAGGAGAAGAGAGAGAGAGAAAGAAATGAGAGAAAGAAGGGTGAAGAAACAGATGGGTGCTTCTGTGTGCCCTGACTGAAAATCGAACCCGGGACATTCACACACTGGGCTGACACTCTACCACTGAGTCAACTGGCCATGGCCTTAGTCTCAGGATTTTTAAGGTAGGCTAAAAGCTCTATTATTTTCTTCAAATATTGAATATTTTTACCATTTAAAAATAATGTTTCACCATAACTGAGTAGTATTTAAAAGAACGGGCTTACACAGCCAAAGAAAACAAGCTTTAAGAACTGAAAATTCAAGAAATTTTGAATGCAGCATTTAATTTATTTTTTCTTGCAGAGGCTATAGCTTGACATTGTAAGATGTTTTCTGTTTCAATAGTGAAATGAGTAAAGAATGTGATCTCTGTCTCCTCCTGACCTTTATAAAGCTTGGTAATGTTGAAATTTAGGAATAATTGGTCATGTATACAGTATATTTTGGTTTTGTTTATTTGTTTATTAACATTTTTCAGTGATTTACAGAAAACCCAGTGAAATCAATTAGGTCAAACATGAAGAAAGCAAAAAGTTTGGTTTTCAGTAGAAAATTTTATTTTCCATATGAGTGCTCAAGTTTGAAGAGCTTTATAAATAATAAACACATTTGTGTTTGTTGCACTCGCTGGGTAAAACAAACACTGGAGACGTTTGGAGAGTTTCAGACAAAGTTTTATGGCCAAGAGAAAAAGAAAACAAAGCAAAACAAAACAAACCTGCGCAGGGGTGAACTCAAGTGGTAGTCACAAGAGCCACACCGAGCGCCTACAGTCTAGGGGTTTTTATAGTATAGCAAGCAAGCAGTTCATACAGAAGCAAATTTGGCATTTAGCAATTGGCTCCCCCAAATTAAATTCTAGTCATGTGCCTTAGCAACCAGTCATACAGTTGAAAGCCCCAGCTGGAAATATCCCTATCTATCCCCTAGGATGTGGTTACATTTTCTGTCTTAGCAGTTCTTGTGACTTCCTTATCTCAAGGACTCCTCAGCTCCTAGCCATCCTGGGAGTCTGGGCTCATCTGTTTACTGGACTAGTTCCTTTGAAGTTATTTCTAAAGCCTATTAATGTATTTTATGGCTTTTATTCGAATGTCACATGTTGAATTTGACTATGAGTCTGTATCTCCAGCAGAAGTTAATACCTTCCAGTAAGATTTACCAGACCTATAAGTGCCTCTTAGCTGCAGCTTTGTTTATTGCCATTTAAATGACTATGTAAGAAGGACTTATATAGTCATGTTAAGGTCCCACTGACATTTGTTTTAAGACTTTATTCGTTTTAGAGAAAGGAGAGAGAGAGAGAGAGAGAGAGAGAGAGAGAGAGAGAAAGGGGAGGAGCAGGAAGCATCAACTCCCCTATGTGCCTTGACTGGGCAAGCCCAGGAATTCAAACCAGAGACCTCAGCGTTCCAGGTCGATGTTTTAACCACTGCACCACCACAGGTCAGGCGGTCCCAACTGACGTTTTTAAAAGAATTTTGGCTAAAGAGCCCTTCCTTTCTTTTAATCCTAATTATCCCTTCCTTCTCAGTCCTCAGCCATGACTGAGAGGCAGACCCATTTTGTAAGACTGAAAGGCAAGGGTTAGTTAAGGTTGAAAGAAGCCTTTTGCTTTTGAAAGACTAGAGCTCTCTGAAATCACGATTGTCTACACAGGAGTAAACGTACTCAAACATCCCTTTCATCTAAAATCAAACCTGAGATCTCATTCAGGGGAGGCATGGTCTGGCAACTGAAGAGATAAAGAACTCTAGCAGAACAAGTCAATAAGGCTTTGTTTTGACTTCAGATGATATACCTTAAGGTTATAGAGAATTCCAGTCTTCAGGGAGCTACAAGCCTGTCTATCAAGCTAGTTTCCAACATCTGGCATGGCCAAGAGGAGATGATTTGAGACTGTTGGGGAATGCTCAGATTACAGTTGTACATAGATGAAAGCAAACATACCCATGAAGTAATTACTAAAAGTTAGTTGTTTATATCTTGACCCCAGGCTATGATACATCCTATAAAAGGCACTTCCATAGTTGAGGTTTTCTTTGTTTTTTGTTTTGTTTTGTTTTGTTTTTAAAAATTCTTCCTGTTTCTAGGTTGAATATTGGTTGAACTAGGACCAATCATTCAGTTCCTGCTCCTGGCTTGTTACAGCAAGGTGTACAGGAAAATGTGAAACAGACAAATATTTAACTAGCATTACTTCTTATGTTTCTATTTAAACTTCCAACTCAGTGTTCTAATTAACAATGTGAGTCCTTATTCTTGATAGATTTGAACATGAGGGGACATTTAAAAATAATATTAGCTTTTAAGAGAAGAAAATCAAGATGACTGTTCAAGATTATTTTATGTTAATACAGTTATTATCAATTATCTGGAGGAACTGTCAGCCTAGATAATGTGTCTACATAAGTCACTAGAGTATTTTTAACTGAGGCCATGTATAGGCAAAAAAAAAAAAAACCCTTTTAGTTTCAACCTTTAAATAAGTATTAGAATTACTAATTAATAAGAGTTCTAGATTTGAAAAAGTTGTCTCTTTTATCATATGATTCTATATAATATATGTTTCTTTAAGAGAGGGTTCAAAAACACTGTGGACTAAAATTCATAGTATCAGGCAGAAAACTGATCAATGTCCTCAAAGATATTTGCCTTTCCCTGGATAACTGTTGACACTGGCAAATATACATTCTGCCAGTATCTGAATTTCATATACTAAATGTGTAAAGATGGTACAAATATAATCAATTCTAGGGTCTTTTGGCTTGTTCTTAGCTTAACTTGTATCTCTAGTGGTTTTTGAAGAAGTACCCAACCTGTTTGTATGGACTCATTCATTTACTTTGCAGGTGGCCACTCACAGGTAGAAAGATCTGCTAATTTCAGAGACTCTTATCCATTGAAATCTTCTTCCCATTGTCTGGGAGTAGTAGTTAAAAGCCTTAGGACCATGATGGATTTAACCATTCAAATAGACTCAAAGGGCTATCATTTAAATCTTGTGATGTTAACTTTTCTGCTCCACATCTCAATTTAGATGTTGATCAGTTTAATCATGAATGGTTTCCTATACTTTTATATTCAAAGTAAAACTTTTAAAAATAAATCATTATTTTCCTAGTAGGGGAACTTCCTACTTCAAGGAATCCTAAAGTCTGATCTTTTCTAAGAGGTATAAATCAGTTGGATATACCTAGACTTTTATAAGATAAAGTCTTTATAATAAATGAGATGTGTCCCTCACTTTCTACAGGTACCACAGTGAGATGAGAGGTGAGTAGGTATATGTATGTGACAGATTTGGGGTTGGTAGGTTGGGCATTGGAAATACTAATACTTCTGATGGGGTCTACACATAGAATCCTCTCAGCCTAGCCTCTCCATGGGTAGTCTGAGGCCCAGCAGCGGCCTCCTCACCGGAAGCATGTTTGAAATTCAGAATCTCTGGCCCCAGAACTCTGGGATTAGAATCTGCATTTTATAACAAGATCCCCAAGTGGCTGGAATACATGTTGAAGTTTGAGAAGCCCTGCCCTATAGCTTTATAAACTATGCCCAGCACCAGATTATTTATCCCTCACAATAATACCATGAGACAAAGCTATGATTTCTACGTCCTCTGCTCTCTCACCAGAATCCTCTTCCTATACAAAAAAAAAAAAAAAAAAAAAAAATCACCGCTAGTATTTTTTTTTTAATACAGTGTCATTTATTAACGGTGTGTCTGAGTACAAGGCTATTTGCCATCAGTATTAGCTTTAGGGAAAGTAAAGTTTGTGTTAACAGGCCGATGGTATTTCTGCCTTCTGAGAGGGATCCCTGCTTCTGAGAGAGCCGCCAGGAACCCAGGGCAGAGCACAGCAGTCAGCAAACCGGCTGCAATCCACAGCTGATTGGTTTGTGCTTCATCTCACGACCTGTGGTCAAGACAAGGGAGAAAATGAGGTCACAGAGGGATTGAGCTGCTTGGTCCTGTTTAGGTCCAGACGATCTCCAGGTGGAGGCTTTTGCAGCATGGGTGGATCCAACCTCGGAGATAATGATATCGACATGAAATATACATGATTCTTTTTAAAATGTTACATCAGTGATGTCAATCTGCTAGACTGTTTCTGAAAGAGGGCTGGATTCAATGCTGGGGCAGGCAGAGAAGTTGAGTTTTTAGCTGGGGGGCATTTATTCTGAGTAGACGTTCGCCTGGAGTATCCGCTGACGTTAGGTAAATTGCCTCTTGCCGACGACTTCTTTGCTCACGTTGCCATTCCGGAGTCTGGACTTGCACGTTCTCTCCCGGCTCCCCCAGCAGTCTGTTAAAGATTATGACTTAGCCAGCAGCTGCTCACACATTGAAGCAAATGGAAAGAGGCATATTCTAAGCTCCTCTGACAGTGAGGGATGATGAGGACGGGGGCATTGCTGAGGCACTTTAAAAATTGTATTTCTGATGAAAATCCCAACTAGATTTACCATTTGTATGGCCTTTTTCTTTTTCTTCCACAATTCAACTCCCCCCCCAGTACACAACCAAGCTGTGTAATTTACTTTGGCCTAGTCTTTAGATCAAGGTCAATGCCCCTTGATCATATCCATAATGATGTGACCTAGATGGGGAGGCTCTGAAAGGTATATTAGAGTTGGGTCACCTGGGCATCCTAGTCAAAGCTCTGTGCTCTTTTTTTGTTTGTTTGTTTGTTTTGTTTGTTTGTTTTTACAGAGACAGAAAGAGTCAGAGAGAGGGATAGACAGGGACAGACAGACAGGAACGAAGAGATGAGAAGCATCAATCATTAGTTTTTCCTTGCGTGTCGCAACTCCTTAATTGTTCATTGATTGCTTTCTCATACGTGCCTTGACCGCGGGCCTTCAGCAGACCGAGTAACCCCTTGCTGGAGCCAGCGACCTTGAGCTCAAGCTGGTGAGCTTTTTGCTCAAACCAAATGAGCCCTCGCTCAAGCTGGCGACCTTGGGGTCTCGAACCTGGGTCCTCTGCATCCCACAGTCCGACGCTCTATCCACTGCACCGCCACCCAGTCAGGCAAAGCTCTGTGCCCTTTGGCCTGCCTCCTTAACCCAGGAATGCCTTGTTAGCCTCTGTAGGTCTTTCCCTTTCCTCCCTCATAACACTGAATCTGAGCAACCCAGAACTGCCCCATCTTCCATACTAAATAACTGTATACCAGCAGTATAACTCAGGGCATGTGTGTGTGCCCATTGGAATTGGATTGCCTGGCTTCAGATGCTGCCCTGGTCCTTGAAACTATGTGACTTTAACATCCCCTTTGGGTCCTCAATTTTCTGACCTGTTAAATGGGCTGTTGTAAGACTTGAGTTAACCCTTATAAGGTGCCTGGCACACAGCCTGGTACTATGAAGGGGGGGAGCACAGTGCCTAAAGCCCAGAAGTCAAACTAGAAAAGTCCATTTCCTTTCCCTCCAGTTCTAAATAGGAGAAATCACACTAACTTTCATTCTATGCAAGATGTTCATAACTTCACAATAGCCAAGCGTCCCAGAAAATAAACTGTTATTGTAAGAACAAATTTTTCTTGTTCTTGACCTATCCACCTAAGTAGAATCACCGGGTCACGAACAACCTTCAGTTCATACACTCACCCAAATTTGTTGAGCAACTACTTGAGCATGGTTTCTAGTCTCAAGAATTTTGTCATCTGTAGAGATGACTTAACGTAAGTATCTGGAAAGCTAATACAAAGCAGAGTCTTTCAGGGGACTTAAAAATGGTACAGACCCAATACAGCAGTGGTCCCCAACCCCCAGGCCACGGACCGGTACCGGTCCACAGAGAAAGAATAAATAACTTACATTATTTCCGTTTTATTTATATTTAAGTCTGAACAATGTTTTATTTTTTAAAAATGACCATATTCCCTCAGTTACATCCGTCTAAGACTCACTCTTGACGCTTGTCTCGGTCACGTGATACATTTATCCGTCCCACCCTAAAGGCCGGTCCGTGAAAATATTTTCTGACATTAAACCGGTCCGTGGCCCAAAAAAGGTTGGGGACCACTGCAATACAGTGCAGATTTAGAATCGGTAAAAGACGGTTCTCAAAGAAACTGGCATTTGAACTGGAAATTGAATGGTATATTGGGATTTT
Source organism: Saccopteryx leptura (assembly GCF_036850995.1). Lineage (NCBI taxonomy): Eukaryota > Metazoa > Chordata > Mammalia > Chiroptera > Emballonuridae > Saccopteryx > Saccopteryx leptura. Next base: position 25,229,300 of record NC_089512.1, on the reverse strand, counting down.
AACCAGCAACAATTGGGAAGAGTATGTCAGATGAAAGAAAGGAGACAAGCCAGCCTTAGTTGGCAAGAAGGAAAAGGAAAAGGTTTGCAAAGCACCCAGCAGCCTAACCTCATTTACACCATTTGACTGGGAAAGGGAATCTGCTTAATATAGAGCAAGATTTGAATGTATCCTGAGAAAAGAGGGCATCTTCTGCTTTGCTTCTTCACCTTTCTGGCACTCTGTGGTTCTATGAGAAATGGCAGCCCAAGTCTTGGGAGATCCCCTTCCCTTCCTCTCCAGACTCCACCGTTATCCACATCTGGCTGTTCTAGATTGTAACGTATGCACTAAGGTCTTAGGGCCTTGGTCATTATAAATACTTCATGACCTAGTGGGGAGACCATTCAGACAAAAGATGGCTTCTCCCTTGGAATGTAGAGGAGAGGTTGCCACCCTGCAGGTGAAGAGAGACCAGCAGTCCTTTCCTGGAACCCAGAGAGATAAAAGCATCATGGAAGAGGTTTTTAACTGGGGCTGGGAATGCGTACTACAAGACAAACTGTTCCCAATGGACAGAGGGGTAAGGGGAACAGAAGTGGTCAGTAATGAATCAGACACCAGATTTCTCTGGTTAAAGAATTCAGATTAAATGTGCATTACACATTAAGAAGGGGGGCAGGGATGATGTAATTTAACAAGACCCAAAATGGAAAAGTTTCATTGATTAATTTGACTCTTCAAATAGTATCTGAGTGCCTGGCATGGTGCCAGATGCCAAACAGACTTATCTCAACTGATATAAACATTAGGCAGACCTAGCTCAGCTCTCTCATTAATAAGTAACACCATTGTCAGCCTCACCAACCGCCTGACTTTGTATATTAAATATGTGGTATGCATTGGTAGCAAATAAAGCTAGAATTTGATTCCTGGTCAATATGAGCATGTAGTCAAGCATCTCAAGGCTATACAGGTCAATGAACAATAAATTAATCCAATGGAGGAAGTTTGGTGGAATCATAGGACTCAAGACTCTGCTCACCCTTCCTTTATCTTGTCGGATTAGCACTTTGGCATATAGTGTGCCTAACTTTAGGGATACCCAGTTTTGGAATACAAATTAATTAGACCTTTGTGGCTTTTGTCCTTGCACCTAAAATAATGTGAACTCTGCTATTAGTGGCAGATGATCCAGAAGCTACCCCAAGGCCCTCTTGTGGGCTGCATAACCTCAGCATATAATTTATATGTTTCAATTGCTTTATTAGCTTCCCTATAAAGCAAAATATCGACAATAAAATGGCTATTTTTGTCTTACCAGCCACCACATGGTCTTTGTTCCTCTGCGTTTAATGGCTGCGTGCTCCTCTCTTCCAACTGTTTTGCTGTTCCCCTGACGAACAGCCACAGCCAACAAGGATTCCAGAATAATGTCTAATCTTTACCAGCAAACTGTCTATCCTGCTGACCCTGTGGAAAACTAGGAACATATTGAATATATCACAGAACAAATTAAGGGTGTGAGGCTTAATGCAGCCAAGGAAGTGATCATAATGCCATTATGTCTGGGAGCCTTGAGTGATTCTCAGAGCTCCAGCTTACAGAGTTACTCATATTGAACGCTGTAAATTTTAAAAAGAAAAAGAAATTGTACAGTTCGGCTCTCACCATTTTTTAAGCTTGATAAAAAGGAAATGAATACTTTTCAGTCTGACTGCTTCGGTGGACATTAAACACGAAGGGAAGACGGGTGAGAGCTTAGATCGCTCAGACATCTGTCTGTCCTTCCGACTCACCTTTACTCTTCTTACACATTGTCACAGGAGTGTGTGCCTGTGACACAGGAGTGTTGCCTAAGAGACACAGAAATTAAATTAAAAAGGGACCTACTGAGGTCTGGAGTCGAACGGCCTGCATTCAAGTTCTGGTCTTGTCTCTTGCTAGCTTTGTAACCCTGGATGGGTTTCTCGACCTCTCCATCTTCAGTTTTCTTGTTAGTAAAAGAAGGATCAAAGAGTTAATAGCTGCGGAACACTCAGGACCACATCTTCTTTATAACCTGATCTTATTATTGTTATTGTGATTTGTTTAACTGCTTTTAGTCCAGGTGTTCGGTGAGTTCAAGGGTTGGTAAGCTTTTTCTGTAAGGAGCCAACTAGCAAATATTTTGGGCTTTGTGGGCCGTATATGGCATCTGTTGCAGCTATTCAGCTCTATGGTAGAACAGAAAGCAGCTATAGAAAATATGTAAAGAAATAGGCATGGCTGTGTTCCAATAAAACTTTATTTATGAAATATGTAGAACCCAGGATTGGACATAATTGGGCTCCCAAATTAATTTCTTTGGCTGTCTCAACTTTTCCTCTAAGCTGTCATACTGACATATGGGCTTCTGAGCCAGAGTCTCTGCCTGTGTCACAACCACAAAGTAGAATTTCCAGAGATGTGTTTAAAAATACTAATGTTGGGCTGTATGCTCAGATATTTTGATTAAGGGCGAGGCTCCAGTCATTGGTATTTTATACAAGCTCTCCAGCTATTTGTAATGAGCAGCCAGGGTTGAGAACCACTGATAATAAAGTTTATTAGGGCACTTGTTAAAAAAAGAAAACAGATTTTCAGACCTCTGCCTGCAAATTCTGATCCAACTCTGGCTTTGGTCCCAGGAATCTGCATTTTTAACAAGCACTCCTAGTGATTCTTATTGTTAGGCAAGTTTGGGGAACTTGCCTTCCCCTCCTTACTCTCTCTATTGAATAGTACTTGTCCTGTAGATTCCGCCCAACCCCTAGACTAGGAGATCCATGCCAGGGCAGTCCATGCCCACGTATCTAGGGAAGCTACATACAAGCCAATGGAAGGACTTCCAGACTAGGAGTTTTGAGGTTCGTTCCACTCTAGAGTGTCTGGCCACCACGTGATATAGATTTTTTTCTGGGTGATTGAGTTGGAAGTGGTATATCTTATAACCAGGATGAGTCCCTGTTGTTTCTTGTGGGTTTTTCTTTGTTTTGTTTTTGGTGTTTTTGTTTTGTGACAGAGATAGAGAGAGACAGAGAAAAGGACAGATAGGGACAGACAGAAAGGGAGAAAGATGAGAAGCATCAATTCTTTGCTGTAGCTCCTTAGTTGTTCATTGATTGCTTTCTCATATGTGTCTTGACTGTGGGGCTATAGCAGACTGAGTGACCCTTTGCTCAAGCCAGCGACCATGGGCTCAAGCTGGTGAGCCTTGCTCAAACCAGATGAGCCTGCACTCAAGCTGGCAACCTCGGGGTTTTGAACCTGGGTCCTCCGCATCCCAGTCCAACGCTCTATCCACTGCACCACTGCCTGGTCAGACAGAGTCCCAGTTTTATATTTAAAAAAAAAAAAATGTTTTCCATACCAAGTGGGGAAATAGTTTGGGATCAGAAAGGCTTTTCCTTTTTATTTCTTGAGTATAGAGGATAAATAGAAATACAAAGCCTGACTTTGGTTTATAAGTGACAGTAACTGTACACTTGTGTGAAGATGACCCCGGCAGTCTATGAGTGGCAAATAAAGCCATTGGAAATTACGGTTAGTATAAAATCTGGTTATCTCTTGCCTTTCATCCGAAGTTTAAAAAAGCAATAAGGGAGTATAGGTGAGACTCATAGCAGGCTTCGAAAATTCTTGTATAGTAGAAATAAAGAGTAATGCATATGTCAAAATTTGATAGTATAAAATAACGTTGTAATGTTAACAGTCTGAAATGAAATCCCTTTCTCTAGTCTATACTCCAGAGAGGTAGAGGCTGCCCCCTGCCAACAGCCATATCAACCCTCTTCTCCCATATTGGCTTTCACTACAGAGCCTAGAAAACTACTCACTTTCCCAGCTTTCCTTGCAGCATGGGCTGGTCATGTGACATAGTTCTGGCCATTGACTCTTAAGCAGAAATCTCTAGAGTCTTTTGGAGAAAGCTTTGGTTGTCCTAGTAAAAAGTACAGATACCCTTTTATCCCCTCACACTCTTCTTCCTGCATTGACTATAGTGACCATCTGTTGCCATGAGGCAAAAAGCCAACTCGCTAAGAAGATAGAAGATAAGGGGGCCAGGGGTCATCAATGATTTCTTTGAACTCTACTTTTTTTCTGATTTGCTTTGTCTCCAAACTGCTGTTTATATGACATCCTCAAACATTTTTACTGCGAAAACCTTTCAAATATTCTGTTACATGCAGCTAAAAGAATTCCTAACCAGGGTATGTAAGCTACATCTTTATTATAGAGGGTGCAGTGGTTATGAGACATTCACACCCTTGTATGTTGATGTAATCCTTCTGAATGAGCCAGCCAAGAAGGCCCTTTGCTGACAGATTTTAAAAGCAAAAATTGTTCTATCCCCTGGCCAGAGGCAGAATTGCTTTCATTAATCATGGGCAGAAAAAAATTAAAGATAATGTAATTATCAAATAACATGGCAACTACTTTACAAAGATAGTTTTTAAATGCTCTTACAAATGACAACCTTGATGTGTTCCAAAATCATTGGGTCAGTAGATCTCATTGAATCGGTGAGGTTGGATCAGTGAGAGACGGTTCTCTCAAAGGATTCTAGCTCTGTGTACAGGACCTTCTTTTAGTTTGACTTGCAACAGCCATTCCTACAATATTTAATGAGATGACCACTGATTACTCAGTAATAACTATGGCTGTTCTTTATTGGAAGCAGCTGATGCAATGGAAAAAGCAAGTGCAGACCCTGCTTAAAATTTTCTACTTTTGTGAATTTGAGCATGTTATCTAATTTTTTTTTTTTTACTCTTGTTTCCTCATCTGTAAAATATGGAGAATAATTCATTGGCTCCTAGCATTACTGAAAGATTTGAGCCAAGTTATTATGTGTATAATTGCCAGTCACGGGGCCGTTTACCTAGTAAGTAGTTGCCCAATATTGCCTTCTCCTTTTTTAAAGCTACAGCATAGATGTCTACCCTTGAACAGTTAATCCCCCAAACAGCAGGGGCTGTGAGCTGCTTCCTCTGCTTGCTTTTCCATTTAATTATCTTTATCATCTTAGCTCACTTCAAACATTCCTTTCTATGTCTGGTCTCTCTTCACAGCCTCTGAATAGTAGAAGGAAACAAGATAGGAATAAAGAATTCATTTTATTTCAAAATGCTATGGAAGTGGATTGAAAACCATCTAGTTACATGGCCGCTCCCATTACCTTTCTCTGAACTTCATCTAGAAATAACACTCTTGAGCAGGAAAGAAAAATTAATTACTACCTGTATGCATTTGGGAGAGAGGAGAGAAATGGGGAGGAGATACAGAAAGGATGAATTAGTCTGTAGGAAATATAGGGAGAGGCATTATGGTGAAAATTCTACAAGAATAAGTTATAAAAATCCTTGCAAAATGCCTCCATTGACAACTGAATACTGTCAAAAGTACCCTAGAAAATCAAATCACTGAAAGAGGACCGTTCATGTGCGATTTGGCATCTGCAATTCTTTGCAATTATGCATGTATGTAAATGTATAACCTGTAGGATAATATATAGTGTATAATAAAGAGCACATATGCTGACCAGAGTTTCACCAGAAAATGTGACTGTGGACAAGTTACTCGACTGAGTCGCTTTCATTACCTGCTGAGCGTGTTGATGCTCATACGCACACCGTGAGAGCGGCAGGGAAAGTAGGCCAACCGAAAACACGCACATCCGTGGTGTTTCATGCTGGGGCTGGAACACAAGCTCCAAAAGAGGAAACCCGGTCACCATCTAGTACTTAAAGAGATTGTTTCTGTCTCCCACTTACCTCCCATACCCACAGACTATGCAGTTTAACCGTGCATTATAGTGCATTGTAAAACACTCCCTCTCCCCCTCTCTCTCTATCCCCAGTGAAGAAAGTCTCCATTTATGTGTCGTTCTTTACCAACAATTCTGTCAGCCCAAGAATGCTGTTTATAAAGTTAATGAAATTGTAACAACCTGGACTGTATTCATGAGCATCAGAACATCATGAGCATCAGGATCTTAAACTTTGGAACTGAAAAATCAAATGTCCAACAAAGAGGCTGTTTCATGTGACAGGCAGAAGTGCCAGTCTGGAGCTGATTTCAGGAAGAAGGGATCTTCCCAGGGCAGAGCAGCCTGTGTTTGTAGCAGCTGCCCTCCAGCACTGAATCCCAGAACCTCAAGCCTGGAGCTTCCTCTGGATGCTCAAGGCCACGGAAATGGCCAATTCTTGGGTTTTCCTTGGTTCATAAGGAATCATGTACAGACTCCTAGACATTCAGAAAGACAGAAGTAAAGAAATTGTGTCTAGCCTTGGCCAGATAGCTCAGTTGGTTAGAACATTGTCCTCATACACAGGAGTTGCTGGTTTGATCCCCCAGTCAGGACACATACAGATACAAATTGATGTTCCTGCCTCTCTCTCCCCTTCTCTCTCTCTCTCTCTCTCTCTCTCTCTCTCTCTCTCTCTCCTTTCCCCCACTTCCCCCCCCCCCTCTCTAAAACCATTCAATACAGTTTTTAAAAAGAAAGGGAAAAAAATCACATCTATCCTGACATGTGAAAAAGTCCAGACAATAAGAACTTTTCTCCTTCACCCTCCTCAGAAGCCAAACCCACTTTTCTTACCTATATACACACAAAGTCATTTGAAAGAACAGTCACAGATTCTACATGAGTGCCCTGGCTGTGCATTCAAATGACCTTTTTGAACAGGATCACATGGGACCAGGAAAGAAATTCTCTGATTTTCAAGGGAGTAGCCCAGGGTATTGCAAAAATAATCAGATGCTAAAAGAACAAAGCCTTCTAGTGGTTTAGGAGTAACTGCCCCAAGAGGCAGGATTTCAGTGAGACCTCTAAGAAAGATAGCTAGACAGCTGTTTACATGGGAACAAGTAATATACAAACTGAACATCTACCTAAAGGAAATTTTGTTTTTTATTTCTTCAAGACAGGTATGTGGTAGGTGTTGGGTCAGGGACGAGGCTGACCCACATAATCTTTTTTCCATTTACAGACAGTGGGCAGTTGGCTCCGTAGCTCTGCATAATTTCTCAGTTCTCTCCGACTGGCTTGGCCTGGAAAAGTCATTTGTGTGTTGTCTTTTATGGAGATTCAGCTGGTCACCACCCATTCTGCCCCCCTGGCTTCCAATTTGGCAGACACGGAATGCAGGTGTTGTGTCTCTGAACAGAAGCCCTGCGCCCTTGGTCGGAGGGGGAGGATGGCACCTCCTGGAAATGTTTCTCATTGCTGCCTGAGGGAGTATCTCCTCCTGAACAATTACTTTGTTTCTCCCAACTTCCTTGACGTTTTCCTAAGGCAAATGACAAGAATACCTTTCATACCTAGCCAGCTTTTGAAAAACTTTTTCCCTACCTTTTCTTGAATCATTCACAGTGGAGCAATGTCAGGCAGGAAAGGGAAAGACATTAAGTTTCACTTTACCAGAAGGAGATCCTCCAACATCTTGTAATACTTTTCCTTTAAGACTCTCATTTCTTCTTCTCCAGCTGCTTACATCTCTTTGATGCATAAGGGTACACTAAGTTGAATCTATAAACAGAACCCACTAATTAAGAGTAATTGCTTCGGAGATTGGTCCAGACGATTCAACATTATATGCGTGTTCTTCTCAGATATCCATTAGCTGCTAATAAGATACTACAGATGTGCCCGTCTGCTTCCTGTTTCCGTCTATTGTACCTTTATTGCCATATATGGACCAATCGGATGGGTGGAACAATAAGTGGATGTCCTTTTGCTCCCTGGACATGTCTCAAAGGAATGTTTGTTATTAGATTGCTTTTTCTGTTTAGTTTCACATCAGTATGTTAATAATGAAAACATAACACGGAGAAAGTTTTTGTTGCTTTTCTTCACTTCTGCCACCTAACTGGTTTATTGTTTAATTAAATCCCTTTGTATAGGTTTTTTTTTTTTTTAAGTACATAAAGCAGATATGCTTGGATGCTTGGGCAATGTGAACAGGGGGTAAAATGACATCCTGCCTCCCGCCCTCTTGAAAAGAAAGTTTCCATCTAAATGTTTTAAGTACTTAGAAATTCAGCATGAATATCATGTTGCTATATTTGACTGATTTACACTTGAGACTTGGTAAAAAGCCTATGAATTATTCATTCCCAAGTGATTCCATAAACCAGAACACCAGAAATCACATCCCCCATTGGAGTTTATAAAGTGAAAAGAGTCTAAATACTCTCTAGACATGTGAATATCTGTGGGGTTGGTTGTCTTTCTGATTACAAATTGCCGTGCTTTTTCTATTTATTTGTCTTTTCTATTTTAGGATAACTTAGCTAAAGATCTTGCCCCTTTCTGTAGTAAACTAGGTTAATATATTTTTATTGATATAAAATATTCTATTATAAAGTAGATTTGTAATTGGTACCTTTTGTTCCCCTTAGATTCAAAGGAACTTTATTTTGTTACAAAAATAAAACAACTGATAGGGAAACAATTATTGACTTCTTTTAATTATACGGAACTACAAATGAGAAGAAGCAAACTACAATTTATTAAATAGAATAAAACACTACATATAAGGAGTAAAATGAATATATTTTTCTGTGAAAACTATATACCTATATGGTACATGTATACATACACACACATGCACACATATACACACACAGCAATACCAACCAGCCTGGTTCCTTAAAACTACTCATAACATTAAAAGATTCCGCATAGTTCCTATATCCTAGAGTCCACAAATATGAGTCTTGGCAGCTAGCTTTTTATGGAAATAAATTAAAATCATTAAAAAATACTACTGCCTGACCAAGTGGTGGCGCAGTGGATAGAGCGTCAGACTGGGATGCGGAGGACCCAGGTTCAAGACCCTGAGGTTGCCAGCTTCAGCGCGGGCTCATCTGGTTTGAGAAAAAAAAAAAGCTCACCAGCTTAGACCCAAGGTCGCTGGCTCAAGCAAGGGGTTACTCGGTCTGCTGAAGGCCTGCAGTCAAGGCACATATGAGAAAGCAATCAATGAACAACTAAGGTGTCACAACAAAAAAAAATACTACTTAGAGCAGTAAAGCTTGACTATGTGCTCATCAGAATTCATAAACTAAACAAGGTCAGGTGGGCCACTAGCTGGATGACACTTCCCAAGAACATTCAAAGCCTCTGAAGGTATGAGAGCTGCCGTAGTAGATAGGCTCTGTCGCTATACATTATTTTGAGTGGAACCATGACACATGTTGGCAGGGAGATGAGAAGGGAAATTCCTCAGGAGAAAAGTACAGAAGAGTTTTTTATCTATTAATGGGTGCCACTCATTACAACCTTTGCGTGTTTTCAGGAGAGGAGAGGTGTCCTGAATTTTCCTTGACCGGGAAATATGTACAGCAATTATACACACACAAAGGTGCAGTGATGTGTTTTGTTTGATGCTCATCATTCTCGGATTCTTAATGAGAAATTTCCAAATTAGGTTAATCATCAAAATACCACAAATAAACTATCTGTCTGTCAAAATGTGGCTCAAATTTTTATTCCCTACTGAGATCATGCAGAGATTATTTCTTCATTGAGTTATTGATACTGAGTACCCTGAATCAAATTTTGTCAGATTTTAAAATTTGTAAAATTGCTTTTGTAAAATTTTTGCTGTTAGCAAAGGACTGATCAGAAGGCAAAATTTGATGATGCAAGGACTAAGAAGTCATTTCTTGAATTTTTGTGGGCACTAGGCTAATATAAAAGTAATAAGAAAATCTAGCTATATTGAACAATGTAATTGTCTTCTAACTTGTTCTTATAAATGGTTGCTATTGTAGATGTTAAGAATCTTCTATTTTCAATACTCAGGCAAGTTAAGTACCACTATGCTCTAGACCAGGGGTCCCCAAACCACTGCCCGTGGGCTGCATGCGGCCCCCTGAGGCCATTTATCCGGCCCGCCGCACTTCCGGAAGGGGCACCTCTTACATTGGTGGTCAGTGAGAGGAGCATAGTTCCCATTGAAATACTGGTCAGTTTGTTGATTTAAATTTACTTGTTCTTTATTTTAAATATTGTATTTGTTCCCGTTTTGTTTTTTTACTTTTAAATAAGATATGTGCAATGTGCTCAGGGATTTGTTCATAGTTTGTTTTTATAGTCCGGCTCTCCAACGGTCTGAGGGACAGTGAACTGGCCCCCTATGTAAAAAGTTTGGGGACCCCTGCTCTAGACACTGAGGATGCAGTAGACTATCTGCTAGAAAGAATTCCTATGCCCAGGAAGCTTAGCATATAGTAGAGTCAGCAAATGCCAACTTTCTTTGTCTGCTTGAAATATTTTTGTTGGGTTATAAAAGGCATAGGTCTGTTGGGGTATGGAGGTAAAGAATAATCTTAATGTATAAATTGGAGATTACCCTTAGAAGAAGCAAAAATGTAAAATCTGAGCTAATGAATAACATCATCTTTCTCTTGGTAATTCACCGTAGAGTATTTATGCAAAAGGAAAGCTCTAATAGTAGCAATTGGTTAAACTGACTTGGGGAGTCAGCCTTGTTCATGAGAGGCATAAAGAATAATTCAGATGCTAGAGTGATTTAGAAGGAAAAAGTCATTTTTTGGTTTTAATAATCCCTGGTTGTTTGTATGCCTCATCTGAATTATGGATAATGTTTCCTGAGCCAGGATTAAGATGGGGCATGTAGGGTGCTCACCTCAGATGTACAATATACGAGGACACCAAAAAAAAAAAAAAAAAAAACACAACTTGGCAAGCACGCTAATATTTTAATTAATTTTTTTTAAATCAATGCAAAAAAACCATAATGCAGAAATACCAAAAATTGAATAAGGACCAGCTCAGTATTGCCACCCATTATTTACATTGACTTTATCTCGTCTTCACCTTGCTCTAGAGCAGGGGTAGTCAACCTTTTTATACGTACCGTCCACTTTTGTATCTCTGTTAGTAGTAAAATTTTTTAACCACCCACCAGTTCCACAGTAATGGTGATTTATAAAGTAGGGAAGAAACTTTACTTTATAAAACTTATAAAGCAGAGTTACAGCAAGTTAAAGCATATAATAATAATTACCAAGTACTTTATGTCGGATTTTTGCTGTTTGGCAGAATAAATCTTTATAAAACAACTTACTATAGTTAAATCTATCTTTTATTTATACTTTGGTTGCTCTGCTACCGCCCACCATGAAAGCTGGAAGGCCCACTAAGTGGACGGTAGGGACCAGGTTGATTACCACTGCTCTAAATTCTCAAAGCACTTTGTTTATTCCTCATCTCCAAGAAGATCTCATTGTGTGCTATGGTTGTTTGGCTTCTTGTCCTGTCAACTGCATGGATAATAGGATCTTACTGTTGGGGGCAAAGCCAGGTATCTTCTGATCTTCTTTAATTTAACCAATATTGTACATTGTACATTGTATATAACAGCTATTCACCAAGTGCTTATTAAATGAAAGAGCTGGGCAAATTAGAGTTTAGACTCTGTTAATATTTACTGAGCCTTCTGAAAACTACTATCTCTAAAGCAATATGTAAAATAATTCAGAGACTCTATGTTACATGGAAACTTTTTGCATTTAAGGCTTTATATGCTTTTATTTATTCATTCTAAATCACTCTGTTCTGTAGTCATGCTGGTTTTAAAGGAGTCCTGTTACATTGGGGTAATTAGGGATACCTTGTTTTTCCTTCTCCCATAAAATTTTTGACTTATTTATTTATTTATTTATTTATTGTATTTTTCTGAAGCTGGAAACAGGGAGGCAGTCAGACAGACTCCCGCATGCACCTGACCAGGATCCACCCAGCACGCCCACCAGGGGGCGATGCTCTGCCCATCCGGGGTGTCGCTCTGTCACGACCAGAGCCACTCTAGCGCCTGGGGCAGAGGCCAAGGAGCCATCCCAAGTGCCCGGGCCATCTTTGCTCCAATGGAGCCTCAGCTGCGGGAGGGGAAGAGAGAGACAGAGAGGAAGGAGAGGGGGAGGGGTGGAGAAGCAGATGGGCACCTCTCCTGTGTGCCCTGGCTGGGAATCAAACCTGGGACTTCCGCACGCCAGGCCGATGCTCTACCACTGAGCCAACCGGCCAGGGCCAATTTTTGACTTATTTTAACATCAGTTTGTGCTAATGAATATCTCTGCTAGTATTTTCCAGAGGCATTTCAAATTCACTCATCCCAAACTTCATTCATATTGAAACCTGTTGCTCCCTCTCCGTTCTCTGTCTCAATGAAGAACGCCATCCTTTGCTTAGTTTCTAAAGGAGGCTCAGAAACTAAAAGTCTGAAAGGATGCTTAGAAACTAAAAGCAAAGTCAATGCAGTTCTAAAACCACAGTTTTGGAGTAAGCCTTGATTCTTTCCTCTCCTTTAATGCCCTGTGTACAATTCCTTATTCAGTCTTATGTCTTATTCAGTGGTGTGATTCAAACAATTTAACAACTGGTTCTCTGCCCTAATGACCGTTTTAGGTATAAAAAAATTGTTATACCAAAAGGCAGTTTATTATTTCATGCATTTAATACTTAAATAAGAATAATAAAAGAGGTACACAAAAATAGATTATGTTATAAGAGAGTTTTAAAATAGTCATGAAAAAAATATTAAATAATACCTGACAAAAAAACAATAAAACTGTTATTTAAGATATTTCCATATTGCTTCTTGATTGGCGTCCTCACTCGTGATTTTTTTCACCTGTGGACTGAATGAACATTACTACAGGCGCTTAGAATACATTGTTGCGCAGAAGAACGTTAAAAAAGAGTAAGGAATGTCAATTTGTGATTTCCACATTGGGCAGCTGCCCAGGCACCCACCTTAGCAAGAACCCTGATGACAAGTGCCATTTAAACAACCGGTTTGCCGAACTCAACAAAAAATTAGGTATCAGCTCTGCTGAACCGGTACGAACCAGCTGAGTCCTACCACTGATCTTATTCTATCTCTGACACCCCATTAATATCCTTTGGATTCCCCACGACCACAGACCTAAGTTTCAGACCCTCTCTGCCGGACCAGTGCAATAGTCTCTTGTCTGGTTTTCCAGCCTCCAGTCTTTGCCACACAATTATAAAAGTAGCCTTTGTAAAATGCAAATCTGATAACATCCCTCTCCTACTTCTAACTCATTAATGACTCACTGGCTGTTACCTTCAGGAAAACAGTCCACTCTTCATAACAATGCACCTCATGTCCTCCTCCATCGAGCTTCTTCCTTGCCAGTCTCATCTCACACTGTTCCCTGGCCCATCCCCTGCATTTTCTCTCTTCTGGATAGAAACCTCTTCTCCCAGTTCAGTTGTCACAGTTCCCCACCAGTCCTCGGTTGGCTTAGTGCCCATCCTCCGTGCTCTCAGAATAGTGGGCACAAAAGTTTATTAGAGTACGTAGCAACCCTAATAGACTATCTTTCCCTGACTAGGCTGTGAGCTGCTTGGGAAGGGAGAAGTGTCCTGAGCATGTCTTTTGTTCCTGTATTCCAGCATCCAGTGTAGAACCTAATTTAGCGGTCACATGCTCCTGAAACTTGCCCAGTTCATTCAATCACTAGTTAAATTCAGTCTGTTATTCTCACACCCGTTTCCCTCCTATCCATTCTCACTGCCATCTTCTAGTTTAAGTTGGTATCACTTCATTCTCTGTATTTGTTTTATAGTCTATCTAAACTGGACTGTTGCTAGTCCCAGAATTTGTCTGTAATCCCTCATCTCTATTTGAAGAATTCCTTCCATAGATTTTAGTATTCATCATCCATGCTGTCTGCTCCATCAAGTCTTTTCTGCTTTCCTGCCCATGTAAGTAATCCCTCCTTTCTCTGAACAGCCCCCTCTCCTCCCGCCACACCCCCCTGCCAGCACGCATACACGTTATTTGCATCAGATTGCTGTAATTCATGAGCGGTCACTGTTCTCTTGACCAACTGTGGTCAGGGATGGTTCCTCCCTCTCTTCGTTCCCCCACGGGTCTCACTCAGTGCTTTGGTCATAGAAGGGGCTCAGAATTGAATTGAAACTGAACTGAATTGAATAAACTATCCATTTATGAAATAATTTGCTTTAGAGTTGCCAGAATTAAATGGCCGCTCCAGTGACATTATTACTCTAGCTCACTAATATCATTTGATCCACGGAGGAGCTAGTTAATTAAGTAGGTGGATTTAAAAATATAATCTGCTAGAGGAAGAATGTTTTGGCAGGCACCCATACATGTTTTTTTCTGAAAAGCTTTATGATCTCTCAGCTATAATTTCGCTAGCTTTCCACCCAAAATAGCAATAGGACCCTTTGCACATGACTGTTGATGGCTGGTTTAGGAACACAGGCCATACACCTGCGTGCCAGATGTGCGCCTCAACCTGTGTGCTACCCCAGTCCATCTGCAAAGCATACCCCACGCTGGCTCATTTCTATAGGAAAGGGGGCATTGGTCCCCAGCCTTTTTACAGGATAGGTTCCCTGGTGCTTGCCTGTTTTCCTTAACTTCAAACCCCCTTCATTGAATTTCAATGTCTCGGATGACCTTTGGCAACACAGGAGGCCTTAGTCCATTTGTTTATCAGTGAGTCTGCTTTTTCTCTGCATATTTGATTTTCGCCTGGTGCTTTTCTGACTTGCATCACCACTTGTGAGAGTGCTGTCTGGTCTTCTGGAGCCGAACCAGCCACCTCAGCATCAGCGGCACTTAATAGCTGATCGAGTTTTCAGGATTTCCATGTGCAGGAGCTTGAAGAGTGTCATGTGATATTGAATGTAGCTTTAGCTGGAATGAATGGGATTCGATAACGAATGGGTCTGCATTGATGGGCGCTGGGGACAGGATAGCTTTGTGATCTTCTTTGTTTCTGTAAGAATGCCTCTGCACCGAATCTGACCCATTTCTATGCCAATGTGCTAATAGTTGTGGAATCTCATTCATCTCAACAGAGGCCAGTTAGCCCTGGAATCCCATCTGTTTGAGTGGATGCAGTAAAATGTCATGGAAATGTGGCCATTCATTCCCATCAGCGGTGAGAGCTTTCTCTGCTGTTAATGTCCCTGCATTTTAAATGACTCCAATTGCAAAGATTCTTGCACCAATTTAAAAAAAAAAAAAAAGAAAGAAAGAAAAAGAAAAGAAGAAAAAAGGTGGTGTTTGGAGTTTTAAGTTAATTTTTTATTGTGATTTTTAAGTGTCCGCAATGAGAGTTAAACAGTTATAAAAATAGGCACAGAATCTAAATGGAGATGCTCTCCTCTTTACAACAGATTCAAAAACTTTCTCAGCCAGGTTTTTTGAGTCCTGTTAGCATAAGATGCCCAAGGCTGTGTTTTGGCCCAGAGGAATTTTTAGGCTGAATTTTTTTTAAATTTTCCTCCTGAAAATAGAGTTGAAGCAATAGAGAAACAGGATGAGTCTTAAAGAGAACAGGGGTAAAAGAGGTGCTGTCTCTTACAGATTGCTAGAGTGACATAATAGTTAAGAATGTGGGTGGGCCTTTTAGTGTAACTCCTGGCTAGCTGGCCGGCAGAAGAGCTGGAGCCAGGCGGGCTAGTGAGTGTGACAGGCACTGGTGAAATCACCGCCAGTGGGAAATAATGACCACATTCATACATTCGTCATTTGCTTCAGAAATTTCAGAAATTGTTTTTTATTATTTTTTATTTTTATTTTTTTGTGACAGACAGACAGGAAGGGAAAGAGATGAGAAACATCAATTCTTCGTTGCACACCTTAGTTGTTCATTGATTGCTTTCTCATATGTGCCTTTCTCATATGACCAGGGGGCTACAGCAGAGCAAGTGGCCCCTTGCTCAAGCCAGCAACCTTGGGCTCAAGCCAGAGACCTTGGGCTTCAAGCCAGTGATCTATGGGCTCAAGCCAATGATCATGGGGGTCATGTCTATGATCCCATGCTCAAAATAGCGACCCCACGCTCAAATTGGTGAACCCATGCTCAAGCCAGGAACCTCAGAGTTTCAAACCTGGGTCCTCCATGTCTCAGTCCGACACTGTATCCACTGCACCACCACCTGATCAGGCTCAGAAATTGATTTTTAAGTTGAGAATTTTGACTTTGAAAAAAGAATATAGCCTTGGCCAGTTGGCTCAGTGATAGAGTGTCAGCCCAGCATGTGGAAGTCCCAGGTTCGATTCCTGGTCAGGGCACACAGGAGAAGCAACCATCTGCTTCTCCACCTCTCTCTCTCTCTCTCTCTCTCTCTCTCTCTTTCTCTCTCTATTTCTCTCTCTGTGTGTTCATATACTGCAGCCATGGCTCAGATGGCTTAAGCAAATTGGACCCGGGTGCTGAGGATGGTTCTATGGCCTTGCCTCAGGCACTAAAATAGCTTCATTGCCAAGCAACAGAGCCAGCCCCAGATGGGAAGAGCATCACCCAGTAGGAGGCTTGCCAGGTAGATCCCAGTCAGGGCACTAGCTGGAATCTGTCTCTCTGCCTCCCAACCTCCCATGAAATAATAGTAAAAAAAATTGAATATATGTAGCATGTATTTAAACATCTGATATAAATGGATGGATAAATAATACAGGAGACAATAGATCATTTGCTGAAAATAAATACAGGGAAAAAGTATTTTGTTCAGTTTCTGGATATCTGTGAGTATGAACTGGCTTAATCAATCAAACATGCTTCAAGTTATCAGACATTTTTCATGGACTCAACAAGAGCAAGAATAGCTAACTAGTGTTTTCTAGGTGACAATGCACAGTCCTGAGTACTTTGCATACATTAACTCATTTGATCTCTGTCACAAACTGGTGAGCAAAGTACTATTGTTATCTCCATTTTCTACATCAGGAAACTGAGGCTCAGTAAAATTAAGACTTTACCCTTTGCCTCTGACCTCACCTTCATTAAAATCACTTGTTTCCTAGAAGAAGTGTCACCTCTTCATTTGCAAGGTGTGAATTCACAAAGCAATGTGCCTACCAGTTTGAATCAGACATGCCAGAACTAATGCAGCCGACTACTTTTTACCCAAAATGTCTATAATTTGACAGATTCTGAATTAATGACTTTTCCAAAATATAGATATCTTGACATTGAAAGAATGCAACAGTCGATAAATGTCATTTTATCTCATCGTATGATATTTGCACAATGGAAGTTAAACGCTTTAGATATAATTTCCTGCCCAAACACAGATACAAATAAGAAACTTTATATCTCATGCATTAACAGCCAAACTGTCAAGATAATACTGTTATATTTTCTTACAAATTTCCTTTTTTTCTATTTTTATTCTGGAAACTGGGCTACCAAACTTTCACCTGGTGATCACATCATCACTTTATACCATGCATAAGACCAAGTCATGCCACAATATTAGAATGCTGTGATTATTAAAGTTATTTTAAAATATTTATAATCAATTGCTATAATTCATAGTATGTTACAATTCCTTATAAACTCTGTTATGTATTTAAATGAGTGCTATTGATTTCATAGATGACCTCTGGAGAAGCTATAGACCTATTTCAGTTGTGATCATTGAACTAATGATCAAAGTTTCTTTGGAAGTCATCTTCTTTTTAATTGCCTTTGTAGCATGCATTAGTTTATTTAGGAGAGTGACCACTCTTTATGCTTTGTACAGATTTGCTTTAAAAAATAATTTCTGGCCCTGACTGGTTGGCTCAGTGATATAATGTTGGCCTGGTGTGTGTAAGTCCCAGGTTCAATTCCCAGTCAGGGCACACAGGACCATCTGCTTCCCCACACCTTCCCCTTTTCTCTCTCGTTCCCTTTCCCTCCTGCAGCCATGGCTCAAATGGTTCAAGCAGTTTGGCACTGGGCACTGAGAATGGCACCATGGTCCGTCGTCAGGTGCTAATATAGCTTGGTTGCTGAGCAACAGAGCAGTGGCTCCAGATAGGCAGAGCATCCCCCCCCCCTTCATTAGGGGGCTTGCCAGGTTTATTCCAGTCAGGACACATGCAGGAGTCTGTTTTTCTGCCTCCTCACCTCTCAGTTAATAATAATAATTATTATTATTATTATTATATTTATATATATAATTTCTGATGGAAGTCTAGTCAATAGGGGCAGGGGTAATTTGGGTAATGAATGAGCTGTTTTTATGTAATCAATGGCTTGGTTAGTCTAGCTATAATTATGCACTTCCAAATTTCAGTTACTTAATTCAATACCAATTCAATTCTCACTAATGTTATAACCCAATGCAGGTCCATAGGTCTGCCCCATGCAGCCATTTAGGGACCTAGGCACCTTCTGTGTGGTGGCTTTGCTATCTATCTCCTGGGTCATCAGAGTTCTATATCAGAGCCTGGGCTTGTAGCCAGCAATGGAAGGAAAGAGAGAACATGAAGGAGATTTGGGAAACCAGGCCCAGAGGTGGCGTACATCAGGCCCACCCACATTCCACTGGCCAGGGCTCAGTCACAGTCCCAACTGAGTTGGAAAATATTGTCTGGCTGTGTGACTAGAAGGAAAAGGGAATGGGATTTGATGAGAGCACAGCAATGTCTCTGATACATTACCTCTAGTGATAGTCTTTTCCAAAAAGGTGTTCCAAAAATATCTTTAGCGATAGCAGCATAACCTGAATAAGTTGTTGAGCCACTTATGATCACTGCCTGGAAGTGAGAGTACCACTGGGAAGTACATCCTGGTATATTTCCTGGATTGATTGGTTTTATATTTTATCCACTCTACATACATGTTTTCATTTCGATGAGATAGACAAAAAATTTTGAACCTTGTCATCTATGATCCGCCACACGGCTTAGGGGTCTCTCTGGCAAACAGAGACTCGTTCTATCTACTTTATAAACACCTTGCTTTTATTGTCCTCTCTGTCTCATGTCTCTTGCTTAATTGCGGTTTCTCTAACCTCTTAGCTTCTGCCAAGTTCTCGATCTCTTTCCATTTGTATGCTGGTCTTTCTATGTCTTTCTTGGTGTATCAGGTATTCAAAACCAATTAATAGTGAGACTCTCATAGGACAAATTGATCATCATCCAGTATGGAGATTCCCACTAGGAAGACTACCTCTTCTGGGCTGCATCATAGGCCTACCCCAGCCTATAGAGGGCCAACTTTCCCTTGCAAACCAAACTCTAGTCCAGTCATTTCACTTGACTGGACAGGATTCCATGATACCAAGTATGGAAGCCATTGTACAAGAGGTTGCCCCCGGCTACTTTTTAAAAAAATAAGCCATGGTACCATCAGGTATTTGCTCCCGCACATAACTCCATGCAACATGTATAGGAATCTATGTGCAAAGACCCCAGGCAAAGCTGACTCTTCAGGAGGTGTGTGCCATGTTAACATATAGAGCAACTTTGGGTTGGATGTTGACTCCCTAAGAACCCATATTTACATTACTACTCCTATTTTTGAAATTCAATCTTAGAGTTTTATATGTTCTAATATACGTATACTTCTGTTGGTTATTTTAAAAGTCATATTTTCATATTGTGTGTCTTTAGCAGATGGAATCTTATGAAAAAGAAAATGGCCTAAAAAGGAATACAGGGACGTATTGTATCTTCTTTTAAAAATAGGACCTTAATGTGTGAAATGACCTCCTCTGGAGGCAGACGAGCAATCCAGACATAGCTTTCTGCTCATTTGGTGGCCCTAAGGGACTTTTTGGACTGCATTCTTTCCTCTAAATTATTCTGTTCTAGCTCTTTCATTCCCAAATTAAATTAGAAGGAGGTAAGAAATATCTCTTTTTTGGTTAAATTTAAATTACTCATTGTGGTTTCCCTGGGTTTAAGTTGAACATAATTTTATCGGTAATATTTTTGATGAAGATGGCGTATATAAGGAAGGCGGCCGAACTACCAAGCATGCAAAACTGACTACCTACAGCCACGCTTCTCCTCTAGCAAGAATAGCAGTGGAAGCAACTGACAGGGTTTGTGCTGAATTTGGCATTTTTGCTGAGAACAGGTATTTGGCTGAATTCATTTGAGAAATTTTAAGTGGCGTTACCTGGAACCAATGCCTTAAATATATAGGGAGGTCTGAACTAAGCTAAACTGGAAAAAGACGACTATGCATGTAGTGTCTATTGAAGCAAAGACTTCCCCACAACAAATTCTAACTCAGCTAAAGAAATACAGGAGGGTTTTCTGTGTTTGATCACAAGAAATTTAAAAGTCTATCTTTTGTTCACTTCTGTATCTTTTTGTTTATGTTAGCCACAACAGTCATGGTGCCATTAAATTTTAGTAGGAAGAAATGGATCTAGTGTTTTCTCCAAAAATCTTGTTTCTTCTGTTGCTTGGATTACATGCAAAGGCAGCACAATAAAAATAACACTTCTTACCCTGTTAGAGTCAGTTCTGTGTCTCAAGGCAAACTTGAACAAGGGTCCTCTTTCCAACTAGGAGTCTTTGAGAAAGCACATACCGAGTCATCAATGCGTTAAATGGCATTTCTAATTATCTAATATGTCTTGCAGGTGCCTGGCTAAGGCAGGTCAAATCCCATTTTTAGTTGTTTGTTAGGAGAAGGTATTTGACAAAGCCCATGACATGCTCACGATGGTAGATCAAATCTCACTTTGTTGTTGTTGTTGTTGTTGTTTAGTTTCAGATTGGGACCAGTGCTTTCTTTTGCCATCTACAGATAACAATTCAGACATTGATTGACTTAATCTTATCTCATCTGGGGTCCGGAGTGGACGCTTTCCTCTTGGGTTATTCTTTAACTTTCTTTTCACAGAAGGAAGTTAGAGCTGAGCAGCATAAGGGATCATTCAGCCTAGCTTTCCCAAACTCATCTGACCAAGAGTTCCCGTTTGACAGTTTAGCAGCATTCTAATGAAATATAATAGATTAACAACATGCACTTTTCCTTGTTCCCTCCCAAATATTGATGAACATGATAGGAAGGAGATGTAAAAAGTAGAAACCAGCAAAGTTAACAGAACATGTGTGATACTTATTGCAAATGGACTGCTGCCTGAAGACGGAAAGAGGATGAGCAGCAATGAATAGAGTAGCCAAGCGCAGAAAGCAGATTGCTGACTGCCTGAAGACGGAGACACAAGGGAGACAAGGAGATGCAAGCTGTAGGATTTGGGACAGTCCCAGAGAGTAGAGGCACCCGGTATCTTGCAAGCTGGGAGTGATGATAGAGATATGGAAATTGGTTAAGCTCTAAACAGGGAGCAGATAAAGTCGCTCCTCCACCTGTTGCATTCTGATGATTACTGTCACCCAACCCTGGTAGAAAAAGGTAAGTGTATTCTTGGAAGATACTGAACTAGAGAGATTACTGATTTCTGGACAGCAGGCATCAATGTAGAGGCTCAGGTAGTACTCCACTGAAAACAGAAGGGAGAAGTGAAAGGCTACATATTTAATAGTAAACCCACGGGCAGCCCCAAGCTCATTCCTCCATTCAAATACCGGGAATCTTTTCAGTAAGCTCCTTCCTTCCTTCCTTCCTTCCTTCCTTCCTTCCTTCCTTCCTTCCTTCCTTCCTCTCTTTTTTCTTTCTTTTTCTTTCTTTCTTTTTCTTTCTTTCTTTCTTTATTTATTTATTTATTTTTAATAGAGACAAAGTCAGAGAGTCAGAGAGAGAGACAGACAGACAGGAAGGAAGAGAAATGAGAAGATCAATTCTTCGTTGCCGCACCATACTCGTTCATTGATTGCTTTCTCATATGCGCCTTGACCATGAGACTTCAGCAGATCAAGTGACCCCTTGCTCAAGCCAGCAACCTTGGGCTCAAGACAGCGACCTTTGGCTTTAAGGCAGTGACCTTTGGGCTCAAGCCAGCGACCATGGGGTCATGTCTATAATCCCACGCTCAAGCCAGTTCCCATGCTAAAACTGGTGAGCTCATGTCTCCAAGCTGGATAAGCCTGCCGCACTCAGGCTGGCGACCTTGGGGTCTTGAACCTGGGTTCTCCATGTCCCAGTCTGATACTTTATTCACTGCACCACTAGCTGGTCAGGCTCAGTAAGCCTTTTCCCTTCCTCCCCATCCTGGGCGAATGTTACAAGATTTCTCAATGAAGTTACCAAAGAACCTGTAGGGAAAGACAAATAATTCCCCCTCTATCATTCTGAGTTCTTGGCTGAAAACCCTGTAATAAAAGACAGATTAACAAAATAAAAACAAACAAACAAAAAAGTTTATTAACATGTACACCTTGAGTTTACATTGAAGTTAACCAGAGATAAATGAGTAATTTCAGAGGTGGTTTAGAATTCAGGATTAAATATCTTTGTAATAGGGAAGGAACTGGGGATATCAAACCTCTACGGGGGAGCAAATGACTTTTAGGAAGGATGAATGGGCCCTTCTCAGAATAGATGGGAGGAATGGTAGTTTGGAACAAAGCTTGTTTGGGTATGATGTTGACTAGATTTTCCTCTCCAGGGATATAAGTCAGGCTTTGCGGGTGAGGGATGGTTTATGGTAGCTGAATTCCCTTTGAAAGATCTGTCTTTTGGCAGATTCGGTAAGTTCAGAGGAAGTCTGTCCCTGCTTTTACTGCTTTTTTTTTAAGTACCTACTTTTCAAAATAATCAATATAGCAAAGCAGCATATTTGGGGGTGGCATATTCTACCTCTCAATCCCCTAATAAAAAGCCTAAAACTAACATTTGAGAATCATACAAAGAAATGTCCAAGTTAGATCACTTTTTCATGAAACTCTCCCATTTAACAAGGTTTGCTATTGAAACAGAGCTTGCCATAAGTTTTCCCTTTTAGATATAAGTGGACAGGACTAGAACTGGGCAGACAATACATTTGAGAAATGCATATGATATTAAAGGAAGTAAAACAACAGAAAAATGTAAAAAGAAACAGTGTCAATGTAGAAAGCAGAATAAGACATTAAAAGAAATACTCTTTTTAATAGCCTCAAAAGGTATTCAGAGAAAAATATGGCATTCTTGACAAAAAGAATTACAAGGAAAGAGAAAAAACAATAAAAAATCTTGGATGTTAAAAATGTGGTAGCATAAATGTAAAATTCACTAGAGTGATTAGAAGTGAAAGGTAGGGATATCTTTTATCAACAAGTAGAACAAATGGATGAAGAAATAGAATATGAGAAAAATAATAATAAAATCAGAGAATCAATTCAGGTCTACTATGTAATAAGATTTCCAAAAGGGGAGAACAAAGATATATTAAAGAAGATGTTATCAAAGAAAGCATAAAATAAAATTTTCCTTAACAGAAAAGCATGAATTACCAAATTGAAGACCTCTACCAAGTACCTAGTGCAATGTAGGAAAAGATCCATTGGGGATAAATAGAAGATAATAAAGGCTTCCAGAAAAAGAAAACTGTCACACACAAAAGATCTGAAATCATAGTAGCTACCGTGTTTCCCCGAAAATAAGACTATGTCTTATATTAATTTTTGCTTCTAAAGATGCACTAGGTCTTATTTTCAGGGGATGTCTTATTTTTCCATGAACAAGAATTCACATTTATTGTTGAACAAAAAAGTCAACATTTATTAATATACTATAGTCATGTCATCATAAACATCAGCATAACCAGCCAAACTCTGAATTCCATCAAGAATTTCTTGTGACTCTATTTCCATGTACAACAATGTACCCTGTTTCCCCAAAAATAAGACAGTGTCTTATATTAATTTTTGCTCCTAAAGATGCACTATGTCTTATTTTCAAGGAAACAGAAATGTTTCAGGGGATGTCTTATTTTCGAGGAAATTATAAATGTACAGAACAATGTAGAAAGCTTGCAAAGTGGTGCAACATACTTTAAATTTTTAATTTAAAAAGTTATTTGCAACCTTCAGTTTTAACCTAGCCAAACGATCAGACAGGTGTGAGGTCTAACATAAAAAAAACTTTAATGCATGCAAAGTCTCAAAACAATTTTCTCCCATGCATCATTTCTCAGAAAGCTTTTAGGCAAAAAGCCACCAAGATGAAGAAGTAAACCAAGAAAATGGAAGACTTGAGATCTAGAAAAGTGAGTTCCAAAAAACCAGAAAAACAATAATAGAAAATCCTACTTTGACATCTATGCATGAGACTAGGAAAGCAGCCAGTCAGCCCTGGGGTGGGAGAAACGTCCCCATTTGTAGAACTCATATATCAGATGACATGTCTGGCAAAATTGTCAGAGAGTGGGAGAGAATTATTCACAGACACACACATACAAAAATCAAATTATATAAACAAAGCAATTATTAACTCCAGGAAAAACAAAAAGTTTTAGAAGAACTGCAAATATAGTGCATCATGTGGCTCAGCTGTATCAATATTTACTTAGTAATAATAATTTAAGCATAATAGTAGAAATGATTGAGTGATTTTTATTTTTAAAATTGTGATGAAATCACTTTGGGAGCACAAGAGGAGAAAGAGTTTTTGTAAAGTGTGGGCAGTAGCCTAAGAGAGCTAAATCGCGTTTACAGTAAAAACCAATAGGTAGTAAAGAAAATTTGACAAAATTATGAAAAATAATTGTCTCAATAGATTACCTATAACTATAAGTAACAGGAAAAAGCCCCACTGAATTATTTTCAAGTAGTTGCTTGTAGGAAAGAGAACTTAAGGATGGGGAAGGTGGATTGCTGTTTTTCTCCATAAATCTACAGCAGGGGTCAGCCAGCCGTGGTCCATGGGCCAACGTTGGCAGGCTGCCGATTCTGTACATAATGTTTTATTGAAGTCCAGCCATGCCTACTCATTTATGGATGGGCTGTGGTTGCTTTTGGGCCCTCAGAAGTTGGTACAAAAGCAGAGTCAGGTGGTTGTGACAGACCCTGTACAACAGGGGTCCCCAAACTTTTTACACAGGGGGCCAGTTCACTGTCCCTCAGACCGTTGGAGGGCCGAACTATAAAAAAAACTATGAACAAATCCCTATGCACACTGCACATATCTTATTTTAAAGTAAAAAAAAAAAAAAAACAGGAACAAATACAATATTTAAAATAAAGAACAAGTAAATTTTTTTTTATAATAATTTTATTTTTTTAATGGGGTGACATCAATAAATCAGGATACATATATTCAAAGATAACAAGTCCAGGTTATCTTGTCGTTCAATTATGTTGCATACCCATCACCCAAAGTCAGATTGTCCTCTGTCACCTTCTATCTAGTTTTCTTTGTGCCCCTCCCCCTCCCCCTTTCCCTCTCCCATTCCCCCCTCCTCCCCGTAACCACCACACTCTTATCAATGTCTCTTAGTTTCACTTTTATGTCCCACCTACGTATGGAATAATGCAGTTCCTGTTTTTTTCTGATTTACTTATTTCGCTTCGTATCATGTTATCAAGATCCCACCATTTTGCTGTAAATGTTCTGATGTCATCATTTCTTATGGCTGAGTAGTATTCCATAGTGTATATGTGCCACATCTTCTTTATCCAGTCTTCTATTGACGGGCTTTTTGGTTGTTTCCATGTCCTGGCCACTGTGAACAATGCTGTAATAAACATGGGGCTGCATGTGTCTTTACGTATCAATGTTTCTGAGTTTAAGAACAAGTAAATTTAAATCAACAAACTGACTAGTATTTCAATGAAAACTATGGGCCTGCTTTTGGCTAATGAGATGGTCAATGACCAGTTCCATATTCGTCACTGTAGCCGTAACAAGTGATATGACGTGCTTCTGGAGCCGTGAAGCATGCATCCCGCGCCACCGGAAGTAGTACTGTACGTGAGTGACGCCGCGCTTTGCGTCCTCTCACTGACCACCAATGAAAGAGGTGCCCCTTCTGGAAGTGCGGCGGGGGCCGGATAAATGGCCTTAGGGGGCCACATGCGGCCCGCGGGCCATAGTTTGGGGACCCCTGCTGTACAACCTGCCATCTAAAATATTTGCTTTCTTGCAGAAGAAATTTACCAATCTTATGGCTAGCACAGTGGTTCTCAGCTTCTGGATGAATCAGAACCATCCAGTGGGCTTGTTAGAACACACTGCTAGGCTCACCTAGTGCTTCTGATTCTGTAGATCTTGGGTGGGTCCCGAGGAGTCTGCATTTCTGATAAGTTTCCAGGTGATGCTGATGCTGCTGGTTCAGGGACTCTGATTTGAGAACCACTGGTCTGAAGGAACTATTTGGCTTTTTTTAAAAAAATCCTATGTAAGTATCATGTTTATAAAATGAATTTGAATATTTAGAAATGGGAGCTTGGAAGTTTGCATGAAAATTCAAGCTAAAATGAAAACAAAAACAAACTCTAGTGAATTAAATGTGACATGAAATGATTCATTTTTTAAACCTTATATTGGAACAAAAGCAATCAAAAATTAACCTGGAGAAAATATACTGTGTTTTGTTGATAATATATACATTCTCACAGATATGAGCACAGATGTTAGCAATTTCTGTGACCTCTGCCACTTCACTGACACATGTCATTCAAGTGGTTGATGAGGAGACTTGTCACTCTACCTCCTGCCATTCCACTGTTTCTCAAAGGCAGATTACTATACAACAACATCAACTATGCACAAAAGTTATTTAAATATCTCTTCTGTTTTCCACTCTCAAGTATTATTTTCAGGGTTTTTTTCATTTAGTGTCCTTTTGTAAAACACTTTTTTTTTTCTGAACAACACAGTTTAAGAAACTTGATTTAAAACCTTATTCTTTACTCTTGGCCCCTTTCACGGAGGAAGAAACTGATACCCAGGGAATGACGGGCTGGCCATCCAAGACCTGCTGACCCAGTCCCCAATTCCTTCCCCTCACGCACCCCAGCTCCTGTTTGCTTTGTCTCAGGTGGCAAAGGCAAAGCGCCCCGCACGAGCCCAGACGCAAATCAGGCATGAAGAGAAAGAGCACAGCTAATCCCAGGGATCACCGTTTTTCCTAACGGCCTGAAACAAAGAAAAATTTTCTGCTTCCAGGAATAGCCTTAATCAGTCACATATGTGGACACAGACCCAGGGACTGTTCAGACGGTTTTCCACCAATGTAACAAGGTTTTTCCAACACATTGATTTTTTTTCTTCTTCTCCCTATTATCAGTATCAGTAATTTTTTTTTCTTTTTTAAGATCCTAGGCTTGATACCAGACCTTTCAACCAGGCAAGCAGGATGCCAAAAATCTGCAGTGTTTGAAAGCAAAGAGAAAATAAAGGATACCAAGGGTAGAAATAGTCCCTGGTTGGTAAAAAACAAACAAACAAACAACAGCTTTAAAAAAATCTAAGAATTGTGCCCCGCGGGGGTGAGTGTGCTGATCTGTCAGTTCCACCAGTTAATGAGGTAGTTTGTCTAATGGAGATAGAAAAGACCATTTATAACAATGCTGGGCTTTGTGTATGTGATTTAAAAATCAAATTGAGTGGAAATGCAGCAAACACTAAATGGTATTGTTTATTTTCTAATTAATTGGCTACAAACTACAAAACTCCAGTGCTAGCTATGTTAGATGGTTGTGTGATTTTTTAGAAGGGAGAGCAACTGAAAACATTCACCTCTCATAGTCCATTTGCTCTCTTTTCATTAGAGAAACAAGTTGCGTATCGGAAGTTTATAAAGGACATGGATATTTGGGGTGGAATATTACTTCTCTGTGTTACATAAGCCAACCAAGAATGTAGTCTCCTTTGTAAGGCTCCAGTAGAGTTCCAGGGAGCCTGGGACCATATGGTCTGACTGTTGATGATGCTCATTTTTAATATTAATAGGCCAGGGAGATTCAAGGCCCTGCAGAGAATGTCATCTAAGTGAGGACAGCCACTCACAGCACAACTGCTCATGGACTTTTTCCTCTGTGGGGCATGACTGGGACATGCAGGCACTCAGGATAAATATAAGCACAGCATGTCGGACAGAAAAGAGCAGAGATGATACAGCCTTCCAGATCTAGGGACCTGTTCTGCCTGAGCCACAAGCTGACTCTGTGACATTGCGGGCAAGTCGTTTAAACTCACTGAGACTTAGTTTTTCCCCTAGAAAATAAGGATAATAATAACTGCCTTACAGGACTATTCTTAGAGCTACATAGATTAGATAGAGCTCATAAGTCAAGCGCCTGACACATCATAAATAAATGGAAGTTGTAATGCAGTGAAACATTTCAGGGTTTATAATAACCAAGTTGGCTAACTTCACGAACTGAACAAATCAGTAAGCTTTCATGGGTTTGTTCTTCCATTTACCTAGAACCTACCTCTTCTTTATTTCTATGACAAATGTGTCAGTCCTAAACTGCTTTTTCTAGGACTACTGGGATGTGTTCTCTTCTCTGCCCTGGCCTCAAAGCCCCTGTCCACACCAGCAAGCTTGTTCTCAGGAGTATATCGTTTGATGAGACAGTACATGTGTTCATAGCAAACTTTTGCCTAGTGCTTACTATTTGCCTAGTCTTAACTCTGCAACGGGTAACTGTTCTTCTGTTGATAGTAACTCATTTAATCTTGACACCACCAGTCTGAAGTAAATTCTATTATTATCCCAATTTTAAAATAAAACCTGGCATATTAAGAGGTAGGATGATGTCCAAGGGGCAGAGCTATGATTTGAACCCCAGGCAATCTGGTTCTAGAAGCAGGCTCTTAATAACTGGCCTTTATGGTGGCCTTGAGATGCTATTTCTGCTTCAGGCCAATGGGTTCACACTCAGGGCTTGCCATTCATTGAGCTCCAGAATTTGTGGAATTTACTCAATATTCTTAAGAGGGCCAAGGTAAACCACTGAAGTTAACAGCCATCCTACCTTATAATCTATATGTCTCTTTCCATTCCTAGTGTCAAAGAATTCTAAGTGCTGAGCATCCCCAAAACCTCCTTTGTAAGAGACCCAGCAGTTTCATCCTCCTGAATAACATGACCTCAATTAGGAGCTGTTAAGACTAGAAGATCCACCCTGGCTGATTGGCTCAGTGGTAGAGTGTCGGTCTGACATGTGGAAGTCCCGGGTTCAATATCTGGTCAGGGCACACAGAAGAAGCGACCATCTGCTTCTCCAACCCTGCCCCCCCCCCACTTCCCCTTCCATAGCCATGGCTTGAATAAGCAAGTTGGCCCCAGGAGCTGAGGATGACTCTATGGCCTTGCCTCTGGTGCTAAAATAGCTTGGTTGCAAAGCAACAGAGCAGCAGCACCAGATGGGCAGAACATCAGCCCCAAACCAGGATTGCCAGGTGGATACTGGTCAGAGCACATGTGGGAGTCTGTCTCTCCACCTGTCTCTCATGTGATAAAAAGAAGGAAAAAAAAGATTAGAATCTTCATAACAGCAGAACCCACGTTAGCGTTGTTCCACTCTGTATACCTCTAGTGCATACATCAGCATCTGACACATAATAGTAAGTTAGGATTTGACTAACTAATGGATGGCTGAATGGATGAACAAGTGGATGATAGTTGTATGGATCAGCTGATGGAGAGATGGATGCTATTCTTATAAAAAAAAAAAAAAGCATATACTGTTGACAGTAAGAGTAAGGACCAGAGGACCAGATATAAAATACTTTTCTGATAATTGATGACTGTATCTCTTATATTTCATTAGATTATAGTTTTCTGCCATAATTATATTTTTCTTGTTGGATATGTCATTCCCAATGGCTGCATTAAAGTCCAAATCTCTTTATATGAAATAGGTAAAATTTTGGAAACACAGGCTTAGGACAACATTAATCAATTTTTGCAAAAGAAGCAAGAAAATCATTTATTCATTCATTTATTCAACAAATATTTATTGAGCACCAGTTGCCCTTCTGGAACTTAAAATATAGCTGGTAACAAAACAGAAAGGCTTGGCTCTCCTGGTGAGTACATTCTAATAGGGAAGACAGACAAAAACAAACACTCCCACTGTGTAATGGATCGAGTTAAGTGCCATGAAGAAAAGTTAAGCAGGGTGAGGATTATAAGAATGATGGTGGGTAGAGATTGCTGTTTAACTTCAGATAGACTTGTTGTGAAATTGTATGTAAGTTTCATTCTATATTTTCTATATTAGAATGTCATTATTTAAGAAAAGTGAAATAGTGAGCATGGGGAGCAACTAGGAATTAAGACATTAATATTAGAGATTTTTCATGTAACTTGGTTAAGAGGAGAATAATATTTTTGACTTGTGAAACATATATATATATCATTTTTTTTTCTTACAGGATTAGCAACTCTGGGCTTTTAAATTGGTAGCATTTTCCAGCATCAAACTGAAAAAGAAAAGAAAAAGACATCTATGATCAACATAGCAAAATGAGAGGTGGATAAGCCATGTCGGGAAGAAGCAAGATCATCGGTTGAACTGTCTTGCCTTTGGTCTCCAGAACACAGCTCAGACTGTCATCTTGCTCTGAACTTACCTCTTAGACTTTGGTTCCAGACCTGGAGGGATGTGTTCCCACCCCAGAGCACCTTCCATCCTATGAGGCCTGAAACATGACCACCAGTAGCCACGCATGCCCTGTCCCAGCAGTAAATGGACACATGACTCACTATCCAGCCGCACCCTACCCGTTGCTCTTTCCGCCAGTCATCGGAGGACTCTCCCTGCCTCCTCTCCATGGCCTTCATGGGCACCCTCCCCCGAGTGGATGCAGCACCCCGTCACCTGCAAGTAAGTACCACTGGGATCTGCTCTCTTTTCTCTTGGTTGATTCGCTTAATGGACCTGAGAAAACAGGATGGTTCACATCCGGAGTGAGTCTTTATTCCATTGGAGGTTGGTCTCTCTTGTCCAGAATTGGACCTTTAGTGCTGTTGGCAGAAATCTGAAACCAGACAAGTGGTGAATTTTAGAATTTGGTTCATTCAAAACCAGACTGACATTTTGCTCCATTTTATAAAATGTACATACAAAAATAATCAGCATTTTTGACCAATATACCTGAAGAAATTGGCCACTTGTAATGTGAACAGTGAATTAGTAGCTGGTACCATACAAATCATTCATGATAATTCTGGATTGAATGTCAATTTTGGTTGTGAAGTTCCCTTGGATTCTTTTACTCATTTCCCAAGGACGGATAATATCCGTAATTGTTCTCAACTTCCCAAGGAACTTTGTTAGCAATTCATATCATATAAGTTTGTTAAATGCCCTTGACCACTTTTGATTCTACTAAGCTATTTCTTACTTATGATCTTCTCTAAAGTGTTGGGTATAAAATACAATAGAATAAAAATAGAGTGAAAATTCTTCAGGCTGAACACTTTGATGTTGGCTTACTTCAAACCCTGGCTCACACATTGTTATATTATTTTTAGCTGCAGACAAAGCACATGAAAGCCGCTCAGATGAAAATTATTGAATGAAGCCATGGCTACTGCTGTGCAGTCTGTTGGTTGGCCCTTGAATAGGGGAGGGCCTTTGTTACAGCATGTGGTTTAGAAAGACCCAGGAACAAGGGCAAGGTCTTAAAAGTTATACACAGACTTTTTCTTCAAGCTATAAATAAACTTTAAGTTTTATTCATGTCCTGAGGTTAATTAGGGAGGTAACCAGATACTATAAAGTCTCAGTAACTAGCACAACACAGGCTTGGGTGGAAAAGCCAGCTAATCTGGAATTTAAAGGGAAAAAACATGTTGGGGAATGACGGCATAAAGGGGGTCATGTCATTGAACTATGGTTTTTGCTGGTGTTTCTTTCATCATCTGTACGTGTCTAGATTATCCTGCCCTGCAACAAGGTTCTTTTAGAATCATGTATTAGAAAAGCTCAAAAACTTCTGCCTCGAAGGGGAGTAAGAGCAATTTCCATTGTGGCTACTGAAGTGACACCACTCCTTAGTCTTTCTTCCATTCACTTCTGACTCTCTGGTCACGTGTCCTCCTAGATTAGAATCTGAACTCTGTATATTTCACCACTTTTTTTCTTATAAGACACGTGTCCCCATTCCCACGTACAAAGATGTCCTTGACCGTGTATATCGAGTATTTAACCTCTGAGTATTTCTTTCATCTACTATAAAATATTTTTCTTTAAAGAATAGTCTTCTTTAATCATTACAGTCAAGTACTTTAAGGAGGAAAGACGGTATAACTTAGAAAGGAAAGTTTTACCATAAAGGGATGAAATCAGATCATCTCCAAGGCCTTTACAACTCTAGCAGGCATTACATAGCCCAGAACTTGTCCTGGTCTCCAAGCCATTTGCAGGCAAACAACCCATTTTTTTTTTCTTGCTTTGACCCCTTGTCACTATTCAGAACTCAGAGGGAAAGACAGGGTCAGTTTCAGAACTGCTCCCCGGAACCATCTACCCTGAGAGGGAAAAAAAAAATGGTTCTCAGGAAAAAGGTGAACCTAAAGCATCTTCTGTGTATGTACGTTCTTCTCTCTGCATCTTGACTTAATTTGTGTATCATGGAGTCTCTATAAACCTAGAAATCAGGAAGCACATAAGAAAAGAGAGAGTTAAAATAAGTTTAAAAAAATGCTGCCATGTATCAAAAATGTCCTGGGTAATCCATGGAACATATAATGTATCATTCTTAATTTTTCTTTTTTTTTTTCATTCTTATTTTTTTTATAACAGCCTTCTAATCTTGCTTCCAGGCCATGAGCAGCAGTCTCATTTTATAGGTGAAGACCATGAGGCTAAGAGAAAGTAAAGAGCTTCCATGACTAGTTAATGTTCAAGCCAAATCCCAATTTCAAATCTTGAATTCACAAAGTACATGTCTTTCCCTGTGTGTTGGGTAGTGAGGTTAACTTAACCTCTCAGAATAATTGCACAGGCCCGCATGGGAATTTCTTTCCCATGATGCTTCAGGATGTCCTTGGAGATGAAGGTCATTGAAAGGACCTCACAACCTCTTTAGTTTCACCAACTACCATGGAAGCAGCTATCACTTTTCATCACAAGGGGGAGGTTAGGGTGGACACTCTAGCCAGGGAGTCACTTCAGATGCCTCTGCTTAATTCTACCCTATGGGCAGAGAGAGCTTGTCACCTCCAGGAACATGTGACTTCCAACCAGAGGAAAGCCTACTATGCGATGCCAGGGAAACACTCTAAATTTAATGTTGTGAGCGCTGTGAAAGTTGGACAACTGTCCGTCTGTCTCTCTTTATGTTCCTTTCATGGCTGCTTGTTCTGTTTTATGGCCACACATGTGCTTTTTTATAGGTTGTTGTAAGCTGGAAAATATTGTTAAGAGTTTTGGCTTTAAAGCCACTCTCAAAATGATCTCAGTTTAACTTCAGCATCTTAAAATGAGAGCTCTTTTTCACTGCTTCTTTAATGTTCAGAAAATGCTCTCCTGTCAAAATCACAAAATGGGGTATTTGCTTTAAAAAGGTACAGCCTTCTGGAGAGACAGACTGTGAGTCTCAGAATTACCAACGACAGGACATAAAATGAGTCTTATTTCTATATCACGTCTTACACTAAGAGGAGCCTTGTTACCCAACTTGTCTAAAGCAGCATTGTGTGCCCAGATTGGACTCTTACTGCATGTTAAGGACAATTGGCCCAGAGGTGTTAATCCTTTTTAAATATATGATACATGCAGATTGATGGTAACTAAAACCAACTTGTTTTTATTACCCATCACCCTTTGCCCTATGGTCTCCTCTTCCTTCTACTGTGAGTTATATTTGTCCTTAAACACACACAATGACTGCACTGAACAGAGATTACATCTAATTTTAAGATGTCTGGAGCTTAGTATATTGCTGGTATTTGGTGAATACCAAATGTGTGTGTGTCTGTGTGTGCGTGTGTGTGTGTGCGCGCGCACACACGCGCGCGTCGGTCCACCAGAAATTCCCATGCAGGTCTGTGAAAGAGTGGTTAACTCTAATGTTATATGAGGATATATATGGATCCTTCCCATGTTTAAGCCAAAGAAAAATAAGGTAAAAGAAACTTGTTAGCAATTTAAATAAGTTGACCCATGACAATGTGGCCCACTTCATCCACCTTTGGTCTTGGGTACTTTGAAGTTCTGAGGCTTAGGGAGGTAAATGCTTTTACCTGAATGTTTTAGAAATAGGTTTATATTTTTAGGATGATTGAAGAGTTTTAGTTGTCTTGCATAGACTTATAGCTATATGGGTATTATATAAGAGTTCATTTCTTAAAGGTGGAAAGTATTGATTATTTGTGTATTTTTGCCTCTCTTCCCCCCAAATAAAGGAATCTTTGTGTGTTCTCCTTAACATTTCTACAATTTCCCCAGACTCTCTGGTTGACTACAGTGTATAATTGTCTGAATAGTTCTAGTGAGGAGCTGAACTCATTCTGTTTGTTGAACTTTATCCCAAAGGGATCAAAAATATGTGAACATGAATTAGAAACAAAAAGATTATTGTTCAATTTTATCAAATTAACTACAATGCCCAAAGGAGAATCTCAACTCTGGAAGTATGTTCTTAAATAGAAAGAGGCTTTTGGACCACAGAGAATATCATAAAAACAGGAATGGACTTATCTCTAAGTTATCCTGCCAATGATTATTCCTAGGAAGACCATGTTTGGAAGACTGTACAAAAAAAAAAGAAGGAGGAGAACAGAAAGAAGAGAGTGATAGTGTAGAGCTCATATTAGAATTCCTTTAGATATTTTACTTTTTAGATAGTTAAATTAAACAGAAACATTAAATAAAACATTTTGACCTTATGATAATTGAACCTGTGAAAATTGGAATTAATATTAACAATTGGCTATGATATATGAGAACTTCGATGTGTTCCAAATTTCTGTCTCAATGAAGTCATCAATCTACAGCTCCTACATATTTCATATGGTCTATATTTCCCCTAATGAAGAAAAGCCCATTTAGATGAACTAGAATGATGGGAGATTAACCTCTGTACAGATAGATGGATATGACAGGTGGAATTGCCACCAGGTGGCCACCCTCTGGGCCATCTTCAGGGTGTATCTCAGCCAGTCCCTCAGAAGTTCTAGAGATTTATGCTGTGTCATTAAAGTGATAGAGCTCCCTAGTCCACCTTTGTGTCTCTGTTTTTCTACTCTGGCTGCCTCTGATAATTTGAATGATTCTTAGTACTTTTAAACTGGAAAGAGAGAAGGGGAGAGAAAGGAAGAGGGAGAGGGAAACATGGAGGGAAAAAGGGAAAGACTGACAGATAAGAAAAAGAGAGAAAGAATAATTTTATTCTTTGAACTCCAGGCCACCTTCAAGAACTTGAGACCACCAGGTCAATCAATGGCCAGGTGGTATTAACTGTCTTGCTTTCTTTTTTTTTTAACTTTGCCACAAGAGTAAATATTAAAAGTAGTTACCATTTAGTTAGTGCACAACATGTGATATCTGACTGCCAACTGAAAAAGAGAAACAAAGACCCAGGTACCTGACGTTCGTGAGGCTGCTCAGACAAAATGGTGAGATTGGGTTGGAACTCTTCTTTCTCTAACCAAAGCCGATATTTGTGTGGATATTAAGTCAATGAAAAGAGTTTTAAAACAGTATCTGTCTGCAAGGATTTTCCCTCTTGGGAAATCATAATTATAGAAAACCATCTAGATCTAAACCCCGATTGCTCTTTGCCCTCTAAGGCCTTGATCTTATAAAGCTTGTAACATCCCCTTCCACCCACACACACACACTGTGCATGCTGGCTTTATTATTCCATGTTCGATTCTGCTGTCTTTAGTTGTTTTCATAACTTTTCTCTTCTGCTCCTCTGTTAAACTGATGCCTGGCACACATCAGAAACCCACTGAAGATATGTGAGTCAATGGTTCCCACTGGTCAGGGACTTCGGAAATTTGTGGATATGCTTTCGAAAGTCACAGTGAGGGAGCTCTATAGGCATTTAGTGGGCAGGGACTAGGAGGCTGACTGTCTGGCACTGTGTATAGTAGTTGCAAATAATAAAGAATTGCCTCATAACCTTGTGACTTTTCAACATCTCACCAGACGTTTTGTTAAGAGCTCCCCAGAAATAAATTATGATTAACTAAACCTAAACCATAATCCATTTTACTTATACGTGCAAAATATTGTGCACTTTTACTATACCCTAACTTATTTAGGGCTGTAATTGCTGTGTAAATCAAGTGTAGGCCGATATTTTATTTGGAACATTTCTAAGAGTCATGTACCATTTCAGAAAATCGTGTCACTGATGACAGTGCTGTTCTTGGGATTTGAGTCACCAATACCACACATTTTTATCAACCTGTACTTGTAGCTAAAATACTCCTATAATTCTGCATACAGGGGCAAGAATCTCACACTTTTTTTATGCTTGAGCATATACACACTGAAATAACTATTACTTTATCATAAACTGCTTTTTTTGAATTCATTCTTGATATTGTAGTCAGGGAATTATATTAACTTTAAAATTACACGTGTAGGTGGACTATATATATTATCTATTACTTTCACTTTGAAATAGTAAAGCAGATGTTATAGAATATGTTACTTAAAGAAGCATGGATTCCAAAATGTGAAGATTACTGGAATGAATGAATAGATGGAGGAATAAATGAATGAATCAGTGAAAAATGACTAACAGGGTCGAGTAAACTGCTTAGAAATTAAATGATCTAGTTGTTCAGAGGAGAAGAAAGGAAGTTTATTAAGTGAAATGCACAAGAAGAAGTTTACAGAATCAAATCCAATTATGCCAGGCATGGGACAGTGGGCATGGCATTGGGAAAAGCCATATGCAGAAGACCAGAGGAGAGTAGGAAACTGTTTGTTTTCCATCTTGGATGGCATGTGGGGTTGGTAAGAAGCCTTTCAGCATTTGCCTCCATTTCTTGATGTGATGTGTAAACAGGGTCCCCAAGGTGTACTAAAGGGCATCAAATATATTATTATTCCTTAACTCACTCTTCCAGTATTTATTTAACACTTATGTGTTAAGTATTGCAGTAGGTACCCCAGAGTCTTTCTGATGATTTGCTGGGTAAATTTATAAGAGTGATAGGTTCTCACTTGTGCATCATGTCAGATTCTACCTTTAAGGAGATATTGTTTCGGACTGTTATGGGTCAAATTGTGTCTCCCCTCAAAAATAATATTGATGTCCTAACCCCCAGTATCTATGGCTGTAACTTTACTTAGGAATAGGGTCTTCTCGGATGATCAGGTTAAGGTGAGGTCAAACGGGGAAATTTGGACATGGAGTTAGAGATACAAGGATAATCCCAATGTAAAGATTGGAGTTACACTGGTACAAGACAAAGAACACCAAAGATTGCCAGCAAACCACAAGAAGCTAGGGAAGAGGCATGGAGGAGAATCTCTCTCATAGCCTCGGAAGAACCCAACCCTACCAGACCTTGATTTTAAACTTTTAGTCTCCAGAGTCGC
Source organism: Saccopteryx leptura (assembly GCF_036850995.1). Classification (NCBI taxonomy): domain Eukaryota; kingdom Metazoa; phylum Chordata; class Mammalia; order Chiroptera; family Emballonuridae; genus Saccopteryx; species Saccopteryx leptura. The sequence continues at coordinate 25,192,119 of NC_089512.1, read as the reverse complement.
TGTGGTGCTTTGTTATAGCAGCCCTAAGAAACTAATGGGAACTATAACTAGGAACTATGACATATACCCTTCCTACCACTGAAGAAGGAAGATCTATGCTTCTGATCTTTTGCCTCTCTAGAAGTGTCTGGTTACTCACCTACTTTCTCCTCATTTTATCCACCCAGTCACTTTCTCTTTCTGCATTATGTGGCTCCCTTGGTGTGAACAACTGAACAATATTTTAGGAAATCCTTCTTTTCCACCACAGTCATTCAATCTCTCTCGATTCTGGTAGCTACAAATTCAGAGTCATGTATCACAATGTCTATAATGTTTTTAAAGAATTTTTCTTCATTCCTCTGGCTTTTTTTTTTTTGGTATTGTCCTGGAATGTTAACTCTCACCCATTTCTTGACTTCCACATGTCTTCTTTAATATTCATTTTGCTCTTAATTTTGAAACTTTTGCCTCAACACTCTTCAGGACTTCCCATCACTGTCGTATTGGAGCCTGTGAGATTCGCCAAAAGAATTATTTACCTTATGAGTTTATGTTTCCAGTTCCAGTCCGTGAAAAGATATCGGTGGCAGCGATCTTATCGTTGTAATGATTGGTTATTATCTCAAACATCTCTTCGTTGGCTTCTCTGGCAGCCCCCTCACCCTTCCTCCAGTGCTTTGATCTTTCTCCTTTTTTACTTAGAACTGTTTTGCCACACAATTCATTCCCTACTCTGTTTATGTGCAGGTCTTTATTTACATCCACCCCCCACCTTAGTTCTCCATATCTGGGGGGGTTTAGTTCCTTATGACCAAAATGCTTTTAAAAAGTTTTGAGGCTAACAAAGTTTACACATCATGGAAACTGTACTTAAGGATTCTAAGCCTCCCTAAACCCTCCCCTGATTAACTTTGCCTTCAGTGAAGTGGGCACCCGGGCCACTGTCTTCTTCTGTAATAAGACAAATCAAATTTAATAATGCGAAAATCTATACACAGAGAGTTAAGAAAATGACCACTTTTTTAATGAGAATGCATATTATTAATTTAGTGCTATTTTGCCAAATGCTTATAAGCTTTGCAAATGTTTATAAACAAAGTAAAAGTTGCTGGGTGTTTGCGGAACAAGAACAGTGGTTGTCTGCAGTCCTGTCGGCACTGATGACAGCAGTATGTTATTTAGCCATTATTTTGTGGTGAATCCCGAAATGTGATTTAGTGACAGGTACCATTCAGGGGACTGCCCCTAACCTTGGGGAGCTTGCAGTCAAAGACAGACGTACTATTAGGAAAGGTTTCATCTTGTTGAACCAAAAAAATGGTGTTAATGCAGATCATTTTGGGAGGAGGGTGCAGGAGAGCAGGATGTTAGAAATGGGACAAGAGAGATGGCACTTTCCAGAACCCAATCTGTGTCCTTGAACAAGTTTCTTTTCTTACGTCTATGTGTTTCGGCTTCCTCCCCTATTAAATATATAATAATAATACTGGTACCTTGAAAGAGTTGTGAGGAAATTTTTAACTGATCCATGTGAACTATTATAACAGTGCCATCATGATAAAAAAAACTCGGTCCATAATAACATTCATGGTTATTCTTATCTGTGGTCTGCAGTCAGACCCTGTCCACTTGTAAGCAGAAACCTTAGTTGTCACAGGACTGTCATTCTGTCAACAAGTCATTCTAATGATTGTTTCGAAAATGTACTGGTTGTCCTACACATATATGTACTTTACCATATTTCTTAAAGTCTATTTTAGACAAGTGGAAGTTTTCACTTCACAGAGTTTCTACTCTTCCAAGACTTTTCTTTAAACTTCAAAATTTCAGGGCAGTACTTTTGAGTTTGGGGATTGAAAAGGACTTTTTTTTTTATGGATATCCATGGTTAATGGATGATCTTGCGTTTATCACAAAGAGTTCATATCCGAGAAATACATGTGTGGTTGAAGTTATCTTTGGAAGATGAGCTTTCTTCAGCAGCAGGGAACTTAGGCAAAGACTGAGCCATCCTTTCCTCCTAGGACCTGCCGGCTCTGCAAGTCACTTTGTCTCTATAAACCATCTCTAACAATGCTGGATTTAATTTCAGCAAAGTTTATATATAATAAGGCACATTTTCCAAACATGATGGTTTTGCTTCTGTTAATAGAAAGCAACTCTAATGTCAACTACTTAATGATTATGAAGTTGGCCAATCCACAAAAAGACACCAAAAGCAAAAAATGAATGATGACATTTCACCGAAGTAAATAGAATTCTGATAAGGACTGCATGATTAAACATGATTAAAAGAAAAACTACACTTCAGCATATTTAGTAAACCTTTTATATAAGAGTCGTTTGATGAAATATTTGACAAAATAGGGATTTCCTTGAGTTCTGATGGAAATCTCTGAGATAGGAAATAACCCTTACACCATACTTGACTCCTGCCCTGATTTCCTGTAGATAATTTCAAGATTTCTTTTTCCTTCTACAACAAATCTTTTTCCAGAACCAAAGCCAAAATAACAAATCAAAGGATGCATATGCCACTATTGATAATATTGTTTGGTTCAATTCTAAACCTCCTAATAGGTTTAAGTATATACATATTGCTGCAAAGGTTAACATCATCTTTAGTACTTGCCACAATCTTTTACTTTCCACTTTGAGAACAGAAAAGAGGCATGTGTCTAGTACTAGGAAATATTTTGGAGTAATGGAAAAAAGACAAAGGCTCCAGAAATCCAGAAATCCAGCATTCACATTGCAAACACAATGGACAAAGACAGAATATATAAGAATATATAAAGGATATGTAAAGAACTTTTACAAATCAAAAGACAAAAATAAATCATGCAAACCAAAAATAGACAATAGATTTCATTTTACTAAAAAAAAATCAATTGTCACATACAACCTCACATTAATAATTAAGGAAATGCAAAACAAGATTACTATGCAACCATATCCACACATGCTGCAGATGGCTTTTCCAGTCTACCTGAATCATTACCAGCTAGAAGCAGCGGTTATTGGGACTTGGACATGAGCTGCAAAGTATAGAATAGTGACAACAATTCCAGTGCCATGAGGACTTTTCCTGGATGTGGACTTTTCCTGGACTCCTGCTCCCTGTGACAGCTCCTAACAGACTGAACTGTGGTTGGGTTGCATTTTTCAGGGATTTGGCATGGTGATGGGGCCAACTTGGACTTGGTGAACATGTTAAGGACACTACTCTTTTATGGTTTCTTGCTGAATTGGCCAAGAGTTTGCTTAAAGGCTTTTAATCACTGTAAAAAAAATAGAAGACTGGATAAAGAAGATGGGGCACATATACACCATGGTATACTATTCAGCTAGAAGAAATGATGACATCGGATCACTTACAGCAGAATGGTGGAATCTTGATAACATTATGCGGAGTGAAATAAGTGAATCAGAAAAAAACAAGAACTGCAGGATTCCATACATTGGTGGGACATAAAAACGAGACTAAGAGACATGGACAGGAGTGGGGTGGTTATGGGGGGTGGGGGGAGGGAAGAAGGGAGAGGGGGAGGGGAGTGGGAGGAGTACAAAGAAAACTGGATAGAGGGTGACGGAGGACAATCTCTCTTTGGGTGATGGGTATGCAACAGAACTAAATGACAAGATAAACTGGAAATGTTTTCTTTGAATATATGTATCCTGATTTATTGATGTCACCCCATTAAAATAAAAATTTATTTATATATAAAAAAGATTACTATGCAAAGACATTTTATATCAAAGTTGCAAAAATTAAGTAAAGCATTGCTCTGATATGCCAAAATTGTAGGTTAAATCCTGGTCAGGAATCAACCAATGAATGCATAAATAGAGCAATAAATAAATGTTTCTCTCTCTCTCTCTCCCTCTCTCTCTCTCTCTCTTTCCCTCTTCCTCTCCTTCCCTCTGTCTTTAAAATCAATAAATAAAAATGTTTAAAAAGTGTGATATAAATACTAAGTATTGGGGAGAACAGTGTAAATTACGATAATCACCTTGAAAATGGCTTAGTATTAACCTGTCAGATTGAATATTCAGATTTCCTATGACCAAGCAATTTGTCTTCTAGCTTATCCTAGAAGAACCTTTTTAATATGAATACCAGGATCCATGTTTAAGAATGTTCATGAAGCACTGTTTATAAATTATAAGAAAAAAAATAGATCCCATCCAAATATCCATGAGCAGATGAATGCAAAATTAAATCATGATATCGACGCTAAATACAATAGTATTCATCATTGAAGGTATTATAGGCAACAATGTGGATAGATCATAGGAACACCATGTTGAGAAAAACAAATTCTTCAAGACTATATAGCAGATGGTACCATTTTCATAAATCTAAAAGAAACATTGTTTAGAAAAATAAACATTAAAAAATCAAAAGAATAATAAATACCACATTCAAGGTAATAAATATCTCCTAGGGGTTGAAGGAGATAGGCAAGTACATGAGATAGGGAAAGAGCATGTGGCAGGATGCAGCAGAAATGTTAGCGTGTTCTTTTTCTTTTTTAACAGAGACAGAGAGAGGGACAGATAGGGACAGGTAGACAGGAAGGGAGAGAGATGAGAAGCATCAGTTCTTTGTTGCAGCACTTTAGCTGTTCATTGATTGCTTTCTCATATATGCCTTGAACTGTGGGGCTACAGCAGACTGAGTGACCCCTTGTTCAAGCCAGTGACCTTGGGCTCAAGCCAGCGTCCTTTGGGCTCACGCCTATGACCATGGGGTCATGTCTACCATCCCACATTCAAGCCAGTGACCCCGTGCTCAAGCTGGATGAGCCCACCCTCAAGTAGTGATCTCAGGGTTTCAAACCTGGGTGCTCTGCATCCTGGTCCGATGCTCTATTCACTGTGTCACTGCCTGATCAGGCTAGAGTTCTGATTCTTTAATATTCCTTTACTAATATACTTTATTTCATATGCATGCCTGTTACATTTTTTTGTAGTTGTTAAGTATACATAAAAAAGTAGTAAAAGCTTTTTATTCATGTGTTAGAAATAGAAAGGAGAAAGAAAAAGTAGAGAAAAAATGACAATAGCCTGGAACAGAAAATTAACACCTTGAAAAAACAAAAGAAAGACAAATGGCCAATAAAAAATTTTTAGCCTTAAAAGTAATTGTACAAATGCAAATTTTAAAATGAAATGCAAATTAAGATTTTATTTCTTGCTCATGAGAATACAAAGATTTAAAAGAAAGATACCATTGTCTTTCAGGTGATAGAGAAATAAATACTCATATACAGCCTTGATTGTGAGAATGAAAATGGATAGATCCATTCTATGGAATAATTTTACAGTAAATGACAAAGGCTTTAAAATATTCACAATGATGGCTTTGCATTTTTGCTCCTATGAATTTATTCCTAAGAAGTAAATGTTTCAGTGTGCTTGGGAGTGCACAGATATTAGCACAGACTTGTTTATAATTAAAATAAAAATAAAAAACCTGGAGACAACCTCCCTGGCTAATAAAAGGAAATTGAATAAAATATAGAGAGAATGGAAATCATAAGCAGTCCTTTAAAATTCTGACATGAAAATGTTCAATGGGAAAAAATAAGTTATAATATATGATGTATCAAATTTAGTTTTAAGTATTAAGAATACCTATTATTCTTTTTTAACAGATATATATTGTATATGTTTGGGGTGTTTATTTGGGTTTAGGACAAAGTCTGGGGAGCATATTAATAGTATTTATTTCTAGGTCTCAGCATTAACCGAAATGTTTTATTTATCTTTATTCAGTGATCATGACTGTCTTGTTCACTGTGGTATCCTCATCTCTTAGAGCTTGGCACATAGTAGGTGCTCACTAAATGTTTGTTATATGAATAAATGTACGAAATAACTTGTGGAACTAATTAAAATAAAAGAAGGGAGTCCTTTTTATTGAATTAATTCGATTGTATTCAACTTAAATATCTTACCTAAATCAGAATCTGTGCCTTCCAAGAGCTAAGTGTCACATTAAAAGTATTCATGTCTGATTCCAATTCTAAGAAATTAACTTTACAGAGGTCCATTTGCCTTTTGAAATGGTAATTTTTAAGATAAGGTCCTGACTGCAGTGGTAGGATTTCCAAGGGGATAATTTTGAAATGAGAAAGTTATTCTATTAGCTTCTTCAGAAAGTGTACTATATGGTATCCATGCAGTCCATCGATGACCAAGTCCTCTTCTCTTTAAATAGACTTCAGATAGACTACAGTTACTATCAGTATTACTGTTTATAAAAAGTATAATTACCACCTCTATGAGAAATTATATACAGTACCTCATTTTTATTTTGGTAACAAATACGAGGTAGTTTTTTTTTAATTAACTTACATAATGATATATTCTATTTTATTTGAGAATAAAAATCTTATAACAACTTATGAAAACTTTATATGGAACCTTTAAAAAATTATAAAGGAGTACATGTGAGGATAGGGAAAATAAGTATGGGGAAAATTGCTTGAAACCAATTTGAGGCCAGTACATTAAAATATATCCTATGCGATAGATAATAAATATTGCTCAGATGACCTTAAAAAAAAAAAAAAGCCTGTCCCAAAAAGAGAATCCGCATGGTTATATAGTTGATAGGGTTCAAAAAATGAAGTCACTCGGCCAGCCAGACAAGCATAGATGACTGTATTATAAAGAGAATCCTAATGACATTGTAAATCCAACTCTGTTTACATATGTTTGTGTTTTTAATAACAGCCCCCAATGTAAGCCAAATTAATCATTCTAAAGCTCAGTCAGTGAAAGCAGGTCCCTGTGGGGTCCCCAAGAATGTCTCCAGGTATATAGCTCTCTCACAATCTGAACTTAATCCAAAAATAAATATTAGTGTCAAGATAAATAAATGGTCTTTATAGCCTTCAGGCACTTCTCCATAAAAACTATTTTCCTCAGCCAAGGATTTTTTTTAAGCGCTGAGAATAATGAATTTGAGGCTGTACTCCCTTAACAAGGACCTGAGGAGCCAAAGGCCTATCCCACCCCTAAAAACAGTGATTTCCCTTACAGAAAAAAAAATTTGAATCAGCTCCAACAGACACCAGACCGGGAAAGTGTAGAGTAGCATGTGTATTTTTTCCTTTTTTCTTTTTAAATTTTTATTGAATTTATTGGGGTGACATTGGTTAATAAAATTATATAGGTTTCAAATGTACAGTTTTATAATACCTTACCTGTATATTGTATTGTGTGTTCACCACCCAAAGTCAAGACTCCTTCGGTCACCGTTTACCCCCCTCTACCCTCTCCTGCCTGCCCCAACCCCCTTTGCTTCTGCTCATTCCTATACTGCTGTCTGTGTCTATGGGTTTTTGTTTTGCTTAATCCCTTCCCCTTTTTCACCCATTCCTATCACTCCCTTCCCCTCGGACAGCTGTCACTCTGTCCTTTGTATCTATGAGCGTCTTTATTTTGTTTGTTTGTTTTGTTCATTTGATTTCACGTATAGTGAAATCAGATGGTACGTATCTTTCTCTGACTGGCTTATTTCACTTAACATAATGCTCTCCAGGTCCATCCATGCTGTCACAAAAGGTAAGATTCCCTTCTTTTTTACTGCTGAGTTGTATTCCATTATGTAAATGTACCATAGCGCTTTTTTTTTTTTTTGGAGACAGAGTGTGGGACAGATAGGGACAGACAGACAGGAAGGGAGAGAGATGAGAAGCATCAATTCTTTGTTGCAGCTGCTTAGTTGTTCATTCATTGCTTTCTCATACAAGCCTTGACAGGGGGACTACAGCAGACCAAGTGACTCCTTGCTCAAGCCAGCAACCTTGGGTTCAAGCTGGTGAGCTTTGCTCAAACCAGATGAGCCTGCATTCAAATCTGCAACCTCGGAGTTTTGAACCTGGGTCCTCCGCATCCCAATCTGATGCTCTATCCCAGGGGTCCCCAAACTATGGCCTGCGGGCCGCATGCAGCCCCCTGAGGCCATTTATCCGGCCCCCACCGCACTTCCAGAAGGGGCACCTCTTTCATTGGTGGTCAGTGAGAGGAGCATAGTTCCCATTGAAATACTGGTCAGTTTGTTGATTTAAATTTACTCGTTCTTTATTTTAAATATTGTATTTGTTCCCGTTTTGTTTTTTTTACTTTAAAATAAGATATGTGCAATGTGCACAGGGATTTGTTCATATTTTTTTTATAGTCTGGCCCTCCAACGGTCTGAGGGACAGTGAACTGGCCCCCTGTGTAAAAAGTTTGGGGACCCCTGCTCTATCCAATGTACCACCTCCTGGTCAGGTGTACTGCAGCTTTTTTTTATCCAGTCCTCTACTGATGGGCTCTTGGGCTTCTTCAAATCTTGACTATTGTAAATAATACTGTAATGAACATAAGGGTGCATGTATTCATTTGAATTAGTGTTTCTGATTTCTTCAGATATATTTCCAGAAGTGGAATCCTTGGATCATAAGAAAATCCCATTTTTTAATTTTTTGAGGAAACTTCATACTGCTTTCCACAGTGACTACACCACATCCCCAACAGTACACAAGGGTTCCCTTTTCTCTACATCCTTACTAACATTTGTTGTTTGTTGATCTATTGATGATAGTCATTCTTACAGTAGTGAGGTGATATCTCATTGTGGTTTTAATTTGCATTTCTCTGATAGTGACTTTGAGCATCTTTTCATATGTCTATTGGCCAACTCTATGTCCTCTTTGGAAAAGGGTCTATTCAGGTCCTTTGCTTATTTTTTAGTTGAATGGTTTATTATTTTGATGTTGAGATGTGTAAGTTCTTTATTAATTTTGGATATTAACCCCCTATCAGATGTATTGATGAATATGTTCTCCCATTCAGTGAATGGATTGTCATTTCATTTTGTTGATGGTTTTCTTTACTGTACAAAAACTTTTTAGTTTGATGTATTTCTATTTGTTTATTTTTTCTTTTGATACCTTGCCTGAGATGATATATCAGAAAAATATTTTGCTATGAGAAACATTCGAGATTTTACTGCCTATGTTCTCTTCTAGAACTTCTATGGTTTCTAGTCTTACCTTTAAATCTATTTTGAATTTATTATTTTGTATGGTATAAAATGATGGTCTGGTTTCATTTTTTTTTCCATATATCTGTCTAAATTTCCTAACATCATTTATTGAATAGTCTGTCTTTACCCCATTATCTGTTCTTGCCTTCTTTGTCAAGTATTAATTGGCCATAAAGGCAAGGGTTTATTTTGGGCTCTCTGTTCCATTGATCTACAAGAATGGTCAAAAGTAAATTTACGGTTGTGCATATACAAAATGCAGTGTTTATTTTTGTATTATTATTTATCAGTTATTGTATTTATTTGTATTACAACTATAAACTTACTTTTGTCCACCCCTATAATGTCGGGTTTTATGCCGGTATCTTCCTCCTTTTATTACTATGACCTTGTAGTATAGTTTGATATCAGATGACATGATTCTTCCAACTTTGTTCTTCTTTCTCAAGAGTGTTGTGTTTATTTGGGGTCTTTTGTGGTTCCATAAAAATTTTTGGAATATTTGTTCTTGTTCTTTGAAATATAGCATTAATATCTTGATAGGAATTGCATTGAATTTATGGATGCTTTGGGTGGTATGGACATTATAAGGATGTTAATTCTTTCTATATATTTGTGAACACATATATACTTCCACGTTTGTATCTTTTTCAATTTATTTCTTTAGTGTCTTATAACTTTCTGAGGATAGGAGGTCTTTACATCTTGATTAAATTTATTCCTAGGTTTTTTTTTTATGCAGTTGAAAATGATATTGTTTTCTTAGCTTCCCTTTCTGATAGTTTATTATTGGTGTATAAAAATGCAAGTGATTTAGGATATGTATGTCGTATCCTGCTACTTTATTCAACTCACTTATCAGTTCTAGTAGTTTTTTTTTTATTTGGTGGACTCTTTTAAAAGCATAGACTTGGGAGTCAGAAACCCCTCCATTGTGACTATTAGATGAATGACCTCACCTCTCACTGTCCTCTTGGCATTGCTATGCCAAAATGTGATCTGCTTGAAGGAGAGCTAGCATAAGGGCTGAATGCAAGGATATTGGGGAGGGACTCTACATAGAGCCCTCCACAGGCCCAATTTATCCCTTTGCATGGGTTAGTTTGCTAATGGTGAGGCAAGAAGTTGGGGAAGAGGAGGAATATAAAAAACTTGAAGATAACGTGGAAATGGAAAATAATATTGTATAATATCTAAAACAAAGACACTTTCTCATCAAAGCAAGTGGATTTCTCAGCAGAAGCAAATGGATTCAAGGGTGCATTTTTCCACAATCAGATTATTTCTTCGGACACTGAAAGGAATGGTCAATGGAAGTATTCCCAGCCTCCCTTGCCTCTCCAGTCCCATTCCCCCAGATTCACACATTCAACAAAAGCACCAATGGGAGGAGATGTTTTATGATGCCATCCTTTGTGTGGTGTTAGGGTAGAGATATGTATGACAATATGTTGTTTTTGTTTGAGGGGAGAAATATGAAGTCTCTCCTAATCTTATAGATCTTACATTACAGAGCACAGCAGGAGATGTTTAACTGGCAAGTTCTCTCTGAGGTCACAATGTGCCACATTTTTTTCTTTCCACAGAAAGCTTCAACTGCTCAACTAAAGAATGTGTTTCTTTAACAGGCAAATGAAAAAGAGACTGTTGGGTGATTCCTGGAGGTATGCTTAATTAATTCCAATCTATTAATGACAGCAATTTTCTAGTTTCAAATGATAAATGGTGGCCTTTTCTAAAGGGCCTCTTGAAAAGAAAGGACCGTCTTCCCAGCCCCAGATTATTTTTTTTCTCTTTGTCCTTGTCTAGTTCTGTCCATGGCCGCTCAGAATGAGCTCACATCAGTAATAGTCATAAATGATTTACAAAAGTAATTCCTGTCTAATCACTGGGGGCCTGGAGTTTTTATGATGTTGCCAGATGTGCCATCAAAAAGTATCATCCGGTTCAGAAACTTGTGATAAATTGAGTCAGAGTCAATTAATTCCCTGAAGGCAACTGGTTGGTTTGCATGGATTTGTGTTAGAGGCCTCATCCATCTTCCTCTTCTCTGTCCATATGAAGAATACAAACAGAATTCTGTAAACGCAAAGTTACTGGAAGGTTGTCTGTTTGTATTAAAGACCCTAGCACAACTTCTGTGTTTTACTCATGTGTTAAAAAGACATTTTAGTCCAATGAAAGCAGTACGAGGGGACACTTTGAAAAGCCCCAGACAATCGTATTTCTCATATAGACCCTGTCACTCACAGTGCTGGCGCCAACATTGCATAAATAACTCAGCCGTTGCCTGTGGGATAATAGTCTCCCCTGTTGGATAAAAGCCCTCCTCAGAATTCATGTTTACTTCCTCTGGACCCTCACCACATGAGTTCTTCATCTCTAATAAATAATTTTGATTATTTCACCTTATAATGTGGTCATTGGTTTACACTCACGGAATGCTCATCGAGCTGAGGGTGAGTCCTACATTATGTCCAACTTCACTTTAGATAATGTTTCTCATCAGGGAGATTCTCACTAATTTTGTTGAATGTTGGGGAAAAAAATCCAAAAAATAAATGACTATAAATTCTCATTCCAAAGCATGCCGGGGAATAAGTGGAAAGATCCTACTGAGCTTTTAAACCAGTGTGCTGGATTATGTTACAGTCACTAAACAGAGCAGTAATGAAGTAAGTCGCATTGCGGGGAAGACTTTAACTTGGTTTATACCATCTGTGCAAGGACTTGAAATGGTACCTCCCAAATCAGGAATTCTGTGTTCCTGAATTACAGTCTCTCAGTGGAGATGAAAATCCCTATAACCCAATGTAATATGGCACAGTAGTGTGCTTTGATAACAAATGAAATCTTTGGGGGGAAAATTTCTCATGTTGTCTCCGATTACATCGTCAAGGAGTCCTGTGAATTTGCTGATATGTAGGTTTCCCTTTAATGTAAGCAGGCAAGAAAGAAGGGTGGGGATGTGGAGAAAAGGAAGGAGTTGGGGGCAGCAGTGTGGAGTCTTTTAGGGGAGGAGACTGAGTGTTGACATAACACAGAGTACAGCCGTTATTTTGGAAGGGCCTATTTAAACAGCTTTGCAGGAGTGCAGCAATTGCTGAGATCTTTGTTCAAGAGCTGATATTTATACAACTTTTCATCTTTGGATCTTCTAGGACATAAAGAGAGTATCACTGACCAAAGACTTGGTAAATATCAGAATCGGAATCAGAAAACTTTTTGATGCTTTAAGTACAACTATAAATAATGTCTCATAGTTAAATAATTTATAGGTTTAATAGAGGGAAACACTGTTGCCTCTTGGGGTCCCTCATAAGCTAATTATTCTCCAGATTTCCTGCTATCCTTTTTAAAAGACTGTGATTGGTAGAAATCAGTTTCAAAACTACTGGACAGTCATTTTTGTGGAGTTAGCTATGTTTTCACGAGTGATACAATAAAGATAGATACTACAACTTAGATTATTTTTCTCATGTTTATTATTATATACTATAACCTGCTGTTCATTTCAATGCGTGCATTTACTGAGTAAAGATAGAGCGCACATGTCCCAATATTGAGTCATTAGAATGTAGTAATTTATCTATTGTATGATATAACCCTAGAAAATTAAACTATGCTTGCTTTCCTTTTATTTTGGTCTTGGTCCATAGGTATACACAATTTTATATCATTGTAGTCATGAAGCAAAGACAGTTTTTAGTTATGGTCCCTGCCTCTCTGTTATACATGCATGCTGTTGCTTGTTGCTCTGCTGGACGTTGCTGAGGATGTATCATGCTATATACTCCACAGTCCTCCTTATGAGCCATTACTGGGGAAAGATCTTTTCTGATTCCTATAGCACAAACCGTCATGTTTCTAGTGAGCAAAAAAAGTGTTAGCTTATGACCAGGGAGACCCATTTGATTAGGGGTCCCCAAACTTTTTACACAGGGGACCAGTTCACTGTCCCTCAGACCATTGGAGGGCCGGACTATAAAAAAAAACTATAAATAAATCCCTATGCACACTGCACATATCTTATTTTAAAGTAAAAAAAAAAAATGGGAACAAATATAACATTTAAAATAAAGAACAAATAAATTTAAATCAACAAACTGACCAGTATTTCAATGGGAACTATGCTCCTCTCACTGACCACCAATGAAAGAGGTGCCCCTTCCGGAAGTGCGGTGGGGGCCAGATAAATGGCCTCAGGGGGCCGCATGTGGCCCGTGGGCCGTAGTTTGGGGACCCCTGCATTTGATGATCACTTCTCTCTTTTTGCATTGCTTCCTAGAAGGCTTAGAGTCACCTTTGTAGTGTGCTTTAAGGTCAGGATTTATGAGCCATATTTTCCAGGCTTACCTCTGTTCGTGCATCACATTTTCTTTCCCTCATCCAATCCTATTTTTTCCAACCAATTTTCTGTTATTGTTTTAATTTTTGTTATATAAGGCACTTATATAAGCATTTAAACAAGAAGTTATTTAATTTTGTAATACGAGCTTCAGAGTGACCATTTTCATTTCTGTATGATAGCATAAGGAGTAGAGGTAAACCACCATATGCATCTTTAACACTTATGCGGGTTTCTATTTTTTCTACTGACACAGAAAAGTATAACTTTCACAATCAAGTGTTTTCTTTTCACCATTTAAAAAATATTACTTTGGTTAAATGTTCAAGAATGAGATGACTCATTCAAAGGTTTAATGCTGACAGCTAAAGTCTGGCCTTTTTTTTTTTTTTAACAGTATGGGAGAAGATTAATTCATGGTATATCTGTATTTACAGGTAGACTAAAACATATCATTATTACTGAAAATTTACTTGTCACAGGGAGTAATTGAACATCATGTTTCTGTCTGCTCAGTAAATACATCATTTCTATACAGAGTTAAGTAAAAAAAAATTGGGCTTCAAAAGTCAGAGCGCAATGTAAATATTTTTCTTGATTAGTGAAAAAAATTATTGAACTTAAGACACATCTACTCAATAAAATAATAGACACTAAATGTGAACTTTTAATATGCATGTAAGAATTAAAACCTTTTGATAAAGAACCCATTATACTCTTTAGTAATTTAGCCTTTAGTAATTCTCTTTACCCATCTGTGTTTTCCATCAGTGATTCTGACCTAGGGAGTGGAGCTGTCCCCCAGAAAGCATTTGGAAATATGCAAAAAAATTTTTGGTTTGTCATTTACAGGTGAGGGCTGCCACTGGCAACTAATAGATGCCAGCCAAGGATGTTCAACATCTGTATTGTACCAGATAACCTTGTACTACAAAAAAATAAATAAATAAAATAAATTTAAAAAGAAAGATAGAAAGAAAGGAAAGAAATTGTATTGTTCTGCTCAAAATACCAGAAGCCCACACCAAGTAACACAAGTGTCTCTGGCAACAGGTGTTTGACTTGGAGCCTGGTCCATTGGAGACAAAGATTGAGCACCTACTGTGTGCCCGGCACTTTTCTAGGTACTTTGAATATACATACATCTGGGAATGAAACAAAGAATCAGTCCCCCATGAAACTTATAAGAAAGAGGTTCTTAATCAATGTTACTTCAGACTCTGTAAGTGAAAAAAGCCGTAAGTAAAACAGTCACGATATAGCTAAATAAATACGCACAAGGGAACCTTGAGTTACAGGGACGGGGGCCTCAGATGGTAGCTAATAATCCAAGCAATGGAAAAACATGACATCACTTGTCCCATCAACCCCTTCCCTTTTGATCTCGACCATTTGGGCTTAGTCGTGTGTCTCCCTTTTCCACTGACCCCCACATCTCCCAAACCCTTGACTTTACATTCAGCCTAATCCAAAGAAAATTAATTTTTCCCGTGGAACGGAATCCAACCCCCCAATGATCTTTCGATTCCTCAAAGATTGTTTCCATGTAGAAAGAAGTCTTTCAAAAACTAACTTTCAAGCACAAAACAAATCTGTTTGCACGGGAGTAAAAATTATAAGAAGTCTTTCAAAAACTAACTTTCAAGCACAAAACAAATCTGTTTGCATGGGAGTAAAAAATATAAGAACATTAAGACATTAAGACCCTAAAAAGTTCAGGAATTACTTCTCTGTTCCATCAAACTACAATCTGATCATGTTTTTTATGGTTTTATATGTTTCAATTAACTCAATTGTAATTGCTTGTCAGCATTTTATTCTAAGCAATAAATTTGTCATAAAAAAGAGTAGAAATAATCAAGTTTCATTGTTCATCATTTTAGTGTTTATTTCCCTTATCTGTTCACGCAACTTTGGAATACATTCTCTTGCTAGCAGCTGTTGTGATATGTTTCACAGGGAAACATTTTAACAATTTCCTTTCTAATTTTCTTTCAGTTATATATGTAGATTATTGCTTTTTAGAGTAAGAAAGAAAATAATCAGATGGGAAAGGAAAATGGAGACTACAGAAACATGCGTGCTGTGAGCATTTTATATGTTTATATCAATGACTTATTTTCATACTCTATACTTAAACTCAGCTTTAAATGTATAAATAGTTAAAATTATTTATATGATCATGCAGTTAGTAAAATTATTATTTAGCTATTTAATTGATATGGACACATTTGCATATTAAGATAAGACTGTAGGATACTGTTGATATCTGTGAATCACAGTATCAAATAGTTATGACAGTTATTCTGGTCGGAACTTCTGAGCCCTCAGGGGTGCTGTCCTTCTCTGCCAACTTCTTCTCCTTAAGGCATGCTCACAGGAGAATGGTGGAAAAGGATGAAGGATGTAAATTTCTGCTAAAAGGCGAATGACTTACTATCTTATACCGCCAATGGATATTTTATTGTAACAGGAACACAAGTTTTAACTAAAAATATTAGGCCCTGGCCGGTTGGCTCAGCGGTGGAGCGTCGGCCTGGCGTGCAGGAGTCCTGGGTTCGATTCCCGGCCAGGGCACACAGGAGAAGCGCCCATCTGCTTCTCCATCCCCTCCCCCTCTCCTTCCTCCCTGTCTCTCTCTTCCCCTCCTGCAGCCAAGGCTCCATTGGAGCAAAGTTTGCCTGAGCGCTGAGGATGGCTCTGTGGCCTCTGCCTCAGGCGCTAGAATGGCTCTGGATGCAACGTAGCGACGCCCCAGAGGGGCAGAGCATCGCCCTGTGGTGGGCATGCCGGGTGGATCCCGGTCGGACCCATGCGGGAGTCTGTCTGACTGCCTCCCCATTTCCAGCTTCGGAAAAATGAAAAAAAGAAAAAAAATATTAGAATGTAACTCTGGAAGTCCATGTTGGTATTTAAACGACAAGAGATATTTCTTGATACTAAAGGTCTTTATAGTATCACTAAAATCATATCACACAAGCTGTTGCCTGCTCTCCCTATAGGTTTTGATATGGGAATTTCTTTTTCAGTTTCACCAGCATATATTTATTTATTGAGAGCCTACTAATTCCTCATCAACACAGGTCTTATTCTTGAAATCAGATCATTTCAAAATAAGCAGTCAGCAGCTTAAAGGCTATGGAGATGTTCACTGAAACCCTATGTTCTCTTGTTGACTGTCAACCAATAAATTTAATTTTAGAATAAAAAAATTTAAAAAGTAAACAGTGTCTTAGCTACTTCATTTCTGATGCTTTAGTTGATTTTTTAAAAAAGGTTTTTTATAGTTATTCATGACTAAGGAAATAGATTTTTGACATCATTGGATTTGGTTGGTAGGTTTTAGTAGTAACATGCTAAAGTAGTATTTCTTAATATGATTCAGACATTCAAAAAGAAAGTACTTGTGGCATTAGCTCAGTTGTTTGTAATATCATATTCAGTTTCTGAGTTTATTCTAGATAAATTCATCAAATTTCATTCCTATTACTCCTCTTTCCATCTTTACTGAACTGTCAAGCATTTTCTTAGCACCTTGTAAAATTCAGTGAGTTTAAAATGCTTTTAATGGAACAAAGGCACATTAAAAATTGAACTTGATAGTGAATTTCAGTTCAATGGATTGTATTTTACCATTAAATTACTGTGAAATTATAGCTTCATCTCTAGCACAAAAAGGGGGTATTAAGTCTAATTAAAATTATATGTTGAAATTTTATGAATCTAATTACAAATTTAAAGAGAAAACTATATTTTGATATAAACAAAATATAAAGAATTATAAACAACTCCCATAAAATACACAAAACTATATATATCTGAAGTATATGCAATCTGTTAATTTTCTAGAATCAGTGTTTATAAACTAGTTAAATCAATTATTCGGATAATGAACTAAGGTGAACAAGGTTGTTGAGAATCTTTGTCATTATGTTTGCTTTGTTCTCCTGTTTTCTTCAAGTCATTAAAAAATTCTTTATCATGGTCAGCATCTACCTGCAAAGTTGATTAGCAGGTGTACCAGTAATAGAATTCAAAATTTTCAAAATCTCCTGTAGAGGTAGATGAATTTTTTTCCATAGCACCTGACTTTCAAGCAGGACATTTTTTTTTTATGTTATTTTATTTTTACAAGGACAGAGAGAGTCAGAGAGAGGGATAGATAGGGAAAGGCAGACAGGAATGGAGAGAGATGAGAAGCATCAATCATCAGTTTTTCATTGCGACACCTTAGTTGTTCATTGATTGCTTTCTCATAAGTGCCTTGACTGCGAGCCTTCAGCAGACCGAGTAACCCTTTACTCGAGCCAGCAACCTTGGATCCAAGCTGGTGAGCTTTGCTCAAACCAGATGAGCCCGCGCTCAAGCTGGTGACCTCGGGGTCTTGAACCTCAGTCCTTCGCATCCCAGGCCGACGCTCTATCCACTGCACCACCGCCTGGTTAGGCAAAAGCAGGACATTCTGATGCCTTACCATTACTATCCCTCCCAAGGGGAGCTATTACAGTTCAGGAAAATTAAAGCATTCCAGATGTGTCTGTCAGTTTCTTAGTTGGGGTTCCTTTAAAAACAGACTCTGAGACAAAGATATGAGGTCAAGTAGTTATCTTAGGAAGTGCGGAGAAATTTGGAGTGTGGGGAGTTAAAACAGATAGGAGAAGGAAGCCAGTGGTGTATGCATTATTGTGCAAATTACCGTGAAAAACTGGTACTTAATCCCACTGGAAGACGCTCTGCAGAACATGCATCTTTTTGAGTTACCCTACTCTAGGGTAAGCAACCTGGTTATTTGCTCATCATCCCCCCTGCCTGAGATTCTCAGGGAAAGATGCTCATTGCCCAGAACATCTTGTTACCACACCCACAGTGGAAGTGGGCTCTGGTAGCTGAGAAAGCCCTTTTGCAGAGATGCAGGTACTGCAATAGGGATGCTCTGAAAGCATCAATGCCAATGTGGGCCTGTCTCCCCTAGTGACAATATCTGCTGTATTAGTTGCTAATTCATGGCCACCTAGCCTTTTGATCATCAGAGAAATATTTCCCTGTAAAATGAACAGTCAACACACCACAAATAATTTTAAAACAGAACAGATGCTACCTACCCCCCAGGTGCCTTTTCCGGTGTATCTAATTGGCCAAATATCTATATACTGTAGATGCTAATATAGCTAAATATTGGCTCGATTCAAATTTACCAGCACTGGACATGTTCCACCTTAGATTGCCAATATCCTTTCTTTATAAATTAATATCTTAAGGCTTGTCCAAGTGAAAGTTCTTAGTCTACAGAGGAAATCTCTATTGCTCACTCAAGTTTTTACTCCTAAATCATTCAGGTCACATTTCAACTTTCAGGCAAAAATGTATAAATCGCTGATGCTTTACAGTGGAGATTTTGCGGGTTGTCAGGAAATAATAGGGTCATTTGCCTGGGGGTATAGTGCCAGCTCAGGTCTCCAGAATATGTTTTTATTTTGAGCCTTAACTGAAGAAATCCCTTGGGGACATCCACCGTGCTCAATTTACCCGCTCCAGACAACACTTCCCTTTAGCTTCATGTGTGCTTGAGGAAGCATTTAAAAAGTAGTAGATTACCGAATTAGTAGTGTTTGGATGCAGCACAGTAGCACAATGAGACACACGGAAGTTGCATTGGGATTCATTTTGTAGATTGAAGGTGCTCTAGAACTCACTCGCTTCTTCCCGAAAAAATTTTCTAGGGTGAGAGCTGTCACAGGGCTAGTGTGCTATGGCACCTCAGTCACACCTGTTAACTTCCAAGAGATCCCCAAATCCTGGCTCTGCCTTTCCTCACCCGCATTGACAACGTACCTAGAGCGACAGTTACGCGGAGGGTTGAGATCGACTCTTAGTCACTTTGCAGTAGTAGTAGTCCATCCCGGGCATGTAGCGTGGGACAGGCACTCAATCATGAGAAAGTAGGTTACAATGAATCCCATGAAAGGATATCTTTCTTTTTCCTGGTTGTTTTCTTCTCTCTGAGTAAAGTAATATTTCATTCTTAGAACCACAGAATCATGAGGTTAAGAGGAGAAGGAGCCTGCGAAACAAATGATCAAGTTCAATGTCCTTATCCTAGCAATGAGGAAAATGAGACCGAGAGAGGTCAAGTGGGCCCTGGCCGGTTGGCTCAGCGGTAGAGTGTCGGCCTGGCGTGCGGGGGACCCGGGTTTGATTCCCGGCCAGGGCACATAGGAGAAGTGCCCATTTGCTTCGCCAACCCCCTCCTTCCTCTCTGTCTCTCTCTTCCCTTCCCGCAGCCAAGACTCCATTGGAGCAAAAGATGGCCCCGGGCGCTGGGGATGGCTCCGGGTGCTGGGGATGGCTCCTTGGCCTCTGCCCCAGGCGCTGGAGTGGCTCTGGTCGCAGCGGAGCTGCGCCCCAGAGGGGCAGAGCATCGCCCCCTGGTGGGCAGAGCGTCGCCCCTGGTGGGTGTGCCGGGTGGATCCCGGTGGGGCGCATGCGGGAATCTGTCTGACTGTCTCTCCCCGTTTCCAGCTTCTAAAAAAAAAAAAAAGGAGAGAGGTCAAGTGCTTTGTCCAAGAAGCCACAGGCGATCTGGGACATGTACTCATACTTCCTCTTCTAGCTCAATGTTCTTCTTACACAGTCTGCCTACCACTTAGCAAAGCATATTTCAAACACATAGAATTGTTCATTTTTGACAAGTAGTAATATCTCGTAAAATTGCAAAACAAAAATAAATTAATAAGCCAACATTCCTCTTTCCTCCTACTTCATTTTTTCTGCCCTACTTAAACCTTTCTGTGCTCCAATGCCTCTTCTTTTGCCTTTCCTTTTCTAATAGAATGAAAACTCCGAAAGACGAAGGCTATTTGCCTGTTTTATTTGCCGAGGTGATTCAAGCACTCAGAACAGCACCGAGATGCTCAATATTTGTTGAATAAGTAAATGAATGCAATCCAGACTCTCCATATGGATAGCATATTTTATTGTTTTGAATGAAACCCTAAGAATCCAAAGATAGCTGTTTCTTTCACCGGAAGCTAATTATAGAATAATAGGCAGCTCCTATTCTAATATTCTGAAAATTTGAACTACACTATTAGGACGAAAGCTATTTGAAGATCATGATTCCTCAAAAGGCTTGTCCATGTACTGATGGCTACCTACTGATTACTCAGCTTTATTCCCATGATTCTCTCCTGCTGACTTTTCAGGCAAATCACGTGCTGCCAGCTTACATCCTTTTCTTTTATATTTAAAATTTATACAAATAAGGCCCACCTTAGTGGGGCCCCGCAAATCTAGGGTATAGTCTCATCTTAAATATCAGCACCATTCTGTCTTTTTTAAATAGTTATCATTACACCCCCAGGTATTATTTATCTTATAACTAGAAGTTAATAACCTTTGACTACCTTCACCCATTCCACCCATTCCCCACCCCCTGACTCTGGCAAGCACCAATTAGTTTGTGTGTGTGTGTGTGTGTGTGTGTTTTCAGATTCCACATATAAGTGGTACGATACACTATTTGTCTTTATTGTATTTATTTCACTTAGCATAATGCCCTTACACTCTGTTAATGTCACAAATTTCAGGATTTTCTACTCTTTTATGGCTTAATATTATTATATATACACATATATCAGTAGGATAGATAGATAGATAGATAGATAGATAGATAGATAGATAGATAGACCCCATTGTTTTTATCCAGTCACCCATTAATGGACACTTAGATTGTTTCTATGTCTTAATAAATAATGCTTCAGTGAACATGGATTTTCAGATTTGTCATTGTTTTTGTGTTTTTGTGATTTTGTTTCACTTGGATAAATATCTAGAAGTGGATTTGCTAGAATTTATGGTTCTTATTTTAATTCTTAGGAACATCCATACTATTTTCCAAAATGGCTATACCAATTTATTTACATTCCTACCAACAATGCCTAAGTGTTCCTTTTTTCTTCACATCATTGTCAACACTTCTTGTCTCTTGTCCATTTGATAATAACCATTCTAATAAAATGGGAGATGATATCTCTATGGTTTTGGTTTGCATTTCCTCGATGATTAATGATGCTGAACATTTTTACATAAGCCTGTTGGCCATCTGTATGTCCTCTTTGTAGAAATGCCTATTCAGATCCTCTACCTTTTTTGTTTCTGAGAGAAACAGAGAAAGATGAGAAGCATCAACTTGCAGTTGCATCACTTTAGTTGTTCATACATACCTTGACTGGAGGGCTCAAGCCAAGCCAGTTACCCCCTGCTCAAGTCAGTGACTTTGGGCTGAAGCCAGCAACCGGGGGATTGTGGCAATGATCCCGCGCTCTAGCCAGCGATGCCTCGCTCAAGCTGGCAAGCCTGCACTCAATCCACATGAGCCCACACTCAAGCTGGTGACCTCGGGGTTTTAAACCTGGGTCCTCAGCACACCTGGTGGAAGCTCTATCCACTGAACCACCTCTGGTCAGGCCCTCTGCCTATTTTTTAATTGTATGAGCTTTTAATATTTCTGGTTACTAACCCCTTGTCACATAATTTATTTGCAAATATCATCTCCATTCCTTAGGTTGCCTTTTTAGTTTTATTTTTTTGATGGTTCCTTTTCTGTCTGTACAGCACCATTCTGTCTTAAAACATAACATTATACCCTCATTTTTAATTTTGTTTTACTCTTTGTTTTTCTTAGAAGAGAGACAAAATATCCCACTGCACAGTGCATTTGATCCATCTCTCTGACATGACATCTTTATCTTCTTTTCCTCATTCGCTTCAGAGAAGAATTTGCATTTCCTTTCTTAAACAATACACTGGGGTCACCCTGAGCCCCTTGGATTGGGCTGCCGATTCCCAAGCTGCTGATCCTGTACCTTCTCTTCACCATCAAGGGAAGGTGACCTGGACCCAGGGCCAGTCATCGTCCTAGGCAGCTGCCAACTATTTCATTATCCTTGGAGTTCATGAAGAGGTCTTTCCTCTCATGAAGGGACTCTTCCCTTCAAGTGGCCCACACAGAATACGTAAGCAGTGAAGTACCCTGGCTTCGGTCTAACGTTTAAAAACAAGCATGCATCACGGCTCCCTGTGTCGAGACAAGGGCTTTAAGTTTAAAAGAAAACAGGAGGCTGCGGACGTGTCGCCTATTCTCACTGTCCCTGTGACAAGTGGCCACAAATATATGTGAGTCCACAGACCAGCTTACTCGATACTCAGCTTCGCATTTCTCTGCATCCCACCCACTGGACCGCTTCGTCAGTCAGCTGGGGCCCCATTTGCAGGTGGTAGAGTTGAGTTACTTAGGTGACGAAAGAAGACCAAAGGAAGTTACTGACTTGTCCCTTTGCTGCTGCGGGCTTACTGTTACTTCAGTGAACTCCTCTGTTTGGAAGTAGGAGTGCCTTCTTCGGTGCCCAGTCCGTCCTTGTGTGGGAGTTGAAGAGCCTTCGAAGTTTATTACTAACAGATCCCTGTCGAGATGCCATGAGGAACTGTCATCCTATGGGGCCAGGATGAGATTATATACTTCTTGTCTGTGTAGCCATAATTAACCAAAAGATTTGCCAAAATTGCTTTTCTCCAGGACTGTGGATAAACCATAGGATGTCTTTGTGGGGATGTAGAAAGGAAACATTCTGGAGGGAGGCAGAACCCCCCACACACACACACCAGATGCATGGCTGGGAGAGTGTACTTAAGCCCCTCTGCACCCCCTTAGCTGGACGCTCCCTTCTGCTGGGAGCAACACGCACGAATATACACAGTGGTCGTGGGTTTTTACTTCTCCACTCCTCACTCTCCTGTTCCCTGCTACATCGGTTTAGAAATTAAAAATGACTCGGTTCTCAGACTGACACTGCAATCACATTTTAAAAATAAACTAAAGAGAAAAAAACAAATGAAACTAAAAAGAGTCGCTGAAAACACCTCCCTCCCTTCGGCTGAAAGATTAGTTTGTGTTCGGAATGCAGTTTGGACCCTTATACACCTGTCTGCCCTGTGGTGTAATGGGAACGACCGCCAGGAAGCTTTCATCTGCCAGGTTCCTACCTTCAACTTTGACTTTGAAGTTAAAAAACAGAAACTCTGTAATAAAAGGTAAATTTGATAATCCCACTTATGACATATTATTGTAGACTCATCACACTGAAATTAACCCACAGGCTCTCTCGGGTATCTTTTACCAACATGCATGTGCTTCAAGGGCTGGTTCCACTGTCTGGAGATGAGGTTTCAGGATAGGCTCCCTAACTCTCAGGGTATCAGTGTCGGCCAGATAACAATAGAATTAGATACTAGCTAGCAGATAAGATTTGTGAAGTTAAGAAGGCTGAGAATGGATTGTCAGTTACAGTCTACACTGTTAGTAGATTCTAGAGAGACTATTCCTCACACCTTTTCTCATTCCCATCGAACACACCCAGCACAGTGCTAGGGACATAGAATAATAAAATCAGTAGGTTAGCAGGATTATCTAGACCAGGGGTCCCCAAACTACGGCCCGCGGGCCACATGCGGCCCCCTGAGGCCATTTATCCAGCCCCCGCCGCACTTCCGGAAGGGGCACCTCTTTCATTGGTGGTCAGTGAGAGGAGCATAGTTCCCATTGAAATACTGGTCAGTTTGTTGATTTAAATTTACTTGTTCTTTATTTTAAATATTGTATTTGTTCCTGTTTTGTTTTTTTATTTTAAAATAAGATATGTGCAGTGTGCATAGGGATTTGTTCATAGTTTTTTTTTTATAGTCCGGCCCTCCAACGGTCTGAGGGACAGTGAACTGGCCCTCTGTGTAAAAAGTTTGGGGACCCCTGATCTAGACCAAGGATTGGCAAATTTCATCTGTGGGCAAATCTAGTCTTCAGCCGCATTGTCTATGAGTGCTTTCTCACATCGAGGTCAAAAGTTGCGAAGAGATCTCATCTGACCTAAAATATTTTCTCTCTGACCCTTTATAGAAGAAAGTTTACCGGCTCTTGCTCTAGATCAGGGGTCCCCAAACTATGGCCCAAGGGCTGCATGCAGCCCCCTGAGGCCATTTATCTGGCCCCCACCGCACTTCCAGAAGGGGCACTTTTTTCATTGGTGGTCAGTGAGAGGAGCACTGTATGTGGTGGCGTTGCAAAGCATGGCATTGCTCACATACAGTACTACTTCCGGTGATGCAGGACGCACACATCACGGCTCTGGAAGCGCGCCATATCACTTGTTACGACTAGTAGTGATAAATATGGAACCAGACATTGACCAAAAGCAGGCCCATAGTTCCCATTGAAATACTGGTCAGTTTGTTGATTTAAATTTACTTATTCTTTATTTTAAATATTGTATTTTTTCCTGTTTTGTTTTTTTACTTTAAAATAAGATATGTGCAGTGTGCATAGGGATTTGTTCATAGTTTTTTTTTTTTATAGTCCGGCCCTTCAACGGTCTGAGGGACAGTGAACTGGCCCGCTGTGTAAAAAGTTTGGGGACCCCTGCTCTAGCTCTACCACTCAGTAAATATTATTCTTTTTAAATATCAGTATGAATGTAGTTTCTAGTCCAGACCCTGATTACCTTTATAACTTTGGCAAATTACCTTTCGGCACTATAGTCTCCTCACCTTTTTAAAAAGGAGGTGACGCTACCTATCTGATATGATTGTAAGGACTAATTTAGTTAATAAATGTAGATCCCTATCTACATTCAGGCCCATGCCTGGCCCATAGTAAGCACTCAGTAAATGTTCACTCTTATTCATCAAATCAATTGATTTTATTGATCCTGGGGAGATGGCCCTATTATCAAAGACCAAGTCATCTTCAAGGCACTTGACTTTATTTCAGTGTAACAAGAACAGGGCAGAATCCTAAAAGCTGCCTGACAATGAAGTGGGCACTGAGCAAAGGGGAGGAACTTTTATAAGCCTTTTTCTTGGTTAGTATAGACTTCAGCCATTTCTACAAAACATGACAAATTATGTTTTCCGAGCATATATTATCACAATGCCTTGGCGATCCATTGCAAAAGTAGTAGAAGGCATAACGCCCTGTGTATAGTATATTTTTCTTTTTTCTTTTTTTTACCTATTTAAAAATTTTATTTAGAAAATCAAATTTAACAGGTTGGCATTGATCAATAAGTGTACAATATAATTGCAGGAGCTATTATGGTCTAATGAAAATATATTAATAATGATTAATAACATAGGAAAACATATATGGATTTTTTTTTCTATAGCATAAGCACAGCAAGGGATAGATCAGTTGCCTGTTCTATTTCCCCATGGTTCCAATTTGAAATCTGAAATCTAAATGTAAATTTTGTCATTTAAACTAGGGTTTGGAAAACTTTTTCTGTAAAAAGCAAAATAGTAAATATTTTTGGTTTGGGATATCATATAGTCTGTGGTGGAACTATTCAACTCTATTGTAGCACAAAAGCAGTCATAAACAACATGTGAATGAAAG
This sequence comes from Saccopteryx leptura, assembly GCF_036850995.1. NCBI lineage: Eukaryota > Metazoa > Chordata > Mammalia > Chiroptera > Emballonuridae > Saccopteryx > Saccopteryx leptura. The sequence continues at coordinate 25,166,301 of NC_089512.1, read as the reverse complement.
AGCACAGTTGTGTTCCAATATAATTTTATTTATAAAAAAAGAGGTGTGGGCAACATTCGCCCTCGGGACCATAGTTTGCAGACCTATTACTTAAACAAATACAAGTCATACTCTCTTTCTCTTTCTCTTCTCCCTCTGTCACTTTACCATTCTTGTGTATGCTGCCTAGTTCTCTCATGAAAATTTTGTTATTTGCATTAGTCTTGGCTGGTTAGCCAGTTAGAGCGTTGTTTTAAAACACCAAGGTTGCAGGTTCTATCCCCGGTCAGAGCACGTACAGGAAGTGACCAATGAATGCACAACCAAGTGGAACAGCAAATAAATGCTTCCCTCTCTCCTTCTCTCTGTCTCTGTAAAAATCATATATATATCATATATTCTATATTTTACATATTTTATATAAAATTTTGTATATGTTCTCACTTGCCAGGAACATAAATATGCCAAAAGGCAAGAAGTATGTGGTGCTTTCTAAATTTCAATTTGTTTTATCAAGTATTTCTATTTAATTGTTGGGGGGGGGTGAGTATTGCCATTTTCTTCTAACAAGTTAATAAGTTTAAATGAGATTGTCATACACTGATAGACAGAAAACAGAAAACCAAAAATGGACTGAAGTTTAAAAGTTTATCTAAACTCCATTTGTTTTTATATAGTTAGAATGAAACTGAAAGAAAAATAAATTACCTAAGTAAGTCCGATGCAAAAATTAATTCAATAATATAGACTATGCTCAATTGAGCATCAATGATTATAATTTGCTATTTAACACTGCATGTGTTATATAAAAGAATGTATACTTTTATCAGCTTTCTTGGGATATCTTTGACATAAACATATATATTTAAGATGTAAGAGTTGATGCTTTTATATATACATATACATTGTGAAAAGATTATAATTAAGCTAAATGATTTATCTATCACCTCTAAATAATTTCCCGTTTGTGTGTGTGTGTGGTAAATTTAATTTCAAATCCATTTTCTTAGGAAATTTCAAGGAACACAATCCAATGTTGTTCCTTGGTATACATTAGGTCTACAAAATTTAATCATTCCACATAACTGAGCATTTGTACCCTTTGACCAACACTTCCCCATTTCCCCCACCAACCAGGCCCTGACAACCACCATTCTACTCTGTTTTTATGAATTTGACTTTTTTAAATTCCACAAATATTTTTTTTTTATTTATCATTCTGTGTGTGGCTTGTTTCACTTACCATAATGTCCTCCAGGTTCATCATGTATTCATGTTTTGCAAATGACTGGATTTTCTTCTGTTTTAAGGCTGAATAATAGTTTATTATATATATAATAAAATATAATATTTGAAAGGAAATATATATTATTATATATAATAAATTTTTTACTTTCTATATTTATGTGTGTGTGTGTGTGTGTGTGTGTGTGTACACATCACCTTTTTTGTATCATTCACCTGTCTGTGAACAGATATTTCGATTGCGTCATTATGTTGGCTATTCTGAGTAACCCTGTAATGAACACGGGGGTGCGGGTATATCTTCCAGATACTGATTTCATTTCTAAAGGAATAAGTATGTTGTTAAATGAGACAATGTGCTATCCAGATCCTTGTTACCAAGTCTTCGTCTAACTGATCAAATTATATCTTAGTCTGGGGCTTTTTTTTTAATGATCTGCTAATTATTTTTATTTTCCACTTTTTTATAAATGTGAAAGAAGGGTAGCTTGGAAACCTCTGATTAATTTACTTGATGGCCATATCTGCATGAACTGAAAGAACAAAGCAGTTCAACTAAGGAAACTCTAGGTAAAGCTATGTATAGTAAAATCTTAATTACCAGAAATTATTTACTTGGGAACCCAAACTAGGGCACACGAAGGAAGTAAGGGATGTCCCTGAGCATCATGACAACCGGTGCTTTCGTTCTTGGCTCATAAACGAACCTCTCGGGCTTTCCTCTGAGTTCACGTAGTCTTAACTTAAATCAGTTTCTTTTCCTGCTCATTACAGCTCTTTATTTTTAACCTCTTAGGGAAGCATAACACACATACAGGAAAGCATACATATTGTATATAAACAGTTCAGTGAGTCACAGTACCCAGGTCAGTCAAAAACCTCAGCATTCTGGAGCCTCTTTCCTCTTCCATCACTGACCCCTAAGCGTCATACTGTCCTGATTCTAGGAGGACACAGTTCGTGTCCCTTGTTATTGTGCTCTGCATACTGCAGTCACACAGTCTGCACTCTTTTTCATCGACTTCTTTGACTCAATATTATGTTTGTGAGGTCATCCATATTGTTGCATGTAGCTATTGTTTGTTCTTATTCATGTCTGTAAGGTATTCCATTGCAAGCATATACAACATTTACTGAGCTATTGTATTATCGATGGCACTTTGGGAAGCTTCCAATTTTGGACTATTTCAAATATGGCTCCTATGAGCTTATAGTATGTGTCTTTGGGTTACCATGTATGCACATGACCACTGATTCTACTCCTACAGGTGTAGCTGCTGACTCACAGGGTATAAATATGTTCAGCTTTAATAGTTTCTAGCAAGCAGTCTTTTGAAGCACACAGCAGTTTTTAAACAGCAAATTAGAAGGAGATCCTGCTAAGGGGCAGGCAAGCAGATGGCAACAGTGATGAGAAATGGAATAATATTGAAGAATGCCTAGAACAAAGTCAGTTTAGCATATAAAGAAGCATTACTATACCAGAGCAGCAATAATTGATTTCAACTAGGTAGACCTTGACTCAGCAAAAATGTCAAACCATGCTCAGTCACTGCTGTTTAAAATGGTAAGGGAGGACACCTTTGAAGCATACCATCATTTTTAAGGTTTTTACCCTTAACGTTGGGAAACTTATCTTTTTAAAAAGTCATTCTTGCAACCCGTCCTTGCCCACTATGACCCACTCTTTTTTTTTGGTGAATAAACTAATGAATTCTGTGATGTATTCCTAGACCAGCGGTTCTCAACCTGTGGGTCGTGACCCCAGCGGGGTCGCCTAAAGCCATCGGAAAATACATAATGCATATCAGGTATTTACATTCCGAATCATAACTGTAGCAAAATTATAGTTATGAAGTAGCCACCAAAATTATTTTTTGGTTTGGGGTCACCGCAACATGAGGAACTGTATTGCGGGGTCATGGCATTAGAAAGGTTGAGAACCACTGTCCTAGACTGTTAGTTCATCAGAGCATAGAAATGTTTAATAATCCAGAGGAGCCCACTCACCAAAAACAGAGCATTTTATATATTTCTTTGAAGTTGCAATATTTCTGTTATAATTTAATAGTCAGGGTAGTGGACCTTGATATGTAGAATTTTTTGAGGCCACATGTAGAGGGTGAGTTCTCCCAACATAACAGAAGTTCAAAAGTTTGGAGCTCAGGCCTGAAGGCACGTGCCATGACCTGTAGAAGGAAGCTCTCTCTGGGGCCCTGTCCTTGGCTCTGTTGATTTCTCTCTCTTTGTACTGAAAGAAGTCGTGTTGACTTCAAAAGGAGAGCTTCTGGCCAGGTGCAAGAAGTGCTCCGGAGGGATTGGAGGGAGATTAGCCAATGGGGTGTGTAGGAGCATTGCTAATGGAAAGCACCTTGCTAACTTTGAAGAGTGCTAGTTCTTCTAATATCTATTTCAACCTCACACAGGGAGACTGTATCTGAGGAAATGGAATTCAGTGACTTTTTATTACCCATGTAAAATAATATCTAAATATATATGAATTTATATACAAATATAAGATATAAATTTTTGTGTGTAGGTCTTATATATTTTACGCATTGAATTCATATGAATGGAGAAGAAATTCCCCTACCATAAGCATCCTGAACAAAATTTTGACAGGTGTCATAAAATGCGCCTGCTAGGACTTCAGAGATAGAGTGGGTCTGGCATAAATTACGTGCTTCCCAAGGGAATTATAAAATTTAAAGTTCTTATGTTCTTTGCTCTAACTATGGGCCAGTTTCGTTCTGAATATCATTTTTTATCTTCACAGTAACCCTGAAAGGCTAACATTATTGTTCCCATTTTATATAAGCAAAAGCAGAGGCTAAGAGAGGCTAAGCCCCTTTCCCAAGGCCATGTACTTAGTAAGGAATAGAGCAGGGGTCCCCAAACTACGGCCCGCGGGCCGCATGCGGCCCCCTGAGGCCATTTATTCTGCCCCCGCCATACTTCCAGAAGGGGCACCTCTTTCATTGGTGGTCAGTGAGAGGAGCACATTGACCATCTCATTAGCCAAAAGCAGGCCCATAGTTCTCATTGAAATACTGGTCAGTTTGTTGATTTAAATTTACTTGTTCTTTATTTTAAATATTGTATTTGTTCTTGTTTTGTTTTTTACTTTAAAATAAGATATATACAGTGTGCATAGGGATTTGTTCATAGTTTTTTTTATAGTCTGGCCCTCCAATGGTCTGAGAGACAGTGAACTGGCCCCTGTGTAAAAAGTTTGGGGACCCCTAGAATAGAGCTATGCCCTTCACCGATTCCCTTTCCGTTACCATGCTCCTCACTCAGGAAGGATTTGCAGAGGCTCCTTCTGAAGTGCACAGGAACCACACACAACTGCAATCGGAATGACGAGGCAGGGAGAGAATGGTGTTTGGAACGTAGATACCGTGAATGCAAAATGGCAAATATGCCAAGAAGTAAACAGCTATCCAATGGGGCTGGTTGATTTCACCCAAGCTTGTAAAGATCTTAACCAGTGATTCTTTTTTTTTTTTTTTTTTTAATTTTTACTTATTGAAAGAAAAGGAGAGAGAGAGAGAGAGAGAGAGAGAGAGAGAAACATTTGTCTGTTCCTGTATGTGCCCTGACCAGAGATTGAACCAGCAACCTCTGTGCTTTGCGAGGATGCTCTAACCAGCTGAGCTGTCCAGCCAGTGCCCAGCCAATGGTCTTCAGTCTCAGCTGCACACACAGTCACCCGGGGCCCAGCCTCCAAGACACAAGATTCTGCTTTGTATGGTTTAGGACGAAGCCCCAGCAGCCGCAGATTTGAAACGCTTCCCAGGTGATTCTTTGCAGCCAGGGTCGAGAACCGCAGATTGAGATGAAATGCCTTCAAAGACTAAGCAATTAAATCTAAATCACGAAAGTAATTTTTTAAAGAAAGCATGAAAATGAAATGAACGCATCCACGTGAAAGGGTTTGACAAACTGCAAACTGTTCTACATATGGCACTTTAATGAAGAGACAAATGGAGAACATAATTTATGAAAGTAATTGGACACCTGGTCCGCGAGGAGGGGGAGAGACAGGGCATGTGGAAGGCGACTAAAGAGAGTTGTGTGTGTGTGTGTGATGGTTTGAAGTCAGCCTCTGCTGTGACTGGCCCTTCGCAGTCCCTCTGGCCTTCAGGCTTTGGAAAGGAGACTTGGAGTGAAGCGAGGCCAGTGGTACAGTAAGGGGGAGAAATAAGAGGCCTCTGGGTCTCAAAGTCAGCAACGTTAGCGTGATTCCCATTCTACACGTGCAGCCACTCCATGATTTCAGCAAGTAATTCCCGATGTATTTTGGTATGAGTCTCTAGTATTTATTAAACCAAACTGGAACTGGCAATTTATCAAAAAGACAGAACCTTAGAATTTTTATTCCAAACAAGCCAGGTTTTTAAAGGAATTCTCCCCAGAAGTGCATTTTATACTCTAGGACATGACCCAACTCTTTTAGAGCTCAGGGCCTTAAACTACCACTTGAAAATACATGCACAGCTGTGTAGCTTAGTTATTAAAGATGGACACCCTTATAACCACCAGCCACAGAAGAACCTAGTTTGCTCAACACCCCAGGAGCCCCCCAGCTGCCGGAGGAACCACTCTCCTGACTTTATGCTAAATTAACTTGGTATTTTCTTCATAGTTTTAACATCCAAATCTACATCCCCAAACAATATAGTTAGCATTGCCTTTTTTCATTTTTTTTAATGTCATTCAGTTATCATTTAATCTATAGCTTTCCCTATAGGTTTTCTTTCTACCTCACTGCAATTTATTTGTTGAAAAAAAATCAGGTTTTCTCTTCTATATGGTGTGTCTCCGCCTCGATTTTGCTGGTCCCATTCCCGCTATGTGATTTCACATCTTTCTTCAGCTTCTGTGTTTCTTACAAGTTGGTAGTTGACTCTAGAGGCTTATTCACAGTCAGATCTTATTGAGCAGGGAAAGAGGTCTTCTTAGGGGATGTGTTCTTCATCAGGAGGTGCATACTGTCTGATTCTCTCTTTGCCTTGGAAACAGCCACCGATTCTCAGGTCTTCTAGCCTTCGTTCTCATGGGGTAAGAAGTGATATTCCAATTCTATCATCCTTCTTCTTTTATTTATCAACATATTTCTACACAGGAAAATATCCCCTCGTCTACTATTTGGTTATCTGGTGGTGCAGTTTAAGGAAGCAAAGCGGGATGAATGCTTGAATATTTCATATTATTAAACATTGTTTAAAACAAAGTCAAATCCCTAGTATCCTCCCCAAAAGATGGTGAGTTGATTTTTTTTTTTTTTTTTGCATCTTTAAGAACTCATAAATAAAACTTGTTTCCATCTATCATAGTTGTGCCTTCTAAGCTCTATTAGGACAATGTTTTCATGTTCACACAGTGGCCAAAGCTGTGTTTATACAGCCATTTCCCCAGGTATGATGATGAGAAGACCAAAGGTGCCTAAAAATCTCCACCCCTCTTTTCTGACACTTGAAAGGTATATAACCAAGGGATACAAGGTGACAGAGTAGAGAGAGTCCAGGTTTCAAAGTCACTGACATCTCGGCTCTGACACTTCCTGGCTGTGTGACCTGTGTCTGTCCCTAAATGTCTCTGAGACGCCCTTTTCCTCATCTGTAAAAGTGAGATAACAAGGCGTGGCCTCACTCTGTGCACAAGGCCCTCAGCCGGTATCCAATGCGCAGTAGGGATTTTATCGAGTTCTTTCCCTTTTCTGCCCTCCCGCACAAAGCTCTGGGGACAGACTGAGTCTGAGTAGCAGGGAGGTCCAGGCCCAGCTGTGGACAAGCTCATGAGAAATGGAAGCACTGTAAGAATGGGGTCATCTGTTTGGAAACAAGTTGTTCAAAGATTTAAGCCCATTGGTGCATGTTGTTCTCTTTTCCCCCTCTTTTCTCTCTTTCTCTCTTTGTTTTGTTTTGTTTTCATCTAAAAGTTTTCTTTATTGCCATTCAATAAAAGGTGTTTTCATTCCCTTTGTTTTCTGAGGAAACTTAACTGGTTCTTAGTGGAAGTCTTTGATTATAACACAAACCAGCCCCTCCAGCCTCACAACACATGGTCCTCCTGGGCAGAGGTGGGCACCCCCACGTTCATCTCGTTGGAAGGACCCCAGCTTCTAATGGGGGCAGTTTCCTCTGCCTTCATGTCAGCAGTGCTGTGACAGGTGTCAGCCTGTACCCCGCCCCTTGCACATAAGCACGCACCCTACTTCTCACATCGCTCTTTTCCCCTTCAAGACGCATTTAAGTATCCTGCGTGCTGTTCTGCATTTTCCTGAGTCATTCTTTTTTACTTGTGAGACTGGATGATCACAAAATATGAACATGCCTACAAAATGCCATTTATTTTCAATGAAAAAGAAATACTTCTCTCTGGAAAATCCCTAGGTGCACCCCAACCCATGGTTTACCCAGCCTGGATCTCTGTCCAGTGGAAAAGGGGGATTCCAGGGAACCCTGCCATAGTGACATGAACCTTTATCAACATTTAGATTTTTTTTTTATTTATTTGCTAAAACTTTACATTTCTGTAGGGGTTGAGTCCATCCATGCAAAGACATTTGAGGGCAGATTGACTGATGACCCTTGCAATAACCTTTAGGAACACTAAGGAGACACTCTAGCCCCATGTTATAAAATAGAAAACTGAGGCTCAGAGCGGTGACTCGGGGTCACAAAGCTGCTAGAGTTAGGACTAATGCTCAGCTGTTCTTTCCTTCATTCCTGTGGTCTTGGGTCTTGGTGCCTCCCCAGCCTGGGTCTCCACTTATCTCAGGGCAGCCTTGACCCCCTGGTGAGATGGCTCCCGGCCCCCCGCACTTGAACTCCCAGCTGATGCAGTCACTTGAATCTTCCCACTTTCTTTTCAGTTAACCCATCATGCAAGGGTCCATTTATTCACCTGAGAGTATTTATTCAGCACTTACTCTGTGTCAAGCACTATGTCCCTGGTAGTAGGGAACTAAGCACCCTCGAGGTGCTTACAGTAAGTGGAAGAATGATTTTATATATCTAGTAATCATATATTATTACATATAGTAATTAATATATAATTATCTTTGAAGATCGCTATTAAAATCAATTTTTAATGCTTTTCTCTCTGGAAATTGATAAAAGAATTGCTTCTAGGTTAAAAAAAAAAATCAATGTCTATCCCTAAATCATCTTGTAGTAAGGAGTAAGGCAGTCTCAAGACACCTTTTTCTCATTTTCAAACTGCTTCGGTGAAAAAAAAAAAATGAAAAGATAAAAATGGGGAGCGTGTATACCCACAAAGTTGGTAAATAAGCATTTAACACCTCGGAGTTGTTCTTGGGCCTGAGCTGTTTTGTCTTGACAATTTGAAGTAACACGAATGTGACCCACAATCAACAATTTGCTCTATAGTTTATAGAAGCCAGTGTGGTTCTTGGTAACAAGATGGGGTCTCGAGGTGGGGGTCCTTTGTTGTTATATCACACTTGCCCAGGGGGCTACATGCTACCCTCCCCCCCCCCCCGCACACATAAACTCTATTTTATCAGACTCTGTAGATAAAGCATGTACTGGCTGTTTTTGTTCAAAAGTGATGTTTTCTGGACAGTTGTGTTGGCTCATGAAGCACATCTGCATGGCTTCAGGAAATCCTACTGTGCTGGTTAAAGGGCTATACTCGGGTATAGTTTGAGAATGCAGGCTTCTACACGCTCACCCTGAAGGTTCCACAAAGGTTTGTAGGTTCGTACAAAGAGATTCAAGTGGGATCATTGAAATGGGAAAGAATAAGCTGGGATCAAAAATAGAAAGAAATCTGTATAACATAGCACACATTTTTAAAATCTCATTTTAAAACTGTTTTTACTATGCTCAAAGGAAGACCTTTGAGAAAAAATGTGTTAACTTGAATTCATTTTTTTATAGATAATTATTGAATAAGGATATAGGATTATCTTTAAGAATGTAGTTTTATGTATTATCTTACATTAAAAAAATCCACAAGTTAACATGTTTTATAAAATCCTCATATGCAACCATTGATTAAATATTGTAATTGAACTGGCTTTGGACTCCTGCACCATAACTCTAGCTCAACCAGTCAATTTGACAGCTGTATCTCCCTAACTGCATGGTTCAGCAGACACCAACTAATAGACAATTTTCTTCTGTTTAGAAAAACAGAACAACAAATTTTCTGCACGTGAGAATTCATCTTGCATTAGCTCAGCTCTGACATATCTAATCAATATTTAACAGTTATCAAAAAACCTTTTGATTAGTATTATGATTCTTTTGGAGAAAGCTCTATATAAGAAAAAGAAAACTAACTGATCTTGAGGTTACAAAACCGAGGTTCAAAAGCTAACACAACCACTTATTCCTTCTGTGATATCTCACAGTCATGTATTAAGTGGAGATGGTCATCCATGGTCTTGGCTATCTAATGGGGTCACTGATGCAGGTCAACTGAGATGCATAAATAGCACTTGCAAAAGTGTAAAGCAGTGAGTAACGTCATCTTTAGGTTTTGTTTTTATGCTTCACAGACACAGAAAAACTCAACAGCTTTGCAGATCTACTCTTTTTTAGTTGTAATCTATGCTCTACTTCCAAAAAAACTTTTTTTTCTTTTTTTTTTTAATTTTTATTTATTCTTTTTTTTTTTAGAGAGGAGAGGGAGAGACAGAGGGAGAGAGAGAGAAGAGAGACAGAGAGAGAGAAGGGGGGGAGGAGCTGGAAGCATCAACTCCCATATGTGCCTTGACCAGGCAAGCCCAGGGTTTCAAACAGGCAACCTCAGCATTTCCAGGTCGACGCTTTATCCACTGCACCACCACAGGTCAGGCCAAAAAAACTTTTTTGAAGCATCTTATGATATAAGACACAGATATAATAGAATCAATCTAACAAGGATGTGTGAACAGCTTCCAGATAATGAAGGCAAGAAAAATTAGAAAGTACCACAAGCATTCATTGAACATAACATTTCCTGAGCTGCCTAGTTGCAACAACAGAAAAAACATACATTCTGTACGATCTTTCCAGTCTGATTGAGGGGACCCTTTCTGTGCTTTCACCAATCTTACTTAAAATGGGGCCTTTGCCTTTAAGGTGCTTCTTTTGGTAAAGTGTTATTGCTGCACATAAATCTAATTAATTCTTTGTGAATCAGTCTTGCTCATACCAATTTTAGAATGTTGTTAAATAAAAGCCACCTTTCTACTGATATGTCCACATTTTGAATGAATGGAAAACATGTATTTTAAAGAGAATTTAAGTCATGTGTTTTCATAACATCTTTGTATCCCACAAAAGGCTCACATGGGCCTGACGTGCCTGCATTTGTATCCTCCAGAAATAGCTGAGCCATGAGTTGTACTCATAGCTCTTGAATTTGTTTTCCTGGGTTCCTTTAGTGATATCTGGACCTTAGAGGGGACACTACAAATTTTTTTTTTTAATGAAATAGATTATTACCAAATTCAAACTTATACTTGGGTTAAAGTTGAGGAAGAAACTTTACCTTATAGACCAGTGGTCCCCTACCCCCGGGCTGTGGACCGGTACTGGTCCGTGGGCCATTTGCTACCAGTCCGCAGAGAAAGAATAAATAACTTACATTATTTCTGTTTTATTTATATTTAAGTCTGAACGATGTTTTATTTTTAAAAAATGACCAGATTCCCTCTGTTACATCCGTCTAAGACTCACTCCTGATGCTTGTCTCGGTCACGTGATACATTTATCCATCCCACCCTAAAGGTGGTCCGTGAAAATATTTTCTGACATTAAACCGGTCCGTGGCCAAAAAAGGTTGGGGACCACTGTTATAGACCCATGAAGTCTTAAAGAGCTCATCCTTCATTAGACAAAGTACAGCCTCATAAACAGGAGTTTATTTCCAAGTTTTGGTATTTACTGGGTGATCTTAAGAAGGCCACTTGTTATATCTGATCCTTAGTTTCTCCATCTGCACAATGGGACCACCAAAACTTCCTTGATGAGTTGCTCTGTTAGAGGTATACTGCACCTGCCACATAGCAATCAAGACATAACGGTTCTTACAGCTTCTATTCCTTCCCTACAGTTCCAACTGTTCATGATATTTTTCATAACTCATTTGACAACAGAATCTGACCTAAGACTCAAGTAGAACCTAACCTGAACTGATATGAAAACTATTTATCACCTTTTGACTAGTAAGTGGAATTTTAAAAGAGAAGCAGAAATATGTCTAAGTTATATTTATTGGGGTAACATTGGTTATCATTATATAAAGGTTAGTTGCACATCTGTGTACTTCACTGTGTTCACTACCCAAAGTCTAGTCTCCTCTCACCACATATTACATTTGACTCTCTTTATTCTCTTTGTCTTCCACTCAGCCCCAGGTTTTCCCTCTGATAACCACCTATCCTTTGTCTGTATCTATGAGTTTACTTGTTTTGTTTGTATTTGTTTACTTTTTGTTTTTCCCATGCATGAGTAAAATTGTTCTTGTCCTTTTTCATCTGGCTTATGTCACTTTGCATGATATTCTCAAGATCCATCCATGTTGTCACAAATGGCAATATTTCATCAATTCTATAGCTGAGCAGTATTCCATTGCATATATGTACCGTGTCTTCTTTATCCATTCATCCATCAATGGACGACAGACACTTAGGTTGTTTCCATGTCTTGACTATTGCAAACAATACTACACTAAACATAGAGTTACATATATCTTTATAAATAGCTTTTTTCATATTTTGGAACTAGGTACCCTGAGGAGGGGGTTGCTGGTTTGTAGGGTAACTCTATTATTAATTTTTTTTTGAGGAATCTCCATACTATTTTTCATAGTGGCTTCACAAAAGCAGAAATATTTATATATTTTGTTACAGTGTGCTGCTGAGATACTTTCAGGGATCATGTATAATAAATAGCATATACACTAAATTACCTTTCCAGACTCTAAAAAAAATTCTGAATTCTCAAACACATCTGGCCCAACAAGTTTCAAATAAGAGACTAATGACCTATTTTATCATGAGGGTAGCAAATTTCCTTAATATCTGTCTAGCTTGTCAGAATATTTACTAAAATGAAAATCTTTTCTACTGCATCTCAGATTCATAGTATCTTCCCCAGTCCCGGCCCTGTGCATCCTGAGCTCTTATGATTTGGGAGGAAGTTGATAGTTGGATAGCAGCTTCCTCCTCCATCTGGTAGTTACAAAGATCTTCCTCATACTGAATTGAAATTCTCCTACTTGTGCCTTGGCTGTGAAGCTGAGAGAGCAGAGGATCAGCCACCTCCCTCTTCCACGTGACTGCCCCCCAAATATTTCAAAAATGTTATCCTCTTCCTTAAGTCTTCTTCTTTACCAACAATCACTTCTATAGCCATTTATCTGACCCATTGCCAGGCCTCTTCTAATTGTTCTTTATTTTTTCATTTTTCCACTTAACATGTGTTACCTATAATCAACTGTATTATGGTCTTTGTCTTAAAAACTCTGTTTCTAAGCACTGATGGTCAAGATTACATCTTGCCCCAACCAGTATCCTCATAGAGACTGAAATTTCGTACAGTGCATGATTCAGACCCAGTTTGAATTCTGAGTCATCCATTGATTAGACTTTAGGCAAGTATATAAACTCTCAGAGCATCAGTCTCCTTATCTGTACGATGGGGATAATAGTGTAAGCTCTGTGGTGTTGCTATAAGGACTAAAGGTCACACATTAAAAGCAACTAGTACCTTATCTGACACAAAGAAAGCAGGTAATAAATGATAATGTTTATTATTAAAAGTTTAATCAATAATCCTCTTCTTCCTCCTCATCCTTATGTTTTGTATTGCTTTCTTAGGCCAATACTGGTACTATCAAAATTCTACGCAAGCCGAAGACTTTAGTGGGTTTATTTTTAGGTCTAATCCACATGAAAGTCATCTGTCATTGTGAAGATACCATTTGTGTAATAACTAGTTTCTGCCAGTCTTTAAAGGGAAGTCACAGTATTTCTTCTCTTCCATCCCTCCACCCCCATCTTTTGAATGAAATGCAGCTTTTGAGATAACTTGATTGACACAAGCACTCAAACCAGTTTCTTTCAGGCACCTATTGAGAGGTCGACAGTAGGGATTTGTTTGTTTTTCCAGCCTAACAATCAAGTAGATCCCAGAGTATCTTGTTTCTCCTCTTGCGACTATGTGTCCTGTGTGACTATCTCCAAGTGTACAGGGTAGAGCCATAACTTACGTTTTTACCAGTGCCTAAAACTTGGTGCCAAAGAGCATCTCGACATTACTATTAGTGTATGTTGTATCCTGTAATTAAGCAGAATCAGCTTGTAGATGAGTTCCTCTGAAGACAGAGTCCTCCTTTCATGGGAGCGTAATCGGAATGAGCTATTACTCTCATTAAGTTACTTGGCAATATATCACCAGAGCGACCTGTCACTCTAATGATGCATTAGTGTAATTCATCAACAGGGTGAATCCCACTAACAAGGTGTTATTCCAGAGGCAGGGCTATCCAGTACGGAAAGCCTCCGGGGGCAGATGCAGGATGATGCAGCCCAAGACCCAAGAGGCTCTATGTAATGGATTCTCCCCACCCTTCTTCCTAGCGTATGAAGTTTAGCTATTTTAAAGCTATTCAGATCAATGTCCATCTATCTCCAGACTCTTTTAATTTTTTTTATTTTACTATATATTTACACCAAGATTCTTTACTGGTCTAGAGATAGCCAACTTCCATTCCTTTGGGTGTGGGGTTGAGCCACTTGGGTCTTTCCTGAAGAGTGACACTTTGACACTATTTAGTTTCATAGCTGACATCATTAAAGCACCTCTGGAATTCTATCTGATTCATATCACACATGATTCTAAAGTGATTAAGATATTTATTTTAATTATTTCATTGCTTTGGCAGAGAGAGAGAGAGAGAGAAGAAGGGAAGAGGTTGGGGAGAGAGAGAGAGAAACATCAACTCATTCCACTTAGTTGTTCAAATTAGTTGTGCACTCATTGATTGCTTCTCCTATGTATCCTGATAGGGAATGAACCCATGACCTCAGCATACCAGGATGATGCTCCACTGAGCAATCCTGCCAGGGTCAATAAGAGTGTTTGTTTTGTTTTTTCAGACTCATACAATGATGCCACTATAATTAAAAGAAAGTAGGAGATAATGATACTAAAATTCAAGGCTTTGCCACTAATAGATAAATAAGTCCTAGAGATCTAATACATAGTATTGGGATTACAGACAATATAACTGTATTATAAATATTAAATTTACTAAGAGACTATACTTAATTGTTCCCACTACTAGAAGAAATGATAATTATGTGACAAGATATTAGCTAAAACTACAATGACAATCATATTGCAATATAAATTGATCACATCAATGTTGTATATCTTATACTTATACAAAGTCATATGTTAATTATATTGCAGGAAAAAAGTAAGCAATTCTCTACTAAAAGAAAAAAAAGAAATCAAGGCTAACATAGCTGGTATTGTATTTACCTCTGAGCTTCCTAGCAGCAAAATCAAAAAGCGATAATGGATTGAAATAACGAAAAGCATTTTGTTTGAAAACTTACTTTTAATGTTCTAAGAAAGCCTAAAGAACAATTTGTGGGCTTTCCCTTCCATATCACTGAAAATACAGTAGTATTCTTCATAATGATGTCTTACTCTCAGTCTTTGATAAAGTCGAGGATATATTTTAATTAGAACATATATATTTAGGACATTTATGTGAAAAGCAAAACTAATATGGCTCAGCTATATAACTTATTTTTCGAGTAGAGGTAGAAAACCTATAAGAATGAATGGAACCATTTCTTTCTACATTTTTTCTAATATCACTTTTCTCTGAATCTTTTTTAGGAACTGGATAACAATTTATGATTTTCTTTAGTTTTATTGAGGTATAACTTACAACCAATAAAATTTACCCTTTGTAAGTACACATTCTGATGAAGTCTGTTAACTGTATGTAATCACGTAATCACCACCACAATCAAGATGTTGAACAATTACGCCTCACTAAAAAGTTCCCTCGTGTTCCTTTGCTGTGGATCCATCCCCTAATTCCCAGCTCTAGGCAACCACTGAACCCCTTTCTGTCATTATAATGTTGCTTTTCCTAGAATTACATGTAAGTGGAATGCACATGCAGCCATTTGTGTTTAACTTCTTTTATGTTGCCTCTGTGCTGTCATATATATTTGTGGGTTTTTATTTTTATTTTTATTGAGGAGTAGTATTTCATTAGGATTTACTTTTATAAGAAAAAAAACCTTAAAGGTGATTAAAACTGGTCTCTAGAAAGAGTATCCCTATGAATTTAATAACAAGCACAGAGATAGCAATACGTATTTTCATTTAGAAAACTAATGCCTTCTATTCCAATATATTTAATACTTTACAACGGCAAGCTTAAAAGCTAAGTGATGGCAGAAACCATGTTCTCTAGCTTGCCATTATGTCTGCAATATCTAGCCCAGTGCCTGCTTTTACTAGGTGCTTAATAAATCACGGTTAAATGAGTGAATAAAGACATTAATAGATGCTCATCTTCCATGCACAACAGTCATAAGAAGGGAGCAGTTCCTCAAGATAAGGAATAGTATAATATAAAGATTACATTCGTTACCACTTACTGAGCACTTATAAAAGTGCTTGGGAAGGGACTGGGCACTCTGGACATATTTCATGTTCTTTACAGGCCTATTTTTAGTTCTATCACCTGTGCATTTTTAAAACCTTTTTCTTTCAGTGTATTTTATCCTAAACTGCCAGTCTGAGGATAATCAACTCAGTACATTTATTATGCCCTGTCTTTTTATTTGCCCTAAAAGTATTTCTGGATATTTAGCAATTTTCTGAATTATGCATTCTTTTCACTTCCAAGGGTTTTCCTAAATGTATAAATGTGTAACTGAGGAACAGTATACTTGGAAACAGAACACCGTAGAATGTTAATACTTAAAGGTGATTTAGTCTGATGTCCTTGTTTTCACAGAAAAGGACACTGAACCCTCAGAAATGAGCTGCTTCAATTCATACAGTATTTAGTGGCGGGTTTTGAAAAATTGAAGATAAATTTTTAACAGCCTATTAATCACAATCAGCAGGAAGTTAGTTTGCAGAATTGAACCAAAAACAAAAGAGAGTTCTCTTAGTTTCCTTACGTGTTCCTATTCAAACTTTACTCAGGAGAATTGGGCGTGTGCAGTCTATTGATTGGTATTTTAGAACAAGTTGAGAAAAAAAATAGCTTTCACACAGAGAAGTTACATACCGCGAATTAGAATCCATGATAAGACAAATAAGACTAAAGAAGGCCAAATTCTATCCTGAAACATATTAAACATCAACTCAACTGGATGTCTCAGCAGGTAACAAAATTGATAAATTATGTTTGTTAAACTAAACCTATCCTTGGGCTTTAAGGTGTATTATCTCTGCTAAATCTCTAAATATTCCAGAAATCAGCAATCTTAACAGATTAATTTCAGCTCTAATCATCCACCCTACCCAGTGGTGGGATTCAGCCAGTTTGCACTGGTTCAGCAGACCAATACCTAATTTTTTGTTGAGTTTGGCAAACCAGCTGTTAAAATAACACTAGCAATCAGGGTCCTCTCTAAGGTGAGTGCCTAGACAGCCGCTCAATGTGGAAATCACAAATTGACATTCCTTACTCTTTTCTGACTTTTATCTGTACAACAGCGTATTCTAAGCGTGGGTAGTAATGTTCATTCCATCCATAGGTGAAAAAAAAATTGCAAGTCAGGACACCAATCAAGAAGTAATATGAAAATATCTTAAATAACAGTTTTATTGGTTTTTGTCAGGTATTATTTAATATTTTTTCATTAATATTTTAAAACTTTCTTATAACATAATCTAGTTTTGTGTACCTCTTTTGTTTTTATTTAAGTAGTAAATGTATAAAATAATAAGCTACCTTTTGGTATATTTTTTTATACTTAAAATGGTAGTTAGGGCAGAGAACCAGCTGTTAAATTATTTGAATCCCACCACTGACCCTACATATGAAATTTAACATACACAACAACTTGCACTGAGCTGATAAAATGTGTTTGTAGATAGGCTTCTGCAAAATACCCTAGATCTCATAGACGTGCTGAATCATTATGATACAAATAAACTGTGTTGGTTTTATAAATCCAGTAAGATGATACCCAAATCAGTGCTTTAGTGTTCCCTTGCCACTAGATAAAACTCTAGCTTTCTCCATCCGTCCATCAATTGAAAAATTACTTATTAAATATATACTAAGTGCTTGGGTGCAACAACACAGGAAGAAGTATGTTCTCTGACAGCGCAAAGGGAAAAACAAGAGATTTCAATGTGTGGATGGAATTAAGGAAGACTTCAAAAGAAGGCAGCTCACAAACTGGGCCTTGTATGAGAAGCAGCATCTTCTTAAGTTAACATCACAAAGGTGATTCCTGAGGATGCAAAGGAAGCCTATGCAAAGGGACCATAAGCAGAGTGTCTCCTTCCTGGCTTCGCTTTGGAAATATATAAGTGCTTTCAAAGGGAGAGATGTATTATATGTGGTCATATGTCAATACCGAGCAGATGAAACTCAGCATCATTTAAGATCCTATACTTTCTGGAATCCTTCAATTTCCAATAATTAATATACCATAACAAAAATAGTGAAGTCTCTCAAAATGGGATATTGATTAAACAGAATGTCAAGATTTTTTTTAAAGCTTTACCTGGAACTTTATGATATAATGTTCAATTAAAAATAAATAGAATTTTTGCCTGACCAGTCAGTGGTGCAGTGGATAGAGTGCCAGATTGGAACGCGGAGGACCCAGGTTTGAAACCCTGAGGTTGATGGCTTGAGTAAGGGCTCATCCAGCTTGAGTGTGGGGTCACTGGCTTGAGCATGGGATAATAGAGATGACCCCATGGTTGCTGGCTTGAGCCCAAAGCTTTGTCACTGGCTTAAAGCCCAAGTATGCTGGCTTGAGCCCAAGGTTGCTGGCTGGAGCAAGGGGTCACTCACTCTGCTGTAGTGCCCCCAGTCAAGGCACATATGAGAAAGCAATCAATGAACAACTGAGGTGCCATAACAAAGAATTGATGCTTCTCATCTCTCTCCCTTCCTGTCTGTCTGTCCCTCTCTGTCCCTCTCTCTGATTCGCTCTCTGTGTCTCTGTCAAAAATAAAAAACAAATAAAAATAAGAATTTTACATGCAACACGACAAGCAGATATAGATGATATAGACAAACGATATAGACATGGACACACGCACACACACATACACATACACACACACACACACACACACACACACACACGGAGGAAGTTAACCACACCAATATTGACAGTAGTCATTTCTGATCAATGGGTTGTTTTAATTTGCTTCAATAGTATGATATCTTTGAGTGGGCTTTATAAAAATAAAGTTAGATTTGAACATTCTACCACCCATTACAGATTTATGTGTTACAAAGTTGTTTGGTCATCTTCCAAGTAAGGATGCATTTATTACCCCTAAAACAGATAAAGTCATTTTACCTATATAATCAAGTAATTTTTAAGTCCCTGGTGTTTTAAATGTTCATGGATAACTATAATTGATCAAGAGAACTGTAGCCTTTTTAGGCAAACTGCCCACAGGAACATTCAATTTTATATGAGGCATAAGGAAAGACAGTCTACTTTTCTGAATTATTTGCTTTCAGATTTTTTTAATGTTGTGTTTTCCTTGTTCATTTAAATAAGCCATAGAGCTACAAATATCCTCAATTAAACTTCATGGTTACTCTATAAAATTAGACTCTTCTATTACATTATTAAAGTTTATTTTATTAGTTAGTACAAGAGCCTTTATTAAACAAACATTGCAGCTAAGATTACAATTACTTGCAAATAGCAGTAAACTTGCTCCGACTTTAGGATAAGTTAGTTTTGTCCCCAAATAGCTCCACTGAGATATTTCTCTTAGGACAAAAGTATTATGACCCATCTCTTTTGAAAGGGAACTTAAAATCTGCTTTATGATGAATTTCTCCAGCGTTTTATGGAGCTGTACAAAATTTTTTTTTCTCTCAGACTAAAACCTGCAAACCTGCCAATTCTTATGTTTTAATATAATCTCTGCTATGTATATAACAGGTGAGCAAATACACCTGCTGAGGGCCATGCATTTGATTTTACATTCAACTTGTCACCGAGCACGTTGGCTGCTGTATGATTTGCTAGTGGATACACAACCAACAATAACGTCTCTCTTCACTTTTCTGGCAGATTCTCCCAAACTCCAGTCCCTCCTCATCAGACTGCTCTGTGAATCAAACACAAGGAGTCACACTAGAAACTGGGCAGGATGTGACAGGTTCAGAAAGGCTGACTGAAGGGACTTTAGAAGTACTTCCAGTTATCCCAGAAAGACCTAACTCCGTGATCTTTCTTGTGATTCAGAACGTGTCACTGTAAAAGACTGATTATACGATAGCCCATAAGATTTTAAATTTAGCATGATTATTGTTGATTGATTTGATTAGGTGCTCAGCTTTCCTTGATGAGCCCAATTAGTTTCAAACTTTCGTTTTGTGTATTCCAGAAGCTGATGGTTGGACACACTAAAGATTTTGCTTAAAGAGGTTCACAGACCTGAGAAAGCACGTGTGTAGTTTAAAAGATGGTCATTGATAGGTTTATGAGCTCACTGATCAGGTAAATAGTTTTGCTGAAACTACACTTAGAAAATAAAGACACTTGAGAGGAAGTCTGAGTGTTTTATCTTGAGTTAAAACAAAGGAAATGTTCTCAGCAGAGTAAGTTATGCAATAAAATCACTCAAATCATCATATTGACATTTTGACCAAGCATGGGAGATATAATATGCATTCATTCAAAAGGGGAATTTATTTTGATATTAATTATAAAAGCACTGCACAAATTTTATACTGTCCATACATTTTAATTAAAAGATTTTTTTCTTGCCAATCTACTGCTCCCTCATCAAAGATCACAATTGCAATCATACTACACATATAGTTATGTGTCTATTTTTTCATTTCTCACAATATGAATATACATCATGCTGGTACATCGAGGTTCCTTTAGGACGTAATCTGACATCTGGCTATGGAAAACAAACAAAGGGGCTCAATTATATTTTCTCTCATTTAATAGTGACTGAAATTCACATACGGTATATTAGTTTTGTTTTTCTTTTAATAACAAGTAGACATTGCTCTGTTTCTTCTGGGAGTTAGTGTGACTATGGGGAATCTGAACCAGCCTGATTTTTTTTTCTATATTTTATTTATTTATTTTTTTTAGAGAGGAGAGAGAAAGAAAGAAAATGAGAGAAGAGGAAGGGAGGAGCAGAAAGCATCAACTCCCATATGTGCCTTGGCCAGGCAAGCCCCGGGTTTTGAACTAGTGACCTCAGTGTTCCAGGTCAATGCTTTACCCACTGTGCCACCACAAATCACTTGGAGCCACCCTGGATTTTATATCTTGTAGCTGATTGATTCCTTTTTGTCTTAATATCCTCAGATTTCATTTTCTATCCATGCTGTTCAAAAACCTCCTCAAAATATGTTACTAATTCTTCTGTAACTATTTTTTATAAAAAACTCCAGTGTCATTTGGATCTGCAGATCTAGAACTTCCTTTTCCACAGGAAACGTTTCTTCTGTTATACCTTTGACAGTTTTTGATTTTAGTTTGTTTGGTTGGTTGGTTGTTCATTTGCCAGTTTTCTGTTTCAAGGATACTTTATTCTATGTCGGCCATACCAGATGTAACATTTTATGATTTGGGTTTTGGTTTTTGGTTTTTCTTTTTGCATTTTTGTTAGTTCCTTATGCTGTCCTCCATGGCGTAGCCTCTGTTTTTAGCAGAATCCATTCTCCTTTCAGCTGTTCTGAGGTATTTTTTTTTCTCCTTTCATAATTGTTTTATTGCTTTCTTTCATATCTTTCCTCAGCATGGCCAGATTGCTCTTCATCTTTTAATGATCTCATCTCTTCTTTCATCCCACCTATCAAAGATTCCATGTTCCTTTCCATTTTTTTGAAATTATAGAGGAGTATTTGTCTGTAATGTTCTTTACTTCCAATCTGCTGAAATTTGTCGATTGCTTTTTATGTAGCTTTTTAACTTTTTTTTTTTTTTTTTTGGATGGGAGACGGAAGTGTAATGGTGAGCATGCGCAGATGCCGCGCTGGATCCTCGTTGAGCACCAGTCATCGATGTGTGATTTTCTCTTTGATCACCAGTAGTATAAGCAAAAGCATGCACACGAGGAGTATCCTGAGACTAACAAGGACACTCTCTCACTAATAGACCTTCTGCTCTTGAAGAATATTTCCGTCCTGGGGGAGCAAATTACTGCGGTAGAGATGAGGGTGACTCATAGTAAGGTTTCCTTACCAAGTTCCTGTTTGTTTCCCTTCGTTTTTCCTCATTTCTTCTCTGTTCGCCTCGTCTCTAATAAGTTATCTCAACATTATACGGAGCCGGAAGTCTGCAAAGACTGGTTTTTGTCCTTGATGTCCTATCTGCTAACTCAATCCTTAGTCTTTCTAAGGGAAAGACCATTACCTGGTCTCTCAGGACCCACGAACTCACCTTTAAGACAATTTATAGCCTGCTAGAGAGGTTTGCAAGGATTTATTGGCATTTTTTAAATCCCAATTTGGAACAAACATCCCTGTTTTAGACAAACTATCTTCAGAGTCGCGATTTGTGGTTGTTTTCTAATTTAATTATGAATTCTGTTTTCTACCCTATTTTTAATTCCTTTTGTTCATTTCCATGAATTATAGGAAAGAGGATATGCATGCCTTTACTTTATCATCTTCTCTGTATGAGTTTCCTGTGACTTCTTGAAAGTGTACAAATACAAAGATTCCTGATGTCCTATCTGCTTAAATATAAATATAAAAAGCATTTTAAACTCCTCTCTCAAGTCACTGCCCTACAATCATGGTTTCCCAAATCACCATCATTTTCAATGACCTTTACAAACTGGTGTCTTTTCCTGATATTTGTTCACTTTAATATGTAAATAAGCATTCTACCCTAGTAATCATTGGTTATATTGTTTTATGGTAAAGAGATGTATGGACCTTTTGCTACTATTTTCCAATGAAAGGAAAAGTGATAGACATATATATACTTCAGTAAAATATAATTTTGTGGTTTAAATAGGTGTCTTTAAAAAAAAATGCAACTGACTTTTTCCCCCCAGCAATCATTGTTAGAAAGCATTAAATTGAGCATTTAAGATTAATTCCCTGGCAGGTCAAAAGGAGAACAGCATGTAGCCAATCCTACCTTAGTGTTCCTTCTTAATGGCTCCAGCACAGTGTGAAAAAGTAAACAGTTGTGACAAAGATGTAATGGATGAGCAGGGTGTAACAGGTCACCTCAACTGAAGCTCATCCTCTCTTTAAGTATACTCTGTAGTGGAGTGGACTATAGTTTTTCAGACCATCAAAAGACTTGTATTGTAAACCATATTTCTGGAGTGGGGAAGGATAGTCAGTAAATATATTATAAATAATGGTATCTAGTGACACTAAAGGACCAAGAGCAAACAATGAATAAAGTATGCTTATTCTGAAATTTTAGCCTAGGAATCCCTGGGGTTAATATATAAGATACCGTTTCTCTCTTCTACATTCCTACTGCCATTCTCCCTTATGTGCCAACATGCTCTATGCCAAATGGTTTAGTTTCTCAATAGCTATTTGGAGAAGAGAAATTGTATAGTTACTGTGGACAGTAAACTTAGAGCTGTTTCCTGCCCCCAAACCCAATATAGATGCCTCATCATACACTGGAGACACAGAGATACATAGAAAATGAAATGAGATAGTGGTCAAGCTGCCCACCCCTTGATGGAATTATACATAAAAATGGGACTTTTCCCTTCTTCCACTAATCCCCAAATCTCAGGAAATACACTGACAGGAATAAATCAAAATAATTCTAAATTCACCTACATAAATTATTACTCAAAACTGGAGATTATTTTTTTAAAAAAATTTAATCTCTCAGTTGAATTATATTTGCCTAGTAGCCAATTTTAACAATTATCATTATAATTGATATTTATTTAGTATTTATTTTATATAACGAACACTGATAGGCACTTGTTTAATATTCCTAGATGGGGAGCATTCTTTCTTCAGTTTACAGAAAGCTGAGGTTAGCCCAGAATGAGAAGACCTTTGTCTCTGTACCGTCCTACAGCAATGCTGTCTAATGTGGTAGCCGTATCCACTTGTAGCTATGGAGTACTTGAAATATAGCTAAGATAAGGAGAAGCTGAATCATTATTTTATTTAAATTTAAAGAGCCACATAGGACTACCATATTGGACAGTACAAATCTAGTTGGTCATTTGTAAGATGATTTTTTTTCGTTTTCTGTTATACAATACTCATTAATTAATATTCTAACCAAGAACAATGATATCTCTAAACTCCCTAAATTGAAAATCTTGTGAAAATAAGAAACTCTTAGCAAAATGAAGATGTTGTCTTACAGGTTTATTTTACTGGCTCATAACTTCTGGGAATAACCCACTCCTTAAAACAAACAAACAAACAGACATTTGAAAGTAAGGACTCAGTACTACTGGAAAGTTTAACTAAAAGACCGTCCCTCAATAAACAGGACAGCAAGAAAATGGCTGCTCCTCTCAGAAAACAGAAGATCTTGTACCTTCTTATTTGATTTATTACCACACAAGTTCTTCTTTCAAAACCACAAAAGGAAGGTCCCTTTGATTTCTGGGTCTATTCTAGCTCATCTGAAGTCAAACCCAGAAATTGTTGTCATCCATATATATTATATGAAGGATTTCAGCTGGGGCCCTGTACATTGGATTGACAAGAAACAGAATAAGAAGAGAAAAATCATACAAATTTATGTAATTTGTCTTATATGACATGGGAACCTTTATAAGGAAATGTATACCTGAAGAAATGGTTAAGCCTTTTAGACTAGGTTTGATAAAGAATGGAAAGTCATGGGAAAATGTGATTTAAAAAAGGGGGGGTGAGCTAAAGGGAGCAAACTGGGGGAGGCTCAGCAAAACTTGTTCACTCGGATTCCTGCCTGCACCCTTCCATCATTGGAATGAAGAATGCTTCACAGGGAGGGCACCACCCACAACAGGGTCTATGACTTGCTCCAGGGTGGAAGGAAGAGGTCAGACAGTCCTTCCTTTACCTCCCATTCCTTAAAATCCTGTAGCTTAAAATACTCAGTATACCAAGGTGCCATATTTGCGGGTAGCATGTTCTGAGTCCTGTCATTTGCATTTCTTCCATCCACGATAGTTTAGCGGTGACCTGGGACTTGAATCAGTTTATAATAGAGAGTTAGTACTTGAAATGACCTATTCCAATCTTTAGTAACAATGTATGTTGGTAAATGGGACATTGTTTTAATTTCTCCCTGTCCGTCTATCTTCCTGAGATATGGGATTAATGGGAGAAGGGGAAGTTGTCCCATTTTTATGTATAATTCCATGAAGGGGGAAGAGCAGCTTGACCACTATCTCACTTCATTTTCTCTGTTATCTCTGTGTTCCCAGTCTTCTCTTCCCTGGGATTTTTCTATACTTTCTGGTTCCAACAAGACCCCCCCCCCCTTTCTGTCCAGAGAGATGGTTTCCTCCCCTACACTCTTACACATTTCTGAATGACTACATCTGCCACTGGGGAGAAGCAAGAAGAGAAAGGAATGAGGAAACAAGTGGTAGGGATTGCCCCACACACTCCAGACCTCAAGGGCCACATTTTCTGGTCCTCTGGCCAGAAAGAGTGGTTTCACTCAGTTGTGGCATAGCTCTGTAACTCAGGCCATTGGGTTGCCCTCAGCAAACCTGAATAGTCAATGGTACAGATCATTCTTCAAGTTTTGACTTTTCTCACTGACGGCCTACAATGGAATATGTACTTTCCAGCATCCTCAGAGAGTTGCCTTTTGTAGTCTGTGTGAACTCCTTGGTTGTAATATAGAGAGAGAGAATCTCTTGCAGACTTACTCCATCTTGCTGCACACTTTTGCCATCAAATTCTATAAGAAAAATACGACTCAGAAGACCAGACAAAATTCTTCTGGAAGTTGGGCTGAGAATGACAATGACGTCAAAGGTGGAGAGACATTTGAAGTGAGTTAGCATCTTTCTCCTCACCAAAAAGAGATTGGGTCTATTTTCAGAGTCTCAGCAAAGGTGGAGGGTGTTCACTCATCATTATGAAGTTCAACTGCCTTTTATTTTTCCTCTGCGCCTGTAATAATAATCATGCTTTTTACTCACTTAAATCACAGACAAAAACATTCCATAGATGTAATAAGCAAATTGGCTTATTACATGTGGTTAACCGCTTTTCTATTACTTATTACAGCCCTTGAGTGAGGTTACAAGGTTAAAGGACAGGCTGAAGAAACACACATGCAGCTATACACAGGGGGTGGAAATGTTTTGTTACAAAAGTCCTTCTTTGACTACTAAATTTTTTTATTTGTGCATTTAAATAGAAATCTCATGATATTTGTCACAGTATTTGTATCTGTGTATCTTGTAATTCCAACAAGTACTCCACTATTTATTCAAATACAAGAGACTTTCCTCTCCTCTGTTTTTTACATTAAAATCAACCCTGGGGTCATATAAATCAAAGATCTCTACATGCCCTATAAGATCATCAACCTTAAGTCTACATAGCCTAGGAAAAGAGAACAAGTGAATAATTTCATAGGATCTTAGTTTTAATTCTATCTGCTTTGGGCTTTCTAGATATCCTTTTTGTGTATTCCCCAGACATTATCAAAGTTCTGATGTATTTGTGGTGTGGTTATCTCATTGTATAAATGGATGGCTTTATAAATATAACTATAAGCCCTGCTACATTCATTCAACAAATATTAATTGTGCCAAGAACAATATTATTAGAATTAATAAATAAAAGTAATAGGTGTGGTGGATATTGGCACCTCACCTAATTTTACTCATCAGTTGCATTTAAAGTCCAGAGAATTTCAAAGACAATGATGGTCTGTTTATTTTTACCTCAAAAAGAACAGGTAGGTAATTTCTTGCTTTATGTTTCTATGGCCAAATATTCATTCTACTGACTTTCTAAAGACTAAAAAGGCCCTTTCTAGAAAGTCTTTATTCAGAAATGGTTATCATGTTTCTTATAAAAAAAAAAAAAAAAGAACTGGAGAAGGAATAGAATGTAAAATCTGAGTAAGGGAGGGAGGGAAGGAAGAAATAAGAGAAAAGGATGGAGTATTTTCCCCCTCACTATGCACTTTAAGGAATATGAAACAGCTGGCGCTTCAAACTTTAATTTAATGCAAACATGTGTCATAGAGAAAATAAATGCTGAAGTTTACATCAATATTCTTCTGCTGTTGTTTCAATGATCTAACATTTTATATTGAATTTAGTATTTGGTAGAGGGTATTAAAAAAATAGAGCAGGCCTGACCTGTGGTGGCGCAGTGGATAAAGCGTCGACCTGGAAATGCTGAGGTCGCCGGTTCGAAACCCTGGGCTTGCCTGGTCAAGGCACATATGGGAGTTGATGCTTCCAGCTCCTCCTCCCTTTCTCTCTTTCTCTGTCTCTCCCTCTCCTCTCTAAAATGAATAAATAAAAAGAAATTTAAAAATTTAAAAAAAATAGAGCAGATGTCTTTCTCATATAGTTTTTATAAAGAATACTAGGACCACTTTTTAACTTAGATGTTATTAATCTGGAAGATATTGCTTAAATGCTTAAGGTCAATATACTTCTTTAATATTGTAATTTTCATTTAAAATCTCAGAGATGAAAATAACAGTATTCTGATATTTGTCTATGCTATTATTCTATTTCTTTACCCAACTCTAATTACAGGTTAGTAAGTTTCCAGTACTGAACTAATCAGACTGTGCCCTTTCCACATTTGATGTTTTTCCTGTACTTTTGGTCTTGCTTAAAAGAGAATATCTTATGCTATTATCATAATTGCCATCTTTCCATTTACTAAAATTCTCTTTTTATCTGAAAAGATTTCCTTTAACAGTTAAAAGCTTTCTTGCACTAATACCTCACAACAGAAGAATTCTATACAGAACAATAGTCAGTGTACTTTGGACAATCCACTTAGAGAATTTGGTTACTAAAGAACTAAAATGATCTCATAATAAGTTGGTGCCATTTATTAGACAGTCTCTCAAGATAGCTTCCTAAAACAGCATTATTAAATGATCTTAAAGTAACTAGAATATTATTTTAATAAATATTCTGTTTCTTTTCCATTTTGTCATTTGCTTTCCTTTTTCCACTTAAACATTTTAAATATTGTATGGCATTTTATTATATCTTACAGAGAGGGAGAAATGTATACTCTGAACAATTCTTTGTTTTACATAGTCTGGTAATCTTTGTTTAAAAAGCAAACTCCAGAAATGTAATAATGTATAAGCTTTTCCTCAGTAACTCAGTTATACTCTTAAAAAACCTTTATTGCAGGCCCTGGCCGGTTGGCTGAGTGGTAGAGCATTGGCCTGGCGTGCAGGAGTCCTGGGTTCGATTCCTGGCCAGGGCACACAGGAAAAGCACCCATCTGCTTCTCCACCCCTCCCCCTCTCCTTCCCCTCCCACAGCCAAGGCTCCATTGGAGCAAAGTTGGCCCAGGCGCTGAGGATGGCTCTGTGGCCTCTGCCTCAGGTGCTAGAGTGGTTCTGGTTGCAACAGTGTGACATCCCAGATGGGCAGAGCATCGCCCCCTGGTGGGCGTGCCGGGTGGATCCTGGTCAGGCTCATGCGGGAGTCTGTCTGACTGCCTCCCAGTTTCTGGCTTCAGAAAAAAAAACCCCAAAAAATAACCTTTATTGCAATGTAATTAACATATCATAAAGTTCATCATTTATTATTTTCAGGGGTTTTTTTTATTTATTTTTAGTTTATTGGAATGACACAGTTTGCCAAATCATACAGGTTTCAAGTGTACAACTCAGAATAATGCCATCTACACACCATATTGTCCACCCTCCACCCCAAGCAAAGTCTTTCTGCCCCCATTTTTCCCATCTTTGCCCTCCTTCCTCTACCTCCCCACCTTTCCCCCTGGCTGTTGCCACCCTGTTGTCTGTGCCTATGTGTCATGTACAGCTAGTGCTCGACTTACGACCACGATTGGTTCCGACAGACCGGTCGTAACACGATTTGGTGGTAAGTTGAGTAGGCTATATGTACAGTACTGTGAAATGATGTTATAAAAATCTTTAAGTCATATTTTATCATAATTTTATTTCATTATTGTACCGAGTCTGGGATAACAGTTGAAATGGTGCACGCAGAGATGGTAGTGCTGCCGGAAGCTGGTCCGCACTGTCGTATGCCCAGCTGGGCAACGCTTGCTCTGCCATACGTGGAGCAGTCATGGCTAGCGACTGTGGTCGAAAAGTCGAATGGTCGTAAGTTGCATAGGTCGTAAGTCGATCAATCCCTATATATATAAAGTTTGATTAATCCCTTCACCTTCTTTCATTCAGTCCCCTCACTCCTCCTTCTGACAACTGTTCATCTAGTCACCCTTTTAAAGTAAACAATATAGCGGGTTTTAGTATATTCACAAAACTGTGTAACTATCACCACTAATTCCAGAACTTGTTTATCACCCCAAAGAGAAACCTTATATTCACTAGCAGTCACTCTTGGCTCCATCTCCCCTGGCTCCGAGCAACTACTATTCTTCTTTCTGTCTCTATGAATTTGCCTAATTCTAGACTCTTAATACAAAAGGGGTCATACAATAGGTGGTCTTCTGTGAGTGACTTCTTTTACTTACAATAAGTGTATTCACTGTTTACCCATGTTGTAGCATATATCAGTACTTCATACCTTTTCATGACCAAAAACTGTCCATTATGTAGATACATTGTTTTGTTTATCCAATCTTATGTTAATGGGTATTTGGGTTGGTTCTATTTGTTTACTTTTTTTTTTTTATTCAGTGAGAGGAGGGGAGGCAGAGAGACAGACTCCTGCATGCACCCTGACCAAGATCCACCCAGCAAGCTCAGTAGGGGGTGATGTTCTGTCCATTGGGGGCATTGCTCTATTGCTCAGCAACCAAGCTCTTCTTAGACCTGAGGCAGAGGACATGGAGCCATCCTCAGCACCCAGGGCTAACTCCCTATAATCTAGCCATGGCTGCAGGAGGGGAAGAGAGAAAGAGAGAAAGAAGATGGGGGCGGAGGAGAAGTGGAGAAGCAAATGGGCACTTCTCCTGTGTGCCTTGACCGTGAAACAAACCTGGAACATCCATATGCCGGGAGGACACTCTACCGCTGAGCCAACCAGCTAGGGCCTACTTGTTTACTCTTGTGAATAATGCTGCTATAAATATCTATGTACAAGTTTCAGTGTGGACATATATTTTCAATTCTCTTGGATATATACCTAAGACAATTATTGGGTCATATGGTGGCTCTGTATTTAACTATTTGAAAGACAAACTTTTTCAAAGCAGATGGTGCGATTTTGCATTCCCACTAGCAATGCATGACGGTTCCATTTTCTCCACATTCCCATCAGTACTTGTGCTTGTCTATCTTTGTGATTTGTAGCCATCCTAGCAGATATGTCATGGTATCTCGTTGTGGTCTTAATGTGTTTTTCCCTGGAGACTACTCATTCAGAGCATCTTTTCATGTGCTTATTTGCCTATTTGCATATCTTCTTTGGAGAAGTGTCTATTAAAATATTTTTCCCATTTTTAAATTGGGTTGTCTTTTTATTGTTGAGTTTTTAAAGGTCTTCATATATCCTGAATAAAAATCACTTATTGGATAGATAATTTTTGCAAATATTTTCTCCCATTCTTTGGATTTCCTTTTTACTTGTTTGTTGGTATCATCTGAAGCACTAAAAATTTTAATTTTAATAAAGTCCAACTTATCTGTTTTTTCCCCTTTTTCGATTATGCTTTTGGTGTCATGTTTTAGAAATTATTACCTAACCCAAGGTGACAAAAAATTTATACATATGCTTCCTTCTTACAATTTGTTTTTTGTTCTTGTTTTTATTAATTTTAGCTCTACAGTTAGGTCTCTGATCTGTTTTTAATTAATTTGTAAATATGGTGTGAGGTAGTAGTCCAAACTCATTCTTTTCAATGTGTATATCTAGTTGTATATTTCATCATGGATAAACTTAACTAATCCAGACCAAATAGCCTAAGAGAAGAGTTGTGAACATATTGCTGAAATAGTATATTCTAAGGAAAATATGGTGAAATGATCTGAAATGAAATGTCAACCTGTTGGTTGATATGCTATCATGAGACATGCGATGACTCACAGAAAAGAAGGAATATTGAAAATTTGCCAATGTTTCCTGAGCATAAATTAAGTAAAGGAGAAAGATTTATGCAGTTGGTATAGGTCCTTGGTTGGCAAACTGCGGCTTGCGAGCCACATGCAGCTCTTTGGCCCCTTGAGTGTGGCTCTTCCACAAAATACCACATGCGGACGCTACCTTGATAAGGAATGTACCTACCTATATAGTTTAAGTTTAAAAAATTTGGCTCTCAAAAGAAATTTCACTCGTTGTACTGTTGCTATTTGGCTCTGTTGACTGAGTTTGCTGACCGCTGGATAGGTCATCAAAGGAAAGATATGCATTCACTATGGAATGGAGATAGTTCATCGGGTCTTTGTACAGCTTGGATGACAGACTCAGGAATATTTCCACTCCAATGTCTCTAGTACTGTGAAGCAGTTCTGTGGAGAACAAGATTTACAACTCTGGATATAAGTGGCTTCTTAATTTAGTAAATGAGTATCTGTGTCAGTATTCAATTTTTTTTATAAGTTTGGTCATTGTTAGTTAATGATCTATGGCCTGACCATCTCTGACTGAACTAATGACATCCCACTTCTGCTTTTGCAAAGCTAAAAAGCTGATGGATGTCACACCAAAACAATCACATTATTGAGGAACCTCCCTTAGGCAGCCCACTGATTTTTTTTCTTCTCTGACAGCTTTCCTTAAATTCGTGACTTGAAAGGAGGGCATTGTAAACATGTTAAAAATAGTGAATTTGGCATGGCCATGAGATGTATGTATAGGAGATGGGGAGGGTGCTGGATAATTGAGGTGGTAGGGAGCCACCTCATAAAAATCCTTGGAGGCCCTGGCCGGTTGGCTCAGCGGTAGAGCGTCGGCCTGGCGTGCGGGGGACCCAGGTTCGATTCCCGGCCAGGGCACATAGGAGAAGCGCCCATTTGCTTCTCCACCCCCCCCCCCTCCTTCCTCTCTGTCTCTCTCTTCCCCTCCCACAGCCAAGGCTCCATTGGAGCAAAGATGGCCCGGGTGCTGGGGATGGCTCCTTGGCCTCTGCCCCAGGCGCTAGAGTGGCTCTGGTCGCGGCAGAGCGACGCCCCGGAGGGGCAAAGCATCGCCCCCTGGTGGGCAGAGCGTCGCCCCTGGTGGGCGTGCCGGGTGGATCCTAGTTGGGCGCATGCGGGAGTCTGTCTGACTGTCTCTCCCCGTTTCCAGCTTCAGAAAAATACAAAAAATAAATAAAAATAAAAAATCCTTGGAGCTTAATCTGGCTGAAAGGCAGGAGGAGAATACAAGAATGAGGTAGATGAAGTTGAAGACAGTGTGATGGTATCTAGAGAGATTTCAGGCTCTGCCACTAACTGATTTTATAACCCGGGGCAACTTACATGCGTCTAAGATGTTTGGTGATGCTGTCTTATAAAATGGGTATATTAATCATTATTTAATTGGTTGACATGGAACTTTTTTTTTTTTTTGTATTTTTCTGAAGTTGGAAATGGGAAGGCAGTCAGACAGACTCCCGCATGTGCCCGACCGAGATCCACCCGGCATGCCCACCAGGGGGCGATGCTCTGGCCATCTGGGGCGTTGCTCTGTTGCATCCAGAGCCATTCTAGTGCCTGAGGCAGAGGCCACAGAGCCATCCTCAGCGCCCGGGCCAACTTTGCTCCAGTGGAGCCTTGGCTGCGGGAGGGGAAGAGAGAGACAGGGAGGAAGGAGAGGGGGAGAGATGGAGAAGTAGATGGGCACCTCTCCTATGTGCCCTGGCCGGGAATTGAACCCGGGACTCCTGCACACCAGGCCAACGCTCTACCACTGAGCCAACCGGCCAGGGCCAGATTGACATGGAACTTTTAAGGACCATCTATCCCCATACCTGATACCTGGTACATTCTCAACAAATATTAGGATCTTTCTAGTTTTCCCTCAATCTAACTTTGGGCTACCCTCAGTATTGGTGAAGAGGTCAACTCTGCTGACTGGTTTAAATTTGGATTTACCTTTGGTTTAACACATTTCAGTCACCAAGAATGAGAATAAAGTGAGTGCCTGGTGAGTGCGCTCAAGAAACCTTCCTCCCACCTTCCCAGACCAATGGGATTTTTTGCTGGAGATTAGGACTTTGATGTTTAATTTGTTGATGGAATACAAGGTGGATCCTTAAATCTATAGCTCTCTAGCCAGCAGTAGTGATCAGAGATCATTCTTTGTGAAAAAGCAATTTCTTTCCCTCACACATTGAACATCATTATAAATTCTTCATAGGACTCTGTTATTATCTGCTTTGTGTCACTTTTGTGAATTTCCTCCTCTGCCTTTTCCATCCCTCAGAAAGGGTGCAATTACAAATTCACAAAACAATTGAACTTAGAGTTGGAAGCAGCATTTCACCCTTGGCAACAAGAATTCTTAATCATTATGCACCTTGTAAGTGAAAAAATAAAGGCTAATATTTTATCTGGATGAATAAGTGTCACATACCTCTCTTATACAGCTGATAATATGGGTAAAAAAAACACATAATTTTTTTTTAATAATTTTATTTTTAATGGGGCGACATCAATAAATCAGGATACATATATTCAAAGATAACAAGTCCAGGTTATCTTGTCGTTCACTTATGTTGCATACCCATCACCCAAAGTCAGATTGTCCTCTGTCACCTTCTATCTAGTTTTCATTGTGCCCCTCCCCCCCCTTTCCCTCTCCCTCTCTCCCCTCCCCCCATAACCACAACACTCTTATCAATGTCTCTTAGTTTCACTTTTATGTCCCACCTACATATGGAATAATGCAGTTCCTGGTTTTTTCTGATTTACTTATTTCACTTCCTATAATGTTATCAAGATCCCACCATTTTGCTGTAAATGATCCAATGTCATCATTTCTTATGGCTGAGTAGTATTCCATAGTGTATATGTGCCACATCTTCTTTATCCAGTCATCTATTGACGGGCTTTTTGGTTGTTTCCATGTCCTGGCCACTGTGAACAATGCTGCAATGAACATGGGGCTGCATGTGTCTTTACATATCAATGTTTCTGAGTTTTGGGGGTATATACCCAGTAGAGGGATTGCTGGGTCATAAGGTAGTTCTATTTTCAGTTTTTTGAGGAACCACCATACTTTCTTCCATAATGGTTATACTACTTTACATTCCCACCAACAGTGTATGAGGGTTCCTTTTTCTCCAAGCCTCTCCAACATTTGCTATTACCTGTCTTGTTAATAATAGCTAATCTAACAGAGGTGAGGTGGTATCTCATTGCAGTTTTGATTTGCATTTCTCTAATAACTAAAGAAGATGAGCATCTTTTCATATATCTGTTGGCCATTTGTATTTCTTCCTGGGAGAAGTGTCTGTTCATGTCCTCTTCCCATTTTTTTATTGGATTGTTTATTTGTTTGTTGTTGAGTTTTTATGAGTTCTTTGTATATTTTGGATATTAGGCCCTTATCTGAGCTGTTGTTAGAAAATATCATTTCCCATTTAGTTGGCTTTCTGTTTATTTTGTTATCAGTTTCTCTTGCTGAGCAAAAACTTCTTAGTCTGATGTAGTCCCATTCATTAATTTTTGCCTTTACTTCTCTTGCCTTTGGAGTCAAATTCATAAAATGCTCTTTAAAACCCAGGTCCATGAGTTTAGTACCTATGTCTTCTTCTATGTACTTAATTGTTTCAGGTCTTATGTTTAGATCTTTGATCCATTTTGAGTTAATTTTAGTACAGGGGGAGAGACTGTAGTCCAGTTTCATTCTTTTGCATGTGGCTTTCCAGTTTTCCCAGCACCATTTATTGAAGAGGCTTTCTTTTCTCCATTGTGTGTTGTTGGCCCCTTTATCAAAAATTATTTGACTATATATATGTGGTTTTATTTCTGGGTTTTCTATTCTGTTCCATTGGTCTGAGTGTCTATTTTTCTGCCAATACCATGCTGTTTTGATTGTCATGGCCCTGTAATATAGTTTGAAGTCAGGTATTGTAATGCCCCCAGCTTCATTCTTTTTCTTTAGGATTGCTTTGGCTATTCGGGATTTTTAATAGTTCATTATAAATCTGATGATTTTTTGCTCCTTTTCTTTAAAAAAATGTCATTGGAATTTTGATAGGAATTGCATTAAATTTGTATATTGCTTTGGGTAATATGGCCATCTTGATTATATTTATTCTTCCTAACCAAGAACAAGGTATATTCTTCCATCTCATTATATCTTTTTCGATTTCCCTTAACAATGGTTTATAGTTTTCATTATATAAGTCCTTTACATTCTTTGTTATGTTTATTCCTAAGTATTTTATTTTTTTGGTTGTAATCGTGAAGGGGATTATTCTTTTGAGTTCGTTCTCAATTGTTTCATTGTTGGCATATAGAAAGGCTATTGATTTCTGTATGTTAATTTTGTATCCTGCGACCTTACTGTATTGGCTTATTGTTTCTAGTAGTCTTTTTGTGGATTCTTTGGGGGTTTGGGGTTTTCGATGTATAGGATCATATCATCTGCAAAAAGTGATACCTTTACTTCTTCTTTTCCGATACGAATGCCTTTTATTTCTTTGTCTTGTCTGATTGCTCTGGCTAGAAACTCTAGTACCACATTAAATAAGAGTGGAGAGAGTGGACAACCCTGTCTTGTTCCTAATTTAAGGGGGAAAGCCTTCAGTTTAGTGCCATTTAATATGATGTTAGCTGATGGTTTATCATATATGGCCTTTATCATGTTGAGATATTTTCCTTCTATACCCATTTTGTTGAGGGTCTTAAACATAAAATTGTGTTGTATTTTATCGAAAGCCTTTTCTGTGTCTATTGATAAGATCATGTGGTTTTTGTTCTTTGTTTTGTTGATATGGTGTATTACGTTAACTGTTTTACGTATGTTGAACCATCCTTGAGATTCTGGGATGAATCCACTTGATCGTGATGTATTATTTTTTTAATATGTTGTTGTATTTGATTTGCTAGTATTTTGTTTAGTATTTTAGCATCTGTATTCATTAAAGATATTGGTCTGTAGTTTTCTTTTTTTGTACCATCCTTGCCTGGTTTTGGTATGAGGGTTATGTTGGCCTCATAAAATGAAAACACATAATTTTAAATTCTGGTTGTGGAGAGATTTTACAGCATATAAGACTGGTTTATGCAGAACAGTTTTATTTATTAGTTGAGCTGATAAAGTCCAAAGGCAGCCGGAACCTGATCTTTTAAATGTACAACTTATGAAAAAAATAAAAAGTGATTACTTTCATATCTTTGGACATATCAAATAAAGGTTAATGTGACCCTGGCCAGGTAGCTCAATTGGTTAGAGTCTCGTCCCCATACACCAAGGTTGCGTGTTCGATCCCGGGTTAGGCCAATGCAAGAATCAACCAATGAATGCAGAAATGAATGGAACAACAAATTAATGTTTCTGTCTCTCTCCTTAGAAATCAATTTTTAAAAAATTTTAAGTAAATAAAGGCTACTATAAATATAGATGTTTATGCAAGTGTGTGCATGAATATGTGTAGATTTACTGACTTTTCATTGAGATTTATTTTTTAAAAAAATTTAGGTCTAATTACCATATATTCGTTTCAGGTATACAACAATGGGATTTATTAAAGGTGAATTTTTTCCTTGTAAATTTTGATTTATTTGCGACCATCTCTTGATCTATCATATGACTATCTTTGTGTTTATAAATATTTCTGTGAGGAATAGTGTTACATGTTGGGCCTTAATTGCTTCAACCAATATGTAAAAGTATGTGTGCATCGAAACCTTAAACCATGTTGTTGTTAGTTATTCAAAAATATTCACTGAGTGGCCCTGGCTAGGCGGCTCACTGGATAGTGCATTATCCTGGTGTGCTGATATCAAGGGTTCAATCCTCAGTCAGGGCATGTACAAGAAGCAGTCAATGAGTGTATAACTAAATGGAACAACAAAGTGGAACAACAAGTTGATGCACCTGTTTCTCTCCCTTCCTCCTTCCCTTCCTCCCTCCTTCCCTTCTTTCTCCCCTCTTTCCCTCCCTCCCTTTCTCTTTCTCTCTCTCTCTCTCTCTCTCTCTCTCTCTCTTTCTCACCCCATCTCAAATCAATGAACCGATATTCTATAGAAAAGATGTGGTCCCTTCCTGACATCAAGGAAAATCCAATCTCATTACAAGTTATGAACTAAATATACACACATGAAGAACCTAGAGAATATGCTGTTATCTTTACTTAGCTGTCTTTTCTCATATTGTTCTCTCAGGCTAGAAAACCCATTTCCCTGTGTTGTACCACCCTTGTTGACATAATCTCCTAGAAAGAAGTAGCAACCATGAGGGAAACTTTTTTAATTATTAAAGAGGAATTAAAAAGAATTGATTAAAGAGATATATCCCCACAAAAGTATTCATATATTTTTGAAATTTATGCAAAAAAAAACAAAACATAAAAACCCCCACTGTATTGGGAAGTGGCTCATAATCAGACATCAAACCATGATTTTAGAATTTTTAAATATTTGAGCAAACTTTAATAAAAATTTATGAACAATTAATCAAAAGAAAGCCTTCTCAAGAAGAATAAGAGATGGTCAGAAATGAAATTCTGACTATGTAATTAGTGGAGCAGGAAAGATAAAGAAACTCAAGAAACTAATTTGGTTGCTTATAGAATTCTCTGGTGAACTCAGGTATGAAAATGGAGATGTTACAATATGGGAAAAAATTAGGAATATTCAAAGATGAAGAAAAAGTGGCACAACATTGCATGACCAGGCAGTGGCATGGTGGATAGAGCATTGGGTTGGGATGCAGTGGACCCAGGTTCAAAACCCCAAGGTCACCAGTTTGAGTGCAGGGTCACTGGCTTGAGTATGGAACCACAGACATGACCCCATGGTCCCTGGATTGAGTGCAAAGGTCGCTGGCTTGAAGCCCAAGGTCGCTGGCTTGAGCAAGATGTCACTGGCTCTGCTAGAGCTCCCCACCCCATCAAAGCACACATGAGAAAGCAATCAATGAACAACTAAGGTGCCGCAACTGTGAGTTGATGCTTCTCATCTCTCTCTCTCTCTCTTCTTGTCTGACTCTCTCTCTCTGTCTTTCACTCTGAAATTTGAAAAAAAAAAAGGTGGAACAAGAATCTATTTTTGAGAGGTCTTGAGTAGCAATTTATAGAGTTCTATCTTAGCCTTGTCTCATTATCAAGAACTTAGAAAATGACATTGGCTTTATGTTTTATCATGCTTTTCCAAGACATCGTAGAACTTGAGCTACTATTTCAAAAGTTCTTGACAGCCTGGAAAAATAGACCAAATCTTTTACCAAAGGAAATGGAAATTGATCAATATAAAGTTGCACTCTCACATTCAACAACCATCTGCCCCTAAATGGACTAGGGAATGAGCTTACCAACAGCACTCATGATGATTGACAGGAAGTTCAGCATGACTAGTAATGGGGTATGTCTGCTTGGTAACTTCATTTGATGCTCGAATGCAGATCAAAGACTGCACGTGCTGGTGAACCACACTTGGAATAGTGAGTTCCATCTGGATACCACGTTTTAAGGGAAATGCTGCCCAACTGGAACACGTCCAGCAGGGGACTGTGATAAGAAAGAATAGGAAATTAAAAACATCCTTACAGAAAAACACATGAAGAGGGCATCTGTCTTAGAAAAGAGAAGAAGCTCATGGAGACTTAACAACTGTCTTCAGATTCTTGAAGGGCTGGGCTATGGGAAAGTCAT
Organism: Saccopteryx leptura; assembly: GCF_036850995.1. Classification (NCBI taxonomy): domain Eukaryota; kingdom Metazoa; phylum Chordata; class Mammalia; order Chiroptera; family Emballonuridae; genus Saccopteryx; species Saccopteryx leptura. The sequence continues at coordinate 25,127,985 of NC_089512.1, read as the reverse complement.
TATGCTCGATCGATGTATCTAGGAGAGTGGAACCAGGGCAAAGAGGTAGGAACTAGGATGAGGCGATTTGGGCTGGATAATGAGAAGACCTTTACAATATCTAAAATTGTCCAGTTATAAAATTAGTTTCATCAGAAAGTCTGGATCTTTAGAGATGTTGAAACTGAAGGCTTGGTTTCCACATCCCTTCAAGATCCACAGTGGGCTTGCTGTCTCCACTTCCTCTCGGGTTCTGTACGCCCTTCATTTCACAGGAGTTGTCCCAACACCTTTCCTTCCATCCAACTTCTCTTCATCTATCTTGTTCCCCTTCTGTCATTTCCAGGCCCCTCACTCATTCATTTTAGACTCCCTCCATCCTTCAGTTCTTTATCATACCTGAGGTCATCTTTTAAGCTCATTACTGGGATATCCTTCCTACCACCCTCGCTTTTCAATCTGGAAAATTCAACCTTTTCCATCAAAGCACAAATCAAGTCTACTCTTAAAGCTAATTTAGTCCATCCCTTATTTGTATTCCACAGCAGTCCCTTCCTGCCTTAGCTATGGCATTTACCTATTTATATTTTAAAGACCCATCTAAGTAGCAGGCTTCCTTATTAAATTATGAAGTCAGTAACTGGTATTCATCACTCCATTGTCCTCAGCTTCAAGGCAGTGCCTCAGGACACATGCTGTTGAATAAATAAAGGTTGAAGAACTGCTGGCAGAGGCATGGTAGAAAGGATTGACATTAGATAGAACATTGGACGAAGGAAACTCTGAGGTTCCCTCAAGCATGGCTATATGTTGCTATGTAGCACTGTCTATGAAGAGGATTCCAAAAGAGAGTTCCAAAGACATTTAAGGAAATAGTAACCCCATTATACTAAGTAGCTAGTCACCCTATGATGACTGTTTTGGAAGGAAAGCGCTCTTTATGGGATGTTTGCAGTGGAGTTGGGCACATTATTTTATAGTGACATTTGATATGGTAAAGCAGGCAGAATATATGGCTTCACAAGGGACTATTAATCAGGTTGGAAGCCATTGGGAGATTTGCTTTATGAGATGATTCTGATAACCAAACCTAGGCTTTGTCTCTCACACATTCATGCGGGGGGCCCCTTTGCCTTCCTCTAAGTCTGGTTGGAAGACAGCAAATGCAAGAATTAGCCAATACCTTGAATTTGTGACTATTTGTGGTTTTCAGCCATAGCAGTGCTGACCCTGAAGTGAACATATGGAAATGCATGGTATATTTGGTTATCATGGTGTCTGACAGTATTCTGGCACTAGTGGGCAGGGATCAGGGATGTAACTATACTACAGTATGAGAAACAGCCCAGCAACCAAAGAATTACCTCACCCAAAATGTCAACAGCCCTCCTCTCAAGAAACAATTAAACAGAGCAAATGTGTTAGTTTGATGATCTTCCTTTCTTCCTCGGTTTGTTTTTCAAATCAGTATAATAAATACATATGGTAAAACAAACAAACAAAAAGACCCAGCAAATCCATTAGAGAAGAGACAGCTTTCTTTTACCGATAATTAGTGTTCCTTTCCCACAATATTGAGTTTTTGCTGGAAAAAATGGTTTCCTTACCAGAAGCAACATCTCCCAACACTACTTGTATTTAGGTATGGCCTTGTGACCACATTCAATCTGGCCAATGATATCTAGACAAAAGTATTATATGTCACTTGCTGATCTGGTGAATAAAAATCTCTTGTACAGGCCCTGGCTGGTTGGCTCAGCAGTAGAGCGTTGGCCTGGCATGCGGGGGACCCGGGTTTGATTCCTGGCCAGGGCACATAGGAGAAGCGCCCATTTGCTTCTCCACCCCCCCCCCCCTTCCTCTCTGTCTCTCTCTTTCCCTCCCGCAGCCAAGGCTCCATTGGAGCAAAGATGGCCCGGGCGCTGGGGATGGCTCCTCGGCCTCTGCCCCAGGCGCTAGAGTGGCTCTGGTCGTGGCAGGGCGACGCCCCGGAGGGGCAGAGCATCGCCCCCTGGTGGGCAGAGCGTTGCCCCTGGTGGGCGTGCCGGGTGGATCCCGGTCGGGCGCATGCGGGAGTCTGTATGACTGTCTCTCCCGTTTCCAGCTTCAGAAAAATACAAAAAAAAAAAAAATCCCTTGTACAATCTTTCCCTCTCTCTCACCTTTTCTGCCAAAGTGCTGGGCAACCTAGAAAGGTAAATGTTATAGATGACAAAACTATCTTTAGCCTTGGTCCCTGAATGACTGCCCGGGGCAGAGCAGCGAAACATCTGCTCCCTTCCAATCAGTGAGATTTCCGTGAGCAAAAATTAGTCTTCCATTGTGTGAAGCCACTGAGGTTTCAGGTGTATCTGTGATAGGAGCTATCATTATTTTAATACATATTTTTAAATAAATGCTTTAATTTGAGATGACTACATAGAAAAAAATACAGATGTTAAAGCACTTCTGATTTAAAAAAAAAAAAAAGAACAAAACCTATTTTGTGTTTCAGACATGAACCTTTCTCTACAGGGTCAGAGCTCTTGGTTGACTTCTGAATAAGTCAAGCATTTGGAACCTATTTTCTGGGCAAGCCTAGTGAAGCTTTTCTCAGGCTTTGTCTCTCACACATTCTTGTGGGGGCCAGTCAGTGCGGAGCCAGCCTCTCAGCCTGCCTTTTTCTCTCCTCATTTTGTTTTTGCAACTTTTTTTTTCCTTTCTCCTTCCCCCATGGTGTGAGTTCGTGTGTGGCTGGTTTTCTTGGGCACAAGGCCCAGCTGAGTATCAGCTTTGTTTGTTGTTTGTACTGACTCTGTTCTGAGATCGGCCCCTGATACCCAGTGCTCAGAGTTCCCTAGAAAAGGGGACCCCGTTTGCATTCCTTTAAGTCTGGTTGGAAGACAACAAATGTAAGAACACCAGGGTTTTGTAAGACTTTGTTCACAGAGAAGAAATCTGCAGTATTTTGTATGGAATGAGAAATACATATATATGAGTTTTTGGAGCCTCCGTGCTCTGATTTAAGTCAATAAAGAATTCCTAATCCAAAGAATTGTCTCAGATATCAGTCTACCATTTATACATAAAGTAAATGGACCAAAAAGTTCACTTAATTGTTCACATTCCTTTATATGAGAAAAAAACAATTAGCAAACCTCCAAAGGGCAGAACAGAATTTTCGAGAATGCCCCAGGAGAGAGAGATCCACCAGGCTCTCAGTCAGGAACCAGAGTGGCCATACCCAAGGAATAATAACAAACAAGAATTGAACAAAGTCTTACAACCTGGCACCTATCCCCAACCGAGCTCAGTCCTTGAGTGGATTAGATCAGCTTCTCACCTTATCTGCCAGATAAGAGGAAAGAGGGACCCTATGTCTTAAACAGAAGAAAGGGGCTCCTGTGTCTTCTGAGAGATGTCATCTGGTGCTTCCTCCTTCTACTTAGACTAGTATTCATTAATTTCAGTATGAAGGCTAGTTCATTTCATCTGATCTCACCTATCTAGGCCTTTCACTGGAGCTGGCTGACCTTGGACAAGTGGTTAATGTGACATTCGAATAAAAACTATAAAATACATTAATAGGCTTGGGAAAATAACTTAAAAAGAACTGGTCCAGTAAGCACAGCACATTCCCGGAATAGATGAGACCAGACACCCAGGATGAATAAGACAGATGAGTCCTAGAGATAGGGAAGTCGATAGACTCCCAGGATGACTAGGAGCTGATGAGTCCTTGAGATACGGAAGTCGTAAAAACTCCTAAGATAGTTAATGTGACCACATCCTAAGGGATAGATAGGGACATTTCCAGCTGGGGGCTTTCAACTGTATGACTGGTTACTAAGGCACATGACTAAAATTTGATTTGGAGGAGCCAATTGCTAAACGCCAAATTCGCTTCTGTATGAACTGCTTGCTTGCTACGCTATAAAAACCCCTAGATTGTAGGCGCTAGGGGTGGCCCTTGTGACTACCACTTGAGGGTCCACCCCTGCGCAGGTTTATTTTTTTGTTTTGTTCTCTTTTTCTCTTGGCCATAAAAATTTGTCTGAAACTCTCCAAACGTCTCCAGTGTCTGTTTTACCCGGCGAGTGTAACAGTTAACTTTGTTCATCCTTGCATACATTATCTGTTTCATTAACATGGCAGAAACTACTTGTTGGCTTATGTATGACAAAATGAAATAAGATAGGATGTGATTGGCAGTGCTTGAGGTTAAAAAAGTGGCCTCTGGAAAGTCTTAACTCTGTTGCTTACTAACTGAGTGATTTTGGGCAAGTGATTTTAACCTTTCTGTGTTCCTATTTTTTATCTGTAAAATGAGGCTAATAATAATATCTACCTCATAGGATCCTTATAAGAATTTAATGAGTTAAAACTGATAAAGCACTTAAAGTAGTTTCTGGTAGGAAGTGTGTAGTATGCATTAGTTCAGGCGTCCCCAAACTACAGCCCATGGGCTGCATGCAGCTCCCTGAGGCCATTTATCCGGCCCCCTGCCACACTTCTGGAAGGGGCACCTCTTTCATTGGTGGTCAGTGAGAGGAGCACTGTATGTGGCGGCCCTCCAATGGTCTGAGGGACAGTGAACTGGCCCCCTGTGTAAAAAGTTTGGGGACCCCTGCTAGTTAAATAGATCATAGTACTTGTCTCATAATGAACGCTCAAGAATTGCTAGTTACTATTGTCATTATTCTTCCAATTATAGGATGATGATGATCATGACCATCATCATCATGACCATCCATTATTATTTTCCTGAATCCTGCTACATTTGACCCAATGTATCCTTCTCTTTTTTCTTAAAACTATTGCCATGTCTCCTGGGATGCCACACTTCCTAGTTCTCCAGGCTGTTTCCTGTTCACTTCTCCTTAATCATGTTCATGAGCAACTCTTTCTTTCCAGCACCTGTTTCATGCCACTGTTTCTCAGGATCCTATCCTCAGCCCACTGTTCTTCTCATTCTGGAGTGATGTCATCTACTCTTACTGTTCAAATTATTCCTCTTATGCAGATGGCAACTCCTCATTTGAAATGTCAAATTCATCTCATCAGATCTGGCTCCCATGTATTCTAGATGTACCTATTTGGCTGTCAGCTTTTGTGTTTCCAACTGGTCACCCCAAATCATTCAAAAGAAATATATCATCTGGCCCTGGCCGGTTGGCTCAGCGGTAGAGCGTCAGCCTGGCGTGCGGGGGACCCGGGTTCGATTCCCGGCCAGGGCACATAGGAGAAGCGCCCATTTGCTTCTCCACCCCCCCTCCTTCCTCTCTGTCTCTCTCTTCCCCTCCCGCAGCCAAGGCTCCATTGGAGCAAAGATGGCCCGGGCGCTGGGGATGGCTCCTTGGCCTCTGCCCCAGGTGCTAGAGTGGCTCTGGTCACGGCAGAGCGACGCCCGGGAGGGGCAGAGCATCGCCCCCTGGTGGGCAGAGCATCGCCCCTAGTGGGCGTGCCGGGTGGATCCCGGTCGGGCACATGCGGGAGTCTGTCTGACTGTCTCTCCCCGTTTCCAGCTTCAGAAAAAATACAAAAAAAAAAAAAAAAAAGAAAGAAAGAAAGAAATATATCATCTTCTCCCTAACTCAGCTTCTCCTCATTTTCCATTCTCTATCTCATTTTAGGGCACCTTCATCTTCCCACTCACCCAAGCTAGACATGCAGAAGTCATTCTAGATTCTATCTTCATCCTCCTGTCTCCCATCACTGATGCCTGTCAATTGTGCCAGCCAATATTTCCCAAATTGGTACTTCCTTTCTCTTCTGACTCCCTCTGCCTTGTTTCCGACTCTGCTACTTTTCATTGGGACCTCTTACGTGGCCTCCTTTCTCTTAGCCAGCCCTCTTCAAGCCTACCCTCCATCTTGCTACCCTAGTAATGTTTCCCAAACACAAAGATGACCCTATTATTCCCTGGATGGATTAAAGCCTCCTGAGGTCCTCTTTTGATAAGCTAAAGACTAGACTGCCTACTATGGGATGCTCCCGATGACTGGACCCCTGCCAATTTATCCAGCCTCATTTTCAAACATTCCACCTCTAAAATTTTGTTCAATGGATCAAAGAAACTCTCACATCTTAGTCTTTATCCAAGCTATAACCTCTGCCCAGAGTGCCCTCACCATACATAATTTCTGTTCAACCTCTAATACTCAGCCATGACGTCCTCCCAGAAACTTTTCTTATCCCAGTCACTTCTCCTTTCCACTTACAAGTCAAACTCTACATCTGTATTAGTATTCTTTGGCTGCTGTAACAAATTACCACAAAGGTAGTATTTTAAAACAACATAGATTTATTACTATCTTACTGTCTTGTTGGTCTAAAGCGGGGGTCTCAAACTCGCGGCCCACGGGCCGCATGCGGCCCGCCGAACAATTTTGTGCGGCCCGCGGACTAATCCACGAAGTTCAAAATATTTTGGATAAAATTAAGTAAGCCTAGGGGCCTACTTGTATTTTTCATTTCTCTAGCATCCTAGCTAGATATTAGCTTAGTTAACAGCAGTTGTGATGCGAACTACAATTTCTGGTCGTTTTGTGACACTGAAAAGTGTTGCGTAACAGTTGCCTTTTGTAGACCTAGTGCGGCCCGCCGAACGGCTGTGATCTTGCTCTGCGGTCCACATGCTGAGTTGAGTTTGAGACCCCTGGTCTAAAGCCTAAAATAGATCTCACTGGACTAAAATCAGTTTCTGCAAGGGTGTGCCCCTTTCCTTAGGCTCTAAATAGGAACTATGTCATTGGTTCTTTTATCAGGTTCCATAAGCCATAGGAACTATGTCATTGGTTTTTTTATCAGGTTCCACAAGCCACCTACATTCCTTGGCTCATGGTCCGTTCCTCTAGCTTCAAATCCAGCAATGGTAGGTTGAGTCCTTCTCACGTTGCATCACTTTGACTCACTCTTCTTCTTCCCTCTCCCACTTTTAAGCACCCTTTTGCTTACATTGGACCCACCCCAAAAGTCCAAGACAATTTCCCTATTTAAGGCCAGCTGTTTAGCAACCTTAATTCCTCTTTGACATGTATATAACATATTTATGGTTTCTGGGGGGTTAGGACAAGGATATTTTTGGACAGGCTGCTTGCTATTCTGCCTACTATGATGTCCTTTCAGTATTCCCACAAAACTCTATGCTTATCTCTATCATTCCACATAATAAATATTGTCACAATATTTGTTGTTTTTTTTAATTGAGATGTACTTGACATATAATATTGTACCAGTTTAAGGTGTCTTATTATACTTGTTGATTTGATACATTTAGATATTACTAAAGCATTTGTGTATTTGTCTTTCTCCCTGACTTAACTTTGACCTTCTTTTCGTCTTACTCATTTTTGAATTCCTATATTAAGAGCAAATAGTAGACCTTCAGTCAATGTTTTTGAAACAATGTTCATGATTCGAATACCTAGGAATAATATAAAATCTCTTTAAGGACCAGCACAGATAGATAGTACAGGATTAACCTGTACTCAGTAACTACACTTACTCATGTTAATAATTCCATTTCTAGAATAATTGGTCAGCCAATATGTGATATTAATAATATAAGTTGCATTACTCTTATCATTATAGCTAACATTTATTGTCTCTTGTTACATGTAAGATATTGTCCTTAGTGCTTTTTATGTGTTCAATCATTTAGTTTTTATAACAGTATTGTGGAATAGGTACAATTGCGATTGCCCGTTTTTTTTAATGTGAAAACTGAGGCGTCAAAGATTAAATAACTCACCTGCTGTCAGCCAGCATAGTACACAGTAACTCTGAACTAACCTCTCTATTCTGCCAACCCAAACAATTCCTTCTGTGACCAGTCTACACAAGTGGGAGGTCACAATAGTTAATTTGAAATTTTGTTTATTTCTCATGAAATTCAATAGCCTTTAGCCTAGTGGGTTTAAGGAAAGAACTGAGGGAATTAACTGGCTCCATTTGGCATTTTTTCAGCCAGCCAACTTCTAAGACATGTAGGCTATGGGCCTCAAGTGTAAAAATGAGCTGTGTATTATCTTTCAAAGCCACCTTGGTCTTTGGGAAAATCCTTGGGCCTAACCATGAGTCCACACATGATCATTTTGTCAGTTTAATGAGAGTCAGTCCCAGGGGAAGGCCAGCATGCTAGGGAGGGAAGGCGGTGGGTGGGGGAGTGTGTGGGGGGGGGGGGAGAAGCACATTAAATCCAGGGTTGCTTATAGCATCTGCCTTTGATGCTGTCTCTGGGGAAACCACTGATCGCCTCCTCTCAGTCAACAAATTCTACGTCTTCCCAGCAGTTCTGAAGGGGAAGAGGCCTTTAAGGCATTTTGTACTGACAAGCTTATTTCTCTTAGAGCTCTAGAATGTAATAGAAGTCATCAAAGGCAAGGGATATTGGGAGGTTGTTTTGCACGATGGCAACAGAATTCATAAGTTTTCAGGCGACTTCCTCACTTTTTCAGCAATTCTGTTAGTGGCAGGGTAAACTAATACGATGTATTTGTTAGTTTAGGGACTTTTTTTTTTTCCTTTAGAAGTTGATTCTGTTCTGTTGCAAACAACTTTGTTTATAAAGCTGACAGTATTTTTCACTGGATTCAAAGCTCTTGCGAAATTGTGACCTGGTTGATCTGTAACCTAAGGAAATGGGGGAGAAAGCATGAAGGGGTACCGACCATAACCCCAGAACTCCTTGGCAAATGCTGAGGTGAAGAGGAACTGCTTTTTCTTCACTCTGTAGCTCTGGTGGGTAAGAGCCACTATTCTGATTTCTTTAACATGAGAGAAAGGCTAAGACATGACTTTTTGTAAAACGCTTGAACGGTGCCATGTGAATTCAGCCTTTCTCCTGATTTTCTGTAGTGGGCATCTTCCGAAAATCTGAGAGAACTAATTGCACAGCTTATTAACAACTTACTCTTAATTACTTTGGAGCCAAAATTACATATTGCTTTATTTTATTTTATTTTATTTTATTTTACGTACTCTTAATTACTTTGGAGCCAAGTTTACATATTGCTTTATTTTTTTTTTTTTAGCACAATCCAATGTAGATGTCTTTTGTGAAATAGAAAACCAGCATGTTTATGAATTTTTACAAAGTCGAAACAATACAAAACCATGTATTTCTATTAGAAGCTGGCCTTCCCCGGTGTTCCCATCTCAACATGGAGGACAGCTTCGACTTTGACTCAGTATTGATGAAGCCCCTGCCTTTTCCTGTGACTTGATGTATGGATTATATGACATTAATTCTGAGCAGCTACAAGATACTAGGTACAGTGGGGAAATGGTGGCAGCCAGCCTTTTATAGGTTTTCATGCAGGGAAGCCCTCTCCTCAGAGACAGAATTGTGGCCACCAGTCCTACAGTGGCCTTTGGTGAGGCTTGTCTCCACCTCATGCTACTGCTGTCAAGCCTCTATCCAAATGGTTTCTTTGTCTTCATTTTCTCTCTCTCTCTCTCTCTTCTCTCTCTCTCTCTCTCTTCCCTCTCTCTCTCTCTCTCTCTCTCTCTCTCTCTCTCTCAGTTTAAACTGTTTTCCTAACTCTGCTCCCTGCTCTTTGATCTGCTACATTGTATCACCCCTTGCTCCGTATCCTCTGGTCTGAAAGGATAAAATTCGGTGCTGACAGTGGTGTTTGGAAGCTAGAATCCTGTAGAGCCCTTCTTTTCCACACTTGACTGCGGGTTTTTGGGGGTTTTTCTTTTTTATTCTCTAGCAGACAAGATAGGCTCTTTTTGCAAAAGAGATTTCTAATATTTGGGTATTATTCTGAAATACAGTCATTTAAGTTGTTCAAATTTGGAAGTTATCTGGGTGGGAGTTCATTTTATCTGAGCTGAAGGACTATAATTTGTGGTTACTCCAGTATTTGGTTAAGTATAGAGTAAAAAATCAGATCATTATATGTAATAATGGCATAGAATTAAGTACTTTTATTTTCCACTGTTTATGGATTTGAGATATTCAGAATTAAGTATAGAATCCACTATGGAAAATTGGAAAATCTATACATATACTGCTAAAACAAATATACAGTATATCCATAAAGTCATGGTGCACTTTTGACCGGTCACAGGAAAGCAACAAAAGATGATAGAAATGTGAAATCTGCACCAAATAAAAGGAAAACCCTCCCAGTTTCTGTAGGATGATGTGACAGCATGTGCGCATGCGCAGATGATGATGTAACACCGTGTATACAGCGGACCAGCCCACGGCCATGCCAGTCGAGATGTGGACGGTACAGAGGAAAGTTCAGTGTGTTCTGTGGCTCGCTAAATTCGAATCTGTGACCAAAGTGCAACGTGAATATCAGCACGTTTATAACGAAGCACTACCACATAGGAATAACATTACTCAGTGGGATAAGCAGTTGAAGGAATCTGGCAGTTTGGTGGAGAAACCCCATTCTGAAAGGCCATCAGTCAGTGATGAGTCTGTAGAGGCTATACGGGATAGCTACCTAAGGAGCCCTAAAAAATCTGTGCGTGAGCCCACATTGAACTGCACTGAATAGGTATGAAAGTGGGAGAGTTTTCCTTTTATTTGGTGCAGATTTCACATTTCTATCGTCTTTTGTTGCTTTCCTGTGACCGGTCAAAAGTGCACCATGACTTTACGGACACACTGTATTTTCTTACTTTTGATAATTTCTCACAGTCTTTTTCAAATGCTAGAAGATGTGCACACATGTTTTTTAATTATCTGTAGTTCCAATGTCAAATTTCTTGGGACATATAATTGAATGGTCAAACTTTCTAGACAAAATATTACAATAAAAATAATCTCTACTTGAACTCACAAACCCTCAGACATGAATTCTTTTCTTTTTATCTTTTAACAAATCTCCACTGTAGATTTCTTTTTTCCTTCTCCATTAGAGAGGATTTGGTGAGCAGTATTTTTTTTTTTGAAAGAATGAACGTATCCAACATTGAAATGCTCCTTATTTGATGTAAAAGAAATAGATCTTTACCACCATTTGAGTGTGCATATATGCAGGTAAACGCACATAGTATCTTTGATCCAGAGTGAGAGTAGCCTTACTCCCCCCCCCCCCCCGCCCCAGATCATTCTGTTTAGTTCATAGCACTTCTGATTCATGGTCCCCAGAAAAATAGAAAGATGATCCAAGTTCTATGTGCTTTACAAAAGCTTATTTATGTTTCCCATGTTATTTTTCCATATCTTAAATATTGTATATTTCAATACTGCCTGCCCCCACCCCCATCAGTGACTTTTTACAAATTTCATTGTTACCAGAGAGAATTCAAGGAACAGCAGAGTTAACATATCTCAGCCTTCCTTTCCACTCCATTCCACTCACCCTGGCTTCCCTGCTGTTACACAGACCTTCCAGGGAGGCTCTCGCCTCAGGGCCTTTGGACCAGTTGTTCACTATAATTTGAGATCTCTTTACTCATTGTTCATTTTGTCATTTTGTTCTGGTACCCTTCAAACATCATCTCATCACAGAAGCCTTCCCTCCCAGCTCTGCACCTTAGAAACTCTCTCTTCATTTCCTGCATTGTTCTTCTTCCTATTTCCTAGGATTCGTTGCTATTGAAACTTGTATGCCGTTGCCGTATTCAATGCCTGTCACATCCCCCCCCCCCATCACCCGTTAGAGCAAGGTTTTTTGTCTGTATACCTGGAACCTGGAATAGTACCTAGTACCTAGCACACGACAGGCTCTCAATAAAGATTTGTGGAATAAGTGGATGAGGTCTAAATAATCTCTTCCAGTATATAAGGATGCTCAATACCAAAAATAATTATGACTTACCTTTTTCCCTCTAGTAAACTGTCAAGCCAAGACAGTCGGGTGTTGAGGAATATAACTTTTCAGGTATGTTCCAACATATATCTCCTCTTTGGGCTATTAAATAATAGCAAGTGATAGCCATATCGCTGGATCATTTCAGAAGAACATAGAATAGTCATAGAAATGAGTCCATGAATCTCCTTAAGTATTCTGAAATGAGGAATCATGTGCAATAACCTATTATTTATTGTTCCTCTAACATGCATGTCCCATAAGGTCCGTCAGTGGATCATTGAGCAGCATCCATCATAGAGAAACAGGACTGTGTGCTGGTTGAGAACAAGGACTCTGGAGTCTGGCTGCCTGAGTTCAGATCCCACTTCCTTCGCTTAATAGCTGCATGGGCCCTGGACAAGTTACTTAGCTTTTTAAAGCCTGTTTCCTTAACTATAAAATAGGACTGTTAACAAAACTTGCTTTGAAGAGCAGGTGTGGAGATCCAACAAGTCAAAACATCTGTGCAACTTAGTGCAGTGCTTAGGACATTGCTAGTATTCAATCATTTTAGATAAAATAGCAGTAATCATTACAAATGATTAAAATAACAGTAATAATAATTACAGCTCATTGAACAGTTACTCTTAAGGTCGTTATGACTTTGCTCCTAGATCTTAAAAGAAATGTTTAACAAAATATGTGTACTCTCATTGGCATGAAGAATGTCATGTGTAAATTATCAAAGAACTTGAATAAAATTTTCTCCAATGATATACAAGTAGTAACAAGCATATATACAGATGTTTCACATCACTAATAATTAGGAAAATGCAGACCAAAACCAAAATGAGGTGCCACCTCATGCTCATTAAGATGATTATTTAAAAAAAAAAAAAGGCAGAAAATAAGTGTGTGTAAGGTGAGGATGTAGAGAAATTGGGATCTTTCTGTATTGCTGGTAGGAATATAAAATAGTACAGCCACTGTGGAAAACTGTGGCAGTTACTCAAAAAATTAAAAATGGAATTACCAGAAGATCCAGCAATTCCATTTCTGAGTATGAACCCAAAGAATTGAAAGCAGAAATTCAAACAGATGTTCAGATACACACGTTAATGGTAACATTAGTCACAATGGCCAAAAGGTAGAAACAACTGAAAATGTGTATTGACCGATGTATGAATAAAAAAAATGTGGTGTATTCATACAATTCGATATTATTCAACTTTAAAAAAAATGAAATTCCAATACATACTACAACATGAATGAAACCTGAAGACGTTACAGTTGACCCTTCAACAATGCAGCAGGAGTGCCCACCCCTAACCCCCGCATCTGAAAATCTGCATATAACTTTTGACTCCTCCAAAATTTAACAACTAAAAGCATCCGGTATTCTTACAATAAAGTAAGCTAGAGAAAACCATAAAGAAGGAAAATACATTTATAGTACTATACATATTTATGGGGAAAAAATTTTATAATAAATGGACACATGAACAATCAATTCATGTTGTCCAAGGGTCAACTGTATACGAAGTGAAATCAGCCAGAAACAAAAGAGCAAGTATAATGTGATTCTACTTATAAGGAGGTACTAAAAGAGTCAAATTCATAGACACAGGAAGTAGAATGGTGGTCGCCAGAGGCTAGGGTGGGGGAAGGTAGTTCAAAATGGGCAATTTTTGTTTAGTAGGTACAGAGTTTTGGTTGAGCCAGATGAGAAAGTTCTGGATACAGATAGTAGGGATGGTTGCACAACCATGTGACTGTACTTAATGCCATTGTACTGGACACTTCTAAAACTTAAATATTCAATTTTATGCTGTGTATATTTTACCACAATAGGTTTCTCTCAAATATTGTCATGTTTGAAGCAAATGGAGTGTGTACATGCTTGCTCAAGTCCATCATAAATCTATAAAAGAAGGGTTATATACAAGACTCACTGAGACAGGATTTGGCTGTGTTCTCCAATACTGAGAATCCACACCTGGATAAAAAATTTAGTTTACAAAACTTGAAAACATGCATCACCTTGTGTTCTCACAGCCCCTTAAGGTAATATTATTCCTATACCTATCATGTAGATAAAGAAAATGGATCCCAGAAGAATCTAAATTTTCAAGGTTACCTTATTAGTAAATTTGGTGTCAGGATTTTAAGCCTCAGCATCCTTTGACCAGACAGACCTTCTTTCACTCCAGAAATGAATCACCTATTCTACCTTTCAGTAAAATACAAATAATGCTCATACATTTGCTGGCAAAGAATCAGGGATCTCTCATAACCTCGGATTTTGCAATCATTAAGTGAGGTTGGTCAGTTATTACAACCATCAAGCTTGATGGAATATGGTTTAAATTTACAATTCCTCAATTTTTATTGGTATAAATCAGGAAATACTGTCAAGTATTTAAGAATGAGATAACATGCCAAGATATGTTTGCATTTCCATCAACATGATATGGATTTTCATATGAAAAATAAAATGCTAACCAAAAATAACTAACTGTTGGAATGTCATATAGGATAAGCATACCATCATCCCAAGAATCTCATCGCAAATGCTGGGCCTAAAAGAGAATCTTTGTGGACTGAAAGAAGGGATCAGAAAAGTTTAAGCATGTTCCTTGGCCAAGGGCCTCTGCATTAGGAGAATGTGGTGCTTTCTGTGCTTCTGGGAGAATAAGTTGATACTGGCATTCAAACAACTTGTTTTTGGAAGAGTTTTCACAGAAAGGTTGTCATTAGTCCCATCAGTCCTGCAATCTGACTCTTCAGCCTCTAAGAGCAAGGCAGTTGCTATGAGGTCCTTGCTATTCCTAAAATTCATTCCTATCAGAGACTTGAATATTCCAAGCCAGGAATTTTCTCCCTCAACTCGGTAATCTTGTTGACAAAGGAAACCCAAAGATGCAAGTGCACTTCTCAAAATTAATGTTACCTGTGCCTTTATTGTCATAGACTACTGTCGTATAAGGTCAATAAAGGAATTGTTTTTAATGCCCAGTCCCACTGAACAAGCTAATGACATGTACAGCATGAATAGACAGCCACAGTTTAAAATTACAATACTTATTCTTGTCAACTACAAATTTCTATATCGTGCACCCGCTTGAAACAATTCTAAGACTTTCTTCTCATTGTGCAACACAGTGGTCACTCACCATGTACGGTTATTTAAATTTAAATATAAAATAATTAAACTAAAATGGGTTAAAATTCAGCCTCCTAATTATACTTGCAAAATTACTCAGTAGCCGTGTGACTGGTGGCAGCTGTATTAGACAGTGAAGATATAGAATGTTTTTGTCATTGTAGCAAGTCCTGCGGGCAGTTCTATACTTACTTTAAAAGTGTGTTTCACTTAGGTTATGTATCACCCTGGTGACATGGAGTTGGGGTGAGAAAATCCACCATTGCACCAACTGAAATCAAAGCTGGCCTCAGCTGGTCAGGGCTGGTAGATGTACCATGATCTCCTACTATGTGCACCAGTAAGGTTACTTCGCAACTCACCAGTGTCTATCTGAGTCACAAAATAAGTTTTGAGGTCAAGATAATATTGCTGGTTTGAGCTCCACCTTCTCTATAGCAGAGACCTCAGGTGGACAGGTGATGCCCTGCCTTTGAAAGCTGGGCCTTCTCCAGGATCACTCAGGGACGCCCTTACGTATAATTCCCGGTTACAGATTAGAACTACCTGCAGGGCCTGTAGTAACTGAAGATGCCTAGCGTTCATCCCCAGAGAGTCAGAATTGATGCCTCTTGTTTGAAACCAAAGATTTTTTTAATTTTTAGATTTTCTTTAGAAAAATTAACACAGTGATATTGATCAATAAGAGTACATAGGTTTCAAGTAAACATTTCTATAAGATCTTTTTTTTTTTTAATTCTGATAGGCAGACAGGGTTGAGAACCACTACCCTACGACCTGTTCCCAACATCTCAAGTAGTTTTATTCTAATATAAGTCAACCCCAGGGTCAACCACAGGTAGTCTCTGCGTCTTCCCCTGTTCAATAAGAGGGTTGATCTTCACTTATACCCAAATTCTATACACCTTTGGAATACCAGTTCCTACTTAATCTGATCAAATAGAATTCATCATATTCAATTATGGGAAGAGATATTTTATCCTCTGACATCTAACTAGCTCATACGCATTTTATATCCACCATATGATAATGTTACGCAAGCCTCAAATATCACCCTGTGTTTAACCAAAGAGCCCCAGCTGTCTCAGTGTACTGGGGGGGTACAAGGTGACCAATACTCAGTAGTTGTATCCACTGCATTTAGAATCCAGCTGAATATTTCGTGTGCTTTGTGAATCCACACGTATTAACTGTACAATCACTGATGTTTGCATATCTAACAAAGGGCCCTGACTGGCCTCAGTTATTGTGCATGATAAGCTAATGTTTCTTTTTATATCCTAATTCTTTCCAGCTGCTCACTTGTGTAATCATTTCATTTCCTCCCCCAGAAGTTTTTACATCCAGCCCTTAAAATCATCACCTAACGGCACCAAGGTGGAAGTTCTATTAACAGGACATTCTACTCTGGTTGTGCCTTGAGTTTCTTTCCTCTTGCCTTTTACCAGAGCGGGCTGGCTGTCTCAGAAGTGGCACACTACTTCTTTGAATGGGGCTGTAGCTCACGGTGCCGTTAGAAGTGACATCTCCTGGCTCTGCCTGTCAGAGACAGTGATGGGATAACACCTTTCAAGGTGACAGTGTGTGTGACAGCAGGCAGAGGGGAGAAAGTGTGCTCACTGGCACAGATAAGGAATGTGATATCATTTGGTCTATATGTTTCATCACCATAACTGCTTATGGTTTCAAATTGCCCATGAATCAACCTGTAAGTGCCTTAGAATAGGAAAGCAGTTGCTAGCCGGCACTTGACTCCACTATTACAAATATTTCACTTCCTCAGTATCTTTCCTCTCCTCTTAGAGTCCGCCACTGAATGTCTGTGCGATGCGCCGACATCCTGCTTTTAGAAAGATGCTTTTAAAACACCTTCAGGATATGATGGTAGCCCTAAGGATGGTGTTCGGGGCTCAGTATCCAGCCCTCTCTGAGTCCTCTGCGCCTGCCTCCCCTACCCTACTTGCCCTGCATGCACCAACTAAGCTGCAGGTGGCAACCCACCCCCCTCCCTGCAATGCTCTTCCTCTGGGCTTTGCTGCTATCGTCCCACTGACCTGGAAAGCCCTGTGGCCCAGAGCAGCCCAGCACACAAGTACTCTGAGCCACCTAGGTATTTTTAAGCTCTCTCATTAGCACAATTAAAAAAGTGAGAAATAGGTGAAATTAATTTCCACCATATATTCCACTTAACCTGGAATATTCAAAATACTATTGTAACACGTAGGTAATATAAAAATTAATGAAATATAGTTTACATTTCCTTTTCTCATACCAAATCTTCGATATCCAGTGTGTATTTTACACTTACAACACACCTCAGCTTGGACTAGACACATTGCAAATGCTCACATGTGGCTAGTGGCAATAGGCTGCCCTACTGGACAGTGTAATTCTAGCCCCGAATTAAAAGCCTGAAGAACAGCCTGACTTGGCAGTGGTACAGTGGATAGAGCATCAGACTGGGATGTGGAGGACCCAGGTTCAAAACTCCGAGGTCATTAGCTTAAGCACGGGCTCACCAGCTTAAATGTGGAGTAGCTGGCTTGAGCATGGGATCATAGACATGACCCCGTGGTCACTGGCTTGAGCCCAAAGGTCTCTGGCTTGAAGCCCAAGGTCTCTGGCTTGAGCAAGAGGTCATTTGCTCTGCTGTAGCTTCCCCACCCCCCTCCCCCCATCTCCCCTCCCCCCATCAAGGCACTTATGAGAAAGCAATCAATGAACAAGCAATCATTAACAACTAAGATGCTACAACAAAGAATTGATGCTTCTTCTCTCTCCCTTCCTGTCTGGCTCTGCCAATATAGAAATTAGAGAGAAAGAAAGAAAGAAAGAAAGAAAGAAAGAAAGAAAGAAAGAAAGAAAGAAAGAAAGAAAGAAAGAAAGAAAGAAAGAAAGAAAGAAAGAAAGAAGAAAGGGAGGGAGGGAGGAAGGAAGGAAGGAAGGAAGGAAGGAAGGAAGGAAGGAAGGAAGGAAGGAAGGAAGGAAGGAAGGAAGGAAAGGAGGGAGGGAGGGAGGGAGGAAAGAAGGAAGGAAGGAAAGGAGGGAGGGAGG
Organism: Saccopteryx leptura; assembly: GCF_036850995.1. Lineage (NCBI taxonomy): Eukaryota > Metazoa > Chordata > Mammalia > Chiroptera > Emballonuridae > Saccopteryx > Saccopteryx leptura. Next base: position 25,110,048 of record NC_089512.1, on the reverse strand, counting down.
GAGGGAGGGAGGAAGGAAGGAAGGAAGGGAGGGAGGGAGGAAGGAAGGAAGGAGGGAAGGAAGGAAGGGAGGGAGGGAGGGAGGGAGGGAGGGAGGAAGGAAGGAAGGAAGGAAGGAAGGAAGGAAGGAAGGAAGGAAGGAAGGAAGGAAGGAAGGAAGGAAGGAAAGAAGGAAGGAGGGAGATAGCCCCAGATCTCGAGTTTATAATGGCAGGCATTTTCTGTCTGCGGGTCAGCTGGGCTCTGCTGGGCCCTGCAGGGCATGGTGAGAGTAAGCGCTTGGCCCACGCTGCCGGTTGGGCTCAGCTTGGCTCCTCCTGTCTCCTCCTTAGTCTGGGGCCAGCAGCTGCCTTTCTACATATTCTTCCCACAGTGACGGCAGAAGTATGAGACGGGGTGACAGGAAACACCTAAGGTGTCTGAAGACCTAGGCTTGGGACTTCCCCACTATTAGTCTATATACATTCCATTGGCCAAAGCAAGTCAATGACCAAGACTGACAGCAAGCAGGTGCAGAAGGTCCTGGACCCGCAGCGATCATGGTCAGGACAAGGAGGGAAGGAAAAGGTATAAACCTATAATCAACCTTTGCCTTAGAAACTTAGTTATGTTGTTGTGGTGTTTGTGTTTTTTTTAATAAGTTCTAATGTGTCTCTTGGCCCCATGCTCCCCTGCGTCCCCTCCCCTGTGCCTTCAGCAACCCTGCACGCTTCTCAGACGCAGAGGTTACCACACTGTGCTCACGGGCTCTCTGTGCAGCTCCCTGAAGAACTCAGAGTCCTACGTCATTCAGTCCTGGACATTTCGGCACCTGATGCTGCCCCCGTATACTGTCAGCCACAGGGGGACTCTGTGCTCTGCCCTCTATGGTAATATGTGCTACCGTCAAAATCATACATGTTCAGTATCTTTATGCCCTCTAGCCTAGAAGCCCCGTGAGAACAGTAACCAGTACCACTTTGATCATGGCTAAATATCAATGCCAACTTTAGTGGCTGGAACCTCATGGATCCCTAAAGTGTTTGTTCAACTGAATGAGATGGTCCTAAAATGAGCAGCACAGTTAGAGCCACGGAGGGGTACTCATGTGAAACCAGGACATGCCAAGGTTTCTCAGCTTCCTCTTCTGTAAATGGGGTTTATGATATTAAATTTACATCATGAGAGTGATGCAAGGAGTAAATACGGTAATTTATGTAAAAGCCTTAAAATACATGTGTATTGCAAAAACTCGATAAATAAACATGTCATTGATGGAATGGGAATACAGAAAAACAAATAAAATAAAATATAATAGAAGGGGTTTCATTAGACTCATTCCACATCTCATTTTTCTTTTCTTAGTAACAAGAGAGCAAGTCTTAGTAATCCCAGACTATTTTATTATCTACTTATAAAGTTTGGGGAAAAAGAGAAAGTGTCAAAAGATTCGCCCCCTGGCCTGACCTGTGGTGGCGCAGTGGATAAAGCATCGACCTGGAAATGCTGAGGTCGCCAGTTCGAAACCCTGGGCTTGCCTGGTCAAGGCATATATGGGAGTTGATGCTTCCAGCTCCTCCCCCTCTTCTCTCTCTCTCTCTCTCTCTCTGTGTCTCTCCTCTTTCTCTCTCTGTCTCTCCCTCTCCTCTCTAAAAAAAAAAAATGAATAAATAAATTTAAAAAAAAATTTTTTTTTTAAATTAAAAAAAAAAAAAAAAAGATTTGCCTCCTCTAATTTTAGAGTGATCACGGAAATGATAGGGTGAACCCTTAGCCTGGGAAGGACGTGAAGAAAAGCCAGCATTTCTATTCGACTCTGTGTTACAGTAGCCCTCTGGATGACTTTGCCCCAAACTGCAGTGACATTAGAGTACACATCCTGTGTCAGTGAGACATGAGAGAGGGCTTAGGCCAGTCTTTGGATTGAAGAGGGAAGATAACAAGGTCAAGTATCCCAGGAGGCGAGACAGGAAGTGGAAATCGAGAGATGGGTCAAAATCTAGAATGCTAAGTGGAAATAACCTGGACGAAAGCCTCCTCGGAAACACTTGGAGAAGTTAGAAAGGTCGCTCGTCCTACCGCAGAACGTGGGAGACTGGGGCTCAAATCATCTTAGGTGAATATTGAAAAAAACGCAGTGATCCCAGAAAACTGAAAGACTTGAAGTCCTCGAGGTGACACCAGTATTTATTGAGTTATTCAGATTAGGTTGCTGGTACCTCAATCTCTGAAAAGTTTGCAGAGTTTTTGTATTTTTTTTCCACCTTCCATTTTATTCTTGCTGTTACTCATTGTTCTCAGTCTACCGGAAAAGGACTGGCTTTAACATTCTTTGCTCGCCCGCTTGCTTGCTTGCCTGCTCTCGACATAAAACCAAGGACACATGCAAAGCCAGAAACCTAGCGCAGGGACATCTTCTGTGCTGCGCCCCCTCCCCGGGTCTCAGGATCAGTGTTCAAGGGAGAGAAAAGGCAGGTCACAAAGAGGAGGAGGGTCACTTACAGGCTTAAGGACAAACTTGTTTACTCTTAAATATATACTTTGCTCAGAGTCAGCAAAAGCTGAAGTCATCATGCCTGTGGAACCGCATTTGCATATATAGTATAAATAAGAAAAATGAATTTAGCTAGAGCATGTCCTTAAAGAGATTATAAATCCACTCTCTTGACTGGAGAGCTGGGCAGGACTTTGATTGGTATATAAGGATATGTGTTGCACTTGAAAGTTAAGGGAAGCGAAAAATTTGGGAAAGGAGCCAGGGGGAGGGCATATTACCATGGGAACAATTTACTCCTAGAGAGCCATCTCCGCTACTGAAAACTGCTTATACCTGGCTAACTTCGTAGACATTTATTCCGCAACGAAGTTTGGCTTATGGTGAGTTAATAATTAGATCCTCTTTGTGTATAGTTCAAGTGAAGGCCACTAGCTATGACTTCACTTTGGCTGGGGTTTCCCTGTAATCCATTTAGCAAATTAAAGAGATTACTTTGATTGGTGCCATTATCTCCTATTCTCTTGCGGGTGAACCACTTAACCTGTGCTTAATTGAAAGAGATAGAGAGGGTACAGTAACAAATACAATCAAAAGGAAGGGGCAATAGGATCTGTAGGCCAAACAAATGATCAGCACTGGGCTAACAATAGCAGATTAGAGGTGAGATCAATTAATTAGAAGCTATTGTAGGCGTTGGGTGGTTGCCAAGGTTTCTAATAGCTTAAGCGATCATGCCAGCTCTGTTTAGGAGGATTTTAATGACTGGGAGTTGATGTGGTTATTTCAATAATTACTTACTTTTATAATTACTTCATTAGACTACTAAATGTATTACTTCAGTGAGGAAGATCTTTATCTACCCCCCTTACCCCCCTCCACCCCCACACCATGTATCCAGCCATGTTGGAAGCTACATCTTCCCATAGAGACGTCTCGACCGTTTGGAAGAGGCAGTGGTTTGAATCTCGCCATGCTTGTGTTGTGTTAATAATTCTATATCACATCCCTGCCCTGGAGGGTCTGGGCTCTGTATTTGGAGTACAGAGATATAATTGAGGTGCTGTGTTTGAGGTGGGCGCAAACACAAAAGCATAATTCCAATGCAATGTGATAAAGGCTAGGATAGAATTGTGCAAAGAGCATGTGTCAATCACAGTGTGGTTGAGGAGAGGTCATGCTCGTTGTTTCGAGCAGAACGGGATTTAACATAGGGAATTAGGTATCAGATCTGGACTTCCGGTACCCGACTGACCTCACCTCCTTCTATCCCCTCCTGCTTTGACCGCCCTGGACTCTTGTTCTCGGAATTCCCTGGTCACACTCCCCTCCCTGACTGTTCTCCTCGTTTGGAATGTTCTTCTCTTGAGTACCATGGCCAACTCTCCCTTCCTTCAAATCTTTCCTCAAATGTCACCTTTTCAGCGAAGTTCACCCCAGCTGTCCTCTTTCAAAGGACACTCACTTTCACTTCCAGTACTTCTGATTCCTTATACCATTTTATTATCTTTTTTTCAGTTTCTCAGAGTACTTAATTTTTCAAATACAAAGTATTTGCTTAATATGTTTAGTCTCACATACATAGCAGAACGTCAGGTCTACAGACAGGATTCTGTGTCTCTGTTCACTGATGAGCCCCAAGGGCCCGTATCCGTGCCTGAAATAGAGCGGGTGTTGGGTCAATGTTTGCTGAGTGAATTAGTCGCTTATTACATCACTGGAAGAGCTGGGAGAGAGGAAGCCAGAATGCTGCCACCAGAGCAGGGGTCCCCAAACTACGGCCCGCGGGCCGCATGCGGCCCCCGCCGCACTTCCGGAAGGGGCACCTCTTTCATTGGTGGTCAGTGAGAGGCCCATAGTTCCCATTGAAATACTGTTCAGTTTGTTGATTTAAATTTACTTGTTCTTTATTTTAAATATTGTATTCGTTCCCGTTTTGTTTTTTTACTTTAAAATAAGATATGTGCAGTGTGCATAGGGATTTGTTCATAGTTTTTTTTATAGTCCGGCCCTCCAACGGTCTGAGGGGCAGTGAACTGGCCCCCTGTGTAAAAAGTTTGGGGACCCCTGCACTAGAGCAATGGGTTCAAGGTCACAGCATCATAGCTGGGATTCATAGTTTAGGTCAATGGTCTTCAACCTTTTTACACTTGAGGGCAGTGAAAATAGGAGAATTATTTTGGGGATTGTTAAGGCAGAAATCACCCTCAACGTAAGCAATTTAGCTAAGATCATTGTGTCTATAAATGTTCATACACATCAGGGTGGTTAACTCTTTTGCAGACCTGCATGAAATTTCTGGTGGACCGGTCCCTGGACTGGCAGTTGAAAAACATTGGTTTAGGTGACCTGGTTCTGCTGGTGCCCCGGTGGGACAGCTCGTCACTGCGGCCACTCGGGTCCTTGGGCACTTCCTCATCAGCCTTCACGGCCACAGAACAATAGCTTCTGCTTTATCTCCCCACCCCCCAAACCTCAAAGAAGACACTCCGACTGGTGCAGTATTTACGTTTTCAACTTCTCAACATAGAAAGAGGTATAATCAAATATGGGGAAGCCAATCCCACCATCTGCCCTGGGGCCCTATGGGCACGTGAAGAAGAGAGCCACTGTCCCCCCTTGCAGATGGGCACACTGAGACTCAGGGTGGCATCACGTGCTCACAAGAAAGGCCTCTCCCAGCAAGTCAGTCACCGAGGGAGGCTCACCCTCTGGTCTCGTTCTGAAGCGCTGGTTACACCCCACATCCTCTCTCCCGGCTGCTCACAGCATAGTATTACTGAGGCCACCAGCAAGAGTCGAAGTCCTCACAAAGGCTCTGCCCTCTGCGAGAATTACGGCGGTGAGCCCTCCCTAGCTTTTGCCAATGTGGACCAGACCAGAAAGCGGGGCTGGGCTGGTGGAAACCCATCAGAACCTGGAGAGCAGCGACTGAAACGGCGACCCTTCTCCGTGGCAGGTCCTTTACCCAGTCTAATTAGATCGAAGGACATTAAGTGACCTCTGTCTCTATTTTGGGCCTGACCCCAAGTGGAAATCCTTCGGTCCCTCTGTTCCTCAGCACTGCTGTCACATCCGTCGGGCAGGAGGCCACATAATTGCTGAAATTAAAGCGTAATACCTGACACCTCAGAGGTGGCTCACCAGCGCCTGTGAATATTTATTTAATGGAAATGGAGTAAGTATGACCTTGCTGGGTCAAACTGACTGTTTCTCTCCCTGACACACCTTGTGAAGGAACAGAGACATTTTAAGCTGTGGATCAATAAGGTCATCAGCTGGGAGGCCGCTGCACCAGGCAAGGTTATTCCATTACCAAGAAAATTCACAAGCACGTCTCAGGGGCCAATTTGTGAGTGGCAGTGGGTTAGGGCCCATCACACAGGGTTACGGGTATGACCTCTAAGTAATTCTACCTTGGGCATTTCTATGGTAGGGCAGGCAGCCTTCTAAAATCACTCCTAATGATCCCCGCCTCCTGCCATGCACTCCCTGTCTAATCCCTTCCCTCTGTGCAGAGTGAACTCTAGTGACTTTCTAATTAATAGCATATGGCAAAAGTGATGGGATGTCATTGCCAAGATTAGGTTATAAAAGACTGATTTCTGTCCTACAGATGCTCTGCTCTATCTCCCCCTTCCTCCTCCTCCTCCTCCTCCTCCTCCTCCTCTTCTTCTTCTTCTTCTTCTTCTTCTTCTTCTTCTTCTTCTTCTTCTTCTTCCTTTTCTTCTTCTTCTTCTTCTTCTTCTTCTTCTTCTCCTCCTCCTCCTCCTTTTCCTCTTCCTCCTCCTCCTCCTCTTCTTCCTTCCTCTCCTCCTCCTCCACCTTGTTCTTCTTCTCCCTCCCCTTCCCCTTCTCATTCTCATTCATATTTTCTTCTTCTCTCTCTCTCTCTCTCTCTTTCTATCTCTCCCCTTCTCCCCTCCTCTCATTATGATGCTTGTTTTGATGAAGCAAGCTGTCATGTTGGAGAGGCCTATATGCCGATCAGTCTTCAGCCAGTATCCATTGAGGAACTAAGGCCCTCAGTCTAACAGACTGTAGGGAGCTAAATTCTGCAAAGATACACATAAACTTGAAAGCTGATCCTTCCCCATTCAGGTCTTAGGATGACTATGGCCCAAGCAACACCTTGACTGCGGCCAGTAAGAAACCTGAAGTAGAAAACCTAGCCACACCATGCCCAGATTCCTGACCAAAAGAAAAGGAGAGATCAAAAATGTTGTGTTTTTCAAGCCACTAAGCTTTGAGTAATTTCTTATGTAGCAATAGTAAGTATAATGAGGGAGGTGACGTTCTAATATATGAGTACTCAGTGCTCTATAAATTCTTATAAGATGAAAGGTAGGAGAGGGCCTCAAGGTACTTAGTAAAACCATTTGGACGTGCATTTAGGAATATTCAGAATTATAAATTAAAATCTTGATGCCCTGTTTGAACAGTAGTTACATTTACCAAGTGTCCTTAAAGTAGCTCTGTGAGGTAAGTGCCCCAGTATTCATTTGTATACGTGCTTATTCATGTATTCACCCATTTCTTTTACCTGTGCATGTGCAGGTAATAATATAGAGTCCTTATGGAGCTTCCAGTTTTACAAGTGAGAGCAGGATTGCCTTGATGATCACACAATGAATGAACAATTAAAACCTGAGATGAATTTTCCAAAGGGTGTGAATAGTCCTAACAGAGGAGATTGATGCATGGAGAGGTGTGATCAGAGAAGGCTTCACTGAGGAAGTGATGTGGTAACTACTGAACAGTGAGTTAATGCTAATAAAGAATGAATTAACTAGCTAAATTGGGAAAGGAGAAGCTTTCCAGTCAAAGAGAATTGTATATACAAAGACCATGTGTTGGGAAGACCCATTGATTATTTGATGCACTCAAGAAAAAGGATGTGAGGTATGTGGGCATGTGGTAGTGAGATGATCAGAATTATGTTTTGGAAAAGTCACTCTGGCCACGCTGTGGAAAACCAGCTGGAAGGAAACATGGGTTGACCCTGGGAGACCAATTAAGATGCTCTTGCAGTAACCCAGATGGGAGAGAGCGGTACATTTCACTTGGGTGGTGCCTGAGGGCTGGAGAGAGGTAAGCACCTTGAAAGAAACTTTTTAGGTAAAGTAGACAGGCTGATTGATGAGTTGGAGGTGATGCAGAAGAGGTGTTATGACTATCTCCACCTCAGATGAGGCACTGAGTATGAGTATCTGTGTATAATCACCAGTGCACCCATGCAAATACATCTATACATACTCAATAACACGGGTGTCCATGTGCACACACATGCATATATAGGTCTACAGGAAAGTTCTGTCCATTTCTATCACAACAAGTTTCGACAGGTAAGCACATGTTTATTTGGCGCATGTGTACCTCTCTATTTTTATCACTTAGTCATGTATACTAACTGATGTAGCAAATTAACTAAAACAAAGTTGATTCACGTTAGTCTTATCTGTGAAGCAATAGTGTACCCATGGCTACGGATAAAGTTCATATACGCCACTGTATTGTATACGAATTTCAACAAGGAAGAAATGCTACAGAAGCATGTAGAAATTTATTGAAAGTGTTTGGTGAAGGTACAGTTTCTGACAGGACATGCAGAAGATGGGTCGAAAAATTCGAAACAGGTGATTTCAACCTTACTGATAAGCTACGTTCTGGGCGACCATCTTTGATCAATGACGATGTTGTTAAGACCATGTTGGAGCAAGATCCTTTTCTGACAACATCGGAGATCGCAGAAAGGCTTAATTCAGCTCAGCAAACCATTTCGGACCATATTCGGAAGATAGGATTGGTGTGGAAATATATTATTTAATAAAGTTTATTGAAGGTAAGAAAAATTTGTATTTCATTTTATTCCAAAAACAGACAGAACTTTCCAGTAGACCTTACATGTACACACACACAAACTCAAAATTATTGCTAGCACCCACTTTCACCTGCCCTCCCTATTTTTGTTTTCTTTAATTTCTCTATCTTAATCAAATGCCATTCTCTAGCTATCTAACACCATTCAATTAATTGCAAACTTCTGATCCTTGTGTTACAATCTGTCTTGAATACATTCTCTCCTTCGCCCTCTGATGCCACCCGTCTAGCACTATGGCAGGAGCCTTTGCACGTGTCTCCTCCCCTCCAGCCTCTTTCTTCTCCAGTGTGTCTTATGCAACATTCCTGGATTGGCTTTCTTCAACCACCTCTTTCATCATAACAGACCCTGTTCAAAGACTTCAAGCCCTCCCCACTACTCAGCTTAAAGTCCCACATTCTTACTCTGCCCCTCAATTTGTGTAGAGTCCCTCGTTATTATTATTCTTTTATTTTGGTTTTAAAGAAAAGTTCTTTACTGTGTGTGTTTATGGAGGAATGTTTTCCTTTTTTATGTTTAAATGATTTTTTTTAATTATAGTCAACATACAATATTAGTTTCAGGTGTACAGGCTAGTGATTGGACACTATATAACTAAGTGATCATCCCGATAAATTTTGCACCCATCTGACACCATACATAGTTTATTACAACATTGACTATATTCCCTATGCTGTACTCTATAACCTTGTGACTCTTCTGTAGCTACTAATTTGTACTTCTTTTTTTTTTTTAGAACATTAAATTTAATGGGGTGACATTGATCAAGAAGATAACATAGGTTTCAGGTGAACATCTCTATAGCATTTGAACTGTTGATTGTGTTATGTGCCCATCACCCAAAGTCAAATCCTTTTCCGTCACTTGTATAATTATCTCTCTTTACCCTCTGTCCCCCTCCCCCCTCCCCTGGTAACCACTTCACTTTTATCTATGTCCATGAGTCTCATTTTTATATCCCACCTATGCGTGAAGTCATGTAGTTCTTAGTTTTTTTCTAATTGACTTATTTCAATTTGTACTTCGTAACTGCTTCACCTTTTTCACCCTTCCTCCCAACCTCCCTCCCATCGGCAACTGTCAAAATGTTTTCTTTGAGTCTCTTTCTGTTCTTCTTGTTTATTTTGGTTTTTAGACTCAGTTGTTGATAAATATATATTTATTTATTGCCATTCTATTACTTATATATTTTAAAACTTTTCTTCTTAAAGAAGAACCTTTCATATTTCATGCAATATTGGTTTGGTAGTGATGAGTTCCTTTGACTTTTTCTTATTTGGGAAGTTCTTGATATGTTCTTTGATTCTAAATGATAGCTTTGCTGGGTGAAGTAATCTTGATTCTAGATTCTTAATTTTCATAACTTTGAATATTTTTTGCCAATCCCTTCTGGCCTGCAAAGTCTGTTGAGCTGTTAACTCACAGTTTTATAGGAGCTCTCTTGTAGGTAACCAAGTGCTTTTCTCTCACTGCTTTTAGGATTCTCTCTTTGTCTTTAAACATTGGCATTTTTAATTATGATGTATCTTGGTGTGGACCTCTTTGAATTCATCTTTTTCGGACTCTCTGTGCTTCCTAGACTTGTATGTCAATTTCCTTCACTAGGTTAGGAAAGTTTTCTATCATTGTTTCACATAGGTTTTTAATTTCTTACTCTATCTCGTCACCTTCTAGCACCTCCATGATGCAAATATTGGTATGCTTGAAGTTGTCTCAAAGGCTTCTTATACTATTCTCATATTTTGGATTTTTTTTCTTTTTTCTGTTCTGATTAGGTATTTTCTGCTTCTTTATCTTTTAGATCTCTGATTTCATCCTTGACTTCATCTACTCCACTGTTGATTACCTGTAATGTATACTTTATTTCAGTTAATATATTCATTTCTGACTTTTTAAAATGTTTTCTAGTTCCATTTTTATGTTTCCTATTTTTTTGTTGTTGAAGTTCTCACTATGTTCATCTACTCTTCCCCTAAGTTCACTCAGCATCCTTATAACCAGTGTTTTAAACTTCACATATAGTATATATATATATTGTTTGTATCCATTTTGTTTTCCTGTTTTTAATGAGGTTTTGTTCTATTCTTTTATCTGGGATGTGTTTCTTTGTCTCCTCATTTTGGAAGCCTTCCTGTGTTTGTTTTTCTGTATCAGGTAGAGCTGCTTTGTCTCCTGGGCTTAATAGAGTGGCCTTACTTAGTAGATGTCCTGTAGGGTCCAGTGGCACAGCCTTCCTCTTCACCTGAACTGCTTACTCCGGACACACCCTCCTGTTGTAGTCGAGCTTTGATTGCTGTTGGGACATCAATGTGAGGGATTTACCTCCAGGCTGATCAGCTGCAAGGACTGCCTGCAACCACTGTGGAGGATCAGCTGTGCAGAGGCTCACCCCATGGAGCAGGACTTTCTTCAACAGCGCTCTGGTGCCCGCTGAGTCTGCTCCTTGAGTGTTTCACTTATGGAGGTGGTCAGGTGGTACTTACATGTGGTCTGAAGCTGTCCACTGGGTACACTGGCTTGGGGCCTCCTGAGAGGTGCAGGCCAAGATCAGCTGTCACCTATGTTGTTCTCAGGACATCTGGCATGAGCTACAAAGTGGTCTTCAGATTGCTGCTACTTGTGCTGAGTTTGGAGATGCCCAAGGAAGGTCAAGACCAGCTGTTGCTAGGGCCACACCTGGGATCACTGAGCAAGAGGTATGGCCCAGATGCTGCTTGTTTTAGAAACTTTAGGAAAGTCTAAAGTATGAGCCAAGACAGGCTGTTTGTATAGAAAAGCCACTGGAAACAGCTTGGATGGGCCTATATATTGGGTTGGGGGGTACAGGTCTCAGAGAATAATCAGGGTGGGGCCAACATTATGAGGCAAGTTGATGGAGTCTCAGATATGATGCCTTCCTGCTGGTTCTGCAGGGGTAGGGCCCTCTGCCAGCACTTCCATCTGGGAGAAAGCTGCCCCTCCAGCTCTTATCTTGATTGATGTCAGACAATTCAGTTTCTCTCTGTATGTCCTTGGTGCTTTTTGAGCTGCTTCCCCAGAGCTGGTGTTCAAAGTGAGTGAGTCAGAATAAGACCATGCTTTGGTTCTTTAAGAGGAATGCCAAGGTCTCTAGACACCCTCTGTCTGACTCAGCCATAATCTCTGCTGCTTTTTATAGCCAGAAGTTATGAGGGCTTCTCTTTCTGGCACTGGAACCCTGAACTGGGGGGTCCTAATGAGGGGTTAGTACCCCCTCACTCTTTAAGGAAAACTTCTGCAGCCAGGATATCCCTCTAAATTTTTATCTACCACATGGAAGTGTGGGACCACCCTGTTCTGCTCCTCCTACCCATCTCAGTGTGGCTTCTTTATATCCTTAGTTGTAGGACTTCTGTTCAGGAGATTGCAGGCAATTCTGAATGATGGTTGTGCTGTAGTTTAGTTGTAATTTTGATGTGGTTTGAGAGGACAGGAGTACCGCATTTACCTATGCCACCATCTTAACCAGCACTCCCTCATTATTTTTCTCATTTTTTTGTCCCTCCCCCACAGCTGGCCACTTGAACATTTTAATAGTACCTAATAATGGGCAAAATTCTTTCTCATGTTCATAAGAGCCCTACAAGGGTGGTATTTTCACATTTCACAGAGGTCTAAATTAAGGCTCAAAGAGATTAGTCCTTCACAGTGAGTGGCACCTGTATTGATTCTCTGTCAATATTTCTCGTTACATCTATTTTTTAATTTATATTTCTTTTTCAAGAAACTTTATATATCATGGCCACAAATGAAGATATCGCTACCACTTATAGTGCTATCTCTTTGTTAAGGGGAGACTAGAGAGGCGGTGGACACTCATTGCACCTATGAAGATGTTCTCCAGACTCTATATTATTAGATGCAATGAAAGAAGCAATTCGTTTCTCACTGTGTGGCTCAGTTTTGTCATTTGTATCTGTGTACCACATAAATTAATTCAAATTCTACCAGTGATGCCGGCTTTGCATCTTGGTGGGGGGAAAAAAAATGCGTTGATAAAATGCACATCATCCTGAACAAAGTTAGTCACCCTGATGCTCTTCTATAGATTCTGGTTGTCTCCTTTTACTACAGACAATGAGCATCTCCTTCTTTCTCCACCTGAAATGTATTTCTGACATGGTGATTTTCCCCCATGTACTTTCTATTCCAAGCCACATTTTCCCCCCTATGTTTCTACTTATAAGAAAGAGAAAGAAGCTAAATTTTTAGAATAAGCAATTTCTCTACAGAGAGTCCCAAGGCTGCACTCATATCAAAGCTAAATAACCTCTCATTCTAAGGGATGCTGGTCCCACCGGCCAGAACTGAGGTCATTAGCAGGGCAGAAGGAGGAAGTGGGGATGGTAAATGCTCCCATCCATCCTGGTCCACACATAGACAGACACCCTCAGCCTCCCTCCGTATCAGGCCAGCAGCCTTTCCCAGCATCGGGAATCACATTGCAAATTCCAGCTCCTTCTCTATGATTTAAATATTTCAAAGGAATTTCCCTTTGTCAACTGAGGAAATGCATGGAAAAACCTTTTATAAATTGCAAAATGGTCTACATAAATATAATATCTTGTGATTTCCTATTTCTCACTTTTTAATTTCTTTTGAAAATTAAATCCAGAAAGGATGCAAACAGACATCTTGAGAAATCATTGTAGCTTGTGATAGAAACATCTCTCTTCCATTCGATCCTAGCCATATTCACATAGAGCTTGATAGAAGCAGATGTACATGAGGTTACAAACTTAGACATTCAATGTGCATTAAAAAGCAGGTAGGGCAAAGAAATTTTTTTTCCATTACATTTTCCACAAAACTGGTGAACTTTTTAAAAATAAAACTTATACTTAATAAAAAATCAAATATTGAGTGCATTTGTACAGTTAAGAATATGATGTTTAGTATTAAATGCAAGTGGCCAAATAGCAAAAGCATGGTCAAAGAAATTCAAGCTGCAAATACTATAAAGCAGTTACAGGAAATTGTCCACTGTGGTTTACAGGCAATACTGCATTTAGCAATCAATTCTGTTTGTGCTGTAGTCCAGGCTTGAGGAGAAAGAAGGGAAATGGCTAAGATGCCCTGGGATATAAAAAATAAATAAAAATAAACACAGAGCCACAAAATGAATGATGTAGAGAGACTTTGGAACTGAGTTCAAAAGCAGACCATAAAGCAGTTGATCACTTCTTCCCTTCTTAATCATGCCAAGGCTGGGGGTGGGAATTACTGCAAGACTTGGAGCTGATTGAGGCAGAGGACACAGACAATGTGCTATTTTCTTTGGTCCAAATCTTTGGTGAAGAATAGTTTCAGTATTTTTTTTTTTTTTTGCTGCCCCTCAAAATCAAATACCAGCTGCACATTCATTCAAATAACTCTATGAGCATAGGACATGACTCCAACCAATTTGCATGTATGAGGGACTCTACCCCAGGTGGTATCAATTTGGTGACTGATTACCTGGCCACAGATTGTCTCTCTCCCCTGGAAATGCTTTCATTCCTGATTACCAGTAGAACTCCCCCAGAACAGAAACAATGAAAGAGATGAGCCAAGCAAAATCATCCCAGAGCCGCCATCTTCCAAGAGAATATGTCATCCTTTGGAGTTTTCCTCCTGTCTCCCTTTTCACATCTTCTCCTAATGATTGAAATTTCTGTTCTTAACTGTCCCTGCAGAAATTGGAGACACTGACTTTTCCCCTTCTGTTCTTTTTTTCATAAGCCTCCCTTTTATGCAAGTTCCCATTCATTGACCATTTCCCAACAGTCCAAAGATCAAAATCCTCCATTATTCCTCACCCTGCATTCTCGATTTGTATTTGGAGACCTACAGTTTTGGAATGATAGTCCCTCCCATGATCCAAAAATGATACTGACTCAGTTATACTGAGTAACCATTGAGACACCATTGAGGCAAGGCTTTATGGGGTCATAGTGCACACAGTGTGGCCTGGAACGATAAAGAAGCCTTTTCAGATTGCCATGTGGTAGGTTAGAGTCCAGGTTTAGAGACAAAGGAAGTTTAATTCAATAAGCAGTTCTGTCTCCCATGTGCTGTGTTACCCTGGACAGATCCCCTCTGTGTCTGACCCTATTTCCTCATTCATCAAAAATGAGAAATAAGACATCTCTCACAGGGATCAGAGACATATGTAAAACCCTGAGCATGATCATGGACACCTAGCCAATGCTCGATAAAAATAGTTTTATGAACTATAGGCTATAAAAGAGACAGAATATGCATACTCCCTGTCACTACCAACCATGGCTCAAGCACCAAGTTATCTTTCCAAAAGTCCAGGCTTATCCACAGATGTTTTTATTGTGTATTTGTGTATTAAGTCTGACAACAGTATGTAACTGTGGAGAGGTTTAAATCAACAGTGGCATGTAATCATTTATTAAACTTTGGCAAAAAAAAAAAAAAAGAAAGATTCTGTTCTCCATAACTCACTACCACTTGAGATAATTTCACTTGACTTCATTAAGCTTGAAGAATTGCACTTTCCCTTCACCCCTTTCTTCCTCATACTTACTTAGCCTCTCCAACTCAAAAGATAATTGCTCTATTAACAAATGTTTATAGCATAATAAAAGAGTGGGAGGGAGGAAAAGGATTTTTTTTCCTGTCTAGGCCATTCCCTTCAGTTTCTTGGAAGTACTAGAGAGCAATGGAATATAGGCCATAAATTATTTTTGGAATTAAACCAAAGCATTCATTTTTCAGTCACAGGCAAACAGTTTTTAGCCAAAAGACTCCAAGATCTTGTGGGGAATGAGGCTACCAGGAATTCCTCGTGGCTGAAAGGATGCCACCACAACTCTGAGCTTTGGAGAAATCCTGGCTTTACTGGAAATCAGGAAAAATCACTGGCAGGTAGTGGCAGAGGCTGTGGAAATCCCCCGGTGGGGCTTGGAGAGGGGGATTTAGGGAGAGCCTTCTGGAGAATTTTCCCTTCTTTGGGCTGATGAAGTGTTGGACTCCTCAAATAGAAATCTCTTGTAACTATGCTGAATTGTGTCTGCCTAAAACGCATCTGCTGAATTCCTATCCCCCAGTACCTAAGAATGTGACTGTACCTGGAGAGAAAGCCTTTAAAGAAATAATTAAGATTAAATTAAGTCATTAGGATGGCCCTTAATCCAATCTAACTAGTGTCTTTTTGAGAAGAGATTAGGACAGAGACACAGGGAGGAAACAGACCATACGAAGACACCCAAAAATGACAGCCATCTACAAGCCAAGGAGAGAAGCCTTAGAAGAAATAACCCTACCCATGCTTGGTCTCTGATTTCTAGCTACCAGGCTGCTGTTTAAGCCTCCCAGGCCATGGTATTTTGTTACAGCATCCCTAGCAAGCTAATACAGTGCGTTAAGGGACATATGCAACATCCCCTTGTGGCTGGGGAAGATAACTCCTTCATGGTCTCCCCCAGAACATGCAAAATCTCTAAGGAGTAGCCTTGAACCTAGGAAGCTTCAACTGGATGCATGGTAACAAGGTTCAGGAGACAGAAGTGACCTTACTGGTGCAGGTTACCTCCTTGAAGAGACTGTGCTCCGTGCATAACCAGCCTCTGGCTGTCTTGACTTCTTTCTAGGACACTGTTCCCTTTTCAAGGACCTTTGAGAGTGAAGAGCACACTTAGCTTTCTGCTCAGTCCTCTGCCTCTTCCCTTCTCCTTCCCCCTCCTCCTCCTCTCCTCCAGAACATCAACTTTGGTTTGTTTTGACCCGGTGGTAATGCTTTCCTTGAGAATTCTATTTAAAATTACCCCATCATCAATGCCTAAGCCCTGCCCTCACCTCTGACCCTGGAATTTTCTATGGCTTGCTCGTGGGGCAGGGGGGGGAAATGTGGCAAGATTATTGTTAAAGAGACCGTTTCTGCAGTACCACAGATCACCTATGTCACCCTGGGCAAGATTCCCTCCTTTCTGTAATGCCCGTTTTAACTTCTGAAAAAAACGGAGGGTTTGGGGCAAAATTATCTTTAAGATCCCTCCCTCCAGCATTGACAAGCAGTGATTCTAACCCATCTGCTCAACAAAAAAATGTAGACACATACATCTCTCCCCTCGGGTCACAAAGGCACGGCCCACTCTTGGCGATCACTTTGAATTCCAACATGGAACGCTGTGCAATCTGTACAGTTCCTTAAGCAATGAGCGCCGCACCAGCAGCAGCCGGTCATTAACGGGCCCGAATAGAACAATTAACTTTTCTTTGTACTCATGTTTGTAAGGGCTGTAAAAAATGCTTGTCCTCAGTCTCGCATGTAAGAAGCCATAATTTAAGAGAGGTGTGTGAAAATGCTCGAGCCAGATGTTTGGTTTTTTTGTTGTTGTTGTTGTTTTTAACACACACAGCTTGTTTGCACACTGCCTGATAACCCAGTCCCGCAGTCCGGCCTCTGAGGATAACTAAGAAAAACCTTGGAGATTGTTAGAGAGGAGCTTCACCTGCCAGTCTGGGCTGCAGGATCTCTATAGCAACCAAACATAAATCAAGGAAATGGCCCCTTTTGTAAGTTGGTTAATAGGCACAACATGCTTCTTTAGAAAATCCAACCATTCTTTCAATAGACTTTGATTGAAAGTCAGCCTTTTCTTCAGACACATTCACATTCACATCTAGTAGCAGCTTGTATGGCTGTCCACGGGCTAATTTATTACCCTTTAAAGATCTGGCAAAGAAAAAATGGCTCTCAGAACAATGTTTACATTCAGAGGCATAAGCACGGAGTCACAAAAGAGCATCCTTTTGTTCTGAACTTGGAATATTAATCTTTAACCTAGGACTTTAACACCCCTTCCCTCTTACGGGCTTCGACAGAACCTCTCCTCTCATTAAAATTTTACCAATTTAATAGGACTTTGTTTTTACTACGTGGGAAGGGGGAGCAAGCCTTCCTCCCATTGTTTTTGCCAAACTCTGATGGAGATGAATTGTTGCTCAGACTCCTGCCCTTTGCTCGGGGAATAGTCTATTTCAGGGGTTGCTGCTGAGGGATGCTGGCTGTCTCCTCCTCAGTAGGAGAACTGGGCTGATGAACAGAAAGACAAGGGATGCTCCTCGCTCCCGTTCAGGTAGCAGGGAAGGACCCTCGGATGGAATGTTGGCCCCTCACACCTTCATCCCACCAAAAATGTAATTTGAAAAGGAATCCAAGAAACGCCCTGTATGGAGCCAGCCCTGCCCGATGTCACAGAGCATAAAGACAAAGTGGGACACACACTGAGGGCCTCCTTTCATGTGGGTAGGGTCACGTCGCTAAGGACGTGGTGCACTTTCTCTCAGGGGTGGGGGCGGCCAAACCCTGGGCCCTGTCTTCCTTTGAGGTGGAGAGAGGAGACGACAGGGAAAGTCTACAGAGATAAACCTTTGTAGTTTCGTGTTGTTGTGTGTGTTTTTTAAGTAGATTATGGGATGAAAAAGTCCTCCTACCTAAAACAAGAGGGAGCTTGCGTGGCTCTGTGTGGCGTCATAGCCCGGACGAGGCGGGGCAAGGAGAGATTTATATGAACGCCTCCCTCTTTAGCTCTCTTACATCCTCAGAGAACAGACCCTCAGGGGCTCCCTGCCCTTTGATATGGTCAGCTGTCCCCACTGGCGGGGGGGATAAAGGCCTGGTGTCAACGTGGGCATGTGGAAATGTACCCTTTGTTTTCATCCGAGCACTGTTATGAAAAGAAGTTGTCTCAAGCTCTTCAGGGATGGTCACTCAGAAGTAGCTTTTGCCTTAGCATTAGCCTGAAGATTCTGTTCCGGTCTGTGAAACTGAAGAACCCCCCAAAATGGGAGCAAACTAAGTACCGTGTGTTAGAGGTCCCCTCAAGAGCAGGAAAGAAGTCCTAAACATTGAGTGAAGGGAGTCGGGTTTTCTTTTCTGTGGCTGGGGCGGGGGCGGGGGAGGCGGAGGTCACATGAAGCCCGAAGTTGAGCTATGCTCATTATTTACAGCCTGAATGTGCAGTCACACTACTAGGTTAGACACTTGGTGCATAATTTTTTTTTTTTTTTACCACATGCCTATATTCATGTTCTGACACACCCTGGAGAGACTACAATAACCATAATTGTGGACAAAGGCGTTGATTGGTCAGTGTTCAAATCCCAGCTCTGCCACTTACTGATTCAGTCACTTCGGACAGTGACTTCACCTCCCTCAGTTTTCTCAGTTGTAGGATGAAGCTATAAGAGTACCTACCTCATAGAGCTGTTAAGAAGATTAATTGTGTCGGAATAAACCACTTAGCCTGGCCCATCATAAGCCCTCAAATGTTAGTTGGATAGTTAGTTAGTTAGTTAGTCAGTGAGTTCCTATTAACACTTTGAATGTTTTTGTTGTAGTCGAAGCCATTGGATTGTTGATATTATTCACTACAGGAAGAATGCACATTACACTACCCAACGTGCAACACATTTTCCAAGGTTAGGTGACATTTTGCAGAACACTGAACAAAAAGAAAGTAATTTCCTAAGGCGGGAGTTACTTGTTAAGGAAACCCAGAGATAGGACTCAGCTTGTGTCTATGGCAATAACATCCAATTTGCCTAAAACCATCATGACCTGGTATTGCCAGAACTTTCTACAATCCTGTTTGATGAAAACACGTCAGGTTTGAGAGTCCCAGCTATGTGTGTGTGTGTGTCTGTCTGTCTGTCCATTCTTTGCCACCAAAATGAAGAGCTGGTTCTCCCCACGTAGCCTTGCCAGTCCCACAGGGTCACATCCTAGCTGCACTTTTCCAGTTTAATCAGGGAACACGGGGGCCCAACCTCACAGGTCATAGCCAGGAGTAGCTACTTAGGCCTCACTCGCCCTCACTCTGCTCATTTGTTTGAAGGCTTTTGTTCCTTTCAGTAAACCTTCTCAGCCTCAGCCCAAGTGTCAAGGAGACAATAACTTCAGAGGAGGTAAGAAGGGACCTTCACCAAAGAATTCACCAAGGAAAATACAGCTTGGTTCTCAGAGGAAAGGCCCCCCCCCCCCATCTATAATAATTTTGTGAACAAATCACAACTTGCCAAAAGATCAGAGGAATTAAAAAACTGACTAGGACTAACATTTCAAAAAGAAAAGAAAAGAACCTATTTTGGTTGTTTTGTCATTAGTTAAGAGTTAGATTTTAAGTGTCGGGAACTTGCTGAGGAGCAGCGCGTTCTAACTGGAAAGGTCTAAGTTGTGGAGAAAGCCATCTGAACCCCAAGAACTTCAGAACTTACTGTGTGGCCCTAGTCAAGTCCTGCTCTTGATTTCCTCCCAGCTGTCCGTCAGTCAGCATTCAGGGAGGAAAAATAAACACCATTTCAGCAATTTCTAACAGAAGGAATTTAACATAGAGAATTGGGTTGGTGGAGGAGCTGAAAGAAAAACTTTGGAAGTTGGGACAAGCCAGATGTTAGCTTCAGCTGGAAGCTGCTTCTCCCCCCGCGGCTGAAGGGACCGTAGGAAGAGGCGGCGCTGCCAGAGCCCAGGAGCTGGGCAGGTGGTGGGAGCTAGAACTGCAGAGGAGACTCGGCCACATCTGGAAAGCCTTCCAAAGCAGAGGGAGAGAGGGCGTGTTGTCCTGGCTTCTCCTCTCTCCTGCCCCGCCCCTGGCGGAAGCTTTCTGGGAGCCCTGTATTGGCTTGTATCAATGCTTTCCCAGTCTTTCCCCTACTGCTCCTGCAAAAAGAAAAAGAAAATCACAAGCCTTGCTGATTTGCTCTCAGATCCATTCTCAGTCTTTCCTCTGCTCTGCTCATTATTAGAAGGGACCATGACATATAAGTAGATAATAGTGGCCTAATTAATCCTTCACTGTGGGATCAGTCTTTTACCCTAACCTCATGGGATACTAGAAAGTATTTCTGGCCCTGGCCAGTTGGCTCAGTGGTAGAACATCAGCCAAGCATGTGAATGCCCCAGGTTCGATTCCCAATCAGGGCACACAGGAAAGCAACCATCTGCTTTTCCACCCCTTCCCTTCTCCGTTCACCTTTCTCTCTATATCTTTTTCTTCCTCTTCCACAGCCATGGTTCCATAGGAACAAGTTGGCCTCAGGTGCTGAGATGGCTCCATGGCCTCTCCTCAGGCACTAAAATAGCTCAGTTGTTGAGCAATGGAACAGCAGCCCCAGATGGGCAGAGCATCACCCCATAAGGGGCATGCCGAGTGGATCCTGGTTGGGGTGCATGCGGGAGTCTGTCTCTCTGCCTCCCTGCTTCTCACTTAAAAAAAATTTTTTTTAAGTATTTCTATGTGTTTTCCTCTAAAGATAGTCTTAACCTGTCCATTTTCCCAAAGAACCTTACATAACCCTAAGTGGTAGACTTATATGTTCCCATTTACCATGTAACTCTCTCTTATGTTAGAGAAGCAATATGGTGTAGTGGTTAAGAACAAGATTGCTTAAGTATTTGGTTTCAAACCCTAACTGTCTCTCCTGTGCGATGTTGGGCAGTTTAACTGTTTTTCAGTTTTCTCATCTGTAAAGTAGGATTAAGAATAGTCCCAAACTAATGGCATTTTTAAAAATTTGCCTAATGGGTGAGGGCTGTGTTCAAAGTGTTAACTGACAATTTTCTCAGGCTCCACCTAAAGTTCTAGCATGTCAGTGTCCTGCATTAATTGCTATGATAGGATGATGTAATGGGATTTTTTTTCTGCCTCTTTTTGACCAAAGGTACCAAAAACGCTGGGTATTAGACACCAACCTAAGTGTAGGTAGATGATCAAACACAAGAGGGAAGGTGTTGAGAACAAGCACCATGACCCTTCAACCCATCACCACCAGCAGCCACAAGAGAACTAAGAAGTGTCAGGAGGGACCACAAGAATACGTGGAGGGTTCAGAGAAAGGGGAGCTTCCCGTCACACGCTAAAGGTGTTTCTCAAAAGGTTGTCTCGTTAACTAACTCAGTAAATGCCCATGGATTTCTATAACAGGGACTTAAGGTCCAGTGGAGTCAATTGTCTAAGAAAAACGCATTCAAGGATGCATAATCCAACATAATGTATAAACTCAAGGGACAGTTGGACACCAAGGAAGGCAAAATTCAATAAGCCTTGAAAGAAGAAGTTGAGAAAAGGATCAGAAGACAAACGTGTCATGAAATGTTTCACAAACGAACAAACAAAAAGTATCCTCTCACCCAGAGGAGAAAAATCTGAGAGCAAGACAGTGTAGGGTGTATCCCAAAAAGACTCTTCCTGTCCCAAAGGGGCCAGGAATTAGGGTTTTGCACAAAGCTGCTGCTTAAAAGAAAAGGGAGATAGCCACGTCAGCAGAAAAGGAGAGGGTGGGAAGTAAATTTACTTTTTTGTAGCTTGGGAAACCCCGGGCAAATTACGTCCTCGGGACTATTTCATCATCTCTAAAATGTTGATTGTAATCGTACCTGCCCATTGACATTGATGTGAGGTTCAAACGCGTTTGTTTGTGAAAGGGCTTAGCAGGGTACTTGGCAGATGGTAGACATCCAAAATTCTTAGTTCAATTATTTTAATTATTTGGTGGTAAAGGTCTGGAAAATTTTTTTTAAGAAGAGTAGGGTGGAAATGCTCTGGATCATTGGTGGGGGGAGGGGAGGAGAAGCATTCATTCCACCTGGGAGGTACAACTTATTCCCTGTCCAAATTGTTTCACTGATTAATGCAGGGATTCTCAGGGACCCATGAACTGGTCTATGTCATTATTACTGGTTATAATTTGAAAGCCCTATTACTCCTGCTTTCTTGCCTGAATCCATAATCCATTTAAGTGAAGCAGACATCTCATTAGTATGTCACCCCCAGCAGTGCTTTACTCCCCGGTCCTTCTGGAGAAGGTATTTTACAGGGGCAAGCAGATATTTCTTCCAGGATCATGGGTGGTCCCTAAGGCCCATGGCTCAATTTGGTTCCTGGAAACTATGTTTTGTAGAGAGCTCTCATTTCCTGCATGTCTGTGATCTAGAGAAAAAGTTAAATGGCTAAAGATCCAGGCCCTTCATCTGACTTCTGTGGACTTGAAGAGTTCTACATCTGTAGACTTCAGGATATGCCTCTGGGACGAGCGGCAAAATGGTTTGTGTCTATGTAAGTGAACATCTTTCTGAAGAGAGCATTCATTGCTTTCTTCACATTCTCAAAGGGTTGAGAACGGGCTTAGGACAACGAAAAGGAATTAAGATCTAGACTTCCCACCCACAGGAGAATCAGACCAATAACTAAAACATAGGACTATGAGAAAAAGGAAGGGGCTAGTAATAAACTCATTGAAACCTACAACCTCCCCCTGCCGACCCCTGACCTGGCAGTGGGAAAACTTCTGAGGCTCCAGAAGCCGCTTTTCTTTTTCCCAATTTATAGTTTATTTTTAATTTTATTTTGGATTTAGACTGGCCAAAGGCTTTCCTGCCTTCTCGACAGAGATGTAATATAATATGAGCTCATAAGAATCATGGTTGGTTTGTTTTCTGGTAATCTGAAACAACTTTTATCAAAAACCTAATTCACAAGGAGAAGATAATCATGCAGAAAAAAAACAGATATTTGTGGGTATTTTTTTTTTCTTTTCCTTTAAGATATCAGGACTACAAAGTATAATTTTTTTTCTTTTTGTTTTCTCCCCTGTTCAAAACAAGAGTCAGTCCATTTTCCCCCCCTCATCCTTCTGTCTAGTGTCACGCATGGGATTAATTAGACAAGACGAGTCACTGAAAGAACATTTATCTTTATCCAAGAGATTGTTTTTATAATTTTTTGATGCTGTCCTAGCATTTCCACTTTTTTAGTGGCTTTTTGTAATGACGGATGGGCTCAATGGCTTTTAATGCCTGGTGAGGCAAGCATTCTCTTATGTGTGTGTATGTACATATGAGAGACATTAATTTTTAATTTACTCTGTTTACCTTGAGAAGCTGCCAGTGGATGATTCAGATATTCCACAGAAAGGGGCTTTTCTTTTGTATTATAGGACAAAGGACAGCTAAGCATGTGTTCTTTCTTCAAAGCAGAGGTTCTGAGGGAGGGGGCCAATGGTATTTATTTGTGCAGCTTACCAAAGGACCACTTTAACTATGTAAACACTCACATAATTTTATTAAGAGTTGCTACCAAATCTTTTCATCTAGCACAGGCTGAAAAATTAGGCTTAGACACAGTGATAAAGAACCAGCATGGGCTGTTCCCATGCTCCTTTGATTCAACAACTCCTTGTGTGTCTGTGTCTCAGAATCAAGGAGACTTGATTCAATCAAGGAGTGGAGAGTTTAGGCTGGTCCCTGCTTTGCAGTCCCAGGTGTGACAACAACATCAGGAATTTCCGCAGTTTTCATCACCTGTCGGGGATTGGAGTGCCCCAGGAGGCTGGAGGCATGAGGTCTGCTGATTCTGAGGAGCAGCAAGACTTCCTAGCTCTCCTGGGAGGGCTTGGGAATGGAATCTACAGAATTACAAAGGCTTTCTAGCAACTACTCTATACAACCTGATTCTGGAGGTTGGAGGCCTTTTCAACTCTCCCCAAATTGTCCAAGAATTATTAGGGGTCTACGCAGACGTTAAAAAGTCCATCCTGCTTCCACAGGCTGGGAGGGAACTGGAGAATCTGAGCAGGTCACTGCTGCTGCAGCCGTGAGGGGCCCTGTATCCGGACTGCCATGTGTGATGCTCTTCATGTTCTGCACTTCTAAGGGGACACCCTTAGCATGGTAGGACATAATGGACTTGGGTACTTATTAAAATAGTTTTCTGTCAGCTGGCATTAATGTGACTTATTCTCAAAAAAATCAGTGTATTAGCTCAGTTTTAGGGAATATAAAAACTGTTATTACTAGTGCAACTTTCGTTTTTATAATAAATAGCATTTAGTGAACATTTACTAGAGAATGGTGGTTAATTGCTTTTGACCTCTCCCTTCAGGACAGGCTTCTTAACATGAATTTGGAGGATCAATCATCTTTAATAGGGAAAAAATATATATATTTTCACTATCAATCACTCTTAACTGAAATGTGGGGTTATGCATGGAAGCAACCAATTACTATATTATTAGTAGCATCTATGATTTCTTTTCATGTCACATTTAAATTGTTGCAATATCTCAAAATATTATACATGCTTATTTATCACTATTTCAAAGATATGCTAACTGTTAAAAGCTAATATATTAATGAGTTAACAAAAAGCAATATATCACACATTGTAAAAAAAAAAAATTTTAACTGTCTTAATAGGTTTCCTTTATAATCCTATATATTTTATGTCATAAAACACTATCCTGAAAAGGGGTTTACAGTTCTCACTAGCCAACTAACTGGTACGTGGCACCAAAAAAAAAAAATTAAGATTATTTTGATAAAAGAAATTAAAGACTAGAAAATATTAATTCCTTTGTCTCTCCTGTATAAGAATCATTTCCTCCCACCACCACCACCCCACACACACATAGCTGACTGTGGAAAAGTCATCATAATTGTATGAACCCACCTGAACAGTTTGGCTTTACATCTAATTGCCATTCAGTATAATTACAGCTCTGCATGGCATTAAATATATATCAAATTGATTTTTAGTTCATTTGATTCGATTTCAACACCGAATCGTTCATTTCCGCAGTCTTTATATTTCCTAGTTTATGCCTGAGTAAGATATGGTTGAAGAGTAGAAGATATCACATGAAATCACTTGAGAATCACTGCTCTAAATTTAACCTGTGCTTCCATTGTCGCTGCTGCTGTGTGTCTGATAAACACTCTCTTACATGACAAAAGATGACACTGTTTTCTACACAATATCCTTGCATTGTAATTTGTTCGGCATAAACACATGCTTCTCAATGTGGAAAAATGATTAAGATGCTGCAAAATGTGGTACAACTTCTAGATCATGCTTTTGTCGAACACGTGCCAGAAATACTCTGATTTTTCACGGCATGTAAGAAGTTCTTTTGGGCAAAACACAGTCTCTCCGTAGCTTCTCAACCCACATAGTCTCTTGGACAGACCATGAGCAGAGACGATTTAGTCTCTGAATCATTCATTCCAGTTTCTAGAAGAGAGAATATGACTGTCCAAGTCTGCTGTGCTTCTGGGTCCATTCAGGGGGCCATGGGGAGAAGATCTCATAGGACAAACAATTCTACAGGGACCCTGATAGGTGGGTAGTCCTCTGAGAAGAACAGAGGGAGCCAACACCTTCTGTAATGGGGTTAAAAAGGCTTAAAAAGGAGAGGCCATAATAGTTATTCAGGAGAGACAGAACTATTTGGACCCCTTTCTATGAAGGTGTTTCTGACTGATCAAGAGACGTGTGAAGCCCTGGCCGGTTGGCTCAGCAGTAGAGCGCCGGCCTGGCGTGCAGGGGACCCGGGTTCAATTCCTGGCCAGGGCACACAGGAGAAGCGCCCATTTGCTTCTCCACCCCCCCCCCTCCTTCCTCTCTGTCTCTCTCTTCCCCTCCCGCAGCCAAGGCTCCATTGGAGCAAAGATGGCCCGGGCGCTGGGGATGGCTCCTTGGCCTCTGCCCCAGGCGCTAGAGTGGCTCTGGTCGCGGCAGAGTGACGCCCTGGAGGGGCAGAGCATCGCCCCCTGGTGGGCAGAGCGTCGCCCCTGGTGGGCATGCCGGGTGGATCCCGGTCGGGCGCATGCGGGAGTCTGTCTGACTGTCTCTCCCCATTTCCAGCTTCAGAAAAAAAAAAAAAAAAAAGAGACGTGTGGAGGAAGACCAGATTAACCGTTCTTTCCATGTTCAGATATATATATATAAGGTCTACCAGAAAGTTCTGTCCGTTTTTGGAGTAAAACAAAATACAAATTTTTCTTACCGTCAATAAACTTTATTAAATAATATAATTATTATTAATGATTTCTTGCCAGCGTGACAGCAATTTGTATATCCCATTTTTGAAAAATGTTTTATCTTTTGATGGGAAAAATTGAACCAGTGTTTGTTTGATATCTTCTTCATTTTTGAATATTTTGCCCTTCAAAAGATTTTGAAAGGACAAAAACAAGTGATAGTCGGAGGGTGCTAAGTCCGGGGAATATGGTGGATGTGACAGACATGCTTCTGTAGCATTTCTTTCTTGTTGAAATTCATAAAAATTACAGTGGCGTAAATGAAATTTATCAGTAGCCATGGGTACACTATCGCTTCACACATAAGACTAACGTGAATCAACTTTGTTTTAGTTAATTTGCTACGTCAGTATGTATACATTAAGTGATAAAAATAGAAAGGCACACACGCGCCAAATAAACATGTGCTTACGCGTCGAAACTTGTTGTGATAGAAACGGACAGAACTTTCCAGTAGACCTTAGATATTCAGGGAACATAAGTGGGCCTTTTACCTGAGTGTCTGTTTCAGGTAATTTTTATGTACATTGTTTCATTTAATGCTCAGATTTCCCCAGGCTACATCTGCCAATATTTATCTGATGGAACTTCTTTATAGGATTCTAGTCCTCCCCTTTAATGCTGACTATTTCCGGGAGTCCCCATTTCCTGCACAAAACAATTTCCTTGCGTCTCCAATGAGTATCTAACATATGGCGCCAACCTCCCCCATGTGGGCCATTTTCCTGCTCTTCTGCTTGGTTTCTTAACTGATGGCAGCGCCTGACGCCTGTGCTGTTCCTGCAGATGTTAGGGCGTGCTTCTCCACCACCACCATCCCAGTGCTGATGGAAACATTCTGGAATTAGAGAGTGGTAAGGTTATGGTTACACAGTTTTGTGAATATACTTACAAGCACTGCATTGTACACTTTAAAAGCGTGAATTATATGTTATGTGAATTTTATCTCCACTAAACTATTATTAAAAGAAAACAGCAAGTTTTCACCAAAGCTGGGCTGTACTCCGGTGGAGATCATACTAGGTCCTGCAAGGATAATTTCTCTTATCCTGCACTTCTGTGGTTTGGTGTTAGAATATTGTTCTCTATGTCACAAAATTTGTGAGTGAGTGTGTGTGTGTGTGTGTGAGAGAGAGAGAGAGAGAGGGAGAGAGAGAGAGAGAGAGAGAGAGAGAGAGAGAAATCACTTTTTCAGAATTTTTCTTTTCATCCTCATTTTCCAGGTGGTTAGGGGACTGGTCTAGAAGATCATCTGAATGGCAGGTTCTGTGCTCTTCTTAGAATGTCTCCAAGAGGCCTGACCTGTGGTGGCACAGTGGATAAAGCGTCGACCTGGAAATGCTGAGGTTGCCGGTTCGAAACCCTGGGCTTGCCTGGTCAAGGCACATATGGGAGTTGATGCTTCCAGCTCCTCCCCCTTCTCTCTCTCTGTCTCTCCTCTCTCTCTGTCTCTCCCTCTCCTGTCTAAAATGAATAAATAAAAAATAAAAAAAATTTTTAAAAAATGTGATATGGAGTTGGAGAAAAAAAAAAAAAAAAAAAAAAAAGAATGTCTCCAGGCCAGTTGGTTTAGTGGAAGAGCAACAGCCTAGTGTGTGGATGTCCCAGGTTCGATGCTGGGTCAGGTCACACAGGAGAAGCGATCATCTGCTTCTCCACCCTTCCCCTCCTCCTCCCTTTCTCTCTCTCTCTCTCTCTCTCTCTCTCTCTCTCCCCCTCCCTCTTCTCCTCACACAGCCGTGGCTTCATTAGTTAGAGCGCATCAGCCTGGGCCACCAGAGCCACCCACATGCCTCAGAGGCTAAAAATAGCTCAGTTGCGCTTGGCCTGTGGTGGCTCAGAGGATAAAGCATGGACCTGGAATACTGAGGTTGCTGGTTCGAAACCCTGGGCTAGCCCAGTCAAGGCACATATGGGAGTTGATGCTTCCTGCTTCTCCCTTCCTTCTCTCTCTCTCTCTTCTCTAAAATGAATAAATAAAATCTTTTAAAATAAAAATATATCAAAATAGCTCAGTTGCAAGCTCGGCCCCAGATGGGCAGAGCATCGGCCCCAGAGGCAGCTGTCAGG
This sequence comes from Saccopteryx leptura, assembly GCF_036850995.1. Taxonomy (NCBI): domain Eukaryota; kingdom Metazoa; phylum Chordata; class Mammalia; order Chiroptera; family Emballonuridae; genus Saccopteryx; species Saccopteryx leptura. Next base: position 25,081,780 of record NC_089512.1, on the reverse strand, counting down.
TGGGTTCCAGGGTGCATGCAGGGAAAAAAGAATGTCTCTGACCCTCTACCACCAGAGCCTGGGTTTATTCCCTCGAGTTCTTCCCCAGGAGGCTCCTCGGTCCTTCCCACGAGCAGCCACATGGCACGCACAGCAGCTCCAGCCCCAGAGCCTGGTGCACACGGAGGAACTCGGGGAGGTATCATTATCTCCATTTGCGGATGAGAAAACCCGAGCTCAGAGAGATTGTGACCCGAGAAGCAGAGGAAACTGACGCTGATTTTTATCCTCACAAGTTTGCCGAGACCCTTTCATCTGATTCAAGTGCTTTTAACACTGAAACCCTGTTGACGAACTTCATCATAGGACTTTCTGTTCGGTAATAACTACAATTAAGCTGGGACATAATATCTGACCACAATAGCAAAAGCTGAGCTGGAATTAATATTTTTGAGCTAGCCCCAAAAGGAAGCAAAACAAAAGGCCGTAACTGAACAAATACCAAAACGAAGACCCCGTCCTGTCTGTATGTAGCTTTTGTCTCTCATCCCCCGTGGTCCTTAGCTGGGCAGACACTGGCCGGCACCCACCACGCGGTTGAAACCCATCAAGTGAAAATGATTTCTTTGCTGCATGGCGGCTGGCGTTCGTCATCTCTCCTCCCTCGATAAATGGGTTGTTTAGATGCTCAGGTTTCCTCCTTTGTGAGACTCCGGTACAATAACAACTTACCGCAATCACTGGCAGAATTTCAATGGAACTACTTCTGAACCCCATAGAGCCACCGCCAGCCTGGCGGAATGTTTGCATTTTATTTTATTTTGTTTGGTCTTAGATTTTTTTTTTTCTTAATTGCAGAGTCTAGGGTTCAAGAATGCAGGGTGCGTGTGGGTGGCCCACTGGTTTAAAAAGACTTGGGAATACAGCCAGATCATAGCCAGTACAATTCTGAGGCTTCGTGATACCTGGTATGTAAAAGAACCCAGAACCGCTCCAGAGTTCCAGAGACACAGAGCATGATGACTCCTCCCAGCACCTTCTCGCCTCTGCCACCTGCACGTGGAGATGTGAGAGGAGACACAGTTAACCCCCTTGACCTCAATAACAGAGGGACACGCACACCATTCCTTTGCTGATTTTAAAAGTAAAATAGCCTTGGCCCTGGCCGGTTGGCTCAGTGGTAGAGCGTCGGCCTGGCGTGCGGGGAACCCGGGTTCGATTCTCGGCCAGGGCACATAGGAGAAGCGCCCATTTGCTTCTCCACCCCTCCCCCTCTCCTTCCTCTCTGTCTCTCTCTTCCCCTCCCTCAGCCAAGGCTCCATTGGAGCAAAGATGGCCCGGGTGCTGGGGATGGCTCCTTGGCCTCTGCCCCAGGCGCTAGAGTGGCTCTGGTCGCGGCAGAGCGACGCCCTGGAGGGGCAGAGCATCGCCCCCTGGTGGGCAGAGCTTCGTCCCCTGGTGGGCGTGCCGGGTGGATCCCGGTGGGGCGCATGCGGGAGTCTGACTGTCTCTCCCTGTTTCCAGCTTCAGAAAAAAAAAAAAAAGTAAAATAGCCTTAAAATGATGCAAAATAAACTCAAGTAGTTCTTAAACTTTGCTGCACATCAGACTCACCCCAGGAGATTGTAACGATCCCGATGCCCCGGCCCCATCCAGGTCAATGACATCAGAACCTGCGGGCACTCCTCTTTTGACAGTCCCCAGCTCGTTCCAGAGGGCAGCCAAGGATATGTACTAGTGCTCCGGGAAAATTTACATCTTAGTCAAGATTTGCATTCTAATATCCAAGGCAGAAAATTGAGAACAGAGAAAAGGACTCTTGAGAATTCCATTAAATTGCTCATGAGCTAGAGTATAAGTGGCATGGCACCTATAACCCAGAATGGTTCATGTAAGTGGGGAGGCTTAGTGCACCCACGAATGCACTACATGTAGTAAATGGTACATATGCAAATATATATATATATTTCTATGTTAATTTCATAACTCAAAGCTCACATTGTGTTGAATTTAGGCTATTAAAACGCACAATGTGTTCCACTGTCCAAATGTGGAGCCAAAATAATGTTCGTATAAATCAGGGGTAGTCAACCTTTTTATACCTACTGTCCACTTTTGTATCTCTGTTAGTAGTAAAATTTTCAAACCACCCACCGGTTCCACAGTAATGGTGATTTATAAAGTAGGAAAGTAACTTTACTTTATAAAATTTATAACGCAGAGTTACAGCAAGTTAAAGCATATAATAATAATTACCAAGTACTTTATGTCGGATTTTCGCTGTTTGGCAGAATAAATCTTTATAAAACAACTTACTATAGTTAAATCTATCTTTTTATTTATACTTTGGTTGCTCCACTACCACTCACCATGAAAGCTGGAACGCCCACTAGTGGGCGGTAAGGACCAGATTGACTAGCACTGATATAAATGATTAACCTTTAAATTTTGGATGACCCAATATCAATTTTAAGATCTGAGAGTTTTCATATCATTCGTAGCATATGTCCAGGGGTTTACGGAATAAAGTGGCCTCTTACATAATATACAAATTATGGCTGAACCCAGAAGCCAAATGGCCAGATGCCCAGTTTATTACTGTATAAGTGTGGCAGATAGTTAAGGCCTTTCAAAACCTGGCTGTACCTGATTCCTTTAGCCTTATTTTTATAGCCTTATTTATAGTAGAGTTTCTTGACTCAATTCTGCTAGTCTCCTCTTCGCTTAACATTAAGTGTCTATTCCATTCCCACACACCCACACCTTTGTTCAAGCTTTTGCTTCTAGTTTGAATGTCCTATAAATCCCCTCCACTTGCCTGGGACCTCAAACATACCCAGCACTGTGCTCCATCCATCAGAATCTACAGTGCTCTAGTATTATCTTGTTAGACTACCCAACATGGTACTTCATTAGTCAGCTTGCTTCTAATCTTTGGGACTTTTTTCATTGACCTTGATCAATTCCATTAGGTCAATCCACCCTTGGAATAATCCTTGGCACTGTCCTTCTGTCATTCCCAATATCTAATCCTGCTAAAAGGCTATGAGCTCCATCTTGAAAGTCATCCAGAATCTACCCACTGCTTACCACCTCCAAAGTCCAAACTACATTTGATCTCACTTGAGTTATTGTAATAATCCCCCAACAATCCTCTCTGCTTCTACTTTTGCCCTGATGGACTGGCTTCCACATATCAGCCAGAGTGAACCTGTAGGTTGTCATTGCAGTCATGTCGCTCCCCAACTCAGAGCTCTCCAATGGCTCTCTCATCACCCTTAGGATGAAATCCCAAAACCACCAAAGTCTGCAAGTCAAACTTTGAGTTTTACTATTCACATGAATAATAATAGCTAGTACCATTTAATGAGTATTTACTCTATATGAGGCACTATTCTAAGCCTTGTACCTGGTGTACGTGATGGGAAACTGAGGCACAAAGAGGTTAGAAGACTTTCACAGAGTATGCAGCCAGTAAGTGGTGAGCTGAGATTTAGACCTGGTCCACACACTTGACCTCTGACCCACACTGCCTGTAGACAGAGGATGTACTAAATTGTGCTGCAAGCCATACTATCAGACCCTCATTTTAATTGCAAATGTTTCTGTAAGGAGCCCAGCACCCTATTTGTTGTTTTATGTTTGCAAATGTATCAGTGTGTGACTAACTGTTGGAGGAAAGGTTTTAAGGAAGGAAGAAAAAAAAAACAAGAGAAGGCTGGAGCCAGAATTAATTAGGGAAGCCCAAGTTGCTCAGACAGCAATGTCCCGGAGCCAAGCTGGAAGCCAAGAAATTTGTTTTAAAAATATGATCTCTCCCAAGCTGAAGATTACGTCAAATATATGGTGATATACCACCCAAAAGGCAAAGCCACAGTTTGCTTGTTTAAAGTCAGTTTTAGGTTGGTTTGGCAGCTGCTCAGAGCTGCACCACAAGCAGTGGGCTGCAGTTCCTGGACAAGGGTTGGAAAGTTGTCTAGAAAAAAGAAACTGTGGCCCTTCCAGCCCAGGCTTTCTTCTGCCTTTGGAAGGATCATCCTTGGCCCACAAACATCAGGCCGGCCAGCCAATGACGGACTTCTGCAACTGCTACATCTCAGTGACAGTGTCCACCCTGCTTTCTATCTTGTGAAGAAGGAGAATTCCCATTTGCTGAGTAGCAGAAAGAGCTTCGGCTTCAAGTAGAATTCCCCAAGAAAGAGTGTAATATCACCTAGTGGTATAAAAAAAACAACCACACGGAAGGATCTTTCGGATATCCTGGTACTAGGATATTCAAGTGTGAGGGGTAAAAAGCAAGTAAGTGATCAGTGGTTGGGAACATTCAGTCAAGTGATTCAACCTGTCTGGTACCCCCACCCTAGTCCTGACTATCCCAGCTCCTTCTGTTGATTCTGTACTTAAGTGACACTCAGGTGGCCCAACTGGAGCCATGTAAGTATTTAGGAGAAAGAGTTTTTGAAGGCTTAGCCTGGCCCCTCCTCCACTATATCATAAACAATTGAGAATCCGAGAAGAAAAGGCCAGTTACACACCAGGAAGTATGGCACCCCGTTTTTGGCGAAGGGGAGTGAGAAAGCATTGGGTTTCATTGATCGGGTCTCCGTGGCAGGCCGGCCACCCCCCAGGAAGGCCTGGTATTCCTGTCCTCTCTGTGAACCTGCCTGAAAGGGATACAGGAGTTATTGGGTAATCAGGACTTGTCAGCACCTCGGTTATGCAGGATGGTTCAATCCGATAATGTGAATGGAACCTGTAATAGTGCTGATGAAAAGCACTCCAGTTTCAAAAGGGCCTTGAATGATTTTTTGTTCATTTTCTGTTTACATGTAATGTGTTATTGATGTCATTACCTTATAATACAGCGGCTTGTTTCATAGAAAAACCAGGAATTATTCATTCTTTAAAAAAAAAAAAAAAAAGGGACTAAGAAGGAAAAGAAAGAAGGAAAGAAAGAAACCCTGTTACGTGAGGAAAATTGCATTCGAATGCTGCAACTGAAACATATTGATTTTCTGGCACCAGACTTTTTAGATTAAAAATGCCAATACTAAATCCTTTCATGACCTATAGTTCATATGAAGTTCGCATGTCATTTGCTATTATTCTGAAGGAAGAAAAAAAGCTGAATCTTTAATGCAAACATAGTTGGAAAGAAATGTCTGCCGTTTCTACAATTTGCATATCATTATAATAATGCCCGATTATGAGCTGAGCATGCTGATAGTCGGGGGGGGCCGGGGGGGTTGAACATTTCTCTGAGTTTAAATCAAAAACTATTTATCTGTTTTAATTGTCTGCTTGTGTTGGCTTCATTCTTCATGGGAGATGTGGACGTACATACTTCCATTGTCCGGTCCTGGGGAGGGTGGCATGTTAAGCTAATCATGCTAAGACACATGCCTTCACATTCTACCAGGGTTGGAGACCTACCTCTGGTCTTACTGGAGCCCAGAAATTATTGATGGCACCTATTAATTGTTCTTCCAAGTTACTTAAGAACTACTATATGGCCACATAAGTTCCTGGCATGGTCCTAATTTTATTACCTACTGACTGACCATCTCAAAAGTCCCTCGGCCATCACATGAATATCTTGATGTCATCTCTGGCTGCAATTTTGTTTTCTTCCAATGTGCCATGAGCCAGGTTTGAAAGGCAAGCAAAAATATCATTTCTAAAAACCCATTTTCTGTTACTGTCTTCAAGACATTATCACAAATTGTTGTGCTTTCTGCGGAGTTCGCTCTACCTCATGCGATGCCAGGGGCTATTTGGTTTCCTTGTCTTTGGACAGATAGATATAAGTGGATCCTCTCACATTTTGGCCTGTGTCTTTATCACTAGAAGGAGGATGGGTACTCTACGAGTGTAGATTTCTTGGATAAACAGCTTCTCTAGATAAAATCCTTCTCGGCATCTACAGCAGGGGTTGCCAAACTATGATTCATAAACCAAATTTTACCTGACACCTCCTTTTGTAAATAAAGTTTTATTGGAACACAACCAGCTCCATTTGTTTACATACTACCAAATGGCTGTTTTCGCACTACAACAACAGAGTTGAGTAGTTGCTATAGAGACTGTAAGAGCAGCAAAACCTAAAATATTTACTGCCTGGCCCTTGGCAAAATCTTCTCCTCCAGTATGGTGGCCCAGAATAGGTCTGCTGCCGTTCAGAGCTGTGTCCTGAGCAGTAAGCATAAGCATAGGTTAAGTCGTGAATTTAAAACCATGAATTTTTGAATGAGATGAAATCCTAGAGATCACCCAGTCCTATTTCCCAACTGAATGATGTTTGATTACCCTCAATAACATTTCCAGTATTAAGAAAACTATCAAATCCCTAAACATGCCATTGTTTATTTTGATAGGAATTTATTTTTTTAGGAAATTTCTTTTTTTTTTTTAAGATGTCATTTAATTTTTTCTTTATTTTTTTATTTATTCATTTTATACAGGAGAGGGAGAGAGAGAGAGAGAGGAGAGACAGAGAGAGAGAAGGGGGGAGGAGCTGGAAGCATCAACTCCCATACGTGCCTTGACCAGGCAAGCCCAGGGTTTCGAACCGGCAACCTCAGCATTTCCAGGTCGACGCTTTATCCACTGTGCCACCACAGGTCAGGCCAGGAAATTTCTTTTTGTATCAAGTAAAAATCTATCTCCTTATAGGTTCTTTTCATTGGTTATATGCCTCTGCTTTGCAGACATATAGACAAGGATGAGCCCTCTTCAACACAATCATTCAGGTATTGAAAACTATTGTTATTTTCTCTCTGAGTGCCTTCTTCTCCAAGAGGTGCTCCAGTTTACTTCCTTTGTTCCTTTTATGGTGATGAGTCCTTTACCAATCCAGCCACATTCTTTTGGATATATTATATTAATCCATCGCCAGGACTAAAGCAATATTGCAGCTGTGGTTCTACCAGTGTGGAGTTAGGTAGAAATGTTACCTTCATCATTACAGCAGTTATATTTCCGTGACTGTAAACAAAAATTTAGTTTGCCTTTGGGGACCTTACATCTCACTGTTGCATAAAGACTTTGCATGAAATCAACTGTCTTGGTCAACTCAGGCTGCTGTAACAAAATAGCATAGACTAGTGGCTTAAACAACAGACATGTTCTTCTCATATATCTGGAAGCTTGGAACTCCAAGATCAAGGTGCTGAGAATTCCAAGATCAAGGTTCTGGCAGATGTGATTTCCTGATGAGAGTCCGCTTTCTGATTTGTAGGTAGCTGCCTTCTCACTGAAACCTTTCTCTGGCCTGTTCTTGGTTGTGTACACATGAAGAGACAGATCTCTCTGTCTTCCTCTTCTTATAAGAGCACTAATCCCATCCTGAAGGTCTCACCCTCATGACCTAAACCTAAACCTAATTACTTCCCCAAAATCCTACCTTCAATTACCATTACATTGGGAGTTAGAGCTTCACCATATGAATTCAGTCCCTAGCATCAACTGATAATAGAAAATTAGCTTGCTGGTTTTTTCTACCTTTGTCCTTTTTCTACCCTCAGTCCTACCTGCCTGAACTGTGTCTTTGTTTTTACAATGGAGCCTGATTCTTTAACATACCGAGGATTGCTTTCTTACTGGGAAAGACTAAAACAATTGTCTCTAATTCTTTCTGCCTTAATCTATCCACATGAAAAGTGGCTTCTTTTAGACCAGCGGTTCTCAACTTGTGGGTTGTGACCCCGGTGGGGTCGCCTAAAGCCATTGGAAAATACATAATGCATATCAGGTATATACATTCCGAATCATAACTGTAGCAAAATTACAGTTATGAAGTAGCCACCAAAATTATTTTTTGGTTTGGAGTCACCACAACATGAGGAACTGTATTGCGGGATCACGGCATTAGAAAGGTTGAGAACCACTGTTTTAGACTATTTGCTCTTCTCCAAACTACTTTTACCTACTTCAAATGGAAGGAAAGAAACTAGAAGCCAAGATACTTAAGGGGAGTCTGCCCTTGTTTTGACAACATGGTAGGATTGCCCTTCCTGGCTCCCTATGATTGGATGGGCCATATGATGAAATCTAGCCAATGAATTCTGAATGTAGAAGTGATCCATGTCACTTTCAAGTGAAGCATTTAAATGCCAATTCAAAACTCTTCAGATCTCTCTTTCTCTTTTTCCCTCTCTCTCTTTTTCTCTTCCTATATCTGTCTGTCTATCTATCTATCCATCTTTCTATTTATTTATATCTCTCTGGCTAGCAGCATTGAAGATGGTGGCTGTTTGATCAATCTGCATCTCAGAATAAGGTGGCTCAGAACAGTCTCCTGCCAAGTCCAGATAGACATGGAACCTGAGAGAGAAATCATCCTTTGGTTTTTATAAGTGGCTGAGATTTGAGGGTTATTTTTACAACACAACCTAGCCTATCTATCTGCTAAGCACATTTTCCAGACCCTCATTCATTCAGCATTGGGCAACTCATCGCTCAGTACCTACTATATTAAAAGCACTTGAGCGGAGGACCCGGGTTTGATTCTTGGCCAGGGCACACAGGAGAAGCGCCCATTTGCTTCTCCACCCCTCCGCTGCGCTTTCCTCTCTGTCTCTCTCTTCCCCTCCCGCAGCCAAGGCTCCATTGGAGCAAAGATGGCCCAGGCGCTGGGGATGGCTCCTTGGCCTCTGCCTCAGGCGCTAGAGTGGCTCTGGTCGCAACATGGCGACGCCCAGGATGGGCAGAGCATCGCCCCATGGTGGGCGTGCCGGGTGGATCCCGGTCAGGCGCATGCGGGAGTCTGTATGACTGTCTCTCCCTGTTTCCAGCTTCAGAAAAATGAAAAAAATAAAATAAAATAAATAAAATAAAAAAGCACTTGAGCTATCACAGTAAACAAAACAATGGTTTCTGATCTTATAGAAAGAGAGGGTTTGATCACTTACTACTGTAAAGGTCGTGGTAGACCTGGACTCCTCCCAGTACAATGTACAATGTGGAGACAGAATGCAACAAGTTCAGCCTGCGTGTCTTCAGACGTGTGATTATCAGGGAGTACATTAGAGATGATCGTGGCTGAGAGTAGAAATGCCAGGGTTTAAGTGCTAGTTTTGCCATTTACCTACTGGGTGACCTTGAGCTGACAACTTTACCAGTCTGGGCCACTATTTCCTTGACCTCGTTCTAGTCACGCTTAAATCCACTCTATACTATTTATACCAATGGTGTCCAGCCTCTACTTGAATGCTTTCAGAAACAGGACGCTCTCAGCTTCCTACAGAAGCATTACATCCATGAGCACCCGTGTCTGCCTGAATATTTTTCTTTTGCCTTCAAGCCCTGGAGCCTGGAGATGCAACCAGTTACACTTTGTGGCGATACCCCCAAGGTCAGAATTTGCTTGTAATCAATTGTTTCACTGAGCTACCATTCTGTGCCAAGCTCTGCCTTGAGCAATTAATTGCTTTAGAGTAGTGGTCCCCAACCCCCAGGCTGCGGACCAGTACCGGTCCATGGGCCATTTGGTACCAGTCCACAGAGAAAATATAAATAACTTACATTATTTCTGTTTTATTTATATTTAAGTCTGAACAATGTTTTATTTTTTTTAAAATAACCAGATTCCCTCTATTACATCTGTCTAAGACTCATTCTTGATGCTTGTCTCATAAGTTCGACAATTATATTTAAAAATACCACAGTTTTTACGCCGGTCACATAATTTTATTTTGTGCATTTTATCCGTCCCACCCTAAAGGCCAGTCCGTGAAAATATTTTCTGACATTAAACCGGTCCGTGGCCCAAAAAAGGTTGGGGACCACTGCTTTAGAGTACAAATACAAAGAATGGCTCTAAACTTACAGTTCAATGAGACTGGCAGTTAGGCACCAGGACACGACATACAGTGTGACATTGTGGGTCCGAGTCGGGAAAGAGAGGCGTAGTAGAAACAAGGGTGATCAAAAAAGGTTTCAGGAAAGGCGCTGGGCTTTTTGCCCTGCTTGGAAGGACTGTAGATTCTAGGTAGGTTGAAAGCATCAGGGAGGGGCGTACCAGACAGGAGAACAATGCAAGGGAAGGCAGAGAGGGCAAAGCTGGTGTGTTGGGAAGACAGAATGGTGTCTCACCTGGCCAGATCAGACAATGGGAGTGAGGACCAGAATCTGACCGGCCCTGGGCGGACAATTATTGAAAGAGTCCACTGGTATATGAGTTTTGAAGGATAAAATACTAGCCATCCATACTATCTTAGGTCTGTAGTGAAAGATATCTTCATTTCCTTTCTAATCAGAAGGGCCTCCCCTCGCGGAAAATAAAAGAGCTTTGCCAGTCTGGGCCTTTATACCTTTGATCACAGATTGTCTTTGTGTACAGTTTTTATTTAATTAACAATAGCTACAGTATCACATTATAGCTGTGCCTCCCTGGACAAGCCTTGTGTTGGTGGCAGATATTGCCACATCAATATAAATGGGTCAATCGCGGGCTTCCATTAGGAAGCCGGGGGTGAGGCTGACGCCTGTCGCTGAGCTGCAGCAAGACCTTCGGAGAAGGGGAATATGGAAAGAAATACCATTGCCAAATGGGTCCTATTCTTCACGTAAGTGATAGGTTTATTTTGCCTTTCAATGAGAATGGCTTTCCCCAGGGCATATATGGCATATAGACAGTTCAGGCTCATGACACAAACTCTCAAAAACCACGAGGAAAGACAGCGGGGGATACGGAGACACACACTCAAGCTGGCCCCGCCCTGGCTCAGAGCTGACCTCAGTAATTCTGTCTCCTCGTTCAGGCGCATGGGTTTCCAGTCTCCAAAGACAAAGTCAAAGGAAAACAAAACTCGTTGCTGTTGTAGTTGGTTAAAAAAAGAAGAAGAAAGAAAGAAAGAAAAACAAATTAAGGAGATATGTGAAAACATATAAATGCTGTGTTCAAAATTTAAGTCAGGGCAGATGAGTGGTTTCCGGAGATGTAGGGAGAAGCGGTTAATGAACTTGGTGAATTCGACAGCAATCATTTTTGAAATGCCAAAGAGGACGGGGGTAGTAGACAGAGTCAGAAGAAAAATTAATGTGTTCTTTTCTATAAATGGAAAGAGGGAATTTGGGCTAATTAGCTTTTGGAAAAGTAAGGTTATCGTTAAAATAATATACTGACTTCTGTAGATCTCGACAGTTTTCAAAACATGTTCAGATCCATTATTTTATTTGATTTCCATCACAAGCCTGGAAGGTATAGGCAGAGTGATTTTTTTTTAATCTTCATTTTACAGAGGAGAAACTAATATTATGAGATGTTAAAGGACTCACTCAATATGATGCAGCTAAAAAGTAGTGAAGTCAGAACTAAAAGCAGTTTTAACGCCACTCTAGCCAAGTATATAGGAGAAGCAAAGCCTGGGAGGTGACAGTGAGTTTGGAAAATGCGATCCACCAAACAGAAGAGGTGTGGCAATGTCATTTTGTGGGCAAGGGCTCGCTCTGGAGCAGAAATTGCAAATAGACGCCCAAGGTCATAAATTAGTAACATGTGAGCTTGCACAATTATAGCCCAATCAATATTTATAAAGTTGGGTTTTTTTTCATTTTCAACAGCATTTAAAAATTAGGACATTTCACAGTAAACTCAAGATTTTTTTTCTTTTTTATAAAAACAATATATCTGTCTCACTGGCCTACATTCTCACATGGACACAATCAGCTTAGGAAGAGCTATCTCTTTCTACAGACATGAGCTCTCTAGTCTGCCGCAGTCTCTACCACTCCCGATTATCTCCAGCCCTGGAGACCAAGGATTAGTTGAGATTTCTCATCACCCCTGTGCTGTTATTCTGTGTTTCCTACTCATTGGGTTCTGCAGGCATTTGAATTTGTGTCCCCAGGTCTGGGGGCAGCCTTCCAGCTTTGTCCATTTCTAGCTGTGTGAACGAGAGCAGATTGCTTCCACTCTCTAAGCTTCCGTTTTTATTTTCATTTGATGGTGGATATTTGGAAAACTTTTTTTTTTCTTTCAACATTATTTCCTCCTTGGTAAATTCCCATGTTATGAGGTTAAGGAAACCCATGTGTTTTCCAACCCCCTCCCCCCCCCCAGCATCAGGGACACAAGTGAGTGACCCTGGATCCTCCAATCAAATGGAGTTGAACCAGACTTAGATTTGACAGCTAGTGACTCAAAGGAGCATACAGGTGTGTGGTTCATCTTGCAAGAGCTACATCATTACCTCTGGGGACAGCTATAGCAGGCACATCAGGGGTACCATTCAAGCCCCCCCCCCATCAGCATTGTGGCCATGAGAGCTGGGATGTGTGTACCCAAACAGGAAGCAGCAGAGCTTCCATTTCTGCGATGATGTCAGCCATTATCTCTGGTTGTGTAACTAACTTCCAAGTGTGGCTCTCTACCTCACAAAAAAAAAACTGTGAGTTCCTTAAGATCCCGTAGTATTTGTCTTCTGCCCATTGACTCAGATTTATTCCCATTTCTCCTTTATTCTACTCTGTGTCACACAAGGTGACTTCTATAAAGTATAATATATTCTCCAAGCTCCTGTGTCAGCAGATTTGTAGCGTCCGAAGTTTATGCAATTTGGTAATCCTCTAATATAAATGTAATCAAAATTAGAAATACTGGATTATGTACAAAAGGGAGTATTTTAATGAGAAAAAAAATCAAAGCAAATTACAAATTTGAAAAATTTACTAAGAATGAGAAAAAAACAGAAAATCGAAAATAAAAAGCTAGAAAATTAAGATCATAGTCTTATTAGTTAACTATTGAGATATGGCTCTCATAATTATTTCTTAGAATTTTTGACTTTATACTCTTTGTTCATTTCTCCCTATGACAATAATTTCAATAAAAAATATAATTGATATGCTGATTGGAATAACTATTCAGCCAAGTTTTTATTCTCAATTCATAGTCATTGTGGTTATATAAATTTTTAGGATGACTGTCAATTGTGGGTAAGCCTCTATCAAGTTGCTTTCAAAGAAGAGCTGTATGATTTTAAGGCAGTTTAAGCTTAAGTTGCAACCAATTGGTTTGTCAGTAGTGTCCTCGTGTTAAGACATCTGAGCTGAAAACCAGGTGGCATGGCACAGTGGACAGGCTTGTTTTCCTGTGGGTTATTCTGACACCATGAAACACCCTTTACCCCTATCTGGATGTCAAATGGGACATTTACGTTCGTGCACACTGTACGAAGACCTAAGGCAGGGGTCCCCAAACTACGGCCCGCGGGCCACATGCGGCCCCCTGAGGCCATTTATCCGGCCCCCGCTACACTTCCGGAAGGGGCACCTCTTTCATTGGTGGTCAGTGAGAGGAGCATAGTTTCCCATGGAAATACTGGTCAGTTTGTTGATTTAAATTTACTTGTTCTTTATTTTAAATATTGTATTTGTTCCCGTTTTGTTTTTTTACTTTAAAATAAGATATGTGCAGTGTGCATAGGGATTTGTTCATAGTTTTTTTATAGTCCGGCCCTCCAATGGTCTGAGGGACAGTGAACTGGCCCCCTGTGTAAAAAGTTTGGGGACCCCTGACCTAAGGAGTGCAGGACAGTCTGACGTCTGCAGCCTATGCAGCATCCCCAGCCTCTGCGTACTTAGTGGTACCAGCAACTGTCCACACTCATGGCAATCACAGCCAGACTTAACTCCACACAGATATAAGTGGGAACCACATACATATATCCCAGCAGACACCAACTAAAATCAACTACCCTAGACAGAGGCTAAATGTTCCCAGGCCACTCAAATGCCACCTAACTTGAGACAAAGTACAGTGTGTCCGTAAAGTCATGGTGCACTTTTGACCGGTCACAGGAAAGCAACAAAAGACGATAGAAATGTGAAATCTGCACCAAATAAAAGGAAAACTCTCCTGGTTTCATACCTATTCAGTGCAGTTCGATGTGGGCTCACACACAGATTTTTTAGGGCTCCTTAGGTAGCTATCCCGTATAGCCTCTACAGACTCGTCACTGACTGATGGCCTACCAGAACGGGGTTTCTCCACCAAACTACCGGTTTCCTTCAACTACTTATCCCACCGAGTAATGTTATTCCTATGTGGTGGCGCTTCGTTATAAACGCACCAATATTCACGTTGCACTTTGGTCACGGATTCGAATTTAGCGAGCCACAGAACACACTGAACTTTCCTCTGTACCGTGTACATCTCAACTGGCATGGTCGTGGGCTGCTCCGCTGTATACACGGTGTTACGTCATCATCTGCACATGCGCACATGCTGCCACATCACCCTGCAGAAACTGGGAGGGTTTTCCTTTTATTTGGTGCAGATTTTACATTTCTATCACCTTTTGTTGCTTTCCTGTGACCAGTCAAAAGTGCACCATGACTTTACAGACACACTGTATAATGCTATAGATGTCAGAGTACAGAGAGACAGCAGTCATAACCACTAGTTAAAATAGCATAGTTTTCAGCCCTTGCTGGTTAGTTCAGTCCGAAACAAGGTTAAGAGCATCGTCCGAAACAAGGTTGCGGTTCAATCTCTGTCAGGGCACAACTGAGTGGAACAACAAATGAATGCTTCCCATCCCCTTCCCCTCTCTCCCTTCCTCTCTTTGTCTGTCTAAAAATAAATAAAAAATGTAAGGTCTGGCCAGATAGCTCGGTTGGTTGGAGTGTCGTCGAGTGCAAAGGTTGTCAGTTCGATTCCCCAGTCAGGGCACATACAGATACAGGAGCAGCTCACTGTTCCCATCTCTCTAAAAAAAAAAAAAAAAGATATAAAATTGTATACATATGACCACACTTACAAATTCTAGAGTCCACTCAGGACCTAATATAAGGGGCCCACATTGTGAGAGCCCCTTAGTCTGGTCCTCACTAACTTCCCTCTCAGTCTCCTGCTTCCAGCTTGTTTTGGCCTAAAGAAGCCACTGGCGAGGGAGGGGAAGGCCTTTGTTAGCACGTCTCTTCCTTTTATCCCTCCAGCCTTAGGACAGGTAGTGGCTCCCAGCCTACGTCTATTACCATCCCATTCAGCTTTTAGCTCTTAACAAAACGTTTGTGACCAGTTGCTGTATTAAATTCATTCCACTGGCTCAACTACAAGGGGATTGTTTTTTTCTAACTGGTTCCCAATCCAGACTCTATTTCTACGCCAAAGGATATGCTCAGAATATTTCGTATATTTCCAAACCTGGCCTAAAGATTTTTGTATCGAGAAATACCTAATATCTTCAGTAAACATTTTATATGTGGCACCTAGTTGAGCCCACAGGTTCATCTCAGGGCCATGAGATCATATGTCCTTTTTATACATTTATATAATTTCTATTCTATCTATCTATTTATAAAGAGAGAGGGAGGGTCATTTTTCTCCATAATTGACAGGGACACAAAAAAAAGGTGACATATCGTGTTAGAGGAAAGCTTTAATTGTGGGAGAGCCCAATTCAGAACCCCCCTGAAAGCACCAGATATAATACATGTAATAGGGTCAAATTATAAAAAATGATACATAGTGGTATTTATAAATATTTTAAGCCAAGGAATCTAGGGGGATTGGAACTGGAACAGAAAATGAAATTTTATTTCATTTGGCAAAGCATGCCCAGGGGAAATAATATATAATTCAGATATATCAGATGAGAAAACCCAGGGTGGTGCTAATGCGGAAAGACGATTAAACTAGTAGTGACAACAAACCTGGTGTCAGCGCTGGAATCAGATGATGATCATTTTTAAAAGCAGAACGCAGTCTGCAAATGGGTGAGAGAACAGCCAGTTTAATGTTAGTAAATGGCCAAAAGAAAAGACAAAATGGTACAAATGGCATCGCAGAGGGCTAACAAATACGACAATGATAAGATTTTATATGTCTTTTTGTTGTTGTTGTGCTTTTTCTGTAGTTGAGCATTTTCATTAAAGGGACAGCAAAAATTGTGCAGTCCTCGAATTTGAAAAGGAATCCTAGAAACTACAGGGTTGACCCCTCCCCCTTATTGTACAGATGAAGCAATGAGGACCAGAGAGGATAAATAATTCACATCAGGTCATTTAGTCACACAGGATTCTTCCTTCCCCCTCAGAATTTTAAATATGTATGGACTTACAGTTCTATAAATGTTGACTGAGGGAAAACCTATAACTAACCATAATTTTTTAAAATTACAAATGGTGTAAAAAAAATTCCACCAGTTTGCATAGGTTGAAAAATGATGTAATTATTGAAGGTACAGCAGGTGCTCGAATAACGCCATTTTGTTATAACATAGATGAGATGCTGTAGAAACCTAACTCTTGTTTATGTCGACTAGCCTCTGGTAAGACTGGTTTTGTTATATGTCATTTCACTTAAAGTTGCGGAAACTATCCACAATGTTAAATGAGGTCAAATCAGCTTGCACAATTATGGCCCCTTTCTGTATCCTGTTACAAAAGTAGCTGCTCTGTCTCCTTCTTCATTGTATCCTTAGTGCCTACTTTGTGTCTGGCACAGAGAAAGCATCAGATAGGTGTTGGATATTTATTAGGTGCATCACTGGTTGATTATTAAATGGTTGAATGAAAGGAAGGAAGGGAGGAAGGGAGGCGGCGAGGAGAGGCAGAGGAGTGGAAGGATAGGTGAGTGACCTTCAAGAGCGAAATTTCATCTGGCCTCTAATCTCCTGAGGAAGAAGAACTCACCTTGGCAATTCTGGGCCGTGCTATCTCTCGGATTGACTATGGCAATGAACACACTTTTTCATAATCCTAAGAAGCAGGT
Source organism: Saccopteryx leptura (assembly GCF_036850995.1). Taxonomy (NCBI): domain Eukaryota; kingdom Metazoa; phylum Chordata; class Mammalia; order Chiroptera; family Emballonuridae; genus Saccopteryx; species Saccopteryx leptura. The sequence continues at coordinate 25,065,084 of NC_089512.1, read as the reverse complement.
ACTTCATATGAGGTAATACAATAAAGCCAGTCTCACTTTTATGATCACTAGGCTTGAGATTGCCAAGGGAAGTGCCCAAGAGCGTCAACAGTGTGGATAATATTCATCTACCTAAATTACAAACCAGACCTCATTATCTATTCCTAAATGGAGGAATACTATTATAAATTAGCTGGGAATGGGAAGTATAGAACACAATGTTCTTGCTTTCAGATACCTACAGGAAAATGAAGTAGACCAATAAAATATTATCTAAAAGAGATCATTGGGAAAATTCTTCTAATCAATTGATCAGACTGTGATTGTCATCTTCATTATAAGTGAAAGGATGTCTCCTACAGACTTAAGGATACTTTTAGACCAGGCATCCCCAAACTATGGCCCGTGGGCCACATGCGGCCCTCTGAGGCCATTTATCCAGCCCCCGCCGCACTTCCGGAAGGGGCACCTCTTTCATTGGTGTTTAGTGAGAGGAGCACTGTATGTGGTGGCCCTCCAACAGTCTGAGGGACAGTGAACTGGCCTCCTGTGTAAAAAATTTGGGGACCCCTGTCTTAGACAGTCCTCTAGTATAAAAGTTGTCTCCTGGTACTTCATTTACATTGTTAATTAGATGTGCAAACCTTTTTCTTCACACCACCTGGACTCGGTCTGAATTTTCACAAATTTGGAATTAGTGAAATTAGTCTAATTTGATGAAGTTTCCAGGACACCACTATTGTTGGAAACAATAGACATCCTGTTGAATGTTTACTAGAGATATCTTGAACATATGTTACTCCGAAAAAAAATTCACTTGAGCGTGCCTTACCCCAGTGAAGTTTGTCTGGCTTACTGATCAATTGTGTAATTATTAATCTTACGCATTTTTTAAACTAATGAAGAGAAAATTAGAGGAGAGTCTGCCCTACCCTTCTCTCTGTATGTAGAGTTAAGTTCAGTCACCATCAGCACTAAATTCCATTCAGAGTTCACAAGCCATCACGATAGCTAGTGCAGTTTTAGGTTAAGCATATTTTATCCATAAATTGCTATATTTGGTTCTCGAGTTATTATTGCAGTTCCTTGGGGTACATTTAAATCCACCTTATTGTAATAGATTATGGAATATAGTGGCTAATGTGTCTAATGTAAAATAAATAACTATAATGATTTATGATGCGACACTTCAATTTTATTGAACATAAGGATCATTGTACTAAAATGGATGGTGTATTGCTGGTTTAGCATAAAATACTGAATAACATATTCAGGAAAATGAATGGCCTGGCCAGTTCATAATATTCTGCCCCTTCAGCTGAGAGGTCTTTAATAAGCAGGAGTGTCATTGCACTTGAAAATGTATGTATAGGTAATCTATTATCTAGAACAATGACAAGGATCTGCTCAAGTCCTTATTAAAGAAGAGACTCTTTAGGGGGGAAAAAAATGCAGAGTTCTTTGATTTTCCTGAAAGGATGATTTCTATCCAACCACGTGGCAACTGTAACAGTTCTTAGCAAAACTGTAAGTGGCCCCACATTTTTAAATTATCATCTCAAGACTCTCTCATGGCCTGCGAAACAGGGAATTTCAGGAAGGTTTTGATTATTTTCAGTGCTGTCCTTAGGCAATATCCTTAATGTCCTTTTCTCTCTGTGTCCATTTACCAACCTTTCACTTTAACTCTTGCAGTACCCAGCATTTAAAGTAACTCACGTTACATCTTTACCCTAAACTCATGCTTGTGTTTGATTACTGAATCATAAGGTAGATTTAAGAATACCTGGTTTAGTTATTAATTCTTATTAACTACAATATTAAAGATAGATTTTTAATGATATATTGGGCCAATATATTTGTGTTCTTAGGCCTGGGAGATGAAAGGGAATTTTTATATGACAGAGGACAGGTTTAAGTTGATTACACTGTTTTACCTTCCAAAGAGTGGGAGGATATGAGGAATAATGAAATTTATGTAAATTTTTTGAACCTCTCATCCATGTGAACCTATGTTCCTGCCATCGTAGCCCATGAGCCTCTTGGGATAGAGTTTGGCAAACTGTGGCTCACAAGCCACATGCGGCTCTTTGGCCCCTTAAGTGTGGCTCTTCCACAAAATACCACATGCGGGCGCTACTTCAATAAGGAATGTACCTACCTATATAGTTTAAGTTTAAAACATTCGGCTCTCAAAAGAAATTTCAATCATTGTACTGTTGATATTTGGCTCTGTTGACTAATGAGTTTGCCGACCACTGACATAGGCAATCCCCAGCTAATTATTAAATCTTCATGAAATTATCTGAATAGTTTTCATTTCATTCATGGGAAGGGATACTAGCTTTCCTCCTGTGGAGTGGCCATGCTATTCTCATGAATGAGAGAACTAGAGTATTTTGAACCCAACTGCTGCATTATGGGTAGGACTCTCGTAAATTCACTACCCATACTCCCCTCAGCACTTTCTGAGTTCACACTCGTTCTCCATCCCTCAGCCCAGACAAGATCTTCCAAACAACCATAACTGAGGAGTGATCAAGTACCACAACAAGCCCATGATTGAGGATTCTTCCCCCCACAGGCCTAAGAACTCAATTCAACATGGTGCAATGCTTGCATGGCAGTTTGAAGTTCCAACAGAAATGTTCACCACCACCTGAAAAGGCACAGGCCATGACGAGAATATAATCCGAGGATGCAGTGAACACTGTGTTTGTAGAGGCAATGAGTTTTTCATTCCAGAACAGAAAAATAATGTTTACAATGGATTCTTCACCATGTAGATTTCAGACGTTTATTTATTCAGGATACACTCACAGGCCATTTTTTAAAATTATTATTGTTTTTGAAAAGGTGACATAGCCTGGAACTATTCACTGCAGAAAGTAACTAGAGACATCTTGATAACCTAACTGAATTTGGGAGGTCAGAGGCTTGTTGTAGGTCAGTCTATTGCTGGAAGAGGATGGATATTTTCTCTGTAATCAACAACTAAAAATGAAAGTGACAGGGACCATCTTTTGGTGTGTTGCTTTTGGATCTCTTGATACGTCAACATAGAAAAGACCAAGAAGGGGAACTGAGATACCTATGACCCCAGAAAGTCCCCCAATCTCTAGAACCTGCACACACACACACACACACACACACACACACACACCCTATGTAGTCATCAGAGATTGCCAAGATGTTTTCATAAAGAATGTTAGGGCGTTTTGTTTTTTCCTCATACCTCGACTATTTTTCCTCAAAATATTTTAGTAAATTAAAATGGTTCCTAAGGTCTTACCACTGCCCCGTGAGACCTTGTTTTCTCTACATTATTCTCTCATACCAGCTTCAGGCTGAATTTCAGTCTGATCTTCTTCGGGAACTGATCCACTGGATGAAGACTACAGAAAAGAAGCTTACTGGGGCCAAAACACATGCTCTAAAGGCGGGCCATTGAGGGGCCTCCTTGGTCTCACTTCAGTACCAGTTGACAACCCACTTCCTGGTATTTCCTACATCTCTCCCTTCTGCCATTTCCTCATACTGGGCCACCCCCCGTATCAGTGAGTTTTCAATTATTCAGCATGTCAGACATCTCCTTTATTGCTTTTAAATTCTTACCTGTTACTTCTAGTGCCGAAGTAATATTTAGAATTCGGGTTTTCATTTATGTGGGCCCATGGGTAGAATTACTGACGTTAATATGTCTCTCGAAGAAGTACTAAAGGGCCTTTTTCTAAAATCCAGGATTTACATACATATGTGTACCAGAGATTATATATATGACTTCTTTCCCAGTAAATTCATCCAACTATTTTTTTTTTTCAGTTTTAAAGCACAGAGTAAAATCCCAGTTAAAGCCTTACAATTCATCCCTAGTCCCATCAAAACACTTTGCTTTACAGGATGGAGGATTGTACCCGAGACCTATGGAGGTATCCACATAACATTGATATTTAAAAGTGTTTCTTTTTCCTCTCTTTCTATTCTCCTTTTACTAATGAGCTGTATAAGCCCATCAAAAGAACTTTGGGGTTTTCTTTGGGAGCAATGTTTTTCTAAGTGTTAGGGCATCTGTGTAGAAATCTGCCTTAGTTTAACAGACAGACCTTTTAGTACTGGGCACGGTAAGCCTGGGACGAGTTTGGAAACCATCGAGGCTGTCAAATGCAGTTATCTCTGAGATAAACAGGACAGATGACCCATTAAAAGTTATGTGGGACACATTTAGACTTTGGGAATGTAACTAAAATGCCTTTGAAACATATGGGGGAAAGCCATGGGTGTTTACGTGGCTAGAGCAATAATGTAGCTGCTTCTTCCAAGCCAAAGGTAACTGAATATTTGTATTGTAAACTGCTTTCTTTTTAAACCAAAATAGTTCATTAAAATATCTGGAGATGACAGATCAAATGAAAATGTTTTAATTATGTCATGAACCATTATGGTTTTTAAATAAATGCAAAAAGACCTTGTTCTTGGGTAAAAGGGCTCAGTGTTATAAAGTTACGACTTCTCCCCAGAATGAGTTATGAGTTCAATGTGACTCCTTCCAAACTACAGAAGATGTTTGGGGAATTTGTGGACACAGGTAGTTGGAGGATAGATGTGCAACTGATGTAATGGTTCTTAAGTTCATCTGAGAAAATACAAAGATGTTAATAAAAAAAAAAGTTTGTAAAATGAGACAAAGCAGAGAGGTCTTCCTTTCCATATAATAAAATGCACAGGACTATAAAGTGAAATATTGATATATTTGACCACAAAAGAAAATTAGGCTCTCATCAAATGTCAGGAAACACAACTAAGGTGCCACAATAAAGAATTGATGCTTCTCATTTCTCTCCCTTCCTATATGTCTGTGCCTGTCTCTCTCTCTCTCTCTCTCTCTCTCTTGCTAAATAAGTGAATAAGTTTTGAAAAAAATTAGAAAACAAACTAGTATAACATATTTGCAGTTAATTGCTCAAAAGTCTGGTTTTCTTTCTGAGCAAAGTATTTCATTTAAACATGAATATACGTATACACACAGAAACACATACACATATGGGTACACACATGCCATGGTAATGTCTTCCAACAGAGTCTTAATATTTATGCATTCTACAAGAATTTACACCAAAATTTTTGCCATGCCTCAGAGACAATCATTTATGTGGTTTTATAATCTCATTGTTATAGTAGAACAGACGTGTTCTTTTATAAGTAAAAGCTACAACCTCTGTTGGTACTGGATTTAACGGAATGACCTGTCAAGCAATGGTTTATGGTCTTTTTGGAGACAAGTCTCCTGTAATAAGCAGATGAAAGCTGTGAACTCTCAGAACTTCTGTGTGAGTCCTGAACCCCTGCTCTGGATGGTTCTTCTACAGTTAGTCAAACTTGTTCATTGCAGCAGAACCCCCTGCCAAATTAGTGGCTTAAACCTGAACCATTTTATTGCATTGTGATTCTGTGGGTGAGAAATTTGGGCAAGACACAGCAGGTTCAGCTTGACTCTGTTTCAGGTGAAGTTGTCTGAACATTGCTGAGGTTGGAAGATCCAAGGAAGCCTTACTTACACATTGGGCCTTGGTCCTCTGTGTGGGCTGGGGTGCCTGGCGCTCTTCCATGTGGCCTCTCTCCCACAGGTACACTGGGCTTAGCTACTTGGAGGCTTAGGGCAAGGACAGAAGGCACACAGTCTCTGAAGACCTGACCCTGGTAGTCACACAGAGACATTTTTACCGCATTCTGTGGATCAAAGCACGTCAAAGGGCCAGCCTTGATTCAAGGTGAGGTGTAATAGACTCAGAGTGGGAGGGAGGCCATCATCATACTGCAAAAGAACACTGGGGGTGGGGTGGGGATAGCTGTGGTCTTTTTTTTTTTTTTTCTGAAGCTGGAAATGGGGAGAGACAGTCAGACAGACTCCTGCATGCGCTCGACCGGGATCCACCTGGCACGCCCACCAGGGGTGACGCTCTGCCCACCAGGGGGCGATGCTCTGCCCCTCCGGGGCGTTGCTCTGCCGCGACCAGAGCCACTCCAGCGCCTGGGGCAGAGGCCAAGGAGCCATCCCCAGAGCCCGGGCCATCTTTGCTCCAATGGAGCCTCGGCTGCGGGAAGGGAAGAGAGAGACAGAGAGGAAGGAGGGTGGTGGGTGGAGAAGCAAATGGGCGCTTCTCCTATGTGCCCTGGCCAGGAATCGAACCCGGGTCCCCCGCACGCCAGGCCGACGCTCTACCGCTGAGCCAACTGGCCAGGGCCTGGTCATTTTTTTAAAAAAACAAACTACCACAGTATGATTCTAAAAATGTATCACTTTTGCCCAAAAGATGAATTCATCCATGTGTGCCCTAGTATCTATCCCCAACAGAAATAATCTAGGAGTATCTATAATCTTTAATAGTAATCTACTCAATTTAAATACCCAACTTTTATTCAAAATAAGAACTATGACAGTATGAATACAATAGAAAAGTACACAGGTATTAATCGACTTACGACCATTCGACTTTATGACCACAATCTCTAGCCACAACTGCTCCGTGTCTGGCAGCGCAAGCATTGCCCAGCTGGGCATACGACAGTGCTGGCCAATAAAATATTTTGTACATGTTTATATATTTTGATATGTTTTTCAATTGGGAAAATGTTTCCTATGGTATTTTTTATACCTGTATTTTGTAATATTGTATGTTTTGCAAATATTAAACCAGTTGTACTGGTAATGCAGTGTTTTACTTAAACCTGACGAATGTAAAAATAAGAAACAAAATGGTGTAGAGATAATACAAATGGCATAAAATGAACAAAGAAAATTATGATATATAACAATAATGAAAGAAAATTATGATAAAATAGGACAAAGATTTTTTTTTTTTTTACAGAGACAGAGAGAGAGTCAGAGAGAGGAATAGACAGGGACAGACAGACAGACAGGAACGGAGAGATGAGAAGCATCAATCATTAGTTTTTCTTTGCGCATTGCAACACCTTAGTTGCTCATTGATTGCCTTCTCATACGTGCCTTGACCGCAGGCCTTCAGCAGACTGAGTAACCCCTTGCTTGAGCCAGCGACTTTGGGCTCAAGCTGGTGAGCTTTTGCTCAAACCAGATGAGCCCTTGCTCAAGCCGGCAACCTTGGGGCCTCAAACCTGGGTTCTCTGCATCCCAGTCTAATGCTCTATCCACTGCGCCACCACCCGGTCAAGCGACTTAAAGATTTTTATAACATCATTTCACAGTACTGTACTGTAAGCCTACTCAACTTATGACCAAATCGTGTTACGACTGATCTGTCGGAATCAATCGTGGTCGTAAGTTGAGCACTAGCTGTATGTCATAACTTTGGCTGATATATTGTATTTTATTCATTTTTACATAAAATAATTTGCCCATGACTTGGAAAGCTCTGGTATGGAAATTTCAGAAACCCCACACTTCCCTAGACAGTCAAGGCTCACACATTTTTATGCAGGATCTCTTTTGCCCACACCAAGAGGAAGAACTAGAAGAAGAACCACAAACCATGGCCATAAAATGCACTAATGTGGTGATGAGATTTAAAAATTAAAGTGAATTTATGATCCCAGACCCCAAAAGACCATCCAGTTAAATATGATAAATTTCACCACAAGTTTATCTTCCTTCCAGAGAACCACTCAGACTCTAGTACCTCACTCTTAAGTGGCAAGAGACAATCAAGAATTTCCAAGCATTTAAAGAAAGCTTCCAACATGAAATAGACAACACAAGTAAACACACAAAACAGAAACCGAGAAAGGAAATGGAAGAAAAGAATAAAAATGACTCATCTGTAGTCTCAGTTAATTTTGAAGGAATTGTACGTTAATAAAGAGCAAGAAACTGAAAAGGAAAAAAACAAAGAGCTATTGGAAATAAAAATAAAATTGCTAAGATGACCCAAGATGTTAAATGCAAGTTTTCTTGTGGTCTCCAAACCCCGGGCCGCGGACCAGTACCTGTCCGTGGGCCATTTGTTATCAGTCCACAGAGAAAGAATAAATAACTTACATTATTTCCATTTTATTTATATTTAAGTCTGAACGATGTTTTGTTTTTAAAAAATGATCAGATTCTCTCTGTTACATCCGTCTAAGACTCACTCTTGACGCTTGTCTCGGTCACGTGATACATTTATCCGTCCCACCCTAAAGGCCGGTCCGTGAAAATATTTTCTGACATTAAACCGGTCCGTGGCCCAAAAAAGGTTGGGGACCGGACCACTGACTTAGACCACATAAGAGTGTGTGACACTTGTTTACCCCTTATCATCATCTATCTCAAGCATCTATGAGAGAAGGTGAGGAGATTTTTTTTGGACAGAGGTCAGTAGTGAGAATTTCTTTAGAATGAGTTACCAGTGTTCTTTCTTGCTCATTTCCTTGTGGGGAAAGGAAATTAACTTGGAGAGAAATACTTCATGATATTGCCATATGTCTCCCTAAAACTTGGGGGGACAGAGAAATTTGCACCTATGGAAAGGAACAGAAATTACGCCATCCTGAAAGGAACCCCTAAACAAGCATGATGTCCCCAGTTGTCTATTGAGACAATTGTCTAATTGAGACTATTTTTAGTATCTGGAAATGGCACAAATTTCTTTCAAAGGCAGGAAGAAAATATCAAAAATTATGTGGTTGACAAACTATTTAAAAAATGAATAATTTCCTGATTTCAGCCTTACCAATTCTTTTTTATTTTTCAATAAACTAGTTACTTTGTGGTTTCATCATCCTTTAGCAGCTCCTTAGAGGGTCTGTAACTCCTGTTGTCAGCCCCTGGAGTCTCTCGTGAATCTTGGAGACAACCTATAAGGCCACATCCTTTTATAGAAATTAAAATATTGAATATGTAGGCTAAATGAGAATATAACAAAACTGCCCAAAAATTGAGAATAAAGACATAAAGTGATTATAAAATTAGAGGCAGGTAAAAAGATTTAGATCAACCTAGAAAGTTTAACATTTGACTGTTAATAATTCCAGAAAGAGAGAAGAGAGAACATGGATAGGAATAATTTTTTTAAAGGCAAAAGTTTCCAAGATCTGTAGGACATGAAGTTTCATACTAAACAGTCACAGTAAATGCTTAGGTAAAGTGATTTTAAAAATCAATAAATAAAAAGATACACACCAAAGAATACTGCTAGGATATGTCAAAATAACAAATACAAAAAAACTCAAAGTATTCAAAAAAAAAGGGGGGGAAATCATAAAATACTTAGAATCAGAGAACATCAGAATTTCTATGAGTCACATTAGAAGAAAGAAAAACATAAAAGTAATATTTTTTATAATTCTGAGAGAAGGCTTTTTAATCTAGAATTTCACACTGCTTAAACATTTAATCCGGTATACACATAAAATAAAGACATTTTCAGATGTGCAATGTCTTTTTCAGACAATATCTTTCAGAATTTTTCTCTCCCTTGCATACTTTCCTAATCTGATTCTAAAGGTTTAGCTTTGGATGAATGAGGCAGTTAACTAAACACAAAGGGTCAATGAAGTAGAATATCCAACACAGGAAATCAAAAATGTAAAACAAGGCCCTGGCCAGTTGGCTTCACAGTAGAGAGTTGGCCCAGTGTGTGAAAGTCCCAAGTTCGATTCCCAGTCAGGACACACAGGAGAAGAAACCATCTTCACCCTGCCCCTCCCCCCTTCTCTCTCTCTCTCTCTCTCTCTCTCTCTCTCTCTCTCTTTTCCCCACCTGCAGCCATGCTTTGAATGATTAGAGCAAGTTGGCCCTGGGTGCTGAAGATGGCTTCATGGCCTCGCCTCAGGTGCTAAAATAGCTCAGTTGCCAAATAACAGAGCACCACCCCAGATTGGCAGAGCATCGCCTGATAGGGTATTGCCTGATGGATCCCAGTTGGGGTGCATGTGGGACCCTGTCTGTCTGCCTCCCTGCCTCTCACTTAAAAAAAAAAAAAAAAGTAAAACAATATCCAGATGATGGAAAAGGTTAAGTCTCAGCTGACAAATTGAACCATGCGTCTAGAGAGAAAGGAGTTCAGATTTGATCAAAAGAATGAAGTACTCTGGAAAGGAGCTCTCCAAAGGGGAGAGTGGTAAACTGATACATTATTTGGTCTCTTTGACTATTAGAAAATAATACTAATAATGGGGCACTTGAAAGAAAGTTAAAGATAGATATAAAGAAAACAAAGCAAATTTTAGGAGAAGCAATTATGAACACATAAATGAAAATAATCATAGACCCTACTTGGCTCGGCAGGAAAATAATAAGGTTTTCGAACACTGTTGATTTAACAAAAACTTTATTAGGAATTATAAATATTCTTAATTTATTATGAGCAATATATACTTTAACAATTTTTAAAGGTTAAGAATTATTCTAAAAGCTAGATCCTTGTGTTTTGTAGAGGATATCAATATCAATAGAAGTCATTTGGCAATCTGGAGACCAGAATAAAACGCCAAAAGATTTTAAGGAAAAGAGGTAGAAGTTCAGAGGTATGGGGAGAAGGGTGGACTTTAATTGTTATATTTCTTATGTCACTTTTTTTAACTATGTATATGAATTACTTTAACAAAAGTAATAGGACACAATAAGAAGGATATCTAATGTGGTTTGATTCAAGTCAACATTATTTGTTGGTCTCCTTCCTTTTTCAAAGCAATGTGAGTTACGAAGGATGTGATGATGAGACAACCATGTTCCTTTGGGGGTCACTTAGGGAGGGAGAAAGATTGGAATAGTGAAGAGTCTGGGCTCTGGCTAGCTCTGGCTAGACTCTCTCTGCCTGTGTTTTCTCATCTGTAATATGGGAATAATGATAGAACCAGCATATTGTATGGGGTTGCTGGGAGGATTAAGTGAGTGGATACATATCCAGGGAGTGCTTCAGTTCCTAACACATACTAAATGCTCGATAAACAGTGGTTATTGTGGTATTTTAGTTAATAACACACACCATAAAATATTCAGTGCAGTGCTAGAGAACCATCTACAATGCTTAGGAAGCAAAGGCCATGGGTGGTTTTTATTTTAAGTAATTCACTGATAAAAATAATCGTTAGTTACAGGGCCCTGACTGTGACCTGCAAAGCTTTGCAAAAGCAATCCACTGTTGGACAGACTTCCTGAGCCCAGCGTGTTAGTGTGCATTTCCTTGGCTTCTGTCGCCTGCATTTTGCACGTCAGGCCAGGTTTGTCACTTCATTACCTTCTCTTGGCTCCACTGGTTCCATCGGTGGCGGTGCCGTCGCCCCTTAAGGGTTCTGCCCCAGCGTCACTGCTAAACAGCGGTCACCCCATCTTTTGGCTGTCAACTGAAAGGCCACTGAGAGTTGACTTCCTGAGAGGAGCCCAGCTGGAGAACAGATAAGCCAGCCAAATAGCAGGAGCCCACATGTTTACTTTTTTGCAAGGGCAGACAAGCAAACCCCGAGTGTCTGCCTCTGAAGACTTTGCCTATATGTTCTTTGCTGAATTCTTTGCTTGATTTTTTCTCACCCAATGACCAGGGCACTGACCAAAGGAACACAGAGCACACATCCAAAACTAGTCAATTTGGCTAGAATATGTAATAGTAACGTAGCTATACATACACTCTGAAAGTCTAATTAATAAACCTTTCATCTGATTATTTTTTTTAGCCAATAAACGGAAGTTTTAAAAACACGTGAAACATGCTATGATCTTAAAAGGAAAATAGGAAATAAAATTATATATTCCATCTGATCTTATCTATGTAAGAAGAAAATAATCACACAACTGGAAGGAAATAAGGCAAAATGTTAAGAGAGGTCATTCTGGGTTCAAAGATTATGAATAGTTTTTTATTTCCTTCCTTACTCCTTTTCTTTTCTTTGTGTTTTTATTTAGAAGGACTATTATTTCATCATGTGAAAACTATATATAATTTTGAAAAACAAGTAGTAATAACCGCTAGATAAATAACACAATTAAATTTAATTCCATAAATACTAGAGCACTAATTTTCTAATATGTTAGGTACATTTAGATTTTAGGTCACTTTGGTAATGAAATTTATTTTATTTATTCAGCATTTAGTTTAATAGACTCTTATTATTATACTATTTCCACAGTAGATTTGAAACCTCTTGGAGGCAAGAACCAACTATGGGCTTTGTAACACAAACGACTGCTGTGTTTTCTTTGGATAGTAAGTGCTTATAAAAATCCCCAGCTTTGGTGATGGAGGGTGTAAGGGTGTTTCTCTCTGCCCACCAACTTAAGGTACCGGGAACAAATTCCCAACAATGACAGGAACTATTTGCACGAAGGTGGCCACCTCTCTCATTACCCGGAACTCCACTGAACTGTTCCCAAGTTTAGTGCCAATTCCCTAGAGGTTAATGCGTCTGAGCAATACCAAGAGGATTGGGGTTTTTCCAAGAAATGGCGTGTAGCACGTTATGTGCAGGATGAGAGGGCGTGATTGGCACTGGAGAACTGCTCGTTTGCGAGACCCTGAGTGTCCCGCGGTGCTCCTCACAGAGTGGTGATCTGCTCTGTGAGGCTTAAGGGAGGAAATGGAAATGACAATGAAGAAATGAACCTGGACAGCGTGTGCTCAGGCGTTCAACAGCTATTTTCAAGTCGCCATGGTTGCAGTGACAAACAAACCCTGCCCTCACGGAAATCACATTGTGATGGGGAAACTTCATTAGGGCTCAGTCTGTTGGGAGGGACGCCACGGCAAAGTGGAGACTGTGGAAAGAGAGAGTTTCGGGGCTATGGACTCGGTCAGAAGAGGCAGGAATTAGAAATGCACATTTTGCTCTATTTCTTTCTTTAGAAAAAATTTAATGGCATTTATTTGAATTTTTTTTTTCTTTTTAAGTGAAAGGAAGGGAGACAGAGAGACAGACTCCCACATTCTCCCCGACCGAGATCCACCCAGCAACCCCCATCTGGGACCGAGGCTTTGCCCCATCTGGGGCCATGCTCGCAACCGAGCTATTTTTGGTGCGTGAGGTGGAGGCTCGACAGAGCCATCCTCAGTGCCTGGGCTGATGTGTTCAAACCAATTGAGCTATGGCTACAGGAGGGGAAGAGATAGAGAGAGAGTGAGGAGAGACGGGGAGGGATGGAGAAGCAGATGTTCGCTTCTCATGTGCGCCCCAACCGGAAATCGAACCTGGGATGTCCACATTCCAGGCCAACGTTGAAAACTTTTCTCCATCTGACAGATGGCGGGAGCTTGAGGGCTCTAACAAGAGTAACGTTTAACCTCATGTACTACACTTGTGCCTTTTTCAATCACTCCAGACACTGGATTTCCTGATGTGACTTGAATACACCAGGATCATTCCCACTTCGGTGCTTTTGCTTTTACTGTCCTCTGTGCCTGGAATGGTTTTGCACCAAATAATTAAAGCGCTCTCTCCCTCAAATTGTTCAGTTCCTTGTTCAGAGGTTATCTCCTTACCAAGGGCTCCCCTGACCACCATAGCTAAGATATCTCCACCCAACCCTTACCTGGCTAAATTTTTTTCTTAAGAGTACTTATTCTTACCTGAAATTATAAAGTGAAATTTTACTTACTTATTATTTATTTGAGGTTTTTCCCTAGAATATAACTTCCATGAGGATAGCTTTATTGTTTGCCCTCTTCCCTTCTGCACCCCGAGAGCCTAAAAGAATAGATCATGAAGTGAATATTCAATACACAGCTGTTGAGTGAATAAATGAATTTAATTGAATAGAGTTTACCTATGGAGAATAGTTGAAAGTTCAAGAAAATTAGATCAAAAAATTGTAAAATTACCTCTACAAAAAGTTAACACTATATCTTTCATTGAATTGTGTAGGCTTTAGAATGAAAGCACCATTATTGCGGACCCAATCACATACAAAGAAGTTTTCGTGCTACATTTTGGTTACATAAATGATATAACCCATAATTTCCAAACCCACCCAACTTTGAGTTTCAGCCGCTTTTGTAGCAGGCATCCCAGGGGAGAACTGGAGATAACATCTTGGGGCTGTGTTTACCGAGGGAATGCTCTAGTCTGAAGATTCCTGGCTATTGTTACAGCGTTTGTTTTTTCATGATTGGAATGTGTGACACTCTTGGAGGGTGGGCTAGTGTCTAAATTGAATAGATGAAGAGAAACAGAGAGGCATTCTCTTTGCCACCTTTGTAGACAGGCGGCCGGGGAATATGTGTACTGAATTACCCGCTGTCAATTATTGATAGCTTTGGCTGGAATCCTTTATCCTCTCTCATTACTTTGACATAGGGCCAAAAGGCAGCTTGCTAGCTTGCTCGGTCCTTCACAACCTCTTTTCCATGGGGAAGTTCCTAGGGAAAGCCTTGCCAAACTGAACTGACCTTTAAAAGCTTGTACGGTTTTCTGGAGGTCTCTGGACAACCTAATTATTCGTAAGAGGAGAAGTCAGTCATCTATTTATTCATTTAATTTTATCCAGAAAAGGAAGGCTGATTTCAGCCATTTGTACCAATGTAGCTGTACTTGTTATTAAGATATTGAAGTATCTGTGTGCCACTTGGTAAATATTCACCATCCTGAACCCCCTCCAAGAGGGTCCCCTGGACTTTCCCCACAAGAACCCGCACAAGACCTTCCCAAAATCACCCCTAAAAGATTGGTTGGTGGCTGGCACAACCAGGAGCCTTCAGGAACAGGTCTGCAAAAGGAAGGCTGGTGTCCGCTCTGAGCAGCCGGTACCATTTTCTTCCATATGATAAGTGTTTGAACGACACCCTGCCTGAGACTATAATGGCAACGAAACTTTCCTTTGAAAGTTTTATGTCCCTGACTTCATAACAAATCCCTGAGACGGAACTCCTATCGCCTGAAAAGATTCAGCTGTTCTGGGACGTCCTGAAAGAGAAGTCCTCCAGGATCTTTTTCTGGGGCCTTGCCCTACCAAAACGAGCCTCACACCCTTTGTCAAATTTGAGAGCATTTCTAAAGAAAGGACATTCTGGTTCTAGCATGCACACTCACAAGTGCAATGGGATCTCCTTCTCCATTCCTGCATTGCCTCCGCGGCTAGGGTACATGAGTCAAACGCATGACGTTCCCAGGCGCCAAAGCATTGTACTTCCAGAGACACTCTGAGGACGGGGGCCAACTAATAATACACATTGCAATGCTTAGCAACCTGTTTGTTCATTTTCTGGAAAAGAACTTTGTCCTCGGCAGCTTCCAGGTAGCACTGCTTGAGTCTCGCATAACTCTGGCCACAGTGTCGATGCTGTGATTTAGACAATTTCTCAGCAATAAATTCATCAGAGCCCCGTCGTGGACGTGACCAGGAGCTTAAGACACTCAGGAGAGCTTGATTAAAGTCCCCTGCATGGATTACCTGAATAAAGAGACCTTCAACCTACTAACCATTGGGAAGAAACAGGTAAAGCAAGGGAAAGTGCTTAAGGCAAATGCATTGATATTTAAATATGGAGACCTGCTTATATTTTTCTTTCTCTGAGAAAGAGGGATGTGTGTTGGTGCTGATCTCACTCATCATGTTTGGCTAACTCTAAAAGTTTCTCAATGGTCAACGGAAGGAAAAAGGGCTTTCTTACACTGCTGTATTTACCTTGTTGCACCACTATAATAACTGTCTTTCCTCTAGGGCCCCGATTGCGGGGCAGTTTGGTTGCTCCGCTACTGCCCACCGTGAAAGCTGGAATGCCCACTAGTGGGCGGGAGGGACCAGGTTGACCAGCACTGCGAAAGTGGGCAGTTTTTATAAAAAGATTCGCCATCACGGCTCTAGGGGGCTTCTCTGGTGAGTCGCTTTCACCTCCGTCAGACAAAGGCGCAATCTCCCAATTACTTGAGTCCCAGATGTAACTATCTCTCCATTCGGAACCCTGTTTTCTTTAAAATTTCAAGTTTAGTCTTTGGGACACAGGGATGGGCCACCACCCCCAAACTCTCTTCTGTAGGAAAAGGAAATAGAAGTGCATGTTCTTATCCGTCTTCCTGCCTCTGGTTTTATTTTATGAACAGCCTGGATGTGTGGATGCATGTGTGGTTCTGATCAAAAGAAAATATTACTTAGATAGCAGTAGAGTACTTTTATAATTTTTCACTTAAAATATCTGGCTCCACAAAGCAGGAAAGAAGTAATTTACCTTCCTTCAGCTTTCCCGTCCTTGGCAGTTGACTTTGCTAGGCAGGGGATGAACAGGAGAGCTCTGAGGGAAGGTCTGTCTCAGGGAGAAGAATGAAAAGGAAGTAGGTAAAAAGCCTAAGCAAGAAACTTTAGGAGGGGGCCCTGGCCGGTTGGCTCAGCGGTAGAGCGTCGGCCTAGCGTGCGGGGGACCCGGGTTTGATTCCTGGCCAGGGCACATAGGAGAAGCGCCCATTTGCTTCTCCACCCCCCCCCCTTCCTCTCTGTCTCTCTCTTCCCCTCCCACAGGCTCCATTGGAGCAAAGATGGTCCGGGCGCTGGGGATGGCTCCTTGGCCTCTGCCCCAGGCGCTAGAGTGGCTCTGGTCACCACAGAGCGACGCCCCGGAGGGGCAGAGCATCGCCCTCTGGTGGGCAGAGCATCGCCCCCTGGTGGGCGTGCCAGGTGGATCCCGGTTGGGCGCATGCAGGAGTCTGTCTGACAGTCTCTCCCCGTTTCCAGCTTCAGAAAGGTGCAAAAAAAAAAAAAAGAAACTTTAGGAGGGGACTCACTTTGAAGAAAATGTCCACAGAGCTTGAAGCCAATGAAAACCAAGTCTCAACTTATTCAGCAAATAATTATGAGGAATCAACCCTATTAGAATCACCACTGCAGTTGCATGTGGTCTGAGTGAGTTGCAGATTCACTGTCATCAATCATTTCATCTCAGAGTTATCAATCAAGTCTTCTGCTGATAGTCTCTACAATGCTTAGGTGCTGAATGGAGAGGTAAATAGGCATTGCCCTTGCCTCTCATGTTTGCATTTGAAAGGACATGAGGACTGCAGACCAGAACTGAACACAAAAGGTTTATCTCTACAACTCAGTCAGTATTGCACCTGAAAGAAACAAGAGCATAAATTCATGGAGACCACAGGTGTTTCCTTATTCATGTTCATACTGTAGCACCTAGGAGAGTGCCTGGCATAAAACAGACCCTCGAATCCTAACTGTGGAGTGGTCAAAAGAAAAAGGATTAAGTACACAGGCCGGATATCCATAAAGTCCGGAAACATAGACAAATAAATATAATGTCATCAGGGATGTTGGCCAGATAAAATATATTATGCTCACTTTGTTAAAGATGGCGCTGCCCACATGGAAGCCTGTTGCCCAGGTGATATTAATGTGTGTTGGGGGCGGGCTGTGGGCAAGCAGGATCCTTGTAGCCTGGGGCTTGGTTTTAGGACTAAGCCTTTCCCACCCTTTTTGATGTGGGGTGGTGCAATCCCATCATGCCTCAGATAAGTGACTTTGTATTAGAGACTTCCCTATTTTGTATATTGGATTAAAGGTTTTGATTTCTACACTATAAAATGGGGGCAGAACGGGAGCTTGCTCTCTTGGTTCCTGAGATTAATATTAGAGGAGAGAGCAGAGCGGAGAGCAGAGAAAGGCCACGTGGAGGAGGCTAGGAGAAGCAGCCAAGATGGCGGAGTATTGAGTGAGAAGCCAGTTGTGCAGAGTTTGTGCAGGGAGAAGGAAGGAGATGGGGAACAGAGGTGAATAAGTCTGGTGAGCTAGAAACCTTTGATTCTAGGAAACTCGGATAAGTCAGTAGCTTTGTGAGCACTGAATGTGAGTGGGTTTTGAAGCCCAGTGTGTGTTTTTACTTGCCCGCCGGGTGCAAGCTAGGATTAAAGATGATGCCCCATCAGTTCTTGGCTCCGTTGTTTCTTTACCGACTGTCAGAATCCAATGCGAACCTGCATGGGCCAGGTGGCTGGGATGGTGGCCTTGGATACTGGCTTTACAAGTGATATCTTCAATCTGTGAAAAAGTAAAATAACTTTATGTTTCCAGATTTCATGCATGCCCTGTAGTTTGTGAAAGAATGAGTAGAAAGAATAAAAGGTCATAGGATTTACTAATTTATTCAGGGTGCAGACCACAGGGAATTTAGCAACCATTTTCCAGTTATTCAACAAACACTTTGAGAAACAGTTTTTAACGCTCTTTGAATAAAGCAAGAGTTTTAAATTTTTACCAAAGGAGGAGGTTTGGGTGAAAGGTAAACTCTGTGTTGTTGACTTCTCCCTCTTGGTGTAATAGAGTCTCCTGTTCATCTTTCAAGTCTTTGTTTAAGTCAGTGGTTCTGAACCGGGGACAGTTTTGCCCCCAGGGAGTATTTGCCTCTGTCTACAGCTCTTTTGGGTTGTCACAACAGGGAGGGGAGAGCACTTGGCATCTAGCATTAGAGGCAAAGATGCTGATAATCACTCTACAATGCACGGGGCCGCTCATCACAGTAAAGAATGACCCAACCCAAACATCAAAGGTGCCAGGGCTTAGAAAGCCAGGTTTCAGAGTACCTGACAGACGATTCGCAGACACACCTCAAGCTAGACTAACTTCCTATAAACGCTCATCTCACTGTATACATTCCCTTCATAGTAGTTATAACCATTATGATTAAATCAGTTATATTTGTTTCTTACATTAAAAGCATAGCCCTGTTTAAAAAAAAAATTTACTTTACCATTGGGTCCTGGGACCTATCACAATGCCTGACATATAATAGAACCTCAATAAATATTCATTGAGTGAATAAATCAACAATGACCAATATTATAAAACGAGCAAAACAGATGCTCAAGTTGCTAAGCAGAGCTGTAGGTTCAGCAATCGTCCGGAGTGTGTGCGAGGGTCTTGGCTCTCTCCTCTATTTCAGTTCAAGGAAGTGATGAGTTCATCCATGATGTGAAGGGAAAGTAAAACTAATATTCGAACTCCTCTGGGTATGCCCTTTGAATTTATAGACTAACAGAGGTATTTCGGCATTTTAGCTGTCTACCAGTGAAAGAACTTGGATGGCGACCATGACAAAAAATCTTTGGAGGCTGAACCAGGACTGATCTGGTGGCAAAGACTTATTGGTTCCCCCAATCAATACCTATTCGAGGTTCATTTTCCTATCTTCTTTCTCTCACAGTCATGTGACCCACTGGTCAATGGGATAAAAACAAGATCTGCTAAAACAAGGGTTTTGAAAAAAAGCTTTGCTTTCCTCATGAAAGGGAGGGGCAAAGCAGACACCTACCTTCTTTCTGCTGGTTGGAACCAACATCAACAAAATGCCTATACATGAGCTAAAGGTTCAGTGAGAAAAGTAGCCCATTTTGTTTAAGACTCTATGGTCAGGTTTCTCTTACCTGCAGCCGAACACAGTCCTACCTGGTGATGCAGTCTTCCGCCGTGGCAGCTAATCCTTCTCCATGGTCTTTTTAGTGATGCAAGGGCAGAAATGGAGATGGTAGCCAACATGGCATGGCCTGGGCTTAAATCTCACCTAAAGCACAAAGTCAGTAGAAGAATCTGAAAGATAGAGATTGCAGCATTGAAATGGCGGAGTCCAATCTACGTTGTGGTGAGTACAGCAAACAGAGATGCTACCGCTCATGGTGTAAGTGGGAAAAAGTTGGATACTTAGGATGCAAAGATGCAAAGTGTACTTTTTTTTTTGGTAGTGAGTGGGTGTTAGAAATGGAGATACCAGGTGCAGATCTAAAGGTACTTCCTGGAGAGGAAGAGCTCGGCATAAAGCAGCTACTCTGCAGATTTTGTGAATGCGGGTTTCAGGGTGCCGGGACCCCTGCTGCGGCTCAATTTCCTGCACTGGACTGTGGGCATCCGAGATGAGGGCCATGACTGCTTGCTGACAGCATCTCTGGTCCCAGCAGAGTGCCATGTCTATAAGACGTTCTCGGTATTTTCCCAACTGAACCCTTTATGGTTTCCTCCCGTTAGTTTTTTAAATGCCTAATTGCAAAGAGGTATCATTAAAGTCTGGGGGACGGGAGATGCATTTTATTTCTTCCCGTCCTTTCTGTGTTGTAATTTCTGGCAGGAGCTCCTACGTTTTAAATAGAAGAGAACATAAAACTCTAAATCAGAGAAAAGCCTTAAGAAAAAAAATATATTTTTATTCAAGAAAAGAATATTTCAAAAAATGTTTTCTCAAATTATATTCCACAGAACCCAGTACCTTAAAAGAAATAAATAGTTAGAGAAAGAAGTAAATTCTTCGGTTTAGGAAATACTGGGTTAAACAGATACTACCTTTGATGTTTTAGTGTGTTCTGTGTCTTTCTAAGAGGTAAGTGGCTTGGTGCTCTTCAAAACTCTATTCAGGCCCTGGCCGGTTGGCTCAGTGGTAGAGCGTCGGCCTGGCGTGCGGGGGTCCCAGGTTCGATTCCCGGCCAGGGCACACAGGAGAAGCGCCCATCTGCTTCTCCACCCCTCCCCCTCTCCTTCCTCTCTGTCTCTCTCTTCCCCTCCTGCAGCCAAGGCTCCATTGGAGCGAAGATGGCCGGGGCGCTGGGGATGGCTCCTTGGCCTCTGCCCCAGGCGCTAGAGTGGCTCTGGTTGCAATAGAGCGATGCCCCGGAGGGGCAGAGCATCGCCCCCTGGTGGGCAGAGCGTCACCCCTGGTGGGCGTGCTGGGTGGATCCCGGTGGGGCGCATGCGGGAGTCTGTCTGACTGTCTCTCCCTGTTTCCAGCTTCAGAAAAATACAAAAAATAAAAAAAAATTTAAAAAAACTCTATTCAACTCTGTAACCCCCCCCCCCCCCAAAAAAAAGTCATGGATAGTGATTATTGAATCACGTGCTCGCTCGTGGCGGAGTTTGGGAAGTGCTGTTGCCTCATCATTAGGCTCGTCGTGAGCAAACAGAGGGCACACGGGAAGATGGACTAAAAGGTCAGAAGAGGGCATTTCGTAAAGTGGAAAATTCAAGCAGACAGAAAGACACAGGAGTCAGGAAAGTTTGACTTTTGTGCTTGCTCTGACGGTCTCTAATGTGGGGCTTCCCGTGGAGCCCAAAGAAAGTGCTTTAGCAGAATGTTTAAGCTAAGAATAAGGAGTCTGGTGCTGTGTGTCAGAAACTTCCTCTAATGACTTAGTCGCTTCTCTCAACCAGTTACCTCGGGGGTAATGGGGTAAATAAGTCCCTCCTGTCATCTTTCACATAATCATAATTGAAATGAGTTAGAAGCTCATGTTGGTGGAGAACTTTTGAGATATTTTAAGAAGAGCCAAATAACATACGTGTAAAGAAATGGTACTTCGTGAAAAACCAGTTTTGTTTCTTTTTATCTCAGGTCCTGAGAATCTTGGATAACTTTACACAGTAGCAAATCAAGAACAATTAATTTCTGAGTAATGTTTTTGTCAGAGAGACTTGCTAGTGGTTGGGTCAATTAACAAAGGAATGAAATAACTTCACAAAATGCATCAGCTGCTCGATTGTGTGGAATGTGGAATGATCACTGTGTCAAAGTGGTAAACTAAGTCAGGATTGAGCCTAGAGTCTGTGTTTCAAAAGTATTGCATTTGATATCTGGTGACAAATTTGAAAGTTCAAATAAACAAACACATGGTTTTTCCCTTTGAGTGAATTTGAAAAATCTAAGATGAGAACCCTAAAGCCATAAACATTTACACAGCTTAGCAAGCTCCTCATTATGTAAATACTTTGTGAAAACAACTTTGGTCCATAAAGTATTAATGCTATTTGATAAAAATCAGTTTTTGTTTGGTGTGTCTTTTGAAGCTAGTGTAACTCCTGGTCATTCTATATGACTATAAAAGCTTTTTGGAATCAAATCCTAATCCCAACATGTTTTTCTTGTTCATTTAAACCTTTTATATACATGTGGGAGCCAGAGAGAAGAGAAAGCTTTTAGGGCTTAAGCTTTAACTTGTTTTTCCTTCTCATGCACACTCTCTGAAAAGTATTTGGCATGTTTGTGTTTGTAAGTTAAAATACACATTTGTGTTCTTAAGCATTTTCTTTCTTTCTTCCCCTGTATGCTTGTTTGTTTGGTTTACAAATATAGACCACCTTAATATGGGAGAACAGGCACGCTGACATTGGGATTGTTTGACTTACCATGTTAAAAAAAAATAAACGTGGGTGTTGATTTGCTAGGTTAGCCCCTGACTCAAGCTTCCAAAGAGAAAAAGTGTTCCCAGCTCAACCTCTGTAGTATTAATACCCCTAGGAGTATAAATAAACAGAATTCACCAAAGTGCTGGTCCAGGGCTATAGGAGTCAAATTTAACCTCTGGAGTATTTTTAGTTTTGTTTCCAAAAGAAGCAACTGAGACTGCTGAGTAGAATCGCATAGAACTTTATTTTTCCCCTATGGATATTATGTCTAATGGCCAGATAGTACGTCTAGTGCAGAGTAGGGTTAAAGTACATAAAATTCATGATGAAAGTACTACATTTAAATGGCCTCAGGAGACATACGTTGGAAACCTGTGTGAATCTATGGACCGATGTCATTGCATTAAATTTAATTTTCAAATAAAAAAATTTTAAACCACAGCGATACATCCCCTCACATTTTTTTCAGAGCGGCTGTCATCAATAAATCAACAAATAAGTGTTGGCAAAAAATGTGGAGAAAAAAATACTTTATTTACTGTTGACAGGACTGGCAAATCTGTGCAGCTGCTGTGGAAAGTAGTGTGGGGGTTCCTCAAATAATAGTGCAGTGATGGCCAGGGGTTGGGGATAGGGAGAGGAGGTTATGGGGGGATACATAGTAATTAGAGACTTGACTGGAAGGGGGAGGTGAAAGTATAATACAGCACAGAACCTGTGTTGTAGAATTGTGCACCTGAAATCTTTATGTATGTAAACCAGTATCCCCCCCCCAATAAATTCAATTAAAATAATTTTTAAAAAGAAAGATAGAAATACAAAAAATATGAAATAAAATAAAAGGACTCTGGAAAAGTTTAAAAAGATTTTTCTATGTGTGGAAGCTACAGATTAAAGCAAATAAGTTTTCATTTCCCAAAAGGTGATTATGTGAAATCAACTATATTATTGAATAGTTAGCTTTTACTGTATATGGAACATCTCCAAAATCGTGTAGCATATGTCAACCGCTATTGAATAAGCCCATCATTCCACAAGTGTGCAGTTTGGGGGTGGGCTCGGATGAGTGGTTCTGATCTGGGTGGGCTGACAGATCAGTTGGGTTCATGCATAAATCTGTGGTCAGCTTCGGAGTTAGTTGTGGACTCTCTGGCCTAGGGTGGCCAAGCGTGGGCAGCTGAGGCCTCTCTCCCTGTGGCCTCTCAGCCTGATTCTTATTCAGATCAAACTTCCCTACCTTTACCATTTATTTTTAATCTGTCCATGTATCTACATGCTCTTTATAATTTTTTTTAATCTGTGTCTTATTAGAACATCCCCAAGGTTAACAATTTTTGAACCCGGTTTCCTGGATTTTCTTAGACAGGGAATAGAGAGAGAACTAACATTTCTTCTAACTTATTTTTAATAACTTTTAGGGTTATTATATTTGTGTCTTTTTATGGCCATCAGCCCCAGATGCTTTCAGGAAGAAGCCACGGTCCAAACAAAACTAATTGACTGATTAATTAGATGGTCAAATGATTAAAAATTGATGGCGAAATGAATTAGCATCTTTATTGAATTTAGTGCTTTTTATTTCTCCTTCCCATTTCCTGCATGTCTCAGAGAAGCTCAGCAGTCCCTCGCAATTTCACCCTTAGAAACTATTCCATGGCGGACGCGGGACACCACTTAGAGACTCTGCAGCCACTGCAGAATGCTCCCTAGTTGTCCCTCACCAATTAATCAGGGAACTTGAAGTGACTGATTGCAGCCTCCATCAACACAGGATGTTTTGACACAGCTGTTTAGACAAGAATGTTTGAGGCCCCCTACAAGGCTCACTGGCATTTGGGAGAGGGACCCAGCCCAGAGGTCAAGGTTCGAAAGCAGTCACTCCTTTCTCTTCACAAAGTAAACATTCCAGTGTGTATTGGAGCTAATCTACCCTGTGCTAGACTCCCAAGAAAGGAGACAGAGGGGTATAAAATCGATGCCAGCTCTGCTCTCATGAGGTTGAGTCGAGTTGATGAGAGCATCGTTCATTACTCATCTTCCAAATAGGTCAATGCAAACTTGTAACGAGTGCTGTGAAGAGAAAGCATTGGAAATATAGATTTGAGGACAGGGAAGATGATTAAATATTGTGGGCGGAGAGAAGGAAGGAGTAGGTTAACCCGGAAAACACAGCACATTACCAGATGGTGAAACGGGTGCAGTGAAGCTAGCATGAGGGCTCAGCGGCCCAAATGCAGAGCCTAAGAAATTGGCTAGTTGGATAGATCCAGAGCAAGGGTCATGAGAGTTGGATCTGAGAAACACTTCCAGGGTGCAAGGTAGGTTAAAACATGGACAAGAGAGTTCTGAAATGATGAAATGAGAAATGAAAGCTCAATCATGTAAGTGAAAAATGGATGAAGCTGCCCACCCCTAATGGCACACCTGACCAGTGACTTTGAGCCTGTGAAGAGGTCAAGTCTTCACAGAGTTAGGGTTAACCATCCTGACCAATGGAGTAGCCCATCTAAAGGGAATCATTGCCACATACCTGAAAATGGCACATGATAATGTTATAAGAGAAAATCATCAGTGATAGATAACAAAGAATGTTGTCTTTAGGTATCCTTCGATTTTTAAGTGAAGTTTTATTCTTTCTCTTATTTATGATTATTTTTTTCATAATGTTTACTTTGTTCATATTTATTTGTCCAAACACACTGACAAGGGAGTCTAGGCTAGCGGTCCAAAAGCCATGGGAAAGCCCTGGCCGGTTGGCTCAGCGGTAGAGCGTCGGCCTGGCGTGCGGGGGACCCAGGTTCGATTCCTGGCCAGGGCACATAGGAGAAGCGCCCATTTGCTTCTCCACCCCCCCTCCTTCCTCTCTGTCTCTCTCTTCCCCTCCTGCAGCCGAGGCTCCATTGGAGCAAAAGATGGCCCGGGCGCTGGGGATGGCTCCTTGGCCTCTGCCCCGGGCGCTAGAGTGGCTCTGGTTGCGGCAGAGCGACGCCCGGGAGGGGCAGAGCATCGCCCCCTGGTGGGCAGAGCATCGCCCCTGGTGGGCGTGCCGGGTGGATCCCGGTCAGGCGCATGCAGGAGTCTGTCTGACTGTCTCTCCCCGTTTCCAGCTTCAGAAAAATACAAAAAAAAAAAAAAAAAAAGCCACGGAAAGATGTGGTAGGAACAGAAACTTCAGGCATGTATAGACATTATGTAAAATCAGCAAAAGGCCCAGATGCCCATGCTATTGAAACCCTGCCAACTTGCAGGATTTGTATTTTATGAAGAAAGAAATCTCTGTGATATTGCAAAAGATTAATACAATGACAACTCCAGTTAATATGCATGTTCATTCATTGCCTGGAAGACATTGCAGGATCCCATTAACCAGCCGTGGTGATATTGTAGGAGACTCTACTCAAGAGAGTTCTACCTTCTCTGGCCCCACTGGGAACTTGTCTAGATCAGTGTTTTTTAATGGCCGCTCTGCCAGAAATTTTGTGCCTATACACGAAAGAATTAACTACCCTGATGCTGTATGAAGATTATAGACCCAGTGATCCTAGTCGAATTCGCTTATGTGCAGGGTGATTTCTGCCCTAATGGTCCCCAAAATAATTCTCTCATTTTCGCCAGTCCCTATGTGTAGAAAGGTTGAAAACCACTGGTCTAGATTCTTTGTAGATTCACTACTGGCCCTAGATTCCCAGAATTCACTCAAGGTCTCTGATGAACACAAGTTTCCTACCTGCTTCCAATCTTGTGTAGCCCCTCATGTGTCTCTTCTATCATGATCTTCCTGGGCTCCACGGGCTAAAAGGCCACACATTTAGGTTGTCAGTCACCTGATAGCAGTCAGCTATGGGATCCAACAGATGTTCCACAGTATAAATGTTTTCCTTAGATGATTTTTAAATTGAGATATAATTGACAAATAACATTAGTTTC
Source organism: Saccopteryx leptura (assembly GCF_036850995.1). Lineage (NCBI taxonomy): Eukaryota > Metazoa > Chordata > Mammalia > Chiroptera > Emballonuridae > Saccopteryx > Saccopteryx leptura. Next base: position 25,039,139 of record NC_089512.1, on the reverse strand, counting down.
AGATATATAACATATTGATTCAATATTTATATACATTTCAAAACGATCAGCACAATAAGTCTGGTTAACATCCATCATCACAGAGTTACAATTTTTCCCTTGTGATGAGAACTTTCAAGTTCTACTCTCTTAGAAACTTTCAAATATGTAATATAGTATTAACTGTGGACATATGCTGTACATTACATTCTCCGGACTTATTTATTTTGTAACTGGAAGTTTGTACCTTTTTAACCACCTTCATCCATTTAACCCACCCCTTCCACCAACCCTCCAACGCCAGCATTGACTAATCTCTTCTTTGCATTGCGTTTCTTTTCTTTTCTTTTGGGGGGAGGGGATTCACATATAAGCGAAATTACATAGTATTTGTCTTGTCTCTCTGACTTATTTCACCTAGCGTCATGTCCTCAAGCTCTATTTACCTTGGGTTTTTGATAAATTTGTGTAATTTCTGTGAGTTTAGTTTCCTTATCAGTCAAATGGGGTTGATCAAGTACTCATTTGAAATATTCAATAGATAAATGTAAAGCCAGTCTTATATATAAACTATCCTAAATCCTAAGTACGATTTTTTTTTTTTTATGTAGCAATACCTGCTAATTTTATGGCATAGATTTATGGTCAAATTTAACCATCTTTCATATTTCATATTTATATACCACAAAAAGGTACCCACGTGCTACTATGTATTTCCAAATTGTTTCTGATTATTCTGTTTGGTAACTCCCACTTGCCTTGGGTAAAAAAAAAAGTACCTTGGCTGTACAGTCTCAAAAATTTATTGTGCACATCTGTACACATGCTGCCAAGAAATTCAATTTAAAAGAGCATGATGGAGTATATCAGTATATCCTATCAATAAAAGATATTTGAGAATGAGTCCCCAAGATGCGTGCTGGGTATATATAAATGTACTTCTGTACTAATACATTTTATATTATCAACCCATATAAAATGGATATATTAAGGGATGATATAAAGTAAAATAAATATCTTAAATATTTTAAGTTTTATTATATTAAATAAAATTATATGTTGGTACTCACTAAAATATTATTTTCAATAGTATTTATAGTGGAGACAATGTCATGACTTATAAAAGTGTGGGTAGATTGTAAAAGTCGGTTCTGCCTATTTTCTTATTTGCTTCAGCTTGGCATTTTTTTTTTTTTTTTTTTTTTTTGCAGGAATTCTTTAAGCTGCTTGGCCATTTGTGACAGGTTAATGAACTAAACACTAGATGGTATAATTTGTAAATTCACCAGTGTGTATAAGTAAAGAGTAATGTTTTAAAAGAAGCTAAAAGTAAATGAATAAGTAAGGATCATCATGTCAAATCCTTGGGGTTGTGGAAGCTTCTAATCATATATTACACAAGATTTAAGAATCAAATAAGAACAAAAAAGTCTATTGCAATTAGATGTTAGTAAAGCTTAAGGTTTTTTTTCCTTTTTTAATTAAAAATTATTATAAATAAATATTCTAATTTTTCTTCCTGAATTTCAATACGTTTAGTGGTGCCCAGACTTGAGTGTATATCAAAATTAACTGGAAGGCTGGTTAGAATATATATTGCTGGGCCCTGCTCCTAGAGTGTCTGATTCAATCCATCTTGGGCGGGGCCCAAGAATTTGCATTTCTGACAAGCCCCAGGTGAGCTGCTGCTGCTCTCTCAGGACCACACTTTGAGAGCCACCTAGTAGATCATCTTGAAGACCCCTGAGTTGTACCCTCTCCTAGAACTTTGATACATGCGATACAAATGTAGTTAAAGATCTGTGCCATCAAGAAGTGGTGTCGCCCTGGCCGGTTGGTTCAGCGGTAGAGCGTCGGCCTGGCGTGCGGGGGACCCAGGTTCGATTCCCGGCCAGGGCACATAGGAGAAGCGCCCATTTGCTTCTCCACCCCCACCCCTCCTTCCTCTCTGTCTCTCTCTTCCCCTCCCGCAGCCAAGGCTCCATTGGAGCAAAGATGGCCCGGGCGCTGGGGATGGCTCCTTGGCCTCTGCCCCAGGCGCTAGAGTAGCTCTGGTCGCGACAGAGCGACGCCTGGAGGGGCAGAGCATCGCCCCCTGGTGGACAGAGCGTCGCCCCCTGGTGGGCATGCCGGGTGGATCCCGGTCGGGCGCATGCGGGAGTCTGTCTGACTGTCTCTCCCCGTTTCCAGCTTCAGAAAAGAAAAAAAAAAGAAGTGGTGTCCCCGGTAGATTCCGGCTTATATTACCCATTTATGTCCTAAATTTCCCTACCACCCACACCACATCACCCATCCCCCTCCCCCCGCAGGGAAGACGGAAAGGGCCCAGGGGACAAGGGAAGGATGGCGCGTCCTCTCCGTGAATACAGCTGACAGTCTGCACTACCTGGTGAATTCATAACCTCAGCATGTTTCCCCAGGGTGAATTAATTACTTTGCTTTTCCTTTTCCTTTGCATAAAGTCAGGCAGATTTGTCCCCTGTTTAGACAAGAGTTTGTTGCCAGCACTTTCTGAGGATGGCCAGAAAGTGGCTGCTGTGTGAAGTTGATAGTGTTGTCAGGACTTCCAGGGCGGGGTATTGTCCCTTGAGTTGGGAAATGCTAACGGAGGTCAATTCTAGTTCAGCTTCCTACCTACAGAATTATGGCAGGACGTAAGTTCGGCCCACGTGAGAGGAACAGGTCAGCAGAAACGTATTCTTGTCTTCCTAAGAGCAGACATCCGTATTTCTAAACCCTTAAGTCAGAACATATTTTTCTCCTCTATATTTCCTGGAAAGTCATGTCTTCAAATGACATATTTTAAAATCAAACACATAGACAACAAAACCTAAATAAATAAAAACCAGAAAATATTTTTCTATGTAAATATTGTGCATAAAAAGTTATTATGGGCCCTGGCTGGTTGGTTCAGTGGTAGAGCGTCAGCCTGGCATGTGGATGTCCTGGATTTGATTCCCAGTCAGGGCATACAGAAAAAGCGACCATGTGTTTCTTCACCCCTCCCCTATCTCTTTCTCTCTTTCTCTTTCTTTCCCTCTTTCTCTCTCTTTCCCTTCTGTAGTCATGGCTCAATTCATTCGAGGGCATTGACCCTTGGTGCTGAGGATGGCTCCATGGAGTCTGAGCCTCAGGTGCTAAAAATAGCTTGGTTGTGAGCATGGCCCCAGATGGGCAGAACATCGGCCCCAGATGGGAGTTGCCAGGTAGATACCGGTTGGGATAGAGAAATAGAGGAGTCTTTCTCTCTATCTCCCCTCCTCTCACTTGGAAAAAGAAGAAGAAAACAAAGTTATTATGTTTAGTATCTGAAATTAAAAGTCATTCTTTGGTTTACTAATAATAAAACTACCCCCAAATGTAATGGCTTAGAACAACCACCATTTTGTTTTTTGCTTAGGATTCTACAACTGTGCAGTGCTCAGTAAAACAGCTGGTCTCTTCTCCTGGTGGGGTCGGCTAGTACTTGACTGAAGCAAGATGGCTGACTTCCAAGATGGCTTCACTCACTTCCATTGACTAGTTGGTGCTGGAGCTGTTGGCTGGTGCCTAGGTTGTTCTTTTTGTGGTCTCAACATATGGCTGGGTTGGGCTCTCACAGCAGATTGGTCTCAGGGTAGCAGAACTTTTAGAATGTGCAGTGTGCAAATGCAGAAACTACTAGCCCTTTGTAAGAATTGAGCCTAGAACTGGCGCAACATTACCATCAGTTTAAAAGCAGTGATTGGGCCAGCACAAACTCAAGAGAACAACCTACACCAGGAAGGGTGGGTCACTGGGGCCACCAAAGTGATCACATCTTCTTCTACCCCTGCTGCTTAAGAGCTCTTTGCATTCCTTACCATTGTCAGGCACTTCAGTGTCAATCTCAGGATGCAAATCAGTGCCACCGAAAGAGTGAAAAGTGGCTTTGACTTTATCTGAGAATTTTCAGAGTGCAAGGACACATATCTGCTGAACAGGCGTCTCTGGTTAACTTCCCCCTGAAACACTCCTCTAGTAACTCTCTCTGCCTGCATCTTGCTGCCTTTTTATTCCTCCAGAGCCCTCACCACTGCCTAACACTTGACTAAGCCGTTGTTCACTTGGTTATTGTCTGTCTCCCCTCAGTGTAAATGCTGATCAAATGTAAAACTCCCAGGGGAAGGCATTCCGTTCCCTCCGCTCTCTGCTGGTTGCCCAGCCCTGACAACAGAGCCTGGCACGTACAAGTCTCTGCAAAAAATCTCTATTGAGTAAATGAATACAGAAATGTCATACTTGAGAATATGCCTACGAGGCAGACAGGACACCTCTCAATTAAGTTGTTCTGATGCGGGGCTATGGCTGGGGTTTGTGTCTTCTGCATTAGGCTTGGGATGATCGCCCCCTTGTTGTGTATGGTGTGTACCTTCTGCTGGTTCCCATGGTGTCATTGTTCAGAGGTGTCAGTGGTTATCAATCATGGGTTTAAGGGGTTTTCTGTGCAGCTTCTAGGTTCTTTATTTGGCCAATTAGGCTTTGTGCTCCTGTTTCCAAATACAGAGGTGAGAGAAACATGAACCTGGCTTTATCTAATGCCTTAGTTTTAAGGAGCAGCCTCTGGTGCAATGCTGTATTATTTCCAGTTAAACCTTGGATATCCTCAGCCTGGCTAAAACTGGTTAGTGAGCATTAGCTATTCATTCCTAAAAAGAGGCTTAACCAGATAGTTTTTCATTACGTTCTGCCTTTCACTGGGACACAGGGAGGGGGTTGCTTTCTTTCTCGCTTCCTTTCTTTCTCTTTTTTTTTGTTTCCTACCCATTTTCTTTCTCTTTCTATGCTTCTTTTCTATAGCATTCCCTTGAAATTTGGTGTTTTGGGTTAGAATCTGTATTTGTGCTCAATCTTCCTGTCCATTTGTTCTTTTGATTGTTTATTGATCGCAGAAAAACAGATCAGATTTTCTTAATGAATTTTATGTGCTTGCCTCTGATTTGGTTCCAGGTCACCTATATCTGTCATTCGTGAGGCCTCTCATTTGAATGCCCGGTCTATTTATTATCTTTTAAGGAGTTTCTGTATCTGAAACCCACTCGTTCTGGCTCTGGACAGAGTGGTCCTCGGTGCTGCGGTTTTTAGGCATTCTCCCAGCCCGGAAGGCATTTGTGTGTTTCCAAACAAGGTTAAGTAATTGCTTTGAAAAAGCATTTTAAATGTTTGTCTTGGATTATACCCTGGTTATTTTTCTTTGCATCTTTTCATTTTCCCATGTTTCACCCCCCTCACCCACCCATCCCCATTCTTGTTTCTACTTGTATTACTAGAATATGACAGCTCGATCCACGGGAACCTTAGCCTGGTCTGGTTGCGAAAGGAAGGCATCTGGCTAAGTGTTCTTCAAAAGCACAGAAATGTGAGTGTTGTTTCTGCTGAGAACCTAAACCAAGGTCTTCAAATTTACGGCATGGCCGCAGATCAGAATTGTTGGAGGTATTTCATACCTTAAGTCTAGAGTTGCCAGAACACAACATGGGCTTTTATTTATTCATGTTTGTTTGTTTATTTTGTGACAGAGACAGAGAGAAGGGCAGATAGGGACAGACAGACAGGAAGGGAGAGAGATGAGAAGCATCAATGCTTCATTGTGGCTCGTTAGTTGTTCATTGATTGCTTTCTCATATGTGCCTTGACCATGGGGCTACCGCAGACCGAGTAACCCTTTGCTCAAGCCAGTGACCTTCAGTTCAAGCTAGTGAGCTGTGCTCAAATCAGAGGAGCCCGCACTCAAGCTGGCGACCTCGGGGTCTCCAACCTCAGTCCTTTGCATCCCAGTCCGACGCTCTATGCACTGCGCCACTGCCTGGTCAGGCCAAAATGGGTTTTAAATTCAAATAAGAGACCCTTAATGTGCTGAGGAGTCTACACCCTCTGTGCAAACAGGAGTGCACTCTACTTAACCCAGAAACAGCTTTGAGTCTGAGAATCGGCAATTCTGCACTGAAATAGTTCGGTTGATCTCCTAAAAGCAGATCAAGGCCACACCATGGGGCATGGCGGGACTTCAGCAAGAGATAGCATGTGAACCTCTGTCCCCTTGGGAATCACCCCAGATTCTGTTCTGTCTTCATCTAAATCGTCACCTTTTATGATGTGAACATTAAATCAAAGGCAGCTTAGTTTTGCTCTTCAAAACTAAGACGAGAAAACAACCCCAGATTCTCTTGGGTTTGGCTACAGCCTTGAAGCCTCTGCTAACAGCAGTGTCCCAGAAGCTAGATTAAAAACTGCGTGCTATTGATCTTCTCGCCTCGCCTTTGGCAAGCAGGTCCGTCCTTCGCACTGCTCATGTCTTAATTTTGCGGGTTTAACCTGTCCCGTTTTGAAGGAATTTAATGTATTCATTGTTCTTTCCGTTCTCTCCTTCTGTCTGGTTCCAGTTCAGTCGCTAATTAGATTATTGCTTATTTCTGTCATAACTGGCCCATTTCATGTCAGCAGCACAAATTATTGGGCAGCTCTGAACAAGATCAAGTCCAACATTACCACCCTTGTCTGCCATGATTTACCGCATCCATTTCAAGGGTGTCTAAAAATCACTCATTACTTCCCACTCCTTCTTGGCCTGTATGTATCATGGGAAGAACATCAGACTAGATGCCATAAAGTCTTGAATTCTAGGCGTGGATGTGCCGTGTGTGATGATACCTTCAGGAATTCACTTCCCTTCTTTACCACTGAGTTTTTCTCATCTGGATGACAGGAATAATTATGAATTCTCTACTATTATGGCGTCACTGAACAACCAAGTGAGAAGAGCTTTCCTCTACTCAGCAAACACTAATTGTGTACTTATTATGTATGTCCCAAGTTATAGGAGGCACTTAGAATACAAAAATAAAGGGAAGGTCCTTCCTGCACTTCAGTGATGTCAACATCTTCATTAGCATACAGCTGCCTTTGATTTAATGTTCAGACCGATGAGAGCATGGAGCCCACAGTTTAGCTTGTGGTCTCATACACCTTTCCCACTGATCAGTGATGATGTAGTTGACAACAGCAGTTGGGAAGCCTGGCTCTGAATTCCCACAGTACTTTATTATCACCCCTGGACAAGATCTGTTGAATCAATTGAGCATCACCCCACCATAGACTTGGCCACATAGTAGAGTCTCAGTGGAAAGTTGCTTAAATTAATGTATGAATAAATCATGAAGGGGTGACTGAATGAGGAAATTTTACCCTGGACAATTTCAGCTTGCATCCTGTGCTTGGAAGTTTCAATGGGGATTCCTGTGAAGGTCTCATTGTCTTCCTGTTTTATCTGATTCCAGTTCACTGGAAACTGATTCTCTCTTAACTCGTCAAACTTAACTGTAAGACTGATATTCTCTGGAGGGAGGGGGAACTATTGCTGAGATTATTATCTTCCCCCCAAGTAAATCCAGTGAGGTTTGTGAAAAACACTAACTGAAACAAAAATTCAGATTCTTTCTTGCCTCTCTGATAATTCTTGACATTGGAGGTAGCCAACCATAGCTGGGTATTTTCATATTTCTCACCCATAGGTTTTCTCCTTTGGCCCGGTGATTATGGGGAGACCAGAGAGTTGCTCAAGTAAGACACAATGGTCTTTGACCCAGTTGCAACAGTAAGCCCAGTGTTCAAGTCATACTATCCTATCATCTATAGAATTCCATTAGAACCTACATATATCACGTGGTTTCTAAGGACAAGGAGTTAAGAGGTTTGTGAATCCCATGAAATAGAGTGCAGTATATTATGACTACATGTCTATGCTTTTTTTCTGGGGGGTACATTCATGCCCCTTAGTTTCCTCAGACTGTCAAAGTGATCTGTGACCCTCCCCACTCCCGGCACCAAAAACAAAAATGTAAAGAATGATTAATTGAGAGATTCTGGTCCACTTGGAGAATGTGAGTTCTTATGACTAACATATTTTCCTTTTCCCAGAACTGCTCTGTAGCAGCAATAAAAATGTAACCCTCCAAACTGCCTCGTGGTAGATTTCAAATTAGACAAGTCTATCGTGTGACTCATGGAACTTTCTCATGCTTTTACATTCAATAATCAGGAAAATCCCATGTAACTTTTTCATGCTTCTGAAGACAGTAATCAGGAAAATCCTTGAGGAGACTGTGGTTTTGAAGGATGCTAAATCAGGTTAAGACCGTGTATACCCTGATGTTATGTTTTTCCTCTCTGAAATTTCCTCTTGGGGTGGTCTGTTCTCCTTTCTAAAACTTGTATCAACATCCTATAGACCCAGAAGTGTAAGCTACTTATTTATTTTATGTTATTTTGTACAGTGGAGAAAAGGAGCTATCAGTAGCAATGGAAAATCTTCCCATAGTATATGAGCAAGCCGGGTCATTAGTCCTCACCACGTATGATAGAACTGGAAGCTGAACTCACTGGGCTCTCCTCAACGCCCACCTTTCAGCCACACAATGGAAAATAAACTGTGGGTCCCAGTTGCCTATTCTGCATTAAATGTCCCAGTTATTTTGTCATTGCCTTTGTTGCATTGATGTATCAGTAACGGAGTTTTACATACTTAGGAAACTTAAGGTGCTAATTCTTAAAAAAGAAAACAAGGCCCTGGCCGGTTGATTCAGCGGTAGAGCGTCGGCCTGGCGTGCGGGGGACCCGGGTTCGATTCCCGGCCAGGGCACATTGGAGAGGCGCCCATTTGCTTCTCCACCCCCCCCCCCTCCTTCCTCTCTGTCTCTCTCTTCCCCTCCCGCAGCCAAGGCTCCATTGGAGCAAAGATGGCCCCGGGCGCTGGGGATGGCTCCTTGGCCTCTGCCCCAGGCGTTAGAGTGGCTCTGGTCGTGGCAGAGCGACGCCCCGGAGGGGCAGAGCATCGCCACCTGGTGGGCAGAGCGTTGCCCCTGGTGGGCGTGCCGGGTGGATCCCGGTCGGGCGCATGCGGGAGTCTGTCTGACTGTCTCTCCCCGTTTCCAGCTTCAGAAAAGTACAATAAAGGAAGAAAAAAAAATAAGAAAAGAACAGAAAACAAGCTGTACTTTGCTGTTGCTCCTTTTGAAGGACAAAGAACATTCACTAGGAGTTTCATCAAATGGGAAACATAGAAGTTTGGGATCATAAATTCATTTGCAATGGTTTTTATCCATTTCCTCCAGCAAAAGTTAGAGTGACGATGAGAACACACTCCGGATTCAGAAAGACTGGGTTTGAATCCCAGCTCTGCCATTTATGAGTTGTGCAACTTTGGAAAGTTATAGGACCTCTCTGTGTCTACAGTCCTCCTCTAGAGAGTAGAGATCTAACACTGCTTACCTCAGAGGGTTTACAGAAAAATTAAATATCTGCTAAGCTCTTAGAACACTGTTCACGTGTACAGAGTGTTATATATGTATTTTTTTAAATAAATCTGATGGTAGAGGGTAATATTGGAGTTTGTATGGTTACATCCATCCAGTATTAAGTCTGAGAAGCTTACCAGTGGGCTGGTTGTTGGCGGTGGTGGGTTGGCTGGTTTTGTTTTCTGGATTTTGGTGTTTTGTTTTGTTTTTCATCTCCTCTAACCACCTCTACTGAGGACAAGGTTTTTCTTGGCTGGCCTCCCCATGCTCCAAGGGCGTTCAGAGCTGAGATAATCTGATGAAATCTCTGTGTTTTAACCCTTTTGTCATACAATGAGGCACTTCATTCGAAGCCACTTAGCTCTTCTTTTTTTAAAAAAAAAAAAAATTTATTTATTCATGTTTAGAGAGAGAGAGGAAAGAGAGAGAAAGGAGAGAGGGAGGACCAGAAAGCATCAACTCTCATATGTGCCTTGGCCAGGCAAGCCCAGGGTTTCAAACCAGCAAGCTCAGCATTCCAGGTCAATGCTTTATCCACTGCGACACCACAGGTTAGGCCACTTAGCCTCTTCTTGACAGGAGTTCTTTAGATGCAGGGTTTTTGTTTTTGTTTTGATTCCTTTCCTCCCATGTGTGGTTGACTTCCACTCTTAACCCCTGAGCCTGATGTGACCCTGTAATCTTAATTATCATTATGCTACAGACAGAGTTCCCAAATTAGTTTTGAGAGGGGCCATTTGTAAGTTACCATGATGTTCATTTATGATTAAATATAACCCTCTGTTAGCAGACTTGAACAAAAAGGAAAGTAAGACATTGTGAACACAATACTTTTCAAAACCTCATAATTAGCTAAAATAGTTTTAATGTAAAAATCACAAGATTCAGTTTAGTCATGCAAATTGTAGCCTAGAGTCTCATGAAATGCACTCAGGCCAGAACACAGAGAATAATTTTCTCTGCCCTGTGATGAGGTCTCTTATCTCTGATGAGATGGATCTATAATAGACTTAGCTATTATTAATTTTTTTTAAAAGGGTAAACAGAAACTCAGAAATGACTCTTTTTAATTCTTCCCAAAAAATGCTCAGCACCATTCTTGGAAACTCCACTTTATTTGCAAGTTAGTAGAAAAGAGCTGTAGTAAAAATTACTGATGGCAAGATCTGGTTATTACTGTTATTTATTCTGTCACATGTAGTTGTAAGCAGAATAAATGGGCATCACCAATTTTAACAGAGCTAGTCTGAATTTTTCACAAGTATTTGTAAAATTTTAGACTTGTCTAATCTAGATTTTTGTTTTGTTTTGTTTTGGGGTTTTTTTTTAGCTTTTGAATGAGAAACTGGGACCCACAGAGCTCGCTAAATTGCACCCAGCTAAGTGAGAGCAGAGTACAAAAGCTCATTTTCAAGGAACCTATAAGAGGAAATTTCTTTAAGTTTATTTTTTGCCTTTTGACATGTTTTCCTGATTTATTTACCGTAAGTAGTCTTAGTATTTTATAAGTAGTCTGTTTTAAAGAGAAAATTGGCTTGATGGTGATTCACATTAAAGAGAAAATGAAAACAGCCTGGGTTTAATGGCAAATATTGATGATAAAGAAGAAAACAAATCAAAATTATTACTTGCAATCCATCTACAAATCTTGGCAATAGAAATATAAAAAGCCTAATGGAGAGATACTTAAACCAATATCTTTTGTAGGCAAAACAAGGGATACAGAATCAGCTAGGACACAATCTGAGGACAATTTAAGGAGAATATGAGAAAACTATTTAGAAAACGATAGTACAAAGAAAAATGAAAAAATATTCACTTGGAAAGTTCAGCAAAATGTGTGAGGGGATCAGAGAAGGGATGTTGGCTGTTGGAGATGGGTCTCCTTAATATCTATAATTGATGAATCCCAAATGTTTATCCCCAGCTGAAACTTTCCCTGAACTCCTGACTCATCACGCTGCCACCTAGACATCTCCACTTGGTTATCTAACTCAACTTACCCAAAACTGAATTTCCAGCATTATGCCCTGAAACCTACTTCCTTATAGTCTTCCTCATTTTCATTGAAAGCAAACATCCTTCTTCAGGCGTCCCCAAACTACGGCCCGAGGGCCACATGCGGCCCCCTGAGGCCATTTATCCGGCCCCCTGCTGCACTTCCGAAAGGGGCACCTCTTTCATTGGTGGTCAGTGAGAGGAGCACTGTATGTGGTGGCCCTCCAACGGTCTGAGGGACAGTGAACTGGCCCCCTGTGTAAAAAGTTTGGGGACCCCTGTTAAGAACAATTAAATTGTTCAGGCCAAAAACCTTGGCATCAGCCCTGGCTGGGTGGCTCAAGGAATAGAGCATTTTCCTGGCATGCTGAGGTCATGGGTTCAATTCCAGGTCAGGGCACATGTGAGAAGCAACCAATTAGTGCATAACCAAGTAGAACAAGGAGTTGATGCTTCTCTCTCTTTTGATGCTTCTCTCTCCCTCTCTCTCTCTTTCTCTCCCCCCCCCCCGTCCTCCCTCCCTTCCTCTTTCTCTCTCTTTTCTCTCTCTCTCAAATCAATGGGGAAAAAAAAAATAAAAAATAAAAAACCTTGGTATCATCCTTGTCTCCTGTCTGTCTCTGTCACACCACATCTGACCCATGAGGAAATCCTATTGACTCTGCCTTCAGTAGACTATATCCGGACTCTGACAACTGCTCCAGTCCTGCCATCCTGGGCCAAGCCACCATTGTTTCTCGGCTAGATTATCACTAAAGTAACCTACTAGCTGTTCTTTGCATCTCCAGTCTTTCCATCCCTTATAGCTTTTCCTCAACACAGCACAGATCAGATCCCACCATTTGTTTGTCTGAAATTGATGCTCTCCATGTCTCTCCAAGCCCTGCATGATGAGTGATGCCTCTCAGGTGCATCTCCTACGGCTCTCTCCTCCCCTAACGCTGCTTCAGCCATATTGGCCTCTTTGCATAGCAGACAGATTCTCATCTCAGGGCCTTTGCACCGGCTTCCCCTGCAATCTGAAATGCTCTTTTCTCACATAGTCATATGGAGCACTCCTTCCTCATCTTCACTCTTTACTCAAATGTCGTCTTCTTAATAGGGCCTATGCAAACCACTCTATGTAAAATTGAATTTCTTCCCAACCCCCCCCCCAAACTTCTGATTCTCCTTGTAAGCTCTATTTTTCCATAGAACTGACCTTTTAGCTTACTTCAGAATTTACATATTTTTTTATTTATTATGTGTTTTATTCTGCATCTTTCTGCTAGAATATCAGTTCCAAAAGAATAAAATCCTATTTGTTTTGGCCCTGGCTGGTTGGCTCAGCGGTAGAGTGTCGGCCTGGCATGCGGGGGACCCAGGTTCGATTCCCGGCCAGGGCACATAGGAGCAGCGCCCATTTGCTTCTCCACCCCCCCCCCCTTCCTCTCTGTCTCTCTCTTCCCCTCCCGCAGCCAAGGCTCCATTGGAGCAAAGATGGCCCGGGCGCTGGGGATGGCTCCTTGGCCTCTGCCCCAGGCGCTAGAGTGGCTCTGGTCGTGGCAGAGCGACCCCCCCCCCCCGGAGGGGCAGAGCATCGCCCCCTGGTGGGCAGAGCTTCGCCCCTGGTGGGCGTGCCGGGTGGATCCCGGTCAGGCGCATCCCGGTCGGACGCATGCGGGAGTCTGTCTGACTGTCTCTCCCCGTTTCCAGCTTCAGAAAAATACAAAAAAAAAATAAATAAAATAAAAAAAAATCCTATTTGTTTTGTTCACTGTTATATCTCAAGGACCTGATTTGTTTTGTTCACTGCTGTATTTCAAGTGCCCATATCAACAATCACTAAACATTTGTCAATAAGTGAATAAATCAACTCAGGGGTAATTTGGGTTATTTTGAAAAGAGCCCCCCTTTGTAAGTCTAGTGAATTATATGGACCTCCTCCCCAGAATGATGCACATATGCAAATTAATACAAAAGTGTGCGCGCACTTTCAGGAGGCTCACACATACCCTGAGACCGATGCTTCAACCCAAGTTTAAGGACCTGTGTCCTCAGCCGAAAGGACAGCAGAGATAATGGCTCAGTGGTGGGAACGTGTGGCCTGTGTTTGAGGCTCGGTAGCAACCATTTGGCATGAGTATGGAATAAAGGAAAGGACTAGAAGACGAGTTTGGGCTGTACTATGTAAGCCCTGAAGCACCATGGAAATGGTTGTTTCTGTTCAACGTGGAAAGTGATAGGGAGCCATGAGGAACTGGTATTTTTATCCTATGTTCACCCCTACGTCAGTGTAAAATCTTTGTACAATTTCTGTCTTTCATTTTTGAAATTAATAGAATTTCTGAAAGACAAGCTAGCCACTTCTTTAAAAAAAGGTATGGATAAGTATTTCATCACTATGACAATTAAAATGCACCCATGCCTCTATCAAAACTATTCTAGTTTATCAACCTACTTCCATTACACTTCCGAGAGCATGTCTCAGTGGTATCATTCTACTAGTATATGATTATTATTGCTGTCACTGGATTCAGTGAGAACTAAGGTTTCAATTGGCCATCTTATGCTATATTTTGTATGATGGGTTATTTGGGGTGATGTCTGCAAGAATGGTCCTATCCATCTAGGCCCTAAAAACCCCTCTGCATGTGGGAAGATATAAAATGAGGTCATCTGTGATCCTAACACCTCTCCCAAAATGTCCTCTGTATCTTATTAAAAAGAGTAAATAAAACATCTATTTTTTCATCCTCCCAACTGAAAACATGTTCTATGTTCCATTTACATTTGTGGTATAACAAACAAAACCTGTTGGCATAAGGCAACCATGTTATTCTGCTCACATATTCCGAGTGAAGAATCTGGATAGGGTAAATGGTGATGGATTATCTCTGCTCTACAATATCTAGTCTCAGCTGAAAATACCTGCAAAGCAAGAGTGACCTGAAGGCTGGAGGCTGAACTCCCCTGGAGGATTACTCAGTTACGTGTGTGACGCCTGGGCTAGAGGACTCAAAGACTGGGATTGTGGACTAAATGTTGACCTCGCCAGGTGATTTGCACTTCCTCACAGCATGGAGGCCTCAGGGCAATCAAATTCACATGGTGGCTACATTGCAACTTGTCCTAATGAACAAAGTGGGAACAGCGTAGTTTTTTTTATGGCTTAACCGTGGGAATCACATGGCAACACGTCTGCTCTACTGAAGTGGCCACACTTGCCTCCATTCAAGGAGAGGAACAAAGACTCACCTCTCTGTGTGGGAAGAGAGTCAAAGAACAGTAAGGCTGTGTGTGTGTGTGTGTGTGTGTGTGTGTGTTTAACATTACACTGTTACAAATATAAGCATCTTTATGGAGAGCGTAGGGCAGACTCCTTGCTACAGACATTTTCTCTATAGGCGTGAGACTCAACTAGATTCACCATTTATTCAGTGCCTGCACACAAAAAAAATGCTATTAAGTCCTAATTGTGTGAAACAAACAATAAGGTTAATAGAAAGAATGTCTGTTTTGGAGGGCTGTGGAATCTATATGTATAGCACAAAGAATCCTAGGTAATATAAGGAACCAGAGACCTCTGAAAATAGGGGGCGGGGAAGGTAGAGAGACATGAGTTGGACAATTCAAAGTAATTTGCACAGGCACAAGCCAATTATTTATAGCTCATGGTTCCTAAACACCTGTCAACTGCTCTGGTCCAAAGTTATCTTCGTGAGGGGAACTTGTTCTTATTGCTCTATATTAAGAGCTGTTATATTGTCCACACATGTTAGGTCCCTGTGCGTGCAAATGAACTCTTTGCGGGACAGAGAAAACGGGCTTTGAGTGGAAACATTTCCTAAATATTATCCTCACATTCGGAGAGGTTCTCGGGCCTCACTTCACTTTATGACGTAAGCAGATTATTCTCAGAGTCGTAAACATGTACATAGGCCCATATTTAGCCAGTGTTGCCTCTTCTGTAACAGATCCTCAGGAGTATCGCAACAGACAGATGTCGTAAATCTAGATAGAGAGGGGGGAAGGATAGGATGACTCTTAAACCGTCAACCTGTCTCGTACCTTCTTTATACCAGACAAGAGTTCACGCTCCATCTTTCCTTCTTGTCAATCTAAATATGTTGAAACTAGACCTATAGGAAGGTTGGAATGACAACCAGGAAAAGCAAAAGACAGACGTGCTTATTAACGTATACTTGAAAATTGGGTTTTCAGCGTTGATGTAGAGCATTATTTTTTTAATTTTATTTATTTATCTATCTATCTATCTATCTATTTATTTATTTTAGCACAGAGCATCATTTTGGCAGAGAGTTTCCAGCTATGGTAGCATTTGAGCAGTCTTCTTTGCCACCCAGCATAATGGCATCGGTCACACTTTGTCATAAGGATTTTCTTCCTGTGTTCTGGTTTTTGCCTGGAACTCCTCCCCCTGAAATTGCGAAAGCAAGCGCAGGACTGGGAACATCCTAACTTACAAGCTAGCATGTCTGTTTTCGTAGCCTTTGGTGAAGCACCTACCTCTGGGCTGAACACATACATAGTAGCACTCTGAAAGTGCTAGTGGAATTGCATCAACCCCCTAGCCTAAGCCACCTGTGACTCTATTGGATTTCACAGTAGAATTTCAGAAGAATTCAGGGAGTGTTGAAGCAGCCAGGCTGAAGAGGTTATTTCTCAACACTGGTTCTTGAGCTGGGGCGTGTGGGCCATCAGCTTTTCAGTGCCCCTCTGTGAAATGAGAAAATACAAAGAAATCTTTTCATAAACTCCAATTTTTTCAAACTAAGAGCCTTTCCTCTACCCGGAGAGGGTCCTTCTCGCTTTCCGGGGTGGTAGAGGGTGTAAATACTGTTCCTTTTATGAAGTGGTAATGTCAGTAAGTGAGAGTTGTTTTCCTTTTTGAACATCCTTTGGAAAAATGAAATGTTGGCCACTCAAACAGACCCCAGATTTGATTACTGGTTTGCTCTTTTAATCGTTCCATAAAATGTGAAGCTCTGGGAACCTGTAGATCAGACAATTGAGAATTTTGCTTTGCTCTTTTAGAGAAACTAATTATTTAAATAGTACAGTTGGCAACAACGTTGATCAATAGCTATACCACCTTATTTGGGAAAAATAGCATTTATCACTTACATATGCTATAATTCAGATGTATACAGCACTTATACACAAGCAGACAAGTTCAAAGACGTTTATTGTCATAAATTATTTAAATATGCACATTCCCTCTTTCATATAGCTAAAAACCAAACATTTATCTGCACACAAGCACAAGAGGAGGCAATCTGTTCAAAAGGGCTTGTTATGTGTTTTCATTGAAAACTTACATAGTCACAAGGCATTCTTGGTTCTGCTGTCTGAGCTGCTGACATACAGACCTGGCCTTGATAGACGAGTTCATTAGTCCTTTCTAATTACAAGCAGATTTCGAGGTGTGTTCATTACATTTTAAATAAAATCTGCCTAATTTATGTGGTGCGAGCCCAAGGAGCAGCAAGTGGGATCCATTGCTCCTTTTCTATCCTTGGCTTCTATTACTTAACTGTAAATTCTAACTGAGGATCTGGATGGGCCCCTTTGAGTGATTTTCAGTGAGCAATCAACTGTCCATGTGCAACATGGTAGGAATATAGGTGAGAAAGCCGAGTCACATCATAGGTCAGGGGTCGGGAAACTTTTTGGCTGAGAGAACCATGAACACCACATATTTTAAAATGTAATTCCATGAGAGCCATACAACAACCTGTGTACGTTACGCATTATCCAATAAAAATTTGGTGTTGTCCCAGAGGACAGCTGTGTTTGGCTCCAGCCACCCGCATCCATGAACATGAACGGTAGGAAATGAATGGTTTGTAATACATGAAAATGTTTTATATTTTTAACGTTATTATTTTTCTTATTAAAGATTTGTCTGCGAGCCAGACGCAGCCATCAAAAGAGCCACATCTGGCTCACGAGCCATAGGTTCTCGACCCCTGTCATAGGTTTCAGGCCCTTGAAAACACCCTACTTACATATTTTTAATCACATATTTCAAGGACTGGTGGTTACTTATGAGTAGATTGTAAAATCTCCAATTATAATTGTTTTCAGTTGGGCCAAAGAGTAAGTCAAGAAATTAGTTTCCATTTTTTTAACTATTTAGCAGTTTCTTTTTATTCTGATTTTGATTAGCACCTAGATGGTATCTCAGAGAACTGCACAACGGGGTACAGAGTGATAGCACTGAGAATATGTTTTCACTGACTCAACAATGTATCGTTTCAAGCACTTACTGTGCCCAAGACTCTTGTAGGCATCAGGCACACTAGAAGGAGTGAGTCACTAATTCTGCTCAGAGGAAGCTCACATTCTACTAAAATAAATTGTCATCTATTTCTTTTTTTTTTTTTATTTGGTTTCCTCTTTTCTTATTTTTGAGTCGTTTTTATTTATTTATTCATTTTAGAGAGGAGAGGGAGAGACAGAGGGAGAGAGAGAGAGGAGAGACAGAGAGAGAGAAGGGGGAGGAGCTAGAAGCATCAACTCCCATATGTGCCTTGACCAGGCAAGCCCAGGGTTTCGAACTGGCGACCTCAGAATTGTCATCTATTTCTATAGATAGTTATAGAATGCCTGCTGGGTGCTAGACACTATTCTAGGAAAACTAGAATCCATGGGCACTCACACTCTGTGGTTAGCATTTAAAGACTATAAAGTGGGTCCTCTCATCCCAGTCCCATCATGAAAGAGGCTTTGGCAACATTTGCTAAAATGTAAAATGTGTGCCCATTCCAGGGATTCTGCTTCTTCGTATCTACTATAAGAAATGCTATCAAGTTGGCAGATAAGCAAGCAGGTTCAAAGATGTTCACTTCCTGGTTGTTTATAGTAACGATAAATTGCAACCAGGCTAACTGTTCATTTGTAGTAGAAGAACACACTGAAGAGGCACAGAGGAAGACAGAACACACACACACACACATACATACATACACAAATACATACATGCATGTATATATGTGACTTATATTTAAAAACACACATAAAACAGCACTTTACATTTTCTAAGATTTACCTACACAGATAAAATATGTAGATAGGGAAAAATACCAGCCCGAGGAGAGCAACACGTTTGGGGGAGGAGTGGTTAAAAGGACACTTTTGCTTTTTCTATAATCTTCTTTTTAAATTAGAAGATTATATTATGAAACCTTTGCAATTAAAATTAATAAATATTTCTTTTCAAAATATAGTACCGGCCCTGGCCAGTTGGCTCAGCAGTAGAGCGTCAGCCTGGCGTGCGGGGGACCCGGGTTCGATTCCCGGCCAGGGCACATAGGAGAAGCGCCCATTTGCTTCTCCACCCCCCCCCCCTTCCTCTCTGTCTCTCTCTTCCCCTCCCGCAGCCAAGGCTCCATTGAAGCAAAGATGGCCCGGGCACTGGGGATGGTTCCTTGGGTCTGCCCCAGGCACTAGAGTGGCTCTGGTCGCAGCAGAGCGACGCCCCGGAGGGGCAGAGCATTGCCCCCTGGTGGGCAGAGCTTCACCCCTGGTGGGCGTGCTGGGTGGATCCCGGTCGGGCGCATGCGGGAGTCTGTCTGACTGTCTCTCCCCGTTTCCAGCTTCAGGAAAATACAAAAAAAAAAATATATATATATATATATATATAGAGAGAGAGAGAGAGAGAGAGAGAGAGAGAGTACCATGGCAATTAGCATTACAATGAAGGTAGGTACTCCAAGCTATGGAGATTTCATAGGAAAGCAATTGGTATATATTAAGAGTAGTGAGGTGCTTGAGAAAAAGTGAGGAGCCAGAAGAATCTACATTGGGCCTTGAATTCTGAGTCAGAGTTTTCTGGCTTAACGAGAGTGGGAAGGGGTGGAGGAGCGGGACAGGCAAAAGGACCAGCTTAAGCCTGAGAGAAGTGTGAACATAAATAATTCCACCTGCCTCAAGCGCGGCACGGGGGCCTGGGAAAAGGTGTGGCATGTGGAAGGCAGTGACAGCACCTGGAGAGAAGACCGGAAAAACAGGTAACAGCCGAAACCAGGAGAGCCTTGAGCGACATGCTGAAGCGCTAGATGTGTATTCTGTACGTATTGATACTTCATATTACTTTCCTGTGGCTTCAATAGAAAATACCAAACACTTGGTGGCTTCCAACAACAGAAAGTTCTTCTTTTACGGTTCAGAAGCCTGGATGTTTGAACGCCAGCAGGGCCATGTCCATGTTTTCTCCGGGGGTCCTGGGGGAGAATTCTTCCTTGCTTCTTCTAGCTTTTGATGGCCCCTGGCGTTCTTTTTCTAGCAGCTCCAGAATTCCAACCTCTGCCTCCACCCTCGCACGGCCTCTTCTCTTCTATTCAATCTCTCCCCTGTGTGTCTCTTATAAAAATGCTAGTCATTGGATTAGGGCTCCCTGGATAATCCCGAAGGATTTCATCCGGAGATGATTAACTTAATGACATCTGTAAAGACTCTTTTTCCAAATTAGGTCACACTCACAGGTTTTGGGTGGTTAAGGTGTGGACAAATCCTATTGCTGTGGAGAGTGGGAGCCAGGAAAGGGGACGGTCCAACCCATTGCAGTGCTGATGGGGCAAATCATAAGCAGAAAAGTAATATTATCATATTTGATTCCTTAGTACAGACAAGTCAAGCCTGAGTGTTTCTCACGGACTGGAGGTGTTTGGGGGCATTGTTTTGTTTTTGTTTTTGTTTTTATTTAATTTATTGTGTTTACATAAATTCTAGGGTCACCCTGAATGCCTCCCCCCTCCCCCATATTCCCCTCAACATCTCCCTTGCCCCCCTCCCTACAGCGCCCTCCCCCCTTCCCTTCAGGTTTATCCCATCCTATCATCCCCTTTCCCTCTGTCCTCTTTGCCTCTGGTCCCTTTGATCCTTCCTCTGTCTCAATTTCGTTCCTCAGTTCTCATTATTCCTTGGATTCCTCAAATGCATGAGGTCTTATGATATTTTTCATTCTCAGCCTGGCTTATTTCACTTAACATAACAGTTTCCAGGTCCATCCATGTTGTTGCAAAAGGTAAGATTTCCTTCTTTTTCATGGCCCCATAGTATTCCATTGTGCATATGTACCACTGCTTTTTAATCCACTCGTCCACTGACGGATTCTTAGGCTGTTTCCAGATCTTCACTATTGTGAACAATGTTGCCACAAACATGGGGGTGCATTTCTTATTTTGAATCAGTGCTATGGTGTTCTTGGAGTATATTCCTAAAAGTGGGATGGCTGGATCAAAAGGCAGTTCCATTTTTAATTTTTTTGAGGAATCCCCATACTGTTTTCCACAGTGGCTGCACCAGTCTGCATTCCCACCAGCAGTGCAGGAGGGTTCTGTTTGGGGCATTGTTAAGAACAAGGCACCTTCTCTGTTTTCTAACCTACTGATTATTAAAATAATGAACAAATAGATGAATTTGCAAGCAAAGCAGCAGAGGAAAGATTGTAAACATTTAGAGATGAGAAGAGTATGTGTCCTGGGGGAGGTGCTTATTGGTGTTTTTGAACAAATGTGGGTCCTGAAGCAAAAATTACTCTTGCATATAGGTGTCCCTTATTAGGCTTTATAAAGCCAGTGAAGCCTTACTGTACAAACAAAGTTAATTCATTCAACAAATATTTATAGAGCATTTACTGTGGCTTTGTAAATTAAGGGTGAGAAAGTTCCCAGCTCTCCTGAGTGAGCAATCAATACATAAACAATATGCAAACCAGAAAAAAAAAATTAACAGAGCAATAAATGCAAAGAGAAAATAATAGATGATAGTCTGAGACCGAGTGGTCAGGGAAGACCTTGCGAAGGAGGTGGCATGTGACAATGAACCCTAGGAAAACCTGGGTGATGGACATTTCAGGCTCCTAACTACTATCCGGAACTTGAGGAAAAAGCCTAGCCTGTTTGAGGGACAGTGGGATGGGAGAAATGCTGTGTGTGATGAGGGACCACAGCAGTTAAGGTCTTGAAGGTCATAGTAAGAAGTATGAATTTTTTTTAATTTTTAATTTTTAGAGACAGATAAGGAGGGAGAGAGAGGGGGCAGGAAGGGAGAGAAAGAAGGATCAACTTGTTGCTCTATTTAGTTGTGCATTGATTGCTTCTCATACATGCCTTGACTGGGGATCAAAACTGGTGTCCCCAGGCTTAAGCCAGTGACCTCAGTGGTCCAGGTCGCCACTCTATCCACTGTGCCACCACCAGTCAGGCAAAAATATGAATTTTAAATACAAGCTGAAGACATTGTAATATTTTAAAGAGGAGCATGACATGATCTTATTTCCATTTAAATATGGTTTCTTAACCTGAGCATTAGTGATCTTTTGGGCCAGATTTTTTTTTTTGTTTGGAGGGAGGGACTTTCCTGCACAAAATAAGAGGTTTAGCAGCATCCCTGGCTTCTACCCATTAGATGCTAGTAGGACCCACTTTCCCCAGTTACAACAATCAAAAATACCTCCAGATATTGTCAAATGTCCCCTGAAGGATAAAATCAGCACCAGATGGGAACTATTGAATTAAATAAATCACTGTCTGGCTACCATGAGGAGAAATATTTGTAAATGAGATAATAGTGAAAGCCAAAAGACCAATTAGGAGGCTGTCTTAAGTTACAGTAAGAGAGAATAGTGGTCTCTAATTGCAGAGAGAGAAAGAAAGAAAGAAATTTGCAAGACGTGTTTGAAGTGGAGTCACAGGATTTACTAGTGGGTCAGAAGTGTGGGTGTAAGAGAAAGGAAGCCTCAAAGGTCTGTAGCCTGAGCAATGGGGTGAAGAGTGGGATCTTTCACTGACATGAAGAAGAATGGTAGAGGACCAAGATTGGGAGAAGGGCACAGTGTGGGAAGGAAAGCCTGTGTTCTGATTCCTACAAGTCACACTTTTGTTTGCAATATCTATGAGATATCCAAGGGAGAAAAGAAGTCAAGTAGGCTATTAGTTATACGAGTCTAGAGTTCAGAAGAGAAGTCTAGCTAGTAGTGTAATTTTTGGAGTCTTTTGGCCTGTGCATGGTTATTAAAGTCGTGGTCAGGATGAGATCCCAGGGTGCAAGGGGAAGAGGAAAGAGGAAGAAGACAGGGAGAGAGGAGAAAGTAGAGTAGGGTAGAGAAAAGGGGGGAGGGCAGGGCTAAGCTTTGGGCCCACTACACTTGAAGTTCTGTTAGAGGAGAAGCCAAAATAAGAAACCAAGAAAGAGGACCCAGTGAACAAGGATGGTTCAGAAAAAGCAACGAAGGATGTTCGAAGGCACATTAACAACCTTACACTTTTTAGATGTTGCTTTTGTTGAACTATAAAGACAAGGGAATGGCAAGCACTTCCCAAAAGTCAAAATGAAACACCTTAGTAGTATTGAGAGATCCTGAATGTTTCTTCTCCTGCAATCATTTTAGCTAGGAATTCTAGTCTGTAGACAAGATGCTCAATATTTTGAAGCACTAAATAACTGACTGCTTCATAATCTTAAGATCTGCATTTCCAGGTATGTTTCTTTTCTGATAATTGAAAGGGATCCATCGACTTCCTGCTACTATGGCAGGGGATAGACCATGCAACCTCTCACAATTCCTTCTAACTTTGTGAATCAGTGCTGATATCCACTAGCAACTCAAACTATGACCCAATAGAGAAGTCATTTGTCTTGGTGTGATGGCCCAGCCAGGTGATTGGGAACAATTAGACAGGAACAGAATGAGCCAGAAATCAGAGTGGACGTAGCTAGATGTGAAAATCGGGGCCCGGAGAGAGCATCTAGACAGCACAGTCAGACAGGAAGATACGTTCACACACTGTGCCCACACTGTGCACAAGCAAACAGTGGGAAACAGAAATGGGGTCCACAGGTTGGGAACAGAGAAGCAAGTCTCAGGACCAGTTATCCCAGGACAGCATTTTGCATCAGGTTAGTTCCCAGCAAGAAACAGAGAAGCAGGTCTCAGGAAGAATCTAAAGGTGTGGGCAGGTTTCAGAGATCAGCAGAGATGAAGAGGGATCCTGGGACTAGCAAGATCAGGGCTTCGTTATTGTCCCCGGATCTGAAGGGTACAGAGAGGAAGCAATTGCCAGACTGTGGAGAGGTCAGGGGAGGGTCATCCCACAGGAGGTGGGACCTTTTTAACAGCATGCAGCCAACCTGTTGCCCCCATCTGGGGGAGAGCTGGGGAGTAAGCACCTCAACGTCAGTTTCCTGATACCTGCCAATCAATCCTGATGCCTGCCAATCAACCAGGAGTCAGGATAGATGTTAGCTTCTTGGGACAAGAAGAAGAGTGGAAAGTAGACCTCGCAGGGAAATGGAAGGCCTCCCCCGCAGGCTCCCTCTGGTTTGAATGGGTTCAGCCTAGCGTGTCTGTGCTGCTTGCTCTTCAGAGTGAACAAGGTGTCTTCTTCAGATGTTAATGACTTTAGCAGAAATTTAGCTCACTAAGCAATTCTAACCTGGACTTTGCCCCAGGAAAGAACTACAGGACCACATCCAGAAATACTCCACAGGGAAGACTCTAAGATTATTTTGTTTCTCCTGAATACCTTTTCTTTTTTTTTTTTTTTTTTTTTTCATTTTTCTGAAGCTGGAAACGGGGAGAGACAGTCAGACAGACTCCCGCATGCGCCCAACCGGGATCCACCCGGCACGCCCACCAGGGGCAATGCTCTGCCCACCAGGGGGCAATGCTCTGCCCATCCTGGGCGTCGCCATGTTGCGACCAGAGCCACTCTAGCGCCTGAGGCAGAGGCCACAGAGCCATCCCCAGCGCCCGGGCCATCTTTGCTCCAATGGAGCCTTGGCTGCGGGAGGGGAAGAGAGAGACAGAGAGGAAGGAGGAGGAGGGGTGGAGAAGCAAATGGGCGCTTCTCCTGTGTGCCCTGGCCGGGAATCGAACCCGGGTCCTCCGCCCGCTAGGCCGACGCTCTACCGCTGAGCCAACCGGCCAGGGCCCTGAATACCTTTTCTAAAATCTAACCTTTTTCTTTTCCATGCCAGAAGCACTGAACTCCAGGCTGAGAAGAGCCTTTACTAAAAACTTAAAGCAGAGAGAAATAAACCAGGTTTGTCAAAAAAAAAAAAAACAACAACAAACAAACAAATAACGAAAAAGCATTACTTCAAGGTGGTAGGCACCAAAACTGTTAAGGGATATATGCTATGGGAGAAAATAAAGCCTGGAAAATGACCCTCCATCAGCATACCTCACCTCTGAAAAGTCATCCGCTTCAAACAAGGCAATAAAACAGGACCCTACGCATCGTAGGGGAGCCAACGCCTTCTTAATGGTCGTGATGTATGTCTACTGCTGTGTCATTGGGGTTGAATTACCTCATAATGATGATCGATTTTGTGTCTAGAGAACCATGGGTGTTGTAGTCAACATCACAACTATCAATCCTCAATGTTAAGTTTCCTGTACTGAGTACACTATTGTTGTTTTAATGCCAATGGTTGCTACCTTGCTGAGGACCTCTGCAATAAGAGGGTGACAGTTGAGTCAGGGAAGGTGATAAGATTGGAGGGGTCCTTTGACTTTTATGACTAATTGTTAGGATCGAATAAGTATTTTATACTTTTGATGGATAAAAGGACAAAATGGAACTATTACATACAGTTCAATAATGAATTGTTTGTTTTGAGCAAACTTGGATCCTTTTGTTAGCCGTCAGTTCATAAATGAGCACCACCTATTGGATGAGAGAACCTGTACAATCCCTTCTGACTATGCACAAACACATAGACGTATGCCAGGGCGTATGTACCAAGATCAGAATTGAGGTTCTATTTGTGATAAGCTACAAGCATTTAGCCACAACCTCTTTTTCTTTTTTCTTATTTGAATGAGAATGATGAAAAGCATGGACTCGAAAGCCAAACTTCTAGGATTCAAGTTTCCACCGACCATTTACTACCTATGAGTCCTTGAGGGGCATTACTGAACCTCCCTATGGTTCCATTTCCTCATCTGTGAGATGGGGATAAAATTACATCTACCTCCTCAGGATTAATGAGGAGTAAATGAGTTAATCCATGTAAAGCTCTTAAAACCCTGGCTGACCCATAGGGAGTACCCTATAAATGTTAGCTCTTACAGTATTATTTTATTGCAGGTCTAATGTATTTCCCTGTTTATAAAGAAAACCTCAAAGACAAGCTATTACTATTTTGTAGAATCTGCTACATAAAGTGGTATTTTTCTCACTCCACTTTGGGTATCTTACTTAGCATTTCTTTACCCACTATAATATTCGTTCCCTATAAAACCCATTCTTAACCACGCAGAAAAGTACCTGATATATAACCCATAGTAGGGGCTCCATTAATGTTTGTGGGATGCATGTAATCCAATAAGACACAATTCCAATTAGTGTCAAAACGTTACCTTTTGTTAGTATAAAGAACACTGAAAGAAAAAGAAATTTTCATCTCTGTAAGTAATTATAGTCCTGTGACCCCAGATACAGCCGTGTCTTTATGTCACCTTGTCCTCCATGCTTTGCTCTGAAACAGAAGTCCTCCTAGGAGAGTCAACAATACACATGCTGTTCCTGCATAGTCAATTTTTTTCATTTGGGAACAGCCTTTTTTGCTGACAGATGTGCAAAAATGCAAACTACCTGTATAATTCCCTCTCACCTCGACAGCTGTGGATAGCAGGAAAAGACACTACTTTCCATTTGGCATTACTGGATACTAGATTCTTGCTGCCCCAGTCTACCTGTTTCTGACAGTATCAGGCTGTCCCCAGGATTGTGCAGCTCCATGCACTCGCTACAGTTTCCCACACCCCTAGTGAAAGCAATTCCAACACAAATATTAAAGACGTGCAAATATGAACTTCTGTTTCCTTCTGGAGGAAATGAGAACTCCACCAGGGTGTCCTTAGTTAGGCACCGGTCCCATTTCCAAGCCCGCATGGCCCCCGGAGACTACCCAGTACACCATGTGTAGAACGTGGACCTGGCGGGACCTGGGTGGGCTCGTTGCACAATAATGAAGAATGCCTTGTTTTTCTTCTGTGTAATCTTCTTTCAATCCTTCATGTGAGTTCATTTTCCTTCTCGAGGTTGCTTGAGAAACACTGAGTAAGTGATTAATAATCCGTCTTGGTTTTTGCTCTTGCTCTCACTGGCTTGTAGAGAAATAATGCGACCTACAAATGTTTGGACAAATAGTACATTGTGTTCATGACAGATTCCGCTCAGACATGCCCCGTGCAATTGAGCTTATCAGCACTATAAGAACAGGTATTCCTGGACTTTGTCTAATTGTCCTTTCTTTGCTTTTCTTGTTAGACTAAATACCAACCATATTGAAAAGGGGATGGAACAAAACAGTGTGTTCAAAGCTGTGTGTTGCTTTTGTCCTCGACAGGGAAGACAGAGGGACACTGTGCAGAGAGGCATATGCGGAGGTCACATAAACAGTCCTAACAGAAGAGGAACATTCTTACATGCCAGGCATGGCCTTGCGTAGAGCAGATATTTCTTTAAGTAAAAATTTAAAAAAAAAAAAAAAAAAAAGAACAACAATTTATGTAAAGTATGATAGCAGGAAATAGAGCTTCATAAGCAGATAAAAATTACCAGGCAGTTAATTAAGTCATCTTCTTCTATAGTAGTATGTAGTTTCATTTAAAATACTAGGTGATTAATGATAACTGAAACTCTCTGTTCTGGTTTATATATAAGGTTTTAGTTGGGATTTTAGAGTAAAGGAAAAGGGAGGAGACATAATTTCCAAACTGAGTCATGTTTCCTAGATAAGAAAAGTCATACAAGTTAGAGTTACCCAGGAGGGGCATATGGTTAAAATTTAGAACCCAGTTCTTCCTGTAGGTGGCCTGAGGTGACCTCTGAAAATGGTTCACTATTCATTTGACCCACCCAAAAAAATTCTGCAAATCAAGAGGTTCAAAATCTTCCTGTTCACTTTAAGAACACTCATGAAACTGCTCAGGCCATCAAGGGTGTGCCTATTTAAAAAACCACCAAGCTTCTGATGGGTGTCACTTTATAGAAGCAGTGTGTACCATTCTGTTGTTGCAATGGTGGAGTTGGTAAGTGTGCCCAGGACCAACAGTGGGGCTGGACACAGGGTCGGTAGCCCAAAAAGAGTGTTGGATTTTTTTCTGCACGTGCTTACAAATGCAGGGAGTAACGCTGAATTTAAGGGTTTAGATGTAGCTTCTCTGATCATTGAGCACATCCCAGTAAACAAAGCTCCCAAGATGAAAAACTTACAGAGCTCATGGGCGGACTAACCCATACGTAAGCTCTCCCTGCCAAGCTGAGATCATTTTTACTGAAAATGAGCAAATCGTTCCTAAACCAGAAGACCAGAAGTTATCCCAAAAGAAACTTAAGAAACAAAAACATATGGCCTGGGAATAAATTCAGCATAAAATACATACTAATAAATATAAATTTTTTTAATTAGGACTCAAATTTTAGAGCTGGGAGAAATTTTTGAATCACTTCATTCAATGTGCCCATTTCACAAATGGGGAAACTGAGGCACAAATGGTTTGGTCACACTGGAAACGGGGAGAGACAGTCAGACAGACGCGCCCGACGGGGATCCACCTGGCACGCCCACCAAGGGCGGTGCTCTGCCCCTCCGGGGCGCCGCTCTGCCGCGCCCTGCCGCGACCAGAGCCACTCTAGCGCCTGGGGCAGAGGTGAAGGAGCCATCCCCAGCGCCCGGGCCATCCCTGCTCCAATGGAGCCTCGGCTGCGGGAGGGGAAGAGAGAGACAGAGAGGAAGGAGGGGGGGTGGAGAAGCAAATGGGCGCTTCTCCTATGTGCCCTGGCTGGGAATCGAACCCGGGCCCCCCGCACGCCAGGCTGACGCTCTACCGCTGAGCCAACCTGCCAGGGCTCACTATTTATTTTTTTTTATTATTATTATTTTTAATCTGAGGGCTTTATATTTTCTTCTCCTTGCTGCCCACCACCTCTTCCTAGTCACAATTTTTTTTTTTTTTTAGTTCAAAAAATATTTGTTAAGCGCATGGCAGCCATAGGCGCTGAAGTGTGGCGATTTAGATGAGAAAATAGAATGTAAGAGTTCATCACGTCAGCCATCAAAGTTATGTTTTTCATCTGCAAAAGAGAGACAGCTGGAAAGCATTTGATCTTAACCATGACAATTAAAATGAACGTTATTTGATGTTGCAAAATCGCCACATTGCATTAGCACAAGACTCTGGCATGCGTGCACGAGGGCGCTTTGCAGATGTCTAACAGAGACTTAGTGTATGTAGGCACTTCAGGGACCGTATGGAGCCTGTGGCGTGCCACGGCAAATGTGGATTTATAGCACCACCGTCACGCACCGGGGTGGCGTTCTTCTACCTGAGGGAGCAGCTGAGGTGATGTGATACCTCTGGTCTGGGAATCGTGGCATACAAGTCCCTGAAGGAAACTTTGTCCACAATGACACCTTTGGCTTCACCCTGTACCTCTGCATGGCATCATTAATGGCTGTTTGATGACATTCAAAGATCCATTCTATTTAAAGTTTATAAAGGATAAATATGGATCACCCAAAAGGCTAGATGGTTAAGAGAGAAACCCATATTAGTCTAAATGTCCTCTGCGTTTATATCATAAACCCAACATAGTTTTGTTTTTCCTCCAGGTTTCATATTTAATATGTGTGCTCCATCCCCTTCTCCTCCTGATTTCTCTCTCCGCTAAATGTTCTAAGGACCTGAGATAAGAGAATGAAAGGAAAACACACGTCATGCTGAGTTTTGTGAAGACTCTGCTAATAAGTCACTTTAGTCTGTAAACTCCTGGGCAAAAAAAAAATGTGTGTCTTGCTTCCTCCTCTGGGAGCATTTTAGCATCTCCTGAAGAAGCTATCAGAAAAGATAGCCGGTTTGGAGAAAAACCTAGTCTCAAACAACAACAAAAAAAAGATCGATGAGATGAATGCCGAAGCTATTATCATGAATGTAAAGTATCCTCTGTATGATGGCGTCTTTCCTAATTATTTAAGATCGCTTGTAAAATTGATTTTGTGTAAACACAAAAACACTCAGCAACAGCCAGCTCCTTGCAGGCAACGTAAGTTCTTGGGAATTTATTGACCTGTCGTTCACATGTGTTACTTTACTACCATTTAATGGTCTGTTTAGATAGTCTTGGTGTGTACAACCTCCCTGCCATCAGCTCCAAGCACCACACATTGACAGGTAGCTGCCACAGAGATAAAATAAGGGACCCCAGGCCGGGGCACCAGGAGAATGAAACCTTCCTTTTATCCAACCCGAGGCAGGGTTTTTCTCAGCAGCTGGAACGGGAGATGAGGAGTCTGTATCTTCCACTTTCTTCTATTTCTTTTTTTTATTATTATTAATTTTAATGGGGTGACATTAATAAATCAGGGTACATATGTTCAAAGAAAACATTTCCAGGTTATCTTGTCATTCATTTATGTTGCATAGAAAGCATAAAAGGAGGCTAGGCTCAGACCTGGCTTTAGATCTTCATCTCAGCTCTTACCAGTGATGGGACCATGGGTATATCAGGTCACATCTCTGAGCCTCGGGCTGATCAGCTGTCGGACAGGAAAAATTTAGTACCTGCCTGGTTCTTAAATGTTTTGGGAAAATTACAGGACAAAAATGGGAATAACGTGCTATACAAATGCATGATCAAACACACATACAAACTCTTTCTGTATCTCTCTCTCTCTCTCTCTCTTTCTCTTTTCTTTTCCTCTTCTCTCTCTCTCTCTCTTTCTCTTTTCTTTTCCTCTTCTCTCTCTCTCTCTCTATTCAAAATTGTTAGCAACATAGCTTGGGAAATACAAACAGCTATTTTCTCCCTGGTGGGTGGCTTAAGAGACAAGAGACTAAGGCATAGTCGCTACTCACAAAGAGCTTACAGTCTAATAGAAGAGGTGTCATATTCCTCTATGTTAATTTAACATTGTAACATCTCTGAAATTGAGATATAGCTGATCATCAGTGGTAGATCATTGTTGAATAGGCAGTTTTTCTTTTCTTGGTGGCACTTGAAATAATGATGCCTCTTTCTTATACTCAGTAGTGTTTTAGATTCGATGAAGTGAAGTATATGACCTCACAGCTAACTCTTCCCTTCAGCTGCGGGAGCTGAGGGGAAGGAGATGGAACTCTGGAGGGAAGGTGCTAACAGACTTTGCGGGAAAAGAGATGTTGCCGGCTACATGGCTGGAAAATTAACATTGGACTGGATAGGAACTAGTTTTGGGAGTAGGGAGGGAGATGATAACTTTGGCAAGCAATTCATTTTGAATTTCAACAGCCTCCTACAGTGTGTCCGTTAAGTCATGGTGCACTTTTGACTGGTCACAAGAAAGCAACAAAAGATGATAGAAATGTGAAATCTGTCCCAAATAAAAGGAAAACTCTCCCAGTTTCATACCTATTCAGTGCAGTTCAATGTGCTCACGCACAGATTTTTTAGGGCTCCTTAGGTAGCTATCCCGTATAGCCTCTACAGACTCATCACTGACTGATGGCCTACCAGAACGGGGTTTCTCCACCAAACTGCCAGATTCCTTCAACTGCTTATCCCACCGAGTAATGTTATTCCTATGTGGTGGCGCTTCGTTATAAACGCGCCAACATTCATGTTGCACTTTGGTCACGGATTCAAATTTAGCGAGCCACAGAACACACTGAACTTTCCTCTGTACCGTCCACATCTCGACTGGCATGGCCGTGGGCTGCTCCGCTGTATACATGGTGTTACATCATCATCTGCGCATGCTGCCACATCATCCTACAGAAACTGGGAGGGTTTTCCTTTTATTTGGTGCAGATTTCACATTTCTATTGTCTTTTGTTGCTTTCCTGTGACCGGTCAAAAGTGCACCATGACTTTACGGACACACTGTATTGCATCGAAAGAGAAATGTAAAGAAAAGACGAGGAACGGGAAGGAGGGAGAAGAAAAGGTAAAAGCTGCTCTCCCTCCCACTCTGCATCCTTGGCCCCACTTAACGGAATAGTTCATTTCTAGAGAGGTTCCAGACCGATCAGATGCAGGACGCAGGCCCTCAGACTGGAGCTGACATCATCCATGCTCTTCCCCACTCTGTACCCCGTGGGTGAACCCAGCTCTTAATCTAAAACAGAATGTTCGGAGTCTTAAGCTCTGTGGCTGGCCTCTCCGGCGACCCCAATTCGATCCCGGGGCAGAGCAAACAGCCTTGCTGCAGGTTTAGCTTTTTGCAGGCCTTTGCTTTCAGGAATGCAGTATGTGGCCATTTCCCTGACCTGGCCCCTTGTCATAATGAATCCTTCCTTCCCATTGAATTATTTCCCCCTTCCCTCTAAAAGATTTATCCTGCATGCCAACCTTTGGGGAAACTTCTTTTGCTCAAGAAAAAATAAACAAGCAACCAGGACTTGAGTGGCCAGAGTTGGGACAAAATCAAATGGCATTTCCTGTATTTTAGAGAAGATTGCAAAATAGTCTAACGATGAAAAAAAAGAATGTTGATATAGCTTAAATGCCCAAGTATAACAACTGGAGTTCAAAATCCAATTAATGGCATCGTGTGTCTCCCTTCCCCTCTGAATTTCTCCTCCTACTATTATTGCCTGTATTCTCTCCTCTTGACTGGTTTTACCCTGAGTTTTTCTAGTTCTATTTTCTCAGCGTGACACTGACCGAGAGTTTAACTTTTATTGCATGTTTAGTTTTTCGGATTTTTTTTTTTTTCTCCTATAGAATCCTTTATTTCCCACGTTTTATCTATCTCGACCTTTCCATCTGGTTATTTTTACCCTTCTTCCTATTGCTTCATTATTTTCTCTTTCCTGTTTATTATTTCTCTTCCTTCACTCGGGTTTCCGTTTTTCTATTTGTCAAGTCATTCCACATCCCTTGTAAAATAATTATTGAATCAGATACTCCCAAAATGGCAGGGAAGAGGTAAATGAGAAGCTGTGCTCTGTTATCATTACTAGGGATTAAAAATAAACTTGACCAAGACTGCCATGGAGGGTTCTAAGGCTGTTAACATCGCAGTTATGGGAGGCGCCCAAGAAGCACTCTCTCAAAGGAATGTTGTCATTTGCCCCAGGGTAGAGGACATAGTTGAGAAAGAATGGGAGTGGGAGGCAGATGAGGAGTCATAGGGTAGCCGTAGCTTCCAGTACCAGACTTCCTGTGCTCAAACCCCAACTCTAATTTCCACATTAGCTGTGTCACTTTAGGAAAATTACTTCTTTGAGCCAGTTTGCCAAATAGAGATGACAATATAATTTCTCTCTTAAATGAGTCAATACGTTTAAGCACTTCGAACCATGCCTATGTTAACGTAGGCAGACAGCTAAATATTGATGGGGAAAGAGAGCAAAGGGAGTTGAACGTTATATAAAACTTGGAATGCCTGCTTTATTAAGAAGCTGAAACATTCCATTTAGCTTAATTTGCTAGAAGTCTGAAGTATCCGTAGGTTCTATTAAACATTTCGGGAGTCCATTGTATTCTCAGAGTGCATCGTGCCTCTGGACTCAGGTTAGGGAGGCATTTCCCTAAGCCACTGCCAGTCTGGTGCTGGGGGCGGGTGTTTCTGGGCTTCCACTGTAAGGCTGTGTAAGGCGTGTGCAGATGAAGCTGGAATGGTGACCAATAACGGCTTGTCAGTCTAGCCTAAAGAAGGATCCAATTGGTTAGTGGGAGAAACCAATGCAAGCACATGAAATTTGAAAGAAATTTCTCGGTTACCTTAAGGAAAGTTAGTCCTTCCCAGTCCAAAAAATATAAACACAG
This sequence comes from Saccopteryx leptura, assembly GCF_036850995.1. Lineage (NCBI taxonomy): Eukaryota > Metazoa > Chordata > Mammalia > Chiroptera > Emballonuridae > Saccopteryx > Saccopteryx leptura. The sequence continues at coordinate 25,006,081 of NC_089512.1, read as the reverse complement.
ACTTAGCAAAGCTGTCTGTCTTCCTGCCTGGAAACAAGCTGGCCCCACTCGTTTCTTCACAGGGTCTCCAAGTAGCAGTCACGCTGCATGGGCTGGCCGCTGCTGTGGCCCGGCAGCTGAGCAATTTCCCGAGTACGGGCTTTGAGCAGCACCTGGACTGGACTGAGCTTTAACATGGGCTAAACCGTGGCACAGAATGTCTGAACTTTAATCTTTATATTGGGCTTAATGAACACAAGACTGGACTTTTTTCCTTGGCAGGACAGACAGAGATGAGCTTCTGTAAGCCTGTAAGCTACCTTCTATTTCAACCCCCAATAAATCTTACTGCAAGAGCCTCAGCTTCTCTAACTGCAGGTCCAATAAAATGTTTTTTATTGACAACATACATGAACCCCACTTCAATCGGATTCAGAACCAATATCATCTGTAACACTGTAAATCTATATAAGAATTATTATCATTCATCTCAGTTACTGAAGTTGGTTATCAAATGTAAAAAAAAAAAAATACACATTTTGGGAAATACATTTTCTGTTGCATGTGACCACCCATGATCAAGTTTGAGAAGGCTTGAAAGCAGTGATTCTCAAAGTTTAGTCCTTGGACCGGAAGCAGTAGTATCTAGGAACCTGTTAGAAATGCAAACTCTCCAGCCCTTCTCCTGATTCATACCCAGCCAACTAAATCAGAAACTTCAAGATTAGAGTCAAGCAGTTCAAGTTTTAACAAGCTCTTTAAGTGATTCTGATGATGCTGAAGTTTGATTACCATGCCCAATGGTAGGTATCCTCTCTACTCTAAAGGTATGTCCAGAATACAGATTATAGTCATACCCATCTCTCCCTAACCACCATCAGCAGCATGATGTGTCTTTGTATGGTCCATGGTCATGCTCTTTGGGAAAAGCTTTGGGTATATGGTAGCAATATTCTGACTGAGGAATATTAGCATCTCTTCCCGCAGTAGTGAATTTCCTATTTCTTTGGATTTAAAGAATAAGACTCCAAAAGCATATGGCAGATGAAGACAGATCAAAACAAAGAGATAGCCTTCATTCTCAAAATTATTAAGACTAAATAGTCCAGTCATAGACTTAAACATTAGTGCCTTTCTCCTCTCAAAATCACCCTGACACGAATGTATGATCTCTGTTTAATTTTTCTAAGTTGTCGACTGTGGGGTATGTTTGGGACCTTTTGAAGTTGATACTAATTAGGGCAAATCACTGTTCTCCTTAGGGGGAGCTCCTGGGTGGTTGGAGAAGTTCCCCTTTCAGGGACATGGACTAAGTAGCCCCATCCATTGATGAGATCCGTGTGACATTGCCTTTGCCCTGACAAACACCAGGTGATCAATGCACTAGTGCCTGTGAAGCTGTTCATTGAATATTGGGAAGGGTCACCTACACTTCCCTGGTTAATTGCATTAAGAAAACATAGCTGACACCTGCTGCTAGAGACATCCCAAAGAGACCTTAGCTCAGAGACCAGAACCTTCACCCATAGGCTGACTTCCCAGAAGTCCTCAAAGAAGAAACAAAGTGCGAACATCTAGGCTAGAAGGCTTAATGTCCACACCACAATCTTACAGCAATAATTGCTGACCGCATGCTGCACAAATTCTTGTGTTTGGTTAGGATGTTGGCCCTTTCTATTCACTTAACTAGCCAGACTGGTTTGGTTATCTCCATTTTATAGATGCAGATACTGAAGCTCAGAGTAGTTTTAAAGACAGAAAGCACAAAACCAGTCCTCCATCTGAGGTGAGAACCCATAACCTCTGAATCCCAACCCAGGGATCTGCCAGCCCAAAACACAGAAAGGCCTGTAGGTCTTCTGTATAAAAAGGAAAAAAAAGAAACAAAAAAACCCATGGCTGCCCAAGAGGGAGGCTCCTTTTTTGATTCTAAGAAATGAAGAGGTAATTTTCTTACCAGATGTGGCAGCCCCCATATGACTAGCCTCTGCTATCCTCTAGTCATTTTCCCAGATTTCCAGTTGGTAGAAATAGGGGCTCCCTGGCCAGATAACTCAGTTGGTTCAAGTGTTGGTCCGAGCACAAAGGTTGCTGGTTCGATCCCTGGTCAGGGCACATACAGAAAGAGATAGATGTTCCTGTCTTTCTCTCTCTCTGTTCCTCAATAAATAAAATTCTTTAAAAAGAAAGAAAGAAATAAGTAGAGGCTTTGGCGATGCTAGAGAGGATGACCACCACTGGCATGCAGCCATGCCACCCAGTAGAACCTTTGTTGCTATGGAAATGTTCCATATCACTGCAATCCAATATGGTAGTCACTAGATAAAAAATTAAAATTTTAATTTGATTTAATGTTAATTAATATAGACCACACAGGTCTATAAGTTTGCTTTTTAGTTGGGTGTTAGGATGGGTTCTACTTAAAAGGAGAAAACAAAAACAAAAACATAATTCAACTACTCTCCTATGTGCCCTGGCCGGGAATCGAACCCGGGTCCCCCGCATGCCAGGCCGACGCTCTACCGCTGAGCCAACTGGCCAGGGCCTCTGTGTGCTTTTAAGAGTAGAAGACCAGCCAGCCAATTTTGTTCATTCAGAAAGTGAAAAGGGGAGAAGAAGTTGATTGTTTTCCTAATTAAGTGTATTTTTTTCTTGCACCCGTGTGCCAATAGTAAAAATTTGTGAGGTACACTGCTTTGAAATTATTACATATTGCACAGTGTCTGCAATCTGTTTTGTCTTAATGCATCATAAACTTTTACCTTTGAGGTCATACACTGAGTAGTACGATGGTCCTAATACAGGGGTCCCCAAACTACAGCCCACGGGCTGCATGCGGCCCCCTGAGGCCATTTATCCGGCCCCCGCCGCACTTCTGGAAGGGGCACCTCTTTCACTGGTGGTCAGTGAGAGGAGCACAGGATGCGGATGCTCCTGGAGTACTGTATGTGGCGGTGTCGCTCACGTACAGTACTACTTCCGGTGATGCGGGACACACATGTCACAGCTCCAGAAGCACTTCATATCACTTGTTACAGCTAGCAGTGACAAATATGGAACCGGACATTGACCATCTCATTAGCCAAAAGCAGGCCCATAGTTCCCATTGAAATACTGGTCATTTTGTTGATTTAAATTTACTTGTTCTTTATTTTAAATATTTTATTTGTTTTTTTTTGGGTTTTTTGGGGTTTTTTTACTTTAAAATAAGATGTGCAGTGTGCATATAGGGATTTGTTCATAGTTTTTTTTATAGTCCGGCCCTCCAACGGTCTGAGGGACAGTGAACTGGCCCCTGTGTAAAAAGTTTGGGCCCTGGCCGGTTGGCTCAGCGGTAGAGCGTCAGCCTAGCGTGCGGAGGACCCGGGTTCGAATCCCGGCCAGGGCACATAGGAGAAGCGCCCATTTGCTTCTCCACCCCTCCGCCGCGCTTTCCTCTCTGTCTCTCTCTTCCCCTCCCGCAGCCAAGGCTCCATTGGAGCAAAGATGGCCCGGGCGCTGGGGATGGCTCTGTGGCCTCTGCCTCAGGCGCTAGAGTGGCTCTGGTCGCAATATGGCGATGCCCAGGATGGGCAGAGCATCGCCCCCTGGTGGGCAGAGCGTCGCCCCCTGGTGGGCGTGCGGGGTAGATCCCGGTCGGGCGCATGCGGGAGTCTGTCTGACTGTCTCTCCCTGTTTCCAGCTTCAGAAAAAATGAAAAAAAAAAAAAAAAAGTTTGGGGACCCGTGTCCTAATAGATGCCTGTAAAGCATACACCCTTCCCTTCAGGCTGGTCCTCATTTACCTCCTTAGCCCATGGTTTGCCGTGCACTCCATAAATATGATACTTCAGTCACACACGTCTGTGGGCACTTCTGAGATGTGCCCTCCCTCCTTACAGCTGACTCAGACTCTTCCCTTTGTCTTGAGTGCCTTTTTTTTACTTCTCCACTGGCCAAAGTTTTGAAGAAAGAGAGCCAGGCTCTATCTATCTACTCATTAATTCCATTTCCACTGATGAAGCATTGGTACTGTCACTGAACAAAGACACAGACAGTGAAAGAGTGACAGACTCAGGACCTGTGTCCACATCAGGCCCTGTCACCTTTCAGCTGGGTAACTTTAGGCACTCCACTTAATAAACCTGGTGTGGGCCCTGGTAGGTTTAGTCGGTGGTAGAGCATCGGCCTGGCGTGTGGATGTCCTGGGTTTGATTTCTAGTGAGGGCACATATGAGAAGTGACCATCTGCTTCTCCACCCCTCCCCATCCCCCTTCTCTCTCTCTCTCTCTCTCTCTCTCTCTCTCTCTCTCTCTTTCCCTCTCTCTCCTCCTCCCACAGCCATGGTTCAGTTAGTTAGAGCACATTGGCCCCAGACGCTGAAGATGACTCGGTGGAGCTGCTGCCTCAGGAGCTAAAAAATAGCTCGGGTGCGAGCATGACCCCAGATGGGCAGAACATCAGCCCCAGACAGGGCTTGCTGCATGGATCCTGCTCAGGGTGCATACAGGAGTCTGTCTCTCCGTCTCCCCTCCTCTCACTTGGAAAAGAAGAAAATAAATAGGTAAATAAAAAAATTTTTACTAAAAATACCTGGTGTGGAAAACCCTGAGAAGGCTGCCTCCCCCTCAGGCGAGCCATAGGGGAATGAGATGACAGCCCTTGGCTTAGCTGAATGGCGGGCACTGAGTAAAGAGACTCAAAGCTGCTTCCTTCCCCTGTAAAGCTCTGCTGAAATCCCACCTACGCCAAGAGCGCCTCCTACGTTTACCAAATGGAACTCATCTCTCCCTCCCCATCGTGCCCATAACATGTTGCCTGGTCTACGGGAGAACGTCCTCCTTTCTGTTTTGTACCAGTTATTTACATGAAATTCAGTCTACTCAACTGGAGTTGGAGTTTTAGGGGAGATGTTTTGAGTGTCTGTCCTCTCTGTAATGCCTGAATCACTTAATTCCTGCCTGTGTTCTGTGTGCCAAGCACTCGTTAGATAGGGTCTGCAGAAACAGGTCAATGGACCACATTTCCTGGCTGCACAAAGGTTAGGGCATAACCAGGGAGCATGAATGGGCATGATCGTGTTTGTCTCTTGGGACCTGTTCCTTCTTCCAGACATTATATCACCCTTCTTTTGAAAAATTGTTCTTATAATTGGAATCTTTGGCCCCCAATCTTTACCTCCCCTCCTATATCTATGCCCTTTGCCTTGTGACAAGAATTCCATCCTTCTAATAAGAGTGAACATGTGTTGACAGAGGAAAATGAAGAGGGACAGACAGACAGACAGACAGAAGCAGGGAGCAAAAACCAACTGACACACCTAGACCAGTCTTCAAGGGCCTGAGGACAGAGGTGGGAATCTGGGAGGGACCCAAACTTTGCTCAAGCTTAACTGTTCAGCATTGTATTCGGTTTTGTGAGCAAACTCAGGACAATACGTGTCTTTTTAGCTCAAACTAATTTGAGTTGAGTGTCTGTCCCTTGCAACCTTGAAAAACTTAAACGGAATAAGCTATACAGTTTGATAGAGCTGTCCCAGGGTCACAAAGGGGACTGTGAGTGCACAGAGCCAAGGGTGCCTGACCCAACTTGGGGAGCCAGAGAAGGCTTCTGAGGGAGTGAGCAATTCAGCTGACACCTGGAGGAGGAGGGGGGAGGAGGAGGAGGAGGAAGAGGAGGAGGAGGAGGAGGAGGAGGAGGAGGAGGAGTTGGCCAGAGAGGAGAGACAGAGGGAACAGTCTCTGAATGCCTGGAGGCCCATGGTGAGAAATGAGTTTGGGAAGGTTAATAAGGGACCAGCAGGAGAGGACCTTGGAAGTCAGGCCAGAGAAGTGGGACTTCTCCTGAGGGCAGGTGGGGGCCCTTGAAGGACGTTAAGCAGGGGACTAATAACCTTTTAGGAGACTTCTTTGCCGGCTACACAGTGGAGATGGAAGTCAGATTACTCGCTGGGAGGCTGTTAAAGGCATCCAGGCATGATATGAAGGTCTACAGGATTCTGGTGAGCCTTAGGCATTTAAGCAGGGCTTTCTCTGAGTTTATGTGCATGTGGTATTTGTCAGTTGAATTGAAAATTGGGAAATCAGAGCCACCTTCTCCAAGGCACTTTGAGGGAAGCTGTGCATTCCATTTAAGATTATGAAGAATGTTCACACTTTGGCAAGGGGATGATTGTTTGGGCAACTTGTTCTATATTTCTACTCCTTGGGGGATCTTCTGAACATGTACAACCTGGGTGTCACCAACCTCGGGCCACCAACTCCTTCCCATTGTTCAAGATGTGCAGTGTTGCACTTACCCAGAATAAAATGATTCTCACTTACTTACCTAGCAGCTGTCAAAGACTGAAATCTCATTCTGTAGGCGTAAGCCGTTTTTCCCCCATCAGTGCGGCTTCCTGTCGAATGTACCTGCCAGCAACAGTGAACGGTGGTGCTAGTTTCTCTTCCCCTCTCCTACAAGCAACGATTACAGACCAATTTTACAAATGCATCTGTTAGCAACTGTCACCCTGGAGTCACGTGCTCAGGAGCTTTCACAGTTCTTCCGGAAGACCTTCGTTTGAAGAAATGGCTTGATGACATACAACAGGTACACCAAAAGGAGAAGACAGTGGCTTAACTCCTTTTGGAGCTAACAGGGAAGGATAATTCTGTTTCCTGGACAGACAAAGGGGACACTGGCTTTGGAAGAACTGAGGATTCAATTCCTTCCTGGGGACAATGACTTCCAAAGAAGGGAGACATAAAGAAAGTGCTTAGATGAGCAAAAATGGAATTTCACCCAGGTTGGCTTTAACCGTCCAGCACCTGCGCAGGCAAAACCCATTGGCTGGATTGTGTCTTGACAACAGAAGTGAGGGGAGGTGGGACAGGAATGAAAAACAATTGGTTTCTGGATTGTGTCGGTAATCTTTCTGCTCTTTACAGAATTTGTCGTAGCTCATTAGCATGTCCTTAGAGGACTGAGTCTCAACAGGAACAAGATATGGCCCAGGGCGCCTCCCAGCCCGTCTTCTGGGGACACAGGAGGACCTTGGCTTTGAAACCCACACGCAGCAGGCCTCTGTGGGTATCAAGTGGCTCACCATCAGGTCCCCTTCCCCATCTCTTTGGGTCTTTTGACCACACACATAATGAGGTCGCACTTCAGCAATGCCTTTGTTCGACCCCAAATGATGTTCCCACCCTCCTGACAAAGCAGCTTTTGTGTCTTACGTCAAAATAATCACTTGCCCAAAATGATGGCTTGACTCAGAAATACTTCTGCTTTATCCCTGGGGAATAGGAAAAAATAGAGAGAGAGAGGGTGTTAAATGTTTAACCTGGATTGATGAGGTTTGCTGAAACTATTGGATAAAATAAAAACTTTCTTAGAGATATAAATCACTGAGGTGATATCCCCCCCCCCCCATTGATTTTTGGTTTCTGTTAATGATTCTAGCGCTGAGAACATACGGCTAGGTGGGAGTTAAAGAAATGGAAAGGCCACATTAACCTCTACATTTTACCTATATGTTCATTTTTGACAGTGAAATACTATAATTAACCCAGACTATTTTCCCAAGGTTTAATTTTTTGCTGATGTTCAAAAGTATTGCAGAAAAGCTGATTCCTAATTATTACATACAGCATTGCATAAATTTCTTCCTAATTAAAAAGCCCCTAAATTCTAAATAATCAATTTATGAAGACTTGGTTTTGAAAAATTAGGCATTTAATTTCTAAAGATTTATTAGTAATTTGTGCCTTAGCTAATTAATTATGGTTATAATACTATTGCAGTCATCGTGGAGATTGATGTAATGATACAATTGCAAATTTATTTTGATATGTCTTCTTTAATATCAGAGAATTACAATATACTTAGTTTCCAGTCCCTTCTTAATTATGCTTGAAAGCATTAGTTTAATGAAAGATAAGAGGGCTTGATAAGTGTACCATCAGAATTTATTTGAAAAACTATTTTCAACATGAAACAAACAAATTGATTTTTGCCCTTGCAAAATGAAATTTGCAGTTGGTAATAAATTAGCAGGCAGAAATGCCTTAAAATTAAATAGTATTTGATACAGAATGTCCCATTAACCATTGTGACAATTCACAGAGAGCTTAGCATGAGAAAGTAGTTAAACTGTACAAAGGAAGCCTGCTGACAAAAATGAACAGAACTCAACATAAACAATGGATAGCGTTGTAAATATTCACAAACGCCTGAGATAGGTGGGAAAGAGTGGTTGTTTGTTTGTTTGTTTTTCCTATTTCCTTTGCCCTGTGACTTTCTAAGCATGAGGGGGGAGGAAAAAAAGAATCTAGAAACTGTTTTAGAGATGATCAGGTTTGGCTTTGAAGTTGTCAGAGGAGAGAGATTGTTTTTGATTTAGTGATAGAAAATGCCGCTGATGTTTCATTGACTAGAAACACATGAGCCGGCTGAATCAACTGGGCGACAGAAACGCATTGCCGGTTGCGAGAAGAAAGGGAAGGGAAGAGGGCAAAAGCAGTTTGGCAGAATGTGCGCAGCCAGCTGTGCTCAGAGAGCAGCGTGCCAAATTCAAGTCAGCTAAAGGACACGTTTCCACATGGAGGGAATCTGGGAGGGGACCCGGGGGGAGGCGACACAAATTCTTAAGCTGGAGATCCTTCTGATCAAATTCCCGGGTATTAGAGTTGACTGACTGGGTGACCTGTCAGTTCTCGGGCGGCGGCCTTGCCATTCTTGTTTTACATGGCAATAAGCTTGGATGTTTCTGTTCAGCAGCCTCTTTAGGGAGATCCTGGGTTTGGATTCCTTTTGTTACTGCTGTGGCTTTTACCAGGCAGGGTCCCTTTTCTACATGGTTCTAGTTTTCCCACAGCATGCTGTTCTGCGTAGCTGTATAACTTTGAGAAAAATGACTAAATATCTCTTAAGTCCATTTCCTCTTCAGTAAAACGTTGCCAGGAAGAGGATCAGCTTTGTTGTGTTGCAGCAAGGATAAAATGTGGTCATGCATGCTAGCCGGCGCTCTGCAGCACGTTGCAAGGTGGCTAACAGAGTCTGTAGAGGGGAGGACCAGTGCACAGAACCGGGGGTCTGGTCTAAGGGAGGGCTCGGCATTTTTTATTCATTCCTCTTAGAAATATTCATTGTCCACCCACTCTGTTCTCAGTACTGCTTATTTGCTACAGAGACAAAAATAAATAGAGTGTATGGGTATCTACCCTCTCAGAATTCACCAGCCAGTGGAAAAGAAAAATGTGTACAGGGGGTCCTCGGGTTACAACACAGCCCCATTCCTACGACAGTGACATAACCCGAATTTTGGTGTAAGTTGAAACACACTCTAGCCTATCCTAACACTTACCTATCCTAACACAGTTGTAAACTCATAATCTAGAACATAAAAACACAACAAAGCCACAGATAAAGGAAAAAGACATAAATATACTGTACTATATACTGTACTGTAGTAACAAAAAAATTTACCAAAAATGAGTGTAAAAAAAAAAATTCTTTACCTTTATTCCTGTGGTTGGTTTATACACTGGAAGGGGTATTGCAAGGTGGGAGAGAGTGACCTATTGGGAGGAGGAAGCTGGAGAGGCAGGAGAACCTGCAGAAGGTGCTGGAGATACTGGGTCAGGTGAATCAGGATTGTCTAAGGAGCATGCAGGAGACGCTGGAGATGATTCTACCTGTACTACAGGTGTTTCATCTCGAGAAGCAGCTGATGTAAAGGGTACAAGAACTGTTGCAAACTCTCTATCTTCTTAAAGAATTGTTCCAGGCTAGTCTAGAAAGTTGATGACTTCTTCTCTGCCAAAATCTGCCTACAGCATTGCATAACACCCTACAGACATCCATAACAGCTCTGCAGACCTGACTAAATCTGTCATCGCTGGGGTCCTCAGCCTGAAGTTTGGCCAACCCATCCTCTACCATAGAAAAACCTTCTGCCAAACCCTCAGTAGTAAATCTCTTGGGTTCTGGGGTTTCTGTCTCTTCCTCTTCAATCAGCTGCTTCTCCAGCTGAATGAGGTCCTCAGCAGACAGCTCCTCTCCATGTGATGCCAGTAGCTCTGTGACACCCTCAGCCTCCACCTCCAAATTAATCTGTTTATCCACGGCAACAACCTTCTCTGGTACAGCCTCCACTGACCCCTCAAAGCCATGGAAGTCATGCACAAACTGGGGACACTGTTTTTCCACACACCATGTAAGTCTGTTCACCGTCTCAATTTTTTTTTAAGTTTTTATGGGAGTGAACGTCATAAACTCAAAACGCCATTTATCAAGACTGTCGTAACCCAAGGATGCCCTGTGTAGAAATCATTGAAGTAATAGTGGTTAGGCTTGGGTTGCATGGGGCCCAGAAAGAAGAGACTTTGAGAGTTCGAAAAGGCCTAAAAAAGAAGACGACAGATATTTGGGTCTTGAATAAAGGCAAACGAGGTGGAGGAAAAGTACTGAAGCGTGTAGTGGAGCAAGACTACAGGTGCCGCCTGACCAGGAGGTGGCGCAGTGGATAGAGCGTTGGACTGGGATGCAGAAGGACCCTGGTTTGAGACCCCGAGGTCGCCAGCTTGAGTGCAGACTCATCTGGTTTGAGCAAAGCTCACCAGCTTGGACCCAAGGTCACTGGCTCAAGCAAGGGGTTACTCGGTCTGCCGAAGGCCCATGGTCAAGGCACATATGAGAAAGCAATCAATGAACAACTAAGGTGTTGCAATGCGCAATGAAAAACTAATGATTGATGCTTCTCATCTCTCTCCATTCCTGTCTGTCTGTCCCTGTCTATCCCTCTCTCTGACTCACTATCTGTCTCTGTAAAAATTAAATAAATAAATAAATAAATAAATAAATAAATAAATAAAATTCTAGAGCTATCTTCAACCAATATAAATAATTTCAACAAAAGTATACTGTACTATTAGATTATCAGGGGGATCACTCCATAAATCCCATAAATGTTTAGACATTATGCTATACACCTGAAACTAATATAAAATAATATGAAATGCCAACTCTAATTTAAAAAAAAAAAAAAAGACTACAGGTGCCTACACAGGACAGAAAGGAGCTGTCAGAAATGTGAGTTGTCTGTGGCTAAAGAGGGAAAGTGAGGCTGGCGAGAGATGAGTTAGGAGGCTTGGCCAGGACCCGGGGTTGTTTACTGGGTAAAAAAACAACCTGAGATATGTAAGGTGTCAGATGTACCTGTGTGAATATTAGGAGACACACTCATTTTTTCTCTTAAAAAAAAAATAGCACAGGTTTTAAAATATGTAGTGGAAAGCTACTTCAAATACAATAACCAAATGTGTATGCTATCACATTTATCAAGTTTGAGCTTCACAATAATAACTATCATCTTCAAAAAAAAAAAGCAATAGAGCTTTAAAAATTGCTCTCTTGGTGTATTTGATCATGTATATAATAAACTTTTAACACTCTTCCTTCAGCCAACAAATGTTTATTCAGCTCTTATTATGTGCTGGGCATTCTGCTAAGCCCTATGTAACTACTGTATTAGTTTGACTTGTCCTAGTACTTTCTATAAAACATGAATAATTTTGACAATTTTATATTAGGTTAGCTCTGTCCTTTGTATTAAGAAAATTTTTAAAATTTATTTACAAAGTATTTATTGAGTATTCATTCTGTCCCAAATATGCATATATACTTTTTCAGTGGTCAAGTCCTACATTATCATAATGTTTTTGGTATTTATGGTCAGGGATTAGTAGTAACTCTATGACCTTGTGTAATTTATTTAGCCCCAGTAGGCCTCAATTTCTTGATCTATAAAGTGAGTCCGTTTCACAGTTCTTTACCATCTCAAAAAACTGTGATTTTTTTTAAAAATGGGTGGGCTCTTTGGATTAGGAGAAACAATACATTTCTTTGTATAAGTCTCAAGAGCTGATATATATAAACTTTAACTGAAAGTTATATCTTTTCATGTACTATTTTACTAAAATTGAGGTTGATGCCAACAAAAAAATCTTTGGGGTGAAAGTTCTCCTAATTTTGGATTTTGGTTATCATACAGTTTTTCACATGAAATTTATTATCATTCCATCTCACTTAATTTATGTGTCCATGTGCTAGATTTTGCCAAAATAAAAAGGCAGAGAAGATCCAAGTTTGGGGGCTGGCTAGGAAGGATGTGGCCACCCACCTTTCATTCCCTCTGAGAGTCTGAATAATGGAGACAGACTCCTGAACTCCAGGTCATGGTTTCAAGGCTGGTCCATCACCATTAACTACAGGAGCCACATAACCACCCTGTGTGCTCCGACATAACTCCCATTATTATCGATAAAAGTTATACTACTATACCGAGGGGAGAAAAAGGCCACAATAAGGCTTTAAAAAAGCTATTTCATATATCAGCTTTCACAAAGATAGATGACATCACTAAGACAAAATGAGAAAAGATGTGCCAACTTTACAAGGTATTGGCACTGTTAATCATATTTTGAAATATTGTTGGCATATATCTTGGAAAACATAGCACAGTTGCGATACCTCCAATGGAAAAGATGACAGTTCTCATGTTGAGATACACTGATAATTTCAAGCCCTTTCTCCCTTTTATGTGGCATGAGCTAAAGACATAAACTAGGCAACCAGGTGGGTTCCAGGAACTTATATACAGTATTAAAATTGAACACTGTTAAGTTCTGCCACATTCCATTACATAGATATTGCCAAATTTTACTAAACAAAAACGACCTACATATATGGATGTATGCTTTCATGTTATAAAATTATCTACATGAAAATATATTTTTATATACAAAAAGTTAAAATGTTATAAATTTATATACATTTTTAAATGGACTTATAAAAAAGTCATTTTTAAATAATTAAAAGGGTTCTATTGATACTTCATTTTCCATTTTTAAATGTCATGAGAAATAAGTAAAAGGCAAAGTTCAGTAGATTTCAAAGCTTTCCATAAATTCATTACTTTGATCTTCCCAATTCTGTGAAGTGGGTGGGATGCCTGCATGTATGCCCATCTCACTGACAAGAAATGCGAAGTTACTATCTTACCAAACGTCCCCAGATTATATGTGGCAAAAGCAGGACGAGATGCCTGTTCTTCTGCTGCTAAATTCAGGGCTTTTCTCACTATACCATCATGGCTTTATGACATGAGCTCATTTACAAATGGGTCCATGAATACATCTGACCCAGGAGGGTGTGGATTTCTCCTTCAAGCTCCATGTATCACTGCGATGCTCCCGAGAAATGTGGTCTATGGGGCCTGTGTATTTCTGATGAACTTGTCTCCTCTAACTTCAATTCAGACTGAATAACAATGGCGGATACCTTGGGTTGCTATTGTCCTTTCTTCCGTATTAAAAGAATCTTGATTCTGTTCAGTGTAGAATCTACCCCTTTAAAATATATTCCATCTCCAGACTCCTTTGTAGCTGGGTGTAGCCCTGTCTGACATGGTCCTGGCCAACCTAGATGGAAAGAAAGTCCCTTAATGAGGCTTCAGAGAAAGCTATTATTTAAATGGGAACAGAATTGTTGGCTTCACTTTTTATCTTATTCCCTTTAGCCTTTTTCTTCTTACCTGAAATACAGACAGAATGCTGGCGAGGCAGCAACCAGCTTGCAAGGCTGATGATGAAAGTTACCTATTTAACTAACAGAGTAGAAAGGTTGGAAAAAGCTTGGATCCCTCGGGGTATTAGGGAGCCATTGTATGAGAGACCTCACTACCTACCTCCAGAATTCTCATTCTGTGGAAAACATAGGGCCCCCTAGCTGATCAAGCCATTGTAGCTGCTGTGACTGAACTCAGTCCTGATTGACAGAGTAAAACCAACTGAAAACGAACGGACAAAATGTTAGATGGAACCGGAAGGGAATCCAAGGTTTATCTCTCAGGCAGAGAGTATCTATAACCAGCGAGTCTCCCATCAACTATCCACCCCTGGCTGAGCCCACCCCCAGGATAGCTTTGGGTTAGGATGAGGGTTCACCGCTAGGAATGCCTTGGGTTAGAAACTCGGCTGCTGTTTGGAGAAAAGCAAGCCTTCTGGTTGGGTTTTGTAACTTGCCACTTTAGGTCTCTGTTTCTTTATTTGCAAAATGGGGGTGTTAATAAAGCCTACCTCTTTGGGTTGTTCTAAAGATTTAGTATTGTAGTATGTAAGTATGTAACATGCTTAGAATACTGCCAGCCATCCTGAAAGCACAATAAATACTACCCATTATTACTATGATCATTAACAATTCTACACAGGCAAGAAGTGCTGACTCGTGGAGACACAGTGTCAGCAATTCTCCCCTTTCCAGAGATAGAACCCCCATCGAGACGTCCCTTCCTTCTTTCCATCCTTTCCTGCACAGAAGACACTAAAGGTATGGGAGTTTGCCTTGGGAGTAATCATGATGGAAAAAAAAAAAAGAGCCAAAAAGTCTATATTGGGTGATTTGGAGGTTCCAGCGCAGGTAGAAACATACTTCTTGTCTCTGAGAGAACTCAGAATCTGGTGGGTGAGAGAGACGGGAACACTGTGTTCAACAGCTCACGCGCTGTGACATGTTTTTCTATGCGCTGCTAATAATAACTAGCACAAGGCTTCAGAGAAAGAAGAGCTCAATATTTGCCTGAATCTCTCAGCAAAGTTTTCTTAGGGGGTCTTGAACTAAATATTTTAAAAATGAGAAAAAAAAAAAAAAGAATCAGAATGGAATGGAATCAAGTGCACCTTCAAAGATGCCTGATAGGATGTGAATGCCCCCAGGGTGAGGATATTATCATATTCATCTTAAAACCCCAGTACCAGAACACATAGGAAATTTTCCCAGTTGTGCTTTGGATAATTTTCTGCCTCTGGGATTTTGCTTTTGCAAAAACCATAGTTATTCAACACTTCTACTTCTGGCTCTAATGAAGTAGCTTCTAGCAGCCCAAGAACAACTAGGAAGGCCAGAGAAAAATTAAAAATAAAATTTATCAGAAGGCACCAGATCAGCCAGGGCATCCAGAACTCGAGGGGCCACGCCCTCTGAGAAGGGAAGGCTCCAGACTCATTTCTGCTCAGTAATTTTCTCATTCTTAGTTGTATATGGCAAGAGGTAAAAAAATTCAAGCCAAAAAAACACATAAAACCCTGCTGAAAGCAGAGTGGGTTTTCAGAATCTCATGGTGATGGAAGGACAAAAATTCAAATTCAGGAGACAAGGCTGCTCATGGGAACCCCTAAAAGGCAACATCCGCCTGACCAGGTGGTGGTGCAGTGGATAGAGCGTTGGACTGGGATGCGGAGGACCCAGGTTCGAGACCCTGAGGTCGCCAGCTTTGAGCGCAGGCTCATCTGGCTTGAGCAAAAGGCTCACCAGCTTGGACCCAAGGTCACTGGCTTGAGCAAGGGGTTACTCGGTCTGCTGAAGGCCCGGGGTCAAGGCACATATGAGAAAGCAATCAATGAACAACTAAGGTGTCACAAAAAGGAACTAATGATTGATGCTTCTCATCTCTCCGTTCCTGCCTGTCTGTCCCTATCTATCCCTCTCTCTGACTCTCTCTGTCCCTGTAAAAAAATAAAATAAAAATGAAAAATAAAAAAAATAAAAATAAAAAGGCAACACCCTATAAGTGGGTGAACCCAAAGTAGACCAGGCTTAGGAAAGGTAAAACTTCCTCTCTGGTCAACTGAGCCTTTCATTAGATTAGGTAAACTTCCTCTACTCTAGATGTCTAGATTTACCTGCAGAGAGGGCCAATCTTCTCTAAAGTAAGGGGACATTATCCAGGGCCTCTACGGTTGTTCATAGCCATTATCACTCATTCTATCAAAATTTCCCAAACCTACTATGAAACAGGACCAAGAAGAAATAGAAAACAGAAGTAGAACCATAACTGATCAGATATTATATTTCTCTTTAAAATAAATGTGATTAGTATATTCAAGAAATACATGGTAGGATGGAGAATTTCATCAGCAAACTAGACTTTATTTAAAAAAGAATCAAGTAGAAATCGTGGAATAAAATATATATGTATGTATTAACTGAAATGAAAATCTCAGTCAATAAGTTTAATTGCCAAATTGGACACAGCAAAAGAGAGGATAAGGGACCTGTAAGATAGGTTGGGGAAAAAGTATTTAGAGCAAAGCACAGAGTAGAGCTAAGTAGATGGAAAACACGGTCAAATGACATAAGAGACATATTGAAAAGTTCTATTCCCAGAGGGAAGGAAGAGCAAGAACAGGACAGAAGCAATTTGAAGGAGGAAGAAAGCCATGAATTTTCCAAAATTGATGGAAGACATCACTACAGGTTAAAGAATATAATTTGAGACCCCAAGCTAGATAAAACCCAATTACTCAAAGCCAGTTTCATCCAACACTATTGATTTGTTCATGGTTTAGAAGGAAAACCATGTGAAGCGTCATTGAGTTCGTGGTTCATGTGATTTCGGCTGGAGAATGAGATGCTAGTGTTCAATTTGACCTCAACTTTGCCTTTAAACCCACGTAAACCTGAGAAGCTCAGGTTAGAATAAAGTTACCTGGGCTTAACTTTAGAATCAGAACAGAAATAAAAATTTCAGCTCTGTATTTATTTGTTTTTTTATTTGCTCTGATGTAAGAAGAGGCTATATCCCAAACTATACTGCCATCTTAATAAATTTTTCAGCTTTTTTGATCAGTTCTGATATGTTCCTGGAAAATCCTGTCTTCTTTGACATTTGAGGGCTGGTATTTATCAGTTTTATTTCAATATTGTTTGCTTTTAAGAAATCAGCTATAATCTTGATTTCAGAAAGAAAGAAAGAAAGAAAGAAAGAAAGAAAGAAAGAAAGAAAGAAAGAAAGAAGAAAGAAAGAGAAAAAAAAGAAAAGAAAAGAAGGGAGGGACGGAGGGAGAGAGAGAGAAAGAAAGAAAGAAAGAAAGAAAGAAAGAAAGAAAGAAAGAAAGAAAGAAAGAAAGAAAGAAAGAAAAGAAAAGAAAAGAAAGGGGGGAGGGAGGGAGGGAGGGAGGGAGGAGAGAGAGTGGGAGGAAGGAAGGAAGGAAGGAAGGAAGGAAGAAAGAAAGAAAGAAAGAAAGAAAGAAAGAAAGAAAGAAAGAAAGAAAGAAAGAAAGAAAAGAAAGAAAGGATGCCAAGTTTCATAAGCTGTGAATTCCTTTCTATTAAAAAATTTTTTTAATTAGATCCCCTGCCCCCAGAAGCTTGTAATGGAAGGACAATGCTTCCCTAATAACTTTTTAGTGAATATTTCAAGATCTTTTTTTTTTCCTGGACAGGCTCCACCTGGAGCTTTTCAGAGGCTGCTGATACAGCAAGGAAGAGCTCAATCATGGACTGTGATAACTCTATTTTAAAAACTGCTCAGGCTTTCACTGCTTGCTTCTGATTTGAGGAAAGCAGGGAGGAGTGATATTTGTCCAAATGTCAATAGATTGTCAGGTTGTTTCACACTTTCTTGAGCAATTTCTGTTACTTCATTCTTTCCAGAGGTCTCTTCTCACTGATGAGTAGTCTTGGCAAAGCCTGGATGGTTTCTTTCCATATTCACAAGGTGTTGGCTGCACTCCATTCCACATACCAGCAGGGTTAGCTTAGCTGGTCTGGAGCGTTGTGTAGCCAACAGTAACATGCTCCTTGGTAGAAAGTTGACTTGCTAATGCTTAGCCCCCCATTTAACTCCCTGGAGCCACTGTCTTTTTTCCAAGAGTTATTGCTTACTCGAGCAAAAGAAGACAAGATGGCTGATTTACTATCCTCCATTTTTATAAGGGACATGTTTCTAGGGAATGGAGAATTGACCCACTGTAGCAAAGGTAAGCAGAAATACTTGTCAACATTCTCTTTTTTTAATTCTCTAGCAGATTTTTTTTTTCATATTTTTAATGTTTTATTTACCTCATTTTTTTTTATAAATAAATTTTTATTTTAATGGGGTGACATCAATAAATCAGGGTACATATATTCAAAGAAAACATGTCCAGGTTATCTTGTCATTCAATTCTGTTGCATACCCATCACCCAAAGAGAGATTGTCCTCCGGCACCTTCTATCTAGTTTTCTTTGTGTCCCTCCCCCTCTCCCTCCTTCCCTTCCCCCACCCCCTGTAACCACCCCACTCTTGTCCCTGTTTCTTAGTCTCATTTTTATGTCCCACCAATGTATGGAATCCTGCAGTTCTTGTTTTTGCACTTTTGAGCACCTATTATTGGCAAAGTCCCATAGGGCGGGATAAAGATGGGATGGGGGGGGGGGGTATGGC
Organism: Saccopteryx leptura; assembly: GCF_036850995.1. Classification (NCBI taxonomy): domain Eukaryota; kingdom Metazoa; phylum Chordata; class Mammalia; order Chiroptera; family Emballonuridae; genus Saccopteryx; species Saccopteryx leptura. The sequence goes on along the minus strand of NC_089512.1, from coordinate 24,987,876 downwards.
AACTGCAACGAATCAGGCATGACCTCTGAAGTTCAAGGATTGCACGCAAAGAGAAAGACCCTCGATGATGATACCTTAATGTTAGTTACAGTCACATAAAACAAGTGGTGTTTCTCAAAGTTTACCCTGGAAGATCATCTTTTATTCCTCTTTCACACCCAACCTCCAGGTGTTGATTGCTTCTCAAAGAACATGATTTGCTTACTAGATTTTGTCAAGGATCTTAACTGACCTCATGCCCAGTCAACATTTATTGTATATTTTTTTGAGTCCATGGAAAAGAAAATTGATTTTATAGGACTGGAGAAAAAAAATACAAGGAGTATAATCTAGAATCCCCTAAAGCAAACTGAAAGTCTGGCTAAATGACATTTGTAGACCTGAGAGGTGAGCTTAACTTTATTTCTCTGCTTATTCCATGAGAACTGAACCCTGAGAGGCCAAGGCTATATTTTAGCCATCCCCTGCTCCCCAGAGACTGAACAGAGACCTGGCATCTAATGGAACTTGTCAAAGTCACTTAAAGTGTTTCTTTTGCACCACAAGATTGACAGGTTGTCTCTATCAATGATCCATAACAAAATGGCAACCATAATATGCACACAAACATGTTGTAAGTATTGCTATACATTGAACGCTGAGTTTGGTGTTGTGGAAATGCAGACTTACCTAAGAGAGAATCGCCTCTCTCACCTGGCTTTACTATGTTGCTGGAGAACTTAGATATGTGCAGAAATACCCATCATCCAAGGCAGTATGGGATGAGGGAAGGAGTGGCATAGCACTCTAGATCTGTGTTGCAAAATAGGCTGGCCGCTAGTAACATGTGGCGGTTTAAATTAAATAAAATAAGATAAAATTTAAAATCTTCTTCCTCAGTCACACTCACGACGTTGCAAATCCTCAACATCCACATGTGGCGAATGGCTACAGCATTAGAGTGCAGATGTATTTCCATCATTGCAGAAAGTTCTGTTGAACAGCGCTGCTCTAGATATTCAGAGAGATGAGGAAGCACTTCTGTTTGCCTGGTCATGGGAGGTTTCGTATAGGAGCCAACCCTCAGTGGAAGGTTAAGATTTTTTTTTTTTTTTTTGTATTTTTCTGAAGCTGGAAACGGGGAGAGACAGACAGACTCCCACATGCGCCTGACCGGGATCCACCCGGCACGCCCACCAGGGGGGATGCTCTGCCCCTCCGGGGCGTCACTCTGCCACGACCAGAGCCACTCTAGCGCCTGGGGTAGAGGCCAAGGAGCCATCCCCAGCACCCAGGCCATCTTTGCTCCAATGGAGCCTTGGCTGCGGGAGGGGAAGAGAGAGACAGAGAGGAAGGAGGGGGGTAGGGGTGGAGAAGCAAATGGGCGCTTCTCCTATGTGCCCTGGCCGGGAATCGAACCCGGGTCCCCCGCACGCCAGGCCGTCGCTCTACCGCTGAGCCAACCGACCAGGGCCTAGGAAGGTTAAGATTTTGATGAGAAAGAAGACCTTCCAGAGGACTGTGTTGCTTTACTAGGACTGCCCTAACAAAAGACCAACAGAAATTTACTGTCTTATAGTTCTGAGACTGGAAGACCAAGATCAAGGTGCCGGCAGATTGGCTTCCCCTGAAGCCTCTATCTCTGACTTGCAGTCGGCCACAATCCCCTTCCCTCTTCACGTGGTCATCTCTCTGTGCATGAGTACTCTTGGTGTCTCTTTGTTTTGTAGGGACTTAGGTCATATGAGATTAAGCCTTACCATAACAATCTCATTTTAATTCAACCATCTCTTTAAAGACCTTCTCTCCAAATATGGTTATATCCTGACGCACTGGGGGTTGAGACTTCAACATATGAATTTTGGTAGGATATATTTCAGCCCAAAGTAGAAATAAAACAGGACAGGATCATCTGCCTTGCAGCCAGATTAGCCCCAACAATGAGACAGAAGCCACAGCCACCATCACACCAGAAACCTCATGCTCAAATACTGCTCACAAAAATTAGGGGATCAGGGAACATGCAGATACTCCAGTAACTTCCAGCCTTTTGAATAGTGCATTCTCACCAATGAAACAATAGTTGGTTTTGCATTCATTTGCATAATCAAACAACTTTCTTTGACTTCTCATTTGCTTTTCTGATGTTCTTGTTTAATAATAAAAAAAATCAAATGTAAGCAGTATATTTTGCATTGCCTCAACTCAGAGTGATACAGAGTTCTTCATTCATACCAAGGCTTCTTGATACCTACTAACCATTCCCACCATCCCTTTGTTCTGGTGCCTCTATCAGGGGTCTCAAACTCGCGGCCCGCCCACCAATTTTGTGCGGCCCGTCTGCGGGCCGTCTGCGGGCCGCACAAAATTGGTGGGCGGGCCGCGAGTTTGAGACCCCTGCTCTAAGTTATCTTTACTTCCCTCTCTGTATTTAACGTAGAGTGATTTTCCAAGTTCTCTAAGTTTTTCTAGAATAGACACCATCTTTCAAAACCCAGTTCTGTTCTATTTCTATCACTCACATTTTTTTGCCAGTTACCTAGATGGCTACTTCCCCCATAATCTTTTCAGGATATTTCTTTACCAGCCATGTCATGTGCTCTTTAAAACGTCTTCAGTGGTTCCGTACTGCCTGTAGTCCAATACTGGAGGTGTTCCTCAGCAGAACCTAATTTATAACATCTGCTACAGTCCTCCCTGTGGATAAGCAAGTGGACTGACCAGGCAGTGTGGTAGTCAAAAGAAGTCTTTCAAGAAAAACAGACACGGATTAAAATTCAAATTATTCATTGTCGTTTGAGACATGTTAACTGAAACTCAGTTTCCTTGTCTGTAATATGAGAAGAATAATAGTTACCTTGAATGTTGCTGGAAAGATTACTTTATAATATGTATAAGGTGCCTGCTTGAGTATGGTATGTTGTCAGTTAAATGTGCAATCAATCATCCCTGACTCGACTTTGCCCCTTTGAACACACCGTTTCACCAGCTGACTGTGACCTCTCCCCTTTGTATGCCTATCTTATTCCCATTCTTCAAAGTCCATCTCTGTTTATATCTGTGCATGCACATGCGCGCGCGCACACACACACACACACACACACAAATTGTTGCAAAAAAAGACTATCAGAATCCCATTCATATCCTTTCGTCCTGCCCTCTGCACACCGAGGCTGCTTATGTGAATACCTGCCATTCTCTGAAGGCATATTTCCTGGCCAGGAGAGCATTCTTGGTTCTCAAGCAGTCCAAGCTGGAAGTATCAGAAAATTGAAAGTGCCCTCAACAAGAACAGATGAGAAGTTAATGGATAAATCCCCGTGCCTTCTTGCCCTTTTAGAAGGATTGAACTCCAACTGCCCACAGTGGCAATTTCTCAATAACATGTGTCCCACCACTACTTCCTGGAATTCCCCCACATTAACTACATACACTCAAAACCTTCTCTCAGCATCTGTTTCTGGGGGCAACCCAACTAAGATACAAAGGTAACCTATGTCATCTTTCATTAACTACACAGAAGGCTTGGTCTCTCACTTCTTCACTCTACAGCAACACCCAACTTAAAGGGTTGCAAACAACTGGTGCTCTAGACCAGGGGTCCCCAAACTACGGCCCGCGGGCCACATGCGGCCCCCTGAGGCCATGTATCCGGCCCCCACCGCACTTCCGGAAAGGGCACCTCTTTCATTGGTGGTCAGTGAAAGGAGCACATTGACCATCTCATTAGCCAAAAGCAAACCCATAGTTCCCATTGAAATATTGGTCAGTTTGTTGATTTAAATTTACTCATTCTTTATTTTAAATATTGTATTTGTTCCCGTTTTGTTTTTTACTTTAAAATAAGATATGTGCAGTGTGCATAGGGATTTGTTTATAGTTTTGTTTTTTTTTATAGTCCGGCCCTCCAACGGTCTGAGGGACAGTGAACTGGCCCCCTGTGTAAAATGTTTGGGGACCCCTGCTCTAGACAATTCTCAACAGTGTGTTGGGAGCCATGGTTCATGTAGTGTCTCCAGTTCCACCAGCTCTCTTTTGCCATTACAGAATTGTTAAAGGAAGACTTGGCTGGCCCCATGCTGCCGGTAAAACAAGCGATGACATAGTAGATGCTTCCATTGCTTATAAGACAGAACAAGAAAGACCGTGATGCTGTTAAATGCTCCGGAATAAGTCTGATGGTGCAGCAGGTTCAAAGTGGTTCTATCTGATGACCCAGGATCCTCTAGCCACAGTAACCAAAGCCCACTGCTCTCAACTTCTTCTATTCCTTGTTACCAGAGGAAAATGTGTAGCTCATGAATATCTTCTACTGACACAACAAAAAAATTTTTTTCACGTTTATTTTCTTGTTGTTTTCCCAAGAGACGATACAACTGACTTTGCTTTTGTCATTGAGCATCTGCTAGCGAAGGTTCTGCAAAACTTCTCCCCCTCATCAGCTCACACACCATATGCCGTTATCTGCTGGGCTTGCACATTTCCCTGGTTGACAGTCACCGTAAACTTCCGCATGTACGGAACACATTTATCATAAGCTCGAGGCCTTACTCAAAGTTGTGTTACCGCTATACTGCCACGGGGTATAAGAACCTTGTGGAATCAACTTGGATATTGGGGATTTATAGAGAATGCAAAATCCCAGAATCCTATTGGTTTTTAGCATCTTTAAAGTGGAACTAAGCTTGAAATTTGTCAAGATTTGAAAGCACTAAAGAGGTATGCAGTGTGTAAACTGAACAAATCTTGCTTTTTTTTTATTACAGAGGATTTAATGGTGGGATCCCCTTTAATCGTATGTGAATGTGGGGTTCATGCCCAAGCCAGCTGAGCAGTTCCCCCAAGTTCACTCTCCAGAAATGTTACTGTTCAACTCCCCATGGGTACAAAAAGTACTTTAATGCGTTTTAAACAACAGGGTCTGATTTTCACATTCCAGGAATTCTTCTAGCAGGGAGTCACAGAAACGATGGAAATATTTCTCATTTTGATCCTGGACAAATTCTACATCAGACATGTATTGACATCAGACAGTTTCTCGTTGCTCTAAACCTTGAGCACTTTTTTCATGTTTGAGCACCATTTACATCAATCCAGCTCTTGTTTTCCTGCATTCTCGTAGCCTATAATCCATTCATCATTCTCTGGTCCCGATATTTAGTACGCTGACCAGAACGCACCGTGCTGATCCTCCAGTCCTAAAAATGACTGGTAACAAAACAACTGAGTAGGGGTCATCGTGTCGCTCACAACAAATTCCTCCTCCTATGATTTAGCAAATATTTGCAAGCTAACTAACAACCAAGTACGCCTGGTCTGCCACTCATGAATTCTCATTACCTGGCTAATTAAATGGTGCTTTTTTTTTTTTTTCCAGGTGCTGTCCTTAAAGAATTTCTCAAATCTCTCCAGCATTCTCTCTCAAAGTGGCAGAATAATCAATGCTAAGAACATGTTGCCACGTCCTCTGTTCTCATCTGAACAAGGCAGTTCTTTTTATCGTGGAATTTCAGCTGTTATCTGCTGGCTTTCTAAAGAATTGTTGAATTCATGCTTGTCTTCATTCCTTTTGAATCTTGGATCAGTGAACTAGCTGAACTTAGTGGCATGTGTTACCATTGATGGTTCTGACTTGCTGGGTTGTTTCATTTATTTATTCTTTGATTAATTTGTTTTATAGTCCCCTGAGCCCTATTAGAGAAAAATCTTATTCTAATATGTCTTATTTGAAAAATAAAAATAAAAATGGAGTGATGGCTAGGCAGAAATTTGATACCCAATGGGTCCTCAGGTCCCCTTACCAGAATAAGTTCATAAGAGCTGATATTTGGTATATTGACCCAACTGTCTGTCCAGTGACATCATGTTAGATGATTCTTAAAATGGGCTATGGTCAAAGTATTTACACCACGGAAATTTGACAGTCACTGTAAACTTCCGCATGTACGGAACACATTTATCATAAGCTCGAGGCCTTACTCAAAGTTGTGTTACCGCTATACTGCCACGGGGTATAAGAACCTTGTGGAATCAACTTGGATATTGGGGATTTATAGAGAATGCAAAATCCCAGAATCCTATTGGTTTTTAGCATCTTTAAAGTGGAACTAAGCTTGAAATTTGTCAAGATTTGAAAGCACTAAAGAGGTATGCAGTGTGTAAACTGAACAAATCTTGCTTTTTTTTATTATTTTTTTATTATTGACACTGCCAATCAGAGACTCTCCCCCACAGAGAACCAGTTGTTAAACATTTATCAGCACACCGTTGGGCAAAAGGTTAGCCTATATTTGGCATAAAAAGTCAAGTTCTTACAAAAACCTTTGAAAGTTTTTCAGAGGAATTGAAATTGTTTTCCTAAATCAATGGATCCTAGCCCTCTGATACCTAGTATCTCCTTCATATACTAAATATTTTACAAAACATCCTATATCATTCCGAAATGAACTGTATTGATAATATAATCTACCTGTTATAAAACATTTTTTTAAATCAGCATAATAGCCTAATAATAACATTTAAAAATGAAAAGAAATTTGGTTATAACAGATTAATTCATATTTTAATATCCAAATGTTTGGGCATGACTACACTAGAAGAAAAGATAAGGTAGCCAAATGTCCGTACCTTTTAGAACCAGTACCAAAATACCAACTACAAGGCAGACTGACAGAGCTGAGGTTCAGGTGGGTCAATACGATTTTCTGGAATGATAAACAACTCCTGGTAAAATCCTGCTCGATATAAAATCCACTCTTCCCTCAATCCACCCAGTACTTGCATTTTGAAAGGACAAGTTCATGTTAAAACCACGCAAAAGTAGTTTGTGTGTATGTCTATAAGAAGGAATTTATTTCTAGAGTCAGGTTAGTATTACCTACATTCTAAAGTCATGTGGGACACGGGTAGCTGTTTTTCATTTTACAGAACAACTGACATCTTTAGCACCATCCACTAAATGCCAATAGTTCCCCAGTCAAAGAGGCAACCAAAAAGATCTCCCGAAGCAGCCTAAGAATAGTACTGCCCTAGGTGAGAACCAGTACTCTCAACCAAGGACAAAGAATTGCCCTTGAGGACCTGCCCTTGTATGTACGCCACCCCCACCCCACCCCCGTTGTCTCGATGGGTTAGTGTCAGGAAGGAGGATTTCTTGGCTGAAAGGACAGTGACCACCTGGGCATCCAGAGAAGAGATCCCAAGGTACTCACACTCTCAGTCAGTCCAAAAAATGCCGAGACAGTGGGTAGAGACCACGGGGAGCTCTAGGGAAAGGGCAGTGCTGGGAAGGCTCCCTGCCAGGAGGGCGGTGCAGCAGGGAACTGGGGTCTGGGGAGCTGGGTGAGGAGAAGGGCAGAAGCAGCTGACACTGGGGAGATGGCAAACTGCAAGTGGAATCACCAACCCTGCTAAAAAAAAAAATTGTCTGTCACCCAGGAATTGTAGGTGGCATGAGGAACGGTCATCATGGGGCATTACAGAGCCAGGGACTCCCAGGAAATGACTCTGTAAATGATGCAATCATTCTTGATTAAGGTGCTTCTGGGTGGGGGATTGATAGCAGACAATTCCCTAGAGGGAAATGCATATCTTATTTTTCTATTGTGCTCTGCCCCTCATCTTCTTCTTTCTCTTGCATTTAACTTCTTAGATATTTATTTTAAAAATCAAAATTATATCCTGGTCTATTGAGGTTTGGTGTTTCTTCATTAGATATTACTGTTAACCAAGGTACCTGGTTATACAGATTCCGACATGAGGTTTCATCAAAATAATCGCTGTGCCTGACCTGTGGTGGCGCAGTGGATAAAGCATCGACCTGGAATGCTGAGGTTGCCGGTTCAATACCCTGTATTTGCCTGGTCTAAGGCACATATGGGAATTGAAGCTTCCTGATCCTCTCCCCTTTCTCTCTCTCTCTCTCACTCTCTCTCTCCTCTCAAAATGAATAAATAAAAAAATTTAAAAAAAAAATAATCTCTGTACTTTAGAGTTAAATAGTCAAAGCTAGGTCTGTAGTGATTTCTTAACTCCCCAGTTCCCCTTCCACCAAGTGTTTGATGTGCTCATGGTAAGAGTTCCTCATCCTCTCAAGATTGTTTACCCAAGTAGTAGTTCTCAAACTTTTTCAGTCCAAGGACCAAGTGAGAGGCGTTAGAAACAAAACAAAATTCTGTGAGTCATCTGTTTCCTCCACTCTTTATTGTTTTGAAATAAACACTTTTATTGAAATATATATAGAAAGAAGTGCACAAAACATAAGTACACAGTTTGGAATTTTTTTTTTTAACAACTGAACATACACATTTAACCAGCCCCAGATCAAGAAACAGAGAACCAAGAGCTCCTTTGTCCCTTCTTCTGGTCACTAATCCCGGCCCAAGGTTAACAGGTATCTCAAATTCCAATAGCATAAATTAATCTGACCTATTTTTTAACTCTATGTAAATAGAACCATAGAGTTACACATTTTTGTATGTTTCTGGCTTCTTTCATTAAACATTATATTGGTGGCATTTATGCTATTGCATATTGTTGAAGTGTATTTGTTCTCAAAGTTGGAGATTATTTTGTTGGGTGACTATATCATTTTATTCATTCTATGATTAATGGATATTTGGGTAGTTTTCTATTTGGGGCTATTATGATTAGTGCTGTTATGACTATTTTTTTAAATTTTTTATTTATTCATTTTAGAGAGGAAAGGGAGAGACAGAGAGAGAGAGGAGAGACAGAGAAGGGGGGAAGGAGCTAGAAGCATCAACTCCCATATGTGCCTTGACCAGGCAAGCCCAGGGTTTTGAACCGGCGACTTCAGCATTTCCAGGTTGACGCTTTATCCACTGCGCCACCACAGGTCAGGCATGACTATTTCTTTGTATGAGGTTTTTATATGAACATATATATGCATTTCTATTGGGTATATACCTGGGAATGGAATTACCATGTCCTGGAGTTTGGCCTCTGTTAGATTTCAGCAGATATTGACAAAGGTTTTCCAAGAAGTTGTACAAAGTTCAATTGCAACTGGCAGTATATAAAAATTCAGATTCCTCCACATCTTTGCATACCCTTGGCATCACTGCTTGCTTGTTTGTGTTCATTTTAGCCATGCTGGTGGGTATGCAGTCCTATAGCATTGTGTCTTAGGTTGTATTTCCCAGTAAACCAATGAAACTGACCATTTTGGGGAACCGGGCTGGCTAGTATTTAGCTGCAATACATTGGTATGATCAGCATTTATCTTCAAGGGTGAGTATCTTTACTATTCTAGTTGTTAAATACTGTTTTCTGTGGCAGCTTTACTGAGGCATCATCAAAACACATTGAACTGTAATATTTAAAGTGTAAAGTTTGATAAGCTTTGTACACACCTATGAAACCATCTCATGATCAAAATAATGAACATACATAACAAAGGAAACCACCAATCAAATGAAAGGCAACCTACTGAATGGAAGAAAATATTTTCAAATCATATATCTGACATGGGGTTAATATCCAAAGTGTATAAAGAACACAGGCAGCCCTGGCCGGTTGGCTCAGCGGTAGAGCGTCGGCCTAGCGTGCGGAGGACCCGGGTTCGATTTCTGGCCAGGGCACACAGGAGAAGCGCCCATTTGCTTCTCCACCCCTCCGCCGCGCCTTCCTCTCTGTCTCTCTCTTCCCCTCCCGCAGCCAAGGCTCCATTGGAGCAAAGATGGCCCGGGCGCTGGGGATGGCTCTGTGGCCTCTGCCTCAGGCGCTAGAGTGGCTCTGGTCGCAACATGGCGATGCCCAGGATGGGCAGAGCATCGCCCCCTGGTGGGCAGAGCATCGCCCCTGGTGGGCATGCCGGGTGGATCCCGGTCGGGCGCATGCGGGAGTCTGTCTGACTGTCTCTCCCCGTTTCCAGCTTCAGAAAAATGCAAAAAAAAAAAAAAAAAAAAAAAAAAGAACACATGCAACTCAATAGCGAAAAAAAATAATTTAATTTAAAAATGGGCAGAAGATCTAAACAGACTTTTTTTTTTTCAAAGAAGGTATAATGATGGCCAACAGGTACATGAAAATGTGCCCGACATCACTAATCATCAGAAAAATCAAAATCAAAACCACACATGATAGAATGCTGATATCAAGAAGATAAGAATTAGCAAGTATTGATGAGACTATGAAGAGAAAGGAACGTCTGTGTACTTCTGGTGGGAATATAACTTGATGCAGCCACTAAGGAAAACATGATAGAGGTTCCTCAAAAAATTAAACATAGACCTACCGTGTGATTCAGCAATTCCACTTCTGGGTATATATCTGAAGGAAATAAGAACACTAATTTAAAAGATATCTGTACCCCCATGTGCACTGCACCATTATTTACAATAGTCAGGACATGGTCACAATGTAAGTATCTGTTGATGAATGTATGAATAAAGAAGATGTGATATATACACACACAATGAAATATTATTCAGCCATAAAGAAAGAAGGAAATCTTGCCACTTGTCACAACATGGATAGACCTTGCGGGCAGTATGCTCAGGGAAATAAATCAGACAGAAGAAGACAAATATTGTGTGATCTCATTTATAGGTGGAATATAAACACACACACAAACTTATAAATATAGAGATTGATTAATGGTTACTGGAAGCAAGGGTCGAGGGGATGAATGAAATGTGTGAAGATCATCAAAAGGTACCAAGTTTCAGTTATAAAATAAGTAAGTTCTGGGGCTGTAAAGTACAGCACAGTGATTATTTTTGACAATACTGTATTGTATTTGAATGTTGCTAAGAGAGTAAACCTTGAGAGCTCTAATCACAAGAAAAAATTTTGGAACTATGTGTGGTGATGGGTTTTAACTGGATATTTTAGTGATCATTTTGCAATATATACATACATCAAATCATTACGTTGTGCACCTGAAACTAATATAACATTGCGTGTCAGATCTTGGTTCGAAATAGTAATAATGAGCATATCCACCACCTTCCCCAGACGATTCTCCATCTGCTTTTGTAACCTTGTCCTTCTCTCCATCCTTATTTCCCCAAACCCTGTCTTCAGGCAACCACTGATGAGCTTTCTGCTACTGAATATTAAATTCCCTAGTATTTCCTTATCTAAATGGATACCATACATCGGCCCTGGCTGGTTGGCTCAGTGGTAGAGCGTCGGCCTGGCGTGAGGGTGTCCCGGGTTGGATTCCCAGCCAGGGCACATAGGAGAGGCGCCCATCTGCTTCTCCACCCCTCCCCCTCTCCTTCCTCTCTGTCTCTCTCTTCCCCTCCTGCAGCCAAGGCTCCATTGGAGCAAAAGATGGCCCGGGCGCTGAGGCTGGCTCTATGGCCTCTGCCTCAGGCGTTAGAATGGCCCTGGTTGCAACAGAGCAACGCCCCAGGTGGGCAGAGCATCACCCCCTGGTGGGCATGCCAGGTGGATCCTGGTCGGGCACATGCGGGAGTCTGTCTGACTGCCTCCCCGTTTCCAGCTTCAGAAAAATACAAAAAAATAAAAATAAAATGTCATTAAATGGATACCATACATTAGATACTATTTTGTGCCTGTCTTCTTTCACTCAGCCTAATTGTTATTTGATTCACCTACGTTGTAGCACATGTCAGTTCATTCTTTTTTTATTGCCAAGAGTTTTCCATTGTATGTTCATCAATTCACCTGTTGATGGACGGTTGGATTGTTTCCAGTTCGGGGCTATTACAAATGAAGTTCCTATGAACATCCATGTTAGTCACTAAAAATATGCTTGAATGTTTCTTGAGTAAATAACTAGGAATGGAATGGCTGGATCATTTGGTAGGTGCGTGTTTAACTTTTTTTTTTTTTTAATATGGAATGCTTCATGAATTTGTGTGTCATCCTTGCACAGGGGCTATGCCAACCTTCTCTGTCTCATTCCAATTTTAGTGTGTGTGCTGCCGAAGCAAGCACAGTGTATGTTTGACGTTGTAAGAAATTTCCAAACTCTTCTCAGAGTGTTTGTATGAGTTTAGACTAGTAGTAGTGTATGAGGGTTCCCGTTTCTCCACATCCACAGAACACATGGTATGGTGGTCTGTTGAATCACAGTGATTCTGGTAGATGTGTATTAGTATCTCATCGTGGTTTTTTTTTATTTTTATTTATTTATTTATTTATTTATTTATTTATTTATTTATTTATTTATTTTTACTTACTGAGAATGAGGGGAGGCAGAGACAGACTCCCGCATGCGCCCTGACCAGGATCCAGCCGGCCAGCCCACTAGGGGGCGATGCTCTGCCCATCTGGCGCCCTTGCTCCATTGCAACCAGAGCCATGTTTTAGCACCTGAGGTGGAGGCAGTGGAGCCATCCTCAGTGCCAGGGCCAACTTGCTCTAATCAAGCCTTGGCTGTAGGAGGGGAGGAGAGAGATAGAGAGAAAGTAGAGGGGGAAGAGTGGAGAAGCAGGTGGGCACTTTTCCTGTGTGCCCTAACTGGGAATCAAACCCGGGACTTCCACATGCTGGGCCTATGCTCTACCACTGAGCCAACCAGCCAGGGCTCATTGTGGTTTTAATTTGCATTTCCCTAATAACTAATGATATTAAGGATCTTTTCCTATGTTTGCTTGCCATTGTATTTTGTCTTTGTGACATTTCTGTCTAAATCATTTACCCACTGGCGGTGAAGGTGGGATGCTTATATTATCATTAAATTTTGAAATTTCTTTATGTATTGTGGATACAATTTCATTTTCAGATATATGCTTTTCCCCTTAGTCTATTGTTAGTGTTCTCATTCTTTTAGCAGTTTTTCAAAGGAAAGACATTTTTAATTGTGATAAAATCTAAATCATCAATTTGTTTTTCATGTATCATATTTTGGTGTCATATCTAAGAAGCCTGTGCCCAACCTAAGGTCATAAGATTTTCTCCTGTTTTTCTTCTACAGCTGAATAGCTATGTGTTTTAATTTTAGGCTCGTAATCCATGTTGTATTAATTTTTTTATTTACTGTGAGCTATGGATCATTTTGTTTATTTGTTTATTGCAATGGATATCTAATTGTTCCAGGGCTGTTTTTTGAAATGACTGTCCTTTCTCCTGGTCTAAAGATAGGTTCATTTCCTTATCAGTAAATTAAAAGTATAAGATTTATGCCAGAGATTTTTTTATTTTCTCAAGTTAGAAGCAGGGAGGCAGACAGACTCCTGCATGCGCCTGACTGGGATCCACCGGCATGTCCACCAGGGGGCGATGCTCTGCCCATCTGGGGTGTTGCTCTGTTTCAGCCAGAGCCATTCTAGTGCCTGAGGCAGAGGCCATGGAGCCATCCTCAGCGCCCAGGCCAACTTTGCTCCAATGGAGCCTTAGCTGCAGGAGGAGAAGAGAGAGATAGAGAGGAAGGAGAGGGGAAAGGGTAGAGAAGCAGATGGGTGCTTCTCCTGTGTGCCCTGACCAGGAAAACGAACCAGGACTACCACACGCCAGGCCGACGCTCTACCACTGAGCGAACCAGCCAGGGCCGATATTATTTTTTAAATGCTGTCTTTTAATAATTAGTCTTAATTTTATTTTACTTACAATAAGACCATTCTATTTGCCTTGAAACAATAGATTATAGTTTCTGCCAATTTTAAATTTCTACCAAGTTGCACATGGCTCTATTAATCACTGTCTTCCAAGAAGTGCTATTTGTTTATTCATTCATTTACTTATTCAATAAATATTTACTGAAGGATTCTATGTGCCATGTATTATTTATTATTGGGGCCACTACATTGAACTGGGTAGAGGAGCTATCCTCGAGGAGATAACTTTCTATTATCAGATATGTACAATAACAAATAAATATATGCCAGATAGTAATAATGGCTATAAATTTTAAGCTGTAGGAGCAAGGAACAGACAGTGATAAACATGACCTAGAGCCTTATTTCAAATAGGCTCATCAGTGTGTCAATTAAGGCAACCTATTCATAAAGAAACAAAAAATGGGGGGTGAGGCTCATAATTCATATTGATATCTACACAAAGAGTATTCTAGACAGAGTGAAAAGGAAAGTCAAAGATGCTCAGGAGGGTATTTGGCATGTCTAAAAAACAGCAGCAGATGGTTCTTGGGGCATTTGAATGGAGAGTTCTAGATCTTGAAGAAAGCTCCCATACTATCCAATTTATTGCTGGTAAATTTTATCTTTAAAACCAGTTCAAATGCATTAGTAGTGAATGCCTACAGAGTAAGAGTCAGCATTTCAAAAAGAAAGAAAGAAAGAAAGGAAGAGAGAAAGAAAGAAAGAAAGAAAGAAAGAAAGAAAGAAAGAAAGAAAGAAAGAAAGAAAGAAAGAAAGAAAGAAGGAAGGAAGGAAGGAAGGAAGGAAGGAAGGAAGGAAGGAAGGAAGGAAGGAAGGAAGGAAGGAAGGAAGGAAGATCATAAATATTTTCAATTTCATGGGACCTACTATTTCTGTTGCAAACACTTAACTCTGTTGTTGGTTGGAAGCAGTCATGGACAATATGGAAACAAATAAATGCACATGTGCTGTCGCCCAATAAAACTATTTTATAACAACAGGTGATGGGCTGGGTTTGGCCTTGGAATCTGCCAACCTCTGGGCTAGTCTAGTGTTGGGCAGCCTCGCCCAGATCCTTTAGAGGGACACGGTAGTAATTCTGGCATGGGCTTCCGGGAGGCACCTCAGCCACGTATCTGCCACCATGAATTACAACCGCCTCTTCATGTTACTGATCAGACCAGACAAGTTCTCACAAACTGTTAGTGTTAAAGAGAGATCTCTGGCTTCCCGACTCAGTACTGGTACACTAGCCTGCTCTTACCCCTCCAGATTTGCCACAAATTACATACATGACAATAATAGAGCTTTGAGGGCTGCCTCCCTCTTCAAGCACAGCCCACATGGCTACAACCAGCCTAAGTCTGGACGGGAGCCTTTCCTAGGAAGCTCTTGGTAAAAGAGTTAGAAGTGAGGGCTTCTTCAGAGTTTTGACACATTCTGTCTATGCCACACAGAAAAACTCTTGTCATTTTTCTTTGAATCTGGAATACGGGTGGGAATGGATACACTGTATTCTCTGCAGCTGACCAGTCCTTCCAACAAGAAAGGAGAGAACTTGGCGCTACTGGTGAAGAAGAGCAGGTCTTTAACCTTCAGACCTCACAGGGGTTGGGCAATTGATTGAGGAATATTAATATCATCTTTTTCTTATCTTAAATATTAAATACATCAAAAGAAATTTGATTCATTAGAATACAGAGACCCCCAACTATAATGGCATGAATCAGGTAGACATTTATTTCTCTCAGTGTAATTGTCTACAGATAAATAGTCCAAGCTGGCAAACACTAGTCTCTGTCACAACCTGTGTCTTGGCATTCATCAGGTGGAATGTCCCATCATAGAGGAGGGGCTGACACTTGAGTGTGCCTAGTAAGTACCTGAGGACCCTGATGAAAGTGCAGAGTACTTTACCCCAATCCTAGAGATGTTTGTTTTGTAGCTCTGGGTGGGGCGCCCTAGAATTGCAATGCTTTGGGAATCATTACTGTGACCTTATATTGTTTTATTGTACTTGACTTAAACAAAGAGGGAAGTGTTTCATAGTTCTATTATTTCATGTTCTTACCCTCCTATGGTTCCACGTTTCCTTAAAATTTGAAAATATCGCCTTCTAAACAACCTTTGCCACTCTCTTTTGAAACACTTCTAACTCAAAACAAAAAGCAATCAATGACAAAATGTCAAAAACTAATTTTGGAAGCCACCATGGTACCCTATCAAACAGAAGCTGTCAAAGCCCTTTGTTGAGGTTGATATTGAAAAGGTGCCTTTGTACCTTGCTGTTTGAAAGGACAGAGAAAACATTTTTTTTTTCATCAAAAATGTTTATGTTGTATTCATATTTTGTGTGTGTGTGTGTGTGTGTGTGTGTATGATTGTTTCCCCAAAAGAAATATCACAGAGGTTTCTATCTGTCTTTTTGTTACCCTCACAATTCCCACTCAGTCTTTTTTTGTTTTGTTTGTTTGCCTTTTTCTCTGTCAAACACCCAGATGAATTTAAACTCCATTCCCTCTCCAGTGGCCTCTCTGATGTATTTGTGACTTTTTAGTAGAACCTGATGGAAATTCCTTTAGGGCCTTCAGCTTTCCCTTAGAGTCAGAAACTTTTGTGTTGCTAATAGAACTCAGCTTCATTAGCATTTCAAATCCTGGGATGCTCTTAGAGATCAGTGTTAGATCTGAGGGGCGCCCACTACAACAGGATTATCAAACCCGTTTAACTGAAATCTCCAGTGGTGACTTTGACCTTATTTCCGCCAGTACATCTCACCAGGAAATCCTTTTCAAGAATTCTAGAGAAAGACACACGCATAATCTGAGATTTACTTTTGTCCCTCTCCCCACTCTACATATGCCTGCCAAAAGCCATACTCTCTTCATCACTATTATGGGTAAATGGATGACTGGGTGGGTGTCAGGTAAATGAATAAGTAGGTGGATGGGAAGGATGGTTGGTTGGATGGATGGATGGATGAATGGATGGATGGACGGACGGACGAATGGAAGGAAAGAAAGAAAAGATAAACAGGATATGATAAAATAAGGTAGAATAGGATAGTTTAAGATAGGAGAGGTAACACAAGTCTTCCATCTTGTACAATACCTTTGTCATTTTATTAGTCATAATTGGTCTTATGTTCCTGAAGCTAAACATCACTTCTGCAGAAAACAGCAAGTCATGTAATGTATTTTCTGCCTCCCACGGGAGCATCAGGGTAGGGCTTATCCAATAGTTCATTGCCATTCTGGCTCAAGGTCTGCTTTGTAAAATCAAAGAAACCATCCCCCTTTATATTACACACACACACACACACACAAACACGCTTTAATGCAGTGGTATGTAAGCAGGCATATACAGCAACATCTCTTGGGAAACTTACCCTAATTGCATGTGCCTGGATCTCACAGCCTGAAATGTGAATCCTGGTTGAAACGACTGCCCTGACAGGAGGCTTTCTGCGCCTGGTAGCAGTAGTATCTGAGTAGCATTTGAGCTATGTGTTCCTGACTTTATATTTTCCTTAGAGACATTCCACTGACATTTTTAAAGTACTTATATCTCAAGCAATGTTCTAAATACTTTTAACTTATATTCCTTCATTTAATCTTTTCTACAACCCTTTAACATTGGTACCATTAGTATTTCCATTTTACTGGTGAGAGAATGAAGGCATACAGAGGTTAGATTATTTGCCAAGGATTACATGAACAGAGGGAGGCTAGGATTCAAGCACAATCAGTTGGCATCCAGACTCCATGGTCTCACCCACCATGTTATCCTGCCTTTCTGATCACTAAGCTGACCTTTTAGAGCAGTGTGGTCCAATAGAACTTTCTGCTATGATAAAAATATTCTATATCTGTGTTGTTAAAATCATAGCCACCAGCCACTTGTGGCTTGTGAACACTTCGAAGTGCAGCTAGTGTGACTGAGAAACAAAATTTTTAATTGTATTGAAATATGATAAATTTAAACAGTAGTGTTAAACTGCCACCTATTATCCTCCCTTCATATGTATGACCTTCAATGATCTTCAAAAAAAAAATGAAGGCATTCAGTTAGGCACCTCAGTTCTAGACATTATCCTTTATTAATAATATTAACACGAAATAATTGCAAAGCACTCTTAGAATCCTCTGTGCTTCTTTCCATCCTTGGAAGAGTCTTGCTGTTCTTCTAAGCACTCTGCCAACTGGGTGGCACATCTAACCTTAGCTCATTGGAAGAGGTATTGAGATGAGCATTCAGGCACTTCAGGTAGAATAATACGGAGGCGTCATGAGCAGGCTGTAGCATGGTGGTGCATCCACAGTTTATTTGCAGGAATCTTTGTTAAATTTTTCATCTCCCAAATACTGCCATCATATATTGGGGGCAGAGGGGGGTTGATGGAAATGGGGGACTTGAAAGCAAGGTTTTGTCATGAAGAAAAGGAAGTACAAGGCATTTGGGCTCTTTTGGAGGCAGAAATGCGATCTCATGCCCCTTCTTAGAGAAGAAAGTGAAGGGAGTGAAGTAGGCAAGTGGGAAATGACGTGCCCCAGACAGAAAGACAGGTGACTTGGATGAAGGACTGTAATAAAAAAACCATAGTATTCATGCGGCACGCGAAGTTGGAACCGGGTGGAGCTTTTAAAGGAAAATGAAAATTAAAGTGTTAACAAAATCCACATGTATAGTAGGTAGATTTTACAGGGATAGAGGCAAGGCAATGTAGAATTTGGTGAAATGTTGGTTTAGAGCAGAGGTGGACAAACTACAGCCCATGGACCAACCTCCAGTCCACTGCTAATTCTTTATATATATATAAAGAATATATTATATATATATATAATATATATATATAATATATATATATTATATATATATATTTTATTGAGTTTAGAAAGAGGAAGGGAGAGAGCAGGAGACAGATGGGAACATTCGTTCCTGTATGTGCCCTGACCGGGAATTGAACTGGCAACCCTTGAATTTTGAGGTGATGCTCTAACCAACCAAGCTACCCGGCCAGGGCTCCACTGCTAATTCTTATAAAGCTTTCTTAAAACACCTCCTTGCCCATTCATTTATATATAAATGGGTCTATGGTGCCTTAAAAACAGCTGCAGAACAATATGTATTGTTTGATTATATTTGTGTAAAAGCAACAAACAACCCCGCTTTCCAAAAGATACAAAGGCGTGTTCCCAGCACTTACCACAGTGACTGGCACATGGCAGGTACTCAACCTTTGATGAAGGAATAAACACACACATATATATTTACTTTTCACTTTCCAGCTTGATTCTCTGAGTTTTTATGAATGTGTATTACCTTTTTAAGACATCTAAATTAGAAAGGGAATAAAGTCAATAAGAGGAAATAGCCCCAGATAGGTCTCCCCCAAATGGATCCTTGAGATAATGCCACCAGCGGGGGGACATCAGCTGAGACACCATTGGGAGCTTACTGCTCAGTACTGACGCGTTCAGGAGGGGATGTTTTTAAGTTTCAAATTAGGACCAATAAAAACCGTTGGGCTTTGAGAGGTATCTTTATGACACATACACAGCGAAAGCCCAGAAGTGCAAAAATAAAGAACTCAGAAGTGTGGAGAGCAGTGTGCCTCTTGTCCCGGGGGAGTGACGTGTTTAAGGTGGGAGGGATGTATTGGAGGGACCTGGAAAGAGCAGGAAGCTGGAGAGAAAGGAGCCAAGTGAAGGAAGGATACAATGGACAACACTCAAGGTGGAGAGACATGTTTGAGGGAAGAAACTTCATGCTTCTTGGGGTTCTCAGAGGACCCTACCACTGGGATGCTTGCGGGCACCTTGCGAGTTCATGTTTGGGAGGATCTTTGGTGTCTTCTGGTATAAGATCCATAGACGTCAACAGTCCTGTTACACTGGCAGGCGTTCAGATTGAAGGGCCTGAAGCGGTTTCTACGCGCTGACGAATCTTAGAACTTTCTCCCAGCTCCCAACACATAAGCAGCTCTGCCTCGTAGCGCGGAAGCCGCGGGAACAGCTTCCCTGCTTGGCTTGTTCTGGCAGCGCATCTCTGCTTTGGCTTCCCTGCCGAAACACAATCACTCGGCGCTAACCATTTGTTTCTCTGGCAGAATTGTGGCAAGAGGGGTTTATCTGAGATTAGCAGTAAAAATAAATAAAATATCTATATATTTTAAAAAACATGAAAGAGACAGGTGTGTCGTTTTAAAACAGCCAGCGTCCACCTCCCTCCACACCCCTTTCCCGTGTGCACCTGCACTTTGCATGACTTGTGTCTGGGGTGGATGTGTCTGTGCCTGTAAGAATCACTTTATTTAGACATCACAGAAAGCGTTTGACCAGTTTTGAACACGGCCGGCTGCAATACTGTTGCACAGAGATGCCTGCTCTTTCTTTACAAAACTCTCCAGTTCAAACACGTTCACAAGCATGATTCATGGTGTTGCTTTCTGGATTGTCCAGTGGGTTCATACAGCAATTGCTGTACGAAAACCAGAGAAACAGATGTAGACCCTGAACCCTGGCTATAAATTTTTGTTTTATGATTATGGGTTTCAAATGTGCTGTGTCACACTGACAAATACACAGTTACTCTGAAAACAAAATGGCTTTTGGTCTCAAACTTTTGCTTTTTTTTTTTGTTTGTTTGTGGTTGGAATTACATTTATGGGAGTTTCTTTTATCATGGATCAAACACAAAGGAAATGCCAGGCATTGAAAAGTGTCATTTCGTTACAGCGTTGATGAAATGTCTTAGGAACTTAACTCTTGTTTATATCAATTAGCCTATGGTAAAACTGGTTTTGTTATACATTGTTTCCCTTACAGCTGCAGAACCTATTGACATTAAGTGAGGATTTACTGAAGAGGAGATGTCATATATCGAAATCTTATTTTATGCTGTACCAAGGGGATATTTGGTAAAGGTTTCTTCCAAATGTTTGATTAATGTTTAAAAGAGATATTAGTCATTTAAAATTTCATTATCAAAAAATTAGCTAGGCCACTGTCACCTTCTACCTATTCATTAATCTTTTTGATACATGGATATGTATCTAAAGGATTGTGGTTTATTTGTGTGTCTTTCCTTAACTTTCCTTAAGATAAAAATTTGGAGTAAGAATCAAGTTTTCAACAAGTATGTGAATTAGATTTACTGATGAAGGAATGATAAGAAAGGGATGGTTAAATTGTGGGCTGCTTTATAACTAAATACTTGGATTAAATAATAGTTCTAATAAATGCTTTCAGCCTAAGTAATCGTGATGTGAAATGATGAATTGACTGAATACTGTTGCATGATCAGAAACCCACAGCATTCTGTTCATGAGGATTTAAATACTGATGGTTCATTTCAAAGCCAGAGTTTATTTCTTCACAGTTAAGAGAAACCTAAGGTGATTATAAATTTAAATTTTTCTTATACAAAGAAAGAAAACACCAAATCTTCCAACCCTACTATGCGCACACTCTGTCACTGTTTTGGTATTTTAACATAAAATTGAGGGAAGAAATGTGGGAGCAGTTGTGTCCCTTTCAAGACGAGGCTGATTCTTTAGCTTAAGAAAAAAAGAGTGGGCCCTGGCCAGGTAGCTCAGTTGGTTAGAGTGTTGTCTTGATACGCTAAGGTTGCAGGTTTGGTCCCCAATCAGGACACATAAAGAATTAACCAATGAGGCCCTGGCCGTTTGGCTCCGCGGTAGAGCGTCGGCCTGGCGTGGGGTGGACCCGGGTTCGATTCCCGGCCAGGGCACATAGGAGAAGCGCCCATTTGCTTCTCCACCCCCACCCCCTTCTTCCTCTCTGTCTCTCTCTTCCCCTCCTGCAGCCAAGGCTCCATTGGAGCAAAGATGGCCCGGGCGCTGGGGATGGCTCCTTGGCCTTTGCTCCAGGCGCTAGAGTGGCTCTGGTTGCGGCAGAGCGACACTCCGAGGGGCAGAGCATCGCCCCCTGGTGGGCAGAGCATCGCCCCTGGTGGGCGTGCCGGGTGGGTCCCGGTTGGGCGCATGCGGAGTCTGTCTGACTGTCTCTCCCTGTTTCCAGCTTCAGAAAAATACAAAAAACAAAAAACAAACAAACAAAAAAGAATTAACCAATGAATGCATAAATACGTGGAATGACACATTGGTGTTCTCTCTCTCTGTCTCTCTCTCTACCTATCCCTGTCCCCTTACCTCTCTCTCCAAAATAAAAAATAATAATAAAAAAAAGGAAGAAAGGAAGGAGAGACAGAGAAAGAAAGGAAGGAGAGAAGGAGAGTAGATAGAATTTGGGGACACTAACCCCATTTTCATTTTCCTGTGACCAGTGCACCCAACCCTTGGGAAGGATATTGAGTAAGGAAATGCTACAGCCTCTCCTGGTAGCAGAGGGCGTACACACACCTGGCAGTGCTGTTCCGCCTTTCATTCCTTAGTTTCTCCTGCTAAACTTTAAATATAGATGCTTCCTCCTCGCTCCCTGAACAACTGTTCTTCCACTTCCAGTGTCAAGTATAATATGATCCCAGTTTCCAAGGAACGCTGAAGACCTTAAATAAACATTTGGAGCTATAAGTTTCATGGACCACAAAGAAATTGCCACATAATACGGCGCTTTGTGTATCTTTACAACTATCTTAACGACGGCGTGTTAAATGTTTTTTGTCAATTCCTCTGTGTTCCTTGCTTAAAATGTGTGTTTTCCTTGTAGTTGAAGAGTTGCTTATAATATAGCTCTGTTACAAAATGAGGGCCCTATTAAAAAAAGAAAGAGAAAGAGAGAGAGAGAAAAAAACCCCACAACAACAAACACATAGATTCAACAAAATCTCACCCCTTGATCACCCTGGACTTTTCAATTGCAAGAACTGAGTTTGCTGGGCTGAAAACTGTTCTAATGTACCTTCCTAAAAGGATCTTTGACTTGGTAATTGTGTGTGATGCATACTTTTCATGTTACACCACGAGTGCCACTTAGCAACTCCCGCTAGACAGAGCAGCGTTTCAGTACGGGGTGGGGTGCCCCCTGACAGGCTTTTTAAAAGCCTGGATGCCAGTGCACATTCCAGCACTGTCTACAAAAAGGAGACTGGAGCAACCTTCTTCCCTGCAAGGGGCAAGGTGGCTGTCCACTCGCCCACCCTGGTTTGTGGGAGAATAAGTAAATATTGGAGAGGCAGTGGGAGAGGTAGGCTGTTTTAATTCCTCCCCAGAGTTTCTTTTCTTTGAAGTACAGTCGCACCCTTTAAACAAGGTATGCAAAATGGCTGCAGGGTGGACCGGCTTTCCCTTTTAAATCTCTCTTTCCCGCCTGGGTTTATTTGTAAATATTGTATTTGTCCTTTTCCATGTTTCTAAGACTTGCTTAAAAATCTTCTCCTTCCTCTAGGAAGGGTCAATGTAGGAGGTACAAAAATAGTCTTTTTGTTTTTTTTTCTTAAAACTATTCTAAATAAGTAGCAAGATGAGGTAGGGACTAGTGTTGGTGAAAATAGGCCCTTGGAAATATAAAACCCTTGCACTTAACCAATTTTTAAAATATGTGTTTAATTTGGTGCTGCTGGTGGTGATTGTGTGATGAGAGGGGCTGCCAACATGCTACGGGCACAAGGCTGCGGGGACAGCAGAGTCATTGCTGCATTAGACTGGGATGCCGGGGAGCTGGGTTCTAGCTATGAATCTGAACTATGTGACTTCAGGCAGGTCTCAGCCTCCCTGTCCCTGGTCCTTTATTTCTGCAGTTGAAGAATAAAAGGATGAATCACAGTTAATATTTGCTCTGGGATATGTCCTGAGTGTCATACAAGCACTATTTCTTTTTGTCCTCACAAAAGAAGGGGGGGCGGGGAAGCTCACCAAAAAAGTGGGTAATAGTATATCCCCATTTTACAGATGAAAAAACTGAGGCCCGTGAAGGTTAAATTTGTATCCCAGATCACACAGCTGGTCAGTGATAGAACTGGAATTGGGCAACTAGTTTAGTTTGATGCCAGCACCCATGCTCTTGAGCACTATATGATGTTTGCTTAGGTCAGGACCTGGAACCCTATATATATAAATATAAATATATATAAATATAAATATATATATTTATGGGAGAGACAGAGAGAGTTTGGGGCAGGAGTAACTACATAATTCTTGACTACTCCCTATGCTGCCTATTGACTTGAGAGTTTTTAAAAAGTAAGTGAAAGCAGAAAGCTGGCTTTTTACTCCAGAGCAAATGCATTGCCTTCGGCAGGGCTTGCGAGAGGAATAAGGAGAAAAACACTATGAAATGGAAAGTTTTTCATCCCAAGGCTCCCCCGAGGGGTAGCTGTTCTCTATTCTCCAGTTCAGGGCTTGCCTGTGCGTTTTCGGGAGTGGAAAAATACATAAGTTACAAGGAATTTAACAGACAGAGAGGCGCATAGAGGAATTTAAAGGGTGGGCGGGAGGCGAGCCGGCCAGGGGGAACCCGCGCTTGCAGGCTAAGCGGCTGCAAATAAAAGGGCGAAAAAGGGAGAGAAGTTGGCGCTCAGCGTGAGCCGGGAGCGGTGTCCTGGCTCCTCCCCGGCCTCCTTTTAAAAGCACTTCTTGCATTGTTTTTAAGGTGAGAAACGGGAAAGAAAGAGCCGGCTTGCGCGCCCGCTCGCTGCCTGTCTCTCTGGCTGTCTGCGTTTGCAGGGCTGCTGGGAGTTTCTAAGCTCTGTGAGAATCCTGGGAGTTGGTGATGTCAGACTCGTTGGGTCATTTGAAGGTTAGCAGCCCGGGAAGGGTTCACCGAAAGTTCACTCGCATATATTAGGCAATTCAATCTTTCATTCTGTGTGACAGAAGTAGTAGGAAGTGAGCTGTTCAGAGGCAGGAGGGTCTATTCTTTGCCAAAGGGGGGACCAGAATTCCCCCACGCGCGCTGTTTGAGGACTGGGATGCCGAGGACGCGAGCGAGCCGGGCAGGGCTTGTCTGGGCACCGTCGGGGTAGGATCCGGACTGCATTCGGAAGGCTTTTTGCAGGCATTGGTTTGGAAGGAGAACTTGGGATCTTTCTGGGAACCCCCGCCCAGGCTGGATTGGCCGAGCAAGCCTGGAAAATGGTAAATGATCATTTGGATCAATTACAGGCTTTTAGCTGGCTTGTCTGTCATAATTCATGATTCGGGGCTGGGAAAAAGACCAACAGCCTACGTGCCAAAAAAGGGGCAGAGTTTGATGGAGTTGGGTGGACTTTTCTATGCCATTTGCCTCCACACCTAGAGGATAAGCACTTTTGCAGACATTCGGTGCAGGGGAGATCATGTTTGACTGTATGGATGTTCTGTCAGTGAGTCCTGGGCAAATCCTGGATTTCTACACTGCGAGCCCGTCTTCCTGCATGCTCCAGGAGAAAGCTCTCAAAGCATGCTTCAGTGGATTGACCCAAACCGAATGGCAACATCGGCACACTGCTCAATGTAGGTTTATTTTTTTCCCTTCTTCTACCAAGAAAAAAAAAATTAATTGTCTCTCTTGCATGCAATAAAGACATTGGCAACAAACTGCACTGGTAGCAAGACAAAGGATTTAATGATTTAATGCTGAAAGGGTGTGATATGCTGGCGTGTGCATATTAATCCCCTCTGCTGAAAATTTCCTGTTAGATGTTTTCTTACCAAACAACCCCTTCCCGACCCCCGCTCCTCTCCTTACCAACGTTACAGTCTATTGAAAACAGTTTTTAAAATATGCATGGAGGGGGGGAAAAAAGTAGAGGGTGACCACAGGACTTTGAAACATTCTTCAAGTAAGGCAGTTTGACACATTGTGCAGTTTTTACTAAGATGTATGCAGAGGAGAATTTAACTTTGCTCTTCTTTGGATTAGCTACCAGTTGTATATATACCCCCCCACCCCGTAACCCCCCGCCTATGCTTTAACAGTCCAAAGTAATTAAAATATGACATCTTCCTTGCAAGAAATTTAGCCTGATGAAGAAGGCTCGCAGCTCCTAAAGTTCATAAACCACCAGTTAAAGCTGCAGCCTCCAATGTTTTCCTTGCTAAGGAAAGGCAATATTTCTTAGCATTGACCCTGCTGCCACCTTTCCGAGTCACTTTGTTGCTCTAAGAAGTTGCTGTTTTGCTAGAAAACTACTGGCAATGAACACCCCTTGGGCTGAGCCATCCATTATTTTCCATATCTTGCAATTCATCCAGGAACCTCTCGACATCGGTTATAGGAAAGGAAATATAAGTGGGGTAGTCCAATTAAAAAAAAAAAAAGGACTATTTGGTTATCTGATGTTGACACCGTGCCGAGGCACGCATCTGGTCAACAGTAGCCTGGCTGCAGGCTTGAGAAATGACCAGAAGTCCCAGAAAAATCCCACCTTCAGTGGCTGGAGTGGGAGCCTGCAGGATGCATCTTAACCCTGACAGTGATTTAGATAAATGGCTCAGCTATCTATCAAAATGTTTTTAGTACTTTATTTGACAATTCATTGGAGCATTAGCCTGAAAATGACATTTTAAATCTTTGTTTTCAAAGAGGTCAAAGTTTAACTGGGAGAAATTGAGTTTTCCTAATAACAGGGTGGCTTATCTAAAGAGAGAGAAGAAAAAGGAGAGGGGACAATGACAAGATTTAAATTGCCCTCTTGGAAACTTTTTCTTAAGGATCAAGACTTGCTTCTTGGAACAGAAAATCAACAGGTTTGTAGCTGAAAAAAATCAATAACCATTTGAGGCCAATAGTCTGGCTGTCCTGCTTAATATTTTGTAGAACCATAACCAGGGCAAAAAAGAATATCATTTTCAGAAGGCGTGTTAATCTTCAGCTGCTCCCCAAATGCCTTTTCTTTCCTGCTGCCTAGTTTGTTTTCGGAGAACTCAAAAGAAACAGCGTTACAAAATAATTTTGCAACCCACTAACAGATCTTTTAGACTTGTCCTAACAGTTGAAAACAGGGTGAACAGTTTCACTTGCGATCTCAAGGAATTGGGGTTCTCTCAAACTTTTTCTTGTAGGAAAAAGTTTTAATGATACATTTTTTTTAAGAATAGGGGGGAAATGCTCAAGACCTTGGCATAAAACTATTAGCCCTAATAGAGCTTTTACAAGCAGACATTTCTCCCTTTTGTAATTAACCCTCCAAACCTGCCCATTAAGTTGTTAGGAGTAGGGGGAAAAGCTTTGTTTGTTCTTGAACAAGTTAAACAAGGGATTTGCCTTATCTAGGAAGAGGAGTGGTAAATGTGTCATTCGCCTAGGGCCAGCGATAAGCAAGGAGTGTTGATAACAGCAAAGTTCAGCTAATCAAAGAAACTTGCATTAGGAAAAGTAAATAAAGACATTTGACAAAGGGATTTCAGAAATTCCAGTGTCTTATTTTTGTAAGCAGGGCAATTAGTGCTTATTGTGGTCCTTTTCACAAGGGTTTGATTCCCACACCCTGACTTTAATTTAAATGAATAAAATGTAAATATTGCTTATGCCCCTGCACAGCAGCTTTCTCCTCCACAAACCACTTTATGACTGGTTAGTGTGTTTAAGTGATTAAGTTTCTTAAGCATAAATAAAAATTCTAACAAATGTCTGCCATGCTGGTGTTTGGTTCAGGGTGACAGAGCCGGTTGGGGCTTTTGAAATAAAAGCATATTAAGGCTACGTTTGTATACGTAAGGACATAAAAGCTACAACCTTTTCCATTTTACTTAATGACTGTTTTGACGAGAAGCAGATCTGTTTGTGCTCTTAATGCAGAGGAAACAGTGGGCAAGGAGGAAAGAAACATAGTACTAAATTCTAACCAGAACTATTTTGTTTTGAGATCCTACTGATTTTTTTATGGTGTGTATGTGTGTGTGTGTAGTAATTAGAGTAAACCCTTTGAACATAAAACTCACCAGTAGCCTTCTTTGAAAGGTGTTAAGAGTAGTTAGAGTCTTCTTTTTATTTTAGTTTAGTTTAATTTTAAAGACAGAAAAATGATATGCCAACCAGCTGCTGTTGGAATAGGGCCTGTGAATTGCTGGTTGTAAAAATGCAAAGTCAGGATTAGTGCGCTACTAAGGGAATGTGGTATAAATAATATGATTTAAGACTGGCCCTGGAAGGTATGGAGTCTCTTAAGTTTCTGTTCAGATGCCTCCTGGATTATCTTGGTTTTAGGCTGCTCCAGATGTTTTCAGCATTAATTGCTCAGTGGGCATAGGATAAATCCTAATATCTGTGGTCCAAATATAGTTGCTTTCAGTGAATTCATGAGTGTGACAATTTCTTGGCCCTTTTCCCTGTCTTCTCCCTACTCGACACATCAAAAGAAAAAGAAAAGAAAAAAAAAACTTTTTGAAATAGTATTTTGCCCATTAATGAGAAAAATAATCTGTTTTTAAAAAGAAGAAAAAAACCCCACTCTGGCTATATGTGATTAAGAAGTGAAGTACGTCCCTTTCTCAGAGCCCTGGGACCTGAATTTTAAGTATTAAACAGTATCTAAATCCTCTCCTAGTGAGATATAAATTGGGGTCAAAGTGGCAAAATCAAAGATACCCTCTGAAAGAGAGACTAAATAAAGACTGACAGCCACCGTATGAATTGAATGGGGTTTTGAATAAATATTTCAGTGAAAAGGCTCAATTGTTTTTCTAAAGTAGGACATAATTTTCTGCTTCTCAGGCACATGACGGTGGTAACTAATACCATCAGAAAGAAGAGAAGAAAAAGGCACTTTTGCTTAAATCTTGGAGAGTGCAGGACAGGGTTGGTTGAAAACAAGTGGAAGATTCACAAAGTTTTCTTCCCCATAGAAAAAAAAAGAGATTTACTAAAATAAGTGGTGTCCATATCCAGTTAACTTGGTACTTTGCGTAGGGAGGTACTGATGAGCAACTTAGAAGAAAAAGTGCGTGAGTTTAAATCTTACCACCCGAAAAGCATAGATTCCAAAAGTAAAACAAACCAGCAGGAGTGGTAGACAGCTGTCTGCTTAAACTTCGCCTATGGAATTGATTTGGAAGCTCTAGTTAGCGTTTGACTCTCCAGCCCAAATGCAAAACCGTCACGTTGGAACAAGCCTTTTTTTTTTTTTTTTTCTTAGTAGATAAATGACCAGCATGGCAATTTCTGATAGGTTAGTTGACCCGAATCAGAAGTTTTCTTCTCATTTCTGGAAGCCTGGAGTTGACGATATATAACCAGTCAGTATTGTCATGAACTTTTCTTTAGAGCATAAAAGTAAAAAGAAAGTTCTTCTGGATATCAGATGTTTATAATTTACTTTCAACATGTTAAGCCTCTGAGTTGGCTGAAAAGAAACGAAAACCTTACTGTTTTCTCCTTTATATATTCCACTTAGCATCAGTAAAGGATTTCAAAAGGGAAATAGATGATAAATGATAAAGATGATAAATTCTGCTCTCAGGGAATTTACAATCTTTAAAATAAAATATTTTTTTTCAGTCTTGAAATATTTAGTTAGAAAGTAACTCTCTGGGGGGGGGGGGGCGCAGGTGGAGACGTAAAACCAAGATGCAAAATATAAAACTTTTTTCCAGCCACACAGGACGTATTAAACAGTATGTACAGTGTTCATTTTAGAATATCTTAAAGAGAATCTTCCATAGAGCTTGAGTTACATGTAACTGCCAATAAATTTATCCTTAAATGACAGTTTTATACTTTAAATGTTCTGATATAAATTCAGTTAACTATCAATTAAATAGACTATTTCGGAAATGGGAGTTTTGATGAAGGTTAATCAGAAAAATCTTGGCTAAAAACCCTTTCCCAAAGATATTAATGTAGAATCTTGCCTTTCAAATTATAGGGTAGTTATAGCAATCATACATCTCTGATTTTCTAGAATAACCCACTTTCAAATATACTGCCACAATTCCCACATAAATCATTGAAATATGCCAGATATTTCAATATTACGACATCTCTTAGGCTGCCCCTTGAACTCAGGAGTGACACAGAAAGTCTTTGTTTGAATTCTAGGGTCAATATAACCAGAGTGCTCACAGCTTAATTTTTCCATTATTACTGAAGATCTCCTTGTGCTTCTAGGTCATTCTTCTGAATGTGAATTCCTTTTGCAACAAACCATAGCTCTGTAAATAGAAGACACCCCTTGCAAAATGGATTTAAGTATTATGATTGCAGTTCTGCCTTCAGCGTGTGTGTATGTGTGTGTGTGTGTGTGTTACGGGAGTTAGGGAGGGTGTCGAATTAATAAATTGAGTTACTATGAACACATCTGTATCAGTTCTTCACCAGCTTCATCTTAAAAAAAATTGGAATTGGGGGCTATGGTGAGAGGAAAGCTGAGTTAACTCAAGTTTCAGATTTATCAGTATTCTGTCTGTAAGTGGCTTGGCCTAAGTACCTCTTGTTAAATAGGAGATGAGATAACCTGCCCCATCTGTAAGATCTAATAACACAACCTCATCAGTCAATAGGCTGCTCTGAATTCTCCTCTTCCTTCCCAGCCTCCTGGCTTCATCACCAAGAAGCATGACTCCTGTCCCATCCAATCTCCCTAAACCCCTTTGAATAAATTTCTTTTTAAGTTGCAAAAGTTCTCTGGACCTAGGAAGCAGTAGAGGGCGAGTCCGCAGGTATCATGTTACTTCCTTATCCTGAGCCTTCCGAGCTCCTTAGAGGAGACTTCAAACAGACCATGGAACTGCTGACTTGAATTTTTCTCTGGCCTTCCAGGGTGGGGAACTGAAAGGGGACCATTCAGTAAGATAAGACCCTTGGTCCCCAGCACGATAAGGCCAGGACAACAGGAACTGACGTCAGCCAGACGGGTTAGCCTGGCCAAGCATTTCCTCTCGTCAGGGCACAGGGATCCCAGGAGGAGCCTCTAGAAGCTTCCACAGCAGCTGCTCAAGTGAACCAGTGCAGACTGGGAGGAAAAAAAAAAAGCTCATTTTCACAGGGGTGGTCATGGGTGAGCGTGTCCCTCATTCCCCAAAGGAGATTGCTCTAAAAAAGGACAAAGAATATCTGGAGTGGGTGGGAGAAGGAGTGATTTTAATAAAAACAGATTTAAGATTATAATGGCAGTTTTACCTTGTTGTATAATAGGTATTTGTTTCTTTGCTATCCGCAGCTTCCCCCTGTCGTCTCATGAGACAACCTATCCAGCAGTCACCAAATATTAACACCCGTGAATCATGCCAAGTCTCCATATAGAATAAAATGGGAGAGAATTTGCATTGTCAAGAGTTAATCCCTGGGACTCCCACCTACTTTTCTAAGTCCCAGGTCCCCACCCCCATGGGCATCGTATGACAAGCATTGTTAAAGCCATTTCCTTTGCTACCAGCCCAGAAACCACCAGGCAGATTTTATTCCCACCTTTTCATCTTCCTTTTCAGTTAAACTCAGATTATTTATTTATTTATTTATTTATTTTACTTTCGCACGTATATCCGATTTGAAATTTGGAGAAGGAGAAATTCTAAATGAAAGTGTCCTATTTTTTTGTTGTTGTTTTCAAGTTTATATGTTCTCCTTATTCTACTCCTTTCTTTTTCTTCATCTTTTTTTTTAATGTTTTAATGTTTATTGTATTTATTTTATAGAGAGAGGAAAGGAGAGAGAGAGAGAGAGAGAGAGAGAGAGAGAGAGAGAGAGACAGGAGCATCAATGTGTTCCTGTATGTGCCCTGACCAGGGATCGAACTGACGATCTCAGTGGCTTCCGGGATGATGCTCTAACAAACTGAGCTGTCTGGACAGCACTATTCTACTCCTTTCTTAAAGATTGCTCTTTTTTAAAAAAAAAAACCCCCCACAAAGTTTTAGTATTGAATAGGAATTCCTCTCCTAATTTGATTCACCTTTAGTGAAATATTTGTTGTTCTTCTTACTGATTGATTATTGTTCACCATAGAAAACATTTTCCCAAGTCAGAACAAGAAAAGAGAAAGAGCCCTGGCCGGTTGGCTCAGCAGTAGAGCGTCGGCCTGGCGTGCGGGGGACCCGGGTTCCATTCCCGGCCAGGGCACATAGGAGAAGCACCCATTTGCTTCTCCACCCCCCACCCCCTCCTTCCTCTCTGTCTCTCTCTTCCCCTCCCGCAGCCAAGGCTCCATTGGAGCAAAGATGGCCCGGGCACTGGGGATGGCTCCTTGGCCTCTGCCCCAGGCGCTGGAGTGGCTCTGGTCGTGGCAGAGCATCACCCCCTGGTGGGCAGAGCATCGCCCCCTGGTGGGCAGAGCCTCGCCCATGGTGGGCGTGCCGGGTGGATCCCAGTCGGGCTCATGCAGGATTCTGTCTGACTGTCTCTCCCCGTTTCCAGCTTCAGAAAAATACAAAAAAAAAAAAAAAAAAAGAAAAAGAAAAAGAAAGAAAAACATAGCTGAATTCAAAATGCCATGTAGAAGTGAATCAGGGAAGACCAGATAAGACCAGTGCAACGATGAACGGGGGAGAGATATGGATCACATTTATCACAATTTTTCTCTAATTTGCAGAGCAAGTGAACACTTCATATAACAAATCCCTGTTCTCGCAAATATTGAAGCTTTCAGGGCTACAGTACCTTTGTCTTGTCATCAGAGTCCATAATTATAAAAAAAAAAAAGGCTGATGATCTGAAGGTCATTTCGGCTTCAAAAGATTTTTTTAGGGTCTGGTCTATTGGAAAGCTTGGGGGTATAATTAGCTAAAATGGAAATGGAGGCAAGCAAAATTTAGTTCCTGATGTTTTAATTTAGCTCAGTACTGCCATGTGTTATTGAAGAAAATTCTTAAAGGCAAACATAATTATTTCATTATAGGCCTCAGAATGCTTTCATTGGCTTTAATGACAAGAAGCTGTATAAAAAGGCATACATTTTAATTAGTCCTTATATTTACATCAGATAAATATCAAATAATTGATGAAAAAACAAGTCTTTGGAATGGATGATTTCACATAGTGCTCTGCTTACAGTTTCATGATGAAACGTTTCTCTGTTGCTTTGCATTTTAATTATGCAGACATTACAGTGGAGGGGCCGCGGAGCTAAACTACTGTTGTTGCCATTTTATTTAAAAAAAAAAAAAAGCATGTTTAGTGCCTATGAATTTGGAAGCTGAAAAAGGTAGCTGGAACTGTGTCTCAGAGGGAGTAAATTGCCAGTCCCATTAATTTTACTACGTTTGTTAGCACTTACTTTGATCACTTTTATCTTTCACGCTTCATCTTTTAGGATTAAGAGTGTCAAGGGTTTCACGTGCGGTTTTTATGGCCACATCGCCTCTGACATAGCGGTCTTTCTCTCTTGCTGCCCGTTTTGAAGACTTGCCTGAGAGCACTTTGCCAAATGTGTCCTGGAAATGCAGAAAGCCTTCCGCCATAGTATAGGCCTGCTTTACCTTTGATTTTATATGAAAACCCATTTCCCATGATTCATCCATTTTGGTGTACAGAACACTAATTGTTATTATTGATTTTAAATTCCGTGACCATTACAAGTAACCCAGATGACTGGCAGATAAAGGGTAATAATCCATGGAGTTCTGGAACTGTTTCATGTTTGTCTGGAGTACTTTATGTGATCAATATTAACTGCCCCATTGAAACTAACTGCTGTATCAAATAACAGTCAATCAAACGAATGTACTTAGAGATTATTTATTGAAAGCTTTAATTGTGCACTGGGGCCCTGCTTATCAGAGGAAACCATAGGAACCAGAGATAGGATGAACAGGTTTGGCTTTGCGGAGAAAGTTGGAAGATGCTGGTGAACAGGAATTGCTGTGCTGATTGGGCAAGAGTTTCCAGAAACCCGTGTTGGGCTTTCAATGTGCAGGAGTTGCAAGTCCTCTTCCAGAGGTTATCCTAGCACCTGTCCGCCAAGAGCTCTCTAGAGAAGGTGTAATGATTTTCTCGCCCTGTGAAACGTTGTCAATCTGAGAGTTTTACGGCTTCTTCTCTGCTCTGCCACTCCATCCATTATTACCCTCCCGTGCATCTCTCCACCTGTAGCCTCGGCACTCGCTGCCCGATGGTCTGAGATAATGGAAACAGCCTGACTTGACACAGGATCGATTCCTACAGCTATGGAATGGGAATAATAATGTCCACATGGCAGGATTTGTAGAAAGATTAGAGGTAGTGTAAACGAGGGTTCTATTCTTGTCCTGAAGACAAACATACAGACGTCACTGGGTAGACCTTCTGCTCTGATTCTGCGACACCTGTGGCCTCTGTGCCTTGGCTAATAGTGAACAGTCTTTTTTTAGTCAGTATCTCTTTTCCTCGGTGAAACGGTTCCTCTCTCTCTGTGGCTCATAACTGAGGAGGTGACAGTCCTTCTCATCTGTCACAAGTTGGAGAGTGCTGTGGTCCTGATTCAGTGGCATCCATTTTTACCAAACCCCCAGATCTCATACAAATGGATGGACTTGTACAAGTGAGCGTTGTCACCTTCAAAGCTGTCACAATACACATTGCCCAAGGATGCTGTCAGGGTCGCAGTACGTTTTTATCGCTCACTGATGGATTAGATCTTGTGGTATTTCATTCAACAAAGGGCTCTTGGGTGTCTGCCATGTTCCAGGCTTCCTGGTATGTTCTGTGGGGGATGCCAGGATGAATCTGATGCTGTCCCTATTTTCCCTGGACTCACAATAGATGGGACAAGCTTGTGCTCACAATCTTTTTGGCGCAACCCCCTAATAACACAAACACAAGAGTCTCCTTCGCACTTTGAACCTGAGTTTCATTTTGGTAAAAATCAAAAACCGCTGAGTACTACAGCTGGTACATAAGGTGATGGATCAAGTGGGTGACACATTTTCGTCACAAGAAGCAGGCTTGAAGGTTTTCTGGGCGTAGGCCTCATGCGTCATTTCTAAATGTAGTTTACAAAGCAGAGTTTTAAACTTTATCTTGGGCAATAATAGCATAAGTGCGTACCTTCCAAGCATACTTCTTGAAGACTCTCGTTTGAATGTTTCTGGAGTGTTTGTTAAATAATGTTCTTTTGGGATTGGGTTTTATTAGGTTCAGTTTGAAAAAAAAAAATCGCTTTAATTGCTTTATGATCGTTTCTGTGACATTTTGCTGCGTAACAAATTTCCCCCAAGCTATTGGCCTAACACTTGGTTATCTCACAATGCTGTGGATAGACTGGGCTCAGCTGGGCTGATCCTCTCTGTTCTACATGATGTAAGCTGAGGTTCATGGTCCAGGGCTAACCTGGGCTGGACATCCCAGAAGGCTCACTCCCATGGCTGGCAGTCGGGGATGCTGGTAGAGAGAGTTCAGCTGGGGCTGCCCACTGGAACAGTGCGCACGGCCCGTGCGTCTCACAGCATAGCACTGATATCCTGAGAAGGAGCATTCCTGGAGGGGGGAAGCGAAAGCTCCCAGCCCTCTGAAAGGCTGGACCCAGAGTTGGCACAGAGTCACCGTCACCGTATTGTTACTAAGCAGTCACAGGACTAGGCCAGTCTCAGTGAGTCCACCTCTCATGGGGGAGGGACGCAGACTGGGCTGCCAACTTTAGTCCGCCATAGCAGTCATCACATGCAGGCCCTGTGATAACAAGGAAGGGCCCTGTCTTCTGGCAACGGGGACTAAATTGAAGAAGTGCTGTGGGGGTTTTAGTGAGTCTGGGTTTTATTTGGGTTGGTTCAATATTTAACAAAATTCTACTCTAATGGCTCTACGTACGTTGTTATCAGTTCATCTTCACAAACAATCCTGCGAGGGAAGTATGAGTATCCTCATTTGACAGAAGAGGAAACTGAGACTCAGAGAAGGCGAGGAATGTGACTGACATCGCCCAGTTGTGGAGCTGGGTTTCCAGTCTCAGGAAGGTCCCTCCATCCTCCATGTGCAGTCCTTCACGGAGGGGTCGTCAACTTCCACTGTTTGCCTGTGTCACAGCTGAGTGAAGAGTTCCTAAAAAACTTTTTGTGCCCTGATAACACCAGAAAAAGAACATAGAGAGTTTTGTTTGGAGGCAATGTGGAAGAGAGAGAGGTAAAGAGCTGTAACTTCCCTGATTCCTTCTCAGTATGTTACTTCTCCAATAGAAGCCACAGCGTTTTAACTTGTATAAGAAAGTAGGAAGCCCTGGCCGGTTGGCTCAGTGGTAGAGCGTCGGCCTGGCGTGCAGAAGTCCCAGGTTCGATTCCCGGCCAGGGCACACAGGAGAAGCGCCCATCTACTTCTCCACCCCTCCCCCTCTCCTTCCTCTCTGTCTCTCTCTTCCCCTCCCGCAGCTGAGGCTCCATTGGAGCAAAGATGGCCCGGGCACTGGGGATGGCTCCTTGGCCTCTGCCCCAGGCGCTAGAGTGGCTCTGGTCGCAACAGAGCGATGCCCCGGAGGGGCAGAGCATCGCCCCCTGGTGGGCAGAGCGTCGCCCCCTGGTGGGTGTGCCGGGTGGATCCCGGTCGGGCGCATGCGGGAGTCTGTCTGACTGTCTCTCCCCGTTTCTAGCTTCAGAAAAATACAAAAAAAAAAGAAAAAAGAAGAAAAAAAAAGAAAGTAGGAAGCTATTTTCCTCTTTTGTCCTTTGTTTTGCATCCTGTTTGTCGTCCAAGTCTGCGCTGGCCTAGCCCTCTACAGCTCCCAGGGGTTGTGGTCAGGAGTAGTTTTGTCTTTACTGAGGAATCCCAGGAAAGTGAGAGATGAGAAAGAAGGTTTTCCATGTTATTCTAGTTCACTAGTAACCCTCATCTAGAAATGATACAAATGGTTCCTACTAGCTGCTGTCTTTTAGTTAAGCAACACAATTGTGTCTTTTATTACTTAAAAAATGGGGAGGAGACATTCTAAGAGAGGAAGTTGAATCGATATTTTCATATTGGCCTCCTATTTTAAGTATCTGTTTTGTTTAGAGGGTCCCAAACCTAAGAGCAAGTGATTGCTAGTTAAAAATGTTTACATTAATAGTGGTGATGATAAGCCTCTTGTGCCATCCTCTTATTTTGGTGATTTCAAATGTATTTTAAATGCAATATCTTGTTTCGGATTTTTATGTGCCATATTCCACCCTTTCCTTTTGTTTGAAATCTAATTGTTGAATTATATATTTTGAGGAAAAAGAGACAGGTAGACGAATTGAAGTGACTCATAGAAGGTTGTGTAGTCGGGTTCCGAAAGGGAGTAGTAGGTAAGGCGCTGCCTTGTGCCATGGTGTGGACAGTGTGGCCGTGGGAAGCCTTGTGCCACGGTGTGGACAGTGTGGCTGAGGGAAGCCTTGTGCCACGGTGTGGACAGTGTGGCTGAGGGAAGCCTTGTGCCACGGTGTGGACAGTGTGGCCGTGGGAAGCCTTGTGCCACGGTGTGGACAGTGTGGCCATGGGAAGCCTTGTGCCACGGTGTGGACAGTGTGGCAGGTGCAGTGGGAAGCCTTGTGCCACGGTGTGGACAGTGTGGCCGTGGGAAGCCTTGTGCCACGGTGTGGACAGTGTGGCAGGTGCGGTGGGAAGCCGGGCCGCTGGGCTCTCTGTATGCGCTGCTACTGCTGTGGAGGCCAGAGCTCTAAGCTGCTGCACTGTTTTCATCTGTAGAATGGATCCATAACATTTACCTTGCAAACTTACCATAGACTTAAATAAGAGCAATTTTAAAGTACCTGATAGGTAAGACTCGGTAACAGAGATCCTCCCCAACCCCAATATGTTATTATGGAAAACGTTTTAAATGCAGAAAAGTTGAAAGAATCCCACAGATCACCTGGATACTCTCACCATTATCTACCATGAGAGTTAACAGGTTTGTTTTCTGCATTTCTACCCATTTCTCCACATGCGTGCATATGTGTTTGTGTGTGTGTGTGTGTGTGTGTGTGTGTGTGTGTGTGTGTGTGTTTTGTTCTAACTTGTTGGTTGGGCTCCCTTACTAACCTGGGAAGTCTTTGAGGTCAGATAGTATGTTCTTTACTTCTGCTTTTCCAAGGCTAGTACGGTACTTGGTACCTGGGCAGTACTTAGTTTAACTAGGGTTGAGTCATGGATATGTTTCTAGCTTACCACCACCTACTAGACTCGATATGAGCACTGTCCATTCGGACTTTCTACACTGATGGAAATCATCTATAATTCTATGTTGTCCAATATGATAGTTGCTGGCCATGTGTGGTTATTGAGCACTTGAAATGTGACTAATATGTCTGAGGAACTAAATTTTTTATTTTATTTAATTTAAATTTATTCAGCTTTCAGTGGCCACTGTATGGAACAACACTGCTTCGTATACGTCAGCTATTAATATTTTTAAAATATTTGTTCATTCTCTTTATTTCCCTTTCCTTTTAGCCTTTATTCTTCTTTCCTATTGCTGTCGTGGAGCTCTAATTATCTCTTTATGTAGCTGGTAAATAGACTGTAGGAGAATGTAAACAGAAAACTGCAGGGTGGTGATTTCAGTCATTGTTTAACTTGCTTTCCTTCTGGGTGGAACTGTTTCCCCGGGTCCTGGCAAATACTTAGCCCTTAGTTTGCTAACACTTATTTTGCCGAGCTAAACCAAGATTTGCTAAACCAAGATTTTCACAGGAGTGCAGTGGGCTGGACTTAGTAGTTACGTCCTTTGTAGCAATCATATCAAGGTGGCATACAATTTCCAGTCCTGTGTTCTACCCCTGCTTGGTTTGCAAATGGATACAGAGTATCTATCTTCCAACATTCTTTCAGCTACTTTCAACTCCCTTCAGACCTCAAAGTTTAGGGAGGCAGGCAGGAACAAGCCATTCCCTATGGAAGCCTCGGTGTTCTAGAAAATTCCATGCTTTGTCTCCCACAAGTACTTTCTCCTGTGCATATATATATATATATATATATATATATATTGATATTGATATATGCTTTGTGGCCCAGTGCCTGGCACAGTGTAGGTGTTCAAGAAAGATGTTGAAAGTAGTTCGGTGACAAGAAACTTGAAATTCAGAACATCACAAGCGTTGTCTGCTTTTATTTGTAAATTTGCAGGTTACTGAAAACACCTGAAGCAAATGAGGGAGCTGTCGAAACTTGCGAGGTACAGGTTGACTATTACGGCAGCTCTTACAAATGTGTCAGCTGACAAACTGGCCCGAAAATATAAGAATGGGACATTTCCTTGAGCTTCTGGCAATTACTTTGATATCCTGGGACGGCCCTGGCCGGTTGGCTCAGTGGTAGAGCGTCGGCCTGGCGTGCAGAAGTCCGGAGTTTGATTCCTGGCCAGGGCACACAGGAGAAGCGCCCATCTGCTTCTCCACCCCTCCCCCTCTCCTTCCTCTCTGTCTCTCTCTTCCCCTCCCGCAGTCGAGGCTCCATTGGAGCAAAGATGGCCCGGGCGCTGGGGATGGCTCCTTGGCCTCTGCCCCAGGTGCTAGAGTGGCTCTGGTCGCAACAGAGCGACACCCCGGAGGGGCAGAGCATCGCCCCCTGGTGGGCGTGCCGGGTGGATCCCTGTCGGGCACATGCGGGAGTCTGTCTGACTGTCTCTCCCCGTTTCCAGCTTCAGAAAGATACAAAAAAAAAATAAAAAAATAAAGATATCCTGGGACTAGATATTCTAACGGCACCTGCCATTAACCAAGAGGTTGCTGCTCTGTCCTCCCACCCCTTTTTTCTGTCCATCCTAGAAACGGTGTGAAGAAGGTAGATAGAAATAGGACCGAATCAAGAGGAACTTGTGATTTTGTGGGTTTTTCCCCCCTGCATCCTTGCAAGTTGTGATTGATTTTTTAGTGAAATAATCACACATCATCATAATTAATATTAAATGCGAAATGGCATATTTTATTATGTCATCGAAACCTCACAGTAGCCCAAAGAGGAGGCACTGTTTTTCCTTCACGTTTCGCATGAGAGTTTCTAGGCACTACAGATGTACAGGTACCCACTTCAGATCTCATGAGTCGGAGAAAGCGATTTGGAGGATCCCAGCTCAGCTTTGTAGAATGTGGGTACCTCCCTCTTCCAACCATGCAAAGCACACTCCGATTTTCTTTGTGGGGAGGGGAAAGAAGGAAGGTTGGAAGTCTCTGAACCCACAGAATAATAAAAGGGTTTCCAAGTGAAAGCTGGAAACAATACGTTTTTTAACAAAATGGGCAGTTACTCTAATTGCTTTGCCCCTACTGTTCAATTCCTTTTTATGTCCTAATTCATTAAATTATGTGCACACACAGGCTTATTATTTACAGATGTAT
Organism: Saccopteryx leptura; assembly: GCF_036850995.1. Lineage (NCBI taxonomy): Eukaryota > Metazoa > Chordata > Mammalia > Chiroptera > Emballonuridae > Saccopteryx > Saccopteryx leptura. Next base: position 24,948,267 of record NC_089512.1, on the reverse strand, counting down.
GCACTTTTAACTGGCTCATGTGAAACAGATGTTTCACGAAAGGTAACAGAGAGCAAGTGATCTAAAACCCTCCTTAGTGGGTATCAAGTGAGTATTATGGCCCATTACCTGCAGGTCTTTTGCCATTATTTTGAATTGCGAAGTCCAGTGTGGGGAGGCTAATTCAACCTGTCCCCTGGAGGAACAAATAAAAAACAACGACTTTATAAGGAGACAGCTGCATCTCAAAATAAAAGAGGATGTGTGCAGGTGATCAGCAGGTGGTGTTCACATGAGGGCTCAGGTGGATTTGATTGAGCTTTATAAGCAATTTGAGAAAAAAAGACCCAACTGGATAACAATTGATATTTTTATTTTTTAAGGGCCTTATTCTATGATTTTTTTTTTTTTTTTTGTATTTTTTTTCTGAAGCTGGAAACGGGGAGAGACAGTCAGACTCCCGCATGCGCCCGACCGGGATCCACCCGGCACGCCCACCAGGGGGGGCGATGCTCTGCCCCTCCGGGTCATCGCTCTGTTGCGACCAGAGCCACTCTAGCGCCTGGAGCAGAGGTCAAGGAGCCATCCCCAGTGCCCGGGCCATCTTTGCTCCAATGGAGCCTCGACTGCGGGAGGGGAAGAGAGAGACAGAGAGGAAGGAGAGGGGGAGGGGTGGAGAAGCAGATGGGCGCTTCTCTTGTATGCCCTGGCTGGGAATTGAACCCGGGACTTCTGCACGCCAGGCCGACGCTCTACCACTGAGCCAACCGGCCAGGGCCTGTTCTATGATATTTTAATCATTACAGTCTTTGAATTCATAGCCAAGCAATTGTCATAGTTGTTTTTTTTTCATCCAGAATGTCTTAATTCTTGAATTTTAGATGGAATTATTCCATTGCTCTCATAACTGGCAAGAATGCATGTACAGCTTGGACTGTGCATGTAATATCAAATCGCTATCTACTAGATTCTGAAAGAGTTGAGGGTGGCCCTGACCACAGGTTCTTCATGACTCCACAATAAATAATCTTAATAATAACCATAGAATTAATTTCAGTTATCTGTTGCTACATGATAGACCAGCCCAGTATTTAGTGACTTATATATTTCTGGATTCTGACTCATTTGGGGTCTTTCATGTGGCTGCTGTCAGATGTTGCAGATGTTGGACTCATCTGAGAACTTGATGGGGCTGGATGTTCAAGATGGCATCTCTATTCACATGTCTAATTGCTTCACTGAGATTGATGGAACAGCTGGAGGCAGCCTGAGCATCTCTGATTCTATATGACCTCCTCTTGTGATGTGGGTTTCCTTACAGCATGGTGGTTTCAGTGCTCTTTATGTGACTTCGGCCAGAATTTGCTTACAAGAAACCCAAATGGGGCCCTGGCTGGTTGGCTCAGTGGTAGAGCGTCGGCCTGGCATGCAGGAGTCCCGGGTTCAATTCCCGGCCAGGGCACACAGGAGAAGCGCCCATCTGCTTCTCCACCCCTCCCCCTCTCCTTCCTCTCTGTCTCTCTCTTCCCCTCCCGCAGCCAAGGCTCCATTGGAGCAAAGTTGGCCCGGGCGCTGAGGATGGCTCCATGGCCTCTGCCTCAGGCGCTAGAATGGCTCTGGATGCAACAGAGCAATGCCCCAAATGGGCAGAGCATCGCCCCCTGGTGGGTGTGCTGGGTGGATCCCGGTTGGGCGCATGCGGGAGTCTGTCTGACTGCCTCCCTGTTTCCAACTTCAGGGGAAAAAAATTAATTAAATAAATAAAATAAAATATAAAAATAAATTTCTCCTAACTGAGCTGAGCCTTTCTTTGCTTTAGAAAAAAAAAGAAAAAGAAACCCAAATGGAAGCTGTAAGGCTTCTTATGATCTAGCCTCATGTGTAACACAACATTATCTCACCACATTCTGTGGTTCTAAAAGAAATCACAGTAGCAGCTCAGATTCAAGGGCAAAAGTCTACACAATGGTGTGGATTCCTAGCGGTGTGATTCATTGAATAGACCATCTTCAGAGATAAGCTTACCATATTACCTAGCTGTAGAAATAAATGCACTCAAGCCTGACCAGGCGGTGGTACTGTGGATAGAGCAACAATGTGGGACTCTGAGGACCCAGGTTCAAAACCCCGAGGTCACTAGCTTGAGCATGGGTTCACCAGCTTGAGTGTGGGGTCGCTGGCTTGAATGTGGAATCAGAGACATGACCCCATGGTCTCTGGCTTGAGCCCAAAGGTCACTGACTTGAAGCCCAAGGTCACTGGCTTGAGCCCAAGGTTGTTTACTTGAGCAAGGGGTCACTGGCTCAGATGGAGTCCCCCCGGTCAGGGCATATATGAGAATGTAATCAATGAAATAAATGCACCCAAAACAAGATAGTGTGGCCTAATAAAAATAAACATGACTAATTCAGATTGCCTACTGGGTGGCATATGTCAGTGGACAATTACTTCAATACTTCTTTAGACTATTGAGGAGTAATAGTAATTACCCCTCAAAGTCACAGTGACCTGCATTTTTTGTGAATTCTCAGTTCTCTTAAACAAACAGCAAAAAAAAAATTGGAGCAAAAAAGATGGCTAAAATTGTGTCATTTTGCACATTGAGAGCTGGAAACCATCACAGCTGAAATATGAAATGGGACATAAAATATATATTAAGTTGCATATCAGGTTTATTGCATATATGACCGTAAGAGTTATTTTGTCTTATAGAGCTCTAAAAAAACCACATAACGGATTAAAGGTATTAAAACCCCCATATTCTGCCTGGCTGTAGGCCAGGGAACAGGCGTGATAAAAAAGCCCAATAGACAGAATATGTAGGGAGGAATTTTAAAATGTACTTATGATAGACATATTGATCTCCCTAACTAATAAAAATGTATATACCAGGTTAGTTTTAAGGGAAAGGTGCAGACCTTAGACATTTATGGTTTATATAATTATTCTATACAGGATAGTTTTAGCATCCTTAAAATATTTCCCATATCTCTGTGACATATGGCTATCATACTCTGTCTTTACCCTGGAAGCAAAGAAAAGCATGGACTTTATAGTAACGTGTGCAGTTACTATATGAAGAAATAATTTTAATATCCTTTATTTTCAAGCAGAGGTTGGAAAACTGAGCCAAATCTAGCCTATAGCCTGTTTTTTTGTACATAAAGTTTTATTGGAAGAGTACGCACACCTGCTTGTTGACAACTTGCCTGTAATTCTTTTCCCCTGACAATGGCAGCCCTGAGTGCCTGTGACAGAGGCCAGCTATATGCTCACCAAGCCTGAAGTACTTACTATCCGATGTTTCACAGAAAAAGTTTGCCCACCACGTCCTAAACAACATTTAAAAATTAATAGGACGCTTAGAATATAAAGGAGTGCTTTGTTTCTCGTTAATTGTAACCTCGTGGGTGGATTCAGGAGGCCAGTTCTGGATCAAGCCATTGCCTAACTGGGTGACCTTGGTCAAGTCATCTGACTTCCTCTAAGCTTCAGTTTCCTCCTGCGAGAATGGAGGCTTAAAAACTGGTAATGATACTGATCCTTGCTCTTCTTTACCCTTTTATCATGAGGGAGCAAGCCGGGTCATGTGAGTGACATACTCCAAACCATCCATCACCATATAATGGGTGCTGTTGGCAGATTCTGCTGACGTAGCTGAACCTGTCATCGTCCCTTCGATGTCACATCTAAACATGTCTATGCAGATTTCATTCTTTCCACTCCTTAATTTTCTTGATCCAACATTCATTGATCTCACACTATGTACCGAGCGCACTTGTCGGCGCCGGGTATTGAAAGGCGAGGCAGGTGGAGCCTCTGGGTGCAGGTAACACGCCACGTCACGGCAGCCTCGGGCACCCAGCGGGCACTTGTTCCTGGCTGGGGCCTTTTTCACCATCTGGTATTTTTAGTTGTCCATTTGCGTGGGCCAAGAACAGTGTCTTCTAACTTCCCTCTAACCCAGCATTTAGCATGGTGTCCCAACCTGCCAGGTGCTCAATAAATACTTGTCAGCAGCTGGGTGATGTCGGTTGGTCGTCACTGCCCTGTGCTGCCCAGCCTTCCTATTTGGTCCATCCAACGGTTTGCCATTGGTGTTTACAGCAAGTATCGAAGGCTCTCCAATAATAAATCCCTGTGCTAAGGAGTTGTTTGAAGAAGTCGTTTCTGAGGCTGCTGGGCGTGTGGGTTGGGGATGGGCCAGGAAAACCACGAGGAGATGGCCGTTGCAATACTTTAATGCCTGAGAGGCTGGGAAGGGACAATTGAGAGAGAGTGTAATGAGGCAAAGATGACTCAACTTGCTTTATTCCTATTAGCTGGTACAGAAGCTCTTAGGTATATCAGGAGGGACAGCTATTTTGATAGGGAATTGGAAGTGAAGGTCAGGAAATCAAGTTATGAGACTGATGGGTAGGAGAAAGACACAAGGTGAATAACATTGAGATTCGTCAACACAAGCATGACCCTTGATACAATAATAATGATAACTGTGTAACACTGCTGTGTAACAGACATTGTGTCAAGGGAGTTACAGAGCTTTGTTATTTAATGCTTACAATGAGCTAAAGAGGGATCTACTATCATTTTATATAAGGAGGAACTGAGGTTCAGAAAGGTTAAGTAACTTGCCCAAAGTCACACAGCTGGCAAGTAGAAGAATCAGGACTGAACGCAGGCAGGCTGGCTCCAGAATTCACACTTCTAACCACACGCCTCAACTTGCCAGCCAAGATGGAAAGTTCCCTGAAGGAAGGAATATCCCACAAGACTTGAGACTTGAGGCCTGCTCATAGTTGAGAAATTGGGTGGCAATGTTGTTGAATGATTTTTTTTTTCAAGTTTTCCTTAGCAATTTCTTTTTTTTTGAACTAAAAGTAAAGCACTCTGAAATTCTCATCATTCTCACATCAAGAAACATTGCAAAATCACTGTTAGGGGAGAAAAAAAGTAACCGTTATAGCATTTTGCTAATCTAGACAAGTCTGTATAGAAACTTCTGAACCTTTTAAAATGAAAAATCCCCAAGGGTATCCTTTTGAACTGATGTGTTCTGCTCAACCCCAGCACTACCAAAACCTTCATTAGTCACCTAGAGGGTTTGGTGAGGATGGTCGCTGTCTTTCTGCTTCTAGTCATTCCCCCCACACACCTGGGACCTCAGGGAAGAGAGTAATTCAGCCCCTCACTTGGGGCATTCCAAATCTGCACAGGGACAGTTCTCGATGTTGGTTTCATTTTTATGCCGAATAAGCTTTGGTTAAGGGAGTGCATATGGCCCACTGGAAGAGCTAGATGACGGGCTCCGGGGCATGATGGGGTGGAAGTCTAGAGCCCTCCACCCCGCAGCAGAGCCTGAAGCTGGCGGTATTGCTGACCACATTTGGCCTGAGTTACTGCTCCTCACAATGTGTAGTCACAGGCCCTTGGAACACTGCCAAAGGCCTTTGGCACCTTGGGTTTAGCTGCTGCCATTCTGCCTGCTGGGGGTTGGTTTCTCAGCGGGGAAGATGCGGGAGGGGTCAGAGGGTGTGTGCGTGCGCGCGGGTGGGTGCGTGTGTGCGTGTGTGCGTGCGTGTGTGTGCGTGCGTGTGTGTGTGCGTGTTCCCATTCCTGTGTTTGCTTCTGGGGGACTTTCCTACTTTATTGCTCTGACTGGAAAGAATAAAAAAGGGCTTTATTTCTGTCCCCTGTGCTTCTTTTTTAGTTTTCCAGTCTCACTCTTGGTCCTTATTTTAGGGCACCTGTGTCTGTTGGACTTAGACATAGCCCATATCTTCTCAGACTTGCTGCCAGCAATTTGGCCAACCTCTTGCCAAAGAAGTTCTATGTAGTCATAAGAGAGAGAGAGAGTCACTGTCTTCTGCCAACACCTGGGTCACACCCAGTCTCTCGATCCAGTACCATTTGCCTCCAGATCCCTGCTCAGAGCTTCTGTGTGTATGGCCTCCAGCAATTTACCTCACCATCCTGCGTCTCTGATTCTTTCTTGTAAAAACATACAAAAGCATAGTCAGTCATCTCCTAGGAATATCATGAGGATCAAGTGAATGAATACGTGTGAAATGCTCAGAACAGAATGAGGACGGTGGCTCGCCTATCGTCCATGCTGCAGAACTGTTAGTTATTAATATCCTAAGTGATTATTAATTAGGCTCTGGAGATGTTTCTATCATCTTCTAAGGTAATAATGGTGTTACTCAGATTAAGATATGACTTATCTACCTTCCCAAATACTTGACTAATGAAGTGTTAGCTATTATTTTTATGTGTTCTTATAGTTCTGTAGTTTACAAGGCGTGAACCCTGAGTGCGGTAAACTTACTTGTCATCTCCACTTTCAGATTAGGAAGCCAAGGCTCAGGAAGGTGAAGAGACTTCTTAGAGGCCAAGGTAGCAGCTGAGTGGATACCTCTGTCTTCCAGGGCCGCACAGTTCCCACTTCTCTGGTGCTGCCGGACATTATTTTATTTGCCGTTCCATTCCTCTGTTCTAAAGTCTCCCTCCAGGTAGCATCCTTACCCTAGATTAGGGTTTTTCAACCTCAGCACTGTTTATATTCATTTGGGCCAGATAAATCATTGTTGTTCTTGTTATTGTTGGGAGGGGGCGCTCTCCTGTGCACTGTGGGATCTACCCACTAAAAGCGAATGGAAACCCCCGGTTATGACAGTCAGAATGTCCCCAGACACTGCAGAATGTCTCGTGTGTGTGGAGGGGGTGGGGGCAGGCAGAATCCGTGTGGATTAAGAACTGCTGGCCCAGATTAAGGAAGAACAAGAGAAACGTGTGTGGTGGGGCAGTAGGCATTGGCTATCACGTATTAATCTTTTTTCTTTTTTTTTTTTTGTATTTTTGTATTTTTCTGAAGCTGGAAACTGGGAGAGACAGTCAGACAGACTCCTGCATGCGCCCGACCGGGACCCACCCGGCACGCCCACCAGGGGCTACGCTCTGGATGCTCTGCCCCTCCGGGCGTAGCTCTGCCACGACCAGAGCTACTCTAGCGCCTGGGGCAGAGGCCAAGGAGCCATCCCCAGCGCCCGGCCATCTTTGCTCCAATGGAGCCCTGGCTGCGGGAGGGGAAGAGAGAGACAGAGAGGAAGGGGGGGGGGGGTGTGGAGAAGCAAACGGGCGCTTCTCCTATGTGCCCTGGCCGGGAATCGAACCCGGGTCCCCCGCACGCCAGCCGACGCTCTACTGCTGAGCCAACCAGTCAGGGCCTGGCTATCACGTATTAAGAATTTACTGTTTGTCAGGTAAATTGCAAATATAGTCTGCCTTTCACCAGTTTGCCAACAGGAATTTTAGGAGTGTCTGCATTTTCAGGAAGGAGATACGAGGGTTCAGAGAAGTAAAGAAAAGTAGCAGAAGAGGTCTTAAAATTCAGGGCCATCTGGTAGCAAAAGTTGTGCCCTTCCCATCACTTCATGTACACAATTTTCTGCAAGTTCATGGTGTTTTAGTTCTTTTTTTGGAACCAAGAAAACCCACACATGGAGGATTCAATTGGTCTCAAAGTTATTTTGAGACTACTAAAATGAGTCTATATCTGTAAAACAAAACAAAAGAGATTCTCTGCAGCAAACAACCAAAGAAGCAGAGCATTATTTTGTTAACAGGGGTTTGCCTAAATTCTGGTGGATTTGCACTTGAACTTTCTCAGACCTCCGAGGAGTGGAGAGGATCCCCACGTGACAAAACTAATTTCACTGTCATCTTCCTCAAGTATTCCAAAAAGTATCGCCCCCATTACTTCTCTGTAAGCACGGCACCAGCGTGGTTTTAAAACATAGTTACAGTGCAGAAGCCAAGAATTGTGTATTTTAGACGATATACATTTTAATGCTCCTATTTGAATATATTTTGTGTGCAAGAAGTTTGAACAGATAATAGAGTATCATTTATTAGTACAACCATTGCTTTTCAGAAATTATGGGAATTCTGATTAGAGGCAGAACGTGGAACTGAATCATTTGGTGTTGAGTTAAACTCTTCAGGGGCCCCTTAGAATCACGATGCAATTAGTTTCGTGCACATAGGACTCCCAAGGCTGATTTCCAGCATTTGTTCAGTTAATACGGTTCCATTTCTGATGCCTCTCAGTTCAGATCATTAATAAGCACTTAGACGGGTCTGCCCGGTAAGTGATTTTAAGGTAGAATTTATTTGAACTCTGTCATAAGCTATCTTAAGTATGCCCTAGAAAATAGTGATATAAAGCATCGTCTGTTCAAAACGTCACCCAAAACAACCCGTGAGATAATTTTCGACTGTATTCCTTGAAGCAAGAAAGCACATTATAAAAATGAAATGTAGGTGTTGAACGTGTCACGGTCCCTTATGAAAATATGACAGCACTTCCCATGGTAAAAGTCAGTCCCAGAAATAATTTCTGCCGCTGGCCGGGAGCCCGGGCAGGTGTAGCTACAATACAGTGATTAGTGGAGACTGAACCTCACTCTCTCTCTGTTTCTTAAAGGCCCAAACTATCTTGTTAAATTTAACCATGTCTGAGATCAAATCAGTGTTTGGAGAATTATAACCGTGAATTAAAAGAAAGGGAGGGACACAAATCCTCAGTTCTTCAAATTTGGGTAAATAAGACCATATCCCGTGACATGTCTAGCAGAAGAAATAAATGAGGAAGTTGGAAAATGAGAAGGTCAAGAACTGTGGGGTTTTGTGAAATAGACTGCTCACAAAAAATCAAAGGATATTTTAGAATGAATGTGGAGTGATAAAAGATCTCCTAATTTTTGTGAGAATTAGGGGCTATTTCAAAATGAATATGAAGCGATAGAATATCCCCTAATTTTTGTGAGCAGTATATATATAGGAAGCCATTCGGGGAAAGCATGGGAGGGGCGCTGTCTTTTTAAATTTCCTAATTCTAAGGTGCAGAGCACCTGGCACCTCCCCTCCCTGAGGGTTTTGGGAGGAGTAAATGAGTTAATGTATATTAAGTTCTTAGCACAGCCCCAGGCACACAGTAAGGGCTCAGTAAATGGTAGATATACTATTAGTTCAGGCTCTGCCCTGCAACTTTGAACCCATTGCCAACTAAAATCCACTGCCAAAATTCCGTGGGAGAGAACGAAGGCTTCTGGCTTCTGGTAAGCATAAACACACACCCAGCTTGGAGATCTTAATATATTAAGTACTTAACAAGGTAGGGCATTTAGTGAGGACCTGTGCAAAAAGGGGAAGCTGACTGAATTCCCATGCCAAATTGACTCAGCACAGTGTTTGGGCTTCTGGGGAGGTGAGGACAGTAAGGAGGCATCTTTTAGTCAGTGTGTCTCAAGTGTTCTTCATGTGCATTGGAATTAACAGGATATTCTTAAATTGCCTATTTTGATTGGCAGACATTTCTGGATGGAGCTGAGAACTTGCTTTTTTAAAAGAGTTGCCAGGGGATGGTGTTGCTATCTGTTTGGCATCACATTTTGCAAAGCAAGGCTCTCGTTAAGAAGTCCGAAATCAAAGTGTTTCCCCTGGCCCCTGCTTTTGTCCCGTGCCTGTGTTCCGCACCTGTTGCATGTGTGGTCAGAATAGCGGGGATTCTCATAACCCAGCTCCAAGCCTCCGCCAGGATCCCGGCTGACCCGGGCAAACACACACTCCTTCAGGGTCACGGGCAGGTTACTGAGTCAGGACTGCCAAAGCCCCACAATGATGTTTTCCTTTTCCCAACACCCCCTCCTTCCCTTGCCTGCCCCAAACCCGGGACTAATCTTGGAGCTGCTTAATAATAACAAAGTCAGCAGCAGTGTGCGGCAAGACCATTTTAAAGCAGAGTTTTTCTTGTTCGGCAATTACCTAATTTCAGAATGCGATTCACAGATTTGCAAAACCCATGTGTGTGGAAACAAACCGCTTCTCCTGCAAGTTGATTAAAAGCAGACTCCCTCACGAAGAGGCGACAGGGAAATTAAATGAGCGACAGTATGGAGTTTTTTTTTTGCCCCCACTCTAACGTTTGGAGGCATGTAAATTATATTTTAATGTCTTTAGGCCCGCTCGCAAACGCATGCGCACACGCACACGCACACGCACGCAGAGGCGAATCTGGTTCTAATTACTTGTACTTTAGTTGAACTTTGGCGTTTCCTTTGACTTTCTCCCTAATGTATGTGAGCTGTGGGCCTTGCAGTCCTGCAGTGAATCCACAGAAAAAAGGGGGAAAAAATCCAGACCGGCTCTCTTTGGTGCCAACAAAAATGAAGCCCAACTGAATGTTTTGACCAAATGCAACACTTTGCTATTCTCCCTTAATTAGCTGAAATTACTCCCTCCCACTGGGTCTGGGGCTCTGGGCTCAAAATTCCCCGGGGGCCATGCAGGAAATGCCTTTTGCTTTACAACTCTTTTTTTTTTTTTTTTTTCTTTTAAAGCTCAGCTGCCCAGAAAGTGCATTAAAATACTGTCTTAATCATGGAAGGTTCTAGTAAAAAGGCAGGGCTTTCAAAATGCAAGATGCCTGCCTCTAATCAGGCCCAACATAAAATCCTGAAATCTGTCAACATGGTTTAGCCAGCAGTAAATTAGTTCTCACAAAGAAAAAAAAATTTTTTTTGTATACTGAACTCCTCTTAAAAAACGGTATCTGCGACTTCATCTAACCTTTAGAAGAATGCCAAGCATGTTAGGAATTGTGAAGGGAGCTATTGTTGGAGACTTTGTGTGTGTTTAAATGACACTCAGGTGTGTTGTAACAACAAGGACATTTATACTGTGTTTTCTCAGGTGAGTTAAGTTTGTAAGAGCCAAGCCCTCTTAACAGGCAATGGCATTAAATTTTTTTCTTTTGAATTTTGGGAAAGAATTAACCCCCCAGACTTGTGGCTGTGTTTAAGCAAGCTGTGTCAAGCGCCAGCTCAGTTGGTGGAGATTTGGTTTAGTTTGTTTCTGGTTTGCCTGCAGACGACCTCTGAGTTTGAGGCGTTTCAGAGCAGACGGGTGCCCCTCCCCACATTGCCTACGTCCAGTCCACGATGAGTACAGAAATTGAGAGCAATTGGACAGAGTAACTTGACGTCTACGACCATTTTTTCTAAGTAGGAGCGTGTGTTTTGGACACCTTTTTCTTAATTCCTTCAACATGGTTCTTCTTTCTAGCTATCCATTTTACGTACGTATTTATGTTTTTCTAGGAGGTTCTTTTTATTGAATTTAATCAACCCGTGATGGATTGATAAAGTCTATCTATAAAATAGATAGAATGAAAATTACTCATTTAAAGCAAAGGCCTGCTTCCCTAAGTCCAGGAATTCTGTTGCGGGTTGCTGGCCTGGACCACACTTTGAGGAGCATTGATTTAGGGGCAAATGAGACTGGTGATGACTTTTTATATGAGGAAAGTGATTCTAGCTTTGTTTTCCTTTATGACAGCCATCTCTGTGCTGTAGGGATGGAGGGATTTAAAATATGGGTTGGAAGCTTGTGTCTGTTCATGTAGGTTGATGCAGTTCACTGTCCCCTCTTACACGTGTGCAGCCCCAAGAAGTCCCCTCAGCACCTGTGGTGCTGACTCTGCTCTGGGCAGGGGCCCACGAAGCCAAGCATCCATTGCACCCGAGTAGCAGAAGTTGTCTGTGTTGGCCATTCATTCCCTGACGAAGCAAGGCAGCCCATCTGGTGAGCAGTTCAGATGCCACATCAGAGGCTGCTGCTTGTCGGGGATGCAATCACCAAAGAGCACTGAATGAGACAATAAGTAAGCAAGGTAATAAATAAAAGCAGGAGGCAAAAAGCAGATTTCAAATTATTCCTCAAAGGCTGCTTCCCCAAACTGAAATCACATCAGGATGGCTGGAGCGCAGTTGTTTGATTGAATGACACAAGCTTCTTTTCCCCCTGGGAAGTCTAAAAACTGCCTTTTTGGCCTGCCTGAGATCGCTGAATGAGCTAATACAGGACACATTGTCTGCTGAGTCTGCAGAGTTTTCCTGCAAAAATTTTATCATTCCGTAGACCGATTGTGCTTGCCTGGAATAAGGAACAAAATGTTTGAGGCCTCTCAAGGGCATTTGATGAATCTAACTCTAATTTAAAGGGACTAATAGATTATTGATTTAAGCAGGATGACAGTGGACAGATCAATGGCCAAGCACTCTGTAGCTACCTTAAATACCAAAATGACTAGTGAAAGGGGAGCCATAGGTTCTCTGCCTCCCTTATTTCCCACTGCCTTTACAGGTGGTGGGGAGGGGGCGGGGGGGGGGGGGACGGCGACGGGAAAGAGGAGCACTAGTAAACTTTGCCAAAATATTTTGCTACTTTATCAAATAGGCCAGAGGTTGTATTAAAGTAGGAATCTGCTTTTCTATTGATGCCATATCCTGGCTGTAATTCTAGAACTTGTGGCATGTTTGTTTAAGACTATCTTTGGCAGTCTGACTAGACCACTGAGATGGTCTTTCTTTCTTCTTTTCTTTTTTCTTTTCTTTTCTTTTCCTTTTTCTTCCTCTCTCTCTCTCTCTCTCTCTCTCTCTCTCTTCCTTTCCTTCCTTTCTTTTTTTTTTTTTGCTTTGCATTATTTTCAGTGCTATAGGCCACTCAGAGGAAATAAAGGACCATAGATTACCAATATTTAGGATGATATTTGAATTTATATAATCAAATATTTAATTCTTGATTACCAGTGGAAAATTTTTTCCGAAGATGATTCTTTCTTGTCACATATATGAGACTTTTCTGTTTATGTTTGTGTAGGATTCATTTATGGCATTCATAGGATTCAAATTCAAGCCACAATAGAAAGAATCATTTTATCCTTCAAAACGCACCCTGTCCATCTCCTCTGGGAAGCCTCCCTTGATTTTTCCAGGGCTGAATAAAGCTTGAAACCTTCTTTGTTATAATACCAGTGGTTCCCAATCTGCTGCGATTTGCAGTCGCCTGAGTTTGTTGTTGTTGTTGTTTTTTGTATTTTTCTGAAGCTGGAAATGGGGAGAGACAGTCAGACAGACTCCCGCATGCGCCGGACCGGGCTCCACCCAGCACACCCACCAGGGGTGACGCTCTGCCCACCAGGGGGCGATGCTCTGCCCCTCCGGGGCGTCGCTCTGCCACGACCAGAGCCACTCCAGCGCCTGGGGCAGAGGCCAAGGAGCCATCCCCAGCGCCCGGGCCATCTTTGCTCCAGTGGAGCCTTGGCTGCGGGAGGGGAAGAGAGAGACAGAGAGGAAGGAGGGGGGCGGTGTGGAGAAGCAGATGGGTGCTTCTCCTGTGTGCCCTGGCCGGGAATCGAACCTGGGTCCCCCGCACGCCAGGCCAACGCTCTACCGCTGAGCCAGCCGGCCAGGGCCTGTTGTTTTTTTTTTTAAACACACTCATGCTTGGCTTCCACTTCTGGATATTCTGGCATAATAGGTCCGGGATACAACCTTGTATTAAGATGGTTGAAAACCTGCCAGGTAGTTCTAATATATTGCCAAGTTTGGGAACTACTGTTACCTTCTAATCGTTGGTTTACCCTCTGTTAGGCCCAGCTTGTCAAAGCTAAAGGATTATACCGTGCTCTGGCATGGCATAGAACACAGTGCTTGGCATGTTATAGTCACTCAGCATAAACAAACAATTGACAATGTGGACATCCATTGTACAGACAGGGGGATGCTCGTAGCATGGCAGGTGGAATCACCCCAGTCTTAGGAAAAGCCCAGCCCTCACGAGCAATGGCTTTTACAATAGAACATTTTCATTCACGGCAGCTGTTCAGGAAAAGCCTTGGAGGTTCATTCATTCGTTTTAAGTCACTCTGGTCCACGGAGCAAATCTTTTTCCAACCTTTGTAAGGTGTTTAAGGGTTTTTGAGGCCTTGCCCTTTCTGTGTACTTGGCCCCCCGTTTCTTGGGTATTAAATTGCCTGCAGTTCTGTTTCCCCTCTTTGAGAGGGTGAAGCTCTGGACTCCCCTGAGTATGTGTATTTGAAGTGGCATATTTATGGAAATTACCACCCACTTTTGAAATTCAGGGCATAACTCTGACAGCTGAATTCAGCCCTAACAATTCTATTTACAACTTCCCTCATCAGGCCAGATTAGCTGTTCTACATGAGCGAGTCGGATATTAACACCCCACCACCACATTGCTTCTGTGGCGCACACAATGCAGGATTGATCACAGGGGCGATGACAGGGCTCTGTCACATGTGTGGAAGCACTTGGGTAGAAGTTGAGGCACACCAGGAGAACCAACCCAAAAGTTCTGAGAGGCTTCTAAGGGAAGGACTCCTTTATTGATTTTAGGAATGTTAATTAACACAGCCTTTCTTTTTTTTTTTTGTATTTTTCTGAAGCTGGAAACAGGGAGAGACAGTCAGACAGACTCCCGCATGCGCCCGACCTGGATCCACCTGGCACGCCCACCAGGGGCGACGCTCTGCCCACCAGGGGGCGTCGCTCTGCCACGACCAGAGCCACTCTAGCGCCTGGGGCAGAGGCCAAGGAGCCATCCCCAGCGCCCGGGCCATCTTTGCTCCAATGGAGCTTTGGCTGCGGGAGGGGAAGAGAGAGACAGAAAGGAAGGAGGGGGAAATGGAGAAGCAAATGGGCGCTTCTCCTATGTGCCCTGGCCGGGAATCGAACCTGGGTCCCCCGCACGCCAGGCCGACGCTCTACCGCTGAGCCAACCAGCTAGGGCTAACACAGCCTTTCTAGAAGTCGGTTTTATCAACATGCATTACATCTAACAAAATATTTTTAAATAACCATACCCTTTGAACGAATAATTCTACTTCTGAGAATTTATCCTAAGGAAATAGTCAGAGGTATGCTGAGATCAGCTGCAAAGATCTTCATCATAATGGAATGTTTTGTGGGGGAAAATTTTTTTTTTTTGACAGGGAAATAAACTCCTGACAGAGTTAAACAGACTAAGTCCTAAATAGAATCTACAGTATAATTCCATTTTAGTAAACAAGCAAGCCAAAAACATTTATATGCGTAGAAAAAAAGGTCTGGAAGGTGATGTCAAGATGATAACTGTGATTCTCTCTGAGTGAAAGGATTGTGGGTGATTCTGTGTGTGTTTGTTTTCTTGGGTTTTAACAAAGAGTGATACATTATCTTGTGCTTTTAACAAGTACTGTTTTCTTCTTGATGTTATTATCACTCATTTGCTTTCAGTGAAGCTGAGCAGTATGAGGAATGCTTTTGCATTTATAGCCTGATAAGAGATCTGATAAGCTTTAGAAACATCTCAGAGGCCAACCCGTCTGTAGAACATTTGATATAATTGTGCCATTGCTATTCGGAATAAGGGTGGCTTTCTTGGTTCCAGACACCTCAGTTCTAACCAGTAGAGACTCTAATAGGTTTATCTACTAGACTCCGTTGTCTAATGACTTCGTATTCTAATCAATTCATTCCAAGATTCTTCTGAATTATAAAAATGCTATAGTAATAGTTGATTCTATTCCAAAAGGATAATTACTTTTTTTAAGTAAGCAAAGGAGTATATGAAAGCTATTTGATTTTCAATTTTATAATTTAATGACTTAGAGGGGCACTTAGTGTTTGTAATGAAGAAAAAAAAATTTATTAATTCAACAAATGATTATTGATTACTTATCTACTATGTGCCAGGACCTCTTCCAGACCTGGTACACAATTGTCAGCAATGTATATAGATAAGTTTTTTGGCTTTATTAAACCCATACTTGAGAGTGTGGTAGAGATATAATATTAAATTATACACAGACTTTCTAAACATAGAATAAGAGAGTCTTATAGAAAATAAAATAATGAGATATGGTGATCAGGAGTAAGGAATGGGGTAGAGCATTTCACTTAGAGAAGTCATCTTTGAGAAGGTGACTAGAGACACAAAGGTCTGAGAATTTCCAGGTAAGTGAAATGGTTAGTGTGTGATTGCCTTAAGTTGGTATAAGAGCTTGGCCTATTCAAGAGCTAGAATAGAAGCCATGTGTTTAGAAGTCAATAAATTAGAAGAAATCAGTGATTTTGCTAGTGGGCCATATCACGGAGAACTTTAGACAGGTAAATAAGAGGGATTGATTTGAACTGTTTGAACAGTTATCTTCCTGTTTGTTTGAAGAATGAATTCCGGCATTGAGAAGTAGGTCCAGTGAAGAGGCTATTGCAGTATTTGAGGTTGACTCCTAACCTGGTGTGGAAGATGAGGATTAACAGTGGGTCTAGTGGATGAGTTGTCTTGACTTGCTAAAAGTTTGGCTATGAGACAATTCAGTCAGCAGAATATCTAATCTGGGAAGCTGGGGGCAGTAGAACAAGTGGAAATTTTATACCCAGGGAAATCTGTGTGTTGTCAAGTGATTTGGAAATTAGATGATTCTGGTGCATTATTTGATCACGTTCAATCACTCCTTTCCCCATATCCCTCATACTTTATGAGCACTTTTACCTGTGATAGGAATAGGGCCAGGCCTTGCTTTGACTTCTGTACATAAAATCTGGAGAGTAGGGGTTGGAAAATACTTGTATCTTAAGTTCTATGCATTCCTGTTTCCCATGGAATTTAGGTGGTTGAACAAGGACCTGGGGGAATTATGTATTTTTAAATATAGAATAAAGAGCAATATGCCTTTGTGACATCATTCGTATAAAGCAGTGATTCTCAACATTAATTGTCCATTTGGTCTCCTGGGGGTTTTGTTCAAATGCAGATTCTGATTCCTAGGCTTGAGCTGGGGCCTGATATTGTGTTTTCTAAGAAGTCCTGAGGTGATGCTGATGTTGCGAGTCCAGGGAGCAGTCTTTGAGCAGCAAAGGCCTTGTCAACATTATTATTAATATGTTGTCAGTCACCTTCCCCTTATATTTGGTGACTGACAACTTTGAGAATCTTCTCCATTTGTCCTCAGGACATTTGCTTTTGGTTAAATGAGCAACAACAGGGTCAAACAAGTTATTTCCGAGACTAACTGAATCAGAAGCTAGGGGAAACAGAAGAGGAGAAAGAGCCTGGGATTTGCAGAATAACGATTCGACTGCTTCTTGGCTGAACTGTTGCCCTGTTGATCTTGGACAAGTCACTGCACGCCTCTGACTTTCTGTTTCTCTTGAGGCTAAAATGGTGATCAAATCATCTCCTTCGCAGTGAGAGCGACATACAGGATTGCTTTGTAAACTGTCAGGCACCCGGTCAACATCAGTATCCTCACTGCTGTCCCTACAGTGATGACCGGCGGTGTGGGCCTATCTTTGCTAGTGTATTGCTGAATGAACTTGAAGCAAAGACCCATGAATTCACCGGTACATCTGAAATGAACTAAAATCCATTTTCTCTTTTTCTCCCCCCCCATCTTCATCCTAGCGATTGAAACGCAGAGCACCAGCTCTGAGGAACTCGTCCCGAGCCCTCCGTCTCCACTTCCTCCCCCTCGCGTGTACAAACCCTGCTTCGTCTGCCAGGACAAATCATCAGGGTACCACTATGGGGTCAGCGCCTGTGAGGGCTGTAAGGTGAGTACCCGCGCTGCTAAGCCTGGCGCGCTCTCATTCTCCACGTGCTCTTGCGAAAGGGACCCCACCCCCACCCCCAGCTCCGGCAGTGGGCTGCTTTGACACTTGTCACGCCACCTTCAATCACTGCGGCAGCCTCGCTTGCAGCTCATGGTTTCATTTCATTCTTATATCTCATTAGTTAAAAAATTCGGAAACTTCTGCAAATGATGGATGAGGGCCAAATGTTCTAGGGCCTTTAAAATAACACGCAACAGTCCTTCGCAGGTAACAAGAGCCTTTGGAAGGGGTTCTGAAAAGCATCACCGTGTTTCTCTCTTTAAAACATGCCATCTGTTGTCTCTGTAGTTTTATTTTATTTTTAAATATGACTGACAAGCCACTGAATCAACTTGCAGAGAATCCAAGGTTGAAATTGGGATTTATCTTCTGGCTGTTTCCTCAGCCCTGTAGCCTTTGAATTACAGTTTGATTTTCAGCCTGTAGGGACTTGCTACCGTGTGTGTCATAAATTCAGGGGGACCGGATTTAAAATTCCAGCTTACGGAGTAGTGGAGGCTGAACATGTGTCAGAGAGGATATGGCTGCTTTGAATCAAACCAGACAATTGTTATCAAGTCTAACAAACATAATTGAAGGACAGAGGTTTTTTTGTTTTGTTTTTTTTTAATAGAGGAAAGAAAGAAAGAATGACTTCACAGGCAAATCCAACTCATCCATAGACAGTTTTTCAAAGGAACTATGGCTGTCTTGAGCCAGCCCTTCCCTGGATATATAACTTCTTTATGTTCTCTCCGATGGGTGTTCAGGTCTGTTGTTTATTTAACCTAAATTGCATGATTCATTGGTGATCGTAAACATGTTGGAATAATATTACAGGTGCTCCCTTCCACTGCTGTATGGCATTTTGTATTGGTTTATCAGAGTAAGCACTTGTTGTTACTGTGTGTATTGGTTAAACACTATTGTGTAACAAACCATCCTAAAACTGAGTGGCTTAAAACAAGAACTTTTTCTTTAGCCTGCGGTTCTCTGGGTCAGCCCTTGAGGCCCGGCTCCTCGGAGTGCTTCTTCTGGGCATAGCTGTGCTTCATTGTGTATCTCTGGTCAGCTGCAGATTAGCTGGTTGGCTCTGCTTCCGGGGGCACTGCCTGTTGGCTGGGTTCCAGACACTCAGCTCTCCTCCACGTGGTCTCGCATTCCCACTGAGCTGGCCCTGGCTATTCGCATAGGCAGGATTCCAGAGGAGAGAACGAGAGCACACATTTCTAAGAAGGCCCAGGCTCAGAAGTGGCACGCCGTCCCTTCTGACACATCATGTTGGCCAAAGCAAGTCATAAGTCCAGACCAGTCCATACTCAGGAGGTAGGAACATAAGCTTAATCAGAGGAGCTGCAAAGTCACAGAAGAGGTGAGGATACAGGGGAAGGAAAACCGGGGTTATTTTTACATGCACTGTGCCACCCTGCATGTCTGACTGCCTCCGAACAGACAAGGGGCAGGGCTGCCGCTCTCCTGCCCAGCATCTCACACACAGTTGGCCAAGTAGTGGGTGCTTAAAGATGGAGGTTGAACAAACACATACATGTCACGTGTATGTCTCGTTATTGCTTTATTATTTGTAACCTCTAGCTGAATCTAAGTTTATCCTGAGATTTGGGAAGGCTTCAGAATACCTTTTTCCTTTGTCCAATGTATAAATAATTGGTTATGTAATATAAAAATAATTTTCTAATAGTAATTTGAAAGTTAAATGAAAAGACATTCCTTTGTTTCAAAAACTTGTAAGTCATCTCATGGTTGGAAATCTTTTTTTTGTTTTTGTTTTTGTGGCAGAGACAGAGTCAGAGAGAGGGACAGATAGGGGCAGACAGGGAGGGAGAGAGATTAGAAACATCAGTTCTTTGCTGCAGCTCCTTAGCTGTTCATTGATTGATTTCTCCTATGTGCCTTGACGGAGGGGGCTACATCAGACCAAGTGACCCCTTGCTCGAGCCAGCGACCTTGGGCTCAAGCTGGTGAGCCTTGCTCAAACCTGATGAGCCCGTGCTCAAGCTGGCAACCTCGGGGTCTCGAACCTGGGACCACCACATCTCAGTCCGACGCTCTATCCACTGCGCCACCGCCTGGTCAGGCTCATGGTTAGAAATCTTGATAAGGTTTGTTATACCTCAGCTTACCTGTGTCCGTTATACCCTGGGAAAAAAATTACCCAGTGTGTCTCTTCTTGTGCCAGATTCTAGGCCCTACATATTAAACTGTTTCGCAATCTGCATGGTACAAACTGTTTTTAATCAGCCCTCAGCTAATTCCCTGAATCTCTTGTTTTAATTTAGGAGTTTGTCTCTTTTTAGGAAAAACCCCAACAAAAACAAAACCCGTATCAGCACAAGCAACTTGGATAAACTTGGTTATGCTGTTCCAAGTCATGTTACAATAAATCTTTTTAACAGAGCTATAAGCCCAGTAAGGTCAGATGAGCTCGTCAGCCGGTTAGTCGTTCAGTTTGAGGATTTTTGTCCTGTGGGTGAGTCTCTGAAAACATGGACTGTTTTTGCCCTTTGGTAAAGACTGGTCTGCATTTTTGTCTGCTGGGAAAATGCCGTGACAAAATTCACAGAATTGAAAAACATGAGAATGCATAAGTATAATATAATACCCAAAGAAAAAAAAATAACGTCATTTTAAAAAAACTACCAATATAAGGCAGAATTTGTTGTATAAAAAAATACAAGATTAAAACAAGCATAGTTCTACCCTGGGAGAAAACCCCTTACTGACCCTGTTTTTCTATGCATATATGATATTGCTATTTTTGTTGTTTTTTCAAAAATAGAATTTTACCTTGCACACTGGTTTTAACCTGGTTTTTAAACTTTTTTTTTTGTATTTTTCTGAAGCTGGAAAGGGGGAGAGACAGTCAGACAGACTCCCGCATGCACCCGACTGGGATCCACCCGGCACGCCCACCAGGGGTGATGCTCTGCCCACCAGGGGGTGATGCTCTGCCCCTCTGGGGCGTCACTCTGTCGTGACCAGAGCCACTCTAGCGCCTGGGGCAGAGGCCAAGGAGCCATCCCCAGCGCCTGGGCCATCTTTGCTCCAATGGAGCCTTGGCTGCGGGAGGGGAAGAGAGAGACAGAGAGGAAGGAGAGGGGGAGGGGTGGAGAAGCAGATGGGCGCTTCTCCTGTGTGCCCCGGCCGGGAATCGAACCCGGGACTTCTGCATGCCAAGCCGATGCTCTACCACTGAGCCAACCGGCCAGGGCCTTAACCTTTTTAAAAACTAAATTTCTTGGGGTAATATTGCACCACCCAAAGTCACCCACCTTCTGTCACCATATAGTTGGCCCCTTCTGACCCCTCCCCCCCTTCATTCTCCCACCTTTTTGTCCTCTGGTAACCACCATACTGTTGTCTGTGTCTATGAGTTTGTGTTGCATATCTCACATATGAGTGAAAGCATAGTTTCGTAGCTTTTTCTCACTGACTGATTTCACTTAGCATAATATTCTCAAGGTCCATGTTGTTGCAAGTGCCAGTATTTCATCTTTTCTTATGGCTGAGTAGTATTCCACAGTATATATGTACCACATCTTTATCTAATCATCTACCAAAGAACACTTTGGTTGTTTCTGTGTCTTGGCCACCATGAATAGTGCCGCATGAACATGAGAGTGCATGTGTCTTTGTAAATAAATGTTTTAAACTTTTTTTTGTGTGTGTATTTTTCTTAAGCTGTAAACGGGGAGAGACAGTCAGACAGACTCCCGCATGCGCCCGACCGGGATCCACCCGGCACGCCCACCAGGGGCGATGCTCTGCCCACCAGGGGGCGATGCTCTGCCCCTCCGGAGTGTCGCTCTGCCGCGACCAGAGCCACTCTAGTGCCTGGGGCAGAGGCCAAGGAGCCATCCCCAGAGCCCGGGCCATCTTTGCTCCAATGGAGCCTTGGCTGCGGGAGGGGAAGAGAGAGACAGAGAGGAAGGAGAAGGGGAGGGGTAGAGAAGCAGATGGGCGCTTCTCCTGTGTGCCCTGGCCGGGAATCGAACCCGGGTCCCCCGCATGCCAGGCCGACGCTCTACCGCTGAGCCAACTGGCCAGGGCTGTTTTAAACTTTTTTGTGTAGTTATCCAGGAGAAGGATTTCTGGGTCATATGGTAATTCTTAATTTTTTTGAGGAAACACCATACTGTTTTCCATAGTGGCTCTACCAGTCTACATTCTCATCAGCAGTGAATGAGAGTTCCTTTTTCTCCACAACCTCTCCAACACTTGTTACTTGTTGATAACAGCCATTGTAACAGATGTGAGGTGGTATTTCATTGTTCTTTTCATTACAGTCCTCTAATAGCTAGTGAAATTGGGCATCTTATTCATATATCTGTTGGCCATCTGTATGTCTTCCTGGGAAAAGAGTCTGTTTAGGTCCTCTGCCCATTTTTTAATTGCATTATTTGTTTGTTAGGTGTTAAGTTATATGACTTCTTTATATATTTGGAATAGCAACCCCTCGTTGGAGCTGTTGTTTGCAAATAATCATCTCCCATTTGCTGGGTTGCCTTTTTGTTTTGTTGTTGGCTTCTTTTGCTATGTAGAAGCTTTTTCGTTTGATGTAGTCCCATTCATTTATTTTTGCCTTTATTTCCCTTGCCTTTGGGGTCAAATTCATAAATTGTTCTCTATGGCCAAGGTCCATGAGCTTAGTATCTAAGTTTTCTTCTATGTAATTTATTGTTTCAGATTTATTGTTTCTATTTATTCTGCCTATATTTAATTTGGTTGTTCACAATGGGTCCCATGCTTGATACCATTTTGGTCTACCAGCACCTGGGCCCCTGGTTAACCTATAAACACTGGTGCCCACCCTTTGGTTGGAGAGCAGAGATCACTACTCTGGGCTGAGAGGCTCTGCTCTAAAGTAGGACTCCCAAAGAGAACCCAGTTGATAATTTTAAGAATTAATGGCATGCCTGACCAGGTTGTGGCACAGTGGATAGAGCATCGAACTGGGACACGGAGGATCCAGATTCAAAACCCCGAGGTCACTTGCTTGAGCACAGGCTTATCTGGCTTGAGCACGGGTTCACCAGCTTCAGCACAGGGTCACTGGCTTGAGCATGGGATCATAGACATAACCGCATGGTCACTGGCTTGAGCCTAAAGGTTGTTGGCTTGAGCCCAAGATCACTGGCTTGGGCAAGGGGTCACTCAGTCTGCTGTAGCCCCCCAGTCAAGGCACATATGAGAAAGCAGTCACTGAACAACTAAGGTGCTGCAATGAACAATTGATGCTTCTCATCTCTCTCCCTTCCTGTCTGTCTGTCCCTATCTGACCCTCTCTCCGACTCTCTCTCTATGTCAAAAAAAAGAATTAATGGCCTTTTCTGGCCAGTTGGCTCAGCCTGATAGAATGTCAGCCTGATATGTGGATGTCCTGGGTTCAATTCCCAATCAGGGCACACAGGAGAGGTGACCATCTGCTTCTCTACTCTGTCCCCTTCTCTCTCTCTCTCTCTCTCTCTCTCTCTCTCTCTCTCTTTCTTTTCCTCCTGCAGCCATGGCTCAATTGGTTGGAGCTCATTGGCCCCAGGCGCTAAAAATAGCTTGATTGTGAGCTTGGCCCCAGATGGGCAAAGCATTGGCCCTAGATGGGTTGCCTGGTGGATTCTGGTCTGGGCACATACAGGAGTCTGTCTCCCTTCCTCTCCCTTGGAAAAGAAGAAGAAAAGAAAAAAGTAATGGCCTTCTTAGAAGTGGCCTGTCATTACCAAGATGTTTTTTTGTTGTTGTTGTTGTTGTTTTTTGTTTTTTATTGTTTGGGGAAAAGAACCTTCTGTCTTTTTAGGAACCATATAGCAGTCTCAGCCATAGGCTTATAGGTTGTGGTCCCCCTATCGGAATGGCCAGTGTCTGCTGTGTTGACACAGCATCACCCTGGCAACATAACCATTGGATGTACCATAGTGATGCCCTATTTAAGGGGATTTCCAGCTGAGCAATGACCATTTTTTGTAGAGGACAAAAAGCATATAAAACGAACATGTGATGTGGTTAGCCAGCAAGGTTCAGCGGTATAAAGTAATAAAGTTGATTTTCATGTAAAAAGCAGTTTCATTGCTTACAGCTAGAATGTATGCACAATTTTGGCCTTCATCATATTTTGCTTTTCCACTTTTGTAGCTTTCAAAGAACATGGAGTCTGAAGTGAGAAGACCAGGGTCTGAATCCTAGCTAGGCACTTGCTAGCTTTGTGGCATTGGAGATGCATTTTTAATTCTTAGTGTCTCTCTTTTCTCATTTGGGAAAATGGAGATAATGATACCACCTACCTCATAATGTTGTTGAGGAGATAAAATGAGTTCCTATAAAGCATATAGAGTAAGGCCTGGCACATACTACATGGTATATGTGCTTAGTGATTGTTTGTATTATCATTAACTCATAATGACTTTTGCACAAAGCGATGTAACATTCGTTATAATCTTAGTATTCTTTGTTGTAATGTTCTTTTAGCAATTCCTGTCTCTTTAGTACCAAACTGAACTGCCTCTTTCCTTCGAGACTCAGCTTAAAACCAACCACCCTATGGGACCTCCCCTCATTACCCTAATAAAAGGGTTGGCAAATTGTTTCTATAAAGAGCCAAATAACTGTTTTGGGCTGTGAAGGTCACATAATCTCTGCTGCAACTACTCAACCTTGCCCTTTCAGCCTGAAAGGAGCCATAGACAAGATGTAAAAGAATGGGCATGGGTATGTTCCAATAAAACTTTATTTATAAATGCAAGCAGTAGGTTACTTTTGGCCCCTGAGCCTAGTTTCCTGGCCTCTGCTGAAGTATATATGGTGGTCTGTAATTTTTTATGATTTTCTAAAACTCAGAACTGAAAGTCCAAAGCACTCATGCCAAAGGTGGCGGGCCAGCTGGTTCTGGTGGACCACAGGCTTGGGACCGCTGCCCCTTCTCCCCACTTGTTAAGAAGGGTTGCCTAACAAGAGTTGATGTCTATTTGCCCAGGGCTCCATGGCAGGGACTTCAAGACCACTCTCCCCTTTACCTCTGTGTTCTCACTCAGTTCCTGCTTTCTTATCTCCCAAGATCAGAGAAATTAGTAAGTTTTTTTTTTTTTATAAGTGAGCTACTTGCGAAAGCATCTGGCATCTTACTTTGGAGTGGTTTCAGGCGTGTATTCTATGAGCTGCTGTATAAATTAGCTTTTCCTGCTTAACAAATAACCCACATGCTTGTTGGCTTAAAATAATAGACATTTATCATTTGTTATAATTCTGTGTATGTCTTTGTGTCTGGCTGGTTTGGCTTGGGCCAGGAGATCTAGGATGACCTCATTCACCTGACTGGGGCTTTGGCAGGAAGACTGTATCTTCTTCCCAAGTTGTTGTTCCTCATCCCCTAGTCGAGCGTGAACCTGTTCACATGGTGGCGGATGGGTTCCCGTCAGTATGAGAAGATGCCACCAATATGCAAAGCCCTACTTGCATCACATTTGCTCATATCCTATTGGCCAAACCAGTTGTGCGGTTAAGTCTAGATTCAGTGGGTAGAGAAATAGACTGCATCGCTTAAAAGGAAAAGTGGCAAGGTCACCCTGTAAAAGGGCAAGGATACCAGAGCTGGCCTTTGATTGTTCCTTGGTTTCACGGGTAAATCTCTCCAGACAGCTATACTCCCCACTCCATCATCCTTCAGCTTATGTTTACTAAGCACCTACTAAGTTTCAGGACCTGTGCCAGGTACTGGAGATACAACTGCGAACACGATGGACAAGTTCCTCCTGGAACGTACTGTCTTGTGCAAGAGGTCCAATGATGAACAATTCGGAGTTGGGAGGAAATGAACAGGACGGGCAGGCGATCTGAGGGAACCGGATTCAATAGGGCGTCAGGTGAGCTCTCTTGGCTGAGAAGGAACTAGCTGTGTGAGCGATAGGGGAAAGCATTTTAGGTCAGAAACCGAACACTGGATTCTAGGGCCATTTCTTCCACTCTGGCCTGGGCCCATTAACGTGTCTGGGCCTCAGCAAATCTGCAAAATGAAAGAAAATCCTCCAATTGGAACCCATGCTAGGCCAAGTGTAAACACTACAACAGGGAACCCAACCACTGAACTGATTTCTTATTAGCGATAGCTCATGTGGCCTGGGAGTCCCTTGTGTTTGCAAGTCTGGTGGGAAGGAAACACTGCCTGTGCTGGATACCTACTCTAACCCAGGCTTTTGGGCATTTTCTACCCATATTTTATTTAATTCTAACAGCAGCCCTGCAGGGGTAGGGTGGATAGGCTTTATAATCCGCCATTTTATAAAGGAGGAAACTGAGGTTCAGAGAAGTTAGGAAACTTGGGACAAGGTAACACAGCCTGTCTTTGCTAGGGCTAGGACCGAAATGCTATGCCTGTTGGAAAACACCCATTGCTTCAACCACTTCCAAACAGAAGGCAGGGAGCTGTACAGTGGTGGGATTCAGCTGGTTCGCACTGGTTCGGCAGAACGGATACCTAATTTTTTGTTGAGTTAGTGAATGGCGTTTGTGATCAGGGTCCTGTCTAAGGTGGGCGCCTGAGCAGCCACCCAGTGTGGAAATAACAAATTTACACTCCTTACTCTTTTTTAACCTTTATCATCAGCACAACAGTGGATTCTAAGCACCCGTAAGTCATGTTCATTCTGTCCATAGGATAAAAAAGAAAATTGGAAGTGAGGATGCCAATCAAGAAGCAATATGGAAATACCTTAAATAACAGTTTTGTTTTTTTTGTCAGGTATTATTTAATATTTTTTATTAATATTTTAAAACTCTTATTATCTAGTTTTGTGTACCTCTTTTATTATTCTTATTTAAGTATTAAATGCATGAGATAATAAACTATGTTTTGGTATATATTTTTTTATACTTAAAATGGTCATTAGAACAGAGAACCAGTTATTAAATTATTTGAATGCCACCCCTGGAGCTGTGGTGTGATATGTATGGTCTAGATTGGGGTTTCATGGGGCAAAAAGTTAAAAACAAAAATAGGGGGGGAGCATACTTAAAAGAAAAACAACCCTATTGTTTTGATCATTTCATAAAAGAGATGGCATTTTTTACAACAAAACGTAAAAAAAACCTAATAATAAAAGGAAGAGCTCTCAAGTCACTCTTTTCCTAAGAAGGGACAGTTAACAGATAGGACCCACCCATTGGCACGCTCCCAACTGGTGCTTTGTCCTTGTTCTCTCTGCTTCGCCACTGATGGGTGGAAACTTCCCATCCATAAGCCAGCATTTGGGAGCCACTGTCCAGCCCACATGTAGAGCCCCCCCGGGGGGGGGGGGGAGGAGGCCGGGTGCAGCCATGATGGTGTGCCTTCTCCACTAGGGCGCAGAGGAAATGCTTGCTCAAGGTCACGTTGGTAGCCTACTATTTAAAGCAGCCTTTAAGAGTTTAAACTGCACTAGCCCCCTCAGTCCCTTAGGGCTAATTTTGTCCATTTTCTCATCTGCCTTTGTTTTCCTCGCCTCTGAAGAAGGGAGCCCTCATCCCCATGACAGTGTGCGGCTGCTGGACAGTTGTTTTCCTGGCAGACGGCAAATAGTGTGTGGTCAGGCACAAAAAGTTTTGCAATCGTGAAGATGGATGTCTGTACTTAATTTTAGAACTTCTGTTAAATACTATAAGTGTGCTTAGTGACTTTATTTGACCAAGGCCATTTCGAATGGCGTTTTGTTGTTGTTATTTTTCATTGGCATGGATCAACATGGACACTGTGCTCTGTTTGGAGAACTTTTTTGGGCTTTGCCCACCCTGAGAGCTGCCCTGTTTAGGGGTTTGCTGCAGACTTGGGCCCCGAGAACAATATAACATACTAAAGGCAGTAATAAAAACAGGACAGCATCGGCATGCTGTAGTAGCTAAAACTGAATTATGAAGCCTGCCATCAAGTTCATTATTATAGTCCTTGAACTAAAGTAGTAGGTCCCCGTATAGACACAAAGAGCTATTCTCCTTATTAAAATCGACCAACAATGGAGAATTTATTTATCCTCACATTTATCAGACATTTATTAAATACCTTCTTTAAGACAGGCTCCAGGTGGAGGAGTTCAAGTTGGTTCGTTTAGTTTTGAAGACATAGGGATATTTTATTGCTTAAATTTTAAATCTCTAAATTTAAAGGAGAAAACTTTCCGAGCTGTGACCCATGGTCAGGTCTGAGTAGACCGTGCTTCGGCTCGTCCCTGTGGTCAGGTCTCACAGCCTCTCTCCCGCTCACACTCAGGGCACATCTTCTTGTGAAGCGAATATGCAAGTGAACTTTGGTATTGCATTTTAATTTGTGGCTGCATTGACTTATAGAGGGTTTGTGATGATACCTTCATGGAAACTTCTGTGAAATTTTCTAAACAGGACAAAGCCTTTGGTGACCAAAGTCCGGCTCATTATCTTAGTCATTTCTGCCTTCCGCCTCAGTTAACCCTTCACTGCAAAAGATTTGTTCTCTTTAAAGTTGTCTTTAAAGCAAACGATTAAGGACCAGCAACGGGAACGATATATCCAAGGATGTTGTGCGATCTTAGAGATTTAAAGAAAATAAAAATCTCAGCATCTAATAACATTATACGGAGTGAAATAAGTAAATCAGAAAAAAAACTAAGAACTATATGAACCAATGCATAGATGGGACATAAAAATGAGACTCAGAGACATGGACAAGAATGTGATGGTAACAGGGAGTGGGGTGGAGGGGTGGAGAAGGGGCGAGGAAGGAGAGGGAGGGAGAGGGGGGAGGGTAGGGGCACACAAAGAAAACCAGATAGAAGGTGACAGAGGACGATTTGACTTTGAGTGAGGGGTATGCAGCATAATCAAAGGTCAAAATAATCTGGAGATGTTTTCTCAGAACATATGTACCCTGATTTATCAATGTCACTGCATTAAAATTAATAAAAATAAGATAAAAAAAATCTCAGCATCTAGAGTTTACTTCCAGATCTAGTCACATCAGAACAGCTGAGAGGACAATCTGGCTTTTCCTAATAATAGTTCCTACCTGAGCAGAAAACTTATTTTCTTCTGGGTAAATGATGTTTCAAATTGAGGAATCATTTTGGACTGAAAAGACAGGAAAATCTGTCTTTTTTTTTTTTTTTTCTTTGTGGCGCATAAATAAACAGGAAGTGGGAGTGAATTCTGAATTAGCCTGCAACCCTGTATTTTTTGTGTGTGTTGGCTGAGTGATCGTTTGTTTAAATTGGTGGTTTTAAGTGGTTTATAAATCTTTTAATAGTTAGAAGTTTATAAATGCTTATTTAAATGCTCAGTTTGTTGTTTTAAAATATCAAGAACACTTTTATTGGCTGTTTTTGTTTAATCAAGCAAACTAAAGGTCTGTAATTTTTGGTAAAGGTTTTACCTTTGATGTACAGTAGAGAAATAATTTCCAATATTCATATTTACCCTGCTGTTTGGAAAATGACTCACCCCTCCCCCTCAACAAAGTTTCAAGTCTATTTCACAAAGTTTTGGTCAATTTTTTTTTAAAAATCACCAAAAATCAACACTGTTTTCTGATTTAAGGCAAATGAAGAGCAAAATAAGTTGCTTTTAGCAAATTCCTAGGGACCCTGACCAATATCTAAAAATGGATTGTGGTGTAATATATTACAAGTTACACCAAACAAAAACAAAAAAATGTATTTTCATCAGAGAAAGAAGAGTGTACTTTTGGGGTTTACTGAGAGTGAGAGAAATTATAAATGAAAATTGTTTCTGTTTAAATCAAATTTACATTGTCATTGGTAATGATTTAGTTACTTTCGGGAAATGAGTATTTCAGCCTTCTCTCTTCCTAAACCTTTTACTAGAGAGGTTAAATAGAGAGCTTTCAATTCTATATATCTTTTTTGGGGGTGAACTCTTGGAAAGAAGTATTAAGAAGCAGAATTGTCTGGGAAGACCCTCCTGTTGTATTGGCCCCTGCACTTTTCCCTTCATGAGGACACGGCTATGAGCCCCCTGTCCTCCTAGTCTGTGTGATCGCCTCTCTTCCCACCCACGTAACTGTATACAGCCATAGAAACAATAAGCGTTGCTTACATTTCTATTGCCTCTTAGCGTTGCTAAAGTACTTTCACATACAGAATTAAAGTAGGCTGAGCTTAGCCACAGTGCAAAAAAAAAGAACACTCCAAAATGTGCAATAGTTCCTACAGAATTTCTATCTCACATCACAGTTCAAGACGTGTGTTCCCTGTTGGTATTTCACAGAGTGATTAGGAAGTCGGGCTTCTTCCAACGTTACACCTTGACATCTTCTAGGCTAGGTCCTTAGCATCATCGGGAATAGAAAAGAAGGCATGGAGGAGGTAGCATACTTGCTTCTTAAGGCTCAGGGTCTGGTCAGGCGTCCCCAAACTACGGCCCGTGGGCCACATGAGGCCCCTTGAGGCCATTTATCCAGCCCCTGCCGCACTTCCAGAAGGGGCATCTCTTTCGTTGGTTTTCAGTGAGAGGAACACTGTATGTGGTGACCCTCCAACGGTCTGAGGGACAGTGAACTGGCCCCCTGTGTAAAAAGTTTGGGGACCCCTGGACAGACATCATTGGCAACAGCTGCTTACAGGACCAAACCCATGCAAGTTGCTATCTAGTCATGTACCCAGATACAGACCTAGTATTATAGAAAGAAAGAATGAATTCGGTAAAGAGCTAACAGTTTCTGCCTTAGATTTTGTATTTGATCCTCCTCATAACAATTAAGAAGTAGGTAGAATCAGTTTTTTTCCCCCTCTGTTTCCTAGATGAGGAAACTAAAACATAGTTTATGGACTAAAATTTACCCTCCAGGCCCTGATTTATAATCTCATTCTGTTACTGAAATGGTTATTGTGGAAACTAACTTGGATGCATTTCTGCACTTAATTCTTCCTGAATCGTATCAAACTGTCTTTTCGAAGTCTATGATTCTAAACATCTTTGTATTCCTCGTAAGTTCTGTTTGGCATTTTGAGAGACTGGGAAAGCCTTTCGCAGTAGAATGAGACCTTTATCAGGGGTTAGATTCCAGTGACAGCTCACAAAGCAAACATCACATGGAGCCAGAATGACCCCAGAAACTTCCTTTAGCAAGCAAACAGTTGGAGACTGACATATGTCTCTTATTAAAACCTACAAAGCCACTCCTTCCTCCAGCTTTGGAGACAGACTGGTGTCCCTTTCTCTGCACCACCAGATGCAATCGTTGCTTTCCATTTTGCTGTTGTACAAAAGTGTGTGTCTTTATGCACAAGAATGAAGCCCAATACACACAGCTTCAGTCCTGAAAAACCACACATCTTGCGAGATATTTCTGTGCTTCTCTCTTACCATAATAGTTTCTTGGGGATTGGAATTTCTCTGGTTCCTTTGATGAGCTGCATCTTTTTGTTGTTGGTCAGTATTTTTCCGCTTGAGAAAGGCAGCTAGATGTGTCATACGGGTAAGCCATGCCAGGATGGGGAAAATTTTGTTTTGTGGACCCTAGAACTCATCCCTGGAAGAAAAAAAAAAAAACCTAGAGAGGAAAATAAAAATCTGTGTGCATCTCCCGCCTGTACAATGCTGGCATTGTCTGGGGCGAAGGGGGGGACCCTGGGGGGTTGGCAGCCCAGCCCCATTAGAGCCTTGTTTCTTGTTCCATATTGAAAAGATGACATTCCTTTGCTAGCAACGTCCTGCCCGGGTTTCTGGCACCCGTTCTGTGGCCGGCGCTGTCGCCTGGGGCATTTTTGTTTGGGTTGGTTTTGTTTTATTTCAAAGCAGCAATGTGCAGTCTGCTTAAGCGTACAAGGTAGAACTGTTTTTATAAAGTTTGTCATCCAACTTGTCAGTACAGTCAAGGTGGCCCATTTGCCAGGGCGTCTGCTTCCTCTTCACGGGTGTCAGAATGTGAGAAGCATGCCCAATAAATTTTAACTTATTAACTTGTTCTCAAGTGTTCCAGAGGCCGCTCTTGAGTTTGAACATGGGCACCCACCTCCCTCCCAGGATTTCACGTAATGCTTCA
Source organism: Saccopteryx leptura (assembly GCF_036850995.1). Lineage (NCBI taxonomy): Eukaryota > Metazoa > Chordata > Mammalia > Chiroptera > Emballonuridae > Saccopteryx > Saccopteryx leptura. Next base: position 24,916,785 of record NC_089512.1, on the reverse strand, counting down.
TTTATAACACAGATGGGTGGATCTGAAAAGTAAATATTCCAATACAGGAAAGCAAAAATCTTCAGTGACCCTCTTAGTTCTGCTTCTAAAGAGGTTTTTTTTTTTTTTCTGTGCCTGGAAAAACAAAGTCCATATTTATATCGGGTGCAGCTCCGAACGGGTGCTTGTAAAATAGATATACGTCTGAGGTTCCTGTGAGCCTTAACAGAACGAGTGGTAGAAAACGCTAAGGTGGGTTGGTAAAGCAGGGGAAGGCTTGGCGTTTTGTAAAGGATTTTCATGGTTAAACGAATTTGGAGAAATTGGAATGATCAAGCAATGCTAGTTCTCCTCTCTGCTTTTGGATCTGAAAATAGCAGCGTGCTAAGTATACAACACCACCATTCATAAGGGCCTGGAAAGTCCCCCACATCAGGAAAATTATCCTTATTACTCAAACCCAGCACTGATCATCTGACTGCTCCGCAGGGAAATGAGAATCTTAGATTGGCTCTTACTTCTATATGTTGGATTCAAATTGTCGATGAGTGAGACTGTATCTGAGGACCTAGGGGGCATGGCCATCCCCTTAGCCCAGAAATACTTTTGAAAGTTGATGATGTCAGGCCCTGACCGGTTGGCTCAGTGGTAGAGCGTCGACCTGGCGTGCAGAAGTCCCGGGTTCGATTCCCGACCAGGGCACACAGGAGAAGCACCCATTTGCTTCTTTACCCCTCCCCCTCTCCTTCCTCTCTGTCTCTCTCTTCCCCTCCCACAGCGAGGCTCCAATGGAGCAAAGATGGCCCCAGCGCTGAGGATGGCTCCTTGACCTCTGCCCCAGGTGCTAGAGTGGCTCTGGTCGCAAAAGTGTGACGCCCGGGAGGGGCAGAGCATCGCCCCCTGGTGGGCAGAGCGTCGCCCCCTGGTGGGCGTGCTGGGTGGATCCCGGTCGGGCGCATGCGGGAGTCTGACTGTCTCTCCCCGCCTTTTCAGAAAAATACCAAAAAAAAAAAAAAAAAGTTGATGATGTCATTTATGTTACTCCTCATTAACAGAAAGAATTAGTTACGGAATGATAAAATTTGGTTGGGGGGGGAGGGGGGCACTGTTTCTTAATATTTATCAGTACCCTGAGTCATGTCCTGCTGCGTAAGATGCTTCTTCAATGTTCGTACCCTAAATTAGCGAATTTATAGACCCAGTACTCGGTAATATCTTTTGATGGCATCTTTTCCACTTGAATGCATAATGTACCATGTTTATGGTTTCATCAGAAACATTATGCTAAAATGCTTGAATAGCTTTCAGAATGTTTGTTGTGATGAATTGTGATAGGAGAAGGCTGAAGTGTACCAGTCCAATGCCAGAGATTATGGAAGAGGGTGTTACAACGTTGAGTTCGCTAATTCTGGTATTTCTCCAAAATGGAATTAAATGTAAAATTCCTCATCCAATATTATATTTTGGTCTTAGATCCTTATTTCCTGCTTTAAGACTTAGTTGGGAAAAAAAATGTTCTATTTAAATGATTATTTGGTACTAATCCTTGCCTGTTGACCAAAAATTTGAGTCTCGGGCACTCATCATAAATACAGATTAGGAATTTACTTAGTAAATATTCATGGCAGATAGCATCTGCACAACATTCTGAATTACATAGCCAAACCTAAATGAGTCTATTTGTCACCACCTATATTTGGTTTTAAACCCAAACTCATAATGAAACATTGTTTTTTGTTATTTGTTTTTGCTATACCTCTGATGGGATGTTCGTTGTGAGAGACTACACAAGATTGTACCGTGGACCTGGTAATACAAGAAACCTAAAAAAGTATTTTGAATTAGTGAGTCTAGATCAGCTATTCCTTTACTATTTGATTCTATATCGTCCATCTTCTATGAGCTCCAGGCCTCAGAAATAGTATTCCTGCTTTCTACTATGGATACTAATAGCAGTTTAAGAGCATTGGACGAGCAAAGAGGATAGTGACCTGCAAGAACTAGTCTTGGCCTGTGTTACGTCAAAGCTGGTGGGCAACTGTCAGTCGCTCTAGGCTTGTGGTGGAAATGGAAGACACTTTTACATTTATGTCTAAGTAGTTTACTATTTAGTGTTTTAATATATTTAAAAATGTGGAAATTCCTACGAGGACCTGTAAAACAATATAAATTGGATAGAGAAAATGATCTAGATAATTTTATAAACTTGATCTCTTTATAACCCTCGCTGCTTTTCTTCAAGCCTTCTGGGATCAGAGGCCCAGGTGGAGCGGGTAACCCTTTGGTGGCAGGGACACATGCCACCTCTCTTCTCCCGTTAAGAAGGCCCACTCCTTGTTGGAGCCTCTGTTACTTCCATTCACAATTCCTTGACATTCAAAACCATTTTTAGATTGAATAGAGAAATGCCATGATATGTTGAGCGGAGAAATGCAACCATACCATGGGTCTAGAAGGAGAATGGATGATAGTGATAACTATCTCTGGTGTTTAACCCCCTCTGCTCCAAGAATCACCATGGATTGCTTCCTTTTCCATATTTATGTGATTATCAGTTCAGCTGTCTCATACATACGGTTGTCTTCACATGCTGTGGAAGGAGAATGCTCTTTCCTTCAATATCAAACCCTATTGGTTTCTATAAACCCCTTGGGTAAAAACACTTATTTGTCTGTGTCTCCTATTTTTTATACTATTCTTCTCTGCCAGATTTTATTTTATTTTTTTACAAGTTCCTTTAGCACAGTTCACAGAATAGATTCAGGAAAAACTCTTATGTTCCACCCAAAATTTCCTCTCTCTGAATTTGGTCATAACATATCTCTAATTTTATTTTTTTTTAATAATCTTCCCTACCTCTCGAGGGAAATCCCCAAGAAGTTCAAGGACAGTTTCTAGCCCTGTCTCGATGTGAGAGACCCAGTCCAAGGTCAGCAAGATGTCCTTTTCTGTATGACCAGCATTTCTCCAATGTGGCTTCATCGTCTTCATTGAAATAAGAGGGCTGGCAGCCACCCTGATGTGCCAGGGTTCTTTAGTGGGACTTCCTTTGTAAATACTTACTGCTATTTGACATTATTTTACTAATGGTATATATATTCGCTGGTTTGTCTCCCTCCCACTAGTATATAAACACTATGAGAATTGAGGCTTTATAAGTCTTGTTTCTTGTTCTGGATTTCCAGCGCCTACAACAAAACTTGGCATGACATGGGCACTCAATAAATGTTTGTTGAAGGAATAGATAATAGATAACGGGTGGAAAAGATAGGAAGACGGTTAAACAGGATTAGAGCACCTGTGTGCCCAGTGATAATGTTGGGTCCGAGGTATCACAGGGCAGAGGCGAAGGGGCAGATTGAGAAGAACGTAGGTAGGACAATGTTAGCTGAAAATGTCTTAGGCTGGAAAGGAAGGATAACTATTTCAATAGACATCATTATTCACGGCATTTTTATTTTTAGGCGGTGAGTTCTCTCTCCTCTGAGCCTACAGAGGTACGCAGGGTGTTCACCCCTCTGTCGTGCTGTCTCTCCCCCGCTACCCATTGCCACACTGTTCTTGGGTGTGGAATAGATGACGCAAGAATGACATTTGGGCTCGGTTTGCTACCTGATGAGATGGCTTGCTGGTGTCTGCCAAGGGTGACTTTTCTTATAAATTATTAAGATCACTTCTTAGCCTCTAGTTGAACTGGTTTTGAATTTCAAATATTGGTCTTTCCCCATTTGTCATATACACCAGTGAAATAACAGATGCCTTCTTTTCATGTGAAATGATAAATCCTATAATTACTAACAAGTACAGGGTATATACTGCAGTTTACTACGAGTTCATGAATACAATATCTTCTTGCTTTTTATTATAACTCTATTATGGAATAGGTAGGACAGAGAGAGGGGAATCCCTTCTTCCTTAAGGTTTATTTTCTAATTTAAATGTATGAAATGGGAATTATAGGGTTAAAATGACCCTCACTCATCCATACAGTGTGATCCAGCTGCCATTACTGCATAACAAACCATTGCAAATCTTAGAACTATAAAGTGTCTTTTTTTTTCCCTCACAGATTCTGTGGGTCAGGAATTTAGATGGGGACAGTAGAGATGGCTTATCTGTGCTCTATGCTGTCTGGGGCCTCCCTGAGAAGATTCATCATCTGGCAGTGTCTCGATATCCGCGAAGTGTAATCATTTGGAGCTGTCTTAAGTTATGCACCTGGTAGTTGATATTGCCTATTGATCAGAGCACCTACATGTAGCTTCTCGAAATAGCTTGGGCTTCCTCACAAAATGGCAGTTCAGAGTTATCAAACTTATTAGATGGTGGTTCAAAGGTCCGAAAGCTAAGCTTGCAGAAGACAAAGTGTTGGCCTCATGGCCTCTTACTTCATTGGAAGTTCCCTCGTGCCCCTTCTGTCAAATTCTATTGATTAAAGCAATCACAAAGCCACCTGGATTCAAGTGGAAGGAACATAGAACCTTTTCTCTTTGGGATAGAGCCAGAGCCACTTTAGAAGAGCGTCTGTAAGAGGGAGATAATGTGGTGGCCATCTTTGGAAAATCCAGTCTGCTTCACACTGGGTTTTGTTTTGCACCAGAGGCTCTTCAGTGAGCTGCCAGATGAAGTGGCTTGCCCATAGGAGTCTACTGTAGGGAAAAAATATGCATCTTTATACAATAGGAAGACTCACGGCTCACTTTTAAAAACAAGTGAGAACTCAGGGTGACTGAAGGAACCATGGCTTCCCACCACTATTCTTGCCCTGCTTTAGGGCATACACTCACTAAATTAAATGGTGCGGGGTGGGGAGGGGGAGCATGGCCAGTTGGCTCTGTGTAAAGCATCAGCTCAGCATGTGGAAGTCCTGGGTTTGAGTTCCAGCCAGGGCACACAGGAGAAGCGCCCATTTGCGTCTCCACCCTTCCCCCTCTCCTTTCTCTCTGTCTCTCTCTTCCCCTCCCACAACCAAGGCTCCATTGGAGCAAAATTGGCCTGGGCGCTGAGGATGGCTCCATGGCCTCTGCCTCAGGCACTAGAATGGCTCTGGTTGCAATGGAGCAACACCCCAGATGGGCAGAGCATCGCCCCCTGCTGGGTATGCTGGGTGGATCTCAATTGGGTGGATCTCAGTTGGGCGCATGTGGAAGTCTGTCTGTCCACCTCCCCACTTCTCACTTCAGAACAATAAAAAAGTACAAAAAATACATGGTGGGGCTGTGGCATTTGGCTACCACCCACATTTAAGCTGCTGTGAGTGGGTTCTTGCTTCATAGGTAACTTAAAAATTGAAATACACTTAATGTGTACATAATTTCTCTGACAACAGAGAAGGAAGAGGTAAACTAGAAGACTCAAGTGAGACACAGTTCTGTCAGCTTCATTGAACCCGACTGCCAGCTGATCTCCTTTGGAATGAGCCTCAAGTTCAGGCCCCCTGCCTTCCCCTGGCTTGTATCGAATCATATGATTTTTATCTTACTCATTCTAGGCCACAGAGTAAAGTTTAAGTTTTACAAAATGTGGGTTCTAATGTGAGATGTTCTCTTCCCTGTGCTTCGCTGAGCTGCCTGCCAAGATAGTTACTCTTTTGGGCACGCTATTCCTGTGCATGGTCAGGGTTCTGAACTTGCACGGACTTTGATGGAAATTCTCTTCAGCCTCAGTTTGGAAGTTGTCTAGGGACCCTTAATTACACCCGCTGGCAAAAGAGAAAGAGCACTTGAAACATGCCTAAATTCTGTACATATTTCCGAGGCTGGGCTGCTTAAAACATGCTGTCTGTCTTCCTTTTCTTCTCTTTGAACTTGGACGTGCATTTTTATAAAGTACACCATGTCAAGGGAAGGGTAGTGAGAAAATATGCAGGGTATTTACTTAACAATTACTCAGTTGATCCATCGGGGTATGTTCATTGGTTTCGATGTGGTATACTGTTTTATGAAATGAGAGATGTTTTATTGTATTTTAGATGACTGCTTTGAAAAACCTCAACCCGGCCATGCAATCCATGCCCTTCTCTGATTATATATTTTATTTTCCTTTTCTTACATTTCAAATTAGATTAGCACCCCACAAGCTATTTATTTATTCATTCATTCATTTATTGTTGGCTTTATTGGGGTGACATTAATTAACAAAATGCTATAGGTCTCAGGTGTATAATGCTGTAATCCATCAAATGTGTACTGCAGGGGTCCCCAAACTACGGCCCGCGGGCCACATGTGGCCCCCTGAGGCCATTTCTGGAAGGGGCACCTCTTTCATTGGTGGTCAGTGAGAGGAGCATAGTTCCCATTAAAATATTGGTCAGTTTGTTTATTTAAATTTACTTGTTCTTTATTTTAAATATTGTATTTGTTCCCATTTTGTTTTTTTTACTTTAAAATAAGATATGTGCAGTGTGCATAGGGATTTGTTCCTAGTTTTTTTTTTATAGTCCGGCTCTCCAACAGTGAACTGGCCCCATGTGTAAAAAGTTTGGGGATCCCTGGTGTCCTGTGCGCTCACCACCCCACGCCGCGTCTCCTGCCGTCGCCGTTTGTCCCCCCGACTTTCTTTTCTGCCTCGCACCCCCCCCCCCTTTCCCTCTGGTCATCACCATGGTGTTGTGTGCGTCTATGAGGTTGTTTTGTTTTGTTTTGTCTGATTCTTTCACCAATTTTAACCAGCCATTAAGTCATTCCTATTTAAAATTTAAACACAGAACTAAGTAAAATGGGCTGAATTTTGTTTGTCCTTATTACAAAAAATAATTATTTGCAGTAATGACTTTTTTTTTCCTTAACAAAGACAGAGTCAGAGAGAGGGATAGACAGGGACAGACAGACAGGAACGGAGAGATGAGAAGCATCAATCATTAGTTTTTCGTTGCGCATTGTGACACAGTTTTTCATTGATTGCTATCTCATATGTGCCTTGACCGCGGGCCTTCAGCAGACCGAGTAACCCCTTGCTCAAGCCAGCAACCTTGGGTCCAAGCTGGTGAGCTTTTGCTCAAACCAGATGAGCCCACGCTCAAGCTGGCAACCTCGGGGTCTCAAACCTGGGTCCTCGGCATCCCAGTCCGACGCTCTATCCACTGCGCCACCGCCTGGTCAGGCATTGACTTTTTTAAAGTATTGAATTCTGTGGATTTTAAGGGGATCTATAGAACGAGGGCAGTGGTTTTTGTTTTGTTTTGTTTTGTTTTGTTACTTGGTTAGGCAGAGTTGTGAGATCTCAGAGGTCTTCAGCTCTTTTACTGGTCTCAAACATTTCATTGGATTACCACCTACCAAGCCTCCACTGTCTATTATAAAGGAGTCTGGATTATCACTGATCACTAAATCCACAGGCCATACTAATCCCACTGGCTGTTTCAGCCCCTCCCTTACTAGGTGTTTTGACTAACAGCCACATGGAGTAAAAGAGACTGATCTGACTTCCTCTTGCTGCTCCTATTCGTGCATTACTTGCAGTACATGTTACCCGGAAGCTGGGAAAGACCTTGACTGACCTACAAACTGAGCATCCCTCCAGAGGAACAGAAGATTGGTTGTATTTCTTTGGGAAAGAGGGATTTGTATACTTCACTGTGGCTCAGTCTTGGTGAAATGGAATATTGAAATGGTGTGGTTCCTGCTTCTCCTGTTATTGGTTGGCAACCCCTCAGCCTGAGCTAGTGATTTTTATTACACTGGGAACTGGGTGTCCTCGGTTCAAATCTGGGCTCCCCTACTTTCTTAGACAAGGCACTGAAACCTAGTTTTGGCCTTTTGTAGAATGGGGAGAAAAACTCCTCCGAGCTTTAGAATTATTTTTGAGAAGCCCTGTAAAGTACACCCAGTATTTCTTTAGTGAGAAAAGCACTGATCTAGCACTTAGTGTGCCATGCACAGATTTTAACTCAGGTAAGCCTCACTCCAGCTCTGTGGAGGAGGTACTGTTACTGCTACCTTTTCCAGGAGAAGGTGGAGGACCGGGGCCAAGTCTGTGGGCCCTGCTCCCTCCGCTTTCTCTGTTCCTTTGTAATGTGGTTCTCCACCTGTGAAGGAAGTCAGGTCAGTGTCAGATAATTACTAAGGTCACTTACACTCATCTTTAACATCTGATTCATTACTTCATTTTGGCCATGTTTTGTATAATTCTAAAGGTAAAAGGCACTCCATATTTCTTTTTTATTTCTAAATAAAATTTTTGACAAAATTAAAATTATTACTTTTTTAAAAAAGTCTCCATGAAGAAAATTTTAAGCCTGAATGGTTTTTTATTTTATTTAAAAAATTAAATTAAACAGGGTGACATTGATCAATAAGAGCACATGGGTTTCAGGTGAACATTTCTATAGCATTTGAACTGTTGATTATGTTGTATACCCATCACCCAAAGTCAAATCATTTTCTGTCATCTTATATTTGTCCCTCGTTACTCCTTTCCCCCCACTCCCTCCCCCACGTCTCCTTCCCCCTGGTAACCACTTCACTATAATCTATGAGTCTCAGTTTTCTGTCCTACCTATGTGTGAAATCATACAGTTCTTAGCTTTTTCTAATTTACTTACTTCACTCAGTAAAACGTTCTCAAGGTTCATCACTCCATATTTCATTCCATTTAATTGAGTTCTGGGCTAAGTCTGAGAATGTGCATTTCTAAAAGCTCCGAGGTAACGCGGGGTGCTGGTTTAGGGGACCCCGTTTTGAGAGCCGCTGCCCCCTGGGAGAGTGGAACTAGTATTGCCAGTTTTGCCAATACTTTTAAGTCAATGGTCCCCAACCCCCGGGCCGCAGACCAGTACTGGTCCGTGGGCCATTTGGTACCAGTCCACAGAGAAAGAATAAATAACTTACATTATTTCCGTTTCATTTATATTTAAGTCTGAATGATGTTTTATTTTTTAAAAATGACCAGATTTCCTCTGTTACATCCGTCTAAGACTCACTCTTGACGCTTGTCTCGGTCACGTGATACATTTATCCGTCCCACCCTAAAGGCCGGTCCGTGAAAATATTTTCTGACATTAAACCGGTCCGTGTCCCAAAAAAGGTTGGGGACCACTGCTTTAAGTGATTCCTCTATGACTTGAGGACTAGGGTTCTTTCAAGGTCTTTTCTGGTTCTCTAGACATTTCACTACTGGAAAACACTCAGACCATACAATGATTAATCAAGAAAATATTAGGCAGAAACATGAAGCCAATCTCCTTTGTAATTGAAATCTCCTGCTTTTTAAATGTTGGCAACAAATTTAAAAGTTTTAAAAAGACTGTGCCGTCCACTGCAGTCTGAGCCAAAATAAACATGTCTTTTTGGCTCCACTCAGCTTGCCTATTAGCGGTTTGCAACTTCTGCTTTAGATACTAAGACGGTAACATGGGTGGGAATTAGAGAGTGAAGATATTTTTAATTTTTCCTATGCAATGAAAACTATTATGAAAAACTTTAGCAGAAGAAAAACGAATTCAGAAACTTACGGCATATACTTTCCTCTTAACCTGAAATGCAAGTATATGAATTAAAATGACCAGTTCCAGGCGGTGGCGCAGCTGGGACCCTGAGGACCCTGATTCGAAACCCTGAGGTTACCTACCAGCTTGAGTGCGGGCTCAACAACTTGAGCGCGGGTTGCTGGGTTGAGTGTGGGCTCATAGACATGACCTCATGGTTGCTGGCTTGAACCCAAAGGTTACTGGCTTGAGCAAGGGGTCACTGGCTTGGCTGGAGCCCCCCCAGTCATGGCACATGTGAGAAAATAATCAATGAACAACTAAAGTGCTGCAATTCCCAGTTGATGCTTCTCATCTTTCTCCCTTCCTATCTATCTGTCTCTCTGTCTCTCTCTCTAAAAAAATAAATAAAAATAAATAAAATGAACAGTTCCCTTGGATATTCACATGCAGCCTATGAGTTGAGGTCAGTGAAAAGGACACCAGTTTCCTCGGATAGGCATGTGCAGCCTGCCTGTGGGTTGGGGTCCATGAATAAGCCTATGAGCTAGTGACAGGCATGCCCCTGTGAAAGAGCCGAGCAGGCCACGTTGCTTTTCGTCCTCACTTTCCTGTCCCTGTGAACCTCCCAGTTTCCCTCTTCTCTCCTCCTATGTCTCGCTTACTTTCTTTCCTGGTCTCGCCTTACTTTCTGTTTCAGCCCTTCATTTACGCCGTGTGCCACTTCCGTTGCATTGTGAAAGCTATTATCTACCTTTAAACACAGACAAGTAATACTAATACTAGCTAATATTTTTGAGTATTTATGTCTTCCAGGCTCTTATAATGTGTGAGCTCCTTTAATCTTCCTAACAACCTCATGAGATGGAATGTGTTACTCTCTCCGTTTTATAGATGAGGAAACGAGGCACAGAGAGGTTAAGTGACTTGTCCAGGATCACACCGTTTCTAATAGGCAAAGGTGAGATTTGAACCCAGGCTATCCAGAAGCAGGAGCCAACCCCACAACCGTGAGACTGCCTCTCCAGTAAGGTTTTGACCCCTGAAAATAGTATCTGGCTGGGTGAGGAGGCTGAGCACGCTGCAGCCTATAGGATCATTTCTATTTTCCCTCTATCTACAAGAAAACATCTGCTTCATTGAACCTCTGGCACAATAAAAATACAATTATGCACAGCATGCAGGCAGAGGCCAGGCTTACTGCTCTTTGAATACTTGGAATGGCCTGATGGGACTCGTGAAGGATTTATTTGATCAAAAAGCTTGACTTGATTTGGCCTTTTCGTGATAACCATTTTGGCCAATAACAGAGTGTACTCAACAAAAAATTTCAGGCTTCATTGCATTGAAGACCCACCTAGACCAGCACTGTCCAATAAAAATATAATGTTAGCCACAAATGTGATTTAGATATGTACTTTAAAATTTTCTTGTAGCCACGTTCTGAAAAAAAAAAGTGAAAAGAAACATGAAGATAATTTCAAGAATTGATGTCATCTAGCTCCATATCCGAAATATTATCATTTCAACAATTCATTGAGAGATTTATCTGATTTTTCATACTCAGTCTTCAGAATCTGGCATTACTCTTACGCTTAACAACCCATCTCCGTTCGGACCAAAGAGCTGTGGGTATTACACACGGAGCCGAGCAACCCAGTGAGAAAACTCTGAACCCTCCAGGGCCAGTGGCGGAGGGGCACGAGGCAAAGCATCTGCGTGCGAGCAGTTGTTTTAAAGAAGTGGTTTTGGAGGAAGATAATGGGAAAATTTTGCTAATTGGTACGAAGTCTAGTTGAAAAAAAAATTTTGTTTAAATATGCTTATTTATTTAGTCAAGTTAATTTTTGTTTGAAGCTAAGAAAAAAATGGCCCAAACCACAGTCGGGGATGTCAGAACATAATGAGAGAGAACTTCGGAAGGAATTATTTGAGGACCATTGTTATTCCATTTGAGTGACTTAAGCTTCTTGACCTCTAGACTCCTTTCAGTTTTTTTAGATCAGAGAAGCATAATACATTTTAAAATTATATTTCCTTTTTTTTATACTGGTGAAAAAAAAAAGTATACCTTTTTTAGCTCTCACAGAGCTTCCAGTTTAGATGGTGCAAATAAAGTGTTGGCTTACTAGGCTTTACTTATTTTTATTATTATTATTTATTTTTATTTTTTTCTTTTTTGTAACATGGAAGGAAAAACAGAGATAAGAGCCAGAAGGACTGGAGAATGTGATTAGGAGTAAAACTTCTCTGGATGCATAATGTCAGCAGCACAAACTGTTTTCATTCGCCATGTTAGTTAATGGCTAATGTAGAGATTGTACTGCCGTTTGCTGATAGAGCACAGTTTAAAATATTTTATCATTAATGTGACAGGGAGTTGGATAAAGAAAATGAAGCGTGATTATAAAATGCTAATTATCATTCTCAAGTGCATATTGGGCACTCGCGAATATTTGCAGCATAATTTGCTTTATTTATTATTTCAGTTTGGTTATAAATGTTAATTCAATTGCAGATGGTATGTTGGCAATTTAAAGAGCTATAAAGTTATTTGGAAATCCTAATATTTTCTACCAAAATGTTCTGTGAGTGATGAATGAACTAAATTAAAAAGCCCCTGCTCTTTAGAGTTAAATACATTAATTGCCAAGTAGGCTGTAGGGATTTCCAGAACCGTGCTGGCTATGTTAACTCCTTAAAGGAAGAGAGGGTGTGATTTCTAATTTAGAGTGGAATTTTCTTCAGGATCAAGGGTGTGGGAGGCAGGAGGTCTCTTTTCTTCCACCACCCTCATAATTTTTCATCAGGGTGAAATTTTCTTCTGAGATGCTCTGGTTCATAGCACTAAAGAGACACACTTGAAGCCACCTTTTTTTTCTGTGCTGCATCAGCAGCATCAGAGACATGATCTTGGTAAATGGTGTATTTGTGTGTAAATGTGTATGCCTCTCTGTGTGTTTGAGAGAGAGAAAGAGACGAAGATCATGTTTTCTCACACCTCACTGGTTACTTAAAAACACACGTTTTAGACCAGAGGTTGCCAAACTACAGCCCACAGGCTAAACCTGATCTGCCACCTGTTTTTGTACAGCTGAAAGCTAAGCATATTTTTAATATTTTAAAAGCTTGAAAAAAGATCTTGTGACACATGAAAATTGGGTAAAATCAAATTCAATGTTTATGAATAACGTTTTTTCAGAACACCGCCATATCCATTTATTTATGAACTGTCTATGACTGTTTTCAGCCTACCATGGTCCAGTCTGGAAGGTTTATGTCTGGCCCTACTGGTGGTCCACAGTCTAGACCCGTGATGGCGAACCTTTTTATAAAAACCGCCCACTTTTGCAGTGCTGGTCTACCTGGTCCCTCCCAGCCACTAGTAGGTGTTCCAGGTAGCTGAGCAACCAAACGGCTCCATGATTGGCCCACCATGAAAGCTGGAACGCCCACTAGTGGGCAGAAGGAACCAGGTTGACCAGCATTGCAAAAGTGGGCGGTTTTTATACAAAGATTCGCCATCACGGGTCTAGAAAGCTTATATCCGACCCTTTACAGGAGTCAGCCAAGCCCTGGCTTAGAAGACCTAAAGTATAGTTTACAAACTGAAAGACTTAGCCTGTGTTTTTTTTTTTTAATTAAAACTTTAATAGAATTATAAGAACTTCGGGGGAATAAACAGGTTCAAAACACAACTCTTCATTATTGAAAGCTGAGAAGGAAATTATAAATATGAACCCTAGCTTCCTTCCTCTGTGGCGATGCTGATAATTAAAAGAAGTGATAATTATATTAGTAATGTAAGAAACTTTGCACTTCTCATCTGCACAATATACTCAAAACATTCTCTTTGCCCCCAAAATAAGGGTAAAAGTCGAGATTGTTTTCTTTTATTGTCAAATTAAAAACATAAACTAAGTCACATTCCTAGACTGCTTTATTGGTGTTAACAATTAAGAATTGTCCACGGAGCACAGTAACATCAGGAAATATGGCTACCTTATATGACTCGTTTGGAAAAAAAATGTCATTCTTTACTAAGAAATACTGTGCTTAATTAATTCTTGCTCCTAGGAGGTCAACTTGGGGCACTCATTATGGCCTTAATTGGTGGTATAAATCCTGAGACCCAAGAGGAAAACACATTGCGTGGTTAGAGGTTTCTGGCCCTTTGGGTGAGCGGGCACCAGAGCCAGCACCATTTTGGAGAGTGACAGCTTCTGGTTTTGATGATGGCTTCGGGTCTGGCCATACTGCTATTGGGTTTAAAGGCCAATGTGCAATAAGAAAAGAAACACAATGACTTGTCCCAGTGTTTTGCATTAAACAGTGTGAAACAAACCCCACTACCTTCTTCTGACTTAGAAAAATGTGTTTCTTTGAACTCCAGTTTTTTTTGTATTAAATTATATTCATTATACAGCCCATCTGGAATCTCCTGCCAGGCCAGAAATCATCTTACAGACATTAGCAAAAGGAAGTTAAATGTAATTTTTTTTAATTGTATACTTTTCATTTCCATTTATTTTTTCCCCTTTTATTGGAGAAACCAGATGGAAAGGAAGGCAGGAGACTCTCCCTCACTCCGGTTCCCTTTGGGAACAGAGGCAGAACATTCCTGGCTGCCGCTTCTCTCACATACTGACTGGAGGTGATGACGGGGCTGTCTAGATTCCGGGGATAATTGCTGGAGAGGTCAGGAGTTCAGTTTGAAGCTCACACTGGATTGGGGTGCTGAGGTTTGGAGAGTAAGAACAGCGTGATGACTAACTTTTGGCTTTCACTGTAGTGGGTTGCCACAAATTATATTTGACAGTGTGGAAATGAAACTCACACATGTCACATGGGATGCAGTTCACTTTATGTGCCCTGGTATTGACTTGGTTATTTTGCTGGGAGTTGTCCGTTTGCTGGATTTTGACTGAGTGCGACAAGGACCCACACTTGGGAGACATTGGGCTCTCTTCATCTCGTCGCCCCTAGACTGAGCCAGACACATTCACAGAAGGTACAGACCTGAGGCTCATACTCGGGACATGAGAATGTGCGTTTCCTTGTTCAGATGCATGGAAATCTCAAATGTCAGCACTGGAAGGTGCGTAGAGATAATTTCAAATGTGTGAAATGGAATTGCAAGAGTAGTTCAACAGATCGCCCAGGGTCCCAAAGCCCGTTAAAGGCAGAGTCAAACCAGCTCACAGCTCTTTGGATGTCCACTTGGGTGCTTTCTTTTTCCTTTGGCCATTCCGCCACCACCCTGGCATAGGAAGTTGGGCAAACTAAGTCATTGCCCCATGCAGCCCTCCACCCATGCATATGAGCAAATTTTTACTGAAAGCCAGGAAGAAACTAGTTTTGGTACTGAGGATACAAAAGAGTTATGACAAGTTTTCAACTTAATCAACTCCAGCAGAAAATTCTACCATTGCTATCTGTATATACTCTACCACTCATCTGTCAGTTAACCAAAACGGATTCCTGAGTTGCTGTGTTTGGAAGAGGTATTTTTAATTCAGATAATGGGGAGATACTTTCGGCAACATACCGACATATTCTGTACCTATGGGCATTTCTCGTTGATGGTCTTGGGGGTCAAAAGGGAAGGGAGCAATCAGGGCTCATTTTGAATTTCTAGCACTGAATCCTTGTGTCTTATGTACAATTTTATTACAACCAGGGACTAATAATTTTATTATCTAAATATATTTTTATTGCTCTAAAGATTTTCTTTATGGTTAGGACAGGGTCTTCAAACACACCCGGAGAGGATCTCCTTCTCCCTCACACACAATGGCTGTCTTTGTGCCTGGATGGTGACATGAAGCGTCTGCTGTCACTGATTCCCTCAGCGAAGAGCTTCTTTAAGAAACCTGACTCTATCTTACCCTCATTCACGTTTCATACAGTAATGGGCATGTTACAAACGCAAATAGCAACTTCAAGTTTTCCCTTCCTTAGGAGTGTGTTAAAGGTATGTCCACTAACTGGGTTACTTTGGCTTTAAATAATAGACCCCATAGCTTCTCTGTTCCTCAGCGTGAGAGGTGGTTTCACATACCACTCTCCACTTTCAACAAAGCAGATAAGGTATCAACACAATTAAAAGTGAAAAATAATCTGTCTGCTTTGCCGGTAGTGAATGCTTACAGAACACACACTGATACAATAGATTTTAAATAATTTATGTCCGGCACTTTTTTTTTTTTCCAATCTGTAAATGAGGACACCTAATGGGGAATGGCCGGCATGATACTGTATCCTTCCCCCATTAAGATAACAAGATGAGGGTCATGATTCAGATTGGTATATTTTTGGAGCACAGCGCGTGGATAAAAATTAAAAATTAAAGGAGATGATGCTCTGAAATACTTTGGGTAAGCAAGCTCATAAAAGCCATTTGGAAACCTGAAATTACAGATTAATTCAGAGTCTCCTTCTGAGGGGCTCCTAAAAGCCCTTTCCGTTTTCTTAGCAGTATTAAAGCATTACTTTTGTGTCACTGCCTGGTGTTTTCACAAGGTCTGTTCTAATGCTCACGGAGGTGTGATGCCCGGTCCTAATGTGTCTCTTGCAGCCATCCTTGATCTGAACCAAGAATATTCTGGTGATGTTAAAAACAAATAGGAATTAATATGTGTTGCACTATATCTGTCTCCCCCTTACACACGTTAACTCACATTACCAGGATGATGTGACTCACAACTCATTTTCCAGTCCTGAGCAGGTGGCTGATCCAGTCCTGAAAGATTTATCCAGCTGCTATAGCTCCTGTTGGCAGTAAAGGGAAGTGCCCCCACAAATCCCCAAAGTCTAGGGACAGTGCTGTCCCACAGAAATAAGACTGCTAAGCTGTTTACAAAAAGTTGTTCTGGGCCCTGGCCGGTTGGCTCAGTGGTAGAGCGTCGGCCTGGCGTGCAGGAGTCCCGGGTTCGATTCCCGGCCAGGGCACACAGGAGAAGCGCCCATCTGCTTCTCCACCCCTCCCCCTCTCCTTCCTCTCTGTCTCTCTCTTCCCCTCCCGCAGCCAAGGCTCCATTGGAGCAAAGATGGCCTGGGTGCTGAGGATGGCTCCATGGCCTCTGTCTGCCTCAGGCGCTAGAATGGCCCTGGTTGCAGCGGAGCGACGCCCCTGGTGGGCATGCCAGGTGGATCCCTGTTGGGTGCATGCGGGAATCTGTCTGACTGCCTCCCCGTTTCCAACTTCAGAAAAATACCAAAAAAAAAAAAAAGGTTATTCTGTCCTTGGGTGGTTAAATGTAGCTTGCTGATGATTTATGGGGGCCCAACTCTTTTTTCCCTACACCTGCCTGTGAACATCTTTTAATTATTCATTGGAGAAAACTTTGGGTAAAAATATCAATCCTGAAAATGTGTGTGTTCCAAGGAAGAAGGCCAAATACATCCAAGGAAATTTCCAGTCGTGTTTGATCTAAGGAAAATAATTCCCCAGTCCCATAAAAAGGCAGATGCTTACAAGAGACTGAAGTGCTTTTAGATGAGTTCAAAATAAACACACCCACCTACGTTAATCTTTTTTATCTTTCTAGAGAAAATGAGAAGGGTAAATGAAGTTTCATGGAATGACCATCTGAAAAGAGCAAAAATAGGGTAAAGCACCCCCAAAAGCTCCTAGGGGAGGCGTCCTGGCCCGGGGCGGGGGGCGGACCTGGTGACCCCTCTTCTGGAGCAGTTATAACGTCAGGCACGGCCATCCGTTAACAAGCCCAGCCTGCGCAGCAGAAAGCTGGGGGAAGTAGTCACCGAGGAGAGCAATGTAATTTTGATACAGGAAATGGAAGAAGCACGTGCAGGTTTTCACTCAAGATATATGTTTCTTCTGTCTAAAGCCAGCAATTTTGGAAAATGAAGCTAAGAGTTTAAAAAATAAGAGCTCTGTCAGGGAAAATAAACCAGATCCCCCTACGTCCATTAGGCGGCCTTTAATTGAAAACTGAAGTACAATCTAACTAATTGGCAGGTACCTTTTTTATTACTGGGACCATTCCCCACCCCCCACCCCCTTTTTCTCCAGGGGCATCAAGAGGCTGCCATTCTTTTTAGCATCTCGGGTCGGGTATGAGACGGAAAAGCAGAGAAGTAACACTTAAAAAAGTGATTGTGTGTATTCTTCTGGATTTGCTCTTATAAAATAGGTACAGAAAGTAGAAAAATTAAGTTGCTCCAAATAGCAGTAGCTGCTGGAGTGTATTTTTATACTGCATGGTACTTAGTGGAAGCTATAATGTGCTAATTGCAGGCAAGTTCATGTTGTTTGAAAGAGCTTTACCTTTTGCTTTGGGGACCTATTTAATTTCAAGTCTTGGCGCTGTGCTGACATAATCTAACAACTTGAATTTTAAAGATCAAGAAAGAGGAGCTGTGGGTGAAATTTGAACCTCTTTCTTGCTAATTTGGAATCAGAAAAAGGGAGGTTGGGATAAATCATGACGTTAGTATTTCTGTCTGAATTTATGATGTTGGGATTTCACTCTTGAAAATATAACTCCCTTTTTTCCTTTTCCTTAGAGTTAAGGTATTTTGCTGGTGGTTCTCATTATTGAATTTGGGTTTCTATGTTGACTTTTCATTTCCTCCCTTTCCTTCTTACATGGAATTTCCATGTGATATTTAAAAGGCAAAATCACTTGCGACATGTTATTTTTTTAATTGTAAAAGTGGCTCATGTTCCATCACAAAGATGATTAAGATACAGCCCTGCCTGCAAAGAACTCCTGTTTTGAGGGAGTCTGAGACACAAAGACCAATCATTGCAATGTTGTAGAATGAACACTACAGCGGGGTATGCGAGGAGGGCAGGTCAGGAGTCACAATTGCCTGATCCCTCTTGGGGACTACATCTTGGAACATGGTTTGGGTGAACCAAAGGATAAGGCAGGGAAAGGACTTCTGAGTAATAGGGAACAGCATGTATAAAGGTACAGAGGAGAGAGAGAACACTCTAGGTTTGGAGGCCTGAATACGTCGTATGTCTGGGCAAAGGGGCATGGGCAATTTTGAGGAGTGGGTGAACTCTGGACCATTCTTTGGATGTGGGATGATGCACCGTATCAGGTCTTAGCCCGGAGTCACCATGGCTTTTCCACACAAGGACAGAATCCATTTTGAAAGCCGGACCTGAAGCAGTCGTTTCTCCATAAATAACTGTTAGATTTTTGTGTGGTCAGAGCAGAGAAGCAGAAAGCTGCCTCCAATAAATGCCTGTGATTTTAGTTGTCTGACGCTTGAAGACTTAAAATATACGTGCCTGACCTGCTTCCCTTCCCCTACTCCGACTTCCTCTATGGTTTCTTCCTTTCACTTCTGATTCAGGATGTAACCGCAATTAAAAAGAGTGAGGAAAACTCACGCGGGAACATCTCAGAATGGCTCTGAAAAGTAAATTAACTCGGAATGAGTACAACAAATTGCGGACAAGCCTATTTTTCTTCTCTAATGTAGGTCCACGTTAACATCATAAAACAATGCAAGTGCATCATCATTATCAGTGTCTGTGAAACGCCTTTGAATTACATGATATGCAGTTGCTATGGTGATGTACATTGTCGTCAACCAGCAGTTACCACAGACCAAAGTCCTGGCTTTGTTGGTGGTGAAGTGTTGCGTACCAAACTTCTAAAAGAGATTTGAAAATTTATGCTCTTCTGCAGAGTTGAAGTATATTTGAGCACATTTTGGCTTTCTTTCCTACTGCTTACCTTTTTTCTCCTCTTCCGTACCGATGAGGATCTTTAATTTGGGTCCAGATGAGATTTAGTAATTAATGTGCAAAGCAGCTGGAGTCTGCTAACTTCTGGGCTGTGGCCTAAGGAGCTATTTTGGTACATTTTCTCAGTAAAATAATTGAGAATTAAAAGACGTAAAATGCCTTGGCTTCTTGCCATGTTATATTTATAGGGTAATCCTGATAATAAATCGGTAACTATGGGTTTCAACTGTGGAAGGGCACAAAATAACTGACCCAAGTAATCTAGAAAACAGATGTCTTCAGTTCGTTTGGAGTAAATTCTCAAGACCAGATTTAAAGAAAGCTGTATGGAGCCCAGTGAAATCATCCATTTTAGTTTTTTCCTGTCTTAAGTTTTTCTTTCTGCCATATTGCAACTCAAATCCTTGAGAAGAGGGCAAGTGGTCCCTAAGACATTGTATTTATAATATTTAACCTGCTGGACAGAAATTCTTTGGATAACAAATTAACTTCTCAATCTCCTATGATTCACCTTATTTCTCATTCGGTCTTCCTGTGGATGGCTCCCGAGTGGGGGTCAGAGGCAGCTAGGAGGTCTGTGAATGAGCCTGAAATTGCACCTAAATATGTATGCTCTTAGAGAGGAAATTCTATCCGATACTGAAAAAGTTCTTTGCATTCTCCATGTTCCTCCCAGTCTCTTTTTAAAGTTTCTTATGCCTGTGGGAAATAAGTCCAGTAGTAGAACATAAAATACCTCCTGAATGGTATTCCTTTCTGGCTTACGCTGGAGTCGTAGAATTGCTCCAATGCTTCCACCGGGCTCCAGAGGGGAGAGTGTGACTGTGGTAGACTTGCTTAATTCTTTCTAATCTAGTCTTAAAACTGGCTTTGGTGGCACAATGGATAAATTGTCAACCTGGAATGCTGAGGTCGCCAGTTCGAAACCCTGGGCTTGCCTGGTCAAGGCACATACGACAAGCAATCAATGAATGAATATCTAAAGTGAAGCAACTATGAGTTGGTACTTCTCGAGCCTCATCCCTCCTCCTCTCTCTGTCAAATCAATTAAAAAAAAGAAAAAGGAAAAGAAAACCTAGCTTTAAGGTCAACCACAGGCAAAGAGAGACTACCCAGGACTCCCACATCCTCATGAAGGGAAAAGGTTGGAAACCTTTGCTGTAGTAGATGGTATTCTAGAGCCAGGACTAGCTTTGTAATTTACAAGAGCCAGTGAAACATGCAAATAATGTCTCTTGTTCCAAAGTTTCAGAATTTCAGGACAGTGACAGCAGAGCAATAAACCATGCACGGGGTCCTTCTAAGTACAGCGCCCTGAGTGATGGTGCAGGTTACACAACTTCGAAGCCAGCCTGCCTGTGATTGGTCCCTTTACTTTTTTAAAAGAGCCCATTTAACTAATAGTGTTGACTTGCCTTAGGAAACTCTCTACCCTAAAACTTTGTTTTGAGATTATTGTTCATAAAACCTCACTGATTAATTGCCTACCTATTAGGGGTTATCATAATCAGACCTATATGATAGCCGGTCACTTTATTATATTATTATTTTAAACAAAGTCATGTTTTAGAAATATAAAAAAAGACTTTTTTTTTTTTTTACTTTTTTTACACCTAAAAGGAAAGACATTTTGTTGAACTGATTGATTACTTGGTTTTACTGTTAATTTTTAGTTGATATTACCTAGTAGCATTATCCCCCTGGCTCGTGTTCCTCATTGTGACCTAGAAGCATTGGCTCACTGCCCTTACTGGGACATCTAAACTTTGGAAGTTTAGACCTTGATCCCTGATGTGTTGTGAGTTCAGGTTCTCAGTTAAGAACATGGGCTACCTTTGCATTAAAACTCCTAGGGAGTTTTTAAAATTTTTTTATTATTTTTTTATTTTTTGTATTTTTCTGAAGCTGGAAACGGGGAGAGACAGTCAGACAGACTCCCGCATACACCCGACCGGGATCCACCCGGCCCGCCCACCAGGGGGCGATGCTCTGCCCCTCCGGGGCGTCGCTCTGCCGCGACCAGAGCCACTCTAGCGCCTGGGGCAGAGGCCAAGGAGCCATCCCCAGCGCCCGGGCCATCTTTGCTCCAGTGGAGCCTTGGCTATGGGAGGGGAAGAGAGAGACAGAGAGGAAGGAGGGGGGTGGGGTGGAGAAGCAAATGGGTGCTTCTCCTGTGTGCCCTGGCCAGGAATCGAGTCCTGGTCCCCCACACGCCAGGCCCACACTCTACCGCTGAGCCAACCGGCCAGGGCCTCCTAGGGAGTTTTAATTAATTGGGGATTAAAAGGGTCGAGAGCATTGGCCTCCGTGTGTAACAGAGGTTGAGTTCTCCAGGGGTTCACCAGACAAAGTCCAGGAAAATGCTGTGATCACGCTCTTCTGGAGAGATTAGTTCCCACGGAGACAATGTTTTTGCTAAATCTGTAGTCATTGCCTTCTTTAGAACCATCTTTTTAGGCATCTCCCAAAATAAAGGCTTGCTTTTCTAACCTAGGCAAAAGAGAACATGCGAAGGAAACTTCTGGTCCAAGAAAGTTGAAAGGAGACAGGCCTCAGATGCATGGTCAGGTTCAAAGTGAAAGGACAGAGAGACCTTTTCCCAGTTAGCAGGCAAGAGGCTCCATAACGAACCTAATAGAAGCCATGGTTAGTAAACACCAGAACACCCAGTCTTTGCTACAGGTATTTACTCATCTTTGCTAAAGTCTTAACAGTGGGGCCATGTACTGGTGGGAATTTTTTTTTTTTTTTTAAACAACAAATAACTCGAATCCACTATTCCTTGGGAGAACTCAACGTTTTTGTTTGGAGTATGAATCTTACCTTGTGTTCCTTTTTGTGGCTCCGAGTGTGGCCCCCCTCCCTGCCTACCTGGACGTGGTCAGCATTCCCTGCAGCACATTCGTGCCCACCCTCCTGGTTGAGGAGGAAACTCTTTCCGTTTGTCATCGGAATAGTAGGCTGTTTTTCCACTTTCTCCCTCCCTCTCACCCATTGTCTTTCAGTGGGGTGAAAAGGTCTTTACTTTTCCCTTTCTCCCTCAAATCTTGCTATTAATAACTTTTCAGACATTGTCACGCATAGACTTCCACTCACTCCGGAGGGTGTTTTTTGTTTGTTTAAGGCAACGTGTTTCCTGGTCTGAAAACTGTGTTTCCCAAAAGTAGCTGTGATGGGATTATTCCACACTCTCCTCCTACTGGCAGCATCTTGGATTCTGATTGGAAATGGGAATCACAGTTCTGTGCAAGCCCGGGACACACCTCCCTGTGGCCAGCCCCGTGGCCGGGGTGAAGGATTACTTGGGTCAGCCACCTGGTTACTTCTTGAGGGAGATGGGATTGAAGTCTTTTCCTTTTCATGACCAAGACAAAACAACTAAGTGGTTCCTTACTTATTTCTTTTCTTTTGCTCTGGAAAAGAGAAATTACCCTTTTGAACTTTGCATGGGATAGAAATTAACTCTGCAAAAGTCCAATGCAAACAGATGTGCTTCCCACACTACTTTCTGGTGAATTTTTCTTGATCCAATGCTTTTTTATGACTAATATAATGCCAAGTTGCCTTTTTTAAAAAAAAGAAATAATAAGAAAATAGCTTTTCCTTAGTGCCTTTCTTCAAACGATCATGACGCATTCCGCCTGTGTGAAACCTGATGTAAATGGTGCTTATGCTAAAAAGCAACTTCCATTCAAAACACCGCAGTATGAGTTCTCACAAGCAACTTTATAATTCAGTAGGAGTCAGCAATATTGCAATGTTATTTCAGAAATCAAGGATTCCTGGGCTATATTTCTGCCCTGATCTGAGGGCAGACTTGGGGTTTTTAAGTATTTGTTTGCTACCCAGAGCTTGCTATCTACTTTATTATGTGTAAAGTAATAGCATGATGAAATCAGTGATTCACAGCTTCTTGAACACTCTTAGAAGAATATGATTCTGACCCTAACTCTGTCCTGCGCGGAAGAATAAATGACTCTCAGCCCTGGCCGGTTGGCTCAGCGGTAGAGCGTCGGCCTGGCGTGCGGGGGACCCGGGTTCGATTCCCGGCCAGGGCACATAGGAGAAGCGCCCATTTGCTTCTCCACCCCCCCCTTCCTCTCTGTCTCTCTCTTCCCCTCCCGCAGCCAAGGCTCCATGGGAGCAAAGATGGCCTGGGTGCTGGGGATGGCTCCCTGGCCTCTGCCCCAGGTGCTAGAGTGGCTCTGGTCGCGGCAGAGCGATGCCCTGGAGGGACAGAGCATCGCCCCCTGGTGGGCAGAGCGTTGCCCCTGGTGGGTGTGCCGGGTGGATCCCGGTCGGGCGCATGCGGGAGTCTGTCTGACTGTCTCTCCCCGTTTCCAGCTTCAGAAAAATACACACACACACACACACACAAAAAAAAGAATAAATGACTCTCCAGTAAATGCCATGTGTGGCTTCATAATCTCCCCCAGTCTGAACATCAATCTGTCTTCCAGCTTTGTCTTTCTCCCTCCCTCCCACCCTTCCACCCTCTCCCACCCTTTCCCTCACTCTCGCTCCTTCTCCGACCCTCCCCCTCCCTCCCTCCCATCATTCACATCTCTGCCAACCTGGACCACTGGCCCTTTCCTGTGCTTTCTCACTCTTGATCTCTGCTGCTCACCCATAAGGGTAAGAGCTTTCCATTGAAATCCTACCCCTTCTTTAGAGCTGGAATCAAGTGCCAATTCCCCACTTAAGTCCTTTGGATTCTGATGGCCTTTACTCAGTAATATTTTATGTGTGCCTATTATGTACCAGGCACTATACTGGGCACTTTTTCACTTTCTGCTTCCATTAAAGCTCTTATCACACTGGCATCTGCTATATAGTGTTCACTTGACCTGTCATTCCTGATAGATAGAGAATAGGCAGAAATCGTACCTTATACAGTTGACCCTTGACTAAGATGTATAAGGGCACCAACCCAATAGGACGTCTAAGTTATACAGTGGAAATTTTGGGTATAACTTTTGACTGCCGCAAAAACTTAACTGCTAAGAGCCTGCTTTTGACTGGAGGCCTTACTGATAACATAAACAGTCAGTGAACACCTACTTTTTATGTTATATGTATTATGTACTATATTCTTACAGTAAAATAAGTTTAAAAAAAAATGTGTTATTAAAATTGTAAGGAAGAGAAAATATATCTACAATGCTGTACGTATTTATTGGGGAGGGGGGGAAGCCATGTATAAGTGGACCCAACAGTTCAAACCCATGTTACTCAGAGTCCATTGTACATCTTAGTACACCCAAGAGAGGCTACTGCCTCCACTCCAGTTAATTATCATTGAAGGAATGAATCAGTAAGTGAATGAATAAATATATAGAGAGATGGCCTTTGCAGTCATGATGCTGTCTACCCACAAGAGCCTATATTGTTCAGAGGTTAAGAACAATATTCTATCCTATCTGGCAATCTTTGTTTTAAACACATAAAGTATATTGAAAGATATTCAGAAGAAAGCTTTGAAAAAGAGTTTTGCCAATGACCATAGGTGCTATTCACGGGACACTTGCTATGTGTTGAGTATTGTGTTAATATTTTACATGCATTCCCTAATTGGATACACTCAGTAATCCCATGAGGTAGGTAGTTTTATTATTCTTATTTTATAGTTGAGAGAAACTGAGGCCTTATTTTAACTCACTCAACATCACACAGGTGGTGACACAGTTAGAATTTGAATCCACATGTGCTGAACTAAAGCCTAATTCTTAATCACTAGGCCAGTATCAAAACTGCCAAAAATCACCCTCTGTGGGAAAAGGTGGAAAATATGATGTGTGATAACATCTGAAAACTAGAAGGTGACACAGGCTCCATGCATGAAAAAGAAAATTACAAGAATTAGAGCAATGATTTGAGAGTATTAGCAGAGGGAAGGTGGTCTAACCTAATCTCATTAAAATAAGAAGAGAGTGACATAAGACAGTTTTAATTTTACATGGTCTTTGTAGATTTGGGATTTGAGACTAGTCCTTCAAGAGAATTAAGAATTTAGATTTTTTTTAGGTATAGAATATTTAGTTTTAAAAGAGTCTGTCTTTCCATCTGCTTTAGGATTGTTTCTGCACTGTAGATAATAGAAGATTAGTCAGAACAATGGAGCCTCCTACCCCCAATGGGAGACAGGTAATCTGAGTAAGATACGGGCATTCCATGATATGAACCAGGTGGCTCTAACGCACGTGTGGCCTTCTCTACCATATGAGTATTTTCCCCCTTGTTAGGGAGACCTTAGTTCTTTAATAGCAAAAATAGAAGATTATGAGGCAAGAAAGGTTGAAAAATTCATGATTAGAAAACACTTGACTCAGTTTGTGATGAAGATACAGCTTCTTGTTCCAGGTATTGAGAGTGTTAATTGTGATACTGGCTTTGACTATCACAAACAACAGATGTCATGATTAATCTGTGGAAACCATGATTAGACAAAAGTCATCATTAACCAACAAAAGTCATACTTAACCAACTAAAGTCATGATTAACTAAGGAGTCATGATTAACCAACAGAAGTTATAATTAACAACAGAAATCATAGTTAACCAACACCAATCATGATTAATCCACAGAAGTCCTGATTAACTATCCTGATTACAACTCAAATAAGTGGATCGTCTATTAACTTCAGAGAAATTGACTTGCTTCTTTTTTCCCTATATACCATTTATTCAGTTTTTCCAAAGGCAACATTTTAAAACTATAGTACAATAGCATTCATTTCTTATTTTCTTAAGTACAGATAATATCATCCTCAAGGGATACATTACTATTGAAAAATTTTAATGGAATTAAGGTTGAATATATCCAGGACTATCCATCTGGTTTTAGTTATAGCTGAAGAGTTTGTTCATTCATTCAATCAACTTTTATGTATTGAATGTCTACTGTATGTCAGGATCTGTCCCAATCCTGGGGCTATATACCAATACAGTTTTATTAGGTGTTGAAATGGTGGAATGTTTTCCTACCATTTGTTTAATACCCATTGCCTCAAGTCTTTCCCCCCCCTCCCCCAAGTTTACTGTCTCGATTCCAGAGGAATCACACTGAGCCCTGCCCCAAGACCATACTGGAACCTCCCAACCTGTCCACCTGCCCACTTTAATTCTGGGGAGCTGATCCCCGTGCCCATTCTCCCCCGCCTCTGTCTGTGAGGCCAGGATTACAGCAGGAAAGATGTCACACTCAGTGGTGTTACTGTGACATCTATGTGGCAATACATGATGCCCATTGAGCTCCCTGAGGCTGTGATCCACGGCCACAGGCTGGCATTCTCCGATGTTGCCCATGGAACTTCGGAGGTAGATAGTGCTATTGTTTAATATTTTAAATATCATACTTACATAGTTGAACTAGAGAAGGAAAAAGCAAAATATCAAGGTTGCCTAGAGGAGGAAGCATTCAGGTGTACATGGACCTATCAAAGAGGCCTTCCTGGGCCCTGGCTGGTTGGCTCAGTGGTACAGCGTCGGCCTGGCGTGCAGGAGTCCCGGGTTCAATTCCCGGCCAGGGCACACAGGAGAAGCGCCCATCTGCTTCTCCACCCCTCCCCCTCCTTCCTCTCTGTCTCTCTCTTCCCCTCCCACAGCCAAGGCTCCATTGGAGCAAAGTTGGCCCGGACGCTGAGGATGGCTCCATGGCCTCTGCCTCAGGCACTAGAATGGCTCTGGTTGCAACAGAGCAATGCCCCAGATGGGCAGAGCATCGCCCCCTGGTGGGCATGCCAGGTGGATCCCGGTTGGGTGCATGCTGGAGTCTGTCTGCCTCGTCGTTTCCAGCTTCAGAAAAATACAAAAAAAAAAAAAAAAGATGTCTTCCTGGATGAGGTGACCTACATCTTGAAGACCTGATAGAACTTTTCTAAATTTACTTAGAAAAGAATGTTCCAGAAAAACGAGAGAGTAAAATTGTGATGTCAGCAACTCTAGACTTGGTGTCAGAAAACCAGACCTGAAAACTTAGAGCCATGAGCTTATGGGCCAGTTATTGAAGTGCTTCTCCTTCAATCCAACCACATATTTCTGTCTGAGGTCCGTCACAGGGGTAAAGACTCAGTTCCAAGATAAATGTGAAAGCTTTACAAAAGCCCTCATTTGGGTGTCAGTTAAGCCCAGATTAGTCCCAAGAAATTGTTGTCTTATCCACACAGGTCTTCCTTAGTCTTCTGACACCTCTTCCTCTTTGGCTATTTTTTTTGTCCATAGAAACTCCCTCGTTCTCAGCTCTGAAGCTATCTAAACTCATCGTTCCCTGGTGTGATTACATCCCAGAAATTTATAGTTGGAAGGGAATTTAGAAATAAGCCACCCATTTTTTAATTAGATTATTTGTTTGTTGTTGAGCTTTGTGAGTTCTTTATATAGCTTAGATATTAACTCCTCATTAGAGCTGTTGTTTGTAAATATTAACTCCTCTTTGATTGGCTGCCTTTTTTTTTCTGTCAGTTTTTTATTGTACAGAAGCTTTTTAGCTTAATATAGTACATTCATTTATTTTTGCCTTTACTTACCTTGCCTTTGGGGTCAAATTCATACAATATTCTCTTAAGACGAAGGCCCATGAGTTTAGTACCTGTGTTTTCTTCTATGTAATTTATTGTTTCAGATCTTATATTTAGGTCTTTGTGATCCATTTTAAATTAAATTTGGTGCATGGGGATAAACA
The DNA here is from genome assembly GCF_036850995.1 of Saccopteryx leptura. Classification (NCBI taxonomy): domain Eukaryota; kingdom Metazoa; phylum Chordata; class Mammalia; order Chiroptera; family Emballonuridae; genus Saccopteryx; species Saccopteryx leptura. The sequence goes on along the minus strand of NC_089512.1, from coordinate 24,888,973 downwards.
GTAGTCAAGTTTCATTCTTTTGCATGTGACTTTCCAATTGTCCCAGCACCATTTGTTGAAGAGGCTTTCTTTTCGCTATTGTGTGTTTTTTGGCTTCTTTGTCAAAGATGATTTGCCCATATAAACGTCACCCCATTAAATTTAATTTCTAAATAAACTTTTAAAAATAAAAAGAAATAGGCCCTGGCCGGTTGGCTCAGTGGTAGAGCATCGGCCTGGCGTGCAGAAGTCCCGGGTTCGATTCCCGGCCAGGGCACACAAGAGAAGCGCCCATCTGCTTCTCCACCCCTCCCCCTCTCCTTCCTCTCTGTCTCTCTCTTCCCCTTCCGCAGCTGAGGCTCCATTGGAGCAAAGATGGCCCGGGCGCTGGGGATGGCTCCTTGGCCTCTGCCCCAGGCGCTGGAGTGACTCTGGTCGCAACAGAGCGACGCCCCGGAGGGGCAGAGCTTCGCCCCTGGTGGGCGTGCCGGGTGGATCCCGGTCGGGCGCATGCGGGAGTCTGTCTGACTGTCTCTCCTTGTTTCCAGCTTCAGGAAAAAAAAAAAAAAAAAAGAAATAAAGCATCAGCCTCTCACTTCAGAGATGAGAGCAGAACCCCTAGGGCTGTGACCTGGCCCAAGCCACACGGTGGTAATGAAGAGGCTGCCACCAGGCACCGTGACTTCCTCACCAAGGCTCTTCCTCTCCTGCCTCCGCCCTTCTCTGTCCCTTTGGACTGCTCCTCCAAACAGGACCAAATCCTTTCTCTTCCTATGCTTAGCCTTGAAGTCTTTTTCTCCTCCAGATGTGTCTCTACCCAACTACTGGCTTCAAAAACTATCACACTTGAATGAAGGCACCACTTCTAAAGCCTTCATTTACCGATGACAACCTTTAGGTTACAGTTTTGTTTCTCAAAGTTTGAGGCTCCCGGCTTTAAGTGGGATGGATTCATGGCTTTAAAACCCTTTGAATTACATAGTGATAAAACTATGTTTATTTTCTCTGAATTCTTCCAAGAGAGCGTCTCAGGTTAGTGCTGATTCCCCTCTAATGCCTGCACAGCTCCCTTTTCAGCAAGGAGTAAGGAGGCCTGGGGCTCCAAGCCCTTTCCAGATCCAGAGAGAGTGAAATAACACCTGGTTGTTGTTTGGTGACTTCCATTTTGTTTCATGAGTGCCTTCTGATATCAGCAGTTGGGGCTGGTTTTCCAGTTAAGCTAGAGTTTAAATGTTTCCCTTTTAAATAGGGTTAAATATAAAAAGAGTCAACCTAAATAAAACTTAAGTGGCATCATCCCTACACACAAACACACTGGATCTTCAAAGCTGTGGTCGGGCCTGACCAGGCGGTGGCGCAGTGGATAGAGTGTCGGGCTGAGATGCAGAAGAGCCAGGTTCGAAACTCCCAAGGTCACCGGCTTGAGCACAGGATCATGACCCCATGGTCCTGGCTTGAGCAAGGAGTCAATCTGCTCTGCCGTAGCCCCCTGGTCAAGGCACATATGAGAAAGCAATCAATGAACAACGAAGGAGCCACAATGAAGAAGACTTGATTCTTCTCATCTCTCTCCCTTCCTGCCTGTCTGTCCCTATCTGTCCCGCTCTCTGTCCCTGTCACAAAACGAAGAAGAAGAAGAAAAAAGTTGTGGTCAGAGAGAGCCAGTTTTGTGTAACAATTCACAATATCTACTAGGGAGAAGGAGGATGCATATGATGTAAACTGCTTTTTGACCTCAGAAGGCATTTCTGTTTACCCAACTCATGCATAAAAATACCTCCCAGTGTATAGTAGAGTCAGCAAGTATTCTACCTTGGTGGAAATGATTTACTGGAACTTAGACCTTCTCCTGAAATCCAGCCAAAAAAAATCTGATTTGGAAAACTAAGAAGTCCTATTTAGTTTCTGCCGTCATTGTTACTGGACCACACTGACGGGATAATTAGTGACATATAATGTTCTTTAATGCTGTCTTCTTCTTTCATCTGAGCCTCGTAAGATTGTTTTTCTCTCCTCCACGGTCGCTCACTAATAAGAATTTGCTGAACTAAATATTCAGTGTTTAAGACAGGGAGGCCACCTTTGTCCATAGCTCGTTTGCTTCCTACATGTGTAAAAAGATGGGGTCCTCCACCATTTTGGTGGTTTGGGGCAGAAAAGCCTTGAAGTTCACGTACAGTGAGTGTGTGCATCTGGCAGCCAAAAGGGTCCTGTAGGTATTTCTTTGCGGGCAAAGACGTGTTCTGAGATGACCGCCCTGCACAGATTTAGTGAGGGTTTCAAAGTATTTGTAACCTGTTATTTTAGATTCTGAGCATATTTGTAGCTCCAGAGGTATAAAAAGAAACTGTGTTTTCTTGGAAAATGTGCGTGTCTGGGATGTGACAGGAGCAGCCACCTTAAACAAGATTTCCAGGCGTTTACAGTTGAAGTATGTCGGTAAAAATATGTCTATTTAGACATTAGAATCCTAGGGTGCCCACGTAAATATCCTAAACAATGTGTGTTGCATGAGCTTCCTTGGCTCGTGGGCTTTAGCTTTGAATGTTTTTAGTTCCGGCTCCTGGGGTGTTAATGTACTGCAGGAAAAGTTGAGCTCAGACGGAGAATCTTGATTTGCCATTCAACACATTTTGATGGTGCATTTCTTACGTTCAAGAGAATCGTTTCTGATGTAGAGGAAAGTCACATCTCATTTGAGAATGTATAAGTTCTCACTTTTACTACTCATCACAACATAGAGGTTTTGTGTTGAGCAATAGAAGAGAAAAAAGGTCCACCCTTAGCTCTCTATTCATTCATCTGTGAATTTAACAAGCGTCTCTAGATTACTTGTTGTCTGCAAAGCTCTCTGGTAGAAATGGGGAGAACAAAGAGCTGGTCGGGACCCTGTGCTCATGGAGCGGAAACCCTGCTATTATATCAGTGTTTCACAAAAATGAGGAGAAATGGGGCCTCTTTTGTCAAAACATAATTTTCAATGAGTTAAAAAAAAGTAACTCATCCAAATATTCAGTAAGCACACATTGAAGACGTATTTATCTCATTAATGAGGAAACCAGTAGGGTGACAAAGCTGGTTCAAAGAAGGATATGAGAAAAACATCTAGGTAGGTGGCTAGGTAGGATGGATGGGTAGGTAGATGGATGGATGGATGGATGGATGGATGGATAAAATAAAGAGAAGAAGGAATGTTGGAATAAGATTGCAAAGTTAGATACAAAATTCATTAATGTCCTACCAGGCAATGAAACAGTAATTTTGGGGGGTATATTTCAACCAAGCAGAAATCCTTTGTGCCTATGCTGGACAAGCATTATTTTAAATTTCCCAGTCTTCTACTATTCGTACAGACTCTGGGTCCAATCAATAGTCAGTACAGGGTGAGGCAAGAGTAAGTTCACAGCTGTGAGTATGCAAAAGCCAGTTTATTCTTGTATTATTACCTATAAATTATTCTTTTTCATTTGAACACTATAAACCTGCTTTTGCCTCACCCCGTGGAAAGTCGAACAGAGTGACTCTTAGGTAAGCTGGTCAGTCGACGATGTAGTATAGTGCCGCCCGCTAGAACTTTCTGCAGTTGTAAAAATAATGTATGTGCTATGCAGTGTGGTAGCCCCTGGCCATACGTAGTTATTGGGCATTTGAAATGTAGCTGGTGAAAATGAGGAATTGAAAATTTAATTTTATTTCAAATTTCCATTAATTTTTATTTAAATAATTCCATGTGATTAGTGGTTATTATATTGGAAAGGACAGCTCTAATATGCCATTAAATAGGCAGTCATTTTTCTGTTTTGTTTTCTGGATAATTTTTTTTTCCTAAACACTTCGTAAATTAAATCATATTTTACATGTTATACCAGGAGTTGAAACTGTAAAAGAACTCAGAGAACACTCCTTTGAGAAGACCTAATTCTGTCAACTAATCCAATCATTTCTTTTGCAGCTATGATGCCTCTTCTATTGGGTTTCTTGATAGCGGGCCCGTCTGAAATCATGCTGGCCAACAAGGGAACCACTTATGAAGTTAGCCTATTTGGAGGGAACCCAGCTCCACATTATGTTTTCCAAGTGAATCAGCTTGGTATTAATTTCCTCCAGCAAGATAATAACGGTCATGCCTAGTTTTTGATTAAAAGGCGCTCTCTGGTTTGCAAAAAAAAAAAGAAAGAGAGAGAGAACTGACTATTAATATCTCACAAGGATGTTAAGGCTTAAATAAGTTAACTTCCCGGCTGCCGTCACATCATTACTCAGAATGAGCAATCAATGCATTGATAAGGTTGGCTTTGATTTCTCAGGAAACTCCGTCATTTTACTTAGTTTTCTCCTCTTGCTTGCTCGCTTGCAGGGGTTCTTCCGCAGAAGTATTCAGAAGAACATGATTTACACTTGTCACCGAGATAAGAACTGTGTTATTAATAAAGTCACCAGGAATCGATGCCAGTACTGCCGACTCCAGAAGTGCTTTGAAGTGGGAATGTCCAAAGAATGTAAGTGGATCCTCCACATTTTCTTCTCCCGCTTGCCTTATCTGTCACTATGACTGGCTCGGCTTCCCAAATCCAGTCGTGGGGGGCGTCAGCGTGTGGAATTCAGGCATGACACTAATGATACATCGCCAGGGGCAGGTGTAAACAGAGACGGCATGAAAATAGAGTGACTGGGGGGGGGGGGGATTTTTCAGATAAAACTTGAGTGGCAGCTGGTGAAAAGGCAGGAGCTGGGTGTCGTGGATGGCAGGTTTGTATCTAAGAACAGTTACTAACTCTGCCTATCTCAGAGCCGCTTAGTAACGCGAATGAACGTACCACACAGCCACTCGGGGACTCCATGTTCCCGTCTTGACAGTGGGAGTGAAGAGTTTGCCCTGTACTGGTGAGAATAAAAGGAGACAAGAGGCATGAATGTTGACAGTCATGATAGTTTGCCCTTTTTCAGAGGGGAGGAAATGTAAAATTTTTGTTGTGAAAGAAACATGGAGAAATTTGGCATATTGGCTTTTTTTTTTCTCTCAGCCACCCCCCCCCTTTCTAAACAATTATAAACTTCATTAATGTAAAAAACAACATTTTAGTAGATTAAAAAGTAATGGTCCATAAACATCTGATTATCGGGACTTGAAATAGCATGCTTTCCTATAGGCAGAATACAAACATTTTCATTTTTACACTCTCTCTCTGGTGCTTTTTTTTTTTTGTATATATATATATTTTATTCTGAAGCTGGAAACGGGGAGAGACAGTCAGACAGACTCCCGCATGCGCCCGACCAGGATCCACCCGGCACGCCCACGGGGGGGGGGGGGGCGCTCTGCCTACCAGGGGGGCGATGCTCTGCCCATCTGGGGTGTCGCTCTGCTGAGACCAGAGCCACTCTAGCGCTTGGGGCAGAGGCCAAGGAGCCATCCCCAGCGCCCAGGCCATCTTTGCTCCAATGGAGCCTCGGCTGCGGGAGGGGAAGAGAGAGACAGAGAGGAAGGAGGGGGGGGGTGGAGAAGCAAATGGGCACTTCTCCTGTGTGCCCTGGCCGGGAATCGAACCCGGGTCCCCTGCACACCAGGCCGATGCTCTACCGCTGAGCCAACCGGCCAGGGCCTCTCTGGTGCTTTCGAATGTGGGGAATAAGAAGCTGACAGGCAGAACGGCTTGGTTCAGGCGGCCTAGGGAAGGTGTTGGGATATGCGCCGGTGAGGCACTTTATGGGATTGCTGTTGCTCCATTCAGCCCATCACTTGGGGATCTGGCGAAGGCAGACTGTGACTGGGGCACTGGACTCAGTGCTGGGAGGGGACTCGAGGTGCCTGAGACATGACCACTACCCTCTAAGATTTCGACATTGGGTTTTGAAGACTTATGTTACAGGGAAGGGCTCTTGGATTTTGGAGACGAGAAATGTGGCCGTGGAGAAGGAGACTGACCGAGGAGGGGACGCTCCGGAGCCACACACATCATTGCTCCGAGGGGGCTTGCCCAGCACACGGGCTCTCTGAGGGAGCCACTGCTTGGGAATGTATCTCGATGTCCTACCCACCATCCTGTTTGTACCCAGAGCTTAATTCACTTTTCTCCCTCTTGGATTTCTACGCTTCTGGGAAAACTTTAGGGCTGGGACCAACTCAGCTGACTTGAGCCAATTAGCATTTTCTAGGTCTCAGCTACAGTCATTGGTTCATGGTGTGAACATGTAACCTGTCCAGGTCAATGAGGATGAATTCAAGACTCATGTTCATGATCCATAAAAGAAAAAAAAAATGATGACTTAGACTTTATCAAAATTAAAAGTGTCTGTTTTCTGAAAGACACTGTGAAATGAAAGAAAAGACAAGCCACAGGCTAGGAGAAAATATTTCCAAACATCTGATAAAGGACTTGTGTCTAGAGTATAGAAAACCTCTAAAGACTCAATAATAAGAAAGCAAATAGCCCAATTACAAAAAAATAGCCAGTCCCCTTTAAAAATGCCAAGATTATGCAAAACAAAGATAGACTGAAGTCACCTGATTAAAAGAGTCACAACAACTAAATGCAATGCAAAATCCAGGTTGGATCCTAGGTCAGAGGTAAAATAGCTATAAAGGACATGATTATGACAATTAGTGAGATATGACTATGAACTATAGATGATATAGCATTGTATCAACTTTAAATTTCCTGACTGTGATCACTGGGCTGTTGTTGTTACATAAGAGAATGTTCTTAATCTCAATGTCTGCAACTAACTCTTCATGGTTCAAGAGGTTGTATGTGCGTGCGTGCGTGTGTGTGTGTGTGTGTAGCAAGAGAAAGAAAGAAAGAGAGAGAGAGAAAGAAAGAAAAAGAAAGAGAAAAGAAAGAAAATGTAGCAAAATATCAAGAATTATGAATCTGGAAGAAGAATATACAGGAATTTTTTGTACAATTCTTGCAACTTTTCATCAAATTTGAAATTTCATCAAAATAAAGTTCTCAAAACAATAAGATTCATGCTTAGAATATTGGGACAGAGATTCCCTCACTTCCAATGCACATAAATAAGGAAGCAAGTAGCCACAAGGAGCTATCCTTTCCCCCAAGGAAAGTCCATTGTAGGACAAAGCAGGCACTGTGGATGGAAGGGTAGAAAGGCAGAAATCGCACCCTGAATGGCATCATTGAATTGCTAAACCAACCAACCCTGAAACCTCTACCTTCAGATCATTTTGTTATATTTTCCAAGAAGTAACCATTAAGGCAGTTGGGGTTTGGTGGTGTTTATATTTAAGATCCTGATGAACAAGAATGAATTGGGTCATCAGACAGGAAGGCATTCTGCATCTGTCATTTCCTTTGGGGGGCGGGAGTGTCTTTTTCCTCTGGATGGTTCTATCTCGAGATGATGGGTCAACTGGCCACATTTCAGCCAGGTCCTTTTAATCCCTCCAAACTTTAGTTCTATTGAATGACTGAAAATCAATGAATGTGAAGATATGAAACGATATTCACTTAGCTTAGGCCTCACATTCTACCATTGAAGAGAAAAGCATGATATTGACCTGAAATAGCTAGATTATTTGTTGGTATAAGTGAGACTCACAGGGTAATGGGTCATCACCTAATGTTCCATTTTTGGTCTGACATTCTATGGATGTGGATGTCACACTGTAGTTCAGTGGGAGAATTTCAGTCCAGGCTGAAATTATAAATGAGTAAGCCAAATGCGGACTCAAGGAAAATCAGTACTTTTGCATGTATTTAGTGTGGGCTGGAGACCCATTTCCTGCTTACAGTACTTAAAACCCATATCCTGCTGCTCTGTAAAAACTGGCAACTTGGTTAGCAATTAAAAAAAATAATGTTTACACCCACAGGCAAACTCTAGTTTCAACCCTCAAGGAATGTGTCACCTTCATTAGATTTAAAAATATAGAAATGGGAAGAAAATGGGATCGTTATGCCCAAGTACACAAAATTAAATATATTTTGCATAGAAGGAAATCGAAAGGAAAGAAATAAAACACTTGGACTACAGGGAACTGAGGCTCTAATATAATATTTGAAAGTTGAAATTTAAGGAAACAGGAAAATAAGAGAATCGGTAACCATTTATACCCGCAGTGTACGCAACTGAAAGGAACCCAAGAATAACAGGCTCCTGGAACGTTAGAACTGAAAAGGTATCTCAGAGATTGATTTTCACTCACCTCTCTCATTTGACATACAAGTACACAGAAAGATGACACGGGTTTCCCAGCAGCCCCCAACTGGCTACAGACAGGCCAGGACCACAACGCATGCCTGCCACCTCTCTTTGCCCTGCTTTCTTTGCAATTCCAAGATTAGCAAGATTTGCATTCAATTCTAGCCTTAGGCCAGGCCAGTTTGTTAGTGTGTCAGAACTCTTTGGATGCAAGCCACAGAAAACCCAGCTCAAACTGACGTAAGCTAAAAAAAAAAAAAAAAATCGTTATTACAACTAAATAGTTCAGGGTAACACAGCTGGGTCCAAGGGCTCGTGTTCGTTCTCAGGGCACCGTTCCTCTTCATCTGTCATACATAGCTGCTTTGGGCTATGTTGGTTTCACTTCTGGGAAGGTTTTCCCCATGGCTAAGAAAGATGGCTTTCAACAGCTCCAGACCAATAGTCTACCCAGCAACAGCAGACTCCCCTAGTGCCTAGGGACCAACTGGGACTGGCCTAACTTAGGTCATGTGCCCCGCTAGGAGTACGCTGCCTTTGGGGGCGGGGTAGAACACTGTGATTGACTCGGTCTGCATCACGTGCCAGGCGGTGGGAGACAGGGTTGAGTTTGACCTCACCCAAACGCATGGGCGGGCTGGGAGTGTGGGAGGACGTGCTCCTCAGTGGGAAAATCGGAAGTCAGGAGGCAAAGGCTATACCTTATGTCTACCGGATGTCACACAGTGCTGTTCCCCACATATTCTTGTTCTTCAGGCTGGTGGGGGTGGGAGAGAGAAAGAGAAGATGGGAGGGGGAGAGCGAGGAGGAGGGAGTGGGCAGAAGAAAGAGAAAGAACAAAACCTAAGAACCATATTATAGTAATAGCTACAGTGAGATGTTCCCCTTGTGCCAGGCACCAAGTTACCCTCTTTAAATATATACTTTATCCCGCTTGACCCTCACAATATCTGTGTGATAGGTTAGTTAAAATCCTTGTCTCTCTACCCCCCCCCCTTTTTTTGGCTGATGTGGAAGCTGAGGCACAGAGAGGTTAATTAACTTACTCAAAGTAACACAGAAGGAGATTTGGACCCAGGTAGTAATAAACCCTGTGTGCTATTTAAGGCAGCTTTTAAAACTCTGAGTTAACCTAAATAAATTAAAAAAAAAAAAACAAAATACTCTGAGTTACCTTTTCAACTCTACTTTATTGCCAGTGGTTAATAAAACAATGATCACACTCCTTGCTCTGTATTAGAGGTATACCCCCTGGGAAATGATGTGCAAATTTAATTTTTATAGACCAAATTTGGTTTTAAATGTATAGGGAGATTTAGTAGTAAAAGAAATCCTTTAGTGTGGCCCTTCAGAAAAGCATGACTATTTCTTCATTCTTCCATTCGGTAAATGCTGGTTGGCGTACCTTATATTTTCCAAGGAGTTTGTAAGGCTAGGCGAGCCTTTTTTACAGAGGAATAGCTATTTGTCAGAGCATAGAATTTGAAAGCAGTAACAGCAAGTGAAAAAAATCGATTCTCAGCAACATTCTAAAAGTGGTACAAAAATTTATGAAGAACTTGGGAGGGAGGCAAAGGAAGCAGAATGACTCCAAGTTGAGTGATGAGCTTGTGCTGGTGGGATGGGAGGCTTATAACGATGTCAGCACGGGCAAGGATGTGACTAAGCCCTCCAATAAAAACGAGACATAAAAAAGAGAAACAATAAATGAAGACATCAAATTTGGGATCGTGAAAGAGATGTCCGGACAATCTTACGCTGCAGGTAAACAGCTAATTGTCCATGGTAGGGAAGGAGAAGCTTTAAGACTGACGCTCTGTAGGGACTGTAAGAGTGTAGAAAGTCTGACAACGCTGTCTGAGTCAGTTACAGATATTCAAACGAACAGTTCAAACCTTTAAGCCAGGGATTAGCAAATGTCTTTTAAAAGGGCCTAATAGAAAATATTTTTGGCTTTGTGGGTCCCATGATCTCTTTCAATCTCTCAATTCTGATGTAGCACAAAAGCAGCCATAGGAAATACATAATAAACGGGTGCAGTTGTGTTCCAATAATACTTTGTTTTACAAAAGCAGGTGAAGGGCTGCATTTTAGCCTGAAGGCTATAGCTTGGTTACTTCTGCTCTACGTGGCTCACCCAGTAATCAGGTATGCCACTGATGACTGCTCTGTGATCTTGTCTCCAGCTCCCCGGCTCATCTGCTCATCCCCTCCCAAAAGACACCGCGGCTTCCAGCCACGCTGAGCTATGCCGATGATCTGTGAGCCTCCTACCTCCGTATTTTTGCAGAGGCTGTGCCCCTGCACTGAGCTTCCACCTCCTCCTTCAGTTGAGCCCCAGCAGCCTGCTGAAATCTCACTTCCTCTTTGAAGCCTTCACTAGACCGCACTCTACCCTCTAGGCAGTTAGTTACTCCTTCCCCCTGTGTCCCGGTAGTGTGCTTTGAACACAACTCTATGAACCACAAACTTTGTTACAGTGTGATTCTTCACACTCCAGGGAGGATCCCCAGCTTCATTATAAATTCCTAAAAGGCATGCATCAAGTCTTCCTCTCTCTGTAGTCTTCCTCACTCTGTAGTCCCCGTTAGCATGACGCGTTGCTCAGCGAAGTTAGATTGGGCAGGTGGGTAAATGTGGTCGTTTGAAAAGACAACCAGAACCAGCGTCTGCCTGGCTTTACTTTCTGAGAAGCTGTCAGACACAGAACAATTCTGGGAGTGCATCTGTTCGGCTCTCGGTCATTAGCTTCTTTGATCCGGGCCCAGAACAGGTAATTCAACTTTTTGGGTTTGTGTTTTCTACCAGGGTAAGAGGAACATTAGGGTTGACTAAGAGCCAGAGCGGGATGTGAGAATCAATGCTTTTAATCCTGTTTAGACAACAGTGTCTCCACAATCTGCTTTCTCTCACCAGTTCCCTCCCCTAGAAGACATTAGATCTTCTAGTGTGTGTGCTACTGAAAACAGTTGAACTGAGCTGGCATCTTGTGGGGGCTACATGTGGCGAAGGACCCGTTCGGAAGACGGGTGGACAGGCGAAAATGGACAAGTGGTAGGGTTTAGGGCTCACTCACTTGGCGGGGGGGTAAACCTTGACTATCAATTTGCTCATTGACAAAAGAAAAGGATCCAGGGAGGGGGTAGACATTGGAGGCCAACAGGACACGTGGGAGAAAAGAGTTAGGCCAGAATCAAGACGTGCATGCTGTGATGAAGGGAATGTAGTGGACCCTGAATGCTTCTAACGTTTGACCAGTTCCCATGATCCTCTGCGTTTCCAGATGGGGTATCCCCCACCCTGTGTCTATAGCAGAAATACTAGGCAAGGTATTGTGACTGCCATCCCATTCTATTTCTTTTCTTTCTGAAAACCACAGGCCATTAATTCACAAAGGAGCCTCTTCAGATTGCTCTTTGAGCTCATGCGTATATGATCCGTGCCTTTTGAGTGGTGGGCAGAGCATGTCTTTGATTCTGTTTGAGAATGCTGTTTAACGTTTATTTCACAGCGTTTTTTGCTATGACAAAGTCATAAGTGTGTTTGTAGAATAGAGCAATTGAATAATCTCTGAATTTAAGAGTCCCTAAGCACTCATCGACACCTTCTCATTTGGGGCGTATTGAGCTTAAAAACAGCTTTTTATAAAGTCTCTAAATTCCGATTTATACTTTAGACACGAACGTCCCCATGGGTCGATTGGATAGAATGAATGTGCTTTGTACGGATGCTTAGATACTTCCGCGAGAGGTTTCTGTTATTCCGTGTTTCTCTCATTTCCCCTTTAGTGATAAACTTACATTAAAACAAACCTTTTGGATTAAAGGCACTTAACCTCAGTTAAAATCACTTTTGTTGGTGCACAAATTATATTGATGCGTGCATTGGTTCTACGGCTGGATTTTACTGGCTTAATAATGAGGAAATTCATATTGTAGGTTGCCCTGTGTACTTGGGAAATTACATAAAAATCATCATCAGGGCACTTAATGTCTTTCTAATTTTAGTTTATTTCTTCATTTGTTCCCCAGTTACAGCAGGCCTGTTACTACGTTTCCAAGGTTCACTGTGGTCATTTTGTTCTGCTCACCAGAGAGGAGCATTGACCCCCCCTCCCCCCCACACACACCTTCTCCTGTTCCCCCCAGGGCCCCCAAAAGTAAATGAAAAGCTGGAAACTTGATATTTTTATATTTAAAACTGTCATCAGAGCTTGAAACTAAAAATCTGCTGCCCCGTTCCCCTTGCCGAATGTTAATGTTTTTCTGCATCTGTCCAGGAGATTTAAAAAAACAGAAAAAAAAAAAACACACCAAAAAAAAAACACAAAACACCCAAATTCCATTCGGGCACAGACAGCCCAGTGACGTCACTGCCACTGTGGGACTGGAAGCCCATTAACACTCAGACTGCGAAGGAAGTATTAAAATTCCTTCAGCTTGACTAACACATTTCTCTCTGCAGCCTGTCTCCTGGAACGGGGAATGCACAACGTATTCTCACCTTAGAAAAAGGAGAAGTTTCCATCACACAACAGGACAGAGCAAAGGAGGGAGCAGAGGGCTTTGGAGTTGACCCGAGCTGGGGGTTCAAATCCGACCCCACCCTCTAGCTGGCTCATCTCGGGCGCTATGTGTCGTTTTGCTTCAAGTGGAACAAGCTAACTTATATCTCGGGGCTTCTCATGGAAACCTTGCAGGATCGTGTTGTGCGTGGGACTTCAGACGAGGATAATGCATTTAGCACCATGCTTGGCACGCAGTAGGTGCTAAATAAATCATAGCTGATCTCTCGGGTTCTTTCTCTAGTGGCGACAGGTTCTGTTCTCTGCTCCTGTTGCTGCCACGGCTGTTTTTTGTTTTCCTTTGTTTTGTTTTAATGTCAGCCTTAGTCCCACTTCAGGAGAAAAGTGACGCTTGGAGGCACTATTTGTTCTGAATGGTTTGTAACACCACAGTGTAGGTGTACAGCCCCAATATTAAGTCACAGCATTAAAAATAAAGCTTGAAGGCATCGTTTCCAAAATAAATAGCCACCTTCCTCAGTTACTGGAAACTGGGAGGCAGATGGTTCATTTACCCGGAGATGCTGAAACACATGTAATCAGAGAATGGGACGAGATCCTGGTATTGTGGAACCCAACGCCATGGGGAAAACCGAACTGGGGTGTTAGAAAGGACGCCTGGCCCCCTTCCTGCATCAGTTAGCTCTGGATGAGGCCATCGGTGTGCCAGACGCACACCAAGGAGGCATAGTCTTTCTCCCTGCCACCCTCCCGGCACCCTCCTCTGTCACCCAGTTGGGAGGAAGGCTGGGGAGAACACTGGTGAGAATAGGATCGTTGTTGGTCACAAAGCATTTTACCAACAGCGCAGTTTCCCCAGACTTCAGGCCATCCGAGGTGCCTACCTGTCGGACAGGCAGAGAATTGCGATCCTCAGCATTGTGAGATATTGAGAAGCTAAGAGATGTCCCTAAAGTCACACTGCTGCCTTAAACCGATGGGTCCTACCTAATTCCAGTTCCCAGTCTTAACAACTAGAGTCCTTGTGTGCATTTAGTGCTAAAAAATAAACGTATCTTTGCTCCCAAATCACATACGCTGTTATTTACATACATGATTTGATTGGACATACGTGCTAGTTTAATGCAGTATTTCCCCAAGTGCACACTCTGTACACAATGATATGAAACATAATTTGGGGGAGCATTGAATTTAGCATGAACTAATATCAAATCATGTAGGGCTGAAGTTATCTCCTTTTCAGTATTCAGTCTTTTTATTACCAAGGACAAAACCTCGGTCTGATGCCAGAACAACCTTAATTAATATTTCTTGAACCTTTGCGAATCCCCCCTTCTTTTTACAATGAGGGGACAGGCTGCCATACCTGGTCAACACTACACTGTATTTATTTCAGAGATGTGCAACTCTTTCTTCACTGACCAGACACTACATGTTTTAAACTTTGCTGGCCCATCGGTGTCAGTTGTAACTACTTGACTCTATCTACTATTCCATCTTGAAAGCTTCATGAGTGAATATTGCCTTATTCCAATAAAACTTTATTTACAAAAACAGGAAATTGACCTGAAAAATCCCATTAATTTTTTTACCCTATTTTTTGTAGTAGTAATATATAATTTGCTACATTTTAAGCAAAAAAAAAAAAAGAATCAGTGTAGACAAACTATAAGAGCATAGTGGCCTGCAAGTTTGTGAAAAATTGTAAAGGTAATACGAGAAGAACCGAAGTTTGATAAAAAACTTTTTCTGTGTTAGCTGGTTAAGTGTTCTTGTATCTTCTCAGGAATAGAGCGGAGTGTGGGGGAGTCTCAACCCCCTGAGAGCCCCCTGGAGCTGCCCCTCTGCCCTTCTCCCACCCTGAGCTGCACACACCGTGAGGATGAGCGGCTGGGTCTTGCTCTCCTTGGATCCTCAGGGTTTAGTGCTGTCCCGGTACAGGGAAGGGTCGATGAATGGACGGGACTATGGTGAATGGATGGGACCATCAGTGTGGGAGTCAAGCACAGGAGAACTGGTGGAGGGGAATGTGGCCAACCGGCAGACCTCAGCTTGCCCCTTTCTGAAAACACACGGGGTAGTGTTGTGGCTTAAAATGCAGGCATGAGGGGCAGCTTGGATTCCAGCCCAACCCACCCCTTAGCTCTCTGTGATCTTGGGCAGGTTTGTTGGGCAGATAAAATATATTATGCTCACTTTGTTAAAGATGGCGCTGCCCATGTGGAGGCCGTTGCCCAGGTGATAATTAATGTGTGTCTCTGTGGGCAGGCAGGATCCTTGTAGCCTGGGGCTTGGTTTTAGGATTAAGCCTTTCCTGCCCTTTTTGATGTGTGGTGGTGCAATCCCATCATGCCCCAGATAAGTGACTTTGTATTAGAGACTTCCCTATTTGTATATTGGATTAAAGGTTTTGATTTCCACACTATAAAGTGGGGGCAGAACGGGAGCTTGCTCTCTTGGTTCCTGAGATTATCGTTAGAGGAGAGAGCAGAGAGGAGAGCAGAGTAAGGCCACGTGGAGGAGGCCAGGAGAAGCAGCCAAGATGGCGGAGTATTGAGTGAGAAGCCAGTTTGTGCAGAGTTTGTGCAGGGAGAAAGAAGGAGATGGGGAACAGAGGTGAATAAGACTGGTGAGCTAGAAACCTTTGATTCTAGGAAACTCGGATAAGTCAGTAGCTTTGTGAGCACTGAATGTGAGTGGGTTTTGGAGCCCAGTGTGTGTTTTTACTTGCCTGCCGGGTGCAAGCTAGGATTAAAGATGATGGCCCATTAGTTTTTGGCTCCGCTGTTTCTTTACCGACTGTCCGAATCCAATGCAAACCTGCATGGGCCAGGCGGCTGTGATAGTGGCCGTGACTTCTGGCTTTACAAGGTTATTGAGCATCTCTGTGCCTCTATTTCCTTCCCTAATAATAGGACCTACCTTATATGCTATTAGGAGAAATAAATGAATGAATTTATGGTAGAAACTAAAGACATTTCTTAGCTAAGGGTTGGCTCTCATTACTCTTCCTCTTGCTCTCATAATGACCCATTCTGGTCTTCTAAGAATGGCTTATTTGATCATCGATATGGTCCTTAGTGACTGTGCAGAACAGCTACTGCTCCTCCCAGCCTGGCGGTCCATTTACTCAAAACGAGAGGTACTCTTAAATTTGACATTTGTCCTTGGGGGGCTCAAGTGCAACACCCACAAAGCAAAATGTCAGTTCTGAGCCCGACAATCCCTGCTGGGAGTCATAGTCCTTCGTCATTTACAGAATCAGCACGGGCAGAACCTGCACAGCTGGCTCAGCCTGCCCCCCGCCTACCCAGGACCTTCCGTGCTCCCCAAAATGCCCCACGTACCAGGTGCCACTGAGCACCCAGCGTGCCCCGCTTGTGATGCGGGCTGTTCTCTCTGCCTGTGACGCACCTCCCTGACTCGCCGTCCCCGCTCGTTCTTCAGGCCATCTCTCTCCTAAACATGCAAACACACTTCCCTAACAACAGCAAGGCCCGTGTGAATTACTCTCACCTCTCTACAGTGTGGCTTCTCAGTGGCACCTCTGTTGGGTGACTTTGAAGGTCAAACTTGTTTTTTTTTTTAATATTTTATTTATTGATTTTTAGAGAGAAAGGAGAGAGAGAGAGAGAGAGAGAAGGGGGAGGAGCAGGAAGCATCAACTCCCATATGTGCCTTGACCAGGCAAGCCCAAGGTTTCGAACCGGCAACCTCAGTGTTCCAGGTCAACGCTTTATCCCACTGCACCACCACAGGTCAGGCTCAAACTTGTTTTTGAGTCCAGGAGGCGGGGAGGTGCGGGTGTGTGTGAGACAGAGAAAGAGACAGAGGGACAACAGACAGACAGACAGAGACAGGGGAACATAGCAAGTGAGTGTTCTCGGCACTGGCTGTGAACATCTTAAGGGCAGGCACAGTCTCGTTTTATTTTTATTTGGTTCCTCACCTGTAAGTCTAATGCTTGTACTTCATAGAAATTTCTTGAATGAATAAACAGAGTACTTGAAGAGTAGAGATTCTAAATCAGGAACTTTCATCTGATCTTTCCAAGAGTTAGAGATTTGAATTACGTCCCACTGATACAGTGAGCCTGGTTTTGTCTTTCCCCTTTGCCTTCTTCTCTAATTTGCACCAGATGAATGCTAGCCTATTACCACTTTTATGACATGAAGTCTTGACCTTGTTTGTTGCACAGTGGACATAACCAGAGAGAGCCTGTAAACAGGTCCTAAGAGAGAAGATTGGCTTTCTCTCAGACGGGACACACCCACACACCATATGTCATCAAATCTAGAATTTGTTAAGTGCACTATCATTTTATGCACCCCTAAAAAGCACACAGCAGCAATTAAACCAAGACCCACCGAAGATAGTAGGACAGGTGGCACTTTCAGAGAGGGAGAGAGGGAGGCACCCAGTGTTAACCCTGTATGAAAAGGAAGCATCTCACATCCTAGGCTGGAAATACCCTGTGTTTTCATCTGGAGCTATTTTTTCATTCTGCTTGAAATAGACATTGATAAACCCTCAGAGCCCAGAGACAATCCCCAGCACAGAGAGTTGGCTGAATAAATATGCAAGAGCTTCTAAAATAGCTGGCAGAGGGCCCTTTGTTTGGAAACAAATGTGTCCGTGAAAATAGCAACCCGAAACTCTCTCCTAGTCCCTGTGTTCCAGGGCAATGAACATTGCCCTTTAAGTACCTTCTCCCAGTAACAGCAGTTCTCTGGAGGGTGGCTACCCAAATTGCTCAATAAATCCACGCATAGAGGACTGTCTGGAACTGGCTCTTCTTGGAGTGGTGTTGAGCACTTAAACCCGTCTCTGCCCTCACGAAGTATTAACTGTCACAGTTATTTCTCTCATCCTTCTCCCTTTAAAACTGGCAAACAAAGATTTGATCATTATTTGGTGAGCTAGATGAATGGAGACAGGCAGCATTTTAGTACCGGAACCGAGTCGCGTGAACACCCTGTGTCCTCAAGAGAAGGAATGCTTTTGTCTCAAAGACACACTGAATTGTCCTCACATTTCATCGCAGCGATGTAACGTACCCGCATGATTTTTTAAAAATTTCTGACTGCTTTGTTTTCAGAATGATATTAGGACAGAAATGTTTTGATGTTGAAGAAGGCAAACCTCTCCCTCCCCACCCCCACCCCCTGTAATTTTTCTGTGCTTCTGGGAGCATTTTATAATATCACTTGGTCAGACCTGGAAACAGTCTTCTGATTCAGCCACATGGTTTACATATTAAAATAGAACAAACGGAAATATTAAAATAGAACGAATGGATTTCACTGCTATTTCAAAATGGACCCATTCGGCAGCCAGTCACGATGAGGCCCTTCCAAAGGGGATGATAAGAGTTGCTTCTGGTAAACTGTGCCGACTCAGGGGATTTAACGAGGACAGGAAGAGAGTCAAGTGCAGAAGGTAATGAGCGAAGGATTCCCACTTTGTGTGCCGAGCGTCCGGACAAAATGCTCGAGCAATGTGAAACTGAATGGAAAGTTGGCTGGGGTGCTCTTGGATCTGGAGCTCTCAGACATACGAAAATATGCAGGCTCAGAATGTACTCCCCGCCCCACCCCCACAAATTGATGATGCCCAGTGAGTTATTTCAGGACGAGAGACATGAAGACTTCCTCGTGATGGGTCCTGGGGCTGAGCTGTCACTGGGAGGTGGCTTTCCCCACATTCCCCAGGATGATGAGGGCAGGCAGCCAGCTCTCCGAATGCAAGCCCCGTCTTGTTTTGCCAACAGGCGCCTTGAGCGTGGCTCTGTGCTCCTGCATAATAGTTATGTCCATCGACATGGTGCTGTATTCCACCAGAACGGCTGACGTTAGAAGGACTGACAACAGCAAGTGTCTGCTGGGACATGAAGCAACTAGAACACTCATACGTGGCTGGTGGAAGTATTGATCACGCCCCAGTTTGGAAGCCGGTGCGGCACCACCTCCTAAAGCTGGATGTACCAGTGTGACTCAGTAGTTCCCCTCCTGGAAACGTCCTCAAGGGCTGTGAGTGCATAGGCCCACCCAAAGATATACACAAAAATGCTCACAGCAGCATTATTCCTGACAGTCCAAAGCCGGAAATGACCCATATGTTATCAGCAGTAAAATGTGTAAATAAGTTGTGACAAAATCAAATAGCGGACTGTGCATAACAATAAAAAGAGGAACTAACTACTGGTAAATGTGATAGCATGGACGAATCTGATACATGTAATGTTGAATTAAAAAACTCAGCATAAAACAGAGCATTCTGTGTATTTCCATTTGGATAAAAATTAAAAATGAACAAAACTAATGGTTGCCCCAGGACTCAAAAGGGACGCATGCAAGCCTTGTGGAGCGCTGGACATTCTAAAGATTAATTGGATATATGTATATGGAACCATGTGGGTGGTGTGTGTTTTATCTCAATCAAAAAGAAACAAAATATTGGAATGTGGAAGTAATTTTGGAGAGGGGCCACGGATGGCCATCGCCTCCCCTGCATAGAGAAATCGTGTTATCACAGATGAGAAGTGTAGTATCCTCGCTTTAAACGAATTGTCCCTTTTAACACATTCACATTTCATCAGGAGGTGCTTTGACCTCTCTGCCATTTGCCTTTTCATCTGCTTGGGACCTTTACCACATGCAGCATTGAATGTGTCAAGAGCACCAGCAATGGGATGTTATCCCTAATTCACTCGGAGTTCTCTGAGGATGGTTATGTAATACCTGTAATTGCATCAACCTACCTAACGAGCTTTTCCCTTTGGTGCCATGCCCTGCAAATTAATAGCCCATGGATCCACTTACAGCATGCTGTGTTTTGGAAAACGATTTCAGCCATCAAATAATAAACAGCTTTTTAAAAAAAGATAAGAATTGTTATTTTGAAATGATAAATTCTCAGTAGTGTCAGTAAATTTTTCTTAGATATGTAACATAGTCAAAATATTACTTATTAACGTGTAGAATCTAGTTTAATAATTAGTTGACTCTTCCTTCTATCATTAAAAAAAATCACAATAAGAGGCCTTTTCATGTTGATTCAATTCATTAAAGCCATTGGGACTTTAAACTAGTAAGTAATCAAACTGAGACTGGTTTAGAGAAGTTAACAAGAAAATTTGGTGGAACAGACAACATACATATTATTTTTACAACCATCAGAGTAATTTCTCTCGAGGCTGTTCACATTTAAACAAAAAGCTCTTATGTTTACAGAAAGCTCATCTTAATTCAAAAATAAAAACAATCAAAGGAATAAAAAGTTGTCAGGCTGATTGACTTAAGGAAACATCGGAAAATAAATCTTGGAGTTGGGCGTACATGGTGGACGAGGACTTCCACTTGGGCCTGGTGTTCCTGGTAGAGCGAAGTCTAAAGCAGGATTCTTGGTGTACACAGATGAAAACAGCCTCGTGGTTCAGGAGAATCACAGATTTTTTCCAGATACTGATATTGGGAATGAATGTCTCCCAGGGGTCCTTATAAAGCGAGAACTGGGTGTTATTTAGGATGTCCTTGACATTTTTCGTTGCTCTCCCTTAGGACATCCCTCTTATGTAGTTAAATCTCATCTGCTTTCCAAATTGGAATTTAAAAAAAGGGCGTAGAAAACCGTGGTGATCGTAACACGAACCTAATCTCCAAAAGAAGCACCGTGGACGTGACATTGAAGAGAGCCTAGTAAAGGTTGTCATCTCAGAACAAGGGTTGGCTTGCTTCCTCGTTGTACTTCAGATTTTATTATTTACCAGCTTGCTCCTTCAAATACTGTCTTTTGGGGGTATCTTCTCAGTTTCTATTTGATTCTCCCTTTTAAGGCAAAAATCAACTATATTTTAGAACATTTACCTCTTTATTAAAGTATTTATAATTCACATATTTTAATGGTACAGACCTAACTGTACTGTTTTAGAAGTTTTGATTAATCTACATCCTTCTAACCACCTTTCAAGTCAAGACATTAGAAAGAGACTGTGGGAACTTTCTGAGGTTGGAGCATTTCATATCGTGATTTGGACAGTGGTTGCAGTTAAGGTAGATTGTTTTGATGTCTAGCATAAGGAATTAGTTTTTTGCCTGTTGAATTTCATATGCATGGCACCCGACAGGCCACACTCTTTTGTATCTGGTGTCTTTCATTCATCATTAGGTTCATAGGATTTTTCCATATTGGTGCCTGTGTTGGTTGGTTGTTTACCACTTATTTTGCTTACTGGTATTCCATTTATAGTTATGCAATTCTCACCTTAATGGAAGTTTGGTTGTTTCCAGTTTGCGGCTTTTACGAATTAAACTGCCAAGAACATCCTTGTATATGTTCTGTGTGGGACAGACACTAATCTGTCTTAGGTATATACTTGAATAGAATTACTGGGTTATAAGGACACATGTGTTTAACTTTACAAAACGTGGCCAGTTTTCCAAAGTGGTTTACCTACCATTTCACTCTCCCTCAGAGTGTATGAGAATTTTTTTTATTTGTTTGTTTGTTTTGTATTTTTCTGAAGTTGGAAACGGGGAGGCAGTCAGACAGACTCCCGCATGCGCCCGGCCGGGATCCACCCGGCATGCCCACCAGGGGGCGATGCTCTGCCCATCTGGGGCGTTGCTCTGTCGCAACCAGAGCCACTCTAGCACCTGAAGCGGAGGCCACAGAGCCATCCTCAGCGCCCAGGCCAACTTTGCTCCAATGGAGCCTCGCTGCAGGAGGGGAAGAGAGAGACAGAGAGGAAGGAGAGGGGGGGGGTGGAGAAGCAGATGGGCGCTTCTCCTGTGTGCCCTGGCCGGGAATCGAACCTGGGACTCCTGTATGCCAGGCCAACACTCTACCACTGAGCCAACCGGCCAGGGCCTGTATGAGAATTTTGGTTACTCTGTATATATCCTTGTCAAACCTTGGATTTGTCTTTTTTAAAATTTTAGACATTCTCCTTGGTGTGAAGTGATGTCTCATTGTGGTTTTAGTTTGCATTTTCCTGATGACTAATGATAATTGCATTTTTTTAAATGTAACAAAAACTGGATTTACTGTTAAATTAGAAAATATAAAACAAAGCTATTCTCAGTCTGATCTCCTATTTATAAAAACAAAGTTTGGACGATACAGCACAAATTGTCTTGTTATATTCATTTTTGAGCTTATCTGTGATTTTATTACAGTATTTTATTTCAGTGCATATTTGTTAGTTGTATAATAAAAAAAAAGAAGAAGAAAAGCTATTTTTTAAAAGAGAGATTCACAGCCCTGGCCAGGTGGCTTAGTGTGTAAAGTGTTGTCTGGGTGCACTGAGGTCGTGGGTTCGATTCCCAGTCAGGGCACATACGAGAAGCAATCAATGAGTGCAGAGCTAGATGGAGTAAACTAAGTAGAACAACGACTTGATGCTTCTTCTACCCCCCCCTTCCTTTTTGTCTCTCTCTCACTCCCTCTCTCTTTCAAATCAATGGAGAATTTTTTTAAAAAAAAGAGAGGAGATTCACCCTTAGAATGATTGAGGTAGAACTTCTCTTTTTCTAATTATCTAACACTTTAGGCTAAGTAACATTGGGTATTATTGACAACGCTTTAAATAGCAGTGGTAGAGAAAATAGATGCCACTACTGTTTTGCATTTTTCTGTTTCCACAGGGAGAGAAAAAAAATCCATTCCTATACATTTAGACATCTCGATATCTGAGGATAACATCCATATTTACCTCAATTTAATAGACCATAAACCAGAGGTCAGCAAACTTAAGTCTGTGAGCCAAATGCGGCCTGCTGCCTGTTTTTATCAATAAAATTTTATTGGACTGCGGCCACATACATTCATTTGCATATTGTCTATGGCCGCTTCCCTGCTATAACAGCAGAATTGAGTAGATGCGACAGAGACTGTATCACCCGCAAAGCCTAAAATATTTACTATCTGGCTCTTTCCAGAAGGAGTTTGCCAACCCCTGCCATAACCCATTCACTCTCTTTATATTTTCTATTTTAATTCAAACACTGATTATGAGAGTTTAGTTCAATGCCAAACAGATGTGCACTTTGTAACCGTACCTTCATTTCTGTCCAAGTCATATGAGCTACTCAGTGGTGATGTGCCTTACAGTCATGTCTTCGTAATTCAGTGGGGACCACATCTGACTTCAACTTTGGACTGGAAATTTACAAACAAGTCCTCTTCCAGACCGTCCCCAAATCCTTTTATGTCAAGCACAGGAAAAATAGAAGGATTTGTTCTGGGTAGAACTGCAGCTGACTATAAAGCCGTGCAACTTTTTAAAACACACACAGAGTTGAGAACTTAAATGTCCAGTGGATAGCTCTATTTCAGGTACAATAAATAGAAACTGAGACTAAACGAGCTTGATGTTCTTGTCTAGAAATTGGCTCTGAAAGCTGTTCTAGAAGAAGAGAGAAAATCTTATGAGCAGTGGCCCCAGAGTTGGGATGGGTAGCGTTTCAGAGTGACTTCTTTTTTTGTCTCAATGGCCACATTATATTAAACCCTATCTGTTAAATAGAGTGAAATACTTTTACACCAATTCATAACAAACTTATTACTCTTCACTGATGCCTTTTATGAACTACCAAAGAGGAAATTAAAACGAATATATGTCATTGCACTAGCATGATGTCCTGGCCCATTTTAAAGATGGAGTCCAAGGCAGAAGGGATCCGCCCTTATTTTGTGACTTGCGGTATGAAGATACATGTTCTTACTCTTTCCACATCTAAAGGAGTTTGTGAGAACAAAAGAAGTATGAAAAAAAGTGAAGTTCCTTTGACAGATCACAACACTTGAGAAACAAGATGGAATTATGGTTCATTTTATTGGCCCAAGGCTACAGAGGAATCTTTGTTCAGGACTCCCTCATCAGAGGGGATTTCTCCTGAAATTCACATCACCCAAGACTTCCCATGTGGACAATGCAGAACCCATCTCCAGAGAAGAAATGTACTCAAGGCATGGTCTTGTCCCAGTAGAACTTCCCTGACCTACTTAGCTTTCAAACTCTGCTCGTCCAACAGATGCAGCCATCTTACTGAGAAGTTCATCCTTTAGAAGCTAATTATACAGAACCAAGGGTGTTCCAAACAGCGCCTCACATTTGATCTCATCCCAGAGGTACCATCTTCAAGGGCAAAGTGACATGTGTACTTTGCTGCTGCAGGAACTTCGATATTCTTGGTGCCTTTTACAGTTTTTAGGATGTTTGAGAAAAAAACAACAACAGAGATCCACTGGGGCTTTGGATCTGCTGAACTATAATCCATTGATAAATGGAGAGCGATCTGTGCAATAGGCATGAATATACCCTCTGAAATGTAACATAATAGCCGCCTGTTAAAAAAGCACTACAATTGAGAATCCCCAGGGTGAGACCTAGAGGCTAGCCACGCCCCTCGCTGGCTGGGTGACCGTATCCAAGTCACTCAGCCTCTCTGGATACCACAAGTCTATGAAACAAGAGTACTGAGGCAATGACTGATCAAGTTGTTTCCAGACATCAATCACATAATCTGAAATAATAGACTGTAACATCACTTTAGTTAGAGTTGGTAAGACCTCTTCATTGAAAATCATGTTTGTTTCCGGGACGCAATTGTAGGGAAACCTTTATTCATACTGGGCTCTGCTCCTCATTAAGTTTTCAAACATAATGCTATACCAGGATTGACTTGACTTTTCTCACTGCTTTTTCTTCACATGTCACTTTTTTTTTATGTGCGGAATCCCTGAACAGTCCCGTCACGGCCTGCTGTAAATGAGCGTCACCATTTAGAGATGAACTGCCTGAGATACAAGGAGGTTAATTACCCTGCCCGAGGAAAGATACAGAATACTTCAAACAGAAGTGGTCAGGAGGAGGAGCTACAATCTTGGGCAGAAGATAAGAGAAGTAGTTGTAATTTTATACTCTGTCATTTCTAGAGATCTAGCATCAATGTATAGATTTTAAGAAACTGTGAGAAGACCTGTACTTCCTGTGTCTCTAGACTGTCCCTAGCCTGTAGATGGGAAGAGAGAAACTAAGCGAATGGGTGGAAACAGCCCCTCAGTAGGCCCAGGGAGTGGGCATATCTATGAGGAGGTGACAATGTACATCCAGTCCCCACACCTCTGGTCCCAACCAAGCAAAGCCCACTCTTCATTGGCTTCCCATTCTTGAAGCATTCTTCACTTAGCAGGAAGGTTCTCTTGAAAATCCCATGAAAATGGAAGTTTTCCAGCGAAAGGTGGCAGGGTCAGTCACCCTTGGGTACTTTAGAGAAAGCAAGTGTTGGCTCCATTTTGTCAGCACATGTGGAGGAGGAAGAGAGAAGGGAAGTCCAGGGCACTTTGGGAAGGGCTGTAGGAGCAACAATGGAGAACATGGGGTAGGTCCAGCCTGGAATAAACTCCGGTCTGGAAGCCGGGCCCTGGGGAAGTGAGAGATCTGAGGGTCTTCTCAGAATCTCCCCCGTGTTCCCTTCCCCTGGCATCTCTATTGCTCAAAGTGTCCCTGTCCTACCCTCCTCATCCGTGTCTGTAATCGACTCTGAGATGTGTTTGGGTATCACTGGTTATGACCCTAGATTCTCGACGCTGGGCTCCCGTACATAGAGTAGGAGACGCAGGCTGGTTGGTCTCCAAGTTCCCATCCAGGGCGTGTCCCCCTACTAGGCACTGGATAAGGGACAAATGAACGCGTGATCAGAATCCAGCTTCTGTTCTTCATGTTTATGGTGTTGTCTAGAAAGTTCTCTCACTCACCAGAGCTCGTGTTTGACACAGAAATGTTTTGACGGGTGACGTCTCGGCTCAGAAACCTCGTGCTCAATGTATAGCAGTATCATAATACACATGTGACTGAATGCATTGAGAATATCACTGGTTTTTCCAGTACGTTCTGTCAAGGTCATCAGAAGCGTTCTTCTGTCTTTACACATGAGAAGCTGAGAGATGTCAGCCCAGCAGGATAGCTTTCTGCCCTTGTTCGACATGATTTGGGGCCCCCTTGCAGGATAAATCAAGTCCTTAGAAATAGGAAGATTTTTTTTTTCAGATATAGGTGTAGTAAGGCAATCACTGTTTAAAAGGAGGTGTGAGGTAAGTTTTCTATAAAGTGAATGATGCTTTTATAGCAGGAGCAGTCACTGTCAGGTGCTTGGATCTTGGCAAGTATCATGTGAAGGAAATAAGGGAGATACTATTTTCAAATCCTATTTAAAGACCTAAGAATATAAGATTTATAGAACGAAAAGGACTTGGCGAACGTCAGTGGCGAGTGGGGGTGGAGCCGGAAATAGAACCTGGGTGTCCCGATTCTGAGAGGAGTGAGTTTATTACCATAGCTCCCCGCTCTTGAGGGTACATTTTCACCAGCTGAGCCAGATAAATGACACGTTAGAAGCATCTAGAAGTCAGGGACCATGTTTTCCCCATGTATTTCATGCCGTTACCTCAAAACAAAACAAAAAAATGCTTAAATGCTTTTTTTGAACATAATGAGAAAAGAGCTTACCTATCACTTCCCTATTTGAATAAAGAAACAGCCCTTACACTTGCAGAATTGAAGCAGAGAAAGGATCACCGTAAAACTTCCGCAGCGATTCTTACAAACTCTTTTACTCCCCGCACAGGACCTATTAGTAACATGGCATAATTTTTTAAGTGGGCCATTTTTAGTAATAGAAGGAGGAGGGGGAAAATCTCTCATTCCCGTTCCCTTATAAAGTACAGTTTGAAAACTGCTTCTTGAATAGGTATATAGCATTACGTCCTACGGGCAATGCCTAAGGCTGATGCATTTAATTTTCCGTGGGTTTTTGCTGCTGTGCCCTGATATATGGCTCTTTGTAGCCAGGGGAGAATTTATTTAAAAAGTAAAGGGAGCCCTGGCTGGTTGGCTCAGCGGTAGAGCGTCGGCCTGGCGTGCGGGGGACCCGGGTTCGATTCCCGGCCAGGGCACATAGGAGAAGCGCCCATTTGCTTCTCCACCCCCCCCCCCTTCCTCTCTGTCTCTCTCTTCCCCTCCCACAGCCAAGGCTCCATTGGAGCAAAGATGGCCCGGGCGCTGGGGATGGCTCCTTGGCCTCTGCCCCAGGCGCTAGAGTGGCTCTGGTCGCGGTAGAGCGACGCCCCGGAGGGGCAGAGCATCGCCCCCTGGTGGGCAGAGCGTCGCCCCCTGGTGGGCGTGCCGGGTGGATCCCGGTGGGGCGCATGCGGGAGTCTGTCTGACTGTCTCTCCCCGTTTCCAGCTTCAGAAAAATACAAAAAAAAAGTAAAGGGAGTTCTTAAAGCTACCTCAGAAGCATTTGAAGGTGAGAGCTCCATGGGACGCTGCCTCTCCCTCCCCACCAGGCGGGGCTAATGCGAACGCTCCTGCTCCCTTTCCGAGGATGCTGAGCCTGCCTGGTCCTCACTCACTCACCTGCCAGCTCCGATGGAGTCAGAGAGATTTGCGGCTGAATCAGGGTGACCTACTTCTGTTACCACGGCACCCAGCATCAACGTTCTTTTTAAGCCAACTCCTTGCGAAATCAGATTGAACAACAACAACATCAAAAGGGAAAGTGCATTAGTACCTTTAAGGTCTCCTTAGTCAAGGGGTTGGCCAGCAAAAAATAAAAAAGCAAAGGAAAAGAAAATCAAATCAGAATCTTTTCCGAGAGAAAGGAAGGTTAGATTTGAAATGTTATGAGCAGCCTCACCATTACACCATCTTCTCCCTCTTGATTAGGAATAAAGACGAGCCTCCTCCTTAATTTAATATAACTCTTTTTCATGCTGTCAAGGTAAGAATTAAAACCACAGATGAGCAGGCACCTTCAAAGGAAGTTTGCATCCTCTCTCTCTCCATTTTGGGAAGGTTTGCTCTTACGGCTCCAGGAAGACAGTCAGAAATTATACTTTATGTGGAACTTTTTCCATTTCCAACCTCATAAAGTGTATTGACAAAGTTCTCCTAAAAGTCCACATACTTGTGGTGTTAAGTGGATGGAAAAAATAAAAAGAACAAAAAAACACTCAAAAGTCTATTGATCATAAAAATAAAATTCCAAGGGTGCAGGGTAGCTCTGTCTATTTTGGGGTAAAACACTCGTATAATTTAGCTTTCACAACGTTACATAGATTTTACTAATATCTCTCTCGTGGAGAAGCACATGGCCCTCAATGCAATTCTGGCAGGCCGATCTCAGCCTTCAAAGAATAGGCAATAATGCCCTATTCTCTGCCTAGGATGCTATTGCTTGGAGATGTTCCCCTTAAAGGGACCCATGATTCATGAGTCACGATTTTAGTGATACAGTTCTGTTAGTGACGGTATATATTTACCAGGGATCTTGCCGGAAAACATTATTTGTGGTTAAGTAGGCAACTGGTTGTTGTTGTTGTTGTTGTTGTGTGTGTGTGTGTGTGTGTGTGTGTGTGTGTGTGTGTATCTGAGAGCAGGATGTGTGGAGATCTGGCTTGCATGGAGGCTTGTGTTGGGTCAGGCCTGTGGTGACTGTTGGTTTTTTTTTCTTTTTTTTACTTATTCATTTTAGAGAGGAGAGGGAGAGACAGAGAGAGAGAGAAAGAGAGAGAGGAGAGACAGAGAGAGAGAAGGGGGGAGGAACTGGAAGCATCAACTTCCATATGTGCCTTGACCAGGCAAGCCCAGGGTTTTGAACCGGCGACCTCAGCATTTCCAGGTCAACGCTTTATCCACTGCGCCACCACAGGTCAGGCGTTTTTGGGTTTTTTTTTTTATAGACTATTTTATTCAATCCTCAGGACTATCCAATGTGCTTGGCACCATCCAGCCCCCGTATAGATGAGAGACTTGAACCAGAGAAGGCAGGGGGCTTAGCTGGAGGTCTCAGCAGCTCAGCAGCAGGAATGATGTTCTCCCCGACTCAAACTGAGACCTCCAAAGTCTACCAACGAGCCAGCCCTCCAAATTCTGGTTCAATGTGTCATGAAGTCACCACCATTTTGCACCCCAGCCCTACGCATTCATGGTGCTAACAAACAGTTTGCTGGCTCCTCCGTGAGGCAGAGCCTCCGGGGATTCCTTGCGACCTGCCCAGCTGATGTTAACCTAATGGGCCCTTCCTGACTCGGTTTCCTTCGAAGGGAGACCTAGCTGGGAGACCTTCGATTGAGAAGCACTAAAAACAGTAGTTAAAACGCGATTTTTTCAGATATACCAAGTCCCGTTAGCATAGAGGTCAAGAGGACGGGGCTTTGTAGCTGCTTCGCTGTGGGTTCAAGTCCAGCCGACCCCAAGCTGTCTGTGCACTGCCGCTCCCTTCAGTTCAGAGTGGGGCTCAGCCAACCTCAGCCGTGTGTGGCGAGAGGATTTGCTTGCAAGTTGCTATGAAGCGTTTCATCCCGGTCCTTCAAAGCACGGAGTAAGGGGAACAAAGGGACAGTTATTATACCCCTCTGTCTCCAGGCAAGGAGGGTATTTTTTTAGGGTAACTAGATGTTCTTGGCATCCCTCTAACCAACCTACATGTGATTATGTCTCCTTGAGTGAATAAAAATTAACTGTAGGGAATTATCTTTGGCTCTGCAGAACCTAAGAGATACAGCAAACAAACCATTCACTCTGTAAGTTCACTCGGAAGAAAAGCCTCTTTTCCCCCAGAGTCCTCGCTGTTTGCCCTCGTACCCCAGCCTCTCCGATTTGAGGCGTAATGAGCGCTGGGTTGGCTCTGGTGACAAGGCCCCACACACAGCCGGGCAGGAGGCCTGCGACGAGGCGCTCCGGAACGGAGCCAGCGCCTTAGGAAAATGCGTGCCAAACGGTGATGTCTGACTAATTGGTAATGTCTGGGGAGTTGGCACCAGCAGAAAGGAAAAGGAAAGAGGCTGGTGGATTTTGAGGAAGACAGACTTGAAGCCAGGCATCAAAACCCTGAAGAAGGAGCCTAGCCAACATGGAGTCCAGAGAAGTTTGTCAAACAGTTTTAAATTGTTCGGTGAAACCCCTGAAGGACCGTGTGCCCAGGCGACTGTGGGAAGGGTAAGGCAGGAATATGAGCGGAGCCTCAGGTGTGCCCTCTTGAGGCCAGACCACTCCTGGTGCCGTGGGTCTGAGCCCCTGTTACAGCATCGTAGTGGCTCAGAACTGGGGTGCCGGGTCAGGAGCAATTCTAGCACCAGCCACATACTGTGTCTGGAACCAGCTTTCCTCTGGTGTTGAGCTGAAGCAACTCCCCAGCCAGATGTTTATGCCTTTCAAGCTGAGTTTCTTCTGGAGAAGGAATGGGGGAAGGCTCACTTTCTGCCATGTGACTGGATACTGGTCACCTCATTCCATCAGATAGGATCCAATAAGGTGGATTCTCAGAGCGGTCTCTTTCCCTTGCCTCCTCCTGTGAGCTCTAGGCGAAAGCGCTCACCTCATGTCTAGGAGCTTTTGTGTTTCATGCTGGAGAAGCTGGAAATGGCAGACTTAACAGGGGAGAGAGGTTCCTGCTCCTACACATCTCCGGAAGATCATGCTACGTGGCATAGCCCAACGTGTCCACTTCCAAAAGTGGCCTGCCAACTTTTAAGAGGCCACCCTTCTTAAAATAGGAGCAAAAAGACCCGCCTTACTGGAAACACTTCTTTTTTTTTATTTTTTTAAATTTTATTTAGAAAATTAACTGAGAATATTTCTATACATCTGATGTCATCTTTGCAAGCTAGAATTTTCTACCCTTCACAGTCTTCAGCCATGTCATTGTCGTTTTTCTCTTGGTCATAGAGTGGTCTTTCTGAAGCAATACACAGCAAAACATCCAACCATGACTCCCCTGCGGACAGTTGTTCAATAGGACAATGAGATGAGGAGTAATTGGAATATTATTTACAGTTGGTTGGAGGGTGAATTGGTGTAACAGATTTGGAAAACAATTTAGCATTATTTGGTAAAGTGGAAGATGTTTATGCTATACTAGAAAGCCCGGCGGTCATACGAAATGACCGCTGTTCTAGATATTATAAATTGTAATTAAAATGATTTGTGCAAAGGTGTCTGCTAATTCAAACTGAATTACCCAGGGCAGGCGGCGAGGACGCCCCTTTGCTTACTGCCCCACGGGGTTTCCCCCTTCTACTTGCTTAATTGCTTAAAGTAGAGTGCAATGAAGGAGACCACTGGCGGTACATTTCTTAAGAGCCACTGCTAGCTCAATAAATAAAGGTGATTTAAATAATAAAATGTTAATTCACATGTCAAAGATCTCTTTGTACACAACATTTCTTGTGTAGATCTTTCCATCATTTTTAAGCTCGCCTTGCAGAAGACCATCAATTATTTTTTATTTTACGTCCGTTCTTTCACGAACTCTTGAACAGGCAACATAAAGTTGACCGTGTCCAAATGCAGGCTCAGGTAAAAAAATGCCAACACGCGCATTTGGCCCTGAGACTTATTGATGGTCATAGCAAAGGCAAAATTTACAGGAAATTGTCTACGTCTCATTTGAAACGGCAACCCTGTTTGAGATGGAGCCAAATCAATTCTTGGAATGACATGTATTTCACCTTTAGAGGAGCCAAAGACTTAGCTATTATGACATTATTTTTCAATTGGAGAACCTCTAGTCTTGTACCATTGCAAAGACCCCTTCTGGTGTTAAGATTTCTTAACAGCATAATAATTGCTCCAATCTTTAACCTCAATTTCTGAGGTGTGGCATGCCAGAAGGCGGGACTATTTGAATGCCGTGGCAACTTCACCCCATTGGCTGGTACAGTTACGCAAGCAACCAATAAGCTATCGGTGACAGACACTTAAGCCGCATATAATAAAGATGGTAATCTAGCATCCGTGTGTGTGTGTGTGTGTGTGTGTGTGTGTGTGTGTGTGTATTTATTTCTCCTAGAAAAATCTGCACAAGAATGTCCCTAGCAACACTATTCAAACTAGCCAAATGCTTAGAAACAATTCAAATTTGGACAGCAGTAGAATGCATAAATAAATTAATTCAAACAATGAAAAGCTATACAACGAAATTGTATAGAAAAAGTATGGATGAACCCAGGGTTCATCCTAACCTAGGATGAAGTCACAGAAAAATATGAATGTTTTCATTTATATAAATTTCAAAACATGTCAAACAAAACAACCTCTTTTTGTTATTAATAGAAATGTGGTAAAATTCAAAAGCAAACTAAGGAAATGATACATACAAAATTTAGAATAATATCACTTCTGAAGGATGAGAGGTGGGAGGGAATCGGGAGGGGCCCTCAGGAGACCTCACAGGAAAACAAGGTATCTTTTGTCTTAACAGTATGGGATGGAATTTTTATAGGCGACAGAACTCCCCTATATCTTAATCTTGGTGGTGTTAACCTGAATCTGCATTTTTTTTTTTTTTTTTTTTTTTTTTTTTTTTTTTTTTTTTTTTTTTTTTTTCCATTTTTCTGAAGCTAGAAACAGGGAGAGACAGTCAGACAGACTCCTGCATGCGCCCGACCGGGATCCACCCGGCACGCCCACCAGGGGCGACGCTCTGCCCACCAGGGGGCGATGCTCTGCCCATCCTGGGTGTCGCCATGTTGCGACCAGAGCCACTCTAGCGCCTGGGGCAGAGGCCACAGAGCCATCCCCAGCGCCCGGGCCATCTTTGCTCCAATGGAGCCTTGGCTGCGGGAGGGGAAGAGAGAGACAGAGAGGGAAAGCGCGGCGGAGGGGTGGAGAAGCAAATGGGCGCTTCTCCTGTGTGCCCTGGCCGGAATCGAACCCGGGTCCTCCACACGCTAGGCCGACGCTCTACCGCTGAGCCAACCGGCCAGGGCCTGAATCTGCATTTTTTAAAGTTCATAAAACTATACACCATACAGGGTGAATTTTATTGTATATAAGTGATAGCTC
This sequence comes from Saccopteryx leptura, assembly GCF_036850995.1. Taxonomy (NCBI): domain Eukaryota; kingdom Metazoa; phylum Chordata; class Mammalia; order Chiroptera; family Emballonuridae; genus Saccopteryx; species Saccopteryx leptura. The sequence continues at coordinate 24,856,457 of NC_089512.1, read as the reverse complement.
AATTAAAAAAAAAACACGCTTGTTAAAAGTGTAGCCACACAGGTGTGTTTATTATATTGTAATTTTTTATACCTTATATAGTAATTTGGATTTTTTATAGCTACTCAGTCTACTCATAAAAGCAGTTTTTAAAACCCTTCGATGGTTCGCCATTTTCCTGAGTTTGGTGCCACACTGTTACGGTGGCCAGTAGTCCCTACATTTTCTCCGCCCCTGCTGGCCTCTCCTCCTTCCCACCCGCCCTCCCTGGGCTGAGCCGTGGACCCTGGTGGCCTGTCTCTTTCCTGCCGCGGTGCTGACCTCGCTGAACTATAATCATCTGTGGACTGTTCTGTCTCCCACTAGATGAAAGTTGCCTGAGTGTTTCTGCCCCATCAACCCCAGTTCTAGCAGGTGGTCTGGTACTTAACAGGAGTACAGCAGAGATGTGTGTGCCATGTGGGGGTACAGGCATCCCCTTCATTCTGTAGGAGGAAAAGTAAGGGGAAGACACGGGGGGGGGGATAAGAAGTATACATGGTGATACTTACTTCAGACTTTCCAGTTCTGCAGTTTATATGGTGTATTCGTTCCCTGTTGCTGTAATAACATATTGCCTCACAGTTAGTGACTTAAGATACTTAGTAATTTATTGCCTCATTGTTATGGAAATCTGCAGTCTGAAATGTGTCTCACTGAGGTGAAAGCAAGGTATCAACGCCGCTGTGTTCCTTCCCAGGACTCCGGGGGAGAAGCAGCTTCCCTGCCTTTTCCAGTTCCTAGAGGCTGCTCACAGTCCTTGGCTTATGGCCCTCTTCCATCTTCCAAGCCGGCATCATCTGGTTCTGTTGTTCTTACATTGTATCTCCCTGATTCTAACTCCTTGGTCCCCTCTTCCACATTCAAAGGACTCTTGTGATTGATTACCTTAGTCCACCTGGATTATCCAGGATAATCTCCTTAGTTGAAGGTCATCTGATTAGTAACCTTAATTCTATCTTCAACCTTAATACTCCCTTGCCTCGTAACTTAAATACATTCATCCAATCTGGAGATTAGGATGTAGACATTGGGGGGGAGGGACTGTACATTATTCTGCCTGCCACAAATGGTGAAGAACTAATGAAATCATCCCCTGAATTTGAAGACAGTGACAGCATGCAGCGGATGCCTCCTTCTGGTCTCAGGCTCTCCTTGGACTTATGTCTTAGTCTGTGTACCTCAGCAGCAAACCCTGAGACAACATTTAAGTGCGTAGAGTGTTCTTGATTTCTTGTTTAGATGTTCCCTGGAATAGATATTCCCGGTGGGAAGCAGAGGGAGATAGGGAGGAGCAGATGCAATAACGAGGGTGTGATCAAGGTAGTAACCCTGTGTGTGAGAGGCACTTCATCTGGGAGCCGCGAGAGGCAGCGGGAAATAGGAGCCATGGGGTTATTTTCCAAGAAGCATTCATTTTCGGTTGAGGCACTGCTCTTAGGGACCTCAGTTCCCGTACCTGTGGACCACTTGCCCGCCAGAGCCAAAGAAAACCCTCGAACAAAGAGATGCAAGTGTTGGCAGTTGGAAGCCAGGCCAGAACACACTGAGAAAGTCAAGGCCAAGAGGTGTGTGTGTGTGTGTGTGTGTGTGTGTGTGTGTGTGTGTCCAACAATGTCTGTTAACACTTGCATTGCAGTTTGGAAATCTGAATGTCGTAGGCCCATGGTGCTGAGTAACCTTCCATCCTGTTTTCAGAGGGATCCATGGAGAAGCCTCCAGCCTCCTTGCAGGAAAGTCCCCGGCGTGTCCCTCCACCAGCTGAAGGCACCAAGTTTTTTCTTTTTTATGGTGATAAATTTTATTTGAGAAAAGGAAAAGATACACATAAGGGGGGGGGGGGAGGAGAAAGAAAACCACTTTCTTGGTCCACAATTTATAAAGATTGTGTGTCAGGAATCTTTTCTGCCAGGTAGGAATTTAAGGGAGGCAAAGGTGGGCTCCGTTTAATTTCCCTCGGGGTCTTTGCTGAAGGGACAGGGACAGAAATCTGGACTGAGTTTTGTTCATAAAAAGAATCTTTCCACCCCCAGTGTATCAATACAAAGCTGCATCATTCAGAATCTTTGGGCTTCTTCATTTCCACATGGGCGGGAGGGAGGGAGGGAGGAGAAGGGAAGGGAGACGTTGAGCTGTTTAGTTCCAATGAAATGTTTAAGGCTGAAATAATGGTTCTGTATAGCTTTTGACATAATTTATTCTACTTTGTGTCAATTTGCCTGAAGAGTGTCGTGTGGTGGGGTTCGAGCTGCAGAAGGCTCTCACCCAGTCATGGATTGTAATTTACATGTAGAAAGTCTACATATTCCATAATTACGGTGTGCTATGAATTAGTAGAGTAATACTAAGTATCTCCAAACCCCTTATTATGGCTTCTCACTTGAAATATGTTTTCAATATACATTTATTCAGCAGTGCTTAAACATGGCAAGTCATAAACACATGCTTTTTAAATCATGTGACTGCATTTTCCTCCTGCTTAAATGTAAGATCAGATGTTATTAACAGTAGGAGGGGGGGAGGGAAGAGGAGCTGTTAGAAAACAAATAGTATTTTTTATTTTAGAAGAAATCTCTCCTATTTATGATACTGTTTTGTCAAAGCGAAAGAGGAAGACAGTACTTAGAGGCTTTTTGGTAGTTTCTCTCGAGACAGTTTATTTTATTCTTGAAGCCCTTTGCCTCCCAAGAGCAATATTATGTTTGAAACCTGCCATATATTACATGAATATGCTTGACCAACTGATTGGGTTAGCGAATGCTCTCTGGCAAAGATCCAGGCAGAAGAGTTAAAGATCCAGCTCTCAGATAATTAAGAACATGGCCCAAACGGCTGGAGCCTGGAAAGAGGCTTCCTCTAACTGTCTCTAAAGTGAGAATTTAACTTCAGTCTTTATGGAGAGCAGCCCAGGCACTGAGCCACGAGATGAGGGGATTCTTCCCAGGGAACGCAGTTAAGAAATTTGGAAAGAGAGGCATTGCTGTCCAGGACATTAGAGGTTCATTTTAGAGGCTAGCCTCTCCATGTCCGACACTCCTAAACCTACTTGAGGCCTATGCTTGCAATTTCAGCATGCTGACAGCAGGTGGCAGGCAGCACTGAGGTTGTGCCAGATGTCCTATAATACACAGCTAAGGTTCCCTCCAGTGACAACTGATGAGTTGAAAGGTATTGAGGAATCAAAAGAGAACTTTCTTTCTCTCTTTCTTTCTTTCTTTCTTTCTTTCTTTCTTTCTTTCTTTCTTTCTTTCTTTCTTTCTTTCTTTCTTTCTTTCTTTCTTTCTTTTTTACAGAGACAGAGTGAGTCAGAGAGAGGGATAGACAGGGACAGACAGACAGGAATGGAGAGAGATGAGAAGCATCAATCATTAGTTTTTCATTGCGCGTTGCAACACCTTAGTTGTTCATTGATTGCTTTCTCATATGTGCCTTGACTAAGAGCCTTCAGCAGACCGAGCAACCCCTTGCTGGAGCCAGCAACCTTGGGTTCAAGCTGGTGGGCTTTTGCTCAACTCAGATGAGCCCGCGCTCAAGCTGGCAACCTCAGGGTCTCGAACCTGGGTCCTCTGCATCCCAGTCCAACGCTTTATCCACTGCGCCACCGCCTGGTCAGGCCAAAAGAGAATTCTTTATGAAAGAGTAACACTTCCTAAAAGCACTACCGAGGCCTCTTCCACTTTTTAATCCAATGGACTCCTCATAAAGGTCCTGTCAGTGCATACTAACAAAAATTATTGAAAAGAATTATAATGTGGTTTTGTAGGGGGGACACGATTGTGTTTATAGAAGCAGAACATGCGCTATATACCTCAAGATGCAACAAGTTCTGGATATATGGTTATGTTTTCGTCATCTTGAATAAGAAATCCCAGAGGTAAAATAAGTATATTGGTATCAGGAAATAATAGACTATAGAAAGATGATAATAGTACTAAAAAGTAAGTAAATCTAAATCACTAAGATAATGGGTCAGACTTAATGTCTAAAGAGCGGCCTGCCTTGCGGTTTGACTTTCACAAGAGGGTAGAATTGCTTCTCATTATACGTCTTGGGCTTTTGGTTTCCAAAACCAACAGTACAAGCACACGGAAGGCAGGATCATGTCTGGATGTGCTTTATGGGTGGAAAGGAGGAGGCTACATTGCATTGCATTCTACAGGCCAGTAAATCAAGCACTTCCTAAGTTTCTACTGCTTTCCTTTGATCTGTTCACTTAGTGGCAGAAACCATAAAATGATCTGATAGGAGGAGCAGAAAGTCACTCCTAGGACTCTAATTAGACTCCCGAGTGAAGGAAGAACACCAGCTCTCAGGCCTCAGGTAAAGCAGGGACTGCCTGTAATAAAAGTGATTAAGTTATGCCATTGAGAGGATGATTGAAAGAGAAATGAACTCCTGGACAAAATCAAAGGTCTCGCTCTCCAACACTAACACTTCTGAATTAATCGCACGTTAAACCGGACTTCCTTTCTTGGGGTGACGCCGACTCCTGCTGACTGTTCCGCTTCTCTTCCCGGGCTTCTCAGAGATCCTGCACAGAATCCAAGTGAAGTCCTTCCTCGGGTTTTCCAGGTATCAGGAATGCTTGTACCGTGTGGCCCTTGAAGAAACCCCCAGATTATGTTCCAATCAACTCAGCTCTAACTTCTTATAGTAGTGAGGGTTCGGTTTATTCTTTCATCAGCAATGATTGCAAAGCCTGAGGAGTATAGACTTTGGAATCAATCCACTGAGTTGGAAACCCACCCTTACCGTTTCCCAGCCTTAAAACCTTGAGCTAATAACCAACACCATTTGTAAAATTAGAGTAATAAAGGTACCTACCTCAAAGGTAGAGAAGGTGCAATGGGAACCTATCAACAGTGCTACGTAGGTACTCAACTCAATAAGTGTTAGTTGTTTGTATTACTATTACTGCCACTACTACTATCATTATTAGTGGGTCTTCAGTTACCTTTTCTGAATCGGAGGCATACTCAGGGCTCTGAAACTTGTTTTTTTTGTTTGTTTGTTTGTTTTTGTATTTTTCTGAAGTTGGAAATGGGGAGGCAGTCAGACTCCTGCATGTGCCCAACTGGGATCCACCCGGCATGCCCACCAGGGGGGGATGCTCTGCCCATCCAGGGTGTTGCTCTGTTGCAGCCAGAGCCAGTCTAGCGCCTGAGGCAGAGGCCATAGAACCATCCTCAGCACCCTGGCCATCTTTGCTCCAATGGAGCCTTGGCTGCGGGAGGGGAAGAGAGAGACAGAGAGGAAGGAGAGGGGGAGGGGTGGAGAAGCAGATGGGCGCTTCTCCTTTGTGCCCTGGCGGGGAATCGAACCCGGGACTCCTGCACGCCAGGCCGGGCCCTGGCTGGTTGGCTCAGTGAAACTTGTTTTTATACTATCAGTAAAAGCAGAGAAAGGTCCTTGTTTCCAAAATCCTATGGGGACATCACCTGTGCTTTTCCCACTTTCCCCTTTCCATTAAGTATCGGGACAACGAGTGTCCTGGGCCCCTGTGGCACAGCGATTGCTGAACACACCTGTTTGGACGCAGCCCTTTTCTTGTCAGAGGCCATATCTCTTTTTAGAGAAAACATTATAAATAGATGCATGTGTCACTTAACGAGGGGACTATATTCTGAGAATGCATCATTAGGTGATTTCATCTTTGTGTGAACATCACAGAGTACATGTACCTAGATGGTATAGCCTTACCCGCCCCCCAGGCTACATGGTATAGTCAATGCTCCTAGGCTATAAGCCTGCACAGCATGTTACTGTGCAGAGCAAGCCAAGATTAAGTCAAGCGCAAGAGAAAAGGATGCCATCAAGGGACGAGGTAAATGCCGGATGCACAAGGCTGCTGCCTGTGTAACACAGCACACTGTTTCACAGCAAACTTACTTTTTTATTAAGTGGAAAGAGTACACTCTAAAATGACGATCAAAATTATTGTCTACTAAATACATAAGCCATTAATTTAGTCATTTTTATCATTATCAAGTATTCCACACTGTACGCAATTGTGTGTGCTGTGCTTTTATATGACTGGCGGCGCAGTAGGTCTGTTTACACCAGCTTCCCCACAACCACGTGAGGAGTGCGTTGCCTTGGGACAGCTCTGATGTCACTAGGCATGTTTCAGCTCCATTATAATCTTATAGGATCACCATCATGTATGCAGTTCCTCATTGACCAGAATGTCCTTATGCAGTGCATGACGGTAAACAGAGCTGTGTTTCACATTTGCATTTCAATTTATGTAGTGTGAGTCCTTTGGGATTAGCATCTCAGAGTCGGTCACCTTTAACTAAAAAAAAAAAGAAAAAAAGAAAATTGCAGCCGAGCCAATGCACTGGAAAGTTGACCGTGGACACTCAGTCCCTCCAAAGCCTCCACCTCAAGAGGCCCGAGCTGTGTGACACTGAGCCGGAGCCGTATTCTGTATGCTTGCCAATAAATAGCACGAAGGAAAGGGTCAGAATCTCAGTGTAGCTGTAGGAGCAGCGAAGTCAGAACAGGTTGGATTTGTGGTGTGAACCGAATGGAGAGTGGGGGCGAGAGGAGCGGTCAGGTTTGAGCTTTCCTGTGCGAGAGCGAAGGCGAGGACGCAGGTGGGGTTAATTCAGCCGCTGACCGGGCCAGCCGGCCATCCTGTTGGTTACTTCGTTTCTCAGGGCTTCGGGTCGGCGGCTGTGGAACATGGTTCTCTTCTTTTGTTTCTTGATCAATGAGCATTGATGAAGTTCTGAGTTGGAACTCTCTGGGTTGGGGGTCAGTGGTCACTTGCTCGGGGTGATGTTGAAAGGACTGTGGTATCTGGCATTTAGGAGCCTGTCCTAGCTCCTGGCTACTGGATCCACTCCCTCCTGGCTGTGTAACCTTAGGCGGGATACCCCTCCACGCCTCAGTGTCCTTATCCTTAAAATGGAAGAGAATTCCTACCTCAGCGGGTTGCCGTGCAAATGAAGGAAGTGATGACAGCGAGGTGCCAACAGGAGTGCTGGGCACAGAAGAAGCCATTCGTAGGAGTTAGCCGAGGTGAGGAGGCTCCTGAGGATGCTGACAGTGATGCCAAGTCCCCTGCCCACCTTCACCCTTCACTACGCACAACCATCTATTTCCCAATCTGCTGCTCCACCCGTGTTAGGGTTGATGAAGACATTAAAAAAAAAAATTCTGCCTGGCCTGTGGTGGCGCAGTGGATAAAGCGTCGACCTAGAACGCTGAGGTCGCCGGTTCAAAACCCTGGGCTTGCCTGGTCAAGGCACATATGGGAGTTGATGCTTCCTGCTCCTCCCTTCCCCTTCTCTCTCTCTCTCTCTCTCACTCTCTCTCCTCTCTAAAGATTAATAATAAAAAAAAAAAATTTAAAAAAAATCTAATCCCATTTTAAGGACAAGAAGCTAAAGCTAAGAGTGGTTAAGTGTCTTTTCTAAAATCACACAGCTGCTTAGGGACAAAGCCAGACCTAAAACTGTTGTCTGCAGAATTCCGATGTAGTACTAATAACATCTGCCACGCCAAATTGCCACCAGAATAAGGATTTTTAAAAAATTTTTTTTACTAAGGTAACATTGGTTTATAACAGCAATTTTCAACCACTGTGCCACAAGAATTTTTAAAACATGTAATACCTAACGAGTCAGGGGCACTGACCTCTTTTCCCTTAGACTGTCAAATATAAAAATGACAACAGCCAACACAATAGCCATCTAGTGTGAATGAATCAAGATGATACCTATATTTTTGTGTGTGTGTGTCAGCTTGGCAAAAAAATATATTTGGGGGTGTGCCACAGAGTTTTAATAATTAGTTTATGTGTACCATGAGATGAAGAAGGTTGAAAATCGCTGATTTAGAACATTAGTCAAATTTCGGGTGTACAACATTATTATTCAGCATCTGCATACGCTACATCATACTTCCCACCAAAGTTCTAGTTCCCGTCCGTCACCATACACTCGACCCCCTTCACCCACTTTGCCCTCCCCATACTCCCCTTCCACAGTAACTCTGTTCTCCGTATCTATGGCTTTGTTTTTGTTGTGTTCGCTCATTCATTGGTTTCCATTTTACATTCCACATGTGAGGAAATAAGGCATTTTAAAGTGCAAATGCCCAAGACGACTTAGCAGGTTCAGTTTCTTCAAGGCTTAAATGGAAGTTAGATTATGCCAATCCATTTCAACCACACACAGCCAGTTTATAGCAAAGCCCACGGGGTGGGGAGCGGGCAGGGAGCGGTGGACAAGATGGACTTGAGACATTTTGTTTCAAGTCAAACCATTTCTCACCAAGTCGAGTGCAAACTAGGTAACAGTCATAGTTTCAAAAAACAAAGATATATTATATCTTTGTTTATATCTGTTAACAAAGATATATATATTTATCTCTGGGCTCTGGTAAATATGGGCAATTTAGTATATCTAAAAGAGTTAAACTGGTGAACAATAAAAGGCAGATGTGTTGCTGTCTGAGCAAATGCAGCCACGTATTTCTGGAAGAAATACTCTCTCAGCATTTCCTTGGTGGACGGAGACCCAGCGGTGAGGTTTGCGAGGTAACTGGTAGGAAGTTACTGCAGGGCAGGAGCCTTATAATGAAAGAAGAATTTTAGAAGCCCTAGAAAAAGAAAGTCGGGACATTTTTTAGCGCAACATTGGATTGAGAAAGAAAAGAAATCTATGTTTTGCTAAACAAGATGGCCGATCCAGTTTAGAGAAATTGATTGAGTAAGAGACTCAAGTTCCAAGAATCATGAGAAAAAACTTGTCCAAGACTTCCCTGGGGAGCACCCAGATCAAAGCGCCGACTCAGGGGCTCTCTCCGCAGGTTGTTGGCGAGGGGCCTGCTGCAGTTGGAAGGTGGAGGGGCGGCTTGGAACTGAGTCAAGAAAAGACCCCAAACCCACAGGGACAGAGGGAGTTGAAAGTGTGATCTGGCGGAGTGGGAAAGAAATGGAGGTTGGTCAGGCGAGGCCTGCGCACAGAAAAGTGGCTGGAAACAAGAAGCATCTGGAGAGAGCCCTTCTCATGCTTTCAACTCCTGCCAAGCTCATTGAGTAATGTGAGCGTGCGTCCTTGTGAATTATTGCAACTGTGCGTCGTGCTGTCCCCGAGGCGGCCTTACCCGGCCAGTCAAGATCGGTGGTGTTTGCATAGGCTCTGTGTGGGCTGTAAGTCTGTGTGTGTGTGTGTGCGCACGCACATGTGCACGCATGCACGCACGTGTGGTTATTGATTATAGTCTCCATCCCCAGGACTGTGCACTGACTGATTCGATTTTTACAATTATTATTTTTTTATTTTTTTGTATTTTTCTGAAGCTGGAAACGGGGAGAGACAGTCAGACAAACTCCCGCATGTGCCCGACCGGGATCCACCCGGCACGCCCACCAGGGGGCCACGCTCTGCCCACCAGGGGGCGATTCTCTGCCCCTCCGGGGCATCACTCTGTTGCGACCAGAGCCACTCTAGCGCCTGGGGCAGAGGCCAAGGAGCCATCCCCAGCGCCCGGGCCATCTTTGCTCCAATGGAGCCTCGGCTGTGGGAGGGGAAGAGAGAGACAGAGAGGAAGGAGAGGGGGAGGGGTGGAGAAGCAGATGGGCACTTCTCCTGTGTGCCCTGGCTGGGAATCGAACCCAGGACCTCTGCACGCCAGGCCGACACTCTACCGCTGAGCTAACCGGCCAGGGCCTGATTTTTACAATTATTTAACATGGCAGCTCCTATAATTCCCGTACCGCCGAGGTGAGGGCTGTTTGGCTGTGGCGTTTCATTCCTAACCCCACGCTGCCGTGTGGTGGTGAAGCTTCCGGAACGAGGGGGATGCATGCCCCAGTGTGTATTTCCGAACCGCCTTCTCGGGATGCTCTCTTCTATTGGTCCAGCCTCGAGTGCTGAGAGGTTTTGACGTAGGAGCCCCCTGGGCGCCTGGGACAGAGCCGTGCAGCTCACAAAACTGAGGATGGAGGTTTTAACTAATAGAATCAAAAGGAGGATTCCTGCAGAGCTCCACCCAGGGCCTCGCCCCAACCCCGGTCCTCCTACCTTTGCTCCCCTCACACACAGTTCCCGAGATCTCAGCCCGTCTATTTGGTTTCTGCATGGAAGTCGGGAAATCTAGGTCAGCTTATCCATGTAGAAAGTGTTACTTGATTGAGTTAACTCTGTCCAAACTGCTGCCTTGATGCTCCGTAGCAACAATGTCCCTTGTATCCTGGGCCTTTTTTTTTTTTTTGGAAGTTTTCAGAGGCCTACAGGTAATCACTTAGATTTAAAATCAACAATGAAGACCCTTCTTTTTTTAGAAATACTGTTTCCTGGTAACAAGTGTCTGTCTTTTCAGCTGTTTTGTCTGGCACTAAATCAGTCCAGGCTTTTCGATTCTGAGAGGACTTCAGGCGAAATTGCCAATGCCCGTCCATCGGTGTCCAAAAAGATCACCAGTCGGACGGGACGGGAGGCTGAGACCCATTTCCTGGTTATGGGATTTCCTTCTTATTCCTATAATCTGACCCAGTATCATTAAACCCACACTGGATATCAAAAGAGAAAGTAAGCCCTGGCTGGTTGGCTCAGTGGTAGAGCGTCGGCCTGGCGTACAGGAGTCCCGGGTTCGATTCCCAGCCAGGGCACACAGGAGAAGCGCCCATCTGCTTCTCCACCCCTCCCCCTCTCCTTCCTCTCTGTCTCTCTCTTCCCCTCCTGCAGCCGAGGCTCCATTGGAGCAAAGTTGGCCCGGGTGCTGAGGATGGCTCTATGGCCTCTGCCTCAGGCGCTAGAATGGCTCTGGTTGCAACAGAGCAACGCCCCAGATGGGCGGATCATCGCCCCCTGGTGGGCGTGCCGGGTGGATCCCGGTCGGGTGCATGTGGGAGTCTGTCTGACTGCCTCCCCGTTTCCAGCTTCAGAAAAAAAACCAAAAAAAAAAAAAAAAAAAAAAAAAGAGAAAGAGAGAATGTGGTTCTCTCGGTTGCTAAACATCATCTTCAGTTATCTCCTCACTAGGGTTTCAGATGTCTTACAGTTGGGATTTTTTTTTTTTAATTTCTTCACATTATAGTCCTGCTGTTTTATAACAATACCTTTCAACATTTTAGAGGCACACAGCTCTAGGTAGGGTTCGTGGACCAAAGTAGGTCCCTAAACTGTTAACAGACCCTATGACATAGGTATAGAGGTTGAGAGTAGACGTTTGGAAACTTTCAGCAATTCAGTATCTCTCCAACATCCAAGCAGCATTTCATTTTCCTAGCAAGCCATCTTTATTGTATTTTCTAAAAGCATTTGTCCGTTGTAGATTAGCAATGGGGGAAAAAAAATCCTGGTCCTTCCACACAGATGGTTGAGAAAAACTATTGTTCCAGCATTCCTCGTCTCACTTGATGCTGCCAGCAGGTTCGTGGCAGAGCTAGGGACTGCATGTTTAGCCCCATTTCACAGATAAATAAACCTGGGCTCGGAGAGGTAAAAAGAGTTAGCCGGGCCTGACCTGTGGTGGCGCAGTGGATCAAGTGTCAACCTGGAATGCTGAGGTCGTCAGTTCAAAACCCTGGGCTTGCCTGGTCAAGGCACATATGGAAATTGATGCTTCCTGCTACTTCATCCCCCTTCTCTCTCTCTCTCTCTCTCTCTCTCTCTCTCTTCTGTAAAATGAAATTAAAAAAAAGAGTCCCATGTGTGGTATCATGATCCAGTTCCACTTTGCAAATTGCAGACCACTAAAGCAAGCTCATTGGCAAATATTCTTACCTGGGCTTTTCAAAGGTGGTCTCTGTGTACAGTTGACCTGGAGTGATCTGTGAACAGATAACATTTGCATTCTCCTAATTCATAAAACCATTTAGACCCCAACAGACTGGCCGATTCCCATTGTTTCCCAAAGCAGGTAAAACATTGTAACTGCGTAGATGCTCAAGGTTTGGAAGAGACTCTTGAGGTCCATGCAGCCCCTTGGTGTTGATTTGCACAGCAGACAGCCTATGTACTGTGGGAGGGCTGTACCACAATAGACAGCATTCTGTTTGGGTCAGTAGAGACAATTAAAGTACTTCTTTGTGTCACACCCACCCCTACCTCTCTACTTCTACCTGTTGGCCCTGGACCTACCTCCTCAAGATATTGTGAATAAGTCACAATATTTGATCATAGGCACGTGCACCTCCTGAATCTTTTTCCTCCACCTCAAGTCAAATATCTCTAGTTTTTTAATGGTTCCTTGTGTGGTATGACTTCGGTATTCCATCCCTAGTCTCAGCATCCTAGCTACAGTCTACATAGTCTTTAGTTAATGTTCATTTTTGAATGGATGAGTCCCCAAAGCTAAACCTGGCATCCCAAAGGTGGTCTGTCCAGAATATAGGAAACTGATCATCTCCCTCAATCCAAACACTGTATTTCTTATAGTACAACCTAAGACTGTACTACCTATTTTGCCACCACAGCATATTGCTTTCCTGTAATAAGATAAAATTGCTGTCTTTTTCATATGCACATCTTCATTTGGCAAGTTACTCTATTGACCCACTAACTTATTAACTGATGATTCCTTACTTCACCCACCATCCAGCCAAGCATCCAGACAGCCAACCAGTGGGATTCTGTCATTTCTGCTTCAGAATTTTAATCCTATAATTTATTTTGAGAAGAAATCATGCCCAGTGGAAGGAAAGCAGTTTAGTGCTTTTCATCTTCCCAGTTAATTTGGTCTGGAGCCTCAGTGTGCGGGTGGGCACCAGCTCTTTGGTCCACACTTCAAGGTATATGGTGAGCCAATTAACGAGATCCCAGCTAGCTGCTGCGCTCTTCGGAATAGAAGTCTATCACCAAGCCCCCAAGGTAGCCACTCCACTGGTTTTAGTTACCTCCCTCATCTTCCTTTCCTTTAAGAATTGCTGATCACAGAGGTCTCTGCTGTGACCTCTGTGTCATCTGTTTCCATAACGTGCGGATTGCCCATCTGAGTGTGCCCAGCACCCAGCCCCTGATGGCATGGTCCCTGTGTCCCAGGACCACATCACACAGTTTCTGTGGTTTCTCTCAGGGGGCCAGGGGTGGGAGAGGAGTGGGAAGGAGACCATTCACATTGGTTCGCATGTTATAATAAGCGCGGATGACTCCTATAATTAAGAAAAGTAATGATAGAAGAGATTAAAGAGAAAGGAAAGAGCGTGCCCCTCCCCACTTGCTGGCTAGAGTTCAGGTCACGGTGGATCCCTCCTCCTCAGTGGCCGCCCGACTTACTCATGACCAGCTCATTTCCTAACTCCTCGCGTCTGCCCTTTACCCTAACCATGCCAGACGGGGAAACATAACAAATAAGCTTTTGCCCAAGTCTACTAATGACCTCATTCAGAGGTCACCACGCCAAAGCCCATGGGCCTTATCCAGCGGGTCACCTGTTTTGGTAAATAAAGTTTGATTGGAACACAGCCAGGCCCATTTGTTTATCTTGATAGTCTGTGGTTGCTTTCCCCGTACAACCACGGAACTGAGTGGTCGTGACAGAGATGAGGTGGCCCTCGAAGCCTGAATTATTCTCTCCCTGGTCCTTTACAAACGCCAGTCGGCTGACCTCTGTTCCGTGTTAATAAGTGCGTTGATCTAGCCTCTCCTGTGGTCTCACTCCCCTCAGCCTCCCGGCTGCCTTGGCTTCTCATGACCGCCATTCTTTTTTTTTTCCATTTTTCTGAAGCTGGAAACAGGGAGAGACAGTCAGACAGACTCCCGCATGCGCCCGACCGGGATCCACCCGGCACGCCCACCAGGGGGCGACGCTCTACCCACCAGGGGGCGATGCTCTGCCCATCCTGGGCGTCGCCATATTGCGACCAGAGCCACTCTAGCGCCTGAGGCAGAGGCCACAGAGCCATCCCCAGCGCCCGAGCCATCTTTGCTCCAATGGAGCCTTGGCTGCGGGAGGGGAAGAGAGAGACAGAGAGGAAGGCGCGGCGGAGGGGGGGAGAAGCAAATGAGCGCTTCTCCTGTGTGCCCTGGCCGGGAATCGAACCCGGGTCCTCCGCACGCTAGGCCGACGCTCTACCGCTGAGCCAACCGGCCAGGGCTCATGACCACCGTTCTTGACGGTGCCTTCTCTTATCCTCTGTGATGGTGAGTGCTCCCTTTGTCTCTCTGATCACTCTTTCTGTCTTCCCGTTCTCACCCGTGTTTCAACCGTAACGCACACCAGAGCACAGCTTTTTGTCTTTTTGTGCACTTTCCCCCCCCCCCCCCGTGCCTAGAACAGTGCCTGGCACATAGGTGTGGTGAATGGATGCACGAATCTAGGTCTGTCTGGAAAGAAGTTCAATCAGAGCTCTTCCTTTCACATCACCTTGCAGAAAAGTCTCGTTTGGACTTGACAGGTGAACCAGGAGGTCCCAGTCCACAGAGAAGAGTTGAGCCCAGAGTTACAAATATTTCCCCTTACTCAGCCAAGAGCCCCGGGGCGTCAGGGAGCTGCTTTCCATTTCGTCGGCCCCACGCTGGAGCCCTTGTTCTGACTTGATGGCGATGTGTATGGGAGATGAAGGTGTGGTGTTGCTTCATCTGTTCGCCTCCTCATTGGTCCCGGCTCCTGCCACACACAAAGGATGGTAGCTGAGATCCAGTGAGGGTCATAAGGACAGAGAGTAGAACAAATGAGGACTCGATAAAGTGGTTCTCTGGCCCCTTTCTTTACAGATTTGTGGGTCCCTCTGTGGCCACAACCATGGTAATAGATGAGGACTCAGCCATTCATTTTCAAGAAGGTGGCTCTTTTTCCCCTCCATTCTCTACATAGCTGACTTAGATCATGTTTGTTAAATTATTGAGGAAGGGAGGGAGGGGAGGGAGGAAGAGAGGAAAGGAGGGAAGGGAAAAAAATGAAAGGAAGGAAGGAAACTAGGTGTAAGTTAAGTCTTTTATTACTGAAGTCAGGGATGGCAAAGAGGTTTCATTCTCTATGCTAGTGCTGATCAATTGGTAGCGGTCACTGAAACTTGCTTGGATCGCTGTGTTGAGAAGGACTCTGAGTCTGTATTCAGGTTCAGTTCAGCAAGAAAAAGAGCTATAACCAATGAGTGGCATCTGCCATGGGTGTGAAAGATGGGGACTTGGGGCTTACAGCTCATGTTTGTCCGTCTCACTGCCAGGCTATTGAGACAATGTCTATGAAACCTTTCCGAAGTCATTATAAGAGTGGAATGTGAGGCTGCCTGCCTTCGCTACCATCGGCTTCCTTTTTGCTGCATGCTTGGAGCCTCTACCTTCTCCTTTAGACTACCAGAATTTAATCTTTTGTCCATGTAACAAAAAGCACTTTTCCACAGGAACTGAGGATATCTATAATGGCCAAAGATGTATGCGGTCTTTGGTTATTTATAGGTAATCTTTAATACTTCGGCTACATTCATTGAAGACGTAGGTAGAAAATGGAAGGACAGGGGTTTCATGTTGGGATCACTGACTTTGAAGACAGTTCTCTAGAGATCTTGTCTGGTGCAGATTGAAGCCTCAATGCTCCCAAGAAAGCACTCGCATTTGACATGGGCTGGACCCAACTTGTACCTGTTGAATCAAAATGGGCTTTTCCAATAGTACTTTTAGCCTCTCTGCAAGGTAACATAAAAGGAAAACGTCCATCTAGACTCAGACTCATTCATTCATTCATTCATTCATTCATTCATTCATTCTACAAGCATTTGTTGCATACCTACTATGTGCCACACTGCCCTGGGCATACAGACAGAAATCCCTGCCTACATAGAGCTATCATTCTTGTGGGAGGAGGCAGACAATAATATATAGATACATAAAGTATATGCTAAGTTAATTGATGATAGGTGCTCATGAGAAAAACAGAAGAGGCAAAGGAAAAGTGAGCACTGTGCAGACCCTGGGCGGGGAGCGTCTGGTGGATTAGCCAGGGTAGCTGGGAGGGGCCTCACTGGGAAGGTGGTGTTCGAGTCGAGACCTGGAGTGAGGAAGTGAGCCGTGTGAATGTCTAAGGGAAGAGCTTTTCAGCCACAAGAAATTGCAAGTCCAAAGGCCCGGGAGTATGCAGGGAACAGCAAGGAGGTCACTGCAGCTGGAACAGAGTGAGCAAAGGGAGGGTGGGAGGAGACAAAGTCAGAGAAGCAGCAAGAGGACAGGATGAACAGAAAGATGCAGCTGACGTCATTAAATTTCTGTTGCTGAGCCTAGAGAAAAAGTTTATAGAACCTTACAAATCTTGACCATCTGTCCTCTGATTGGAAGCTTAATCTTTAGAGAAGTAACAAACACCATCCATGGCAGAGCAGTGATAGGTCAAATACCTATGTAGGCTCTTTGGGCGTGGAGTTTGAGGATGATGATAAGAGCAGTAAGGTTTCTTTATCACACGATTACTCTCCCGTATTCTTTCTGTATTCAGACCAACTGAGAAGGGGTTCTGTTTCTGCGGAAAGTTTTCCTACGTATCTTTCACCCCAACTATTTCTCGAGTCCCCCCCCCCCCCTAGAATTTCTGTAGTTATGTATCGGTCAGGGTTGTTGGTCATAAGAAATAGAAACCAACTTGGCCAACTCAAGAAAAGAGGAATTATTGTTGGAAAACTGTTGGGGGGCTCCCAGGATAGCCTGGAAACTAGAGTCCCAGGTTTGGGAAAGATTTGGTACCCAGTGGCTCAGGCAGGTTAGGAAGGAGGACTCCTTGTGAACAGTTTGGCCAGAATGCCACCATTGGAAAGACTGAACCTGGATCAATTTTCATCTTTCAGATTCTCAGTATCCAGGAGAGAGTGCCCCATTGGCAGAGACCTGGACCTATAAGTGTAGAGGAAAGAGTAGAATATTGGGGTCTCCTCATCTTCTTTACTGAATGAATGGGGCCAGAACCTGCATTTTCCATCCAGTCAGAATTATATTCAATGGGGTAGAGGTCATTTCCTCAAAGGAAATTAGAGTAATGGTAAGGAGGAGGCAGAGATACAAACATCGGCCCCTGTTCCGGACTGCCTGGGTCCTCTCCAGGGTGCAGTCAAGAGTCTCCTGTTTCTACTGTAGGATTAAGAAACACATCTTGGCCCTGGCCGGTTGGCTCAGTGGTAGAGCGTCGGCCTGGCATGCAGGAGGAGTCCCCGGTTCGATTCCCAGCCAGGGCACACAGGAGAAGCGCCCATCTGCTTCTCTACACCTCCCCCTCTCCTTCCTCTCTGTCTCTCTCTTCCCCTCCCGCAGCCAGGGCTCCACTGGAGCAAAGTTGGCCCGGGCGCTGAGGATGGCTCTGTGGCCTCTGCCTCAGGAGCTAGAATGACTCTGGTTGCAACAGAGCAACACCCCAGATGGGCAGAGCATTGCCCCCTGGTGGGCATGCCGGGTGGACTCCGGTTGGGCGCATGCGGGAGTCTGTCTGACTGCCTCCCCGTTTCCAGCTTCAGAAAAATACAAAACAAAACAAACAAACAAAAAAAAGAAACACATCTCAGTTCATTTAGGTCTTGATTTGTCTAAGAATGGCTTGAGAGAGGTCAACTTTGGCCAAATTACAGAATTGGATGCGATAAGACTTTGCATCTGTGTGCGCGGACACCTCTGACAAAGTCATCATCCCTTTGTCACCTCTGTGCAAACATACAACAGGCATTTCCCTACATGTGTCTGCAAATAAGCCACGTGGTAATAAGCTGCCCCTGCCATGTCTGCGGTGCTTCCTAAGGCCTCTACCAAGCCCACGGCATCTATTTCCCTGCTGAATTCCTATACCTCTGTGAGCTGTGTATTATTGTCCCTTTTGGCAGCTGAGTCTCAGAAGCTAAGTATAGTGCTGTGATAGGTCTGATTTCTAAGCTGTGGTCTTACTCGTTAACTCAAGATGGTAACATTTATATATACCAGTGGACCCCAACTACAGCTGATTCTGTCCCCCAGATGCATTGCCAAGGTCTGGAGACATTTTTGAGTATTATAGGAGGGGTGACTTCTGGTGAGTGGAGACCAGAAATGCTGTCAAACATCCTATTGTGCACAGGATGCAGGGACAGGCCCCATGACAAAGAATTATAGGGCCCAACATGTCAGTCCTGCCAAGGTTGAGAAACCCTGGTATATGCACATGGACACACAGTTTGTGACCTCAGAAAGTGCCCATCGTGTCTGGGCACATGAATTAGCTCTTAGAAGATGAAGCTCATTGGGAGCACGAATCAGCTGTTCATATTCTCTTAACTATGAATTGCCAGAAAGAAATCTTGCTCCTCATCCTCCCAGCTTCTAATCTCTCCACACACATCTTTCCAGAAGGACAAAGGTCAGCGGGTCTGCTCAGGCAGTGAAACTGATTAAAACCCTCTGTTCAGGATGGGCCCTCCATGAGCGTCTCAATAGCCCCGTGTGGAGGCAGCCTGGCAGATCCACTCCCTCTGGGCAGTGGCTGCTTGCAAAGCAAGGCTGAGGTTGGCCAAAGGGGTCACAGTTGTCCTGTAATCAGATTACATTGCTATATCCAACCATTGGCCATCTGTGGCCCCATGGGGAGCCATTCAGCCAGAGCACTGACCTAAGTGAGATGGACGACAGCAATGTTCCTGAGAATGGTGGATTGACTAGAAAGATTGTGTAAATAGCCCTGCTAAACGGGGATTGGCAGATGGGCCATTCTGAGAGGAGTAGAACCTGTCTTCTCCCCACCAAGGTAAGTGAGATTAGAAATGCAAAAATAACCACCAACTAGAGAATGTATCCCGTGATCAGCAAAAAAAACAAACCAAGAATCAAGCCTGTGACAGACAGACTCACACTTGACATAGAAACTGCCTATGATTGGCCGTAAGCCTTGGAACTACTTTAACAATATAATAATATATGTGAGGATAATATACAAAGATGTTCATTGCGGTATTATATATATGAGCAAAAGTATGGGTGATAACATGAAGCACGAGCAAGAATACCATGGCTAATAAATTAATTCACACCCATAGGAAGGAATGTTGTTCTGCCATTAAAAGCAATTTTTTTTCAAACATGGAGGAAAAACCCAGAAAGTTAAGTTTATATGAAAAACAAGATCAGAGGCCCCGGCCACGTAGTTCAGTTTGTTAGAGCGTCATCCCAATACACCAAGGTTGCAGGTTCGATCCCCAGTGACAGGACATACAAGAGACAGTGCATATAAATCAATGTTTCTCTTTCTCTCTCTCTTTCATCAATAAAAAAAAAAAAAATCAGAAAATTTGGCTATTCTATGATCTGTAATGGAAAAATATAGAAACACATAAAAAGGAACAGAAAAAATAAAACATTAACAGAGCTTACCTCTGGGACATGAGTTAATTATGATTTCTAGTCTCTCCTTTGAAAATGTTATTTTCCAAATTGTCTGCTGTGAGCCAATGCTGCTATTTTTAAAAAGGAAGACAGAAGCGGTTAGTTTTCTGACTTCTTGGGCATGATCATCTCCAAGATGCTGTTCTGGTAAATTCACATTTCAGCCAGTGTCTCCAAGGCCTTGTGCCCTTCCCTGACCATTACCAACTGCCTTTCTTTTCGGCCTAATCCAAAAAGCAATCGAGATGTTGATCCAAGCAGAGGCCTATGGCAGAATCTATGGTCGTCACCATTGCATTAAGTTCAGTTGAGCTGTTGGTCGCCAGAGCTAGGATGTCAGAGCTTTGGGAACTTTTTTCTATTCTCTTTACATCTTCCAGCTGGCATAGGTTTGCCCTCTCCTCTTAAAGTGAGGTGGGTAGAGATGGGTTTTCCTAAACCACACAGGGAAGCTTGCTTCTGTCTGCTTCGTAACCTTGTCTCCTGGTAAAGGTGCCCGGAGTGGCTCAGGAGTCTGCCTGGGGCAGGTCTCTGCACGTGATGTGATGTGTTTTGCCTTCTCTCCCAAAGCAGAAGTCACTCAAGAACCAGGGTAAAGATGATCTGATGTGGTGGGACTTAGAGTGGACCGTTCCCCCATGTATATATACTTGGCATTGTTCTGAGGAGACGGGCAGCTGTGGGAGGAGGGCTTTCAAGATCAGACTGACTGTCTCTCTGCCACCTGCCCGTTGGCCACAGCTCCTGCGTGGGTTGTTACAAGGCCGCAGGTGCAGAGCATTGCCTCGCATCCCCGCCCAGCACTCAGCCTCCCCTTCCAGAGCCCTGCTGAGAGTCAGCAAGGCTCACAATACACAGGGCGCCGTTCTGGGTGCTGGCGATGGGAAGTGAAGAAGTCCTAAAATTCCTGCCCTCTTCTAGTCTAATGGAGGAGAAAGATAATAAAAAAGACAAGTGAGACAAAAGCAGGAAGGGGAAGCCGGTTGGCTCAGCGGTAGAGCGTTGGCCTGGCGTGCGGGAGTCCCGGGTTCGATTCCCAGCCAGGGCACACAGGCGAAGCGCCCATCTGCTTCTCCACCCCTTCCCTTCTCCTTTCTCTCTGTCTCTCTCTTCCCCTCTTGCAGCCGAGGCTCCATTTGGAGCAAGGATGGCCCGGGTGCTGAGGATGGCTCTGTGGCCTCTGCCTCAGGCGCTAGAATGGCTCTGGATGCAACAGAGCGACGCCCCAGAGGGGCAGAGCATCGCCCCCTGGTGGGCATGCCGGGTGGATCCTGGTCGGGCGCATGCGGGATGACTGCCTCCCCGTTTCCAGCTTCGAAAAAATGAAAAGAAAAAGAAAAAGAAGCAGGAAGGGGAATAGGATTATTGGAGGTAGGGGTTGCAGTTTCTGATGATCGGTCAAGGAAGGGCTCATGAGAAGTTGACATTGAGTACAGACATAGAAGTGGGGAGGGAAAGAGCCATGGGGATATCTGGGAGGAGAGTGCTCCCAGCAGAGGGAACAGCAAGTGCAAAGGCCCTGAGGTGGGAGCTTTCCCGGTATGATTGAAGACCACCAAGGGAGCCAGTGTGTCAAGAGGGGAATAAACAAATGGACATAAGACAGGAGATGGAATCAGAGAAGCCACAGGGGGCTTGGTACAGACATCAGTGCTTACTCTAAGTTTAATGGGTAGAAGGGAGTTGGGGCAGAAGGGTGACATACTTGAGTTTTAATAGAATCGAGCTGGCAGTCATGTTGAGACTAGACTTTTGGGAAGGTAAGGGCAGAAGCAGAGAGAGCTTTTGGGGGCTGTGGAAGTTAACCAGATGAGAGATGGTTGCACTGGCCAGGTGGGATTGGGGAGGTAGCCATGGTGACAGTGGTGGTGGCCGTTTCCAGTCATCACAGGCGTCTCTTTTTATCACAAATCCAGACCTAGTAGAAAAGTGGCCGTATGAACCAGAAGATCAAAATGTCAGTGACTAATTTAAAAGTCATTTTGCATTCTGAGACCCTATGACTACTACAGAAAAGCTTTGTTTTGAAAACAAAAACAATACAAAAAAACACCCCTACATTTTAAAAAAGAATTGAAGCAACATAGGCTCACTGAAGACAGTTTGAAAAGTACTGCAATTTGAAGAAAATGTAAAACACAATGTCATGTCCCAGATATAAGACCTATTAACATTTTGATTTATTCTGCTCTTTTCTACACGTATCTGTATGTGTGTTCAATCATTTCTGACCCTTTCTTAGTTACATTTGACATTGTGGATGTTTTCCCATGTCATTAAATAGTTTTTGGAAGGTTATTTCTAATGGCAGCATAATGCTCCTTTCTACAGGTGGGAATTAATTTATGTAGCCATGTGCCTGTTGGAAGATGCGGCTTTCATGTACCGCCCCAGTGGGCTTCCTCAACTTCACCCCCAAATCCTACAAGCTTCCCCAGCCTGTCACAGGCAGTGTTGCTACCGGAAAGGCCACTCCGAAAGCAGCAGAGCCTGCTTCTGGGAGCTTCCACATCATGGAGAGCAGGTCCGTGTGCCCCTTCCTGCAGAGAGGCAGATGTAGGGAAGACCCGGAGGGGCTTGAACCCAGAACACTAAGTGCCTTCCCTTAGATACATCAAGACAAGTCCCTCCCACCCTAGGGAAGTGAGAAAGTTAGGTGGGAAGGAAGGTTAAGATTGTTACTCTAGCCTGATCACGCGGTAGTGCAGTGGATAGAGCGTTGGCCTGGGATGCTGAGGACCCAGCTTTGAATCCCCAAGGTCACCAGCTTAAGCACAGACTCATCTGGTTTGAGCGTGGGCCCACCAGTTTGAGTGCAGGGTCGCCGACTTGAGTGTGGGATCATAGACATGACTGCATGATCACTTGCTTGGGCCCAAAGGTCACTGACTTGAAGCCCAAGGTCATTGGCTTGAGCCCAAGGTCACTGGCTTGAGCAAGGCATCACTCATTCTTCTGTAGCTCCCCAGTCAGGGCACATATGCTAAAACAATCAATGAACAACTAAGGTGCCAAATGAAGAATTGATGCTTCTCATCTCTCTCTCTCCTTTCTTGTCTGTCCTTGTTTGTTTCTCTCTCACTAAAAAAAATAAATAAAAATATTAAAAAATGAGTGTCATTCAACTAAAGCACCTGCACATAAGAACCTAAAGCCAAGGATACATTCTCCTACCATTGAGAATATAATGAGTAATGAAGGTCAAGTTCTTGATCATGGGAAATGGTCACCAAATCTTCTCCCTTCCTCTACCATTGCCAGGAAGATACCAAAGTTCCATAAAGGAGCTATTCAGCTCTGCCAATCTAAGGGACCAAGCTGAATTAGTGGCGGTCATTCCTGTTTGTGCCGAGTGAGCTCTCTATGTGTAGGATGAGTTCAGTCAGTTTTCCTTGGGTGTAATTTCATTAGCCATCCTTCTGACCTTGTCTGCATTTGAATATACTCACGAGAGAAAAAAGACCCGAGTTGGCCGATCTCTTGATCTCAATTGAAGTCCAGTAATTGTTTATGGATGGATGGATGGATGGATGGACGGACTGGAAAAAAGGAGGAGAGGAAGAGAAGGAGGGAAGAAAGAAGGTTAGGAGATGAATGTATAGCAGGAAGAGTACATTAACAGTCATTGTACTATATTTTTCTTTCTCTTTAAAGATATGAAGGAAATAATGTTTTTTAAGGAAGCCAATGTTTATTCCTCCTTTTTCTCATGTGAAATAAAAACTCAACATGAACATACCTCATTTCTGTCACAAGAAAGTCAGGAGCCACATTATAATCTAAGTAGCGTATTTTATCTGTTTTGAGCTGGCGGCAGGGTTGGGGTGGGGGGAGATGAGTGATTTTCTAGCTTGAGTGATGTAAATCTGTATAACCCCCCCCCCCATACAATATATTATTATTGCCGTGATTCATTTGGCTTTCTTCTTTTTTTTTTTTTTGAAGTAGACTATGGTTTGTGTGCAGTGGATGAAGTAATTGGATTGAGTGCTTCTCCCCAGTGGCGGCATCAATCACCGTTGCAGAAGATGGTGACATTTGAGAAAGAAACTCTGAGGAAAATGTCATGCTTAAAAAATTAGATTTAAAGCCACTGGCTCCGGATTGATTTTTATTACACTCAAATGGATACCCTGATTGATTATCAGTCTTACAGATGTTTAGCACATTTCTCACTTCTCTAATAATCAGAATAATCTAATTTTCAATGTCATTTAATGTACTCGATTCAAGGTTATAATAGATCATATTTCTAATAAAACACAGCAATTATATGATAAATAATACAGGAGGACCGACATTCGGAGTCCCTGGATTTTAAGGCCCTGCCATGGGGAAGCCTTTGAGGAGCCCGTTCCTTGAAATGTGAGGTCCATGCTGAGCCTTTGACAGCGTTCAATGGGGTGCTTTTCCCCGCTGGTGATCCGAATGGAGCTTTGCCAGCCTAGGCCAAAAAAAAAAAAAAAATTCTTGGGCAGAAACAGCAAGATTTAAACTCTTTAATATATGTTATTGGTGCACCTGGAGAAAAGTGACAGGTTTCTGGGTTATTTATTGAGTTTCTCTAGTAATTGCTGCTTTCTTCCCATTTTTGGTATGCATCCCCTGGAGAAATACCATATTTTAGTTCTAAATATTTTTCCAATACCCGCTGTAGCAGCAGCAGCAGCAGCAGACATTACGGACATTTCAGGGTAAGCCACGGGATATCTAATTCTGAGGAGGTTTGACTATATTTAGAACCTGACACTTACCTGATTATGCTTACTTTGTTGTTTTTGTGTGTGTGTTTTTTTTTTAAGAGGCCTGACTCACCTTGGGAAGTAACTTGTGCTTTTTATATTTGTGGCTTCTAACCAGTTGCCGTCATGTCGAAATCGAGGTTGGTGATTATGAATTCCTCTCGTTTGGCTTGCTTGCCGCTGAGTTGGGTGAGCTGGCCAGTATGAAATGATATCACAACCTGGTCACCCAATGAGCAGTTACACTTGAGTGGCCCCACTGATACTGAGCACTTTGGTGGGGGTATCAAGGGGCAGCAGACAAGATCCAGGAGGCTGAAGGGTTTTCAAGCCCCAGGATGCTGGGAGACTAAAAAGGCCTCTCCTAATATGGGGTCCTAGATACGAACCTAACAGAATGAGAAGTTCGGAAGATCTGAAGTTTCGAGAAGGTCTCAACAACAGCAAATGATGCCAATACAAAAACAAGATGCCATTTAACAGAGGTGAATGCTGAGTCTTGATTCAGTGAGCCCAGTCAGCCGTGGAGGGACAGGCTGGGGAGGACCAGCGCTAACGAGCTGAGAGCCACAGGTTTGCTCGGAACCAAGTTGGAGTAGTCACATGTCTTCCCTCTTAAGATTCTCGGTGACTCAGATCCTGAAAGACCACCATAACTTTCTGTATGGGGGGCTGGCCAGAGCACACTTTGGAGCATTACTGTTTTTTGTTCTGAGCACCTCGTTTTTAAAAGGGAAGTTATCAAAAACCGAACATGAGCCAGAGTGGGTTGTCCGGGATGGCATGAAATGAGCAAGCTGTCAGCTGTGAGATAGACTTTGAACACGTTGGAAATTTATAGGGTGGAGAAAATCAGATGTCGGGAGAAGATGATTGCTCTACCACTTCTTGAGGGGCTGTGAGCAAAAGAGAGATGTTGGCTGTCATTTATTGAGTGCTGGGTCTTTTTAACACCTGTCTTCGATTATTAGCATTCTGTGGCAGGGTAATGGCAACTAACACTGAGAGAGGCCAGGTCAGTTGCCCAAATTGATTCAGCTCCTGAGTCATAGAGTCAAGACTTAGCCCCAGTCCTCTCTCATCCAGCTCTTGTGGTCTGTGCCATGCCCAAGACACTCCATAGACTGATTCCCAATGGTCACTACGGTCTCTCCAAACTGTAAAATGCAGGTCGTCTCCATTCAGAATACATGTTCAAAGTTATTTCTTGATAGTCGAAATGTTCCAAGCATAAGGAGGGCATTCTCTCTGATAGTACCCAAGTCAGATGTTAGTATGCGAATAGTTGCCACTTAAATAAATGTAGGTTGAGAGAGAGAGGACCCCTTTGCACTTAAGCTACTTGGCAGTAAAGGCTGCCTATGCTGTTGAAAATGGCATTTCGTGAGACTGGCTTACCATCGTGCAATTTCCTGGAGGCTTAAGGAAAGGGTGTGTGTGTGTGTGTGTGTGTGTGTGTGTGTGTGTGTGTGTGTGTTTTCAGGGGTTAAGAAGGAGATGGCTTATACTCTTTTTAATGAGAAAAATTATCATTGAGGACTTCAGGGACAGGGTTTCAGCAGGGTAGGGCTTAGGGTGGGAAGGAGAGGACTTTAATCCCTTCGTAGTAAAGACCTAATGGTATCTGAGAAGTTCACAGGAGTGTGTGTGTGTGGAACCAGACATCCTGTTTTAGCTCAAACAGCACCACTTTTACTTTTATTGTGTTGTATTTTGCTACCTTTTCAAATAAGCTAGTGTTTGCAGAGAGCATCATTCAAAGAAAGCATGGGCCTGAGCAGTCGTTGATAGACTCCGTGGACCCTGATGGGGTACATGGGATGAAGAAGAGAGGATAGGTCTGTCTCTCTCACTGGGATGTGAACCCCTGGATGGGCTGCGGTTCCAGTCACTGAGATGACTGCACCAAGTAGAAGGAGTCATGTAAGGACAGCTGGAGTGCCCCTTTCAGGAGAGGACCAAGGTGAGGGGCTGCTGATGGTGTCCAGTGGGCAGTCAGGTGCACACGTCTGATGCTTAGGAGAAAGGTCTGGGCTGGAGGTGAGGGTTGCCGCCTTTTGGATAGATGTGCTTGATGGTGAGGTACCCAATAAATATCTCAGAATAACTATTTAGTGAATGAATAAATTAACAAACTGCTGCTCTAGCACATATCTTTAACTGATGAGTCAGGCTCTTTGGCCCGAATCTAAGAGACTCTCTCTGCCCCCAGAGAGCCACAGGACGTCTTCACCTCCCTCATCTCTCTTCTCAGACGTCCCCACCGAGGCTTTTTCTTTTTTTTTTTTTTTTTTTTTTTTATTTTATAATAATTTTATTTTTTTAATGGGGTGACATCAATAAATCAGGATACATATATTCAAAGATAACAAGTCCAGGTTATCTTGTCGTTCAATTATGTTGCATACCCACCACCCAAAGTCAGATTGTCCTCTGTCACCTTCTATCTTGTTTTCTTTGTGCCCCTCCCCACCCCCTTTCCCTCTCCCATTCCCCCCTCCCCCCTGTAACCACCACACTCTTATCAATGTCTCTTAGTTTCACTATTATGTCCCACCTATGAATGGAATAATACAGTTCCTGGTTTTTTCTGATTTACTTATTTCGCTTCGTATCATGTTATCAAGATCCCACCATTTTGCTGTAAATGTTCCGATGTCATCATTTCTTATGGCTGAGTAGTATTCCATAGTGTATATGTGCCACATCTTCTTTATCCAGTCATCTATTGATGGGCTTTTTGGTTGTTTCCATGTCCTGGCCACTGTGAACAATGCTGCAATAAACATGGGGCTGCATGTGTCTTTACATATTAATGTTTCTAAGTTTTTGGGATATATACCCAGTAGAGGGATTGCTGGGTCATAAGGTAGTTCTATTTTCAGTTTTTTGAGGAACCACCATACTTTCTTCCATAATGGTTGTACTACTTTACATTCCCACCAACAGTGTATGAGGGTTCCTTTTTCTCCACAGCCTCTCCAACATTTGCTATTACCTGTCTTGCTAATAACAGCTAATCGAACAGGTGTGAGGTGGTATCTCATTGCCATTTTGATTTGCATTGCTCTAATAGCTAAAGAAGATGAGCATCTTTTCATATATCTGTTGGCCATTTGTATTTCTTCCTGGGAGAAGTGTCTATTCATATCCTCTTCCCATTTTTTTATTGGATTGTTTGTTTGTTTGTTGTTGAGTTTTGAGTTCTTTGTATATTTTGGATATTAGGCCCTTATCTGAGCTGTTGTTTGAAAATATCATTTCCCATTTAGTTGGCTTTCTGTTTATTTTGTTATCAGTTTCTCTTGCTGAGCAAAAACTTCTTAGTCTGATGTAAACCATTCATTAATTTTTGTGAGGCCTTTTCTGTCCATGCTTCACAACACAACCTCTCCTATCTATCTCTCTCTCCCTTTGCATGGTTTTTCTTCCTAACACTTAAACCATTATCTGACATTATATTGTCTATGTATTTGCTTATTGCCTGCCTTCCCAAGAAGAAAATAAACTCCCAGAAGCCGGAAGCATTCCTTTATTCACTGTACTTCTATCCCCGGTGCCTGGAACAGTACCTGGAACCTAATGGTCGTTCAGTCAATATCTATAAATGAAAGACCACGTGTAGAATTGAAGACCTGCAGCTCAGGACTTCATTGTGTGTCTGTGTCCTCTTGTGGTTTCTTGCATGTGAGCTGTCTTCCCACTAGATCTCAAAGGCTGTCTGATCTTACACTCATAAGGTGGGGTTGGTAATAGAATGGAGGCCACGGCTAGGCTGGAGGCACTGCCTTGCTCTCCTCTGGAGTCCGGAGGCCGTCTCTCCCCGAAAAGGCATTTGCAGAAAGTCTTTTTGATTAGAAGGAGAGAAACGCACCTTCTGGGTGTGGGTGTTCGTGTTAGGGGAAGGGAAAAGGAAGGGCCGAGGGAAGTGAATTGTGCAGGTTCGGCAGGAACGTTGTGTGTTACTTCTTGAACTTCTTGTGTTTTTTTTTTACTCCTTAGCTGGAGCGTTCCTGGGAATAGAAACTCCCTTCTCCGTTCATGTCAAACATCCAAGTATGCAGCTGTGAGCTATGCAGAGAATGGCGAAGATGGCTTTATTTCTCTCCCAGATGACTCTCTGGAGAAATAAATACCTGGGAATTAAAGTTCTGTAGGCCAGAAGGAGTATTTTTTGTGAACTAAATAGGATTTTAGCAATCCCTCACCAACGCGGGCAATTTGGGATGATCTATTTATATTGAGAAACTGATAAGTTCACTCGGGGGAAAGCTAAGTTGGCCACAATTCTGGCCAGCACTTCACATGCTGAGACTGACTTGGAGGCTGCGGCTTATTTCTGCTGTTTCATTTTCAATATTTCCTTTTAGTCACTCGTGTGGCCTGAGAGTGACCCTTCAGTGGCATCCAGGGCAGCCAAAGCCAAGTAGAAAAATCCCTTAATTACAGCCCTCATTACAGTCTTGTTATAAACACTAATCTTTTTACAGAACAAACCGTGTAAGAATTATTTTATAATTAGCAGTATATTGTTTGGAGTTAGAACTGGGTTCGAATTCTGGTCTTTCAGTGACTGGCTATGTGACATTTAAGGTCCCTTATCCTCAGTTTTGTCATGGACAAATTAAGGAGTAATAATAGTACCACCTTCCAATTAGGGTTGCCTGAGAGTTAAATGAGCTAATATTTGTTAAACACTTAGCACAGCACTGAGAAGCCCCCCGCCCCTGAGGGGATTGGGTTTGGCCATGACGGTAATATTTCCTGTTGATGCCAAACCGTACTAATGGCTGAGGGAGAAGTAAGAGAAATCCGGGTCATACACTGAGCCCTGGTCTGTGACAGTGTGAAATTTTGAGCTTATGTTTACCTATAGTAGTTTTATGGCTTCAAGTCTTAAGTTCAAGTCTTGAATCCATTTCACGTTGATTCTTGTGTATGTATGAGATAGTGGTCCAGCATTTTTTTCATGTTTTGTTTTCAAACATTTTTTCCAGTTTTTGGTGTTTTTTTTTTAACACCATTTACTGAAGAGACTCCTTTCCCCCTTGTCTCTGCTTGGCTCTTTTGTTGTAAACTAATTGACCAGGTAGGTGTGGGTTGATTTCTGGGCTCTCTATTCTGTTTCATTGATCTAGGCAGCTGTTTTTATGCCAGTATCGTGATGATGCTTTGATGACCATAGTTTGTACTATAGTTTGAAATCAGCGAGTGTGATGTCTCCAGCTTTGTTCTTATTTCTCAAGATTGCTTTGTCTTCAGTCTTTTGTGGTTCCATACAAATTTGAGGATTATTTGTTCTATTTGTGTGAAAATGTCATTGGAATTTTGATAGGGATTGCATTGAATCTATAATTTCTTTGGGGAGTATGGACATTTTAACAATGTTATTTCTCCTCATCCATGAGCACAGAATGTTGAGTTTGAATACCTATAGTGGGTCAGTTTGTCCCGTCCTTGCATTTCAAAGCCAAGGGCAAAGAGAAGTCAATATTTTCTCATCGGCATTTCTGATGTCCAAGGTAGGCCAATAATGATAGGGAGTCATCCTATGAATTTGAATAAGGCATTTCTAACTTGGGGCTTTGTAGACTAAACTTGAAAGAAGTTGCCCTCCTGTGTGGTATTGTATATGCTTGCATGTACGTGCACATGTGCGCGCGCGCGCGCACACACACACACACACACACACACACCATGCTATTTCCATGAAAGCAGAATTTTGGTTTGGTTTCATGCTGCATCCCAGCGCCTAAATCAGTGCCTGACACACAGATAATTAACAGCTCAGTAGAATGAATGAGTAAATGTCACGTTCCAAACTGCTGAGTCTAGAAACAAAACTCAGAGGGACTAAGGGGTTGGCCATCCCTTCCATGACTGCCGTCCCGTCAGACGTGGATTTCCCGAGATGCTGTCTCCAGCCAGTCACTTCCCCCGAGCCTGAGACCCAGCTCAGCTCCTGCACAGCGCACGCACTGGCCACCACCACTTGGATAGCACGTGGACGCCTGGACTTCTGTTCCATCCTGCTCCTGCTCCTATGGTCCCTCACCATTGTCCAGGCCGGAAAACAGCGAGTCACCCTTGACCTCCCCCCTGCCTGGTGCCCCGCCCCTCTGTCACAGTCCCTTGCCCACAGTCCCTCCCAAGCTCAGACATCCCTTTTTTTTTCTTACTTGGGGCTTCCAGCACCCACCTCAGTGATCTCTTCACTTGCCCCCCGCCAAACCGTTTTTCACCATGAACAGAGTGACCCCTCTAAAAGGCAACTCTGATCATATCACTGCCACTGTCTCCCCAAATGAACCTAAAATCCCAGTCTCCCTGGCAAGGTTCACAAGATCACATGAGCTGCGGCCCAGCCTCAGCTCTGAATGGTGAACCCTGGCCCTGGCCTTTGCAGGGTCAAAGCTGCCCTGTTGTTTCGTGCACGCCTTCAGTCTGCTCTGTCTGCTGCCTGGAGCACCCTCCCGTCTGTGAGCCTTCGGTTAGCCAAAGCCTCCTCTTGCGTAGACAGTTCCTAAGTGCGTGAGTCTTCCAAAATCTCACTGCTCTGTGTTGACCTTCCAGGGAGCCTTTACAAGTGAACAATGTCAGATTCCCTGGGAAATTCATACAGCCCTTTTTGTGTTTGTAAACATGAGTGGTTTCACTGACTTTTCTTACAGGTCTGATTACAGAAAAACAAGTTGTTTTCAAGGGCCTGGCCTCAAGTTGATTTCCTAGGTTGACTTTTGAAGGACTTTCTCTGGCCTCCTCTTAACTTTCCCCACCCCCAGGCTTGGCTTCCATTCCCGTTGCTATTAATGTTCTTGTGAAAGACACCACTTTCTCCGTGGCCAAAACCCATGAACTTTGCTCCCTCTTCATTCTTTCTGACTTCCGGCTACATGGGACTGTCGGCCAGGCTGCTGCTGCTGCTGCTGCTGCAAATTCTTTTTTCAGTGATTTTCAACCTTTTTTGAGCCGCGGCACATTTTTTACATTTACAAAATCCTGGGGCACACCACCTACCAAAATGACACAAAATGACACTCTAACACAGTCCATATTATACATATAGTTAATAATATAGTTTCTAAATGTATTTATACTCACATAGTGTGAAACCTATGTGACTGTTTCAATGAACACAAAAGGGATATCCTGGCAGGAATGGTAGAAAGACACACACGAAGCTCTTCCTCAACAGTTCGCAATCTCTCTCTGTTTTTAGTTTTTATCGCAGTCAAGCTTGAGAAGCTCAGCTCACATAGGTATGTGGTTGAAAACGGGAGCAATGTCAAAATAGCTTTGTTGGCCAGAATGGGGAACTCCTTGGCAACAGATAACCAAAAACTGTCCAAAGGAAGATCAGCAAACTTTAGCTTTAAAGTTAGATAACATTGTGATGCATTGTATATCACCCTCTGCGGGGGCCTCTTTTAAAAAGAAAAAGGTCAAATATCTATATACACCATCAGGATAGACATAACCAGCTGAGGCTGAGGCTTCATCTAGTGGTGGCAACATTTACCTCCAGTCCTGACCAGGATTAGAAATCGGGACCATGGGGAGGAGTAGCAGCTTTAACTACTCGCTGAGGCCACACAATGACAAGTGCACGGCAGCCCGAGCGGGACCTTCCTGGGTGTGGATGAGAGGCGGCCTACTATTGGTTCATCGCTAGTGGTCGGGATGAATCCTAGAAGATGATTGGTCAGTGAGCGTTCCCTGTGCCTCCACTCTTCCTGTCGCTGATAGCTGGAGGGATTGTAAGGGGAATGTTTATGTTCGGATGGAGGCGGCTGGCGGCGGGCCAGATAAATAGCCTCCGTGGGCTGTATCCGGCATGCGGGCCGTAGTTTGGGGACCCATGTTTAATTTCCCCACGGCACACCTGACCATATCTCATGGCACACTATTGTGCCTGTGCCGCGGCACACTGGTTGAAAAACACTGCTTTTTTCATTGGTTTCTATGATGTTTTATTATCCCAGCTTTCCTATCCACCATTCTTCTACGCCCATCACTGTATTCTCTTCCCTTTTCCACTAACTACTGGCAACTCCCAAGGATCCGTTTTGGACCTCCTTTGTTTTTCTTCCTCTCTCACCTTTCATCATTCACTTCCTCCCATAGCTTCAATAGTCATCTCTAAGGTTTGACTCTTAAATAATCTCACCTCAGACCTGTTCCCTCACCAAATCCACAGTGCCATCTCCCTCACAGCCTCTGGCATGGCTGCCTAAATTTCTGACTCACTGCCCATCAAGCCAAGCTCACGTTTTCAGCCCCAGACTGGATTCCCCATTTCCCACCAGCTTTCTCAGTTTCCTTCTCTGTTGTGATAGCATCGGTCCCGGTACCAGTGTTAAAATCTTCTTGTCACCTCCGAGTCTTCTTTTTTATTTCCCATCTTCATTATCAAGTCCGGCGGATTTTTCACCACAATGCCTCCATAATATTTCTTCTTCTTTCTCTCCTCATTATACCCATCTAATCTTTCTTCCCCACTAATCCCTCCTTCCTTTTTCACACAGCCACCTTGCTGTCCTACAAACATGATACAGTCATTCCTGAAAGCATTTGTTCATATGCCCCACCTCCAGAATGTTCTTTCTACCTCTTTCTGCCTCCCCCATGAGAGGTCCTTTAAAGGGCCATTGCAAAGCTAAATTCCTTCATGTAGCTATGTTGTTTCCAACACTTAGGACTATGCACATATTGTTCTCTTCATCCAAGATGTTTCCCAGACCTCGATGCCCCATTCATTTAAGAGATAGTTATTGAGCATCACTTATAGAAAAGACACAGTACTACACACTGAGGACACCTGAATGAATGAGACCTAGCACACTCCTATAGGCATTCAGCTCAAGGTTCCTCTCTCCTGTGATCTTTTTATGACTCCCACAGGTTGAACTATCAGCTCCCTTGTCTGTGGGTCGCCTCCTTAGATTTTGGTATTTCTGTTGCTTATATTAGTAAATTAATATCTCCTTTCTGGTATCTCATTCACTGAATGACAGTTACTTGTTTAGGTGATTGTATCTTTTACCGGAATGTGAGTCTTTTGAATAATATCTCCTCATTCATGTTTCTTTAACATTTATCACAGTGTCAGGTACAATGTAAGTTCTCAGTAACTGTTTGAACAGATGGAGAAATAAATAAATAAATGGATGGATGGATAGACAGGTTGATGGATAGATAGGAAGGTGGACAGAAAAATTGATGAGAGAATATACAGATGGAAAAATGGATGGATAGGTGGATAGACGAATCAATGAAGGAAAAAATTGATGGATGGATGGATAAGTAGTTGGATGGAGGGACAGACAATAAATGGATGGACAAATGAATTGATGAAAGACTGGACAGATGGATGGATGAATGAATAGCTGGACAGATGGATGGGATATATAAACAAATGAATGGATAGATGGGTGACTAGATAAATGGATAGACAGACAACAGATGATGAAAGAAAACCCTGCAGGTAAGAGAGGCTTTAGTGGTTATCCTCCCACCCATTGTAAGAGTTTCTTTTGAAATAATCTTGAGAGTTAAGGCCAGCCTTCAAAAACAGGAATAGTAAATTTAAGTCTATTCATAATTATTAGGAAAGGAGGTTGTGGTTAACCGACTAGCCAAATCCAATAGCGGGCTAGTATATATCACATACACGGATTGCCAATTCTCTAAAGATTAAAATTAATAGAATTCATTCAGGACCAGAGCTATACTGAACGATATACTTACTTGGTGATTCTGAAACCCCTTCAGAATGTTAGTGTTTCACGGACCCCCGTGAGAATTATAGAGGTGTATTCAGGCTGCCACAAACCATTTTAAAGGCCTTAACGTGAGACTTTTTCATTTCAACTAAGTTTATAATATTAACACCCACACAGTCACATGGAGACTATTTCGACATGGGATGATTTGGATTTCTAATATCAATTTGACAATATATGGGAGCTTATCTACATTAATGTACTAAATTGGCTATTTGGCCAACTTGCAGAATGTTTCTCTCTCGGTTACCTCATTGATACATGGAGGGCTCAGGCAGCGATTCATGCGTATCAAACGGTGTCTAAAATGTTGGATCCCAAGAAGGTGAACATGGCCACATCTGTTTACTAAGCCAAGTTCACATTTCAGGTCTGGCCATAAGAGATGAACCCATCGAAAGTTTAAAAATTGCCCAGTTTAAATCTAAATCTGTAGTTATAAGGCCCAGGCTGGAGCACTGATTTTGCCTTGCCTTGGATAAAAATTCTTTCTTCTCTTTCTCTCTCCTTCCTTTACCTCCTTTCTCCCTTCCCTTCATTCCTTTGTTTTCCTTCTTCTTCTTCTTCTTCTTCTTCTTCTTCTTCTTCTTCTTCTTCTTCTTCTTCTTCTTCTTCTTCTTCTTCTTCTTCTTCTTCTTCTTCTTCTTCTTCTTCTTCCTTCTTTCTCCCTTCTTTCTCCCTTCTTTCTCCCTTCTTTCTCCCTTCTTTCTCCCTTCCCTTCATTCCTTTGTTTTCTTTCTTCTTCTTCTTCTTCTTCTTCTTCTTCTTCTTCTTCTTCTTCTTCTTCTTCTTCTTCTTCTTCTTCTTCTTTTTTTTTTTTCAGAGAAAGAGAGAGAGTCAGAGAGAGAGATAGACAGACAGGAATGGAGAGAGATGAGAAGCATCAATCATCAGCTTTTCGTTGTGACACCTTAGTTGTTCATTGATTGCTTTCTCATATGTGCCCTGACCGTGGGGCTACAGCAGACCGAGTAACCCCCTGCTTGAGTCAGCGACCTTGGGTCCAAGCTGGTGAGCTTTTGCTCAAACCAGATGAGCCCGCACTCAAGCTGGCAACCTCGGGGTATCAAACCTGGGTCTTCCACATCCCAGTTCGACGCTCTATCCACTGCGCCACCACTTGGTCAGGCTCTTTCTTCCTTCTTTACATCATTTCTTCCTACTTTCCGTTGTCTTCTGCTGCCTTAGCATTTCACATTTTGAAGCATTTCATGTGTATTAAACCCTTACCATCTATATTATATATCTTAAGTGTTTTATTTGTCAAGGGAAAAACCATGCTTTATTTGACTCCATGTCTTTAATAGCATCAGGGCTCAATAAATGTTTGGTGAATAAACAATTTGGGGTAGGACTTCCACTGTCTTAGTGCATAATATACTATGTTGCAATTAGCTACCTAAATGTATATAAGAATCTTGTGTATGATGGGAAAAAATTTATGTTCCATTTCTCAGATTAGGGCCCTGAGGTTTAGGGACAGGAAGAGCCTATTCTGAGTTACCACAGTACTAAATTATGGACGCAAATGAAGACCTTTGGAATTTTACCCCAGTGACCTTTCTGCACGTCCACTGTACCTTTCATGTTATTCAAGACCTATGGGGAACAAGTCCATAATTTCTGTGTGTTGTAACAGATGTGGGCAGGATCTTGAGCCTTGAGTTGAAGGAATGACTCATTGTTTGTTTGTTTTTTTCTTGCCTTAACCACTAAATAAAGGCAACTATTAATTTAAATAAGCCATGGGATAAAAAAGTATGTGGGCATATACCACTGCTGAGTAAACCCACTCTTTAAACAGAGTGTATCAGCTAGCCCTTGCGATGTAACAAACCACCCCCAAAGCTGAGTGGCTTGAAACAATGAGCATTTTTTATTGTTCACAAAACCATGGATCAGCTGGGTTTACTGGGCTGGCTCATGAGTGTGTGCTCAGCTGCAGATTGGGGAGGCAACTCGACTAATCTTGCCTGAGCGCTTTCCCAGGTTTAGGGACAGAAGGGCTCTAGGCTGATCTGGGATGGTCTTGGCTGGACTGACTGGGCTGTTTGTTCTCCACACGGTCACTCACTCTGCAGCCGGCTCGCTCAGGCTTGTTCACACACAGCGGTAAGGTTGCGGAAAGGATGAGCAGAAGGCTTGGGAATGGTCCAGCATTACCTACTGCAGCCTAGCTGTTAAAGTGAGTCAGAGACCATCCAGGTCCAAGGGCTGTGGAAGCATCTCCACCTGTCGGCGGGAGGAGTGACATGTACGACGACCAGGAAGAGGGAGGGCCATCTTTGCAGTTGAGCCGCCCCGCAAGCATGGTCCCCATTTCCTGGCCCTCCCCGCCTGTCCCCCCCAGTTCTGCGGGGTTTGCCAAGGGTTGTCCTCTTTGTGGGGAACCGCAGAGGCTGCTGCTCAGAAACTTCTCCAAGCTCAGAGAAGTACGTCATTTCTGTTAAAAGAACAGAAAATGTGAAGATGGAAAATATAAGAATGTCAAGGAGAACTGCAGTTCATTTTCTGAAGATTAATTGGGTTTAGAGGAAAGGAGGTGTGGAAAAATTTGGCCGTTAGAATTCATCATGAAACAGGTTATTGTTAAGTGTTTGGAAGCCCGTAACTTGCTGTGGAGAATGTATATTACACAGTGCAGGCTACAGGTTAATCTGGAACAGTCTGCCGCTAGGAAGTTGGTTTCTGTCTTCGCCCAATCAGATAATGTTTTTGAAAGGCTACCCATGCCTCCTTCATGAAAGAAATATAAACTGATGTGCCTGTGTCTCTGTTCAGTCATGTTAGCCTACAAACATGGGTCCTTATTTTAAGACTATTGACTACTGAATATGAGACTGCCTGTACTTTTTTTTTTTTTTTTTACAAAGAAGTGAAAAAGACCCACAAAACCACCTTTCAGATACATGAGTTTAGCTTCGGCAGAGAGAGCTTCAGCTTGCTGTAACAAAGAATTTCCTGCCCTTGAAAATGGCTTATGGACGTGGTTACTGAAGGCTCCTTTTCTAAACTGGAGGCTTTTAAAAACAAGGCACGTTGATCGTGCAGGTGTGCAAGGCTCCCGATCAAAGCAGCGTCTTCCTTTCCCGTTTGTGGCATTCTGTTTCGTGCCGTCAGGAAAGACTTCACCGCAGCCTGCACCGTGTTGGTTTAGCTCTGCCACAAACACAAGACTGAGGACACAGCCACGCCCTGTGGACGGGATTTAGGGAAAGCTGTCACCGTCACCGTCACCGTCACCGGGAGAGCCCGTTGCTGCCAAAGGACTGTGTGGACCAATGTCCCCGATGCTGAGGAAGGCATCTCCGGGCCGTGTGCAGTTTCTCAGCTGCTCATTGCCAAGCTCCCGCGTTGATACATCGTGCAGGGGTGTGGTCTTTTCCCTCGCCTCTCTGGAGTTGAACTTAACGGTATTTCCTATAGCTCATACTAGACTCTCGTCCAAAGAAAATGATTTGTCACTTATACCAGAGCCTCTGAACTCTGAATTCCTTGTCTTGCAAAGGTGGCTAGCACCCTGGGTCTGCCCCAACACAAACACGGCCCAGCAGGGCTGTACACACCAGCCCAGACCGAGGAGGTCACGGATACAGCATTGTAGGACCAAGAGGACACTGGGCACTCGGGAGCAGGGAAAATCTCTCCATCTAAAAGCATCCAGTGAGAAGAAAGTGTGCTGAAAACTGTTTTTGAAAGTCTTATTAGTATAATCTACCACTTTAACTAGAAAGAAGTATTTGGCATTTGCACATTCTGACGTGTCGGGCATTTTCCGTAAGTGCTTTGAATGGCTTTCAAAGCTGAGCTGGGCTGGGAGATCCTTGTTAAACTCTCAGAATGCCACATTGAGAGTATTTCCCCCAACACGTGTTTGTTTAATAGGTGGTAAAAATTCTAACTATGCTCCCTGCTCCGTCGCTGCTCTGCGAATGCCAGGCTGCCCCTCACAGCTGGCATGTGCAGGCCGACACATCGCCCTTGGAAGTCCCAGCCCCTGCGTGGCCCCTGCGTGGCCATGCCCTCTGAGGATGCTGTTTTAACCTCCATTTCACAAGCCCTGAATTCAAGGTTCAATCCCAGGACTCTGTTCATTTAGCAGACACTTGTGGGACGCTGCCCTCGGCTTGTTCCCAAAGGCATGGGTCTCGTTAGTGGCAGAGAAAACTTAGCGGCAGCCTCATATGCTAACCTTCTTGCTCTGTGTATTTGTTCAAATTGCTACCAGTGTTCACATGGAAGTGACTGTATCAGGAGAGACACAGGCTCTACCTTCAGGTAGCTTCTGATCTTGGAGTATTAACTCTCCCCCCGCCCCCAACGCTGCCCAACTTTGCAGCGGGAACTGCTGTGTTAAATACCTGAGCACCAACCCCCAAATCCTGGAATTATGGGAAAAGTATGCCTCTATCCATCATTGGTCCACCTGGCTGCAAACTCATGGGTAGTTCATGGGTGTAATTAATTTAGAAAATGATTTTCAAACTCATTGAAATGCTTATGTTAGTTTTTTTCTCCTGAGCATATCTGTATGTCAGTGACAGGCCCTCTCCCATGCGTGGCAACGGCATAGCTCCACTCCCCCCGTGAGTCCTGCAGGGACTCCCAAGGGCGTGAAGAGTCAAGATGAACCAATTCCAGGCTTTGATATTCAAGCAAGAATAAATAGACCGTTATGCTTTCTCTGCTAAACCCAATATAGAAAATTTTATGGACAAAAGCGCTGTTGATTGTGTTTACCTTCCTTTTTTTATTTTGCTGTGAAGAAATTTACTAAAGCGTTGTTTCCGCCTCTTCTGGAATCCAGGTGAAATCCACACCTTTTGCATGTTTCCTGCGTTGCGTTTTTGTTGTGCGCATGCAAATCGATATTCCAGAATACATGCACAAGTGCACACATTAAAATGAACATGACTTCATTTATTTCCATGATTAGACATTCAAATAAAAGTGCTAGGGTGTCTGTTTTCATATTCATAGGTCGAGATCTGTACATCAGAGGTATTTGTATAAGTGACACTTTTATTACACTCATTTCATTTGCAATATGATAGTGGATCATAAATACGTTACTTTTATGCCACCAAATCTGATTTGTAGCACTTAGCCCTCACAAGGAGAATACTTGATGTTTTATGGAGCACCTTTCGTCCAAGAAGCGCTTTGCCGACATCGGCCGGCTTCCCCCAGGTGTGTAAATCACACTCGCAAACCTTTGGAGGCCCCACCTGCTCTGTCAGCCTCCTGGCTCCTACTGTAGGGTGGAGTGCGGGGAGTGAGTCCCCTGCAGGTCCATGGGGGATGACGAGGGCTGTAATGTCTGGAAGAAAGAGGCTCAGGTAAGCTCTGTATAGCCGTGCAGAGGCCCTGACAGCTGACAGAGGCTCACATTTAGTTACCTGCTCATCTTGTCCTTCACAGAACTGTTTGAGTCCCTGTGGCGGGCCTGACACTGTATTAAACCTGGGGACACAGAGACTCGTAAAAGACAGCCCTTGCCTTCCGGATATCCACAGGTGAGGAGGGAAGGGCCATGTAGAACAGTAATTGCCCCTCCCACCTTGCATATACTCCCAGGGACATATTGTGCCTGAAAGCAGACCCCCCAAGCTTGTCACAGGGATACTGGTGCAATGTCAGCCAGTTGGAATTGCAGTGAAAGAAGGGACCAGCCACCCAACATCACAGGCAGCCTTAGGGACTGAGCATCAGTTTCATACCCCAGGCTCGCAGAGAAGAACATCGCTGGCTCCAGCCCACCATCCCAGCCTCCCATCACTTCACCCTTCCCTTTCCCGGCATCCGCTTCCTGAACCTGGACCATCCCTCCACCCTCTATACACACACACATGCACACGCGCGCACACTTGTAATATACACACAGAGCTCCTGTAGCCTCCTTCATATAACTTATCACGCTGCAGAATCGTGTATATGTCAGACAGCCTCAGTTTCCTCATCTGCAAGATGGGCATAATAATGATACTGCCCTGTCAGGTATGTGAGGATAGATTGACCTAATAGGAATACAGGGTTTCAACAAGTGCCCCAAAGCTGCTATGGTAGTTGTAATGAACATTTTCAGTATTATAATAATTAATACTCCAGTACAAGCTGCAGCACATGTAATAATAGTGGTACCAATATTATGCTTATTATTGTTTCCATCACTATTAGTATCTGATGAATGTCTGTCTCCCACCGTAAGTGACTCTGTGGCAGGAGCTACCATCTGTGTGGCTCGCCATTTTATCCCCACCGGACACGGCATATAGTAGAAGCTCAAAAAATATTTAAGTGAACAAATGGACAAAACAATGAAGGAACAAATGATTCCTCCTGCTCATTTAGTGTTGCTATCCCGATGGTTTCGTCAAAAGCAGCATTGCCACTTAGAGCCATGGACCCCAATATCATGCCCACAAGTGTTCAGGCCCAGCCACTTCCACATGGAAGGGCCTTACCACCTTCTTCCCTGGTAACTGGCCCCCATTAGCACTTACAGTCACCTCTCTCTTTCCCGCTTAGCGTGCGTGTTTAGGAGGGTGCTGCCATCCAAGGAGACAGGCTGGCTGCCCTGTGATGGTAAGCGGTGGAGCTGTGCTTGCGCCCGGCCCCCTGCCCCCGCGCCACACACACACACACACACACACACACACACACACACACACACACCCCGGCCCCCTGCCCCCGCGCCACACACACACACACACACACACACACACACACCACTGTGTCCCCCCCACACACACACACACCACTGTGTCCCCCCCTTGCCCCGCACTAGTCCCCTACAGGGTGAGCTCCTGGCTGGTCCCAGCAGCTGCTGACCGCGAGTCCCCGGCAGCTGGGCAGAGCCCCCGCCCCCGCCCCCAGGCCTGCGTGGTGCTCCACGCACTGCATCATCTCCTTGAAGCCGCTGCTGCTTGGCAGCGTCCCCACGCCTGGCGCAGATACCATGTCTGCATTCCACAGCAGTTTAAAGCCATTGAGCAGAGCAGCTGCCGAAGCCACGTGTTTAGAACATTTGTCCATTAACTCGGGAATCTCTCCGTAATTGGGGCGTTCGCACCAGAAGTGTTATTGCATTTTGCAGTTGCCGGGGAGTTTGCGAGAGTCCCGGGAGTCCTGTAGTCACGGAGACGGTTGGGGATGTGGGGAGGCACTTTGCTTTGGGAGAGCAGTAGCAGTCTGGACGGGAGCACGAGGCTGCACACTGGTCCCCGGGCCACCGCTCAGCTGCTAAGAGGTCTCCAAAGTTTGGGCCCCAAATCACAGAAGATGGAGCTTTGGCTTTGCAGTTGTTATTTTGTAAATGGTGAGTGCTGCTACGGCACAAGCCAGCCCAGGGCCCGAGGTGTCCGTTCCCTTCCCCCGGCTTCACCTTTCTCTTTCGGGCTTTGTGTACACGCACAGTGGTGGCCCCTCCGAGTGTCCTTCCTCCCAGGTAACCCTCCAGAGCTGTTTGCTCACCTGGGTTCCCCAGGGGATTGTCCAGGGGGCCGCGGTGGGTAGGAGACAGGGAAGGGGAGCCCTCAGGAACGCAGATGCAGGGCCACAGCCCCGCCTAGGGATCGGATTAGGGGTGATTTTGTGTGTTTGGTTCTGCTTTTCTGCGCATTCCAATGAAATCCTGACTTGGTTTACTTACAAACAAGGTGATCTCGGGCCTCAGATTCCTAGAGTGTAGAAATGGAACTGTAATGTTCCCCTCACCTGGTTCACTGTGAAATTCAGTGAGCTGCACTTCCTCAGTCACTTAAGGCAATGGCTGGCCCTCGCTAAGCCATCCGGTAACGGCATTACTGCTGCTGCTGTGGTTAGTAGGTAGTCATAGGTGCCATACCGGCTTTTGCTCCCGGTCCAAGCATTTCCAGTGTCCAGGGACCTGTGGCCTGCCTCCGGGCTCTGGGTTTTGTTGTTGTTCTTGTTTTAAGGTATAATCCACATGGTGTAATATTCATCATTTTAAAGTATTCGGTGATTTATAGGACACTCACAAGGTTGCACAGTTCTCTTAAGTCCAGAACATTTTATCTCCCCAAAAGGAAACCCCATGCCCATTAGCAGTCACTTCCTATCCACCCCACCCCACCCCCCTCTACCCCAGCCTTTGGCAACAGCTGATCAGCTTTCTGTTTATAAATCTCATTCTGAACATCTCATGTAAATAGACTCAATCAACATGTGGCCTTTTGTGGCTGGCTTTTTTCCCAGAGCATAATGTTTTCAGGGTTCATCGTGTTGTGGCATGTATCGGCATTTCATTCCTTTTCGTGGCTGAGTAATATTCCATTGGATGAATCTACCACGTTACCTTTGTCCCTTCATCAGCGGGTGGGCATGTGGGTTTTCACTTGTTGGCTATTATTATGAACAATGCTGTTCTGAACGTTTGTGTACAAGTTTTGCCTGGACATATATTTTCCGTTTTCTTGGGTATGTATCTAAAAGTGGAGCAGCTGGATCATGTGGTAACTTCACGTTTAACTCTGTGAGGAACTGCCCAATTCTTTCCTTGGGGCTCTGTTTTGGAAGGGCCGACGCTACTCTGATGTGACTTGTGTTAGCTAAACAAGAGGGTCATGGGTGGGACCCAGGCAAAGAGGGGGTCTGAGAAGCCACACTAAGAGCCCCTGTGCTCACACAGAAGCCTTCAGGACACAGCCTCCCCTCACAGGCCCAGACTTCGCCCCCGTGGGGAGACCCAGGGGCACGTGTGACGCCATGCGCTGCCCCTCCCCCCTCATTGTCTCCCTTTTGCTGACTACGTTCTCTGGCTTCTCCCTGCTGTAAACGACGCTACCCTCACCCTGTGTTCTGAACCTGTTGGGGATGGTCTGGGCTACATCCGCGGCCGCGGTGCCTCACACCGTCTTTACACTCGTTCTAGATCGGGAAGTGTTCTGAGCCAAGGTGCAGCGTCATTCCGGAGTCCAGGGAAAGACAGTCCTTTTGGGAGGTTTCGTTTTCTTCTTCTCAGACAGGCACTCCCTTAAAAATAAGTGAGTCCAAGTGAGGCGAGAACTTGTCAGCTGCGTAAACTTGGGTACACCAGCCTCTCCGAGGCTCAGTTTCATCATCTGTAAAATGGGTTTAAAATTGCTTACTTGATAATGGGGTTAAGTACGATACTGCAGACAGCTCCTGTGCTCAATTTACTCAAGAAATGTGAATTTTTTCCCCCGGCTGTCCTGCCTCCTGCCTCCTGCCTCCTGGTCAGGTATGAGTAGCTGAAACAGACACTGGGATTTTTTAGTCCCATTCATTCCTTCCTTTCTTTCTCTCTCCCTCCCTCCCTCCTTTCTTCCTTCTCTCCTTTCTTCCTTCCCTCCTTTCTTCCTTCCCTCCTTTCTTCCTTCCCTCCCTCACCATTCTCCCCTCTCCATTCCCCACTCTCCATTCCCCACTCTCCATTCGCCCCCTCATTT
Organism: Saccopteryx leptura; assembly: GCF_036850995.1. Classification (NCBI taxonomy): domain Eukaryota; kingdom Metazoa; phylum Chordata; class Mammalia; order Chiroptera; family Emballonuridae; genus Saccopteryx; species Saccopteryx leptura. The sequence continues at coordinate 24,813,204 of NC_089512.1, read as the reverse complement.
CTCCCCCTCCATTCCCATCTCTTTCCCATTTCCTCCTCTCCTGTATTTTCCTTTGATTCTGCCTTCAGCTCCAGCTGCGAGCAGGGCCCCAGACCCCCCGCTGCAGGAACTGCCAGTGCTCAGGGCCCCCAGGTGCTCAGGAGGCACCCAGGCCAAATCCCCTTAGGGCGGATCGGATTAGGCCCCGGGTCATTTTGCAGCCCAGACTCCTGAGTCATGGTGGTGGCATAGGCAGCCGTGGGGTGTCCGGCCTGGCCACCCCTGGGTCCCTAGGGAATGTAGACTCCCAGAGGGGGGCCCATGAGCTCGTTTTACCTGTTGGCCCCCCTGGGTTTCCGTTTCCTTCCCCAGGAGATCCAGGTCAGGGGCCAGAGCTTTGAGTTACACTCAGATTTACAGTCACCTGAGAGGCCTGTGCTGTGATAAGAGGCATGGCTTCCACAGCCCCTGGGCCTGGACCTGGCTCTGCCCAGCGCCGAGCTCGGTGGGGCCAGCTGAGGGGCCAGGGGCCAGACAAGATACGGAGCTAAGGGGCTGTGAATGAATGAATGAGTGAGTGAGTGAATGAGTGAGTGAATGAATTAGTGAATGAGTGAGTGAATGAGTGAGTGAATGAATGGTTTTCCCAGCCAAGGGTTCAACATGCATAGGTTATTATTATTATTATTATTATTTTTTTTTTTTTTTGTATTTTTCTGAAGTTAGAAACGAGGAGAGACAGTCAGACAGACTCCCGCATGCGCCCGACTGGGATCCACCCGGCACGCCCACCAGGGGGCGATGCTCTGCCCACCAGGGGGCGATGCTCTGCCCATCTTGGGGCGTTGCTCTGCCGCAATCAGAGCCATTCTAGCGCCTGAGGCAGAGGCCACAGAGCCATCCTCAGTGCCCAGGCAAACTTTTGCTCCAATGGAGCCTTGGCTGCAGGAGGGGAAGAGAGAGACAGAGAGGAAGGAGAGGGGGAGTGGTAGAGAAGCAGATGGGTGCCTCTCCTGTGTGCCCCGGCCGGGAATCGAACCCGGGACTCCTGCATGCCAGGCCGACGCTCTACCACTGAGCCAACCGGCCAGGGCCTATTATTTTTTAAATAACTTTATAAATAACAAGACACATGATTCACACAGAAAGTTTAGGAAGCAGAAAATCATGAGAGAGCGAAAACCAGAATCCCATTACCCTGCAGGTGAATTTCTTCAAAGTACCAGCCAGTGAATTCAGAAGACTAAAAAGCAAAATATCAAACCAGAAAACTTAGTTTGGAATCACTAACTCTGATGCCACCTGGGTTTTGTTTGGGGACACGTCTCCCAGGCTAAGCCGGTCCCTTTGTCATGCCTCTCAGGCCATCCTCTCTGGAGTTACGGGGAACATGCTTGGGAAAAGGACCAGTCCCGTTGGAAAGTGCTCCCCAACCTGACAGAGACCCTCAGCCTCTGGGTGAGCCCACGCTTTCCTTGAGACCTGGTTGGCACGTGCACACACAGAAAGACGGGCTCGCTCGCTGCCCAGCCCTCCTGGCCGCCAAACCTCTTCTCTTGGGAGATGTGTTTACATCACCTGTCCCCGCTGTTCCTGCTTCCAGTGTCAAATGAATCCAAGACACCAGGAGATGGAACCTCCCGGCTTGGGCAGCGTGGGCCCAGCCACTAGTGACCCGTGATTTGCCTTCTCTATCATTTCCAGCTGTCAGGAATGACAGGAACAAGAAAAAGAAGGAGCCTTCGAAGCAGGAATGCACAGAAAGCTATGAAATGACAGCTGAGCTAGACGATCTCACAGAGAAGATCCGGAAAGCGCACCAGGAAACCTTCCCCTCGCTCTGCCAGCTGGGGAAATACACCACGGTAAGAGCCGCTCCCTCCCTGGGCTGCTGGGAGGGTGGGCACAGACCCTGTGTACACGCACATGCACACGCACACACACACATACACGCGCACACACACTCGCACTCACACGCGCTTTGCTCTGGGCCTCAAGGGGACATCCACCCAAACTTGGCCCAGGACATTGCTGTCGGCTCTGGGGCTACACAGTGGCCACCTCCCTCCTTCGTGGAGTAGCCTTTGGACACTCTGAGCAGTCTGGGTTTTCTCCGATTCAGTCACGTGTTCATGCATTCATCCAAGAGACACCAATAGAGCACTTACCATGTGCCAGGCTGTGTGACTCTGGCGACATGAATGGATAAGGTAAGGTTGCTGCTTGCGGGGACTTCGGGTCTGGGGAAGGAGGCAAGTGAAGCCAGTGAGATGTTACTTGAGTCCTGACAGACACCCGTACAGAGCCCAGTGGGGACCCAGGTGGGGGAAGGCATCAATCTTTTAAAAACACTGATCCAACTGTAAGATCCACCCAAGGTTATTGGGAACCGGCCCTGGGCCAGGGTCTGGCTTCAGTGAGGGCGTGTGTATAATGCCCAAGCCAAGGCCTGGAAAAGCAAAACTAGGTGTGGCCCTTGCCCTGGTAGGTTGCTAGATGGGTGGGTGGTGCCCCTCTGCTCCCAGTGTTCTGCTGGAGAATGGCTTTCACTGAGGTTAAAAATAACGGGAAGAGGGAGGGAGAGAACGTGGGATTAAAAACAGAAGGCCTGTGTTTCCTGAACTGGGATGAGCTGTAGAGACATCATGAGACACTTGAACTTTTTAAAGTGTTGTTTTGTTTTTTTTTTGCACGTATCACATTTCTTGATGTATAGTCCTGGAGTGTGGGACTCGATATTTATTGAGTGAATGAATGTGTCTAACTTGTTCTGGCCTCTGCAAGTGGCTTATGTTACTTGCCTAGGCGCTAGTAAATGTACTTTTTAAAAAATGCAAGTATTGCAGCATTTGCTGGTTCGGTGGCTGGTGTGCCAGGAAGGGCACGAACACAGAAAGATGCAGTGGGATTGCCGGAGAGAAAAAAGAACAGTGAGCGCAGGGCGTGTGAAGCACGTCTTGAGGTGCGCGCTGTCGTGCCTTTGGGTGTGGGCGCCACAGTTTTATCTATAAAATGGGAATGGGGGTCAGGAGTGGGCCCGGAGGGTTCGTTGCGGAAATTGCTGCTAGAACATGCCAGGGCAGCTTCTCAGAGGAGCACGAGCCCATGCAGTTGGGTGGCACCAGCTTCTAGAGGGTTGACACTAGGCTTAGGTACGCCTGGCCGAATGAAAGACTGGCTCAGGAAGCAGAGGAAGAGCCTAGGACAGGGATTCCCAAAGCTCCAGGTGCTTCCGAAGCACCTGGCATTCTTATTAACTTGCAGGTTCTGACTCAGCAGTTCTGCTGGAGGCATTTCTAACAAGCTCCCAGGCGATGCTGAGGCTGCTAGTATGCAGAGCACATTCTGAACGGCAAAGGCCATGAACCTACTTTGAGTGGCCAGACCCAGGATGACCTTCTGGGGCCCACCCAGCCTTTGGTGTCAGGGAGAAGGGGCGACTCTGGAGTGTGCTACTCTTTAATCTGTGAAGCTGTTGACCTACCTGCCAGGCTGAGGGAGGTGCTGGCCTCAGTGGATACACTCTCACTGAGCTAGGGGAGCACTGTCCTTGCCCAAAGCAGAGACGGAGCAGGACAAGGCCGGACACCATATGGGAGCTTTCATTTTAATTCAAGAGCTAAAGTAGGCCCATGAACCAAGAGGTGGCGAGGGCAATGCCAGGTGTCAAGAGCAAGGGCGCTGGGACCAGATGAGTGGAGTTTAAACCTGCCCAGTCACCGATCACCCACGTGACCCCTTTCCTCAGCCTCGTTTTTTCCATCTGTGAAATGGGGGTGATAGAAACCAGTTAGGAAGATGAAATGAAGCAGTTCATGCAAAGCTTCTATGGTGAGCCCTGGAAATAATCTACACAGCAGTGATGTGACCACACACCCACTTACTGGGTCTGAACTGACCCTCCAGGGACCTAGTCTCATGCCAAGTGCTTCTGGGCATTCAGAAAAGGAAAAGGGTTAATAACCAATGCCAAGGAAAATATCACTGATTTATTTTACAATATTTATTGCTTGCCAGCTGTGTTCCAGGCACTGTACCGGGCTAAGTGTCCAGGTGAGCGCGTTATGACCTAAGACTAAGGAAACTGACTGAGGCTGGGCCATGGGAAGGGAGAGAGGAGAAGACGAGAGACGGCAGGTGCTCTGGGATGGTGGAGTTGGGTCAAGTTGAAAGCTAATGGGAAACGAGAATGAAACACCTTGCAGGGTCTGGCATGCCGATTGAAGAATTTATATTTTAGTCTGTAAAGAATGGAGAGAAATGGACAGTTTGTGATCAGGAGTCGTTATTATTCTTATCACCATGGCTATTACCATGAATATTTATTGATTATTTACTCTGTGCCAGGGACCATAAATATATTCTCTTACTCCTTATGAGCAGTGGTCCCCAACCCCCGGGCACGGACCGGTACCGGTCCGTGGGCCATTTGGTGCCGGTCCGCAGAGAAAGAATAAATAACTTACATTATTTCCGTTTTATTTATATTTAAGTCTGAACGATGTTTTATTTTTAAAAAATGACCAGATTCCCTCTGTTACATCCGTCTAAGTCTCACTCTTGACACTTGTCTCGGTCACATGATACATTTATCCGTCCCACCCTAAAGGCCGGTCTGTGAAAATATTTTCTGACATTAAACCGGTCCGTGGCCCAAAAAAGGTTGGGGACCACTGCTTATGAGAACTATTCGAGGTGGATACTGTTGCCCCCGTATGGCAGATAAGTAAACTGAGGCTGGGTATTATTTTTCCCCAACTTACAGATGAGTAAACCAAGGTGTAGAAGGACTAGATGACATTCCCCATGTCTCATAGCCAACACATGGGACTTGAACATGGTCGGTCTGACTCCAGGGGGAGGGAGCCCTTTTTACATCAGGAGAGTAGTTGACAGGTTAGAATAGGAGCAGTTAGGAGGAGGTGGCTGTTACCCAGGAATAAATCCAATATTTAGCTCCAGGAAAAAACAGAGTATAAGAGAACAATCAGTAAGGAGGGCTTCCTGAAAGAGGAAACTTTTGAGCCGGGTCACAAGGTGAGAGTCATTAGATGACAATTCCTGGGATCATTTGCTACTGTGTCAGGGTCCCCAGGTAGAGATAACTGAGAGTGGCCTACTCAGTCCCCCAGGCCCTGACTCACCTGGTACCCAGGTGCAATGGTGCCCACTGTAGTCTGGAGGAGGGCGGGGCAAACTCAAAGTACAGCATTTGCCTCTCGAGAACATTGGTCCTGGTGTGAGCTGGCTTCCCCCAGGACCTGGGGCCATGATGCCTCTTGGGACAGCCCTGTTAGCCAGCACAGCTCCTTCCCACCCCAAGACTCTCTCTGGGGCCTCCCTCTGAAATCGGTGGTCTGTCCTGGTGGATTCTCATTCCGCAGTAGGTCTGATTCCACCTGCTTCTAGGCCAGTGAGGCTGCCTGCCCGGCCTCCTCGGACACCCTGCCTGTCCTGTGGCTCACACTGCCATCCCAGTGACGCTGCCTGGAGGCCTCCTCAGACACCCTACCTGTCCTGTGGCTCACACTGCCATCCCAGTGACGCTGCCTGGAGGCCTCCTCAGACACTCTGTCTGTCCTGTGGCTCACACTGCCATCCCAGTGACGCTGCCTGGAGGCCTCCTCGGACACCCTGCCTCTCCTGTGGCTCACACTGCCATCCCAGTGACGCTGCCTGGAGGCCTCCTCGGACACCCTGCCTCTCCTGTGGCTCACACTGCCATCCCAGTGACGCTGCCTGGAGGCCTCCTCGGACACCCTGCCTCTCCTGTGGCTCACACTGCCATCCCAGTGACGCTGCCTGGAGGCCTCCTCAGACACTCTGTCTGTCCTGTGGCTCACACTGCCATCCCAGTGACGCTGCCTGGAGGCCTCCTCGGACACCCTGCCTCTCCTGTGGCTCACACTGCCATCCCAGTGACGCTGCCTGGAGGCCTCCTCGGACACCCTGCCTGTCCTGTGGCTCACACTGCCATCCCAGTGACGCTGCCTGGAGGCCTCCTCGGACACCCTGCCTGTCCTGTGGCTCACGCTGCCATCCCAGTGCTGCCTGGAGGCCTCCTCGGACACCCTGCCTGTCCTGTGGCTCACACTGCCATCCCAGTGACGCTGCCTGGAGGCCTCCTCAGACACCCTGTCTGTCCTGTGGCTCACACTGCCATCCCAGTGAGGCTGCCTGGAGGCCTCCTCGGACACCCTGCCTGTCCTGTGGCTCACACTGCCATCCCAGTGACGCTGCCTGGAGGCCTCCTCAGACACCCTGTCTGTCCTGTGGCTCACACTGCCATCCCAGTGACGCTGCCTGGAGGCCTCCTCGGACACCCTGCCTGTCCTGTGGCTCACACTGCCATCCCAGTGAGGCTGCCTGGAGGCCTCCTCGGACACCCTGCTTGTCCTGTGGCTCACACTGCCATCCCAGTGCTGCCTGGAGACCTCCTCAGACACCTTGCCTGTCCTGTGGCTCACACTGCCATCCCAGTGAGGCTGCCTGGAGACCTCCTCAGACACCTTGCCTGTCCTGTGGCTCACACTGCCATCCCAGTGCTGCCTGGAGGCCTCCTCGGACACCCTGTCTGTCCTGTGGCTCACACTGCCATCCCAGTGACGCTGCCTGGAGGCCTCCTCAGACACCCTACCTGTCCTGTGGCTCACACTGCCATCCCAGTGAGGCTGCCTAGAGGCCTCCTCGGACACCCTGCCTGTCCTGTGGCTCACACTGCCATCCCAGTGAGGCTGCCTGGAGGCCTCCTCGGACACCCTGCTTGTCCTGTGGCTCACACTGCCATCCCAGTGCTGCCTGGAGACCTCCTCAGACACCTTGCCTGTCCTGTGGCTCACACTGCCATCCCAGTGAGGCTGCCTGGAGACCTCCTCAGACACCTTGCCTGTCCTGTGGCTCACACTGCCATCCCAGTGCTGCCTGGAGGCCTCCTCGGACACCCTGTCTGTCCTGTGGCTCACACTGCCATCCCAGTGACGCTGCCTGGAGGCCTCCTCAGACACCCTACCTGTCCTGTGGCTCACACTGCCATCCCAGTGAGGCTGCCTAGAGGCCTCCTCGGACACCCTGCCTGTCCTGTGGCTCACACTGCCATCCCAGTGCTGCCTGGAGACCTCCTCGGACACCCTGTCTGTCCTGTGGCTCACACTGCCATCCCAGTGACGCTGCCTGGAGGCCTCCTCTGGCTGCCAGAGCTGGCTCACTGCTGGGGCAGATGCTCCTGGGAGAGGCCCCGCCCAATGACCAATAAAAGCTGGTGGGAAAGGCCCCAGCCTCCTTGGCCCTGGAGGGGATACCTCTCTAAAACATCTCCAGTTCGCCCATCCCAGCGAGGTGGAGCACAGGTACCCCCAGGGATGATCTTCTCTGCCTGCCTTCCCTTCCCAGCCCCCGCCCACTCCTCCTCCATGCTTCCTGGGATCTCTTCCCAAATAAACTGTTTGCATTCAAATCCTGGTCCTGGGGCCTGCTTCTGCCCAAGGCTGGCGGGATCTCTGAGGGCCTCCGGGGCACCTTCCCATTCAGCCCTCTTTGGGGACGACACCATCAGGCCCCAATTAGTGCCCACCGTTCTGAGCACTCCGCAGGGACCTTCTGCGCCTCTTGGGAAGAGATCCGGCAGGGAAAATGGAAGTACAGGCTTGATCTCCAGAGACTGCTCCTTCGGCGAGGGCCAGCCGGCCTCCCTCCAGGGGCACGTGGCCCGTTTGCAGGGGCAAGGCTGCTGCAAAACAGTTTCCACCCTGCATTTCTCTTCATCTCTGTTCTCTGAGCACGGGCCTCACTGTTTTTATTGTAAGCAACTTCAAATCCTTTCTGGAAGTCGGTGGGGGTATAAATAAACAACAGCAGTCACAACACATTCTCTGCAAGCTCCTAGTTCCCAGTCGAGCATTTTTTTATAGAGAGGGTTTTTTTAGCGAGGCGGTGCCTTGCAGTGCCAGGGAACTTCCTGCCATCTCCACCAGACTGGCATCCCTGTCAGATGCCCTGGGGATGAGTAGGCAGGGAGGAACTTCAAAGGCAGCTGGCCGCCCACCTACAGACCTTTGAAAGAGTACTTCCTTTTTTTCTTCCCTAATTCGGGTAGATTTGGGACCAATGGTCAGGCCCAGGAGACAGCAGGAATGAGTAGGGGGCGCAAAAACATATGCCCACCACCTTCCACGCAGGACGCCTCAGGGTGAGTCTCCGTGCAGAGATTTCTAACCACTGACCCCTCCAAGGCAAGGGGGTGGGAGGGAGATTCCATGTAGAAAGGTGGGCAGCAGGGGAGTGGCTGTTTATACTGAGCTCTCCAAAACAGAACGAGGTGTGAGCCAGAGGACACATCCTGGCTCCGAGGCTACTGACTCTGCTTCCTTAGGACAGACCCTAGTAACTATGTCCTTTAGGCTTTGGGGTCTCTTAGACCCAGGTTCAAATCCTGCCTTTGCTACTTAGGAGTGTCATGATCTTGAAGTCCTTATTGGAGCTTCAGTTCCTTAATCTATATAATGGGGTTTAAATACATAGAGCCTCATGTGACTGAGGGTTAGTTAAATGAGGAAAATGCAGATAGCAGAGCGCCTTGGACAGTTTCTGGCACAGAAATGTGCAGAATGAGCAGGCTCCTCCTCGTGAGCCTACTAGAGCACCGTGTCGTTTTTCAGAGCCTCGTGCCCAGGTTCTGGGAGAGCAAGGGGGCAGGTGGGGAGGAGAGGGTTCCGGGCGGCGCAGCCCCCGCCTGGACCGTCTGCTCGGGGCTGCACCCGCTCCTGCGCCCCCTGCTCTGCCGAGTGCAGGCTGTTCATCACCTTGAGGAGCTCGATGGGACATAGCTGCCCTCCAAGGGGCTCGTGAACTTGAGCTATGGAGATTTAAGGAGCCCTTAATCTACTCAGAAAAAATGACCGCCAACAGCATCATTAAACCTTCAAAAGACTTTCCAGGAGACGAGTGCTTTAGAAAAGGGAGGAGAGTGTGAGAGGTTCCGGCCATGGGAGGACTTGGCTTTGATTTTCGCAGCTGACACCTGGATCAGCCCGAGAATCGGAGTCTGAGACTCGTGAGGTGGACCTCCCAGGAAAGAGGCTCCTCCTGGTGAGGGTGCAAGGTTAGGGCAGTCACGAACCCAAGGTCTGACCCCCACCTCTGACCCTGCTACCTCATCTTCCTACCTTGGACCCGCCCTAACTCTGGGAGCCTGTTTCCTGCCAGTAAACACACCTGCTCTGTCTGGACTGCGGACCGGTCCACCAGAAATTCCGTGCCGGTCCACAAAAGAGTTAACCACCCTGATGTCATATGAGGGTTACAGACCCAATGATCTTAGTCAAATTTGCTTATGCTCAGGGTGATTTCTGTCTTAGCAGTCCCCAAAATATATAATTCTCCTATTTTCACCGGTCCCCAAGTATATATAAAAAGGTTGAAAACCACTGACCTAGACCATGCCTTCATTTTCCCACACACACTGACTATATATACCAACTCTATTAGTCTCCTAGGGCCACCACATTAAAGGACCCAAACTGATGGCAGAAGACAACAGAAATGTATTGTCTCTCAGTTCTAGAAGCGAGAAATCCAAACTCAAGGCGTCCTCAGGGCCATGCTCCCTCTGACATCTCCAGAGGAGACACCTTGCCTCATAGCTTGGGATGTTACTGCTAATTAGTGGCCTTCCTTGGGTTATAGATGCAGGACTCCATCCCCTGCCCGCTGTCTTCACATGGCCACCTTCTCATCATACTTCTTCACGTGGCTTTCCCTCTGCGCATGTCTGTCTCTGTCCAAATTTTTCCTTTGTATAAGGGCACTGTCATACTAGGTTAGGAACCATCCTAATGACTTCCTTTTAGGTTGATTACCTCTGTAAAGACCCTACTTCCAAATAAGGTCACCTTCTGAAGTACTGGGAGTTAAGTTTTCATTGTATATATTTTTTTGGGGGGGACAGTTCACCCATCACACCTACTGAGCGTAGTATTGGGGTACCCAGGTGTTTACCTTGCAGCTCTTTTGTGAAGTCTGGCAGATTTTCTCACTTGTTCCGGGAGCTTTTAGAAACCTCTGGCAGCACACATCATAAGTCCTCATCTTTTAAAGGCAACACCCTCCAGGCACTGGGGTAGGTACCCAGGGTCTCACTGGAAGGTGGAAAAAGGAACAGACATTCCCAGCTCAGGGAATAGCCTGAGCATGGCCAGAAGTGTTACAAAGAGGGGACTGGATGGGAGGTAGGTGCGGAGTCTGAGGAGAGAGGTAGGGTCTGGCTGATGGGGCCTCGGTGTGCTGGGATAAGGTGTGTGCACGTTAGCCAGGGAGAGCTAAGAAAGGCTTCTAGTCGGGAGAAGCTTGTCGACGGGTGGGCCCTGGCTGCTCTGTGCGTGGCCAGAAGGCTTTGGCAGGGAGGCAGGGCAGAGCTTTGGTTTATTCTTAAATATGCCCCCGAGAAACCGTCAATGGCTCCTCACAGCAGCTAAGACGACCCCAAACCTAGCATCTCTTGACCGTCCAACACTGGTCTCCACCCTCCATCCTACAGCTGGGCCCTTCCAAAGGCTGTACCCCTGCACCCCAGAGGTCTCTGAATCTCTGAAATACCAGGAACGGAGGGACTGAATTTGTCCAGAGGGGCCCGTTGAGGCTCATATCCTAGCTCAGGAGTCTTAAGACAATGGGGGTTCAGGAGCACCCCTAAATCAGTGAAGTCCTTATAGCATCATGCTTGCTTTTGCCAGACTTCCAGGAAAGAGTTCGAGGTCATTTGACGTCCTTGCTACCTGCCCCCTTCCCGTGGCCTGGAGCCCTCTCCACTCATGGGCTGCGACAGGCCTTTGAGATATTGCCCGTCTTTCCACTCCGAGTGGCAGGGTGGCTGCCACACTGCCTTCCTCCCCAGCTGTTGGGAGCATGTGGTTCTGGGAGAATGCTGTCTACACCCACTGATGGGCACGCCCCACCCCAGGGCAAGACCCAGAGGCCAGGTTGTCATAGTGGCTAGATATGTGTTTGTTGACTACAAAGAGATACTGGCCTGGCACATGGCATTCTCTTCATAGTGATGCCAGGTATCTTTTTGCTGCTGGAGTTTCCAACCCGGAGGGAGATCACAAACACAGTAACCGGCTCTGGGAGACAAAGTTCTGGTCAGGAAGTAGAATACACGATGAGCCAAGTGCGAGAGGGGCGTTGTGGTGGGGAGCCCAGATGCTGTAGCCCCGCCCCTGGGGGTGGAGCCTGTCCCCTCCACCTACTGCTAGGGCATCTTGTACCAGTTACTTAACTTCTCTGGGCCTCAGTCTCCAGTCAGTCAAATGGGATGACCACAGAACCTACTTTATGAGGCTGTGGTGAGAGTTAAAGGGAGTTCATTAAGAATCACTTAAAACAGTGCCCCCGGGGAGGTGCGCCTGAGCAAAGGGCTGCCTCGTGAGAAACATGTAGAATGAAGCTTTGGAACGGGGGTGACGGCAACCTTCTGCGGAGAGAATCTGAAAGGGCATCGTCGGCCTCTCAGGGTGGTTGAAGGGCCAGGACTGCAGGCCTCGGGGAGAGGGAGTCTGCCTCTGTGGGTGTGCCCCACATGCCCAGGGAACCTGGACTCTTTCCTCCCTTTAAGACATTTATGTCCCTCTTTAGGTAAGAAAGAAAAGAAAAAGAAAGAAAGAGAGAGAGAGAGAGAAAGAAAGGAAAGAAAGAAAGAGAAAAAAAGAAAGAAAGAAAGAAAGAAAGAAAGAGAGAAAGAAAATAAAAGAAAAAAGAAAAAAGAACATGAGTAGCCCTGATTAAGCCGCTGGAGTACCCAGGGGCTGGCACAGGTGGGGTTTTGAAGGCACTGGTCATCCCCTGCACGGAGGGGTCTTGGTCTGACGGTGAGGCCGGTCAGTAAAGCACCGTGTGGCAGCGAGGAACCGAGTCTGCAGAAGAAAGGGATGCAGTTGTGGGACAAAAATGGCCACTGAATTGGATTTCATAGTGGCGTTGGGCTCTTCTGTGGCTAAAGATGGCCCTAGGGGGCCACCTGGGCCCCTGCTGCACAGCATTCTGGGAAGGCGGCTGGGGCTCCTGCCTGGGGAGGGGCTTCCGTCCAGGTTGAAGGCAGCCGAGGGGAGGAGAGTGAGTTTGGGGAAAGCCTGTCCCTCCCGACCTCTGCTTTGCCTCTGCATCTCATTAGCTGCCACCACCACCGGCCTCCCCTCGGGACCCTATTCTTCCCTTCCTCCTCCTCCCCCTCCCCCGGCTTCAGGAAGGCTGCAGAGAACCCACGCTGCCACCTCGCTCCCTGTGCCCGCCTTCACTGCCAACCAAACCAGGCCACACGTCCATTTGCCGCAGCTGGAAGATAATATATAAGCCATTTTAAACCTCATGCCTGTGAGTCCGGCAACCAGCCTAATAAAACACCAGGTTATTTTGTGTTTTATTAACTGCCTCTTCCCTTCCGTTTGCATAATCGGGAGTGAGATTTACATGCCGTTAAGACGGCTGTGCATTATTTCTAATAGAAGGTGCGACAGGCTGCTCCCTCCCAGCCCCGCGCGCGTGACAAAGTAACCTCGTAGGGCGCTGATGAAGATTTCGTTCACACTTGCTGGGTTGGGGCAATGTCTTTTTTTCCAGATGAATACTCCATTGTAAAATGATTTCCCGCAGTCAGCCCGCCTCTCTGTCCCTCCCGATCGCGTCTCCCTCCGAACCGGATAAACTGCCTATTAAATTTAATTACAGCCTGAACGGTGCACATCTTGATCTTACATTCCCCCGAGTGTACTGAATTCCACCAAGGTCCTTGAGGAAGGAAGACGATAAATCCGCAGGGTGCCTGCAGAGGATGTTGCGGAAGGCAACGTTGGCCACCAGCTTTTTTAGTGCCTCTTGGCATCCCTTGGGCAAACGTTTCTTTCTGGCTTTCGTTCGTCACCGACATTAAAAACAGGAGTGAGTTTTACTGGCTCGGTGAACTGATTTCCACTGAGGTGGGTGACTAAAGACATCAGTTAGGATGCAGGGGACCCTTAACTGAACGAGTTATGTGTGCCCGGGGAGACTTGCCTTTGGTTGGATGGTTCAGTTCCGCCCTTGGAGGCAGCAAAGGCCAAAGGAGGAGGTATGGGAGAGCTTCATCCTCAACACGCTGGTTGTCCTGAGACATTTTAAACAAGCAGGGACTTGTGGGAACTTCATTCACCACTGATGCATTCAGCAAATATTTTTAGGAATGCCTACTGTGTGTACCAGGCGCTGTTGTAGGCACTGACGAGACAAGAAGCCCCAGTTAATGAGTTAATGGTAGGGTGTGTTAGGAGATCAGTGTTGTTGGTGGTGTCAAACAGGGTGGGGGGGGCGCTGGTGTGTAGGGGTGGAGGGTTCTGTAATTTTCTTTTTGGAGGGAGGGGGATGAAAGTAAATTCTGTTTCATTACATATTTAATTCTTTGCCAGTAATCTTTTACTTTTTCTAATTCTTGCAATGTTTTATTCCCCATTAAATTCAATATAGAAAATATCAGTATCTACTGAAGAATAGAAATTGTTATATAACATTAAGGAAATTTATACAGATATCATATGAGCCTAACAACAGATATTGAAAATCTAAAAATATAGACTGTTTATAAATAATATACAAGCAGTATTTTCTTCTTCTGCAAAATAATTTAAATAATTATACATGGGTAGAAAGAAATTTTTCAGAAGTACAAATTACAAATAGAGTGCCCCATTTTTCTTTTTTTCTTTGTAATCTATCAGGTTATAATTTATGAAATATGAATAAAGTCAAGTGAACAATATATTATTAAAAACAAATTCTGCCTAGTTACCCAATTTTTTAGGGGGGTATTTTTCTGAAGTGAGAAGCAGGGAGGCAGAGAAACAGACTCCTGCATGTGCCCGACCAGGATCCACCCAGCATGCCCACTAGGGGGCGATGCTTTGCCTATCTGGGGCGTTGCTCATTTGCAGCCGGAGCCATTCTAGCACCTGAGGCTGAGGCCACGGAACCGTCCTCAGTGCCTGGGCCAACTTTGCTCCCATGGAGCCTTGGCTGCAGGAGGGGAGGAGAGAGAGAGAGAGAAAGGAGAGTGGGAAGGGTGGAGAAGCAGATGGGCGCTTGTCCCGTGTGCCCTGACCGGGAATGGAACCCAGGACTTCCACATGTCAGGCCGACACTCTACTGCTGAGCCAATCGGCTACAGCAACCCAATTGTTATTACTCTAATAGGCTATGATAAAAAACAATTTTTAGAAGAAAAATCTGTTTATTCATACCATGCTTATCTTAAACTTTAACAGCTCACTTAGTTCTTACCTGGTAGAGGCAGTGAACCTTAAGGGGGTATAGACATGGAAGGACAAAGAGGAAACAAGACAGACAACACAGAAATTTACATGTAGAAAGAAGGTTAACTGAGTTACTAGGGTTCTTTGAAAAATCAAATTTATGTTTTCTGTTCTAGTCAGTGCGAAGATTCTATAATTTCCAGTAGAGTGGTCTGGGAGGCCTCAGAGAAAATGACATTGAGCAAAGACTTAAAGGAATGAGGGAGGGCATCCTGCAGCTATCTGGGGAAAAGCAGTCCAGGGGTTGGGAACAGCCAGTGCAAAGGCCCAGAGGCAGGTCCATGCTCCACTTGTTTAGGGCGAGCTAGGAGACCTGTGTAGATGGTTCGAGTCAGCTGGGGAGAAAGTCGGAGGAGACAAAGTCAGAAGGCAGAGGCCAGGTCTGGAAAATGCCTTTGACTTTTAGTCTGAGTGAGAAATCACTGGAGGTTTTAAGCAGCACAGCAACTTGGTCCGACTTGTGGTTTAAAAGGCTTTTCCTTCAGTTCTTCAGTAAGAATAGACTGTACGGAGGTCAGGGTGGAATGAAGGAGACCAGTGAAGACGTTGTTGCAATAATCAGGCAGGAGGCGATGGTGGCTCAGACTAGGTTGGTGGCAGTGGGACCTCTTTTCCGAGTCTTGACAGTTTGTGGTGGGGCCGGGGAGTTGGAGAGTAGAGAATGTGAAACTCCCAGACAAATCATCTTAAGTTACAACTGCACATTAGTCAGAATTCTTCCAGTTGCTGTGATAGAAACCAAACTCAAATCTACTTAGATTTAAAAATATATATATGTATCCTGTGTGAATCAGGCATAGCTGGATCCATCAGTTCAGTATCTTCGGAACATTCTTTTTTCTCTCTGTGTTCATCTTGGCTTTCCTCTGAGTTGGCCTCACTGTGCGGAAAGCCTTCTCCCTCTGATGGCCCCTGAAAGCCCCTGCTAACCCTTACTGATGGAGAGCTTTGCTTCCCCATTTGCTCCAACAGAAGTCTCAGAATTCAGCCTCACTGGCCAGCTCCGAGTTACCTGTTCTTTCTGAACCAATCACTGTAGCCAGGAGGAGGGACCACTCTGATCAGCCAGAGCAGAGTCAGCGCCCTGCCTGCACTTGAGAGGGTTAGATGGCCCCACTCAAATGCAAAGGGCTGAGAGGGAGGGAGGAGCAGTCCCCCAAAGGACACCAGAGGGAGAGCAGAGAATGGCAGGGAGACGGGTGGGGGGGGGGGGCAAGACAGCCACTCCACTCCATCTGCACCAGCAATCCTGCTCTGGAGGTTTCAGAAAGAGAAGAAACCAGACACTTTCTTGAGTGTGTTGCAGAGTGGTTGTAACCGAAAGCTGAGATCTTCAGTAATTTCTGGCAAGTTCTCAGCGATGGTCTATTTCCTGTCTGTGCTCTGAGCATCCTCTTTACTGATTACACGAGGAAAGATAGTGTGAGGCTTGTAACGGGCAGCAGCGTGGGTCCAGCATGGGGACATTGCTGGCCGCGTTGCCTCTGCATGTGAGGACCGAGGAGAGGACAATCATTGCTCCAGCCTGAACCCCCTGACAGTGCGGGGGGGTGATGAGGAAAAGGGTCCAACACTGTTCAGACCCCCCTGAACACAACAGGCACCGTTTACTTCCTTCCCTCGGGGGTCCTGCTTGTTCTTCCCAGCAGCCTTTGAGGACAGGTGTGTCCCTCTTTACAGACGGGAAGACTGAGGTATGAAGAGAGGGCACTACTTGCAGGAGGTCACACCTGTTGGCCAAGTAGGGGAAAAGGTCAGGTTTGGGGGTCCAGTAGATCCAGGATTCATTCCCAGCCACATCCTGTAATGAAGCTGACAGCCCGATCTTCCCCACCGTTGTGGGGTTGGAGGTGAGGGGTGCAGCCTGGGTGGGTGGGGCTGCCCTGCGAAGGCTCAGGGAGCTGCTGGCACTCTCCCTCAGCCAAGGGTGGATGCTGGCTCTGGGGTGTTCAGCCGTTATACCACAGCCCCTGGCTGTGTGGGGGTGGGTCAGGAAACACGCAGGGAACACAGAGAGGGAGGAAGAGAGGAAGGTAAGCGAATGAAAGAAGGAATGTTTGAATGGATGCAGGAACCCAGCCAGTGGTTGGCAGAGGTTTGGACTGAAATTAGGCCTCTGTCAGGATGAGGGGGAGAGCTCTCTTTGTTTTGTGGCTGTCGGGATGAGTGGTCCTGCAGGACCTGGGCCTCGGGTCCTGAGTGGAAGCTGCCCAGGGACTCGGAGGAGGGTCCCTCCGGAGAGCACAGGGAGGGGCACCCCTCCGTGGCTGCACCCTCATGCCGCCCACACGTGCCCGCAGACCCTGATCCTGCCTCTCTGCTGAGGCCTGGGGCTGGCAGTGAGACTGGGTACCAGACACGCCTGTGGCCATAGCAACACTGAGGACCACGAGAGAGCCTAAACTTGGTTATTGGTGTTGCAGTATTTTGTTTTTCCTTTAAATTGTCATTGTCACTGTCACATTTTAAACTTTTTATTATGAAAAATTGCAAACATAATCTGAAAGCAGAGAGAATAGAATGATGAACACCTGTGATCCCTTCCCGGTCAGTCTCTTTCCATCATCTGTCCACCCTCATACACACTCTGCCCGTTACATAGCGTTTGAACGAGTGTTACAGACATCTTATTTTGTCTGTGACAGACACTTCTGCAAACAAAAGCCTAACAGCAATGCTATCATCACTCCTCCTAAAATAGAATTATATCCAATACTTTAATATCGCAGATTGCCAGTTTTCTCATACCTGTCACAATTTATTTATTTGAGTTAGAATTCAGATAAGGTCTACAGCTTGAAATTGGTTTGTAAGTCTCCTAAAACTCTTCTTTTCCTAAGTCAGGTCTATTGGGGTATAATGTACATTATGTAAAATTTACCTGTTGTAAAGGGACAGTTTTATGAGTTTGACAAACGTGTGTGCTGTCACGGGCCCTGCGCCCAAGATGCAGGGCACTTCGTCACTCCAACGAAGTCCCCTTGAACGCCTCGTGCTCGGCCATCCCCCCACCCCAGCCCCTGGAAACCACTGACCTGACCTCTGTCACTACAGTTTTGCCATCTCCAGAATGTCACATGAATGGGATCATTCTGTGCGTGGGCTCTTGAGTCTGCCTTCTTTCGCTTGGCCCGATACGTCTGTGGTCCATCCGTGCGGCAGTGGGAGTCAGGGCCTCGTTCGTTCGTAGCCACGGCCGAGGGGCGCGCTGTTGCCTGGTTGCGTCGCAGTTTATCCACTCATCAGTTAATGAGCATCTGGGTGGAGTCACTTTTAATCTATAGGTTTTTTCCTTCCATTTCTTTATTCCCCTTGCAATGTATTTGTTGAAGAAACTAACCCGTCGATTTTATGGGGTCTCTCGCATCCCGGATGTGGACAGCCGCATCCCCCGTGGTGTCGTTTAGCATGTCCCTCTGCCTTCTGGGTTTCCTGTAGTTCTGGCTGGAGGCTCACTGTGATTCATTCTGGTCTGGCAGCTGCATAGGTGGTGGTGAGTGTTTTCCACCAGGACACCCAAGTAACAGGCTGCCTGTTTGTAAGATGATAGTAACCACGAGTGGGCAGTGCCGAGAGCCATGAATTCCTCAGAATTATATCGTGGTGACTTCTTATTCCATTATTCTTTCTTCATTTATTAGCTGGAATGATTGCCCAAAGAGAAATTCCCCTCCTCTGTAATTTGACGATTGGGTGGGACAGGGATAATATTTTGAGCATTTTTAAAAGGTAGATCCAAGCTAAAAACTCAGCAAGCCCACCAGGAAGCTCACTGGTCAGGACGAGACAGGCAGCCCATGAGCAGTAGACGTGTTACACCTCCTGCCTTCCATGGGGCTCCCCAGAAACCATGGTGTCTTCTCTCCCCCTCAGAACTCCAGTGCTGACCACCGAGTCCGGCTGGACCTGGGCCTCTGGGACAAATTCAGTGAACTGGCCACCAAGTGCATTATTAAGATCGTGGAGTTTGCTAAACGCCTGCCGGGCTTCACCAGCTTGACCATCGCGGACCAGATCACCCTGCTGAAGGCCGCCTGCCTGGACATCCTGGTATGTGCCCTTCGGAACTCAGTCCGGGACTTGAGGGGAGGCAGTGAGCGGCTGTGACGACCTTGGGAGGCTTTGATGTCCCCAGCCTCTCCCTCTGCCACCGCCTTGGCTGATGGAGTGGCGTGCGCCCCGCCCACATCTCAGTACATTTGCCAAAGGCTCAGAGACCCCCGGAGTTGGACAGAACCTCCCAACCCTCTCTACCTCATGTGGGAACCATTCCTGCATGACCTTGGGGAGAGATCCAGCCAGTCCTGGTCACAGGCCTTCAGGGGGCAGGTCGCTCAGCCATAGCCCTTTCTGTGGGACAACACTGTAGGTCTTTGGAAGGCTACCAGGCTAAACCGACTGGAGGTGGCCCCACAGCAGCCTAGGGCCACCCCCTGATTTCACACCTCCTCCATTGACGGCCTTGCAAAAATCTTTTTCTTCTATGGGCCTCAGTTTCCCCAACCGTGCAAAAGGGGTCCCTGATGTCCCTCCACTGCCTGCTGCTCTCACACTGCGGCTTCTAGGGCCCTCGGATGGGTGAGGAGGCGTCAGATGGGTGTCGGCCGGCTAGGAGGTGCCCCCTCTCTCCCGGCTGGGGCTTCCGGGGTGCTGTGGTCAGCCCTGTCTGGGGCAGTGTTCTTGAGCGGGGAAGCAGCTCCCATTAGAGGCGGCAGGGACGTGTCTTGCAGCGGGGGTGGGGGGTGGCCTGTATGGTCACAGCCTCTGGAGGACATGGGTGGGAGGGAGGCCAGCCCCCAGGGAGGCATCAGAAAAGAGGGGAAGAAAAATGAGCTGTTGAGGTCCTTTCAAAGTATAGATTTTTCTTTTTATTACATCTTTCATAGCTTTGGGTATAAACAGTTCTACAGAGCAAACACAATTACTCACTGTAATTAAACACACACACGGGCCTGCTCAGGAGGAGCGCGGGCCCCGGACGGGGCAGTTGTGCAGGAAGCTTGAATGTTTGTTTATGCGTCTTTCTGCTTACCAGTTGGATCTGAGGAGGAGTGGTAATGATTACTCAGTAGCCTACAGGCGCCAGGGATCCTGAGAGTATATATGGTATTCTTTCTTCTCATATAAAATCAGAGGGTTTGGGGTGAACCTGGGAACTTTCGGGGAAGAGAAAAAAAAAACAGAAAGAAACAGAGAAGCAACACCAACCTGTCACATACCCACACCCTGTAGTTTGCACACCTCAGCTCACTGGCGCCTCACACAAGGCAGCTAGGTGAGTCTCCCAGCTCGGCTTGGGCTGGGGCCAAAACTCAAGACCCAGATCTTCGGACTCCGGAGCTGTGAGGAGTGCAGACACGAGGAGATTAGCTGCATAAACAGGGCGTGGTGGGGGAGGTGTGGGCCCAGGGAGAGAACCAACCAGACCGCCCAATTACTAGAGGCAGCGTGGGAAAATCGATGCTGATGTTCATAACGATCTAGTAGAATAACTTCTCAATGCTTTGCTTGCAAGTGCTTCAGATGTAGAGCTCGGTAGAATTTTTCCTAAGCCCTCCCCCCCACCACCACCAAGATATTAGTGGAGACTGAAGTGATCACCAGGTGCTTAGAGAGAGGTCCCCCAGAGGCTGAGCGTGGTGAGTGGTGGGTGTGGTGACACACGGCTGGTCAGTGTCTGCACCAGGGAAAGCTGTGGGAAGTCCCCTGCATCACGCGGTCTCCCCGCAGGGCCTGGAGCAGGGGTCCCCAAACTACGGCCCGCAGGCCACATGCAGCCCCCTGAGGCCATTTATCCGGCCCCCGCCACACTTCCAGAAGGGACACCTCTTTCATTGGTGGTCAGTGAGAGGAGCATCCTGTGCTTCTGGAATACTGTATGTGGCGGCGCCGCAAAGCGCAGCGTCACTCATATACAGTACTACTTCCGGTGACGTGGGACGCACACATCAGGCTCCAGAAGCGCGTCATATCACGTTACGGCTAGCAGTGACAAATATGGAACCAGACATTGACCATCTCATTAGCCAAAAGCAGGCCCATAGTTCCCATTGAGATACTGGTCAGTTTGTTGATTTAAATTTACTTGTTCTTTATTTTAAATATTGTATTTGTTCCCATTTTGGTTTTTTTTACTTTAAAATAAGATATGTGCAGTGTGCATAGGGATTTGTTCATAGTTTTTTTTATAGTCCGGCCCTCCAATGGTCTGAGGGACAGTGAACTGGCCCCCTGTGTAAAAAGTTTGGGGACCCCTGGCCTGGAGCCTTTCTGATGCTCACGCTCCAGCTTTGGCCCTGTGCCTGTTGCTTAGTTCTCCTTTTTGTCTAACTGCCCACTGGTGGCAGCTTAGGAGCCCCGGCTCCGGCCCTTTGGGAAACACGGAATGAGAGGGAGGCTTTGAGAGCCTCCAGGGAAGCGTCCTGTTCCCACAACACTGCCTGCTTCACCATCGGGGTGCTCAGACCCCTCTTAAATCCCAGCCAGCTTACAGCGGCCGTCTCCCCACATCTCACATGTATAGTGAGCCCCACAAGTGCTCTCCAGGTTTGTTCACTAACCCGAGACTCAGCCCTTAGCCCCTCGGTGGAGACAGGGAGGGCAGGACTAATACTGTGACCTTCATCAAGTTATTGAATCTCTCCAAGCCTCAGTTTACCTATAAATAAAATAAGAATGCAAATCAATAAGGCATTCACTAAGGTGATTCCTTAAGTGGGCTTTAATATGGGACATGCAGTAGATCCCCAGCCAGTGAGTGAGTTTGAAAGCAGGACAGATCTGGCATACGCCCAGGGAAGGGCAGAGAGCTGCAGTCATCTGACATAAAGCAGAAGGGATACTTATTCAGTCCCAGACAAGAGCTCATTTCCAAGAATTTGTAGCAAAGGCAGTTAATCACAAGATCCTGAAAATGCACAACTTCAAAGAGCGCCTTTTGGATGAGCATGTCAGCTGGCTGAGCTATTTAGGAGAATCTTCTCATCTAAGCCATTGAGGTATTGATAGAGTGAGACAGAGAGACCAGAAGGACAGACAGACAGACCCGGGCTGAGGTGATTCTCAGTCTCTAGACTGGAAAGTTGAGGTTGTGCCAAAGGTCACTAACTGGGACCCGGTGCCGCCCGTTCTCGGCCACCAGTGCACTGTGTTGTGTGTGGTTTGTTCTGATGGCGGCCTGTCTGTAGGCCAGCACTGTGTTGGGAACACGCTTTCAGTGTGAAACATTCTGCCGAGGCCCTGGGTAGAGGTGGGGGGAGTTGATTTATAATCAGGAGGCGGGAAGCCCTCAGGACACAGGTCCAAGGGGAAGCATAGCCTTTAGCCTGTCCTGCCCACACTCCCTGCCATCCCACGCCCTGGAGTGATGTCCGTCCCAGCCCCTGCGTGGTGGGGACCCTCTGGCGTGTGGAGCCCGCAGCCCGGCTTCCCCCGTGAGGCTGACGGAAGGCATGCTGAGGCCCAGCTGTGAGTGTCATGATTCCCCACAGGAGCCAAGGAGCCAAAAGGTCCCTGGAAAGATGAGCCAACTCTTCAGAACCATGACGAGGAGACTTATATTTCTTTTCTTACCCAAGAGTTGGGCATCTTCTTTGGTGTGTGTTCAGGACAAGAAAGGGAGCCGCCACGAGTAGTTTCTTCTGTGAGCTCCGTCATGTCTTCCTTCTGGCTCTCTCCTCTCCGCCTGTCTCTCCTGCCCTCCCTCCCAGCCCCCTCTTCTCTGCGGCAACTAGGATCGAGTCCCTCTCCACTTAAAATCAAAGACAACCAGTAACAGTTCTCTCCTCTGCCTCCCATCTGTCTGCCTTCCTCCTTTCCCTCCCTCCCTCCTTCCCTCCCTCCCTCCCTCCCTCCCTCCCTCCCTCCCTCCCTCCCTCCCTCCTTCCTTCCTTCCTTCCTTCCTTCCTTCCTTCCTCCCTCCCTCCCTCCCTCCCTCCCTCCCTTCCTCCCTTCCCTTCCCTTCCCTTCCCTTCCCTTCCCTTCCCTCCCTCCCTCCCTCCCTCCCTCCCTCCATCTTCCTTCCATCCTTTCTTCTTCCTCCCTCCCTTCCTTTCTCCTTCCTCCCTTCCTTCTGCAAATATTCACTGAGGACCTACTGTGTGCCGGGCACCATTCTAGATTCTGATAAGTGAACAGACCAACATCGCTGCCCTGGTGGGGCTGAGTCTCACCTTGGAGTGGGGGTGGGTGAGTGGGTGGATATTAGTCAATGTCTTAAGTGCTACCAAGGAAACAGTAGCAGAATGGAGGGACGGAGCATGGCTGGGCTGGGCAGGAGCGGGTTTCTGTAGTTTGGTTGGGGAAGCAGGTGACCTGTGCAGAGCCCTGGATGCAGGGCAGACTGAGCCGGAACCAGTAACAGGCACTGGCCCGAGAGGTGTGCACGTAGAAAGGGAGCCTGAAGAGAGAGGAGTTTAAAGGCCCTGGGACAGGGGAGGCCCTGGCGGCTGGAGGGACAGCGAGGAGGTGAGTGTGCCTGGAAGGGAGTGAGGGAAGGGAGCAGGTCGTTCTCTGAGAGGAAGGGGAGCCTGAGATCGCATATACATTTTCATCCTCAGTGTCATAAGGAGTCACTGGGCTTTTTGACCAGAGGTGGGCTGTAGTCTGGCTTTTGTTTGAAATGTTCATTCTGTTTTGTCATACAGCATGAATAAGTATTCACACCCTATCCTTCTTCACTTTCGTGAGCACTTACTATGGGCCAGACACTGGAGATGTGATGGTGGAGAGGAGAGGGTCCTCGCCCACCTGGAATTTGCAGCGCAGCCCTTGAGCTGGCCCTAGACCCGCCCCTGCTTTGAACCTGAGGTCGAGCCTCTTCCCCCTCCCCTCCCCAGCACGGCTGCACGGCTCTCCAGCCTCCCTTCGGCTTCTCCAGATGTTGACTGTTGTTATGAGTGTGGGCTCTGACGCCAGCTTGCCTGGGTTCAAACTCTGGCTCTGCTGCTGACGAGCTGGGCGACCTTGGGGAAATTGCTTCCCCTCTCTGAGCTTCAGGCTCCTCATACCGACAATGACTGTGATAGAAGAAGCCTCCTTTCAGGGTCTGGGGAGAATGAAGTGAGGAGTCCACAGGGGCTTGGACAGAGTTGCAAAATCATAGCCCTCAGCTACCTTCCATATTGGTGTTAAGCCTCACTGGACCCTCCAAGGGACTCTGTTATCACCTCAGTTACAGAAAAGACGGTCACAGCCCAGCTGGAAGCTGAAGGCCCACAGGGCTCGCCCCAGGGTTCTTTGATCTAGAATACTCCCTCTTCTCCCCCTTGAACCCCTCACTTTTTTTGTGGACAACTCCACATCTCAGCTTAAATCTTTACCTTCAGAAAAGTCTTTCCTGGCCAGCCCTGGCTTCTTACCTCCTCCCCGCTGGTCTCTCTCGCCCTTAAGACATGTGCTGTTACTAGAAATATGTTTACTGGTGTCTTCTGCACTGTGGGCTCCTTGAGGACAGGGACCATGTTGGGGTTGGTCACTGGAGCAGAATTCCAGCTACAAAAGAGGCATTCAGTGAATGTTTGTGAAAATGGATGGATGAACAGATGGACTGACGGACGATGGATGAATGGACGGACAAATGAACAGACAGATGGATAAATGGGCAAACTGATCAGAATTGGAATTTCAGAACCTGCGCTGCCGCCTGAGTATTGCGTCTGAGGAAGGTACAAGTGTGAGGTCTCTCCCTATGGGACACAGGGGGCTTTGCTGGGTCCTGCCACCGCTGCCTTCACTGCACCCAAGGGAAACATTCCCACGCCCCCCACAGCAGCACCTTGCTGCTGGTGACGCACAAGTGACTGCCCTGCCTGACTTAAAACATGATTTGTGGCTCCTGGGGTCCTTGGGACCTTGTGACCATGCAGCCACAAAGGGCCAGTCCTGTATGGACCTGTCCCTCCTTGCCTCGTCAGGGACTCCATGGGGATGAGGCCCCCACCAGGGGAGGAGCGAGCTCTGGACTTGGAGCCCCACAGCCTGAGGTCAGGCTTCCGCATTGTCTCTGGCCGCCTGTGCCACCGTGAGGATGAGGTCTTGTGTCTCTGTGAGTCCCTGCTTTATCACCTGTGCATGTGGAGTGGTTACCCCGGCAGTCACAGGAAGGCACTCTGAGCCAGTCCGTGTAGTGGATAAGAGGGTAGATTCTGGAGCCAGACTTTCTGGGTTCAAATCCCAGCTCCGCCACTTACAAGCTGTATGAATTTAGGGAAACTATGTGACTCCTCTAAGCCTCAGTTATGTCTTCAGTGAAATGGGTATGATAGTAATTCCTCCCTAATAAGGCTGTTGGGAGAATTGCTTGGGCTAATGCATGTGACACAATGCATTAGTACCTGGCACATAGAAAGCTCTCCTTTAAATTAGCTATCATGAGTATCAGTATTGGGTAAGCCCACACTGTCCTTGTGAACTGTTCCCTCTCTCTCTCTCTCATTCTTTCTCTTTTAACTTCTGCTCTTCGATACAGTGGCCATAAGCCACCTATGGCTGTTGAACATCTGAAGTGCTATAATTGTAAAAATACACACTTGATTTCAAAAGACTTAGTATTTAAAAATACAGAATATCTCTTTCATGATTCTTACATTGATTACATATTGGAACAAAAATATTTTGGATCTATTCAGTTAAACAAAAGATGCTATTAGATTTGATTTCGCATTATTCTGTTAACACGTAAAGTTGGTGGGGCCGGGCGCGTGGGTCCAGGGAGCAGGAGCAGTAAGACGAGCCCCTCGCTCTGGCTCCAGCACGTGGCCTCCCCAAGGCCGGCAGCTGGTGGCAGGTCCCCCTGGGGGACACATTCTGTTCCCATGAGCTCACACAATAGGTGCTGTGTGCTGCCAGCGCCCATGGTGTGCACAGCTCCGTGGGTTATTGTTCTCATTATCACCACTTCCACGTTCCCACAAGCACTGGAGGATAAACAGTCAAATCAGATCAGGATCTGCCCACAAGTTACCAGACACGATTAGGGCAGAGACTGAGATGGGTGAGCAAACTGAGCTTTCTTTCCCCTTTGCCTAAAAACTGAGAAATCCCTGGATGCCCCCCCACACACACACTCAGGGTGTTACAAGGTGGGAGAGATTCTGATGAGGGAATCCACTTCATCTATTCAGCAATTTCATTGGCCGCCTGCTGTGTGGGTGGCACGGCCCTATTTGCTAAAGCAGCTGCTAGGGACAAGGTGACAGAGAGCAATCTTTTTCTAAGAGCTCATCTTCTTGAGCGTGATGGTCAGTATGCTCAGAGAGGGACAGTGCTGTGGAGAAAATAAATCAGGGCAGTGGATCATGCTTTGGAATACTATACAGCAATGAAAAAGAACCACTGCTACCTTCACTACCAGATATGCTATGAACTAAAAGCCAGACACAGCAAGGACAATACTGTGGGATTCCATTTTTCTGAAGTTCAAGAACAGGCAAGATTAATCTATAGCAGTGGTTCTCAACCTTTCTAATGCCGTGACCCCGCAATACAGTTCCTCATGTTGCGGTGACCCCAAACCAAAACATAATTTTGGTGGCTACTTCATAACTGTAATTTTGCTACAGTTATGATTTGGAATGTAAATACCTGATATGCATTATGTATTTTCCGATGGCTTTAGGCAACCCCGCTGGGGTCGTGACCCACAGGTTGAGAACTGCTGCTGATCTATAGGAATAGAGGTGAAAGTAATGATTACTTTGGGAGAGGAGATTTGATCAAGAGGAGCCCAGGGAGCCTGTGGGTGCTAGAACCACTTGTATTTTGATGTGAGTGGAGGTTATATGGGCGTATCCTTAGGGAAAATACGCTCTGATACACTTGAGATGATGCACAACTCAAGGCAGGTATATTGTAGTAGTTACCTAGTTGCCACAAAACTTAGCAGCATAGAACAATAATTTTGATTATCTCCCACAGTCCCTGCAGGTTCAGGTCCAGCCCCTGACTGAGCTAGGAGGTTCTGGCTTTCGTTGTCTCACTTGAGGTTGCGGTCAAGTCTTGGCCGAGGGCTGCACCGGGTGAAGGCTTGGCGGGGGCTGGTTCGGCTGCTTCCAGCGTAGCTTGTTAAGTTTGCCCAGCGAGTTAGCGCTGGTTTGCAATGTGAAGGCTCAGTTTCTTGCCACATGGCCCTCTCCGTGGGCTGCTCAAGTGTCCTCATGACATATTAGCCAGCTTCCCCTGTAACTACAGATTTAAGCGAGAGAGCAAGAAAGAGGCCATGATAATTTTTATCACTTTGTCTCCAAAGTCACCCCCATCACTTCCCCCATATTCTTTCCTTAGGATCCAGCCACTGGGTCCAGCCAGTGGGGGATGGCCTCAGGGAGGGGGATGAAGCTTCGCTCTTTAAAAAGATGAGTAGCAGTGAACTTGTGGGCATGTTTTCACGATACAAACCATGGGTGTAGGAAGTGGTGTCCGCCGTGCTTTCTGAGGAGATGACGAGCTCTGAGTGGGAAGAGGTGACCGCCTGCAGATCAGAAGGAACTTGTCCAAGGCAGAGAGTGGAGGGCAGGTGCAAAGGCTTTGCGTTTGCAGCCACAGTGCGCTGTTGGGGATCCAGAAAGAGAGACGCGGTGACCAGAGCTCAGGAGCAGGGGGAAAGGAGAGACAGGGCTGGGGCAGGGGAGGCCACCGCGGCCGCAGGAAGAAGTTTGGATTTTATGGCTGTAAAGATGGCTAGGAAAACCCCTTACGGGGATTTTCGCCAGAAGGAGACGGCTTCTCTGAGGAGCATGTTGAACAGCCCGCTGTGGCTGCAGGAGCAGGAGCCAAAGTGACAGGCAGGTTCAGAGGTCCCCCCCCCCCCAGGAGGAGTGGTGGCGGCTTGGGTCAGGTGGTCACAGGGACAAGGAGAGAGGGGGACGAGCCCCTGCTCTGCCTCTGGGACATCAGGCGCTCAGCCCCGTCCTCCCCTGCCTCGGCGGTGTGCTCCCCGGAAGCACCCGGAAAGCCATGGGGAGAGACTCAGCTATTTTTTTTTTCTTTTTTTCTTTCTTTTTTTTTTTTTTCTGAAGCTGGAAACGGGGAGAGACAGTCAGACAGACTCCCGCATGCGCCCGACCGGGATCCACCCGGCACGCCCACCAGGGACAACGCTCTGCCCACCAGGGGGCGATGCTCTGCCCCTCCGGGATGTCGCTCTGCCGCGACCAGAGCCACTCTAGCGCCTGGGGCAGCGGCCAAGGAGCCATCCCCAGCGCCCGGGCCATCTTTGCTCCAATGGAGCCTTGGCTGCGGGAGGGGAAGAGAGAGACAGAGAGGAAGGAGGGGGGGGGGGTGGAGAAGCAAATGGGCGCTTCTCCTATGTGCCCTGGCCGGGAATCGAACCCGGTCCCCCTCACGCCAGGCCGACGCTCTACCGCTGAGCCAACCGGCCAGGGCCGACTCAGCTATTTTTGCTGGAGGCAAGCAGTGAGGGTCCCTCTTGCCCTGAGGAGGAGCTGTGTGTCACCCCCCAGGGCCGTCCCTTGGGTGAGCCTGCCTTGCCTGGCCTACTTTTCACCCATCTCGTGGGGTGTGCGTGCTCCTCTTTCCGGATGAAATACCCTCTTTTCAAACAAGGGGCGCTGTCATCCCAGGGAAGCACTAGGTGACACGCCTTCAGTGTGACAAGAGGCAGCCCTCGGTTTCCCTCCTGAGGCCGGCCTGGCGGGGCCGGGGCACAGGCTCCCTGGGGAAGGAAGGCACTGACCATTCCGGCCCAGACCACGCACCGTCCTCTCCTGGCGGCCCGTTTTTATACTCGGTTTTGGTTTGGGACTTTCCAGGGAAAGAAGCGACTGGACACAGTTTAAATGCTTCATCAGAATTCAAATATCTTTCAGGTTTTCAGGAGGAAAACCCTTCGGAAGAGAACAGTGTGACGGAGGGGTGTGTGCCCGGCAGTTGGGACTTGGGTTCCCACGTGAGCCATGGACAGCTTGCCGGTGGCTGAGCCCGGGCCTCCCGCTCCGTCCCAGCAGACCCCCGGTCCCTCTCGTGTTTGCAGGGACAGAGCTCAGGCAGTCACCGCTCGGCAGTGTGCGGAAGCGGCGAAGACGGACTTAGTGCCCGTTTGATTCCAGACCGGACACGTGTCTGGAGGTGTTGAGCCCGTGGATACTGAGCGCAGGGACTTGGCCCATCACAGGGGAGCTCCCTGTCGGTAGCCTTCCCTTGTGTTTCTCCAGGTGGGCGAGGGAGCGCTGGGCTGGGCATTAGGAGTCCTGCCTTCTGCCCTGCCGTGGTTTTCTGTGTGACCCTGAGCACCGCACTTCACCTGCCGGGGCTTTCGGGAGGAGCAGATAACCCCGGGTTCCTTTGCTGACGTTGAGATGGCTTCTACCCCATCCACCGAGATGCAGTGGACCAGGTCAGCCAGCCAGGGGCTCGGAGGGGCAGGCGGGGCTGGCTCAGAGATCCCTGGGCAAATAGCTGCGAGCTGAAAATGACCAGCCGGCCCATGAAGAGGAATCTCAGTGACGCTGTGATAACCATTCGCATTCATGACAGGGTGCTCGCCAGACCCCTGTGCCATGTGGCCGTACGAGAGGAGCAGTAAGACGTTTGGGACCATGTCTGCATTTAGAGTCAAGTTGGTAGAATTTTCTATATCCGAGCCACAGGCCGCGCGCTCCTGTAACCAGGGAGGCCGGCTTGAACAGCCGTGCAGACTGCACTGCGCAGGGGATTGGGGGGCTGTGGCAGGGTGACCCAGCCAGGAGGCAGGTGGGGCCACCCCCACATCCGAGCGGCTGTCCTCCCTGCAGCGGTTAAGAGCACAGCACTGGAGACAGAGAGCAAATCATGCCTCAGAGTCGTTTTCTGACCCAGGACAAGCTATTTGGGTTTGTTTCCCCCATCTGTAAAACAGGGTAACAGTACCGAACTCACGGGCTGGTGAGGGAATGAAGTAATATGTAAAAACGTGGCACGGAAGCCGGCGTGCCTTCCGTGATCAGTAAAACATTCGCTTTCATTCTGTGTTTGGAGGCGAGATGGGCTGACCATTCCTCCCGTTCCTCTCAGGGCGTGTCTTCTACCCGAGAAGACACTGGAGTCAGGCTCTGTGACCCGCTGAGCACCAGCCTCTGGGAGGCACTCTGAGCTCACTGCACGGACCGGGTTTTCACTTCTGTCCAGCGGGGGGTGAATTTCTCTCCACGCTACAAGCAGCTCTGAACCTTTTCTAGAGGGAAAGCCAGGTGCTGGTAGGGGGGGACCTCTCCCAGTTGCTGGTGCAGAAGTGTGCTTCTGGGTGGCTCAGGACTCCGGGATGCAGGAGCTCCGCCGGCAGTGAGGGTGGACGGGGCCGTGGGGCCACTAGCCGGGATGGTCTGTACACAGAAGGGAGGCTCTGTGGAGTTACCGTGCTCTGAGCACGACCCGGAGGCCCAGGGCAGTGAGCAGGTGACTCCTTAGTAGCGCGTGTCCTGGGGTGGCCAGCAGGGCCACGTATCAGAGGCATGTCAGGTAGGATTGGGGGACTGTGGCAGGGTGACCCCAGGCTTCTTAGCTACAGAAACTCCACCCATACTTTGTGGCCTCTTCTCTGTAAATCTGCTCTTGGCTGTCTCTGAGCTTCCCTTCTCCTGACCTCCCTAGCTCCGTGCCGGGTCCACTCCTGCTCCTTGTGTGTGATCCTTGTCTGTGGCACCGTGTGATCAGAGGCATCGTGGAAGAAGGAGCCTGATGTGGGCTTGAATCAGATTCCGCTGTGTGTTAACTGTGTGCCTTTGGACCAATGGCTTGAGATTTCTGAGCTTCGGTCGCTTATCTTTAAAATGTGAATAGTAGTCACTGCAGTGAGTCGCTTGAAAGATGGACTGTAGGGTGTGTATAACACTGGATATACAGTAGGCATTTAATAAACGGGAGATACTCTCCCATCCCCTTTTATTTGGGGTAGGTTGTTAAGTTCTTTAAAAAGACTAAGATTTTACTCTTTTTTTTTTTTTTTTTTTATCCCTAGCGCTGGGCTGGGCATAGTGCCTAGGACATAAGTAGGTACTCAGAAAATGTTTATTTGACTCAGCTAGATTATTTTTAGGCAAACAGATATTTCTTGTGTCCGATTTATTATTCCCTAAAATAACTTTAGCCTGTGTTTTGACTTCTGTACCCCTTTAATGAAAGAGCTGCAGAGGACATTCAACATGCGAGAGGGGACCAGAGCACCCCCTGTGACGCAGGGGACTTCAGGAATCCTCATGGTGCACCCTGCCGAGGTCTGATTGATGCTGTCAGCAGACAGGCTGGCTTTGGTGACCCATCAAATCTGGTCTTTTCTCTTCCAGATCCTTAGAATTTGCACGAGGTATACCCCAGAACAAGACACCATGACTTTTTCAGATGGCCTTACCCTAAATCGAACTCAGATGCACAATGCTGGATTCGGTCCTCTGACTGACCTTGTGTTCACCTTTGCCAACCAGCTCCTGCCTTTGGAAATGGATGACACGGAAACAGGCCTTCTCAGTGCCATCTGCCTAATCTGTGGAGGTACTGCCTACCTGGAAAACCCTCAGGAAACTCTGAAAGCGACTTACCCGCGTAACTGGTGGGGAAAACGTCATCTCCTTTTTGAAGTTATTTTACTTAAAAAAAAAAAAAAAGTAAAGACCCGTGAATAAAGCCAGGCATCTGTGTTTGGGGTTTGTTGCATTTTTCCATATTGTTGTAAATTTAAACAAAGGTATTTAGGATCTTTCCACTCTGTAGTATCAAAATGCTGTTTCACCAGTTTACCGTGGGTATTTCTTTTTAAATGTAGGATCAGACTATAAACTAAACTGCCTAGGGACATTTTAATGATGACGCAAGGGACCTGCATGTGCTGTTTGCTAATTGAGTGGCCGGAAATACAAGTCGTTGGGTCGGCCCCCTTACCAACCCTTGGAGGACAGGGATAAAATAAGGCTTTCTTCTTTTTTGTGACCCCTCCCTGCTCGCAGGAGTCTGAATCCGAATTGGTTAAAAAGTAATGGCTTTAATTAGGGGGCCAGTTTACCTTGGTTTCATAACCATCCTGCTCAAGGTTTGTTTTCATTCAGTTCAGTAGTGACACCTCCTGGTCACAAGAAGTAACACTCTCCCTAGGCCCAAAGCAACCAGCCGTCCGCACACGTGCCTTCCACCCACAGGGGGACGGTCCTGTTCAAGTATCATGGCCCAAAGCGGTTGTATCTCTCCCCAAAGTGGTATATAGGTGATTGAATCACCAAATTCATAAAGTCACAATGCTGTGGGAACAAGGCAGAGGGGACATCGAAGAAATCCGCAGCCTGGAAGGTTGCAAACTCCTGTGGTCTGAGGCTAATTGCTTAATTACTCTGTTTCTGGTGTCTAGACCGCCAGGACCTTGAGGAACCGACAAAAGTAGATAAGCTACAAGAACCATTGCTGGAAGCACTCAAAATTTATATCAGAAAGAGACGACCCAGCAAGCCTCACATGTTTCCAAAGATCCTAATGAAAATCACAGATCTCCGCAGCATCAGCGCGAAAGGTAAGTCTCGGGAGCTCGCCCTGCCCTCGCGAGAGTGGAACTCGCGGTCCTGACCAGGTTGTATGGCTCTTTTTAAATCTCACGTCTGCATTCAGAATGTTTGATAGTAGCTGCCTTCTTTATGTTGCTTTTCATTTATTTCTCATTAAAATCACAAGGAATGACATAGCACCCATCCTTTAAAAAAGGGGGGGGGGGTTGGGGAGAAAAATCTCAGATAGTGCCCTACTCAATCTTTGATGGGGAGAGCTTTCAAAATTCAGATGACTTAAGGGTTAGGAAAACTGTTTTCAAGGGGATATACTATATGACAGGCTTTTTAATTCTTTAGTTTTATACATTTCATTCCAGCTTTCCACACATGCTCTGGCTTATGTAAACTTGACTCCAGCTTTTCCTGAACATCCAAACATCACAAGAAACATCAGTCGTACTTAGGGTAATTGTTCTGGGTTAAGTTTTTCTCTCAATCAGTGTAGCCGTTGCTGTCTTGTGTGTAGGCAGATCTACTTGTGCACGCTTCTAAGCAAAGGAATCGTTGCCTTCTTAGGAGGAATCTTCTTTGCCCAGCGCTTTTCAGTTTATGTGGCATTTGAGCAACCACTCCAGTGCCTGGAGTCCTATCATGGTAGAGTGTTGGCATGGGGCTTTTCTAGGTAGAGAGAACTCTGCAGCCACCTCTAGTACCAAATGCTATTTGTCGTCCTCCCTCCCCATCAGCATGCTCTGTCGTCCCTGAAGACCTTGGTGAGCCAAGGAACAAACTCCACATTTTGGAAAGTGCTTATAAGCAAGCACAGTGAACTTTTTAATTTTTTTTTTATTGGGGGGGGGTTTCTTTAAGTTTTTTTATTAAGTTTATTGGGGTGACATTAGTTAATAAAATTATACAGGTTTCAGGTGTACAATTTTGGTACTTGTTTTTCTCTGCCTGTCTTATTTCACTGAGCCTAATGATCTCCAGGTCCATGCATGCTGTCGGAAAGGTAAGATTTTTCCTTTTTTTTTTTTTTTTTTTTTTTTTTTTTTTTTTTTTTTTTTACCGCTGAGTAGTCTTCTGTTGTGTAAATGTACCTCAGCATTTTTATCCACTCCTGCATTGATGGGCACTTGGGCTGCTTGCAAACCTTGGCTATTGTAAATAATGCTGCAATGAAATAGGGGTGCATCTAGTCTTTCAAATCAGTGTTTTGGGTTTTTTTGGATATACTCCCAGAAGTGAAATCACTGTATTTATTGTAAGGCAGTTGCATTTCTAATTTTTTGAGGAATCTCCATACTGCTTCCCACAGTGGCTGCACCAGTCTG
This sequence comes from Saccopteryx leptura, assembly GCF_036850995.1. Classification (NCBI taxonomy): domain Eukaryota; kingdom Metazoa; phylum Chordata; class Mammalia; order Chiroptera; family Emballonuridae; genus Saccopteryx; species Saccopteryx leptura. The sequence continues at coordinate 24,780,099 of NC_089512.1, read as the reverse complement.
CATTCCCACCAGCAGTGCAGGAGGGTTCCCCTTTCCTCCACATCCTCGCCAACACTTGTTTGTTGATTTATTGATGGTAGTCATTCTGGCAGGTGTGAGGTGATCTCTTTGTGGTTTTTTAAAATTTGCATTTTTCTAATGATTAGTGACATTGAGTATCTTTTCATGTCTATTGGCCATCTGTATGCCTTCTTCGGAGAAGTGTCTGTTCAGGCCCTTTGCCCATTATTTACTTGGATTGTTTGATTTTTTTGGTGTTGAGTGTAAGTTCTTTGTAAATTTTGGTATTAAGCCTATATCTCATGTATTGGCAAATGTGTTCCCCCTTCAGTAGGTTGTCCTTTCATTTTGTTGTTTCCTTTGCTGTGCAAAACCTTTTTAGTTTGTTGTACTCATTTGCTTTTTTAAATTTTCCTTGCCCCAAGTGATATGTCAGAAAAAATATTGCTATGAGACCTTCCAAGATTTTACTGCCTGTGTCTTCCTATATAATTTTTATGGTTTCAAGTCTAACATTTAAGTTTTTAATCCATTTTGAGTTTATTCTTGTATATGGTGTCATAGGTAATCCATGATCTCCTTCTAAGAGGTTTCTTCAATGAGACGTTGAGTCCATTCCTACCATGGGATTTAGAGGCCAACAGTAGGCACCACTGCTTGACCTTTGTGATCATGATGTCTTTAATTTTAAAAGTGAGGCTGTTTAACTTAATACGGTCATTTCCTATCTCTAACTCGACCAGTGCTAACAGAATTTATGGTGATGATGGAAATATCCTGTAATCTGCATTGTCCAGTATCATAGCCACTAGCCACATGTGGCTCTTGAGCACTTGAAATGTGGCCAGCGCAACCCAAGCTCTGTTCTCTTCATTGTATATCAATTTCAATTTCAATTTCAATAGCCAAATTGGGCAGTGTAGTGCCACAGGTTGATAATCACCACATATTTATCACTCAAATTGTTACCCGACAATTTGACAGGCCCAGAGTGGGTCTGCCTCAGACCAGCCTGCAATGTGTGGGTACTCAACTTTGTGCAGGAAACATTTCACAAGGGTCCAGGTGATTTTAAGAATACATGCATTAAAGCTAGGGACAGTGAGACAAAGGAAGGACTTAGGGTACAAGCAGCAACAGGAGAGAGCCCGGGCAGTGCTCTGCTGTGGCTCCCTGGAAACATTAAGGGAAGAAGACAGCCAAGGGTCACAGTGACAGCAATGAGCCCAGGTGGGGCTGCTGTCAGCTCACTGGAGAGTCAGAGAGAAGGGGGCCCCGGGGACAGGTTCAGGGGCTCAACCCAGGAGAGCAGCCACTGCCCACTGCTTCCCCGCTCGCGTCTCGTGGGGACCCTCGAAGTTTAGGAGAAAGGCAGTCAAGGTTCATGCCCGAGAAGTGACATGGGCATGCTCAGATCGAGCCAGCAGCAGGTCTGTGTGCTGAGGGATTTATCTGCAGGCAGAGTCTTAAGGGGCGGTTTCAGCAGAAGGTTCATCAGCTTTCCAGGTGTCTCCTTCAACATGCTGACTCATCAGAATGAGCATAGGGGATTTGGGGATTATGTTTTGGTTGACTTTACTGTTTTCCTTGTATCTTGTGTCTGGCTCTAATTGGGTTTTTGCTATTCCCGATTTCATACATCCTTTGGTTTGCTGGCTCAGATGGCATTAATTGGGTCTCTGCCCTCGATGCCCCTGATGAGGGTGATTTAAGCTTATTCTCTGGTCAGAGAGAAGAGGTATCAACCAGCAGTTTTCAACCTTATTATACTGAAAATAGAATTACTTCAGGAACCGCTAAAACAGAAATCACCCTGAGCATAAGCAAATTTGACGGTGATTATTGGGTCTCTCATCTTCATACAACATCAGGGTGGTGAACTCTTTCACGGATCGGCACGAAATTTCTGGCAGACAGGTCTGCGGACCAGCAGTTGAAAAACACTGGTGTACACCGCTTGTTCTCAAGTGTCCTGGATTAGGGAAGCTGTGGTCTTGCTCTTCACTAGCTGCCTAGAGTTGGTCAAATTGTTTGGCTTTGGTTCATTATCCTGTCTCAGCTCCCTATCCCACGTGCCCGGGGATTTCCCTGATTTACTGTCCGACCTCACAATCACTTCCTCAGTTTGTGGTTCCCGGTATCCTTCCGCCTGTCTCATTTAAGATACATACTCTCTCTGGTCTTCCATCAGGAACTTCTCTGTCAATTATGTTGAGCACAGACATACCCATCTTGTTTCTTGAGACCGACAGAGACACGGAATGACCAAATTTAAACATGTCACCGTACCGCTGCACTTTTCCAGACAAAGCAAAAACGTCATGTTGTAAAATGAGGGTAGGCTCTGGGAGGCATTGGTGGCGCCATCTTCCCTCGTGTGAAAGTAGATGCAAGTTGACCCGTTATCCAGCTTCACTCCTTATCTCTACCAGATTTCTATTCTTTCTTTCTATAAGGTGCAGAACGTGTCATTACCTTGAAAATGGAAATTCCTGGATCAATGCCACCCCTCATTCAGGAAATGCTGGAGAATTCTGAAGGACATGAACCCTTGACCCCAAGCTCAAGCGGGCACACAGCAGAGCACAGCCCCAGCATCTCCCCCAGCTCAGTGGAAAACAGCGGGGTCGGTCAGTCCCCACTGGTGCAATAAGATACATCCCAGCTCCTTCAAACATTCCCCAGTACCTTCAGTTCCGGGATTGAAAATGCAAGGAAAAAACAAAACAAAACATTTTTACTGCTGCTTAGTTTTTGGACTGAAAATATATTAAAACTCAAAAGAGGACCAAGAAGTTTTCGTATGTATCAATATATACTCCTCACTGTCTAACTTACCTAGAAATACAAACTTTTTAAAATCTACAAAAATCAACCATTTCATGCAACCAGAAACTAGTTAAAAGCTTCTATTTTCCTCTTTGAACACTCAAGATTGCATGGCAAAGACCCAGTCAAAATGACTTACCCCGGTTAAGTTTCTAAAGACTTTGTACATACAGAAATACGGCTCTGTTCTTTCTATAACTGTATGTTTGGTGCTTTCCTTCTGTCTTGCATACTCAAACTAGCCAAGACACCGAGGCTATGAAACAGACTACTGTACATGTCCAGCTAAGAGAGGTTCAAAGAGGTCACTGTCTTGCCTTCACAGAAAAACCAAGACATCAAGGTAAGGAAATGGGACTGTTGTACAGTATAAGATAAAGCTGTCCTAATTTAGTTAGTATGGAAGTTTGTCCTTGCTCTTTCTGATGCTCTCAAAACTGCATCTTTTATTTCATGTTGCCCAGTAAGAGTATACGAATTCACTGTACTAGCAGAAGAGAATTCTGTATCAGTGTAACTGCCAGTTCAGTTAATCAAATGTCATTGTTCAATTGTTAATGTCACTTTAAATTATAAAAGTGGTTTATTACTTGTTTAATGACATAACTACACGATTTTTTAAAAAAAGATACATTTTTACAGTAATGATAGCCTCCAAGGCAGAAACACTTTTCAGTGTTAATAAGTTTTTTGTTTACCTATTCACAAGCCATTAGGGAAATTTCTTGGTATAATGAACAGGCTGGTCTGCCACCTGTACCATGTAACTCTAGTGTCCTTCCTGACTCATGCCTGATGTTGGGGTTTTCAGCCTTCCTGATGACAGGGGCTAACTAACCCTCCCTCTCCCAGGCACGGCCGGGCGGGGCACGTGCATTCTTTGACCTTGTTCAATCACTATGAAGCGGAGTGTAAGCTGTGGTAGAGTGGTTAACCGACAAGTGTCAGTTTCTTAGTTCGCATTTAAGCACTAGTGGATTTTTTTTTGATATATTAGCAAGTCTGTGATGTACCTTCACTGGCTCTGTTTGTACATTGAGATTGTTTAACAATGCTTTCTATGTTCATATACTGTTTACCTTTTTCCATGGAGTCTCCTGGCAAAGAATAAAATATATTTATTTTAAAGGTGTGTGGGAGCTTTCACTACACTTTCATTTTCAGTAAAGAAACAGAGAAAACAGTTCCATTTTTAATGTTTAAAGTTCATTTCAAAAAGCAGGTCTGTAGTCTGTGATCATGACAATTAAAATCTGTGCTAGTGCACGGCAGTCTATAACAATCCTACAAGCCAATCGGACAGTACATGACATTTCAATGAGTAAAAAAGAGCATAAAACTGTATGTGTAAGAACAAAATGTTAAAAGGCCTACCACAATAATAAAAAACCATCAATTACATCATCACATTAAAATAAGCCAGATGTACAAAAGTCTGAGACAGAAAAGACAAAAAGACAACACAAGTTATCTGTTGAAAACTGTTTGTGCTCTTTGGGCACTTAATTAAACATTGCAAAATCAACATCTTCTTCTTCATCAGACTCCGCAAAGTATTTCACTTCTTTCCTCGCCCGACCGGTCCGTGGCAGGGACGGCGGTTCGGAAGTGAAGTCTGAGGGGAATATGTCCACATCTGAATCCTGATCAAAAGCTGTTTTCTTCGGTTTCTAAACCATTAAAAAAAAAAAAAAAACAAATGAGATTTAAAACCCCAAAGTTAAAAAAAAAAAAAAAAAGACCAGTATTAAGAAATCTCATTCTATACACTTCACTTACATTGGGAATTATAAATGATACTTTTTAAATTAGAATTGTAATGCTAACTTGAAGGTAAGACCAGTTACCTCGTCATTTTTATGAAGGGGAAGTATAATAATTTGCCATCTTAGTGATCCTGTATTATTATCAACATGATTTATTTCTTTCAGAATTTATATATAACTCGGCAAATAAGCCCAATGACCAGAATAGTAAACTTCAGACTGTTGCTGTGTAAGCGCCTATGCGTTCATGAGAGGAAGCCAGGACCGCCGCGCAGCGCGCACTGGGTGACAGATGCAAAGGAGGCCCCATGGCGGAGCAGACGTGTGCGGGCTGGCTGGGGCAGGGCAGTGTGAGGAGCAGCATAAAGCTCAAATCACTTATAGTTCTATTTTTAAGTTTTTATAGATGAGAGAGGAATAAAGGAGAGCATTTGATATTTTTCATTTACCTAAAAGAGAGTATATTTCTACTTCTGGAGAAGAATTGGACTAACTGGGAAAATCAGCTACAGTCCAATAATTTCAAGTGTTGAAAAAAGAAAGCCCTGATCAAATAAAGAAATAGTCTTTATTTGGTATGAAAAAAATATTTTAGACAAGTAGTATGTAATTTCTACTGCTTATTGGATAAAATACTCTTTAGGAGGTTAACTTATACCACATTTTTATCCAAGAAATATTCCTGATTATATAGATCTAGACTTGGATCATTCTTTAATCATATACCAGCCCCATAAGGATAAAGCTATTACAAGACATGGCAGTAATAAGCAAACAGCAGTTACAGACCACCCTACACAAGACTGTGCATTACAAAGACGCTCTGCTTACCTTGCTTGGTGGTCTGGACGTCTTCCTGCCTGGGGTATAATCACCTTCATTTTCAGAGCCAGATGCTTTCCTTTTCTTGGCCCCTCGGCCTTTACCTAAAATGATATAAAGGGTTTTTGTCTTTTTCTCCCAAGGTTAAAGTACAATATAAATAGATGAAAATATCATACTTCTTGGGCCTTTCCTATCTTAATATGAATGATGTAGACACAACGTGGCAGCATCATCTGCCACATCTGGAGTTGACACGACTAAACAGTACTTCACAAATACATTTAAACTAATTATAAAGTTCCTCATGACCAAGCCCATAATCCATAAAATATTTGCATTTTGCATATACTGTCCTTGGGCCTGAAAAAAATCTTAGAATAGTGCTTTTTAAATTGTAATGTAAAACAAATTTAGTTTCTAGTTTGTCATAGACCAATACTTTAAAAATATGAAATACTAGAAAATATACTTTCTTTACACAAATTAGAAAGATTTAAATCTTACTCTAAATTTTACTTATTGGTTACTAGTAACAACCAATTGCTGATCCCACGGTAAGTAGCACAATCTTAGAATACCCCCTCAGTGTTAACCAGGAAATGATCTGTCAATTTTATATTCCTTCTCAGACCTAAACTTACCACATGCAGCCTATTTTTTTCATCTACCTTATTCTCATCATTGGAGGAGGAAGTGGAAAAGGCAATATTTAAACGTTCTCCATGCTCTAGTAGTGATTCCAGTGAGGGAAGAAAATGAAACTTGCAATTATAAATTTTTGAGAATTTCTTCGGAGCTATGATCAACTAGCAGCCTGTACTACAGCAGTAAGAACAGCCAGCCAGGTCACCTTGGGATGCCGGATCTGAGCAGGTGAAGTGGCAGTTCTGTCCTTACAAAGGTTCTGGCCACGCCCACTGTAAGGGTGGCCCCCCACGCACTTGCCACCCTGCCCTTCTCCCTGGTTTCCCTGCAGGCCTAGATCTCTACCCTGTCATTTAGAAATAAACACGATGGTATCTATCAGTTGGATAAAAGGCTGAACACCTACCTTGAAAGAAAGTCATGTCTTAACATTTCCTAAAGCATCTGTAAGTACTGTCTGGATTCTCAAGGCAAAGGAGGATGCCAGGGAGAGGAGCAGGTGCTGGTGCCTGCAGGGCCCTGGACGCAGCTATTTCCTTTCCTAGATCAGCAAAAAGCTCTGGCCTAGGAGTCCGAGCTCCAGCCTACTCCAGTGAGCACTCCGCAGGGGTCTCTTCCTACGCATGCAAATGTTTACTTCTCTAAGTCTCAACGTCTTGACTTGTAAAACAAAGAGTAAACTGCTATACTTCCCTTTGGATTAATTTAGCACTGATTCTTAGATTACATTGCTTGTTGAGGAGTCTAGTAATTTATAATAAAATAGATACCCAATCTTTCTAAATTCAGTTAGTATTATAGAAGAGACTAAATATTTCCCACATGGCCTGTTTGAGGGTTATAGAGAGATAATCCTCACCTTTTGGTGTTGCAGTCTTCTTTGGAACGCCAAATTCTGAATCCGAGTCAGAGTTGATAGTCTCTACTTTCTTCTGTTTGGGGGTTCTCTTGGGCTTAGGGGTTGTATCTGAAGATGGTTTTCCTATTTAGCAAATTTCTATTGTTTAGATCAATGTAATACACTTACCAACAAACAAGCTGAAGGAATCCTAAAACAATGGAACTTCTACAGCTGATATAAAATAAAGTAGCCTTAAGTAATAAAATGGTTTCTCTCCATTTGGTGCCAATGTAAAGGCAAACATCATAATTTCTCATAGATGATAAAATACTTTTTGATTCTGCATAATTTGCCTTTAGATAATTCAAGTGTGATATTTTAAATAAGGGCCATTAAAATTAATTAAGCATTAACTTTTTTTTTTTTTTTTTACAGAGGCAGAGATAGACAGGGACAGACAGACAGGAACGGAAAGAGATGAGAAGCATCAATCATCAGTTTCTCGTTGCGTGTTGCGACTTCTTAGTTGTTCATTGATTGCTTTCTCACATGTGCCTTGACCGCGGGCCTTCAGCAGACCGAGTAACCCCCTGCTAGAGCCAGCGACCTTGGGTCTAAGCTGGTGAGCTCATTGCTCAAGCCAGATGAGCCCGCGCTCAAGCTGGCGACCTTGGGGTCTCAAACCTGGGTCCTTCCGCATCCCAGTCCGACGCTCTATCCACTGCGCCACCACCTGGTCAGGCTTAAGCATTAACTTTTTAAGAGCAGTAAAAATATAATCAAGATGCCTGACCAGGTGGTGGTATAATGGATAGAGCATCAGCCTTAGATACAGAGGACCCACATTCAAAACCCTGAGGTCACTGGCTTGAGCATGGGATCACTGGCTCAGCTGGAGACCCCTGGTCAAGGCACATTTGAAAAAGCAATCAATGAACAACAAATAAGGTGCCACAATGAAGAATTGATGCTTCTCATCTCTCTCCCTTCCTATCTGTCTGTCCCTTTCTCTGGCTAAAATATATATAAATATATAGTCAAGACAAAAACATATTTGACATTAATTATAACCCAAGTATAACCATATATTAAGTTCTAACTTTTAAAATATTTTAGAAAAATAAAACAATTTATGTGGGACCCTTAAATACAAAGACTAGATGCTGATTCACTTATATTAAGTTGAAATTCAGACTTGGCACTTTTATGTGAAAAGAAATATGAAAATTCTAGAAAAGTAGACAATAGACCCAATGACCTTTGTTTTGATGAATTGTCTTAAAAATAGATTTTTTCAGCTTCATTTACAGTCTATGTGAAAATTATTACTAACCACTTGTATGATGAGTAAAACCTAATTTGAAAAAAAATTGACTTAACTACAGACTTTTCTATTAAAAAGAAAGAGCCCATGCTAACGCTGTGGTACTTTAGTCCCAGTCCAACCTGAGATGCCAGAGCTAAGGCTCCTCATGAGAACAGCAGGAGCCCACATGCTTGGGCAGTGGCTGCCACAGAGCAGCTCCTAGCAGAGGACAGACTGGCACAGCAGGAGCTCGAGGGACCACCTCTTTTCTTTGGAAGAGTTTCAGACTTGCAATGATAGGCTGCACTTTCAACTCTACTGGGCAAATATTAAGTCAGGTATCTGAGTGCTGTGAGTAGCCTTTTTGCTGTAAACTTATTGGAGCTACAGGATTTAACTTGTACAGCATAATAATTTGTAACCTGGAGTTCCATACATGATCTCTCAGAGGGACATGATACATCCTCTCCTTGAAATGGTACTTTGTGGGAATCCTGTTTTTAGAGGAAGGTTGAGGGCTTGCTGGGGTCCCTGAAATCACCCCACACAGGTGTCATCCAGTCAGCAGACACAAGGCTAGTTAGTTCAGCTACTGGTGAAACAGCCAAACAGAACAGGCATGATGTGCTATCCTTTTAGTTAATGCTAAATTCTAACTCTTTAGGTTAAATAGGAGTGAATAGCTTGGTGAAGGAACAGATATGTTAAAAGAACTGACACAGTTCCCAAGTTATCAGGGTTGTTATAAGATGCTAATATGAAGATAAAAAAAAAGATGCTGAAAGGGAAATTATAGGGCCTGTCTCAATCTGAATTCCCCAGAAGCAGACCCCACCTGATCCTAAGTCAAAGACTCAAGTATTATTTGGGAGGTAAAAGAGTATAAAAATGAGACCATGAAGAGAAGGCAGCCAGGAACAGGTAAGTGTGCCAAGTGGTCTTCAGTCTGGGAGCTTACCCATTCCCATACGGAATCTCTGGGAGCCAATGTAAACACGTCCCAGAGGAGTAAGAGCACTCAGATATTTGCACACTAGCTTTCCTCAGTCACTGACAGAGAATGACTGGGGGTGGGGAAATGTTAATATTCCAGCACAGCAACAAAGAGAAAGTCCTGAGGCAAAGAAATGCAGACACTGGCCCATGTGCACTGAGGGAGGGGAGGGGCAGGGGGTTTGGGCAGGGCATCCAGTGTTCTGGCTAGAGAGGCTCCTTTAGCCAGCCGATTTCTCACCACATCCCTCGTGCATTCAGCATAAGGAGGAACTTTGTTTTTCTGCTACATCTAAGAAATGTGTGTCTTCAATGGTATGGTCTATTGTGCATTTTAAAGACCCTGAAGGGACAGTCCATACCTTCTGTTTACTTGCTGTATAAGTAGCATTTATCTTTTAAACACAAAGAACTATAACTTCCTTCAAAAACACCAAGGTATGGACGTTGGTACTAGTAACAGATTCATGAATCAACTTAGTGTTTCATAGACAATTAAGGCTATGCCAAAGAAAGATGGCTCAAAAAGAGGACCCCAAATGGACTGACCAATCATTCCACATGAAGAGTTGTCATGGCCTATACAGATAACACAACCAGGCTACTAGCAGGACAAATTTTTAATCTACTTTACAATCTAACAACTACAAGAAAGCTTTGCTATCTTTTGTATCAAAGCATGGGATTATTTTATAGTTAAAGCTTTAAAATGGTCTTAAAATCATTTTAATAATTACCTCACATGGTTAGAAAACAAAAGGGATTCTCCTTATATACATTTATACTTTATAACTATCTTCTAGTGAACTCCCAGTACAATTAGTTTCAAATGATATTAAATGTCCTTTACCAGCAATTCTCTCTGCATGGTTTATGCAATGCTCAGAGGAACCAAATGGAAGTACATACATACCCTTTTTAGCAGCCACTGTTTTACTTGGAACTTTATCTATTTGTTTCAGACCAAAGGATGGGGAAAACACAGAAGCAGAATCCTCTTCATTACTGTCAAATTTAGCTGAATCTAAAAATTACAAAGCTTTTTATCAGTAAAAAGATTCTGTAAGGACCAGTTAGTAAACTTTTATTATTATTTTTAACTAATGACGTCTCCTGAGACAATTGAGCTTACAAGTTTCTATTTTGTGATTTTATAATCTATAATATCCAAACAGCTGAAAATAAAAATAATAATATAATATTTCAAAAATGCTAACTCTGTTGTTAAGTGGTATAGAATATGTAATAAATTTTTAAAATAGTCCTAAGGCTAATCATTGGTTAACTGACCAATTCAAAAATAAATACCGGTTTATTTTTAAATGCTATATGAAAAAGTTCTCACTGTGATTGTTTTAGTATCTACACATCTAATGCTATCAACCATTTCAGGGATATAAGTTATAATGGTCAAATCTAAAAAAGAAGTAAGTATTCATCTTTTTAAATCAATTTGATTAAAAAGCATGTAGGCTTACCTTCAGTATATTTTTACAAATCAATCAATTCCTCTTTGCATCCCTCCATTCTTAACACCAAAACAGGGACTCTTAAAATGGCTACTTTTACATAACTGTTTTGACATGCTGTCAAAATGCATATCTATCTATATAGAGAGAGTATGTGCCAGATCTATCTATATCTGTCCACATATGTGTATTAAAAAATGCAAGACAGTGAATCAATTCAATCTAACCAGATTGTTTTCTTAAGAATTCCATACACAAAAATATAGGAAATAAAAAATACTTGGATTAAATTTGCTTCTATGAAAGTTTTAGTCTTTCAGCTACCAGGGTTTAGTAAAACAAATTGGCCTATCGCTACCCGTGTAGCTTTTTAAAAATCTGTCATATGTAAATCATGTTGCCATGAAAATCAAAATTCAATCTTCCAAAATTTCTACATTTTTTTCTCTCATTAACACACTACCCCTCCACCACACTCCCTACACACATACAAATTAGCATCTGCCTAGCCACCTAAGTGCTTCCATAATACCCATTTTGACCAAGCAGTTCAGAATCACCTCAGGAAAAATACATAAACCTTTTAACATTGAGGAAAATGTAAAAAGGTAAGGTATCTACTCATAATCCTGAATTAAATCATGATCTAATGATTTATCTACTGTGTTTTCTTCTCCACTAAATCATAGCAATCAGTAACCAATGAAAAGATGAAAATGAGCATACCATCTTCTGACTTCTGAGAGTAGGAAGGAAATGAGAAGAGATTCCCAAAATCCTGACTTTTTTTGTCATGAGAAGATTTTCTATTAAAAAGAAAAACACAATATAATTTAAATCTCTGGTTTCAACCTTGAAAAATTATATATAATATATACAGCAGGATTATAATCACAGAACAAAATTTTGTTCTCATTTGTTTCTCTGTTAAAGACACAGCAATCAAACCATTTTCCTCTAATATACACACATGTGCATACAGACATAGACAGCAGACACCCAATGATTTCACCTAAGAGAATGGAGATTGAGTAAAGGTCTAGTTATAAAAAATATCACTAAATTAAATTTTATGGTTGCTAGAACCATTCCAGAATTTTTTTTTCCATTCCAGAATTTAACAGTAAATTACAAGAATCCACGGAGAAAGGCAAAATCTCCATCAGAGTAGGCAATAATTCTATTTTTGATCCTAGACTACATGTGGTAAAATACTTCCTTAGTCTCAAATAGTTCACACACTTCACATCAACATGTTAGTGTTCACCCTCACTGGACAAGAAAAATCAATCAAGGCCAAAGCTAGGAAAGAACCCTAAAATTCCTATTTCTGAAGATTTATTAACTTTTCTCTGAACCAGGGGTTGTCAAACTATGTCCCATAGGCCTGCTGGCTATTTTTGTAAATTAAGTTTTAATGGAACACAGCCTCCAGTTTATGGCTGTTTTCTTGCTACAATAACACCATTGAGTAGTTGTGGCATAGTCCATATGACCAGCAAAACCTAAACTATTTATTATTGAGCCTTTTATGAAATAATTTTTCCAATCCATGTTCTGAACTATAGCAAAAGTTATGTAAACAGCTGTATTACCAACCAAATTTATTGCTTCATGAGGAGACCCTTCCTTAGAGTAATAATTTCTTAGAGAGAATTTACTAGATCTTTGACAGATGTCTAATCAACTAACTTATACCATATACCTGAGTAGCAGTTGCTTCATTACTTACTCTGGAGTAGCTTTTGATTTGCCAAGTGAAAATGTATATTCATCTTTATCTAGGCCATCTGAGGGAACAAATTCATCATCCCCATCATTCGTTATCGGAGATGCTTTAACTTTCAATTCCTCTAAATCATTATTGTCGTCGTCATCATCAGCATCATCATCCTCTTCTTCTGAGAAATCAAATGTGTACTTAGGCCTCTCCGCTGGAGAAAAGTGAAAGTAAATGTTAAAATCAAATCCAGCTTTATCCACATGAAATATGATGAGTAATGAATGCATTTGAAAAATATTCCAGCTATCACTAAAAACACTCAATAAAAAGAGACAAGCATTTAGAGAATAAATGCCAACAACTCTGGCCTCAGTTATTTTCAGTGTTAACAATCTAGCTGTACTTCCCAGGAGGCTATGGGGTAATGCTGCACACGTTAAGAGAGCATAAACAGATGAGATTATTAAGATGTGGCTTGTCATACTTAAATATTACTCACAAACATAAAAGAAGTCATATGGCTACTGTAAAAGATTTATCATTTCTGTGATTACAAAAGACAAATCTTACTGGTCTTTAGAAAGTACTAATCTTAACCTTTTTCATAAAAACATCTATTAATAGTAGTTTCGCTACAAAATAACAGATAGTAATATTTCAGATGAATAAGAGAAAGTAGAGGTAAGACCAATAATTTATCAAGACAATAATTTAATATAATGTATAAAAATTACCAACTATGGAGAAAGGCACATTGGTATTATACAAATAAGTTTTATTATAACTTCTAGCATATGCTATAAAATAAAATTTAAAAATCATTTAGATGCCATGTTTTTACTTATTTCTAGATGAATGGAAAAAGGATAAATACAATTTTGAAGCATTTAATGTAATAAATTAACTGTCATGTAACTTAAGTTCCACGTTAAAAAGTCATATTGCCTGACCAGGCAGTGGAACAGTGAGTACAGCGTTGGGCTGGGACACAGAGGACCCAGGTTTGAAACCCTGAGGTCACTGCTTGAGCTTGAGCGTGGGCCCATCAGGTTTGAGTACAGGGTTGCTGGCTGGAGCATGGGGTTGCTGGCTTGAGCGTGAGATCATAAACATGCCCCCATGGTCACTGGCTTGAGCCCAAAGGTTGCTGGCTTGAAGCCCAAAGTCACTGGCTTGAGCACAAGGTCACTGGCTTGAACAAGAGGTCACTCAGTCTGCTGTAACCCCCTCACCCCTGGGTCAAGGCACACATGAAAAAGCAATCAATGAACAACTAAGGAGTCGCAGTGAAGAATTGATGCTTCTCTCTCCCTTCCAGTTTGTCTTTATCTGTCCCTCTCTCTGTCACACACACACACACACACACACACACACACACACACACACACAAATTCATATATATTATACTACCTATACACTTTAGGAAAAGAAATTCAATCACTTTGTGATTACACAACCAAAGAATTTAAGGCCTGACATATAATTTAAAATGTAGCTCCCAGAGATAAAACAACTGTAATGATGTTATTCATTTTAAGTAAATGATGACTTAAATTTGAGAAGAATCTATAAAATAGGAGTCATCAGTTTTTAATTATTTGAATACTTTAAGTTTATGAATACATTCAGATAGGATCAAATCACATGCTTAACAGAAATATAGAACAAAATGGGACTGTGCATCCTAGCTCTTTGACTGCAGTGATCTAGTAATCTAATGGTATTGCCCTGTGCGTGGAATCAGACTCCTAAAGTTGGGAGAAATTTTTTGGATACAAAGGTAGAAAACTAAACAAAAACAAAACTCTGCAGTATTTCTATTGACCCATCACTCGTGGTATACTACCATAATACATTTTTTACCAAAAGTCTTCAAACTATGAATGAAATATAACCCAAACTTTATATAAACATCAATAAGAAAGCAATTTGGCTGGTGGGTACACAATGCAATATACAGACCATCTATCATAGAAATGTACACTTGAAACCTACATAATCTTATTAAGGAATATCACCCCAAAATTTTAATGAAAAGAAGAAAACATGGTTCATTCTAGGAAATCTGTCTAACATCCAACTTTGCTAGAAAAAACCATTCTGTAAAGCAACTTTTGTCTTTGTGGACTAAAACTCCTGAAATACTAATGGTGTAGTACTTTAGTAACACTGTCAATACAAATAATATGGGTAATACTAACTTGGCCAAACTACAACATACAATAAAATAAGTATAAAATGTATCACAATACCAGCCGCTCTTCTAAGCAAAGAATCTCTTGGAATAACCACAGGTTCTGTTTCTTCCAAGTCACTTTCTGACTTGGATTCATCATCAGACCAAGGGTTCCGTTTCTTCATTTTCTTTGTGTTAGGTTTGCCAGCTGATGTAGGTACTTTTCTCTTTCTCACTCTGGTACCTAAAACCAAAAGAACAACAATGACAGTATGTATCCATACTTACACAAATGTCATTAGCAAAACCAAAACTAATATAATGAAAAGTTCCGTATAATAACAAATGTTCATGAACATTGAGATATTACATAAAACTATTAGAAAAAAAGCGCAATCAAAAGTATCTTGTAATACCCTGTGTATATAGATTTTATCAGAAAAGGCTTGGTAACAAATCCTCACCAGGCTCCTTTTTCTCCCTTTTGGGTTTGGGACCTTTATTTATAGGCACAGACTGGATCAATGTTTCTTCTCCTGTACTTTCTATTGGTGTTCCACTGAATTCTTCATCAAATTCCACTTTTACTGCTGAGGTATCGAGATCACCCTACACATTAAAAAGAAAATCAAACCAAGAATGAAAATAAAAGTTAAATCACTACTGTGTACCTTAGAGATACATTTCCAGCCAGTAGATTGCTTCTTCATATTATATGAGTAAAAAATAATAAAATGTAATTCTACTGACATCTTAACAGAGCTTTGATCAGACCATGTTTTACTTGAAATATCTAAAGCAAATGGTACTGCTCACCACTCTAATCTTCTGGTACACACTATTAGATGACAGCTACCTAAAAGCAACCATAAAAAATAAGGAGGCCATTTTCCATTGTCAAATGAGACTTTCAGACCAATAGCTAACTATTCCAAAAGGTACCTGCAAAATAAGTTGCTACAGCGGTGGCCTCTATATCCTAGAAAAAACCCTTTAGATTATTAAAAGAAAACAAGCAACACAAGCATGCACTGCTAGGCATTTTAAAATGAAGTCCTCTGACTAAAATTATTGAATGAGAGAAAGAGAAGACAAGTCACTACAATATGAATAACAAATACAGAGGTAAGTTTAACAGTGACCCAGGGAAGAACGGAGCAACTCTGCCTAGAGCAGGACCAGAGAAGACTCCAAGAAGGCTTTCTGACTGGGTTTTGAAGTAATCACGTTTGCCAGGTGAGGCGAGTGAAGGGAGAAAGAGCATCCCAGGCAAAAGACACAGTGGCATGAGTTGCCACATTGTTTACAGAATTGCAAATAGTCTGCTAGAATTCAAGGCAAGGTGAGAGGAAAGATTAGTGTACAAAAACACAGGAAGGCATGTAGGAGCTAAATCACTGCATACAGGAGCGTGGGTGTTGTCAGTGGGGACCCACTGAGAACTTTTAAGCATTTGTATAACAGTCACACTTTTTGGAACTATCACTCTAGTAGTTGAGAGAGAAGACTGAGAGGAATGAAGTGGAGAGAGGTAAAAATCATGATTAGATGACTGGAGAGACAGCAAGACTACTGACTGCTTTCAATTATCTTAGAGAAAACACAGAATCCTAACTTGGTGTCAAGGGGACCAAGATGCGAAGGTGGGTTTTGGAGTTGCTTCGCAGGCAATCAGTATGATTTAGTTATTAATTGAATGGGGAAATTCCCAGGGTTTGGGCTTACATTAGTAATGGCTGATAATACCAGTAACTGAGATAAGGCACAGAGGTGGTATAGGTGGTTTTGAAGTCTGGATATTGAATTCAGTTTCAGAAATGCTGAGTTTGAGAGGCTCTAGGTATTCGACTGGCTACAGCAGCCTGGCACTCCTGAAAAGCTTAGGGACACAGAGTCATCGTGTGAGTGGAAAAGCTATGATGTTACTCAAGGGAAGTATGTGGGGTGAAGAGAACAATGCTGAGAACTGAGCCTGACAAACACCAAATGAAGAGGAAAGAAGCCCTTTTCCTAAGGAGAAAGCAAGTGCATGTCTAAGTGAACCTGTGTGTGGCGGGGAGCCAGGGGAGGAAGAAGACCTCAGTTTATTACAACTCTGATATTGTAAAGCTCCTCTGCTTCAACTATTAGCTCTGTACAGAGAACTTTCCCACCTCTCTCCAGCTCTTGGACTCATTTTCCCAAGCTCTAATTAGACTGTTGGACATATCCATCTACATATCCCATGGGTTCCAAAATCAAGATGCCCAGAAAAATTTGCATCTGTCTTTCAGAACATCATGCCTCCTGTTTCCTCAACTCTGAACAGTATCTCAATGTTTCCTCCTCCTGCTAACTCTTGCCCATCTGCTGGAGGGTAGATAAGTCTCACACTTTTCAATCTTCAATAGCACCAATCAATGCCAATGGCATCGGATGTGCTTGACGATCTTTTAACTAATAGTACAAACAAAGAGTAAAAAAATAATAGCTTACTTTAACAGTCAAACAAACCCTCTTCTGCTATAAGACCAGCTTAATTAGTCATGATACAGTACTAAAATTTATATTTTAAAGATGACATATATATATTTTGTTCATGATTTTAATTTAGAATGCTGCTGAGTACAGTATTTCTATTATTTTTAAAATGGAATAAAGTAGGTAGCTTTTTATATGTATGTGTCCTTGACTAATATTTTTCTTCTATGGATCAACTGCTTTCATAGAACAAATGATCTTCTATCACAAGTGAATATATTAGAAACATAACAAAGCATCATTTAAGCACACAGTAAAATTAAAAAAAATATATATATATATACACACACACACATCATTATGGGGGTGGAGTCTACCAATGAGCTAAAACAGAGGTATGGCATACCTTTTTCTTCTTCAACAACTTTTTGCTGGCGTCTGCCTTCATAGCAGTAATCTCGGGAACTATTCTTCTCCCGTAAGGTGAGGGCATTGTCTCTTCCAGCTGAAGTTTCTTCACCTTAGGTTTACCAACTTTACCTTTTATTGCTTTTCCAGCCATTCCAGCCATTATATCTTCTCGTTCTTGCGCTTCCACTTTCTGAAATATAATTTTAAAGGAGGCAGGGCAAGAACAGGTGCATAAACAACTCATTAGAAAAGACTATTGAGT
Source organism: Saccopteryx leptura (assembly GCF_036850995.1). Lineage (NCBI taxonomy): Eukaryota > Metazoa > Chordata > Mammalia > Chiroptera > Emballonuridae > Saccopteryx > Saccopteryx leptura. Next base: position 24,762,393 of record NC_089512.1, on the reverse strand, counting down.
AAGAAATTAAAACTAATTTTATTCATTCTGTAAAGAATAAAGCTTTCTTTTCAAGTGATCTAAGATAGCATAATGGAAAGAGATAATAAATTTAAGTATTGATATAAGACCTCGGTTGTAGTCCCAGTGCTGTCAAAATAGCTTTGCATTTAAAATACAAGAGCGTAGTAACTGAATGACTCATATGTTGTACTATGGAATCATGACTTCTGATGACATGGTATCATCAGAATCCCAGCAAATCATACAAAAAGGCAGTTCTGTTAAGTATATATAAGGTCTACCAGAAAGTTCTGTCCGTTTCTATCACAAGTTTCGACACGTAAGCACGTTTATTTGGCGCATGTGTGCCTCTCTATTTTTATCACTTAATGTATACATACTGACGTAGCAAATTAACTAAAACGAAGTTGATTCACGTTAGTCTTATGTGTGAAGCGATAGTGTACACATGGCTACTGATAAAGTTCATTTAAGCCACTGTAATTTTTACAAATTTCAACAAGGAAGAAATGCTATAGAAGCATGTCTGTCGCATCCACCATATTCCCGGACTTAGCACCCTCCGACTATCACTTGTTTTTGTCCTTACAAAAGTTTCTGAAGGGCAAAAATGTCAAAAATGAAGAGGATATCAAACAAGCACTGGTTTAATTTTTCACATCAAAAGATAAAACATTTTTCCAAAAATGGGATATACAAATTGCCCTCACGCTGGCAAGAAATCATTAATAATAATGGCAATTATATTATTTAATAAAGTTTACTGATGGTAAGAAAAATTTGTATTTTGTTTTATTCCAAAAATGGACAGAACTTTCCGGTAGACCTTATATAAAGCTACTCTTTACTATTGGTTTAGCCATCCAGAAAATATGAAAAAAAAAAATTGTTCTTAAACAAGGTTGCCCTGGCAGATTGCTACAAACAAGGTTGCTCAGCAGTAGAGCATCCACCCGACATGTGGAAGTCCCGGGTTCCATCCCAAGTCAGGGCACACAGGAGAAGCAATCTGCTTCTTCACCCCCATCTGTCCTCCCGCAGCCATGGCTTGAATGGCAAAGTTGGCCCCAGGAGCTGACAGTGGCTCCATGGCCTCGCCTCAGGTGTTCAGCTGCTGAGCAATGGAGCAGCTGTCCAGACAGGCAGAGCACTGCCTGGTAGGGGGCTTGCCAGTCAGGGTGCATGCAAGAGTCTGTCTCTCCCAGCCTCTCACTTAATTTAAAAACTAACAAACAAGGTCATAAAGTATGAAAATTAAAAGGACCAATATAGTAAGATTGAACTAAAAAGATTCTGTGTAATAATGAGTATATAATCATGATTAATGTTTAAAAGTTTTTATCTTACAAAATTATTCCTTCAAATAACTAGCATGTTTTTTTTTGTTTTGTTTTGTTTTGTTTTTGTATTTTTCTGAAGCTGGAAACGGGGAGAGCCAGTCAGACAGACTCCCGCATGCGCCCGACCGGGACCGGGATCCACCCGGCACGCCCGCCAGGGGCGAAGCTCTGCCCACCAGGGGGGATGCTCTGCCCCTCCGGGGCGTCGCTCTGCCGCGACCAGAGCCACTCTAGCGCCTGGGGCAGAGGCCAAGGAGCCATCCCCAGCGCCCGGGCCATCTTTGCTCCAATGGAGCCTTGGCTGCGGGAGGGGAAGAGAGAGACAGAGAGGAAGGAGGGGGGGGGGTGGAGAAGCAAATGGGCGCTTCTCCTATGTGCCCTGGCCGGGAATCGAACCTGGGTCCCACACACACCAGGCCGACGAACTAGCATGTTTTGAAAGGTACTAGGGAAAATGCCATCTTAATCTCTTGAAAAGTTATTTAAGAAATCCTTGTAGCATGATAGCTTAACAGAAATAACAAGCTTTGAAATCACAGATCTGGATTTCAATTTACACATTTCCACTTATTACTTATAAACCCCTGGGAAATAACATTTATAATTTATAAAGCACCTACTATGTGCAAGGCATTAATAAACATATGATGCTCATTTTATGGATGAAGAAACTAGAACTATGAGAAGTAGTAATTCCTCTTAACCATAATGTTATAATTCCTCTCTAAGCCAGTTAATTAACTTCTCTAAGCTTCAGAATTTTCATCTATATAACAAGTTAATAATAAAAAACCTCTCTAACTTGAGGTGGTAGTGGGAATCACTGATGATTACAAAGAATGCGGTGCCAACCTACAACAGAGATTCAATTAATTGTATCATTAGACTTTCAATGACACAGATCAACACAAAATTTAAGTCTAAATCTTTTTTTTTATATATATAGGGACAGAGAGAGAGTCAGAAAGAGGAACAGACAGGGACAGACAGACAGAAACAGAGAGAGATGAGAAGCATCAATCATCAGTTTTTCGTTGCGACACCTTAGTTGTTCATTGATTGCTTTCTCATATGTGCCTTGACCGTGGGCCTACAGCAGACCGAGTAACCCCTTGCTCGAGCCAGCAACCTTGGGTCCAAGCTGGTGAGCTTTTTTGCTCAAACCAGATGAGCCCACACTAAAGCTGGTGGCCTCAGGGTCTCAAACCTGGGTCTTCCGCATCCCAGTCCGACGCTCTATCCACTGCGCCACCGCCTGGTCAGGCAGTCTAAATCATTTTAATGTTAAAAATATATCCAGAATAAATAAGCTGTTTGGACCTACTTTGCTAATTAGCAAATAATAAAATAAGGTGATAAATTAAAAATGAAAGAGTAGTAGTATTCACTGGAATTGTTTTGAGTGGTACCATTTCATTATAGTAAGGAAATTTATAGCCATAACCACAAAAAGTTTCCTGTCTCATATTAATCGTGATCAGATTTAAAGCAATATTATCGTTAATATTAATCAGGAACAACACTTTTCCTTTAATATATGCTAATTTAATTTGATAGATATTAATTTTTAAATGTATAAGTGAGCAGAAAAAAAAGTCTCAAATTTTTAAAAATCTAAATCATTAATAATATAAGAAAAGCATAAATCAAGGCATACTTAATATTTGTGGCACTTGAAATATCATTAAGAAAACCCAGAATAGCACTAAAATATTCCAGAAATTTTATTAGGCAACTTATACACCACACTTGTTCTTAACAGTTCTAATTCTGACTTAGGCCATGAAAATAAAACTAGAGTATGTGGACAATAAATCAATGAAATAACTAAAAAGTAAAAAAAGTAGTATCATATGAGTAATAATAATTACCTTGTGCTCCTCAAAATCAGATAATTATACTGCTACATTAACTTAATTCTAAAATTTTAAGTGAGTTAATTGCTTAAAAGCAAATTGGACAATTTTAGAAAATGTTTACACTATTTTCTTTCTCTACATTTTTCTTTTATTTTTTAAATTAGAATTCTACCTGGAGAAAAATAAGTTATAACAAAAAATATTAAAATTTATCTGTTACAAGCCCAAAGAAATTATCATTTTACTTTCTGAAAATCAAAGTACCTATAGTGTATCATGTATGTGTGTACACACTGCTTTTTGGAGGAAAAACATTAAACTGAATTATCATTAAGCTAATGTGAAGTTAAGAAATTTAAACTAATGGAAAGTATTAGTATTTAATTTATTCTAAATTTCAACTTCATACAAGACAGAACTTTTCTTTATATAGAAGCGTAATTCTAATTCGGCTCAAACACAATTTAACCTCACAAAGTTGAAGGAAACCGAGATAATTAAAAAGAATTTTCATGAACATTACTTTTCTAAGTATGTCTTAATGGAGACTCAACCTACATCCAGTTCTTCAACAAATGCTGCTAAATCTTCTTTCCAAAGATCTGAAGGAGATTTTCTTTTAAGATCATTGACCTCTCGCCCCTATGATAAAGAAAGTAGTATGATTTAAACATCTGACAATTTAAAAATGTATAAACGGTAAATCAAAGCACTTATTTTTGAGAAAAGAAAAACAAAGATATGGATAGCACTGAAATATCAGTTTCAAATTATTTAACCCACAAAAGTTCATACTTTTGAATCTCTCTGTTTAATCAGTTCTTCAACTTTTTCTTTAGTAAGACACCATAGAGACATATTTAAAATATAATTAAAATCAGGGCCTGTAGGAGTTCCTGAATCAGAGGAACTATCATCATGCTGGATTTGTGTTTCCTCCTCTTCTGCTGCCTGTAAAAAATAATAAACTTCATATTAAAGTCCTGGATAGCATCACATCATTGTTAAATTTTACTGAATACTGACTGTAAAATTCCACTACTGCTATACTCTTAATGCTACATCTTCAGTTGAGAGTCATTTTAGAATATCACTAAAATTACCAAAAAAAATACATTTCCTATAAAAAGTTTAAATATTCTAAAAATGTATAATCAAGTCTTCAAAAAGAGTGGTATATTGAGTCCCTTTTATCTAAGTATGTGATAAAAAGTTCACTGCTTAGCCCAGACACTGTAAGTCATGAATTGAGAAGACACCACATCTTAAAATTAATATAGTGGAACTAATGTTTTATCACTGCATCTTGTCAGAATTTTATATTTAGTGAGTGAATGAAAAATTTGAAACACAAAATATCACTTATGAAAAATGTTTTACAGTTATTCTAAATATGCTAAAGTAGAGTCACTCTCTAGGGATGAATTTTTAATAAAAATTCTCTAAAGCAACACTAGGCATGTAATGACTAAGAGAAAGTTCATTTAAGAATTTAAGAGCTGGTAAGAGTATGAATTATGAGGGGTATTCCAAAATTTGATTTATAAGGTCTTTTTTATGGAAAGGATTGCAATAAACAATTCTCATGCTAATATTATATTTCAAAATCCAATCAATTTAACAGAAATTGTAGGTGACATTACCTTTAAAATGTTTAAAATAAAAATAGTCATTAAATAAAATTGCATCTAAACTGTTTAAGAAACTCAGATAATTAAAAATGACTAACATGATACTCCATAAAAAAAAAGTTCACTTTTGGTAACTTTTAAAAAAGAAAAAAAGAGCTTTAAATTTAAAATATTCAATAAAAAAATTTATATATGAGTCAAGTTTAAATAAGTATACTTCAGAAGAAAAAAGGGATAAAAATTGCAAAGCAAGATGCCTCATGACATAAACAAAACTATAAATTCATTGAGCAACAGTAGCCAAATAAGGAATGTTGTTGTTGAGCTGATAGTTCCTAGATAACTCATGACAAATTAATTCTCCAGTTTTAAAAAATTTGTCATGAAACAGTGTTGCTATGGAATATTTAGGCTGTTACACTACTATTAAAATATTATTAGATTGTCATAAAATCCTGTTTAGAGCCATACTTTGGAAATCTACTTACTCTAGGTTTTGATGACACCCAGGGTATTGTTAGTGAGCACTCTAAGAATGTGTATCTATCACTGTTCACATGAAGGTGAGTAAGGATACTTTCAGAAATAAAAAAAATAAACTGTCAGTTTTAATCCAAATTCTATTATGTTTTTGAAAAAAATTATAATCTTCTAATTATCTTTTTTATAATTCTCTCTTCTCCAATTCTACAGAACAGGACATGCTTGTAAGGGAAGTTTTGTTACCTGAACCCCCAAAATGAACCCATGACCAAGATGCTGAGAAAATTGTGATGGTGACAATGAAATTATTAAAACCCAACACTAGATTTTACCCATGAAGTCTATTTCCACCAGAAGGGCATTCTCAATCTCTAAACACATTTCTTTTAAAACTAAGCATAAATTCATTAGCTCACTATTTTTTAAAGGTATAGTTTAAACCAACTGTGATGCAGAAGGGCAAGTAGTGTATAAACTATAATTCAGGATTTAAGAATGCAATAAAACACATTGAAAGAAAAGCAAAGTGCTTGGAGCATCTTAATTCTGAACGCTTCTCATCTTATCCTATCCCTTTTTCCTCAAATGACAAGCCTATTATCTTAATATGCAATTGAAAAATATGTAATTTATTCTAATTTTACTCACTCTAATATAAAGCATTCTACAGATTGTCCAAAATTGGGGGGAGGAGAGCAATAATGGTATAAATGAAGGCAGCATTTCAATGTAGTTTGCTGAAAAATCTTATGGTTGAGAACTCAAATGTAGGAAGGTTTACAATTTCAGTTCTAGTTATGTTACATGATCATAATTGTATCTTAAAGATAACATTATCAGTATCATATGTATACAATAGTGTAATTAAGTATCAAAAATTTAATCATTTCCAATGTTATTCCTTTTGTACATTTGTGTTCTCAATCACAAAGCTATACAATAACACAGCAAGAAACTAATATTGAGGGGACTCTCAAAGTTTCAATATTCCATTCACTGAATTTATATTAGTATTTATGATCTGAAATGGACGATTTAATTAAAACATCAGACTTTCAATCTGAAGTTCCAAGGTTTCAATCTCCAGCCAAAGATCTAAGCACAGGACAGAACATAGATGGTGCTTGATAAATACTATAATATTGAACAGTGTCCCTGCTCTGCCCAGAGTGAACTGAAACAGACTGAGTGAATGGTGACTGGATACCATATTGTGACCAGAGAATGAACAGTGTGAAATGATTTATGTGCTATCAGTGTAGTTCCCAGAGAGTATACATGCACCTCACAAAAGCCACCACCACAACTAATACCCTTTAATGGCAGGCTCAGAAAAAAGGCCAAGGAGACTGAGCTACCTTCTCACACCTGGAGTCATTTCTCCAGGCCCTGGTTGAGTCACACTGGCAAAGTGCTTTGTGGTGGGTGTGCACTGCAAATTCCTGTACTGTATCTGTTCTGTGGATAAACAGAAGACTTCAGTCTCCAAACAGACAACTTAGCACCTTACGCAGTATTCAATTTAAATTTTAGGGGTTGGGTTTTGGTTTGTTTTGGAAGTTGCTTTTAAAAGCTTCTCTGAATGTCTTGTTCTGCAAATGATTACCTTTTCTTGTGCTTCTTTCCAGGCTTTCACTGGGTCAGATTCATAACCTCTCTGGACTAACATTTGAATCAAATCTTTCTTTGACCTATTCTCTATGTGAGGGAAAAATAAAGTTAGGATCAAGAAAAGAGATTCAATTTGTATTTGTTTATATTCTACTGATAAAAATGTCTTCTATTTAATAAAGTTTTTCCATTTTAACTAATGTTCAAATTTTTAAAAGTTGCATCTTACCTATAGTAATTTTCCCTTGTATCTTCTCTAAAATAAAACGAGCTTGGTTGTTAAGCTTTGTAGATTCTGCTCCCAACATCCCTACAAGCCACTCCTTACGTAACCCATAATAACTTAATCGTAAATCAAAGAATTCTTTCAAAATGTCCTGCACAGTTTCGTACTTCTTCAGACATCCCATATGATCAAAGAGTACCTAAGCAAAACACAAAAGTTTTGAAAATTACATAAATCTGCACTGGTATTTTTAACTTCTATGACATCTACAGGATTTAAAATCATAATACACTTAAACACACATCACCCTTAAAAGCTGTTACATCCAAAACTACTAAGCACATTTCTATAAATATTCCTTTGGTGACTCCAAGAAACTTATAAATTCAATTCTCAAACTGAAAATCTTTAAAATAGCAATAGTTTTAAAAGCTAAAAGTAGGTCCTTAAAAAGGGTTATTATTTAATGTGGCTATAAAACCATCTAAGAAAAAAGTTTCCTAACTAAAAGTAAATACATTCTATCTCTAAGTTTAAAATTTTTAAATGTAGTTTTCTCTCCCATATGCTCAATGGATACCATTCTTTTATTTTTATAATTGTGCTATAATTCACCCAAACTTCCTCAATTATTTTGGAAATGTTACTTCTTCTCTATCCTTTTTCTCCTTTTTCCGTCAGCTTTTCTTGACGTATTAATGGCACTTTTTCTCAGGCACTGTACTGTTGCTGGATTTTTTTCTTTAACTCTTCTTCAAATCTAGAAGCTAATTGGAAATGGACGGGAATCGAACAAGGGTAATCATACATGTTAACTTTCTACCTTCCTCCCCAATTATGTATAAACACAAATATACAAAAGTGTAATACAGCAGATTAGAAGTATGAGGAGGTAAGTACTCCCTAATTAAAATGCTAATAGAAACAGGCATAAGCACCTGGAAAGCCTGCAGCAATCACTCTCATAACTATCAGTCGTGTGTATATCCTATGTGTTCAAGCCCAGATGCACAAATGCCCAGATGCACAAATGCAGAGTGGGGATTAAGGGTAGTGGATAATGGTGGAGGAAGAGCAATGAGTGTACCTCTAAATTCTACAGCCAGAGTATGGGGGGGTGCGTTCAGACTTACTATAGCCACTCCCATCATGAAACCAATTACAAAAATTTAACTTTTGGCATGCAAAAAAAGTTAAATTAATAGTAAATCTAAACAGTTACCATGGAATTACAAGTAAGGGTAGTTTGAAGTTTAAAAACTTTGTGTAATCCAGCAGCTTCTGCTTGTGCCAGCTTCTCTTCTGTCATTTTCACCACAAATTTCACAGTTGTATCAGTATGATATTCTTTATAATCAGAAATTAATGCTGGTGTTTTATCTGTTCCATTTAGCATAGGTTCTAAAACCTGTTCTTTGTATACCTATAAAAGATTTAAAAATAGGTAATGCTTTTCATGACACACACTCATGTTCTCATTCCTCAAGTCATACAATTTTTTTTTTTAATTCTCAGTTCCTGTGGACAAAAAAAGGGGGGGGGGAACCGCCATCATCTGCTGCCCCATCACTATGGAAGACAACAGATGGGGATCTCAATAGAGAAAGATGATACACAAGGTAATGGTGCTGATCTGCTCATACTCCAAGGGCCAGGGAAAGGCTAAAAGATGACGACACATCAGCTAGAACTGACAAGAGATGACAAGCATACTTTTAGATTTGTAACAGCTGATATGAACTGACATGAATTTATTGGCCATATTTTTAAGGGTTCAAAATAATTACATTGTTTTCTTCATTTCAAGATAAAGGTAACAGTATCTTTAAAAGCTAGTTTAAGTTATTCTACATTACACATGTTCAAAAAACTTTTACTATTTAAATATTCAAAGCACAAATACAATAGAATGGATCAAAAATGTATACAGGAATTTTTAAACATTATACAGAATTAGGGCAAACAAAGATGGAATCATATTCTTACCAGAAAGAACTGCTTAATGCAGTCCCTCTTCAGAGATAGCGCACATACTCACCTGTGTCCAAGTCCTAACTGGAAGCTCAGTAATCTCTACTGTGTTTCTATCCACCACAAATATTTCACCACTGACGGCATATTGATTCTGACCAAGTTCTTGGATCGTTCCTTTAAAGTTTTTGTAGTTTGGAAGCTGCAAAGAAAAAAAATAATAATTCAAGGCTCCGACTTCTCTCCTGAGTGCCAATAGCAGATCTGAATGCCTCTCAATCTACAGTGTACTGCTACTGGCGGGTGAATACGCCTGCAGCTCTTCCTCATCCTCAACAGTCCCTCCCCAAACACTCACTCAGTCTACATTTCACAGTTTCCGTTAATATAATCTGAATGTTCCCCGACTTCAAAACCTTAGCGTCATCTCTCCTAATCTTCCTAGAACACTACTTTCTCCCAGCCCACTGCCTCCATACTCCTCCCCTAGATTAACAATTCTTCAAATTCAGACTTGGAAAGCCTTCTACAGTCTTTACTCAATCTAACATTCTACCTTTTCTCCAACAATTTGCTTTTCAGACCACTACTCTTCTTCCACATTTTGCTTAAATATTTTGAATATTCCCACTTTCCTTCACTCTATCCAGCAGGCCTGACACATATGCAGCTCCCCACATCCCCTCATTTATATATATAAATCTTACTTATCTTCCTCATCCTAATTACAAATGCGCTCTCCCTCTTCTAAAATTCGTATTTGTTGTATCATTAAGTAGTTAGTAGCTAGGCATATAGGATAGGACATTTCTCTGGCACACTGAGCCACATTCTTTTTCCCTGTAAACTTCATGCCCCAATGTCTTGTCTTGACAACAGATTATCTTTCTGAAGACAGATCAATTTTTCACCTCACCACCTAGCACAGTGTCTCAAAGATAGATACAGGGAGATACATAGGTAGGTAGGTAGGTAGACATAGATATATCAGGCACATAAGAAGCATACATTGATCAAATACACAAACGTAAATGCTCTAACTGAAAGAATTAAATGCTATAATCATAAAGTAGTTTCATGCTGTTAGAAATATTTCAAAGTACCTTAATCCTTTGAGTAGTGAGTTTTTTTCATGCTTGCTGACCCCCAGAAGTATTTTTTCAAAAAATGAAATTAGTTCCAGTTACAGTTTTATTAACTTAAAATCATGTTTGTTTGATAACCAATTTACAGAAACAAGAAGAACATACATTTGCCTTTTTTGTGTGTGTAACAGAGAGAGGGGCAGATAGTGAAAGACAGGAAGGGAGAAAGACGAGAAGCATAAATTCTTTGTTGTGGCTCCTTAGTTCATTGATTTCTTTCTCAGATGTGCCTTGACTGGGGGGCTACAGCAGACTGAGTAAGCCAGCAACCCTGGGCTCAAGCTGGTGAGGCTTGCTCAAACCAGATGAACCAGCGTTAAAGCTGGCAACCTCGGGGTTTTGAACCTGGGTCCAGCCCAACGCTCTATCCACTGCGCCACCGCCTGGTCAGGCACATTTGCCTTTTTTTAATGTTGCCTTACACATGTATGATCGTACTTTGGATGGCAGGAGGCACGGGGATGAAATGAATGTTCATCCTATTCAAAGGGTTTAAGTATTTAAGGAGAAAACAGATTTTAAGTCATAATCTAATTTTTGTTTTCTTTTTGAATACAAAAATGAAATAAATCTTGGACAGAAATACATTAAAATACTGAGTTTGCTTTTCAACATGGTAGGTAGATCTACAAAGTATATTTTTCAATTTGCTTATTTATATTACCTACAATGAGCACTACCATTTTTGTAATAAAAATACACATTTAAAAGTATTATGATAAAAAAATTTCTAGATGATTTTAAATCATGTGGAAGATGGACATGTTTTGAGAATTTTTTCTTGGAGGTAGTTTGGGGGAAGAACTGAGCACAGTGAATGATGTAAGAAAAAGGAAAAAATAAAAAACATGGGGACACACTGAAATATATACAATGTGTTTGTTAGCATTCATACAACTTTACTATAACTCAGTAGTCGTGAACAAATCCTAAAGTTCCATAATTTTGTCAAAAAAAACATTAGTCTCTATACACTTTATAGTATACTTTAGATCTATGAAAGCCTAAAATATGGAGTATTTTTAAATTTCAATAGTGTCTCCCCATAAACCTTACTATCAGGCTTTTTCTAAAGTTTATATCTTTTACTATAAGCACATATCAAATTACACTGTAATAAAGTGATTATTGTCTATAATACATTCTAAAATAAAAATGGTTCCATTACTTCTCTAAAATGATTAGACATTATCACTTGTTAAATAAGCAATATAAGCAATAAATTCTACATAATTACCATGGGATGAGGGTCCAAGCCATCTAGCATGCGTCTGACATTGTTCACAATCTCCCTAGCGTCGTAATTGGGTAGTTTGCAAGCCCATCCTGTACCAATGCCCTCAGCACCATTTATTAGCACCATAGGAATTATGGGAATATACCACTCAGGCTCTACACGTTGATTATCATCATAAAGGAATTTAAGCAGGTTGTCATCCACAGCAGGAAACAGCAGTCTTGCTAAAGAGCTAATGAAAGGGAAAAAAAGTATATGAAAAAATGTCATGGTTTTTAGGAATAAAATTTTATACATAATTCAAGACTTCATTTCAAAAATCCTTTTAAAATAATGCATTTTGAAATTTTTTTATTACAGTTACTGCTTCACAGTAAATTTTACCAAGCCTTATTACCAAATATATTTCTCTCAGGCACAAAGCCAGATTTAATAACCCAATTTTACTTCTGTACTTACCTGCCTAAATTTTTAGTATTGATAAATAACTTTTTAAGAATCTCCTCTTAGTCTGACTAAATCACAAAATCCATCTTCAGCCTAAAGAGTAAAGGCTGGTCAGAAAAAAAATGCTTATATTCATTGGGACTGGTTTCACCAATAACCCATAAAAATTTAGATGAACAAACTTCATTCTATTTACTATCAAACAATTTAAAACATCCACCCCAATCATACTTCTCCATAGTTACAATTTTATTAAACAGTCAGTTCCAATCAACTTCCAATAGAACGCTATGCCATTACAGCAGCAAGCTGTTACCTTAACATCGTGAAGATGTAACGAGGGCTTGCAGCGTCTTTACCACCATGAAGCCGAGTTCCAAACTGACCAATAGGCTGAAGTAAGTTAATGTTGTTGCTTCCCACAAAGTTCTGAGCTAAATTCACAATAGTCATCATCAATGCTTGCTATAGAAGAGAAACAGAATATAACATTAATATTTTTAATTTCTATATTTATTCCCTATTTATTTATTGTATTTTTCTAAAGTGAGAAGTAGGGAGACAGAGAGGCTCCCATCTCGCATACACCCGACCTGGATCCACCCGGCATGCCCACCAGGGGGCAATGCTCTGCCCATCTGGGGCATTGCTCTGTTGCAGCCAGAACCCTTCTAGTGCCTGAGGCGGAGGCCATGGAGCCATCCCCAGCGCCTGGACCTATTTTGCTCCAATGGAGCCTTGGCTGTGGGAGGGGGAGAGACAGAGAGGAAGGAGAGGGGGAGGGGTGGAGTAGCAGATGGGCGCTTCTCCTGTGTGCCCTGGCTGGGAATCGAACCCGGGACCTCCAGATGCCGGGCTGATGCTCTACCACTGAGCAAACCTGCCAGGGCCTATTTATTCCCTATTTATTAAATCCAAATTCTCACATCTTTTACATTTTCAAAGACCTTATAGAAGGAAAAATACTTTAAATACTTTATTATGCCTTTTTTTTTTTAATTTATTCATTTGAGAGAGAGAGAAGCGGGGAGGAGGAAGAAGCATCAACTCCCATATGGGACTTGACCAGGGAAGCCAAGGGTTTTGAACCGGCAACCTCAGCATTCCAGGTCAACGCTGTATCCACTGCGCCACACAGGTCAGGCTTATTATGCTTAATTATCATTCTTCACACCTGTAAGCATAATTCTCAGTGCATTCCAAAATTAATGCTTACTTCTCCATGATGATAAGCAGACATCTCAGCAACAGATCCAGCCAACTGGGCAACTTTTACTTCGCGTTTATCATTCCTTTTGAAACAGGTAAATAAAACCTTTCGTTGGCCTGGTTTAAAGCCTATTTTTAAAAAAAACATTCCTTCTTTTAAAAATATTACTTCAAATATAGTTGTAATGTTTCTTTAGCAAAAAAATGTTCTATATAGTCAAGAAAGAAAAAATGTAGTTTATTTTTGAAAAATAACTAATTGAAATTCTATAACAAAGTGAGTACAAAATAACATGTTTTTCAGCATCTTAATCTATTCCTAAAATGAAGTACCAATTGAAAGACTTCCTTCTGGTCTTAAAGAACTGCTCAGTGACACCAAACTTCTTTCATAAGAGATTCCAAACACTCATGTGTCCAAAATGTCAGTTGTAACTAAAATAACAGCAAACTATCAATGAGTCTGAAACTATTATTAGAGTATCCCAAAACAGGACAGCCCTTACAAATAAGAGATGTATTGTGGAAATTAAGAATGCAGGGTTTAGAATCTCACTAATCTGGATACTCTTTTAACTAGACCATTTAACATGTGCCTTTGCACAAATTACTAAACCAGTAAGTCTCAATGTCCTCGACTATATAATTATAATAGAAATAATTACCTTCCTAATAGGGTGATCATAAGGATTATGAGATAATGCAAGCAAAGCACTCTGCTTCCTGATCATTCTTCTAGGCCAATGAGCATAGTAATAAACTTTTTAGTATATGCTAGCTATCATCATCATCGTGGGCCCAGAGCATTGTAGAAACAAAAGGATGAGAAAATGGCCCCTTTCCTTGAGAATTTTATAATCTAATTGAGGAGGCAAAATTAACACAAGTAAAATAATTGGCACACAATTATTAGCACAGAAGTTTAGGCATCTGGGATCAATTTAGACTGAAATTGTTAGGGAAGACTTCTTTCTGAAATTACAGAAAGAATGTAACTTAAAGCTAGAACTTAACGGATGAGTAGAATCATCTGCTATTAACTGAAAAACCAAGGAACATAAGGATCAAACTAACTTGCTAAAAGTTATAAAAAGAAATTTCAAAAGTGCTAGCTAGAAGACCAAAATCTGCTCTACCAGGTAGCAGTTTCTAGTTATTTTGTCAAATAAAATCAGTTAAAGTATTGAGATTTAAGGGTCTTTTAAAATTTAGTCTCTGATAAATATTTTAGAACTTATCAAAATACCATTTTATTACTTATTTTAGGAAGTCTGCAATCAACTTGGAGCAAAAGCTTTTAAAATTTGCCTTAAATTTTCCTGAAAAACTAAAAAAAGGTTTTAAAACATTGAAATTAAGAAAAAAAAAAAAAAGATTTCAGTCCTACCAAAGTATCTCTACAGCAACTTCAGGGTTTTAAAATTATAGGGATGACTTAAAATACATTAATTTAAAATATACTCAATATATACAAAAATGAGAATGAGAGGATTTTAAATAACAGCTACTTACCATCAACAAGAGATGGTATAGATCTTTCATTGTCTGAGTTTGAGAAGAGAATCAATTCCTTGTTGATGAAATCATTGTATGTCAAATGCTTTGTTGCTGTACCATATAAAAATTGCTGAGAGAAAAGTTATATAGCAATGGTGTCATTATTACTATTTCAGTTTTAGTCTCCTTCTCTCTTCCCCCAGATCACCACTCTGTATGACTAACCTCTGGTAATCCATGTAACCTACGCTGTCTCCGATCTTCCATAAAATTGGTTAACCATTCTTTTCTGTCATCAATCTTCTTTTTACTGAATGCCTGAAAGATTCCAGGAAATGATTTCACATATTTAAAATAAATATCATTATAAAATTAAAAATTTTTAAATGACTAATTAATTTCTGGGAAATTTGATTTTTCTAATATGCTTTTATCAAAAATACACTTGAAGAGATGTCTTCAAATAAAGACTATGAAAACAGGGCATAATCAGAGGGTTGGGAGTAAAGAAAAACAAAATTGATTAGATTGGGCATTAGAATTCAAAAGAGACATAGAAAAACCAGACCGAGAAGAAAAGTACAGAAGGTAGGGAGACATGTACTAGGAAAGATTTCTTTAAATTAGCTTCATTACCAAGGTAATGGCAGCATCATCTTCAGGACCAGCATATCTAAACAAGATGCGGTGCCTCTCCATATCAGCAAAATATTCCTTTGCTTCTTTAGCTGTACTGGTACCCAAACCTGCACAATTTAGAAAATAAAAATGAAAATAAGCTAGACAGAGGACAAATACTATATGATCTCACCTATATGTGGAAACTAAAGGAGCTGAACTCATAGAAAGAGTAGAATGGTGGCTGCCAGGGGCTGGGGAAAAGGGAAAATAGGGAGGTGTCTGTCAAACAGTACAACTTCCAGTTATAAGACATTAAGTTCTGGGGACGTAATGAACAGCATGGTGCCGACTGAACAGTACTATACTGTACACTTGAAAACTGCTGAGAGTAGATGTTATGTGTTCTCAGCACTAAAAAAGGGGGGTAACTATGTGAGGTGATGGATGTGTTAATTAACTTGTGGTGATAATTTTACAATGTATACACATATCAAGTCATCATGTTGTATGCCTTAAATATACATAACTTTATTTGTCAGTTATACCTCAATAAAGCTGAAAAACTTTTAAAATAAATCATGAACATCAATGATTATTTAAAACCATTAGCTGAAAAGCTGATGGATCAAGCTGGCAACACTTATACCAACAGATTAATTTTTGTAGACAAAGAAAGACAAACTATATATTACATGCCTCCTAACATAAGTATATATTACCACCTATTAAATGGTTTTACCACGTAAATCTAATCCACATCTGATTAAGCCTCCAATGTAACTACCAATTAACAGAGAATAAGGGGCAGAAAACCATACTTCATACTTAATGAAACTATAGGGATACTCAGCAAAATCCAGAATGTGAAAAATTATACAGGACAATCCAACTTTTGAAACAAGTAAGTTACAGGAAAACATATGAAGAGAGACACAATATACTAAAATTTAAGTAACTTATCAACCAAATATAATGTGTTTGGAGTCTGACTCAAAAAGAAATAAAACACTATAAACATTTTTAATATAAGCAGGAGAATTTTAACACTGACTGAATATTTTAGGTTATTAAAGATATAATAATGGCATTATAGACATTTTTTAAAAAATTCTTTTAGCAATAGATATAAAAAGTATTATAGAAATAATATAAGATTTGGAAAATATTGCAAATAATAGGGTGGCAATGAGAAGTTTAGATGAAACAAGATTGGCCATGAAATGGTGACTGTTGGAAGTATATGGGAAGCCCATTATAACACTCGCTATAGTTTATAAAATTTTACATAACAATTATTTTAAAATTAGCAATAGCTATTTTTAACGACTAAAAAAGAAAAACTTTCAAATATTGTATGATGTGCTAATAAAAATACATTTATGTTAGCAGTGACTTCACAAAATTTAAATATTTTAAAACACAAACCTTTGTAGTATTTTATTTTCCAAGCTTTCTGGTTTTCTATATGTTTTCTCCATTCATCAAATTCAGGAATACTGTAGAAGGAAAGTTCCTGCTTATTTTTGCTTGCCTTAAATTAATAAAAAAAAAATTAGTTTTTCTGCTACTCTTTAGAACAATATAAAAATATATTAATATAAATAGTACCTTTACAATTGGAGTAATGAATTCTTCAAGAAAACCATGCTTCAGAAGTGATGGCCAATTGTGGTGGATGAAATTAATAAGCAGACCTTTTATGTGAGAACCATCTTGATCCTAAGTAAATGTTAGTAAAAAGAACAATAATAATTTTATAAAATATAATTACTTATATAACCAAATTTTAAAATGTATGAATGCAGCAGAGGCAAAATTCTGTTCAAATTCTATAACTGCGTTTTACAAAACAGTAGATATTATTCTTCAGAGGACAGCAGTAAAGAATTTTTCTTAAAATTCAAATAAAGAATATATCTAATAATAGTTTTCCTATGATAAACTGAATCTTCCTGTCATTACAAAATATACTATTATTATATCTGTTTTACAGTTTACCTAATTCACTAAAAGAATGATTTACGGATGGAAATACATAACACATGGTTATAACAAAACTTCACTGGGCAATGGAAGGCAAAATCCATGGAGAATAGGTATTCACAAGTATGCCCTTGATTTAAAAACTGCTACTTTTCTGCTTAACTCTACATAGCAGTTTTTTAGTTGAAGATTTTTCTCTACAAATGCTTTTAATTATAGAACATAAAAGAAAAGCATATGAAATTCTTCCTTTTTAATTTTCTAGTTCCTAGTTACTGTCCTTTTACTATTCAAGTGCTCCTAGTTTTTGTATATCCAAAATTATGCCATCATATAGAAATAGTAACCATTATCCTAATGTTCCTTTTTACTTGTAAATTTCACCATTTCCTTCCTACTTATAGGTAGGCTTCAACCCCATAGTACTTCAGTGTGTTCTATTCTTCTTATATTTATATTTTAAAACATTTTTAAAATATCTAAACCAAAAGTTGGTTACCCAATAAATCAGGATAATGTAAAATGTGCTTCACACAAACAGTTCCATTAAACAATGTTTTCTTCCCCATTGATGTACAATCACTTTTACTTGTACTATCTCGAAACAAGTCTCATAGAATAAATGATCAAAGGGGCAATATGAAAAATATATGAGTTTTAAATACGTGGCGACTTTTAAACCAACCTGATCAGTCATAATCATAATCTTTCCATAGCGTAATGTTTTCAGAGATTCTGCATCATCATAACTTTTCTTGTATTGTAGACCAACTATTTTAATAATGTTGTTTATTTCTGCATTTTCCATGATCTATACATAAAGGAAAAGAATTGAAAGAATTTTAAAGTGTTGATATATACAAAAAATGAGAGAGAATTTACATTTAAAAATTCAACAACTTCAGTAAAGTATGAAAATGCCACATATCTGTATGGGCATGTATATACTATATGTATGTGTACACAGAAACACATACCTGTTTATGAGAAGCTTCTCGTACGTTAAGAATTTTTCCCCTCAGTGGAAAGACTCCGTATCTGTCTCGCCCAATCACACCCAATCCAGACACTGCCAGTGATTTGGCAGAGTCTCCCTCTGTCAGTATCAGCGTACACTCCAGGGAATGTTTGCCACCTAAAAGAAATTTAGAAAGACATATAATCCACATTCCTCAATTTTACCAATGAGAAAAATGAAGCCAGAAAACTTACTAATCACAATGATGATGGTGTAAGACTGTAAGGGTCATCTTACATTATGTTCAGTATAGTTTAAACATTAAATATATTTTATTGAATCCCTACCCCCTGAAAATTAGTAATATGTGGAGCATGTGGCAATATTAATGAAGTGAAATTATACTCAATATAAAATCCCATTCTAACTCTATGTGGAAAATAAAAATTTCCTATAATTGCATAAATAAAAAATTAAAGCAAATCTTTTTTAAAACTCTGAACCTTACCAGCATCATTTGCATCATCCAGTTTGGGAATACCTTTGATTTTACTATACTTTACTGATGAACACTTCTTGTTCAGCTGAGTTTGAGCCTTAAATTTCACCCAGTTCAGGATACTTTCTACAATGCCACAGTTAGAGGCCTAAAAATCAAAGAATAATAATATATAAACAGGCCAGAAATTCATACACGTAGCGACAATTAATGTAATATGTGTAAACTGTGCAATTATTGGACAAAACAATACTGGTGATAATGATGTGTCAGTACATTTTATTCTAACTATACTAAAACACAGACACATGGAAAAGGGGTGACTTTACAATATATGCAAATATCTATTATAATGAACTGCATGAGAAATATACACAGCTTTTGTTACAAGTTAATTTTGTTAACATTAACACAGTAAAGCTGATCCACCACTGAATTTACCAGCTGGTAAATAATAGACACTGACATTACTGATTTCTGTCAATACAAAAGTATGAATCTTGAATTCACGATGACAAATAAAAATACTAACATGAAGGGAACATTAGGATAAACTCAAGAACTTATGAATAGGCCTTATTCTTTAAAAAGTTTGGTAATGAGTATTTCAACATAAGTTGTGTGTCACACTGCAGTTAATCAACATGTGACAACATGTTTACCCAAAAAGAAAAAAAAAGTGAAGAACCTCCAAGTTGGAGTTATTTATTTTTCATTATACCGGGTAGTTTCACTTTAGGTGTATGAAAGAGTTTTCTGGAATGTCTGAGATATAAAAAGAGATGAAGTATGTTGCCAAATTTACACTTAATCTGCCAAAAATGAAAAAGTATAAAATCTAATATCAAATAAGTTCATAATGAAAATGTTTTTGAGAGCAAAAATTTTGAAAAGCATTATTCAAAAGTAATTTGAATTCTGACTTGATTATGATCTGGTCCAAAACTACCACTTCTATTGGCCTTAAGCTCCATTCTAAAAACAACTTTTGTTTTTGTTTGTGAGAAACTGCCTTTGAGATTCCAATAATGGAATTTAATAGTATGTTACCACTATCACAATTACTCTTCCACCAAACTATAAACTCCCAAAGTAGAGGGGCTGTGATTTATTCATCTTTACATTTTCAGTGCAAACATATTTAAAGGAACTTTATATATTCTTATGTACTACGTTTGTTAATGGTACTGCTGAACAAGGGAACTGAGGCAAATCTTGCTTATATACAACAGATTATAAGAAGCTATTAGCAGCCACAAGGCTTAGTTATAAATCTAAGATTTATTATTTATTTGTATTCTCACCTTGTTTTGGAAAGATTAAAGCAGCCTAAATAAATATGTGCAATGTAAAATAAAATTTTTAGATATGTAGAATATGAAATTTTTGTTATAGTTATGTTACAATTTTTTTAAAACTCTATAATGGTAAAAATCAGTAGATCAAGTTCAAATAAGTTGAAATCAGAAGTCTGATAAGGATGTGAACATTTGTTGGGGAAACATCTGGCTTCATAATGACCAATGCAAAATTAAAAACATAATTAGCTACATGATTACCTATTTTAATTCTTAGCAAAATAATCAATTGTTTTATAAAATAAAGTTTACCCTTTGAAGTTTGTAGAATTAAGTATATTAGTTTGAAGTATGAATATGCTTACACCCACAGTTAATATGAGAAACTAATCACAAAAAGAATAAGGAAAACTATTTAACTCTCAATAAAAACACACTGATAAATAATACAAGATAATATAAATTTACTCACTGCTTTGAAAAATTTTTCTGATAGTTGGCATTTGGACCCAAAACTTTTGGGCTGCAGAGTCATGTTTTCCTTAGTCTGAGAATCAAAAGTTGGGTTTTCGATAAGGCAATTAATAAAAACCCATATATGGTTTTTTACCTGTTGAAAACAAACCAAAAAAAGGCAATCATCAGAACTGATATTATTTTATACTTTAACAGAATACATAAAATCATCACTTACTTGAAATGGTTTCACTGATACACCAGCTTTGTTCTTTTTCTTGACTACTTCAATCAGTTTACCAACAACTTGATCTACTACATAATCCACGTGCCGTCCACCCTAAAGAGAAAAAATATATATAAAATCTTCTATAGTTAGGTTAGCAAAATATAGTCCTTACATATTCATTTTTTTCTAGAATGAGTGTTTAATCTTTATAACAACTTTGTGAAGTATTATTAAACCTATTTTCCAGAGGAATAAAATGAGGGTCAGATCAGCAGAGTTGGGATTTAAAAATAACGTCTCTTTAGCCACAGAGTCAATTAGCCAATTTTATACAAAGTAAAACCAATTGGGGAAAAAAGAAGACATGGGAGTGAGAATGAATACCGGCGTGGTGGTGGTAATGACACTCATAAGATTAAACTTAGGGACTGTGGCAGTCATTGTCAATTCTCCACCCAATACCCATTCTCTCCTTTTACTTTATTGACACATCTAAATTTGTTTTTAACCAGAAACATGCCCAATTAGAAAAATTCACCAATCTGGATTCCATTGCAGCTACATATACCTACACGACCCAGTTCCAACCAGAAATGATAGTAGATGTCTACTGGATATAGCTTCCAGGAAACTATTGTTATACCTGATAAAAAGGGGGAAATTCAGTTGGCACATGCATTTGCCCAACCCAACTCTCTCTCCCTGGAACTTAGAAATGAGGCATGGAAGAACAGCAGGCAACTTAAAAGGCAAAGTAAAAGCTAGATGCTAAAGGTGGCAGAAAAAGCAAGGGCATAGGCCCCTAATGACACTGTGTCACAGTACTAAACTAACACTGCCTACCCAAGGTTCCTAGATATAAGAAGGAAAAATAAAACCTTTACATGTTTATGCCACTGAACATTAACTTTCTATTACATACAATAAAATGCAATTATAGCCCTGGCCGGTTGGCTCAGCGGTAGAGCGTCGGCCTGGCGTGCAGGGGACCCGGGTTCAATTCCCGGCCAGGGCACATAGGAGAAGCGCCCATTTGCTTCTCCAACCTCCCCCCCCTTCCTCTCTGTCTCTCTCTTCCCCTCCCGCAGCCAAGGCTCCATTGGAGCAAAGATGGCCCGGGCGCTGGGGATGGCTCCTTGGCCTCTGCCCCAGGCACTAGAGTGGCTCTGGTCGTGGCAGAGCGACGCCCCCTGGTGGGCAGAGTGTTGCCCCTGGTGGGCGTGCTGGGTGGATCCCGGTCGGGCGCATGCGGGAGTCTGTCTGACTGTCTCTCCCTGTTTCCACTTCAGAAAAAATACAAAAATGCAATTATAATGGACACCAGATTTCTGTTGACTACAGAAACTGATATTTGATTATAAAAATGTTGAACATTAAAAATGTTAAAACTGAACAAGAGTGACAAAGTGATATATCACTGCTTTAGCTTATTCTAGGAATACATGCTTGCTTGTATTGCCTAATAATATTTATTATGATCAATGGTTAAGTGCTTTTAAATGAGAGGAATTTCAGTTGATTTTGAAATCCAAAAGCCTAATGAAGAGGGTTTAAGCCCCTCAGAAGGCAGATAACATGTTCCACAATCTGACGCCCCAAATATACTCGTCTCCTAGTAGTCTTTCCTCTACATTCTAAACTCAGAACACAAAATAAGGAATTTATCATTTAAAATTTTATAAAATATCAATGTATTCAACTATAAACACTGATTGTATAAACCTACTTCTCAATGAATGTTAAATGATAAGACAGCTATTTCACAGACAATAAGCTTTCATTTTCATAAATCAACTTTGCTTTCACCAAAGCAGAGCTGGGAAGGCTTTGTTGTTGTTGTTTTAATGAAGCACTGTTCTACCACTGACTGAGACAGGAAAGAGAAGCAGCACACTTACTTTTGTTGTTGCAATGCTATTTACAAAGCTGATTTGCTGGAACCCTTTTTCGCTCAGTGTTAGACAAACATCCCATCTTTCATTTGCAAGTTCATGAATAACTTTCAGGGCCACTCCAGTTTCATCCAATTTGTCTTTCACATAAAGATCTACATAACTGCGAAATCCATTTACCTATTAATTTGAAAAACCAAAACAATAAACAATCTTATCTTGGCAGCTCAACTAGATGAATGCCATCAGGTACTCGCATACTTTCATTTTCCCTCAGTCACAACAGCTTATTCTGCAGATCCAAACCTTCATGACTTTCCCCTATTCTACTCCTTAATTCCTACCCTTTAAAAAGCAATTCATTTCCTATGTATTTGATAAGGAAAGGTTATGAAGGGATAGCTGGACAGGTGAATTATTATAAAGTCTTTCCAAAGTTTAAGTTTTTTAAATAACAAAGTAGACTTCCCCTGAGATGGTTGGGGGGGAAAAAGAAGCTTCCTCTCTTACAAGAAAAGAGCTTGTCAGACAAATTGGTATTCTATGAACCCTCAAAAAATTGAGGTCACAGGACCTTTGGCCATCCTATGTCTGAAAAGAATCAGGACTCCATAGGAACCACTGGGGCAGAAGTTGCCTAATGTCATATAAGACAGTAGGAACATTAAACGAGAAATTTTGACAAGTGTAGACTAGTAATGGTTGGTGAACTCCTTGAAGACTACAGTCAGAAGGGGTTCCTATTCTTCTGCAGGCTTTCCCTCCAGGAACCCAAGCAGATTCTCACAGGGAAGAGAGAATCAAAAAGTTCCCCAATGGTGCTGGCTCGGGAAGGAGAATAGCAGCCACTGGGAATTGCCCCAGGCCCACCTCCCTTACCAATGTAACCCTAACCGGCCGGGGAGGATCCTGCTGGGGAGCACTGGCAAAATCCCACCACAGCTGGAATAAAGCCATGCTGCCCAGCTTCATCCCGTCCTGCCCCCAAATCACTTAAGTTAAAAAAAAAAAGACTTATTCTGTAGGGCAGGGAGCCTCAAGAACATTGAATGAGAATACTAGTGGATACATACTGCAACAAGGGAAGAGAACAGAGGGCAAAGGAAAAATCTCTACCTCTCGAGGAGGAATAGAAATATTTGTAAAGGCCAAACCCTTGAGACACAGGCCCATTGTGCACTCCAAAGTCTGTGACTTTGTCAGACATCAGAGTTCCCCAACACCCTACCACCATGCTAGCAGGCCTCCCATAATAACAGTGGGCTTCAGCTGGAAGAGCTGCATGAGGCATATCCTCCTTGAGGGGCAGCTCAAAGGGAAGGCCCAAAGCAAAGAGGAAAGACAAGAACAAGGAAGAAATTGAAGTCTCTGCTGCCAACAGCAACAACAAACCTCAACACCAGTAACTACAGCACAAGCTGCAAACACATCCCATTTTTGTATAGATTAACATAAATCCTCATACTAAAGCCTATTTATTCCACATCTACTACCCTATACAACATAGCTGTTTTTCTAAAAAAACGTACAAGGCATGCCAAAAGGCAAAATAACAACAACAAAAAAACAACAACAACACAGTCTGAAAAGACAAAGCAATCATCAGAATCAAACTCAGATATATTACAGGTATTTTAGCTATCAGATAGAGCATTTAAAATAACTATGATTCATATGTTAAGGACTCTAATGAAGAAGGTAGGCAACATGCAACTTCAGCAGAGAGATGGATACTGTAAGAAAGAATCAAATGGAAATGCCAGAAATCAAGAACAGAAGACATGAAGAATACCTTTCGCAGGCTCATCAATAAACTTGACACAATCATTAATATTAGAAATAGAGCATAAAACAATAATTAAATTATCATTTCATCTTTTAAAAAATAAGGCAAAAGAAGTTAAACAAACTGACACACAAAGAAAAAGAATGAATAAAGCAGAGCAAAACATCCAAGAGCTTGTAGTAATACCAAATTTTATAATATGTGCATAAATGAAATGCCAGAAAAAGAAAGAACAGCACAAAAGAAATATTGGAAGAAATTTTCTAATCAGTGACAAACGATACCAAACAACATAAATGTAAACACACACACACACACACACACACACACACACAATCCCACATATACACCTAAGCATATCATAGTCAAAGAAAACAAAGACAAAGAGAAATCTTCAAGGCAGCCAGAGGAAAATGAAACACCTTACCAACAGAGGAAGAAGATAGGAACTACAGCAGACTTCGCATCAGAAACCATGCAAGCAAGAAGACAACAGAGTGACATCTTTAAGTATTGAAAGAAGAAAAACAAAAAGTGTCAACCCATAATTCTGTATCCAGTGAAATTTTTATAGTCTTTGAAAGTGAAAGAAAACAAAGGCTCTTTCAGAACAAACATAAACTGAAGGAATTTATTGCCAGCAAAAATACCCTACAAAAACATTCAAGGAAGATCTCCAAGGAGAAGGCATATGATTAAAATCAGAAACTTAAGTCTCCACCAAGAAATTAAGAGCACTGCAAATGGAGTAAATCAGGTATTGTATTTTTAATTTCTCTAAAGATAACAAAATGCTTAAAGCATTAACAACATCACTAACTGAAAAAATTTCTGCCATCATTTTTCAGCTGTTTCTTCTGCCTCGTTCTTTTTTCTTCTGGTGTTTATAGCATATGTAAAAGTAAAAAGTGTATGATGGTAATGACACAAGAAGTGGGGAAAGATCCTGAAGATACACTGTTAAGTCCTTTCACTATACATGAAATGATCAATTATTTGAGGGTAGAAAGTATTTTGAAAATGTAAACCCTAGGCAATCCCTAAGAAAGTTTTAAAAAGAGGTATAACTAAACAAAGGTGATAAAATGCAATCATTAAAAATAATGTTCAGTTATAACCAGAAAAGACAGAATAAAATGAAATAAGAAAGAGAATAAATACAATAAATATAGCTAGCAAGATGTTTTATCCAAATATATAAATAATCACTTTAAACTGAATCACCTAAACACACCAGTTAAAAGAAAGAGGTTATGATATTAGGTTTTAAAAGATCTAACTACAAGCCATCTACAGAATAACAAAGCCTTATTTCAGAAAACACTTACAGGCAATTTCTTTCCATTAAACATGACCTTGACCCCTTTGCATGAACCAGCCAAATCATAAGCTCTTCTGGTCATGAGGGCCACGATATCCTTGTCAAGTTTTTCCATCTTAAATTTGGACAGATCTGGTTGGAATGTTATGCATGTATAATCTTCACCATCAAAATGTTTAATTTTGGCTTCAGAAGTCTTCATCATATTATTCATCCATGTCTTTAAAAGAAAAAATATTTAAATATTTCTATAATGTTTTTCTAATTTTATAATATATACTCAGCTCGTGAAATACATTTATCACAACTGTATATATTTTTCAGCTTTACAACAAACAAATCTTTGAAATTGATATTAAAGGTGAAAAAATTTTAAGCACTACCATTATAACAACCTTGTGTTGAAAATAAGCAATATCTTTTTCATTTAAAAAACTTTAAATATTGTTAATATATCTTAAGTTCAACACAGCTCTATAGACTTTTACAAAAATAAGTAGATATGATGCTTTCCAGAGAAAATTATTTTAGCTGATGTAAAATTTCAAACTACTTTCGAAGGCCTACAAGATTAAAATAAGATAAAATTTTTAAATATCAAGTTCATGAATCAATGAGGAATTTTTCAAACATTCAAAGTAGATACATTTCAATTGTCTTTGAGGTTCAGGGCATTTTTCACTAAAGCTTAACTAGGTTAAAAGAAACGTCTATTAAGTAAAGCATTTTGTTTTATAGAAATAGGAGAAAGCCAGGCTAATATAAAACCTCCCAAGTATTCTAAAGTCTTGTATACTATGATGATGTGATTAACATTTAAAAATGTGTGTGTATGTATGTCATTGCAATTTACCCTAGATTCTATTATCTTAGCAAACAAAAAAACATGATTATTTTAAAAAGGCAAATTAGATACATTTCTATCATACCTGTTTAAAACTATGTTTATATTCTTTGCAAGCAGTTTCTACTGTAAACTTTGTACTGAAAATATTACAAAGTTTTGCACCATAACCATTACGACCACCTGTAAGAACAATTAAATATGAAAGGGTTAATGAAAATGATTTAAAGGAACTTTGTTAACTTACCTACCATAGGACAGGTATGTTGCAAAAGAGTTTTACTTATTGCATTATCTTAACAATCATCAATTGAATATTTCAGAGTACAGATTTTTTTCATTTAAAGAAAAATTCAATTAAGATTTAGTATATATAGAAGTATAATAAAATATGTATTTTGTATATTATCTTCATCACAATTTTTTAATTAAGTTTGGTATCTCTTATAATCCAATACTCTAAGTGAGTAGATTTCTATCAAAATCACTTCTCCATTACAAAATTTTAATCTGTATTACTTCCTAGAGGTTTGGTTTTAAACACACACACAAAAAAAACTATCAACCTACTTGGGTAACATATGTAAGTAAGAAACATTTGATCTAATCAAAGCATTTTCAACTCTATTTAAGAGTCGACATTTTCAAATTTTTTAATTGGTACCTAAAGACACAGTGGCTTATGAAGTAACAAACTCATATATACTGGAGTCACACATCTTACTTTCATCAATAATTCAAACCTTGGCCTGTCAGCCAGGGTAGAGTTCTAGGAGTTCTAACATAAATAAATGTACTATAAGAGTTAAGCTTTTAAAATACCTGTCAGATTATAATTATACATGATATTTTTCCATGTATCAATTCTGAAAAGGATTTTTCTCAACAAAACTACACAGATTTCCTCTTCTGTAATATTTTATATAGAAATAGTAAGAGTTTTTATGTTGAGAGCAATATATTTTAATGAAAATTCTAATCATCAATTCAGACTCTGTTTACCTGTAACTTTTTTCTCATCATCGTCATAGTTACTAGATGTTAAAAGCTGTCCAAAAATTAATGCAGGAACATAAACTTTCTCTACTTTATGTTCTACTACTGGAATGCCTTTTCCGTTATTCCAAATGCTTATAATGTTAGACTCACTGTAAATAAACAAGAAGAGTTTAGAGCTTAAATAGTTTAAAGACATTAATTTCCATAAAAAATGAAGTAATCCAGAATAAACCTAAATAATTATAAGCAAACAGTAATCATTACAAATTGGAAGACATTCACTCATCTTTCCAGAAAATACTTACTGAGGACACACTTGTCTGTCCCTGAGTCCTAACTTAAATTAGGATCACTAAGATCTGCAAGTAATACAGCAAAATTTCTCAGGAAAGGAAACTCTTCTCAACCTCCCATAAAACAGTAAAAGCAATGAAACTTTTACAATAAGAAGTCAGCCAGAGATTCCGTTTTCTTCTCAATACATTAGCCATGATCTTCCTGCTTCATTCTACCAGCACACCATCTGTGAACCATAAGCTCTGAAGAGCAAACGATCCTTGTCATTTTCACTTCCTGCCTAACTGCTGTAGCAGTACAGGTGGAAGGAGGAAGGACACACAGGCTGAACCATATTCTATTTTCAGGCTAAATGTTAGAGGGTTGTTTGTATTATGCCAACTGTTGTCCTAAACTAATTTTAATGGTTTTATTTTATTTTATTTATTTATTTATTGTATTTTTCTGAAGCTGGAAACGGGGAGAGACAGTCAGACAGACTCCCACATGCACCCGACCGGGATCCACCCGGCACACCCACCAGGGGCGATGCTCTGCCCATCCTGGGTGTCGCTATGTTGCGACCAGAGCCACTCTAGCGCCTGAGGCAGAGGCCACAGCGCCATCCTCAGTGCCCGGGCCATCTTTGCTCCAATGGAGCCTTAGCTGCGGGAGGGGAAGAGAGAGACAGAGAGGAAGGAGAGGGGAGGGGTGGAGAAGCAGATGGGCGCCTCTCCTGTGTGCCCTGGCCGAGAATTGAACCCGGGACTTCTGCATGCCAGGCCGACACTCTACCACTGAGCCAACCGGCCAGGGAATGGTTTTATAATATGTAGATATTATTAATTTGGGGTCTCTTTCATGGCTGTTTACTTAAATTGTATAGTCACATCACAGAGTACTATGGAAAAAGAATAAGAACTAAGCTATGCTACAGATTCTCTAAATTTAACCCATTAATTATCACATTAACTATCAACTTTCAACCCTTCTTTACAGAGTTCATACACACATACATGATGAAAAATTAAAATCTTCTGTATGAAAATGCAGAGAGAATGAAACTGAAAGAGTATCAAAACTGAACAGCACAGAAAACTGGGTCAATGAAATAAACAGCATAACAATACTTTTTCCCATTTGAATTCTGCTTTAAACTGACTTCCTAAATTAGAAATTTAACAAGCAAAAATTACATCTCTGAAATAAAATTTATTTTAATAAAAATAAGATTAACCATGCAATATAAGTACTAAAGAAAAGATAAGGAATGACTTTATAGAATGAATTCATAAAAGAATGATTAAAATTCAGAAATAAAATATAAAGTTAAGCAATGTGTCACAAAATGCTTATTTATCAACAATTTTAAATATATGTGTATATAAATTTCAGTTAAAAGCAGGAGAAAGATTCAATAGTTTCTAATCAATAATGTGTAAACAAAAAGAAATAAAACAGAAATGAAGTGAAAATATACTACCTTCATCTTTCTTGGAACTCTGAATTTTTATTTTATATTGAAATAAAATAAATTTCTAGCAGAAGCAGTTAAAATGGCAGAGAGGTAAATAAGGAAAAAACTGGGGTCTGATTGTCACTAATAACCAAATAAATTTAGTTATACTTCCATGTCACTCTTATGCCCATATAAAAATATTTGATTGAAAAGAAAGTTAGAAAGAGAGCAATAAAGGCATAGAAATACGCTGTCCAGAATCTGTAATAAACTTAAGGTAAGAGCCACTATTTGGTCTATACAAATGTTTTATAGCTCATTTCTTGATCATTTTGTTATAACAGGATTCTCTGTAAACTCTTTTTAAATTCCACGTTGTTAGGTTAAAGTATCTAAAACAAGTAAGATAAAAGAACCAACAATTATAACCATCCTAATCAAGAATGTATTTAAGAAAAGTCCCTTCTCTTCCTTAGTTTTCAATCAGAATCTTTCAAATCTGAATTTTAAAAAAACTTAACATATTTAATATCTATTATTCCTTATTAGGTTATAATAAATGATGTTTTTAACTGATAATTTCTTAAATATGTAAGAAAAGGAATCTTGACAGCTAAAATTTTTTTTAAACTATCTTAAACTTCTATATATGTTATATGTTGTAACCCAGAAGTATCCTACACACCTTTATCACATAAATTCTCAAGAATTTATTCATTATACAAAGAATCCATATTTTTAAAAGTAAATGTAAAAAAATCAAGAACTTTAACAGTGTAGTTATGTGGTAATATTTTCATATAAAATACAGTTAACTCTATAATATAATCAATATGTTATACTTTTATTATATTATTAATATTAATTATGCCATCTGAAATCTGATTGCCAAGAAGGCCATTCCTGAATTGTTAAATTTTCATGTTAGAGAAAAACCTTAGAGACATGCTAAATTACTAAAGAAAGTATAATGGATAAATACAATATTTTACAAAAGGCATGGTAATGAAAACAGGATAAATGTAACAACTGTATTTTTAACTTAAAACTTCATTACTTTCATTCCTCCTCAGTCCTTAAAAGAAAAAGAAAATACCACCCTAGTGAGATCTAATTAGCTGAACACCTGGTTTATATTTTATAATACTAGCAATTCCTAATTTACAAATGATGTTATAAATAATGAAATAGTCCAAATGCGGGTCACAGAAAGTAAATTTAACCTATAATGTAACTGGAATAATACTGGCAATAGCCCATAGCATTGGGTCCCAAAGCTAAGTCAAGAAAGGAAAGATAATTACTTCAGCATCTAAAACAGCATCAAAGAGGAAGAAAAGCGGTCTCCAAGAGCTCACATAAAGTACTCTGGGGAAAAAGATCACAAAAGAGAGAAGAAACCATAAGAGTATAACGTTCTGGCTAACAGAGGCAAAAATAACAAGTTCTCAAGCAATAGGAAACCAAGAAGTACTAACTGCATACATCATTCACTTCAGGAATATTCATAAGTAAGGGAGGGACTACCTGAATAAAACAATTTAGCATAAGAAGTTAAACTTGAAATATACTTACGGATCAATAGAAACTTTAATACAGGTCATGTTCTTATCCCTCTGTTTATTGTCAGCTGCATTAACTACAAAATTAAAATATTTTAATAAGTAATCAAATATGTAAATTTATATAAATAAACACATGAGCATAACTGCATATGCATCATGGCTTACTATAAACATTTACATATGGTAATAGTTAATGAAGATAATTACTTAAAACTTCTAATATAAAATCTTATTTTCTACATGTTCTTAAATGTTATATTATACTAAATTATTGTCATGTCTTCTACCACAAAACAAGGAAGGGGGATAATTGTGTGATATATAAAAACAAATTAAATAAGAACAAACATCTGCAGTTCACGATCTCTATCCCAAATCTAAAAGCAAAAAATTGGATTTAATTATATTTTATCTTGGTAACAACTACTTTCTCTTGATCTCCTTCAATAAACTAGTGACTTTATAGACAGACTGAGCTAAAACCAGTCAGTTATTTTTGAATGACAAAGGTAAAGTCTTTAGCATTCTTTGAAATCTTGGAATCCAAGCACTATAATTGATAATAATATACTTGTAAGTATTAACCACTGTTTCTGTACATTTGAACACAAGCTAGCTGTCAAATTAAACTTCAATCATACAAGGAGTATGTTCCTGATAAACACCTAGAAGTAAAACTGGGTGGACAGCTGGGAGGCAATAGTGAAAAGAAACCACACGTATAAGGAACCAGTTGTACTCTCCCATCCTTTTCTCAAAGGTCCTTGGAAGCTCAGACCCACACAATTCCGCTGCCTAGACCTCGCAAGTGGCACTGATGAGGGGGCAGAGCTCAGTCTCCAGAAAGTCTGTGGCTGAAAACAATTCCAAAGTACATCCCCTAGGAGTCAAATAGTCTACAGACTCCATTGTGATTTAACCAATGATGTGACTGGAGAGGAAAAAGATTATTCAGAACAAAGGTTGTTAAACTTGACTGCCCAACAGATTCAACCCCTGAATCTGCAAGGCTCAGCCCCTGTAATATCTGGGGTTTTTTTGTTTTTTGTTTTTTGTTATTTTGCATTTTTCTGAAGCTGGAAACAGGGAGAGACAGTCAGACAGACTCCCGCATGCGCCCAACGGGGATCCACCCGGCATGCCCACCAGGGGTGAGGCTCTGCCCACCAGGGGGCGATGCTCTGCCCATCCTGGGCATCGCCATGTTGTGACCAGAGCCACTCTAGCGCCTGAGGCAGAGGCCACAGAGCCATCCCCAGCGCCCTGGCCATCTTTGCTCCAATGGAGCCTTGGCTGCGGGAGGGGAAGAGAGAGACAGAGGGGAAGGCGCGGCGGAGGGGTGGAGAAGCAAATGGGCGCTTTTCCTGTGTGCCCTGGCCGGGAATCGAACCTGGGTCCTCCACACGCTAGGCCGACGCTCTACCGCTTATAATATCTGTTTTTAACATGTTTCCTGCCCCATGACTGGAATGCAAGCAACTCACAGATTATTGCACATATAAGAACTCAGACCAACTTTGGAATTACTAATCAAATATAACACATTCATTTTACAAAAGAACAATTAAATCACAAAGAAAACAAGCAGATATGAAAATATTATAGCAGGTAATATAAATTTATATGCAGCATAAAAAAGGAGATATGCCTTTAAAATATATACTATAAATCTGGCCTTATATATAGGGACATTATAATGACCCTACATACAGAAACAGATGCATCAAATCTTAAGCAAGTACTCACCCAAGATTTCATCAAAGATCTTGTATAAACCTGGCACAAAGGTAACCTCTCTGCAATTCATTCCCATATCTTCATCATATACCCACATTAGCTGCATTGAGGGAAAAATTAAAAAATGCTTTTGAAGTAAAAAAGTATTTACCATCAATTTTATATAGTATAAACCCACATCTGTCAGTTGTGTTGTAAATACTTAGACCTTCAAAGTAAAAGAAAAAGAAAAACAAAACATATACTTACTTCAGTTACGTCACTGTATTCACAATCAACTTAACCTCAAAACTGAGAAAGTGATCATTTTGTATTATCTGTATCTTACCTATAAAGTTAGCTTTAATATAAGGCACCAAGAATTGTTACAAATAGTAAATAAAATAGGAAAAATAATATCTCATATTTACTTTACACTTTACTTCAAGCTATATATTTTTCTATTGTATAAGAAACCCAGAGTAAAATAATATAACTTTGGAGTCAGAGACCCAGCTTTGACTCCCAGCTCTTAGTAGTTGAGAGATCTGAGCAAGTTACTTTATTTAAACCTGTTTCCTCATCTATAAAATGGAGATAATAGTGCCTACCTCCCAAAATTGTTAAAAATCAAACAAGACAATTTGTGTAAGCCATATCCATAGTAAACAACAAGCAAGTCATTAGTGTGTGTATAAATTCTAGAATTTAAAGTAAATCACAGCATGCATGAACTTAAAAAGTTTATATATTCCTATTTTACCTTATACCTCTTACTTCTGATAGGTTTTATCTCTAGTTTGTTTTTATCTCTAGCAATAAATGAAGACATTTCTATTTCTCTTAGATCCCTCTCCCTACTTCGCTTATGACCAGAGAGACATGAAATTATGTACTCACAAAGCATGTAATCACAAAAATTTTATTTAAAAGTAGCTATAAATACATATCTCCTAATTCTAATAAAATTTAAAAAGAATTACCTGTGTCAATGGCTCCACTGACCCAATGTATGTATCAGGACGAAGGAGAATGTGCTCAAGTTGTGTCTTTTTCTGATACACTCTCTCAACAGACAACTTCTTTGAAGAATCATTTCTGTTTGCAGTTTCGGACTCTTCTTTTTTTACAGCATTGTTCTGATCAAAAAGAGTCTAAAATTAACCAAAAAATCAAATTTAAATAACCTACCAGGGGGTAAACTACAATATATGGACACATGACACATAAGTTTTCTTTTTAACTACACAATTATCTTTCAGGCTCACTGGTTTTTAAGTCCTAAAAGGACAGTCTATTTATTGACAGTCTAGTTTTTTAGTAATATAATATAAAACTGCAGTTTTGACTGAGCTCAAAAAGTAGGTATAGTCACCAGAATAGCTAGAACAGCCTGTATCCATCAATCCAGAAATAAAAACATCTCCCGATTCTGGAAAATGATCAAATTAATTTCTGCAGTCCTGAAACCACCCAAGTAATGTTAGTTCTGAGGAGGTTACCGGTTCACAATGAGAACCAGAATGACTGCAAAGGTCCCCAAACTTCCAAATTAAGTTCCCTGCCTACTGAAGATTCTAGTAAAGAGTGGGCAAAAGTAACTTACATAAAATAGTAACCTGTGTATTTAAAATACACTGAGATGGCATAGAATAATAAACATAGTTTATGAAATCTTAAATTTCACACCTTCGCAGGTCCTGCCATATGTATTCCTTATGTATCAGTGCTATGTGCCCTCATTACTGAGGCACCCACAATTCCAATTTCTCTGTTAGTTCCAAGGAGGCAAAGGTTGGTGATCCTGACTCTAACCATTAAAGCAGATAAGGACCCCATGTTCAAGTTCCCAAGATCTGGAGAGTTTCCTGACTTCTTTCTTTTTTAAAATTTTTATTTACTGATTTTAGAGAGAGAGCATAAGGGTAGAAGAGGGGAAGGGGGGAAGGAGGGAAGGAAGGAAGAGGGGAAGGAGGAAGAGATGGAGGGAGAGGGAGAAAAAGGAAGTGAGGAAGGGAGATGGAGGGAGTAGGAAGAAAGAGGGAGTGAGGAAGGGAAGAAAAAAGGGAGAAGGGAGGGAGGGGAGAAGGGAGGGAGGGGAGTAGGGAGGGAGAGGGGAGGGAAGAAGAGAGGGAAGAAGAGGGGGAAGAAAAGGGGGAGGGGGAGGGGAAGGGAGGGAGGGAAGAGGAGAGGGAAAGAGGGAGAGGGGGGAGGAGGAGGAAAGAGGGAGGGAAAGAGAGGGAGTGAAGGGAAGGGGGACAGAGGGGGACAGAGGGGGAGGGGGAGAGGAAAAGAAGGGGGAGACGGAGATAGGGGGAGAGGAACAGTTAAATTAAAGATAATGCAAATATAAAATAATCCCTTATTAAGGCAAATATCCTTCACATATCTAAAAATATTTTAATTCTATTCTTTGAGGTTTATACATATGATGATGCTGTAATTGACCATTTCTAGAGTTCAAAAGCTGGCTGCCAAATTAAACAACACATTATCAGGGACTTTTAAATAATAACAAAAGCATCAAAGTAAATATAAAATCTATTTTAAATTAACCTATTTTATAGCACTCTTGCAATACTGCTAACTCCTAGTAAAATACAGATTTCATACTTTTCTAACATAACGCCTTCATCTAGAATGCTTCTCAACCACCAAAAAAAAAAAAAAAAAAAATCCAATAAAACAAATTCCTTATTTTAGAATGAGTATGTATACACCAGGATCATTTTGGAAAAAGAACAATTTTTTCTTGTACAAAGTTGTCTCCTAAAACACAACAATTTAGGACAATCACCCAGAGTTCCAGTTTTTCTGCAGGAGAATGAATTGCTGCCAAAGAGGGAAAAGGAGATGGTCTGCCAGCTAAAAAAGAACCAAATCCCTCATTCACATCATCAGCACAGAAATCTCACTGTACCCGAGCACAAGAGCGGGACTGGTGAAAGCTTTAGCACCAGTCTCCTCCTGTCTTCCACAGGGTCCCTCAGATTCCCATGATCCTTTTGTATCACCTCCTCCTCCTTTCTGCCTCAACGCTGTCACGCTTGACATGTTTTAGTCATGTTTCACCTATGTAAGTACGGAGAGGGTCATGTTATCTACCCACTGTTAATGAAAATGAAAGCTACCAATCTGTCTTCTATGTTCCTCCAGAAATGTCCTCCCAAAGACAGGGACAGGGAGAAATGTGGAAGATGAGAGATACTTAAAATCACAAGAAATGCTTAAATGGCCACTTTGAAAAATATATATATATATACACTTTCTTTAAATGGCATCCAAATCTGAAAGGAAAAAGTAAAGCTACCACTATTTATAGATGACATATTATATGTAGAAAACCCTAAAGACTCCACCAAAAAACTATTAGAACTAATCAAGGAATTCAGTAAAACTGCAGGATACAAAAGCAATATACAAAAATCATTTCTGTACACTAATATCAAACTACCAGAAAGAAATTTAAAAAACAGCCCAATTTACAACTGCATCAAAAAGAATAAAATAGGAATAAAGTTAACCAAGAAGATGAAGATCTGTGCACTGAAAATTACAACACATTAATTAAAGAAACAAAAAATGAAAAGATATCCTATTTCATGGATAGGAAAAATTAATATTGCTAAACTGTCCATACTACCCAAAGAAATCTACAGGTTCAATACAATCCCTATCAAAACACCAATGGCATTTTTTCCCACAGCAATCAAACAAAAATCAACTCAAAATGGATTAAACACTTGACTGTAAGATCTGAAACTATAAATCTCCCAGAAGAAAACAGATGGTAAGCTTCCTGACATCAGTCTTGGTGATGATTTTTAGGATCTGACACCAAAAGAAAGGCAACAAAAGCAAAAATAAACAAGTGAGACTACATCAAACTAAAAAGCTTCTTTCTGCACAGGAAAAGAAACCATCAACAAAATTAAAAACAACCTACCAAATAGGAAACTATCTGCAAGTCATATATCTGCTAAGGGATTATTATACAAAACCTATAAAGACCTCATGCAACTCAATAGCAAAAAACAAATAAACATGATTTTAAAAATGGGCAGAGAATTGGAACAGATATTTCCCAAAAACATACAGACGGCAAACAGGTACATCTGTATGTCTTGATGCTCAGCATCACTAAGCATCGGGGAAATGCAAAAGAAAACCATAATGATATCTCCTCACACAAGTTAGAAGGCTAATATCAAAGAGACAAGAAGTAACAAGCATTGGAAAGGATGTGGAGAAAGATGTACACTGTTTGTTGGAGGGAATGTAAGCTGGAATAGCCATGATGGAAAACAGTATGAGAGTAGGAGAGTCTTCTAAAAATTAAAAATAGAACTACCAAATGATCCAGCAATTGCACTTCTAGGTATTTATCTTCAGAAAATGAAAGCACTGACTCAAAAAGATATATGCACCCTCTTGCTCACTGCAGCATTATTTACAATAGCCATGACATGGAAGCAACCTAAAGTGTTCATCAACGATGAATGTACATAAAAAACAAAGTCATACATTCACACACACGAATATTATTCAGCCGTAAAAAAGGAAATCTTGTCTCCTTCCTCTCTGTCTCTCTCTTCCCCTCCCGCAGCCGAGGCTCCATTGGAGCAAAAGATGGCCCCGGCACTGGGGATGGCTCCTTGGCCTCTGCCCCAGGTGCTAGAGTGGATCTGGTAGCGACAGAGCATCGCCCCCTGGTGGGCGTGCCGGGTGGACCCCGGTCGGGTGCATGCAGGAGTCTGTCTGACTGCCTCCCCGTTTCCAGCTTCAGAAAAATACAAAAAAAAAAAAAAAAAAAAAAAGAAATCTTGCCTTTTGTGGATGGACTGTGAAGTCATTGTGCTAAGTGAAATAAGTCTGAACAAGGTGGATTCTATATGATCTCACTTATAAAGAACCTAAAACAAAACAAAAGAAACAAAAAACAAACTCACAGACACAGAGAATAGATTGGTGAACCACCAGAGCTAGGGAGTTGAGGTGAGAAGAGTAAAGATAGTCAAAATAAGTCCTGGAAATATAATGTACAGCATGGCAACTATACTTAATAATACTGTATTGTGTATCTGAAAGTTCCTAAAAGAGTGAATTTTTAAAGTTCTTATCACAAGAAAGAGAACTGTAACTATGTGTATTAATGGATGTTAAACTAGTGTTACTGTAGTGATTTTTGCTCAATATAAAGAAGCAGTACTTTCTCTGAGACAAGAGAAAGTACTTTTCACTGGATTAGAAAAAGAGAAAAATGTGTTGGGGGGTGTGTGCCCATTTGAGAGCTTACTATGTGCCAAGCATTATGGGAATTATATGAATAATCTCAATCCTCATAAGAGTTCCATAAAGTCAACGCCATTACTAAGATTCTTTTTATAGATGAGAAAACTAAGGTCTGAAAAAGTTAGGTGTTTTTCCCAAAGCTAACAAAGCTAGTACTTGAAGAAGCTGATTTATGAAACCAGATGATGTGGGTCCTGGTGAGTTGGCTCAGCAGCAGAGGGTCAGCCTTGCGTGTAGAAGTCCCAGGTTCGATTTCTGGTCAGGGCACACCAGAGAAGCGACCATCTGCTTTTCCACCCCTCCTCTTCTCTCTCTCTCTCTTCCCCTCCTACAGCAATGTCTCAAATGGGTCAAGTAAGTTGGCCCAGGGAGCTGAGGATGGCTCCATGCCCTCGCCTCAGCTGCTAAAATAGCTCGGTTGCTGAGCAACAAAGAAGCGGCCCCAGATGGGCAGAGTATTGCCTGGTATGGGGTTTGCTGGGTGGATCCCAGTCAAGGTGCCTATGGGAGTCTGTCTCTCTGTCTCCCCACCTCTCACTTAATAAAAACAAACAAACAACAACAAAAAAAAACCCAGATGATGTGATTTCGCAGCCTATACTCTTAAGGAGCATTATGTTATACAACTGCATATCCCTTGAAAAGAAAATGTACTCCCTAGCTTTTTGTGTGAATGAAAAAGGTCAGTAGAAAGAGATAGGCATAGCCCAGGCTTTGTTTATCCTGTCACATCAGGATATAAAAGATTAGTTGTTCTGGTTTTTAATGTTTTCATACGGGAATTGGGGAAGGGGTGCAAAGTAACTAATGATTAAGAACATAAGCCTGGTTTAAATCCCACATTTGCCTTAGCCATGCCCTAATAGTTTGCAACCTAATCGCTAGACCTGTTTTCTTCTCAATTAATGTAAATAATTACACTGTGTTGTTTTTTTTTAATAAAAATTGCCTTTTCTTTAAAATGGGGTCATTTTTGTATTAGTTAATTTAAAAAGTGAAGTTTATTTTTTTTAAAAAAACTACTTATCCTGGCCTGTGGTGGTGCAGTGGATAAAACAGCAACCTGGATGAAGCATCAACCCGCTTCAAAACGTGTCAAGGCACATACGACAATCAATGAATGAACAACTAAAAGAAAGCAACTATGAGTTGATACTTCTCACTCCACCCCCCCACTATAAAATCAATAAATAAAATCTAAAAAAAACATTTAATAAAATGCAACTGTTGCTATCACCTAAGTACTGAACAGATCTGCAACCACACGGGCAACACACCCCTATTTAGAAAAGCTAGCAGTTTATAAAAATTGTTACTAAATACTGCTATTATGTTATTTTAGAATGTATCTAAAGTACATTGCTACTTGACCACTTGTCCTTATAATGACAGAAGAATTTTCAGGAAGTACATATATTATTTATCCAATTTGTTAACAATAACTGAGGGTGTATTATGCATCCAGTTCTTTACTAAACACTATAAAGCAGTTTTCAACCACTGATCCAACAATCCAGGCGGTGAATGCTTTCTCAGACCAGCAGCTGAGAACCACTACTAAAAAGGATACAAACAAGTAAAATACATGACCTCTGACTTTAAGAGTTTATAATCTAATTAAGACAAAAGTATCACACATGAGCCTGACCAGGAGGTGGCGCAGTGGATGGAGCATCAGCCTGGGATGCTAAGGACCCAGGTTTGAAACTCCAAGACTGCCGGCTTGAGCGCGGGCTCATCTGGCTTGAGCAAAGTCTCACCAGCTTGAAGCCCAAGGTCGCTGGCTTGAGCAAGGGGTCACTCGGTCTGCTGTAGCCCCCCAGTCAAGGCACATATGAGAAGGCAATCACTGAACAACTAAGGTGCTGCAACAAGTTGATGGTTCTCATCTCTCTCCCTTCCTGTTTATCCCTGTTTGTCCTCACATCTCTCTCTCTTTCTCTCAAAAAAAAAAAAAAAAAAAAAATAAAAAAAAAAAATCACACATGAAAGTTACATAAAAAAAGACTTTTAC
This sequence comes from Saccopteryx leptura, assembly GCF_036850995.1. Lineage (NCBI taxonomy): Eukaryota > Metazoa > Chordata > Mammalia > Chiroptera > Emballonuridae > Saccopteryx > Saccopteryx leptura. The sequence continues at coordinate 24,722,526 of NC_089512.1, read as the reverse complement.
ATTTTATGATGCATAGAGTAACAAAAAGATGAGTATAAACTGGACTATAAAAGATTGGTGAGATTCTCAAGTAGTCTTTTTTTTTTTTTTTTTGTATTTTTCTGAAGTTGGAAACGGGGAGGCAGTCAGACAGACTCCCGCATCCGCCTGACCAGGATCCACCCGGCATGCCTACCAGGAGGCGTCGCTCTGCCGTGACCAGAGCCATTCTAGCACCTGAGGCAGAGGCCACAGAGCCATCCTCAACACCTGGGCCAACTTTGATCCGATGGAGCCTTGGCTGTGGGAGGGGAAGAGAGAGACAGAGAGGAAGGAGAGGGGGAGGGGTGGAGAAGCAGATAGGCGCTTCTCCTGTGTGCCCTGGCCGGGAATCGAACCCGGGACTCCTGCACGCCAGGCCGACACTCTACCACTGAGCCAACTGGCCAGGTCCTCAAGTAGTCTTGAAGAGTAATTAAAATTGAGACTGGTAAAGAGAAGAGGCATTCCTGATGAAAGATAAGCATGCAAAGGCAAAATGACCAAAACAAACATGATGTGCAGGAAACTGTGAAAAGATAAATCAAACTATGAGAACTATCCAAAATATATTTTGTTTGGGAGGCACATACTTGGAAAGAATTGGTTTTGAAGATCTGTTTGCACAGTTTAAACTTGCGATAATAAGCCACAAAAGCAAGGTTCTTAAAAACAAATCTTCAAACAATATTTAAATACAGCCACGTTTCCTGAATTAGAAATATCCGCATTCAGACTGTCTGGCTGGCTCAGTGGTAGAGCGTCAGCCCGGGGTATGGATGTTCCGGTTCCATTACGGGTCAGGGCAAACAGGAGAAGTGACCATCTGCTTCTCTACTCCTCCCTCTTCTCTCTTCTCCTCCTGCAGCCATGGCTCAATTGGTTCGAGCACAAGCATGGCTCTGGCACTGAGAATAGCTCTGTGGAGCCTCCACCTCAGGCACTAAAAATAGCCTGGTTGCCAGCATGGCCCAAAAGGGTTTGCCCGGTTGACCCCAGTCAGAGCACATGCGGGAGTTTGTCTCTCTATCTACCTTCCTCTCACTTGGAAAAGAAAGGAAAAAAAAGAAATATTTGCATTCAAAAAATTTTATATTTATTAAATTTTACTTTAAAAAGACTACAGTGTTAACTGTGGTTTAAGTTTTTCTTAAGAGAGATACACCTTAGAAATAAATACTGAAATATTAACAGATAAAGTGATGTAATTCTAGCATTTGTTTTACTTCAGAGTAATTAGAAGGGGAAAAGCGGTGACCTTGAATTGATAATTGTTGAAGATTAATGATACAGGTAAAGTCCTAATGCTTTTCTGGCCACAACTTTTTTATGTACTTAATTTTCTATTATAATATTTTAATCTACAAAATTAGAGTATTACTGGGTAAAAATCAATATTCACATAGCGATTAACTGTATTCTAAAATTTCCACAAATTTATATTTTACAACCACTTAAAGAAGATAAAAGACTGAAGTGAAACAAACTATTAGGGTCTACTAATCAAAGCTTTACAAACTAAAAGTTAATTCAAGAAACTGCTTGCTTCAGAAATGTTTTCGTGGCTATATTAACTCAAAATAGTTTTACTGTATTTATATTTTTCACTTTTTAAAATTTTAGATATTGCAAATCCAACACAAACCAAATACACTAAAAAAAGCTAATGTCAATCTCAAACCATTTTGCTTTGTGGCTTCAGATACTGTAATGTACACTTTCATGCAGTAACAATGTTAACACTACATGCTGGCATGGATCTTAACAGAAATGGGATCTCCCCAAAATGATATCAGGAATTAATTTCTATTTTACTTCTTCCTGTTACCCACAAGCAGGTGGCAACATAACACCAGTTTTAACAAAGCAGACAAAGTTACCCCTCCTCTTCAGAAATAGATGACCACTGCAGCAAAGCCCTCAACTCCTGCAAAGGAAAAATTTGCTTTCACCCTTGCTTAAAGATAGTTTATGTAAGATAACTATCATTCTGATTGTTCATTTCTTGACCTTCACCAATAAAAACAAACGTTAAGTCCAGCATTGTGCTATGTAGGTTATCTTAATTTTCAATGCAACCTTATTTTACAAGTGTGAAAACAAGCATAAAAAGATTAAGTTGCTTGTACAAAGTCTCACTATGTGTTAAAGACAGGATCTGTAACCACATCAATCTGATCTCAAAGTCCATGCTCATAATCACCTCACTCTATTGTCTCCCACAGAATTAAACCAGCCAATGTTGTATATTATGGACATGAAAATGCCCATATAATTTTGACTTAAATTTAAAACATGCATCAGATCTTAATGTAGACTTATGGATAATTATCTTTTGAATAAATTAATTCATCAAGAGGATATAAACTATAAGACTGATTTTTTTCTTTTTTATTTCACTACATTTCCTATATGAATAGTTTTATAATAAAAAAAATTTCATCAGTAAATCAATCTCAGTTTCAAATAACTTTTCTGATATTGAATGAGACCCTCTCAGTTTTACAGAATTTCTTATATAAATGAAAGTTTCTTACTGAGGTTGAAAGAAAATGTGATCATTTAATTATCTACAAATAGCAGTAAATTAAAATATTGCAATCAAATGTTAAAGCCAACCAATTCAATCTTGGAGCAACATGTTTCCCATTATAGAATCAGAGGTCCTCAGAGCAAACCCTGATCAGGCCTCGACACTTCCAAATGGTGAACGAGAACCATCTAGCAAACTAAGTCCATTTGTAGAAGTTATTTGATTTCAGTAACAGGGGTAAGGGCCATCAACTTAAAAAAATCATTCTCTGAGTTTACATATTTCCCTACTCCCCTAAATGTCCACATGGGCCATGAACTTACGTCAGATGACATTTTATGTCTCTGGCCTCTAGTCTGTTCATATTACATTACTGGACAAATTTCAGATAGATTCAACAAGAGTCTGGACAACTTATTTTGCAAAGCACCTTGGCACACAAGCATAAACGATCAAAGTGCCGTCCTGCTCTCAGGCAACATGCTTTATACTGGGAGTCCTTGTCAATTACAGCAGAAGGGCGACAATTCGCCTGAAAATCTCAGCCAAGCAAAGAGAAAACGTGGAAAAACGAAGTCATAACAAAATGCCAATACGAAAGTTTTCCTTTTGTGTTTTGAAAAAAAGGGAGGCTCGACTAAAAACTCCCTGGGAAATGTCACGCTTTTTCTCTTTCTCCCGGGGTGCACCTAGTCAGTTGGCTGAGCCGCACTTTTCTGGGTAGGAAATGACCCCGATTTGAACTCTGTGCTGAGCAAGGGAAACGCCAGTGAGTTATCGATCAGCCGTGGGAACTGGCTCTCTTCCCTCCACCGCTCCTTCCCAGCGGGCACTGAGCGCCGAGATCCTTTAACTCCAGGACAAATCACTCTTCAGTCTCCAGCGCACACTCCCCCTCCAGCCCCCGCCCCGCTCACCTGCGCTGCGGACTGCGGACGGCAGGTGAGCGCTTCCCTGAACCGCCGCCCCCCCAGGGACAGCGCCCGGTGTATTAACCATCCCGAGCGCGCTGCCATCAAACAGCCCTCTCGGAATCTCAGCCCACATCGCTGCAGACACACTCCCCGCCAAATTTATTCTTCTTTGAGAGCTGCGGGCATCAGACACGGTTGCTTTTCCAACACGCGCGCGCGCACCCCACCTGTCCGGATTTAAAGCCACACCGGCAGAAAGTGCGGACCCCGGACACACGGCCGTGCCGTCCCCCGTCCCCGGCTGCCCTGGGAGTGCGGCACCGGGGAGAAGCAGCGGGGCCCCGGGGCCCATTCAGGGTCTGTCCCCCCGAAGTTTCAAGTGTATTTCACGCTCCTGCAGCCGGAACCCGCACAGAGGCGAGGAGAAGAAAGGAAAGGGGTTCTCCCTGCAGAACCCCGACCCGGAGCGCGTTCCGAGGACCGGATTTCCCTCTCGCGCTTCCCCCACCCGCCCGGCCGGCGGAATTCCGGCCCCGCTGCGGGCCGGGAACAATGCCGACGCCGGCCCGGCCCCCGGCCCCGGGCCCGGGCCCCCGCCCCCCGCCGCGGCCACTCACCACCCAGGTCAGCGCCCCGTTGCCGCCGGCTCCCGCGCCGCCGCTGCCCGCCTTGGCCATGGCGGGTGCCTCCGCTCCCGGGCCCGAGGCCCTGCCGCCGCTCCCGCCTCCCTGCGGGCCGCCCGGCCCCGCTGCTGCGCGCCGACCGCTCCGCTCGCCGTGCTCCTAGCGGCGGCGGCCCCCGCGCCCCATCGCCCAGAGCCGGAGAGGACGCCCTGCCGAGCCCGCGGAGGAGGCCGCGCCGCCCGCCGCCCTCAAACTCGAGGCGCGGCGGCCGCGGCCGGGGCCTAGCGACGCCGCCGAGGCAAAGGCGGAGGAGGAAGCGGGAGGACGCCGGCGGCGGCTAAGCGGCAGCGGTGCCTCCTCGTCCTCCGGGCCGGCGCCTCCTCGGCGAGCGGGGCCGAGGTCCGGCGGCGCGAACGGCGAGCTCGGCTGGGGAGCCCCGGGCGTCCGGACGTGGCGCGGACGCAGAGGCGCCTTGTCCTTCCCCGCGCTCCGCGAGGGCCGGCTGCTCCCGGGGCCGCAGGCGCCGCCCGCCGCTGCTGCCTCAAAGACGGCCTTCGTCCGCGCAGCGGCCCCGACGTCCTCACATCCACACACCGAGAGGGACAATAAACACAGCCTCCGCCGCCGCGGTCGCCTCCCTCTAGTCCAGCATAACACCGCACACACACAGTCGTGCACCAGCGAGGGAGGGAGCGAAGGAGGGAGGGTGCGGCAGACGCCCCCGCTGTCAGTCAGCGCCGTGGCGCCCAATCGGGATCCTGTCGCCCAGCCTCTTGGCCAATCCCAAAATTTCAAGCCCCCTGAGGGGCGGGACCCGAGGGGGAAACGTCATTGCGGGTAGCAACCGAAGGGAAGACTTGGGGTTTTTTTGTTTGTGTGTGTGTGTGTCTGTGGGTTTTCCATTTGAAGGAAGATCAGGGGCTGCTGTCAAGGGTCCTTTAAGGGCGTCAAAGGAAAAAGGTCGAATTCGCTTCGGGTCGATTGTAATCCTCTAAGACCTGCTCAGGCAGCCGAAGCGTGTCTTTGCCTGGGCCTCTGGGGGTGGTGGGGATGGGACTGGGGGTGGGGGGTGGAGGGGGTGGCAAGAAGAAGCCCTGGGCCGTCCCAAAGGGAAAGTATTTTTAAAGAGCGGTTGTAAACCACAAGCAAGACGTTGTAGATCACTGGTGCCAGGAGGGCCCTGTGACCCCGGCCTCCCCAACGCCCCAAGTGGACACTTGCTGCTGCCGAAAGAATGCTTTGCTCAGACCTTCCCCTCCTCCACCTCCTTCCTCCCCTCATCCCCAACAGGGATACGGTCAGTTTCAAGAAAACTGCATTTAAAGAATTTAAATGATGAGAGACACGCGGAGAAGCAGAGAACGTTCCAGGGAAAGAATGCAGATTGGGTTGAGGGTCTGTTTCTACTCTTTGTTGACCTTTCTCTCTGCTCTGAACAATGCGGAAATGTCATTGTCACTTTTCTTTCTCATCTGTCCAGAACTGTGCCTGCTACCTCTAAGAGGGCATGTTTAGTACTTTAAATTGCTTTGGGTGGAATTTTAAATGCACACTAAGGAATAATTTCATTCACATCAAAGCTTTCTAAGAACAAAAATTACCCATACAGCCGCACCAAAAAAGTCTTTGGCAGATGGAAGATGGCTTTACTTCATCCTGCTTTTCAATGTAATTCCATTCAACAAGTATTTATCGGGCACACACTCTGTCACCCTGTGCCAGGCTCGGAGATGAATTCAAAATAAAACCAGGGCCTCTGATTTCAAATCATTTTAAATCGGGCCCGTTGGACAGACTAAAAAGAGAGTCAACTGTCACCAAAATTAGTACTTGAGGGCATGAAGTGTCACCAACTAGTCATGACAGGAGAGCTTTTTAGAAAGATGAAGACCGTATTGCCGCTTTGTGAAAAGGTGTTTTTGTGAACTTCTCTTCCAACTATGCATTTCCTCTCAAGGGAAAACAAAAATGTCTCAGGTCACATCTTTCAACTGCCTTCTGAGTCCAGAGAGGTGGGAAACTCTAAAACATGGAAATAATTTAAACGTAGTTTTTCTTAATTAGCTCTCTAGTGGCCATGTAATTTTGGCATATTTGGAACTTTGGTCCAGAACAGTGAGGCCTTTCTTTACCTTGAACTTGAGGTGCAAGCTTGTAAATCAAGACACACCAGGGTCTAATCTGGGCTCTGAACCTGACCAACTAAGTATCTATATGCCTGTTATTCAACTTCCCCGAGCCTCTGTTTGCGCCTTGTTAAAATGAGGATTTTTGCTCTTATGCTTACTGTGACTTTACATCTTCAAAGTACACATATTTTATAAGTTTAAAAAGGGGTAAATCATTTTAAAGGCTGTGAGATTTTTAATAAAGATATGTGTATTAAGTAAAGCCAAGCTATAAAATATATAGCTCTGTCATGTTTTTAAACTTGATTTTTCAAAGCTCCTCAGCCTCAGAATTTTAGATGAATAAAATATGTTCAAATAGGTTAATTAATGAAAATCATGGTTATCTTTTCTCTTGACTCCTAGGTGAGGCATCAAGTCTATTAGCTTTCTAAATAGAAGACACACTAATAAACAAAGCTAGTTTTATTCCTATGAAAACACTGACTTACCTGAAAGAATCAAAAGAAAAAGTTGTTGGTAGACATATATGCAGATCACGAGTGTAAAGCAGAGATTTGTGATGAACGGGAGAAGGTATTTAGATCAAAAGTATCTTGAAAGGTGAAATTTGCCAGGTTTCTCTATTGAACTACCATTATTTTTCTTTTGTAACTAATACAGGGGTGAGGCCAAAGTAGGTTTACAGTTGTGAGTTCACAAAACAGAGTTTAGTCTTGTATTATTATTTATTTGTATTACAACTGTGAACCTACTTTTGCTCACCCCTATAAATATATTCTCACCACTCCAAAAAAATGTATCTCAGCTCCTGAAGAACTGTTGGTCTTTTCAGCTGTGTGCAGCAGACTGATCATAGGATAAAACTGGTTGTACTCATCTTAAGCACAACTTTCCCTCTGGAGTTTTGTCAAATAATTTTCACTTACACAGTAATTATAGAAATAATTGCCACATTAAAAAGCTTCTATATCAGGTTTGTCTTGTTTGGAATATTACTTTATCCAGTTGTGTATATTATATTGAAAGATAATTTCCACCCCATAGCAACACCAGCTAAAATGAAAAATTATAAAAATCAAAGTCAATTTTATGAACTGTAAAAATAAAGGTCTTTATTTAATTAAGCTTTTCTGAGTAGCTTCCATGGGAGCTTATCCTGACTTTAGAATTTTTATTTTTAGTTCTTATGTTTTTCTATTATAGCAATCAAAAAAGTATCTATTGCCTGACCTGCAGTGGCACAGTGGATAAAGAGTCTACCTGGAATGCTGAGGTTGCCGGTTCGAAACCCTGGGCTTGCCTGGTCAAGGCACATGTGGGAGTTGATGCTTCCTGTTCCTCCCCCCTTCTCTCTCTCTCTCTCTTCCTCACTAAAATGAATAAATAAAATCTTTAAGAAATAAAAATTAAATTTTAAAAAAGTATTTATTGGCCCTGGCTGGTTGGCTCAGTGGTACAGCGTCGGCCCATTGTGTGGAAGTCTCAGGTTAAGTTCCTGGTCAGGGCACACAGGAGAAGCGCCCATCTGCTTCTCCACCCCTCCCCCTCTCCTTCCTCTCTATCTCTCTCTTCCCCTCCCTCAGCCAAGGCTCCATTGGAGCAAAGTTGGCCCAGGTGCTGAGGGCGGCTCCATGGCCTCCACCTCAGGTGCTAGAATGGTTCCAGCTACAATGGAGCAACACCCAGATGGACAGAGCATCACCCCCTGGTGGGCATGCTGAGTGGATCCTGGTCAGGCACATGCGGGAGTCTGTCTGACTGCCTCCCCACTTCTAACTTAGAAAAAACACAAAGAAAAAAAAAAGTATTTATCATGCCTACTATGTGCTAGGTACTCAAAAGTTAGAAATTCAAAAGTGATGAATTAGGTATCTGCCTTGATTTCCACCTTGATTTATATAGTTTTGAGCTAATTTTTTAAGCCAAAAAAGCAAGTTTGTATTTATTCATTTGCTACTTAATAAATAGTTTACTTGAGGAATCACACTTATTATTGTATTTATACACAATAGGTAATTTAATTAATAAAATAAATTATCTGAAAAGATAGTGACACAAAACTATACATCTACAGGTATTGATCGACTTACAACCTATGCAACTTATGACCATTCGACTTTACGACCATAATTGCTAGCCACTACTGCTCCGTGTCTGGCAGTGCAAGCGTTGCCCAGCTGGGCATACGACAGTGCTGGCCAATAAAATGTTTCATACATGTTTATATATTTTGATATGTTTTGCAATTGGGAAAATGTTTCCTATGGTATTTTTTACACCTGTATTTTGTATTTTTGTATGCACCTGTATTTTGTAATTTTGTATGTTTTGCAAATATTAAACCAGTTGTACTGGTAATGCAGTGTTTTACTTAAACCTGACGAATGTAAAATAAGAAACAAAATGATGTAGAGATGATACAAATGGAATAAAATGAACAAAGAAAATTATGATACATAACAATAATGAAAGAAAATTATGATAAAATATGACTTAAAGATTTTTTATAACATTATTTCACAGTACTGTACATATAGCCTACTCAACTTACAACCAAATCGTGTTACAAACCAGTATGTTGGAACCAATCATGGTCGTAAGTGGAGCACTAGCTATAGTTATCTGGCAAATGTTCAGTAGTGTTCACTCAAATCATGGATTATTCTTGACATTGAGATTCACGTGGGGCCTGGGAGACTAATCTTTAGTGAGCATTTAAATAAGATAACATTTGAATTCAAAATTCAATGCCTGCAATTTTTCCTCTCTCTTTCTCCCTGTGTTAGTTTTTATGGATCTGCAACATATATAAAGTTGCTAGGTTAAGAAAAAGAAGAAAATCTAGCCTATGGTTAGATCAATAAGTGGTTGTCCAGAAAAGCTACTCTTAAGCTTTGGGTATAAGTATTTCTATAGTAAATATTATAATAGAGTATTAACTCTGATTTTTGTGACTATTTAATTGCAGTAAGAACAGGATGTTTGTTTTGTTTGCCTTTTTTTTTTTTTATAGAGAAGTTTGTTTTAAATAGTTTTGACCAAGTAAGCTATGATGGTCCTCTGTTAATTTCTCTAATGACTTGTATAGACTGAAGGGACTGAAGGGACATTTCACTTATTTTAGAGGATATGGAGCAGCAATAACATGGGACTGGTTTTTTTAAAATAAATAACAGAAATATATCACATTTCTGGAGCTTACAAGTCTGACATCAGGGTGCCAGCCTGGCCAAGTTCTTGCGAGAACCCTTTCAGGTCACAGACTACCTACTTCTCATTGTACCCCCACATGGCAGAAAGAGGACTAGCATCCTCTCTGGGAGGGCTCCTCACTATACTGTGTTACCTATCCTGGAAAATAATAGCATGTACCTTAGTTAAAAAAGGCTGTTCTTGACCATTGAAAGGACCTAATAATAGGTTTAGACTTTTTTTTTTTTTTCATTTTAGAGGAGAGATTGAAAGAGAGAGAGAGAAAAGGGGGGAGGAGCAGGAAGCATCAACTTCCATATGTGCTTTGACCAGGCAAGTCCAGGGTTTCCAACCAGCGACCTCAGCATTCCAGGTCAACGCTTTATCCACTGCACCGCCACAGGTCAGGCAGGTTTAGACTTTTGAAGAAGCATTTCATTGTAGGAAAACCCAGCTTTGGGGGACATTAGATGCCATCGATCACTTAACCTTCAGCAATACATTCTAGCATGTGGATTGCTAAATTATACTTGAAGTTTCTGGTTACCCAGAGTCATTTGATTCAGTTACTCAGCCGGTTTATAAGACTCAGATCTAAAGAAATAATATAGCAGTGACTTTTCTAACTCAAGTGTTTCTATTTCAGAAGCACTGGGAACTCTAAAGCTTTAGTTGCCAAGTTATCTATATTTTCATTCTGTAGTATATTAAAAAATTTAATGGGGATAGGAGAAGCCCAGGAAGTACGAAAAATATTTACAAAAGAAGAATCTAAAAGGTGAAGCCTTCAAGTTAGAGGGATTTCTGGAACAGAATCAAAAAGGTATCCCTAAGGCCTGAAAGTTATCTAAGGTGATAATTAAAAATCAGGACTTTGAAAAGATACCATCTTTTATGCACCAATTAACAACAAAAATACTGTTGTTTCTATTTGGGGAACAGTTAAGCACAGATTAACCCAGTTATCTTACATAGCCAAGATATCTTATATAACTATCTTTGCCTATAAGCTTTCTTCTTTACTTTGAGAGTGCTGTCTGATTGTAGAAAAACTCAGAAAAAGGCCAAAGAATGCTGACTCTTCAAGGACCACATCTCTGGTTTAAACAGTACTTGAGAAAAGTAAAAAAAAACAAGACCAACCTATTCAATAAATGGTACACTATGTAGTGTTAGCCGATCCTAGAAAGCACACAGCACATAGGAGTTCAACAAATAAGCGTTCGTAGAATGAATTTGAGGCATATCAAGAAATTCCTCACAGTGAAACATTTCACCCACCATCCATGACGGTGCCAAAACTTGGCCACAATCCTTAAGTCTTGTTGTTGTTTTTTTAAGTGTTCTTGGTTGAATACCAGAGAGCAGAAAGTACCTTAATCTTTATCAGTTGCAGATTATCAATAATTGGTTGAAGCATTTGTTCTTCTTTAGGAATGAAAATTAGGATGATAGGAGGAGGGAAAGAAGAAAGGTTATGGTACCAAGAGGAAGAACGGGAGGAAGGGGACGGACAGAGAGATAACAAAACTGAGTGGAGAAAGTTAACACATTCTGGCCTGACCAGGCGGTGGTGCAGTGGATAGAGCGTCGGACTGGGATGCCCAGGACCCAGGTTCGAAACCCGGAGGTCGCCAGCTTGAGCATGGATTCACCTGGTTTGAGCAAAAGCTCACCAGCTTGAGCCCAAGGTCGCTGGCTCTAGCAAGGGGTTATTCGGTCTGCTGAAGGCCCGTGGTCAGGGCACATATGGGAAAGCAATCAATGAACAACTAAGGTGTTGCAACGCACAACGAAAAACTAATAATCGATGCTTCTTATCTCTCCGTTTCTGTCTGTCTGTCCCTGTCTATCCCTCTCTCTGACTCTCTCTCTGTCTCTGAAATAAATAAATAAATAAATAAATAAATAAATAAATAAATAAAAAGAAAGTTAACACATTCTGCTATGAAAATAGATCAGCTGTAGCCTTCTCAATGCTTACTCTTCATTTCATGAACAAGGAAAACCCCGTTTACTGAGAACCCTGCTATCTGTTTGTTACAGTACCAGGCAGGCGCTTTCATACTTATTAGCTTAATTGACTTGCAACAATCCTAAAAGAGAGGTTATCATTCTTATTTCACAGTCAAGGAAATGAAAACTCAGAAAGTCACAGAGCTGAGTGCTTGGTGGAACTGAAAATTAAAACCCAAGTTTCTCTTAACTCCAAACCACACCCATTTGTTACATTGACAAGTTGGCTAACATACTTGGCATTATAGGGTATTTGGCAATGTCTTAGGAACTTAGCAATACTGGTGAATAATTCTGGCCCTCAGTATAACCCTTTGGTGGTTAACTTTTATTGTTGAACTATGATGACATACATCCACAATTTGTATGACTAACTAGAAGTTCTCTTTGAAACCAGCCGGAATCTGCTTTGTCTGACCTCATTAAAAAATAAGTTGCTTTTCAGAGACAAAGATTCATTTGGAGAAAAAAAAAACAACCTGTGGATCTGTGACATCTCTCTATATATATGCCTGTAAGCCTTATATTCCAAGTCCAGTGTTATGACAGAAGACTCTCAAAGAGCTAACTTTCAAATGTAAGGGGAGAAAGAAGTACCATGGGAGTGGACTCTTGGATTCATATTTTGAGTCTCTAAAATAAAAATTCACAGTAGAAGATACTCAAAGCAGCATAAAAAATTCCCAAAGTTTTCAGTCAGATAGGGTGGACTTGTTCATAGACATCTATTATAAGAATTATCTGAGCCCTGGCCGGTTGGCTCAGTGGTAGAGTGTCGGCCTGGAGTGCAGAAGTCCCGGGTTCAATTCCCGGCCAGGGCACACAGGAGAAGCGCCATTTGCTTCTCCACCCCTCCCCCTCTCCTTCCTCTCTGTCTCTCTCTTCCCCTCCCGCAGCCCAGGCTCCATTGGAGCAAAAGATGGCCCGGGTGCTGGGGATGGCTCCTTGGCCTCTGCCCCAGGCGCTAGAGTGGCTCTGGTCGCAGTAGAGCGACGCACCGGAGGGGCAGAGCGTCGCCCCCTGGTGGGCGTGCCGGGTGGATCCCGGTCGGGCGCATGCGGGGAGTCTGACTGTCTCTCCCCGTTTCCAGCTTCAAAAAAAAAGAATTATCTGCCTTTTTGTCATCTATTTTATATATTATATTTTGGCATCTCTCATTCCAGCATTTTGCAAATGATGTCTTAGTATACTAATTCTTTGAGATATAAATGGGTATTTTAGAAATTATAAGCTCCAGAAACCATGGACACTATTGTATAGTACTCATGCATAAAGGGTTCATAAAATACATTAACATGTTTTAGTCTCGGAGCAATCCTGCAATGAAAAGTCAACCTGTTTAGCTTTGAAAATCTAGTCTCAGGAATATCTATTAATGTCCTTAGAACTTATATTTTAATAAAAGGACAATGAGAGATACTGCCACTTTTTATTTTATCTGTTACTACAATATGTTTACAAGTTTAGAAAATATACGTAAATATAAACCAAAGAAAAAATGACCCACAATTCTACCACTCAGATAATAACAATTTGGTGAATATCTTTCTATTCCTTTAATAAGTATGCCAAAAATATATACTTTTTTAAAAGGAAAAAATAACTCTAGTGAGTGATTTAAAATTTTAAAATGAGTCTATCCCAACAGAATGGCTAAAATTAAAATCCCAGCTGTTGCTGAGAATGTGGAACAGCAGAAAATGTCATATACTGCAGGTACTACGTAACTTAGTAATACCATTTTGGAAAACTGTTTAGTAGTATCTACTAAAGTGAAACACTCACATAAAATATGAACCAAAAATTCCACTCCCAGGTATATTCCAGTAGAAATGTACACTTACATGTACCAAAGACATCCACAAGAATGTACCTAACAACACTATTGTTAGAGCCCCAGACAATCTAAATGTCCATGAATAATAGAATGAATATATTGTAGATACATAAAAAGGAATACTTTTCGGCAATGAAAAGGATCTACTACACCGAACATATATAAATTTCATAAATATAAGTCAAACGGAAAAGAATATAGACTGTATGATTCCCTTTACATACAATTTAGAAAGAGGCAAAATTAATCTATGATGTTAGAAGTCAGGATGTGATTACCAACAGGAGGAAGATTCTGGGTGCTGATAATTTGTTTTGAACTAGGGGGTGAACGCACGACCGTATTCGTTTTAAAAATTCATCCATCTGTATACATTCGGATGTTATGTTTTTCTATATGAATATTATGCTTCAATTTAAAAGTTTACATTTAGGCCTGACCTGTGGTGGCGCAGTGGATAAAACGTTGACCTGGAACGTTTGAATGGTTCGAAACCCTGGGCTTGCCTGGACAAGGCACAAATGAGAGTTGATGCTTCCTGCTCCTCCCCCTTTCTCTCTCTCTCTCTCTCTCTCTTTCTCCTGTCTCTCTGAAAAATGAATAAATAAAATCTTAAAAAAAAAGTTAAAAGTTTACATTTAAAAATGCTGTATTACCAACACTTGATGGACTAAGGATGTAAGTATAGTGTATGGTAAGGCAAGATCATTGCTGCCTGAGTTGATCAGCCATTTAGAAGAATGTGAAGTTGTAGGAATACCATCACCAATTTATTTCACATTTTCTTTTTTATGTGTGCGCAGAATTATACAATTTAGGAGTTTTTTCAGTAAGAAAGAACAAGAAAACATGATAAAAGAAGAATGCACCTGACCAGGCGGTGGCACAGTGGATAGAGCGTTGTCCTGGGACACTGAGGACTCAGGTTCAAAACCCCAAGGTCACAGGCTTGAGCACGGGCTCATCGGCTTGAGCACAGGGTCACTGGCTTAAGCATAGGGTCATAGACATGTCCTCATGGTTGCTGGCTTGAGCCCAAAGGTTACTGGCTTGAAGCCCAAGATCACTGGCTTGAACAAGGGGTCACTGGCTTGGCTGGAGCCCCCTGGTCAAGGTACATATGAGAAAGCAATCATTGAACAACTAAGGAGCCACAGCGAAGAACTGATGCTTCTCATCTCTCTCCCTTCCTGTCTGTCTGTCTCGGTCTCTCTCTCTCTCTCTCTCTCTCTCTCACTAAAAAAAATAAAGTAAAGAATAAGAAAAGAATTCTGGTACAAATAAAGCTTTATAAAATCATTAATAAAACCTTTTTATTACTATATTTACCTGAATACATTCACTTCCTGAATTAACGTCCTCAATTTTTAAGAAGAAAAAAAATATATACAATTTTCCTAATAACAAACAACAATTAAAATTGTTATTCATTGGTACTTACTAACAAATTGACACTGTGCCAATAGTCTACTTGCATTGTTTACTTTAATACTCACAAGAACTGTGTGAGCTAAGAATTTATTTGCAGGAGTTTTCCAAATTATAAATGCATTATTGGGTTATAAAAACCCAATAAAAAGTGTGTCCAGTAAGAAATGCAAACATTCTTTAACATGTCTGTCCCCCATAAACATTACTGATTAAGAGGTTGGTATGTGTTCTTCCAGACCTTTTATATGTATGGGGAAATACACACATGCACCCAGAAGAGAGGTCAGCTATTAATGGGATCGTATTAATACATCTCTGTGAGTTGCTTTACTTTAACTGTATTTTCTAGAAATTGTTCTATGTCTGTTCATAGATCTATCTAGTTCATTCTTTTAATGACTGCAGTGAGGATTTAACTATTTCACTATAAATAGGCACTCAACCAGGAACACTATTGACTCCTTTGACTAGTCAATTCTTTAAAGACCTGTCCTATGCATTGTGGGATGTTTACTAGTATTCTTGGCCTCTACCCACTAGAAGCCGGTAGTATACCACCTCTCCCCACCCACCCTCATTAAAACAAACAAAAATGTGTCCAGATTTGTTCCTTGGGAGACAAAATCTTTTTCTTACTCCATTAAGAACTACTAGTACAGGCCTGACCTATGGTGGCTCAGTGGATAAAGCATCAACCTGGAACACTGAGGTCACTGGTTCAAAACTCCAGGCTTGCCTGGTCAAGGCACATATGGGACTTGGTGTTTCCTGCTCCTCCCCCCTTCTCTCTCTCTCTCTCTTTCCCTCCCCCCTCTCTAAAATGAATAGATTTTTTTAAAAAGAAAAATAACTACTAGTATGAAAGAATATTCATGTTGTTATTTTCAATAACACAAAAGGGATTCAGCTAAACATATTGGTATTATTGATTATAAACTACATTTTACAGATGAGAAAACTGAGGTCAGGAAGGTTATCTGCCCAAGATCTCATTGCTGTAGGCAGAAAAATTGAGGTATGAACCCAGGATTGTTTTTTCTCTCTAGAATTTGTATTTTTAATCTCCTTTCTATTTCAATAATTTTACTACTCAGCAGGTTGTTTTAGAGACCACTCCAAGAGAGATGGTCAGAACAGTGAATATCACTACTTGTTAAGTATAAAGTAAATATTAACGACACCTTAGCTCTGACAAACATCCTTCAGCTTCTTCTGACAGAACCAGAAATTAAAACTTTTCAGCTCTTTAAAGGTATTTAGAGCAGAACAAGTCATTTCTTTTTTAAAAAATTATTTTTATTTATTTATTCATTTTAGAAAAGAAAGAGAGAGAAGGGGGAAGGAGCAGGAAGCATCAACTCCTCCTATATGTAACTTGACTGGGCAAGTCCAGGGTTTTGAACCGGTGACCTCAGCGTTCCAGGTTGACGCTTTTATCCACTGCACTGCCACAGGTCAGAACAAGTCATTTCTAAAAAGCATTTAAACTAAACAAAATTTTATGAATTTTTAAAACAGATAGCTAACGTATCACCCCAGTCAATGTATTTCACTATGATGAAGGGCCCTGAGAGCTAACCTAGTTTATATTAGCAATAGGTCCAAGGTCAGGGTTCTAGATTTTTATGGGCCAGGCAGCCTTGCTATCACCATCATGAGAGATTACAGATGTGTACCAAGCTCCTGTTGCATACAGTGTAATGCATTCCCAGTTCCTCATATTCCAGACTTCATCCCCAATGTTCAGCAGATATCTGGCAACCCCAAACAACTGAGAATAAGGCAAATTAAGCAAAAGAGGGAAAGTGAAACAAATTTAAAATGAATAAAGCTGATAATATTGATTACTATGTATCAACTATTTAAATCAGCTGTTACTTCATACCGTAAATCTTTAAGCACTTATTATGTGCTAGGTGGTAGACCAGGGGCTACGGATACCAGGAGTAAACTAGAGGCACAGAACATGCCTCTATGAACGTGTGTGAAAGACAGTAAATAACTAGTTGTTTAAATAACTGTCATTAGTGAGGGGAAGCATAATGATGTAGAGGTATAGGGGAAGGCTTTCCTAAAAAAAAATAAAAAAAAAAGTGGTAGAGTGTCGTCAGCCTGGTGTGCAGGAGTCCCGGGTTCGGTTCCCGGCCAGGGCACACAGGAGAAGTGCCCATCAGCTTCTCCACCCCTCCCCCTCTCCTTCCTCTCTGTCTCTCTCTTCCCCTCCTGCAGCCGAGGCTCCATTGGAGCAAAGTTGGCCTGGGCGCTGGGGATGGCTCTGTGGCCTCTGCCTCAGGCGCTAGAATGGCTCTGGATGCAACAGAGTGACGCCCCAGATGGACAGAGCATCGCCCCCTGGTGGGCATGCCGGGTAGATCCCGGTCAAGCACATGCGGGAGTCTGTCTGACTGCCTCCCCATTTCCAACTTCAGAAAAATACAAAAAACAAACAAACAAACAAAAAAACATTCAAGACTTGCCAGTATGGCCTGACCTGTGGTGGCACAGTGGATAAAGCATCGACCTGGAATACTGAGGTCATTGGTTCAAAACCCTGGGTTTGCCTGGTCAAGGCATATATGGGAGTTGATGCTTCTTGCTCCTCCCACCTTCTCTCTCTCTCTCTCTTCTCTAAAATGAATAAATAAAATCTTTAATAAAATAAAAAAAAAAGACTTGCCAGTATGAAGCATGCATGAAACTCGCAGGCAGGATGGATCATAGGATAGTTAAGGAAGTGAAAGAAGACAGTTGTGGCCAAGAGGACAACTGTGGTCAGGCCAAGCAGGGCATACTGGGTCACGCTGTGGACTTCTGTCATTGGTCTGAAAAAGTCCATGGAAAACCAAAGAAGGGTTTTTAAGCAATGGAGTGTCATGATCACATTTGGAGTCTCCTGTTCTATTTGCTCTAATCTTACTGTTATGTCAGTCTCACAGAAAAGGAAATCAGAGACCAAGTCCTAGAAATTAAACTCACCTGCCCACTACAATAAATTATTTCACTACTAGAAAACTGAAATAAAGAGGGTCAGGGTTAGTATTGTCTCCTTCATACTAACAAGTAATGGCTCCTTTACAGTATTAGCCTTAAACTTATGGGGGACTACTGGATGACCCCGCCCTCCAGAGTAGGCGTGACTGGAAGACTGACGTCATCATCTACGTGGGCTCACCAGGGCGGCCGTTTCCATACCGCAGGCGGCATCACCACTTCAGGAGAAGGCCCAAATACCAACTCTTCCACATCAGGTTCCACAGAACCTACACAACTTTCTGGCCAAAAAGCAAGACCTCCACTCAACCAACCGGTACCTATGGGTGGAACATGGACCATGTTACATGGAGACTTAATGACATTATACCTAAAGAATGGATAGGAAAGCTACCTTACAAATACTTTAAAATTAGAAAGGTGGCAATTAAGGGTACCCAAATACTAACAACAGAAGCTAACAGACAAGTCAGCTTCCGGTTCACTGCCCTGGACCTAAATGGTCAAGACATAGGGACAGGAACCATAACTACTAAAGGGGACCCAACAGGAGGGAATGATGCATCCCCCCTTACCTATGACCCCCTTAAAAATAGAACCAGCAGAAGAAAATGGAACCTAGCATTTGGTTTCAGAAGGGTACTTAAACCTCTCTGGTTCAACAATGAGCAGAGAGGCCTTGAAAGCTTAACAGAGAATATGTTACTATTGATTCTCTGCTTCTATTTTGTACTTTAATTCTCATACCTACGAATGAGAAGATTCCTCCTGATAACTATTCTGATGAGGAATAATATGAATAAAGAATGATGGCTAATAGAATCCTAGAAACAACAACAAAAAAAATTCCCAGCGATTCCATGAGTCCAGGAAACCACCATTTATATAGGCTGTCATTTTAAAATCTGTCTCCCTGAATACATCATCCATAAATTCACTGCTTTCTTATATTACTGACGGTGAACTACTCTCCATAATAGCTGAGCTGACCCATCCCACAGGGTCTCCGACAACCAGGTAATGAGGGCTACACCTGATTATGGACAGCTGACAATAAAGAGTGGTAAAATCCAGAGATGTTTTGCCATTACCTCGGTCATGAATTTCTCTCAGGAAATTTATTATACGGCACCATTCCTGCATTTTAATTAAGCTATCTAACCACCGTCACTTTTTCACATTCTATTTCTTGTTTGTTCGATTGTCTGCAAGGAACTAACCTCAAAATGATGTTTTTCGCAGCTGTGTTTAACTGCCTGGCCTCGATTTTACAGGTTTTCTTGGTTAAATCATTTATTTTAAAGTGTAATTTCACTGCGTCTCTAGTTTCTTCTTAAAATGTAAGGAATTTGGATTTGATACTCCCTTCTGACTAAATAGTCCTGTAATTTTTTTTTTTTTACTCTTCCCATTATTCAAATGTAAGAGTCGTAATTTGAGGATATGACAAATGAGTAGCGTTCTCCCCCTCACAGCTTTAGAGAACCTTCTTTTCTGTAACTTGATACCAAACATTTCATATTTTGCCCACACTGTTGGCTTTTGAAAGAACGAATACAGCCAGGCTTCTTTCAACAGCACTGAATGAGAGCTCCATTGTTTACCAGCAGGGCTCACAAACCAAATAGTCTCATTTAAAAGTAGGAGAGAGAGACATGTGACCAGATCCATTTTGTGTTTGGTGTTAGTAATGTCAAATATGACTTTTGCTGTGAAAAAGAACTATTTTGGTACCTTGCTCTTTTATTAGCTTGTCCTCATCAAAGGTCATGGTGGGGAAAAGTCATGCTTCTGGGAAACTATAGCTTTACCAAATTTCATCATCCAGCTTCTTTTTCCACTAGAGAGAGCTGAGCCCTGAGTAGCAACAAAAGAAGTACCTTCGTGTCTAAGGTTGTTCAGGTCCTGAGTGAGCTAATCGCTCATTTCACACCTAAGGAAGAGCCATCTAGATTGTCCCTGTTCCTTAAAGGCCTCCACACGGGGTTGGATAAACTTTTATTGAACGGATTTGTTTTGATTTCTGAAACTCCCTGTTTTACCCCTTAACTGATTTTTATGTTAAATTTTAATCCTCAGCATAAAACAAGTCACAAAATAGTTTGCTCATAAACTTAAATTGTAGAAAAATCAAGAATTAAAAAAAAAAATCAGTGCCATAGCCGCCAGCAACTTGCTATAATTCTGTTTCATGTCAACAAATATGTTTGGAGAGTTCTTATCTCTAGTACAAAAAAAAAACAACTTTTCGAGATTGTAATAACAAAGACTAGCAGCCACATTACGGTGCTTTGTAGCTGGGTTTAAATTCCTACTGATACTTTCCATCTGTCTAACATAGTCTCTTTGTATCTAGCTTTTCTCTCTCCTCCTTGCCCCTCTGCCAACTTCCTAGCACCAGATCAAAAGCCAAAAAAGCATCAAAAATCCAAGACTGAGGCTTTTCTTCCCCAGAAAGTTGATGGATTTAGAACCAAGTAGACGAGATGTAATGGAATGATTGGTCATCAGGCAAACATAATAAAACCACAACCGTTAGGAAAAGATCATCTATTCAAAATACCTTCTTACTACCCTACATGACCAGGTTCCAAAATTTATTTAGCTAAAAATGAAATACAGCCTTGAAATCTATACTGAACAAGGACAAAAACGTTGCAGTATCACCTGCAACTGATAACTTGACTCAATTTTATTTAATATTATGCTATGGTTTGAATGTTGGTATTCCCCCCAAATTCACATTGAAAGATCAATGTGATGATGGTATTCGGAGGTGGGACCTTAGAGAGGTGCTTAAATCCTGAGGGCAAAGCCTTCATGAATGAGATTAATGGCTTTATAAAAGAAACTTAATAAAAACTGAATATGATATGGCCTTGCCCTTGAGGAAATCACAAACTGGGGAGAACAAAACTAATTATAATCTTAATACGTGTTTATTAATAAAAAGAAAGCCTGGCCGGTTGGCTCAGTGGTAGAGCGTCGGCCTGGCGTGCAAAAGTCCCGGGTTCGATTCCTGGCCAGGGCACACAAGAGAAGCACCCATCTGCTTCTCCACCCCTCCCCCTCTCCTTCCTCTCTGTCTCTCTCTTCCCCTCCCGCAGCCAAGGCTCCATTGGAACAAAGATGGCCCAGGCGCTGGGGATGGCTCCTTGGCCTCTGCCCGAGGCGCTAGAGTGGCTCTGGTCACAGCATAGCGACGCCCTGGAGGGGCAGAGCATTGCCCCCTGGTGGGCAGAGCATTGCCCCCTGGTGGGCGTGCCGGGTGGATCCCGGTTGGGCGCATGCGGGGGTCTGTCTGACTGTCTCTCCCCGTTTCCAGCTTCAGAAAAATACAAAAAAATAAAAAATAAAAAGAAAGACTAGCCTGGCCAGGCAGTGGCACAGTAGATAGAGAGTCAACCTGGGATACAGAGGACCCAGGTTTGAAACCCCAAAGTCACTGGCTTGAGCTCAGGCATATCAGGTTTGAGCACTGGTTCACCAGTTTGAGTGCAGGGTCACTGGCTTGAGCATGAGGTCATACACATGACCCCATGGTCACTGGCTTGAACCCAAAGGCCACTGACTTGAAGACCAAGGTCACTGGCTCAACTGGAGCCCCTAGGTCAAGGTACATATGACAGAACAATTAATAAACAACTAAGGTGCCACAATGAAGAATTGATGCTTCTCATCTCTCTCCTTTCCTGTCTGTCCCTGTCTGTCCCTGTCTCTCACTAAAAATAAATTTAATTAATTAATTAATCAATTATAAAAAGACTATACAAATTGCCTTGTACATCTACTGGTACACATTAGGAAGTTGGCATTCTGCAACCCAGAAAAGGGCCTTTCCTGGACACTGACTCTTCTGGCCCCATAATCCTGGACTTACCAGCCTCTAGAACAGTAAGAAGTAGGCCCTGGCCGGTTGGCTCAGCGGTAGAGTGTCGGCCTGGCGTGCGGGGGACCCGGGTTCGATTCCCGGCCAGGGCACATAGGAGAAGCACCCATTTGCTTCTCCACCACCCCCCTCCTTCCTCTCTGTCTCTCTCTTCCCCTCCCGCAGCAAAGGCTCCATTGGAGCAAAGATGGCCTGGGCGCTGGGGATGGCTCCTTGGCCTCTGCCCCAGGCGCTAGAGTGGCTCTGGTCTCGGCAGAGCGACACCCCGGAGGGACAGAGCATCGCCCTCTGGTGGGCAGAGCGTCGCCCCTGGTGGGCGTGCCGGGTGGATCCCGGTCGGGCGCAGGCGGGAGTCTGTCTGACTGTCTCTCCCCGTTTCCAGCTTCAGAAAAATACAAAAAAAAAAAAAAAAGAACAGTAAGAAGTAAATGTTTGTTGTTTGTAAGTCAGCCAGTTGCTGGCATTCTGTTACAGTAGTTCAAACAGCCTACAACGCACTAGTTTTTCAGAAATTTGGTTTTGTCAGGACAGACTGGTATTTCAGAGAGAAGGAGTGAATGAGTTACAGGAAAAGAGGATTAAAAAAGTGTTGGGAGAATGCTGAGGATAAACTGTCTGAGTACAAATTTGTCCAAGGGCCAGCTTTGAGTTCCAACAGATGGAACGCTTGAATCCACTCTCTTTAATCCAGAGCCTACACCAGTTCCATAATTCAGCCTCCAGTGTTCCTTTACATCAGACACCCATCTGAAGGATACGGCTAAAGCATATGCAAAATGGAATAATAAATATTCTATTCCTACTTTAGGGAACAAAGCCGTCTTACATTTGAGTTATGTGTGTACCATACAATGTGTTTTATAAAGTGATGTAACTATTAAAACCATTTTTTTTAATTTTATTTATTCATTTTTAGAGAGGAGAGAGAGAGGGAGAGAGAGAGACAGAGAGGGAGAGAGAAGGGGGGAGGAGCTGGAAGCATCAACTCCCATATGTGCCTTGACCAGGCAAGCCCAGGGTTTCGAACCAGCGACCTCAGCATTCCCAGGTCGACGCTTTATCCACTGCGCCACCACAGGTCAGGCTTAAAACCATTTTAATGTGATGAAAATGAGATTCAGGAAGGATTGTAGATATGTCCACTCTCATTCAAGTAATTCACACAGAGCTAAGGGGTCAATATAAGTATGGTCAACTCAGATGTTGCTTTACTTATTTATTGATTTACTATTTTTGAGACAGACAGACAGAAAGGTGAGAGATGAGAAGCATCAACTCATAGTTGTTTCACTGTTGTTGTTCACTTACTGCTTCTCAATATGTGCCTTGCAGGGGTGGAGTGGGGGTCAGACTGAGCCAGGAATCCCTTGCTCAAGTCAGCAAACTTTGGACTCAAGCCAATGACCATGGGATCATGTCAATGATCCCACACTCAAGCAGGTGACCCCATGCTCAAGCCCGTGACCTCAGGGATTCAAACCTGGGTCCTCAGCATCCTAGGTCAAGGATCTATCCATTGTACCACCATCAGTCAAACACATGTTGCTTTTTTGTACCTTACCTCCTTAAACTTCAAATTACTGTATGCTTAGTCATCTAATAGTTCCCCAAAGCCCCATTTCTCCAGTCTTACATACCCTACTCTGATCATTATGGAGTATTAGGATAAACATTTAGTTAGGAAACCTCTATTTAGAATACTTGATCCAAGGGAAAAAAGTCAACAAAAGACAATATTTTACTGGCTGAACTTAAATGTCCCTTTTAAAAAGGACTATTTTCACTGGCACTAAGAGTACATTTTATAATAAATATTATGACCAACTATGAAGTCTACTCTAGGCAAAATTATGAAAGAGGCCCTGGCCGGTTGGCTCAGTGATAGAGCGTCGGCCTGGCGTGCAGAAGTCCCAGGTTCGATTCCCGGCCAGGGCACACAGGAGAAGCGCCCATCTGCTTCTCCACCCCTCCCCCTCTCCTTCCTCTCTGTCTCTCTCTTCTCCTCCCGCAGCCAAGGCTCCATTGGAGCAAAGATGGCCCCGGCGCTGGGGATGGCTCCTTGGCCTCTGCCCCAGGCGCTAGAGTGGCTCTGATCGCAACAGAGCGACACCCCAGTGGGGCAGAGCATCGCCCCCTGGTAGGCAGAGCTTCGCCCCCTGGTGGGCATGCCAGGTGGATCCCGGTCCGGCGCATGCGGGAGTCTGTCTGACTATCTCTCCCCGTTTCCAGCTTCAGAAAAATTAAAAAAAAAAAAATTATGAAAGAGCTTAATTTTGTCTTTAAGATCTCACCCATACAAATTCTGTATCTTAACACATCTTAAGAAGGATGTAAAAGTCATCTGTATTCAGGATTAAGTATTTTAAAATAGACAAAGGGCTTTGCTTTTTGTGGGATTTAGAGCTTCGGGGTGCTGCCTGAGTTCTCAGTCCATCTGTATGTTTACAGGTATTATGAAGCTTTAAATTATTTGATGCAGAACACTTTTTTCTCCATATAGAATTCCAAGCAATGCATTTTGGAAAATGCTGGCTCATAGGATACCAGCAAAGTTTTCCATGCAGATACAACATTTGAAAAGTTTCCTCTATGTGTCCTTAATGAGTTAAAACAATGAATGAAAAGTCCAA
Organism: Saccopteryx leptura; assembly: GCF_036850995.1. Lineage (NCBI taxonomy): Eukaryota > Metazoa > Chordata > Mammalia > Chiroptera > Emballonuridae > Saccopteryx > Saccopteryx leptura. The sequence continues at coordinate 24,698,320 of NC_089512.1, read as the reverse complement.
GAATAAAATTAAGAATACAGTTCTATTTTCAATAGCATCAAAAATGATAGCCTGATCAGGCGGTGGCGCAGTGGATAGAGCATTGGACCGGGATGCAGAAGGACCCAGGTTCGAGACCCCAAGGTTGCCAGCTTGAATGCGGGCTCTTCTGGCTTGAGCCAAAAAAAAGCTCACCAGCTTGGACCCAAGGTCGCTGGCCCAAGCAAGGGGTTACTCGGTCTGCTGAAGGCCCACGGTCAAGGCACATATGAGAAAGCAATCAATGAACAACTAATGTGTTGCAATGAAAAACTAATGATTGATGCTTCTCATCTCTCTCCGTTCCTGTCTGTCTGTCCCTATCTATTCCTCTCTCTGACTCTGTCTCTGTAAAAAATAATAATAAAAATGATAAATTACTTTAGAATACATTTAGCTCAGGAGGTGCAAACTTATACTCCAAAAACTACAAAAACGTTACTGAAAAATATTAAATAAAAACCTAAATAAATAGAAGTATATCTCATGTTCATGAATTGAAATATGCGGGAAACAGGCTGCAAGAGACAGTTTAGATTTTGTGGGGACAGAGGTGTGGGGGACTGGCAGTAAGCTGACAAGGTCCTTGCTGCCCATCTCCCCACCTTACTTGCTTGATTAGGTTGCTAAAGACTGTGGGAGACTAGAAACTGACAAAGATTCTTGCAGTTTAAGGTTTAAGCTGCTAAAGGGTAGGCTCTTCCCCACACCTCCATGTTAGCTATAATGCCGATAGTTTCTGCTCTTCCCAACCCCTATGTCCCTCAAAGAGACTGAAGGCAGTTTTCTTTTTACCCTTTGTTTTTTGAAGTTAAGATGTTATGCATGGTGGGGGGTTTTCTACACTTGTAAGAATTCTTGGTTTGCCTCAGAAATGTGACTTTGTATCTGAGCTTTCTTTGTTTTACAAATGGCTTTGCTCTCTGCACTATAAATAAAGTGTTTTGGGGGTGCAGGCTCGCGCTTGCAAGCCATCAGCTTGGCAATGAGCTCTCCAGATCCCATTCTTTTTTTTTCTGTGTTTGTTTTCTAATCCTCTACCATTCCCATTTGAGACCTGCAAAATTACAAGTTGCGCTGGCTCACGACATAAATACTAAACATTGGACGATAATCCCCAAATCGACCTATGGATTCAATGAAATTCTTATCGGAATACTAGCTGCTGGCTTCTTTGTAGAAACTGTCAAGCTGATCCAAGGCCCAGAATTTATACCAAATGCAAAGGGCCTGAAACAAATCAGATTAGCTGAAACAATCTTGACACAAAACAAACAAAGAAACAAACACCAAAGTTGGAAGACCCCCAAATCCCAATTTCAAAACTTAACACACAGTAACAGTAATCAACACAATGTAGAACTGGTCAATGAAATAGAGTTCACAGACCAGAAATACATCCTTGTAATAGTCAACTGATTTTCAGCAAGGGTACCAAGATCATTCGATAGGGAAAGCATAGTTTTATAGACAAATGGTGCTGGAACAATTGGATAACCACATGAAATTGACTGAAGTTGAATCCTTACTTCACACTGTACACAAAAACTAACTTAAAAAAAAAATGGGTCAAAGACCTAAATGGAAATGTCAAAATTATAAAACTTAAAGAACATGTAGAGGTAAATCTTCATGACCTTGAACTTAGAATGAATCCTTAAATAAAATACCAAAAGCATAAGCATCAGCAAACATGTAGACATGTTTGGACTTCATCAAAATTAGCTACTTCTGCACTGCAAAAGATACTATCAAGCCTGACCAGGTGGTGGTGCAGTGGAGAGCGTCAGACTGGGATGTGGAGGGCCCGGGTTTGAGACCCAAGGTCGCCGGCTTGAGCATGGGCTCATCTGGTTTGAGCAAGGCTCACCGGCTTGAGCCCAAGGTCGCTGGCTTGAGCAATGGGTCACTCGGTCTGCTGTAGCCCCCCCCCCCCCCCCACCCCCCCCCCGTCAAGGCACATATGAGAAATCAATCAGTGAACAACTAAGGAGCCGCAACGAAGAATTGATGTTTCTCATCTCTCTCCCTTCCTATCTGTCTGTCCCTATCTGTCCCTCTCTCTGTCTCTGCCACAAAAATTAAAAATAAATAAATAAATATAGTGTCACCTGCTGAGAGCCTTGTTTTTTTTTTGTTTGTTTTATTTTTTTTTTTTATTCATTTTAGAGAGGAGAGAGAAAGGGAGAGAGAGACAGAGAGAGAAGGTGGGGAGGAGCTGGAAGCATCAACTCCCATATGTGCCTTGACCAGGCAAGCCCAGGGTTTCGAACTGGCGACTTCAGCATTTCCAGGTCGACACTTTATCCACTGCGCCACCACAGGTCAGGCCACCGAGGGCCTTGTAAAAAAAAAAAAAAAAAAAAAAAAGATACTATCAAGACAGTGAAAAGACAAGCCACAAAATAGGAGAAAATATTTGCAAATCATATATCTAATAATGATATATATCTTCAGAATATATAAAGAATTCTTATAATTCCTGATCATAAAAAAACAAATAACCCAATTTTTAAAATAGCAAAAGATCTGAACTGACATTTCTCCAAAGATAAAAACCGTATTTTTTGCTCCATAAGACGCACTTTTTTCCCCCCAAAAGTGGAGGAGAAAATGCCCGGGTGTCTTATGGAGAGAAAAATACAGTATTTTATTAAATATTTTAACACACCATTTGGTTCAGAATATTTTTTTTCTTATTTTCCTCCTTAAAATCCTAGGTGTGTCTTATGGTCAGGTGTGTCATATGGAGCGAAAAAATACAGTAAATGGCCAATAAGCACATGAAAGAAATGCTCAATTATTATCAGTCATCAGGAAAACACAAATCAAAATCACAGCGAGATACCACCACTCACATCAGTAACATGATGACAACAAAAAAGTCAGATAATGAAAGTGTTGATGGAATGTGGAGGAAACAGAATCTTCATACTTTGTTGATAGGAACAGAACATGGTGAAGCCACTTTGGAAAACAGCCTGACAGGTCTTCTACATATAAACATAGAATTACCATCTGACTCAGCAATTCTAATTCTATGTATACACCCAAGAGAATTGAAAACATATGTCCACACAAAAGCTTGTATAGGAATGTTTATAGCAGGATTATTCATAATAACCAAAAGGTAGAATCTAGCCATATGTCCATCAACTGATGAAATGAATAAACGTAACCTGTCCATGCAATGGAATATTATTTGGCCATAAAAGGAACAAAGTACTAACACATGGTACAACATGGATAACTTACAAAATATTATGCTATCTCTAGGCAGAGGCAGGATCAAAGGGGCCAGAGGGAAAGCGGACAGAGGGAAAGGGAATGAGAGGATGGGATCAGAGAAGGGAAAGAGACTGGTGAAATTATATATACATAACACAGCGTTATACAGAGCAGACAAGCAGATCCTGGAGGGAAGGGGGGAGGGCGTTGGGGGCAGGGGGGCAAGGGGAATGTGGAGGGGAACACAGGGGAGGGGGATGTATATATTTGGTGGGACACTCGAATCTATGCAAACACAATAAATTTCAATAAATCAATCAATAAATATTATGCTAAGTGAAAGAAGTCACAAAAGATCACATTTTTTTTTTTTTTTTTTTTCATTTTTCTGAAGCTGGAAACAGGGAGAGACAGTCAGACAGACTCCCGCATGCGCCCGACCGGGATCCACCCAGCACGCCTACCAGGGGCGACGCTCTGCCCACCAGGGGGCGATGCTCTGCCCATCCTGGGCGTCGCCATGTTGCGACCAGAGCCACTCTAGCGCCTGGGGCAGAGGCCACAGAGCCATCCCCAGCGCCCGGGCCATCTCTGCTCCAATGGAGCCTTGGCTGCGGGAGGGGAAGAGAGAGACAGAGAGGAAAGCGCGGCGGAGGGGTGGAGAAGCAAATGGGCTCTTCTCCTGTGTGCCCTGGCCGGGAATCGAACCCGGGTCCTCCGCACGCTAGGCCGACGCTCTACCGCTGAGCCAACCGGCCAGGGCACAAAAGATCACATATTATATGATTCTTTTTAAATAAAATATCCAGAACAAGAAAATATATAGTTATAGGAAGCAGATTAGTGATCAGCTGAAGGAAGGGGGATGGGAGGACTGATGGGTGATAGGTAAAAGAGTATTAGTTTTTTTTCTGAGGTGATAAGAATGTTCTAGAATTGATAGTGGTGAAGGTTGCACAACTCTGAGAATATTCTTTTTGGGTACTTAAGTAAATGAATTGTGTGATATATGAATTCCAACTGAATGAAGAAAAAAAATCTGTAGCATAGATCCTCAAAATGTGCTTAGTGGCATCATGCTATCCACGAACTGTGTTTGGTCCATGAAGAATTAAGGAGCTTGCCCCCGAATATAATATTATAGCAAGACTTTCTCAAAAAGGAAGTAGTGTGTCAATTATCCAAGCATAAGCTTCTTATCCCAGAGACAGGATCCTTTGAGTAGCAGTGACCTATAACACTTCACACCTAAAACAGAACAATTTCTAATGTCTTTGGTGACAATGGCTCCTGAGACTGAGCGAGGAGGGCATGGGCTACTCTCAAGTTTCCATACTGCCAGATGGATCGTGGTGGTCATGAAGAAGAGAAAAGACCTTCTAGGGAAGTATTACATACAGTTGGGAGCAGGAGTAGGGTAAGGAATGGATTGTTGGAAGAGAGGAAATAGGAGAGAAATTTAGTGTGAGAGGGAAAGTGAAACAAGAGAAGCAGAGCTAAGACAAGAGCAGTGCCAATTTATTCAAATGTCGCTTCTTTAAGAAGTGTCTGAGACACAAGTGGTAGCCATCTGCAGATAGCTTTGTAGCTCATGTCAGGTGGCTTCAGACAGGGCACAATGGGCAGCTGACCTTGACCTTGGCCTGTACCTCATGGGAGGCTCCAGACCGGACCACCGATTGGCCAGCTTCAGACCACGCCAGAGCACCATTCAACCACCTCCAAGTGCAACACACTCAAGGGGTACCCGAGCCCCACTAAAGTGAGTCCTGCTCTGTGGGGCGGGTCCCTGCACAGCTGATCCTCTGCTGTAGTCACAGCCTGTGACTTGCTGCCAGTGGACGTGGGGGGCAATCCCTCCCATTGACATGCCAATCAACAGCAGTCAAGGTTCAAGTAAAGCAAAGGGTACACACCACCTACACAGGGGACACACCTGGAGCACCCCATTAATGTAAGACGCATCTGGACAGCTGAAAGATGTGGGTGCCAAGCTGCCACCCCCACTTCCCTGATTGAGATTCAGAAGGACCTGAGGTGAGAGTCAGGAATCTATACAACAATCACCCCAGATCATTTCAATGCAAGTGTTCCTTTAACTCCACGTTGAAACAGTGAACTAGAGGAAGAAGCAGAAAATATACATAAATGCAATGACAGTGTAGAAATAATTTGGGGGGTTTTGTGGAATCTCTTGCAGTCACGGAAGGACTTAAAAAAATTAAAGCTGAGTCAGTTTTTTTTTACAGGAAAACTCTGCGCGTAACCACTTTGCAAATTAGCTTTTGACTAATTCTTACTTTAAGTAGAAATCAGGCTTCAAAACAAGTTTCCTTTTAATTCGAACATGAAAAATAGACTGAGCCATGAAGCATGTTAGGAAATACAGTCGTACCTTGGCAATATTGTGGGTTTAGTCCCAGACCACCGCAGTCAACTTGAGTTGTCATCCTTTCGTTGGCGAAGGGTTTCACCTTCAATTTGTAAAAAACATGACATCTGTGGAGCACAATAAAATGAGGCATGCCTGTACTAAAATTACGTAAATCTATAGTTTAAATAATTTTCAGCTTTTCTCAATTTAGTGTTTCAGAGGTGTGCTTCATCAATGTGTTATAACTAAAAATCGTTTCAGTCAGGCTAAGTATTGGGTTAGAGTAAAAAGATCGATAGGTAAGGGTTAAAGGTGACAGATCGCTACAAACATCGGGAGACTGAGCCCCAGCAAATCGACAACCTACAATTATGTATTGAACACAGACACACATAACCATCATTAAACAGGCACCATGGAGAGGAAGACAAATTTTAAAACATTGTCCTTGTTTCCAAGGTCACGATAAATACAGAGAGAGAAGGCATTTAATAATAAATGAGAATCATTTATTCATTCAACTAACATTTACTGAGTACCTGCTAGGCTGAAGACTGATGAGTAGGAACGAATAGTTATTTTGTATTTGTTTTTATTATTCTTTATGCCTTTTTGTATGTCTGAATAGCTCATGATAAATGATTTTGCAGCAGTAATTAAATTCTTCTTCTGTTTTAGTGTTGGTTGGTAACTGCTAATATTATTGATTTTGGGTTTATGAAGAAGAAGTATAGCACCCTAGACTGAGTTAGGATTAATACTGATTGGAAATTATGCCTTCAAATTGATCCTAAGGCCAAAAAAAATCTGGCAACAACTTTTTGCTGTTGATTACCTGTAAATACTTTTCCTTTCAAGTTTGTCTTTACTATGAATTTTATTTCGTTTATTCCAGTATTTAATGACCATACTGCCTCGTGTTGTTCATACGACTTTTACACACACGTATGTTGGTCTCTGAATTGAGCCAAAAGAAGGGACCCTACATTACACCTCTTTGTATTCCCAGCATGCAAAGGAGCACCATGTCCTAATGACTGCTAATAATGCTTTATTAAAATATTAGAGATCTTTTTTATGAAAATGGTATAACTGGACAGTGTAATACTTAGATTACGGGCTTGCCACATTAGTTCAGTCTTTCAATGAGCAGAGTTGTGTTTCAAAGAATGTGGTGTTGCCTTATCCAAAAGAAAAATAAACTTGGAAATAATGGAATCACCTTGTTTTACTGAGAAAGGTGATGATAAGAGGTTTTCTGATAAAGAATGATTAGACGCATGGACCACATAAGTCCATATACTTGCTCAGAAGGAAAATGTACTTGAATATATTAATCAGACAAGTTCCCTGTGCAGTGTAGGACCGAATTAATGCTAATCCCCAAAGTAAAATCTCTGCCCAGTAGAAATTTAAAATCCAGAGCAAAGATAACAGGGGTGAGAAAGTGGCATTTAATTAAAAAGAGAGAGGATAAGAATTTTAATGCACTTGGTTGAACTTTTTGTGTTTAGAAAGGACTATAAAGTGATTGTGGGTAGTGTTTTTCCTTCAATGTCTTCTGCATTTCTATCTCAGCCTCTAGAAACAACTCGGTGGTTTTCCGACCTGTCTCACCAAGTGTTCCTGATAGCTCGTACCTACCTTCCTTCTTGACCTTCACCCCCTCAGAGGCCAACTTCCATCTTCAAGTCCTTCTCCATCCTCGTCAGACTAATATTCCTTGCTTCAATGTCTCCTTTTAAGCTCCTCAATTTCCCTTTCCCCATTTTCCTTTTATTGAACCCACTTGGCCACACTCAGCTCCTGGCTCCCGCTTTCCACCAGGGACCATTTTCCACTCTGATCCCAGGGCAGCTGAGTACAAAAACCACCTTCTACTTGAAGATCCTCAGAGCATCAACACCACCTGGGAGCCTGTGTGGGACCTGCAGAATCTCAGCCCAGCCCCGGGGCCCCTGAATCAAATCTGCATTTTAACAAGATTCCCTGGTGATTCCTATGAACATTAAAATGGACAGGCATCGCCTGACCTGTGGTGGCGCAGTGGATAAAGCATCGACCTGGAAATGCTGAGGTCGCCAGTTTGAAACCCTGGGCTTGCCTGGTTAAGGCACATAAGGGAGTTGATGCTTCCAGCTCCTCCCCCCCTTCTCTCCCTGTCTCTCCCTCTCCTCTCTAAAATGAATAGAAAAATAAAATAAAAATAAAATGGACAGGCATCAACTCAAAACACTGGTGTGGCTACAAGAATCATAATCTCAAGTGACAACTGGCTTCGGCCACCTCTGGACACCCTAGGCTGATTTTCCTAGGCAGCAGGTCACCCCAACCCTGAGAACTGTGATTTATTTCTTTAGAGAGGGGAGATTAGAGAGAGAGAGAGAGAGAGAGAGAGAGAGATGTGGTGGGGCGGGGGGAGGGAATGGGAAGCATCAACTTGTAGTAGTTGCTTCTCATATGTATGTGCCTTGACCGGGCAAGTTCGGGGTTTCAAACTGGACCAAAGCATTCCAGGTTGACCCTTTATCCACTATGCCACCGCGGGTCAGGCTAGAACTGTGATTTCAAACTTGATATGGTAGTTCCCCGCTTATCCACGTGGACTACATTCCAAGACCCCTGCTGGATGCCTGAAATCACAGATAGTACCGAACCTTATATACGCTATGTTTTTTTCTATACATACCTATATATAATAAAGTTTAATTTGTAACTTAAGCTTAGTAGGAGATTAACAACAATAACCAGTAATAGAGTAGAATAATCATGACAATCTATTGTAATAAAAGTTATAGCCCTGGCCGGTTGGCTCAGCGGTAGAGCGTCGGCCTAGCGTGCGGAGGACCCGGGTTCGATTCCCGGCCAGGGCACACAGGAGAAGCGCCCATTTGCTTCTCCACCCCTCCGCTGCGCCTTCCTCTCTGTCTCTCTCTTCCCCTCCCGCAGCCAAGGCTCCATTGGAGCAAAGATGGCCCGGGCGCTGGGGATGGCTCTGTGCTCTCTGCCTCAGGCACTGGAGTGGCTCTGGTCGCAACATGGTGACGCCCAGGATGGGCAGAGCATCGCCCCCTGGTGGGCAGAGCGTCGCCCTGGTGGGCGTGCTGGGTGGATCCCGGTCGGGCGCATGCGGGAGTCTGTCTGACTGTCTCTCCCTGTTTCCAGCTTCAGAAAAATGGAAAAAAAAAAAAAAGTTATATGAATATGGTCTCTCTCTGGCAAAATATCTTACTGTACCGTACTCACCTTTTCACTTAACGAAAGCACTTTACACCTTCTCTGTGGTGTATCCTCAGAATCGCCAGCCTCACTACTCTTGCACGGTGGGGTCATGATTAATTCAAATAAGAGTTACTTGAACACAAGGGCTGCGATACCTCGACAGTCCATCTGATACGGGGCTGGCTCCCAGGAGACTAAGGGGCGGGGAGCTAACGCAGTGTGGAGACGCCGGACAAAAGGACGATTCACCTCTCGCCAGGGACAGTGTGCGAGAGTTCATCATGCCACACAGACCTCTGCTAAACTTTTCAATTGCTTGATCCTGGATTTTCCGTTTAATAATATTTTCAGACTGTGCTAGGCTGCCCGGTAACCAAAACCACGGAAAATGAAACCACGGGGAAGGGGGGGAAGGGCTCCTGTATTCTCTTCGGAAATCCACCCATCACTTCTCTCCTCTTGTCAGCAAATAGCATTCCCTCTTCCTTCATTGCAAAATACAGAAAAAATAACGTAAAATGCCTCAGGCAGGAAGTCCTCTGTGGCTGCCCCACAGCCTAAATGCCGTCACAATTCTGCATGCCCCATGCCTACACGTTCCCCTTCTCCTCAGCCACAGAGGACGGTGGCTCGCCCGGGGATTGTGGTCAGAGCATCTGTTCTCTCAGATCTGTCTTCCTGTTTCACTCCATGAACAGACACACTAAATTGGCCATCGGCATTTAAACATTTTGTTACTGACTCAACTAGCTCGGTGCTTCATTGCCAGCCTCCACCCTCACCCTCTTGTCTCTGATTTGGTCTTCAGTTTGCTCTTGTCTGGCTTCTCTCTTCACCATTCCAGGGACCCTGCTCTAAGGACCCCATCTCACTCTGCGGAGTTGGCCACCGTTTGTCACCCTCTCATGGGGACCCCCTCCATAGTAGCCTTGCAGATAGATACCTCTCCCATGGTTTTATGTGTCAATTTCTTCTAAGTATCCTTCACAGATCCATTTTCCTTTACCTGTACCATCAGGATTGGTGTTTCCCAGGACAAATCCTGGACTCTTTCCTGTTTTTACTCCTCACTGCCTTATCTTAACCACTCTCCTGCCCTACATGGGCCAATGATTCCCAACCGATAGTCTAGACCAGGGGTCCCCAAACTTTTTTCACAGGGGGCCAGTTCACTGTGCCTCAGACCGTTGGAGGGCCGGAGTATAAAAAAAACTATGAACAAATCCCTATGCACACTGCACATATCTTATTTTAAAGTAAAAGGACAAAACTGAAATAAATACAATATTTAAAATAAAGAACAAGTAAATTTAAATCAACAAACTGACCAGTATTTCAATGGGAACTATGCTCCTCTCACTGACCACCAATGAAAGAGGTGCCCCTTCCAGAATTGCGGTGGGGGCCGGATAAATGGCCTCAGGGGGCTGCATGCGGCCTGTGGGGCCGTAGTTTGGGGACCCCTGGGACTTCTCTAATGAACCTGTATTATTTGGGCTGCTTATTTGATTCTACTTAGATGTAACTGAGGTAACTCTAATTCAGCCTGTCTCAAATCTGATTTCATTTGTTCAATAATTGCTTATTGAACATCTACCATGAGCTAGTTCTAGGTGCTGGAGATACAGTCATAGTTAAACGTACCCTTTCCCCTGCATCTGAAGTTTACAAAAGAGGAGCATACAGACCATAAACAAATAGACATTGCAAGGCGGTAAGCATCTGAGGAAAGTCAAGGTAGGTAAGGAAAAGAAAGGAGGCTGGAGCCAAGACGGTGGGAGAAGGTGTGTTCTTTTATTAATACTTGTGGTAAGGCCCCTCTGATAGCTGATGTTTGAGGAGAAGCCTGAAGAAGATGAGGCAATGAGCCATGCTGGGGAAGAGGGGATGAGAATTCCAGGAGGGAGTACGTGGAAAACCCCGAGGCAGAATATGTTGGCTTGTCCCAGCAATGGCCAGACTTGAGCTAGGGTGAAAAGGAAAAGAGGTGAGAGGTGAGCGGAGAGCCTGGAGAAGCAGCAGTAATCAGTGGAAACAGGGTCCAGTAGGCTGTAGGACGGACTTCAATTTTTTTACTCGGTGAAGTGGGAGCCTCTTGAGTTGTGAGCAGGAGAATGGCGTGTTCTAACCTGATTCATATCCACCCATATACCACCTCCCTCGCCCGTTTTTCCCTGCATTCGCCATCTCAATGAAAGGCCCTTCCTTGACTCTTACAGTTCCCATTCTCTTTCTTATCCATAGACCACTCGCCCCAATAAAATACTTCAGTTCGAAATATACCATTAGTCTGTACAAGGAGTCCTGGAGGCAAATAGCTCACAGGCTATCATGTTGGAACCAGAGTCTTAAAATTAATTTTCCAAATCCAACAAGGAACAAAAGTACTTCAAATCTAATGATTGTCTTTTTTTTTTTTTTTTTAAAGAAAAGACAGGTATTATCTTAGAATCAAAATAACAGAGGTCTTCAAGTAAGATAGTTGGTTTTTCTGTATTGTAAATATGTAAAAACATATTTGTTACATAACAGTGAGTTCCAGAGCGTTGCTCTGAGAGGACTAGGTTGTCTACTACTTAAAATCTAAAATCATCCGTAAGCAGGAGAGGAAACCAAGCCCAGAAAAGTAGAGTGAGCTGACTCAGATCCCACAGCTTGTAGGAACATGAGCTGGCTCCAGGCTCCTTGCTTTTTCCACTTGAACACATCCCTGCAAAAAAGCCAAACCTCAGCAGGTGCGCCTTTATGTTTGGACAATCTTTGTTGAAGAAGGAAAAACGAAATCATCGTGGTGTCCTGTTTTAGAGGCCATGGCAGGACGTGTTCGTTGCAGAGGCGAGGTCAAGACGTGCCAGAAGGCCCTTGGCACTGTGCCCAGAGACGTGCGTAAGTCCTGGTAGTCAAGTCACAACGTGGAACCTGTCCCATAGCCTGAAACCTTCTCACAGAGCTCACCCCTTCAGGCAAGGTTTAATCACACCTGACCTTTTAGTTCTTCCTGGCTAAAGCATATGATTCCCCCCCCCCCATTCGATATGACATTTATTTTATATCAATCCCAAAGGAAATCAGTGTTCTTCTTTGTGGCCCCTTTTCCAAAGGTATACATTCAGGATAATGCTTTTAAGTACACATTACTCCCATTGTAGGAGGGTGGGGGTAGGCAGTGTACAGATGTTTAGAAAGAGTGTGCCTGTCCTAGGAAGACTGGTTATTCAAGAAATGTTTGACATACCTCAAGTGCAGATAAAGAAAACAGCACACCCAAGCATTATTTATCTAAATAACTCTCCTTACTCCAGGCCCATATCTGGCATCGTTAATGATACCTAATAAGTGAATGAACATGTCCCATCCTGAAACACTGACCTTCTGTGCACAATGACTTACTTAGATCATAATGTTAATGATGAAAGCATGAGACAATGTCAGCCTAACTTTCTACGCGCCAGGCTCTAATTAGCTTTGGATGAGAGGAAAAGGCAAAGGACTTCAGGTTCTTGGCTCTTAATTTCCTGGTGTTTTTTTTCTTTCCAAGGGTCCTAGGGTCTTGACAATAGAGAGAGAGGCAGATGTGAGAGAGAAGAAGTAGATGAACTCTCTAAGTGGTATCTCCACTAAATGGGAGGTGGGTCTCAGGACAGAAGCTGAGCTGCAGATAAAAGTGTGCCACACGCCAGCACAGGGTTACTAGGTGCAGCAGTGATGGTAGGTTGACTGGCCCAGGAAGAACATGCAAAGTGGGAAGAGGAAGAAAGACGATGAGTTTCACCAGCAGTCTGACAAATCCCAGGTACACCGGGGAAAGCGGACCAGAGGAGAGATGGGCGTTGGCAGAGGGAGCCAGGCAGAAGCTCAAATAATTCAACCAGAGTCTAGACTGAGTGGGGAAGGAAGCAAAGCCTGGGCAAGCTGAAAGGCTTGGAGAAAAGGAAGTCAACGATTGCTTGTAGTTGTAACAATTCCCAACTGTGTAACCTTGAACCTGTCACTTAATATACCTCTCAAAATGTGCTCATCCCATGTTCAACTACGCCAAGGTTCTAGCCCCTGCTATTCCTGATGATAAATAAGCTATCTGATCAATGTGTTAAGAGGACTCCTCAAAGCACAGTGCCTTCACCCAAACAAATGACTCTAAGCATGGAAAGTCATTTGAGAAGAATGGAAGGAGGCCTGACCAGGCAGTGGCGCAGTGGATAGAGTGTCAGACTGGGATGCGGAGGACCCAGGTTCGAGACCCCGAGCTTGCCAACTTGAATGCGGGCTCATCTGGTTTGAGCAAAGCTCACCAGCTTGGACCCAAGGCCCTTGGCTTAAACAAGGGGTTACACGGTCTGCTGAAGGCTCACGGTCAAGGCACATATGAGAAAGCAATCAATGAACAACTAAGGTGTCACAACGAAAAACTGATGATTGATGCTTCTCATCTCTCTCCACTCCTGTTTGTCTGTCCCTATCTATCCCTCTCTCTGACTCTCTCTCTGTCTCTGAAAAAAAAAAAAGTAAATAAATTTTTTTTAAAGAATGGAAGGAGGGAAGAGGAGAGAATATATTCCAGAATAAGTATAATCTATGTCCCCTCTGACTAAGTTACACACAAATAAGTCCAACCTCAGCCAGCTCACTTATATTGATCAAGGTTCCTTTTATAAAATGTCTTGCACAAAACCTGGGAGTTGCATGATGCACATTTCTGGCAGCAGCAACAAGCAGAGAGGCCCCCTACTCCTATAAACTGCACATTCTTCTTCCAGCTGCATGCCAGACCAACAATAACCAAACTATACTACTCCCTCAGGACAAGCAGGAATGCGAAAATAGAACAGAACTGAAATCTATTAAGATTCATATCCATAGGACTTTTTATGAGGCTAACAAAAGATGTTAGAAGAAACTAAGACCAAATGTAGCACCATCCCCCATCTTTAAATTGCTTGGAGGTTGAATCAAAGTGCTTGAGTTAATTAGAATTTCCTTTTTGGGGAGGAGAATGCAGTGCAACCAACCTATTAGCTGTTTGGATATTGGGAAAGAAACCCAGTAATATATTATGCTTTGGAGAAAAGTAATAAAACCAACTCATGATCTGAATCCTGAAAAACCTCAAAACCCCAATTTATTTAGTCATGGTCTCTGGTATTAAAATGCTGTGAACACAGCAAAAGGAGAAAAAAAAGTAAAGCCATACTTCCTGCTCTTTGAAACATCTACCCTAGACTTTTATCTGTATGTTGTTTCAGAATGCAGAGGTTTAATGATTTTTTAAAACTTTAAAGCATTTTTAAAAAGCCATTTTAAAGAGAATGATAATCATAGATTGTCGCTGAATTTTGAAAGATAAGAAGCATTAACTCCTGGTGCTTCAAGAAGTATCCCACCAACAGTTTGTCAGTGGTCAACTGTTATGTAGTTAATAACCCAGACCCAACTCTAAGTGGTGCAGACTTTTTGGAATTTCCAACACCGTTTGGCCTTGGTGTAACAAGAAACCTCTCTGAAAAAAAAAAAAATAGAGGACTGGATAAAGTAGATGTGGCACATGTAAAAAAAAAAAAAGTTTATTTACAGGAGAAAATAAAGTTTATTTATAGGAGAAAAAAAAAAAAAGAAACCTCTCTGGTCTGAGACCTTCCAGAATATGTGTGCACTGCTAGGGGGGTGCTGTGGTCTGAGTGTTTGCGTCCCCTCAAAATTCATATGTTGAAATCTTAATGCCTCATGTTATGGTTTTAGGAGGTGGGGCTTTGTGAGGTGCTTAATCATGATAGAAATTAGTGCTTTTACAAATTGAAATGAATAAAAAGATCATGTTCACCTTGGTTTTATATAAGATTGGATTTCCAGGCTGTTCCACAAAAACTCATTTTCATGCATAATGTAGTTACCTATATTTCTGTTGTAAATTTTGACAATGGGAGATACATCTACTATTACTAATCTATTACTATTATTAATTAAATACATACTATGGCCCAAGCCCTGTGCTTTGAATTATATATATATTTCCTTTAAGGTATCTAATAACTCAGTAGGGAAGATATTATTCCTTTCCCTCACATGTAAAAAGAGGCTCTAAAAAGTTAAGGGACCTCATCCAGTTAAGAAACTATAGAACCAAGATCTAACCAGGTCTGGCTTACTGTATGGCCAGGGGCCAACGCTGTCATGGCCATTCACATGCAGGTTCTCACTGAATTTGGATAGACAATAAATAAAGCGCCCATTTGCTTCTCCACCCCTCCGCCGCGCTTTCCTCTGTCTCTCTCTTCCCCTCCTGCAGCCAAGGCTCCATTGGAGCAAAGATGGCGGCCCGGGCGCTGGGGATGGCTCTGTGGCCTCTGCCTCAGGCGCTAGAGTGGCTCTGGTGGCAACATGGCGATGCCCAGGATGGGCAGAGCATTGCCCCCTGGTGGGCAGAGCGTGCCGGGTGGATCCTGGTCGGGCGCATGCGGGAGTCTGTCTGACTGTCTCTCCCTGTTTCCAGCTTCAGAAAAATGAAAAAAAAAAAAAAGAAACAGCGGCCAGAGGTTGGTGGGCCATTCTGTTTATTGGTGTCTCACCAAGACAGGCAAGCCTCAAGAAAAGCCAAGGGAAAAGCATAAACCTGCTTTTCATTACCAGCAAACATTAGCAAAACAATGGCCCTTTCCAAGCAGGAAGGTAATTTGCAATTTCACAGACCACATAGAGCTGGCACTGCCCAGCCCCCAACACAAACTATAAGTGAGCAAACATAAAAATCACATTTTACAAACTTATTTGACCAACACTTACTGGACAGCCTTTGCTATTTCCACTATGTCAACTAACAGACTTCAAAACAGACTTGAGAAGCAGAACCTGTTGGTAAACTAGAGCCTGTCTTTATAAATAGCAGAACCATTGATTCATTTAAAAATAATAAAAATAAAATAGCCTTTATCATACATAACTTTCCCAAAACTCTCTGCAAAACATGCCTCATTATGGCCTTAATATTCTTTGTTGTTTGGTACAACCAGTCAAATCAATAATATGCCTTCTTTTGACATTTTCTAATTAAAATAACAAAACAGCTTTGCTAATACTAAAATGAACTAGAAAAGCCTTCTGAAAAAGGCAATGCTCCCTGTGTAAAAATAATCCTTAAAAGAGATTAAAAATAATTTCCACTGTGAGGCATACAGAGGAAATCCCTGTATCTTTCATGTATTCCTCTGACTTCCACTTCAGCTGAGAATGACTTATTCAGAGGTTGCTGTCAGGTGTTTCCAGATACTGCTACAGGTGTTATTTTATACTTAAGAAATAACTTGTAGTATTATCACACTGTCTGGAGGCAAGATTGTTGAGAAACATGTAGTAGAACTTGGCTTGATGTCCTTTGAACATATAATCACTCTTTAAAGTGCCAATCCACACAATAGCAATTTACAGAGGCCACATCATTCCGGCACATTGAGAGAAATGTTAAACTTAGCTTATTGGCAAGAAGAGTCTACCACAGCTTAAAAGAGCTATACACGTTTTAAATAACTTGGAAACATAAGCTAACTTCCCACATTTTTTTCCCAGTCTGCTTGTAATGTCGGCAACCGGAATACTCAGCCTGCAAGTTAGAAAGTATCGAGTGAGGCCCTGGCCGGTTGGCTCAGCGGTAGAGCGTCGGCCTGGCGTGCGGAGAACCCGGGTTCGATTCCCGGCCAGGGCACATAGGGGAAGCGCACATTTGCTTCTCCACCGCCCCCCCTCCTTCCTCCCTGTCTCTCTCTTCCCCTCCCGCAGCCAAGGCTCCATTGGAGCGATGGCCCGGGTGCTGGGGATGGCTCCTTAGCCTCTGCCCCAGGCGCTAGAGTGGCTCTGGTCGCGGGAGAGCGATGCCCCGGAGGGGCAGAGCATCGCCCCCTGGTGGGCAGAGCTTCGCCCCTGGTGGGCGTGCCGGGTGGATCCCGGTCAGGCGCATGCGGGAGTCTGTCTGACTGTCTCTCCCCGTTTCCAGCTTCAGAAAAATAGAGAGGAAAAAAAAAAAAAAGAAAGTGTCGAGTGAGTAATCAGGAGAGCTAAAAGACCTCTGACAACGAACCAAAGACATGTACATATTACAATCAATGTTTTGAGGGTTAATGACCCCAAATCACCCAGTATTAGCCAGAATAGATCTGACTAATCTACTTTATTTCCCTCACTTGCAGACACTGATCAGCAAGTTGTGCATTTTTCAGAAGTGTGTCTAGAAATTAAGCTGAGAGAAGAAGAAAACTTTCTCATCAGTTAATATTTAGGGTTATCAGCTGGGATCGTGGAGGAGCAACGGTACACCAGGCTCACCCTAGGAACTGTTCCAGCCGACTCCGGTTTTGTTCAGTTTGTGCACTTTGATTGTATGTGCCGTTTGAGCTGCACTATACAATTCATCTAAAGTTCTTATAAAACCTTGCGTAAAGTTAAATGATCATCCCAACTTCGGAAATCCTAAAGGGCGAATGGGGAATGAGAGACAGTACTTCCACTCCAAATGCAAACATTTAACATTTCATGTAAAACTTCTCTTCAGTATGTAATGATTAACCTCCCTAAACTTAATGTATTCAAACGATTTACAAACATTTATGCGATAGCCAAAAACCCTAATGTTACAATTCTGTTTAGGGATGGTCTTGCTCATGAGTGGCTCACAGATGATTGACAGGTTGGCTGGGTCTAAAAATATATAAAAGAATGGGAAGAAGGGTTGAGCAGACACAGGGAGGTAGAAAATAATGAGGGTGATTTGCAAGTGAGGATTATGGAAATCGGTTTCACCACCTTAAAGACATACATTGTGCATGATTTAAGTTGTAACAAAGTGCAAGTTCGATTTTGACTCCCAATTATTTCACAGGACAGAAGTGCATTTAAAGCTTTAATCTCCTTAGTTTGTTTCCTTGTCAGCAATCATTTTCTGATGCCACCATGCATTTAATAGTTGTAAGTGAAAATAACCCGGGAGACATACAGTACCACAGTGACAAGATCAAGCTCAGTGGCTCGCACGTTTAAGCTAAAACAAAAACAAAACCTCACATTTAGGAAACCAGTCCATGAATTAGTTCATCAGGCATTTGACATTTCTTTAAAACCTACTATGTGCAAGCCCTGGCCGGTTGGCTCAGCGGTAGAGCGTCGGCCTGGCGTGCGGGGGACCCGGGTTCGATTCCCGGCCAGGGCACACAGGAGAGGCGCCCATCTGCTTCTCCACCCCCCCCTCCTTCCTCTCTGTCTCTCTCTTCCCCTCCCGCAGCCAAGGCTCCATTGGAGCAAAGATGGCCCGGGCGCTGGGGATGGCTCCTTGGCCTCTGCCCCAGGCGCTAGAGTGGCTCTGGTCGTGGCAGAGCGACGACCCGGAGGGGCAGAGCATCGCCCCCTGGTGGGCGTGCCTGGTGGATCCCGGTCGGGCGCATGCGGGAGTCTGACTGTCTCTCCCCGTTTCCAGCTTCAGAAAAATACAAAGAAAAAAAAAACCTACTATGTGCCAAGAATTAAACTCATGGGGCATCAAGGGCAAGTTAGAACTGGGGATTGATCTGATGAAATGGATGTTTTAGAAAGACCAGATATTGTATTAGCAGTGATGCATGGAATATCTTAGAAAAGGGAGATACCAGAGACAAAGAGACCAGTTAGAAAAAGTGATGTTTTGGATCACATTGTGGAATTAGAAAGGAATGGTTGGAAGATATAGATATTTTAAAGAAACAAGAAGGACTTGATAAAGTTTCATGGACATAAAGTGGCGCTATAGATAGAAATAGAAATGATAGGAAAAGGTATCACTTGGAGATGAGTTAGATTTTGGGTTTGTGTGGAATACTTTCAATATAAGATGATAGTGACTCATTTAATGGTTGCTGGATCAATTAATTAATTATCAGAATCTCCAAAGTATATGTAATTTTTTCCCAATGGCGCTACCCATAATTTATACAGTGATTAGATTTGAAAAAAGCAGTCAATTACAATTATATTTTTTACACATTTATCTTCTATTAATTAATAATAGGTGTAACATCTAATGCAGAAAGCTGAGAGTTTACTATCTCTGAAACATTACTTTCTTATGCAATGAATATTGTCTACATCTTACCTGTTTACAGGTTCAAATTTTGCTCACATTGGCAACTTGTCAGGAGATTACTGTGGGCTACATCTGTCTTTCATAATACTCAGTTAAGCCTGACCAGGCGGTGGCACAGTGAATAGAGCATCAAACTGGGATGCAGAGGACCCAGGTTCAAAACCCCGAGGTCTCCAGCTTGAGCATGGGGTCACTGGCTTGGGTGTGGGATCATAGACATGATCCCATGGTCACTGGCTTGAGCCCAAAGGTCACTGGCTTGAGCAAGGGGTTACTTGCTCAGCTGGAGCTCCCTGGTCAAAGCGCATATGAAAAAGCAATCAATGAACAACTGAGGTGCCGCAACTATGAGTTGATGCTTCTCATCTCTCTCCCCTCCTGTCTGACTGTCCCTTTCTCTCTCTAAAAAAAAAAAAAAGGAAAAAGAAATAACTAATTCTTACCACATTCTTGAAAAGTTGGAATTCTTATCCCCCCATATACAGTAATGCAGACTTAGATGGAACCTATTTAAAGCTGCATAACTATTTAATAAAATCGCTATTCTAGAGCTGATATCAGGTGCTGATAAGCAATGAATTTCAGTGCAGTGCTTTTCCTGGTCAATGTTTGGTTTAGCACCACTACGGCTATGCTGGTCCTTCAACAGGCGCGGCCACAGTTTACATTAGTAACGCAAGAGATGGGAGAGGGAAGTGTTTTGTATGGAGAACAGTTGCATTGGGTTTATCCTGAGGGCAATAGATGTGTAGGCAACCAGTGTGACAGAAAGGGGGTTGCTTGCAGGCACCTCAGGGAGTTGTGCAAAATCCACAACCTATGTAAATTATTCAGTGCTTACGGTGAGAGATGGTAACGGATGGTACTGTGTCCTTGTAACCATTATCTGTTAGGTCGAGGTGAATGTGGACAATAAAGTCACACCAAATCGCCAGTCATTTCACTCAGAGGCTGGGCCCCAGCTAGGTTCATTAGCTAAGCAAGCCACTGCTGGCTCATCAGCCTAATTATGTGTGTTGGAGAAATAATAATCCAGTATCTTTTTGTTTGGCATTTACCACTATCTAAATATGTGTGTGTAACTTGCCTAAAATACGCCTCCCTCTCTACAACATACATTCCATGAGGCCCAGGAGTGCCATCTATTTTATTGTTGCTGTATTCCTCGTAGCTAAAACATTTCCTAGCACAAAATCGGCTGTCAGTAATATTTACGGAATGACCACATCAACTATGTCGTGAACATCAAGATGGCTCATGCACAGTTAGTTAGAAGGTGGCCATCTGCTCTGGCTGGTGGTGCAATGGATGGAGGATCCTCCTGGAGCCCCACAGTCACCCGCTCCATCCTGAGCCCTGGTCAGGGCACAGATGAGAAGCAATGGATGGGTGAACAACTAAGTGGAAAAACAAAGAAAAAGCAGATAGCACATCATGATACAAGGGAAAGGACCAAACAACCCCACATGAGTAAAATCTTGGAAAAAAGAAAAATGAGACAAGTTAACAATAGTAGAGGCTTCCAAATATTAGGCACAGGGTAGGGAATTGCTAATTTGTGTAAATTTGGCCAATGTCTTCACCTCTCTGACCTTCAGTTTCCTCATCATAAAAATGAGAGCATTAGCGTGGGGTCACCAGCTTGAGCATGGGATCATAGGCATGACCCCATGGTTGCTGGCTTGAGCCCAAGGTCGCTGGCTTGGGCAAGGGGCCACTGGCTCAGCTGGAGCCCCCTGGTCAAGGCACATATGAGAATGCAATCAATGAATAACTAAGGTGCCGCAACTATGAGTTGATACTTCTCATCTCTCTCCCTTCCTGTCTGTCTGTCTGTTCTTGTCTGTCCCTCTCTCTGTCTCTTGGTTGTTCTCAAAAAAAAAAAAAAAAAAAAAAAAAAAAGAGAGAGAGAGAAAGAAAGAGCATTAGGTTAGAACACTAGTTTTCAAATGTTTGTCCACTTAAGAATCAGGGAATTGTTAATAAACCAAATTCCCTAACCTCAACCTAAGATTTTTAACTTAAAATCTCCTACTTGGGGCACAGGAATCTGCACTTGAACCAAACCCCTAAGATGGTGTCATACAGTCCTCTGGGGAACACTGCCTGAAACATTCTACATGCAGAGGCATCACCATTACAAAAGGAAAGCAGAAATATTAAATACCCAGCTTGTAATTTCTTTTCTTTCTGTTTCTATTTTTATAGTCCCATTGTAATACATTTTGCAAATAGTTTAAAGTAGAAATTATTTCATAACTAGAAGTATAATTTCATCGGCATGCAGTTCCCTTTGCAGTGAGTGAAATCAAAATTATACTTTTATCAGAAAATGAGGCTTAAATACAACACTGCATTCAAACTAAGAAAAATAATGAACTCACACTCACAAAGCAAAATGAGAAGTTTCCCCAAAATATCATGATTTATGAAGTGGAGAATAGGGTCTGGGAAATTAAATGTAAAATATTTCCATTCTCCCACGAAAAATATGTTTTCCAAGGACTGATTATTTAATATGCTAGCAGGCATACGTGCAGCTCCAGCGTGTATCCCGGAACGGGCACGAAGGATCGTGCAGAGGCACGGAGAGAGGACAGGAGGGGAGCACCCAGCCTTAGGCGGGCACTTCCGGCGGAACAGGGACCTGGTGACACCACAGTGTAGACACACATTCCCATACACCAGGATAAAGAAAAAGTGGTACTTAGGTTTGTGCTCTTTTGGGCAACTGCTCTGCCACCTGGCATTTTCAGGCTAATAATATTTTATTAATAAAAATATCGTATTTTTCCAGAGTGGCAAGGACGAAGGACCATTCAGTGCTCACACTCATCCTGCGAGATAACGTGAATCCAGCTGCAATTGCAGCACCCATTTCTTTTGACCAGGAATTTTTTTTTAAAAATTCAACTACTTCCGTGATTCATTTTACAGCGTTCTCCCGCCATCATTCTTGAGCATTGAATCTGTTTCAAATTTAAGTTTACAAGAAGTACCAGAGCTTTGATGGCTCCGTATTTATTAAGTGAAGATCAAAGGCTCTCTTTGCTTTTTCCAGTCTCTTACATCTGCAAGGATGACATAACATTTCAGACGACAGTATTCCTTTTTACCAAAGAATTCGGCATGAGAATGCCTTCACTTCCAAGCGCTTATTTCTCCCTAAGCTGAAACGTCTCCAAATGATAAGTATGCTGCCATCACACATGGAATTTCATTCAGTCTGATATTTCAAGTACACCAGGAGGTTAACACACTTTTTTTTATTGCCACCAGATACTGCTTTGTCCCTTTTCTTCCCACTAAGTCCCTTTCCTAGAAGGACTGGTTTAACGGCTTAAAAGTCAAAGGTTGTTATCTTGCTAAATAGATCTTGCAGGGGAGATGGCTTTTTGTTGTGCCTGTTTTGTTCCTGTCTGACAAAGAGTCATCAACATATTAAGCGACAGATCACATATGGAGAGAAATATATAACAGGCAAATAATTGCTGTCCCCAATACGTGACGACCTAAAAAATCAGTGAGAAAGGATAAAGAACCCAGCAGAAAAGGGGGCAAAATATTGGAACAGGCAATCACAAAATAGGGGACCCAAATGATCAGTACATGCGGAAGGATACTCAAACTTATCAGTAATCAGAAAAGTACATAATACAGCAACAAAATAATATTTAAGTCAGAGCATAATGGCAAAAGTTATAAAATTTAGCAACACTTCTTATAGATCAGGATGTAGAGGAAATATTTAAGAAAACTGCCAAATAACATTATAAGTTGGCACTAAACGTCTTGGAGAACAATTGGAAATACATTTGAAAAGTGCATAGCCTGTGACTCTCAGCAAGTTCTATTTCTAGGAATATATCCTAGAGAAACTGCGTTTACCCACAAGGAAATAGAGATAGCATTGGTTGTAATAGTAATAATAACTGCTTGTAATAAACACTGAGAATAAACAAATAGCCATCAGGTTAGTAAGGGGGAAATAAAGTATGGAACTGTGAAACGATGAAATCTATGCAGGAATTAAGATAGATAAGATCTATATCGCCTGACCAGGTGGTGGCGCAGTGGATAGAGCGTTAGACTGGGATGCGGAAGGACCCAGGTTCGGGACCCCGAGGTCGCCAGCTTGAGCGCGGGCTCATCTGGCTTGAGCAGAGAGCTCACCAGCTTGGACCCAAGGTCGCTGGCTCCAGCAGGGGGTTACTTGGTCTGCTGAAGGCCCACAGTCAAGGCACATGTGAGAAAGCAATCAATGAACAACTAAGAAGTCGCAATGCGCAACGAGAAACTGATGATTGATGCTTCTCATCTCTCTCCGTTCCTGTCTGTCTGTCCCTGTCTATCTCTGCCTCTGTAAAAAAAAAAAAAAAAATCAATAAAAGATCTATATCAACATGGATACAGAAAATGACTGAAAAGGCACATTATAGAACGCTATGTACTACTTATAATACCATTCAGGTATTTTTAAAGCTATACAAGTCTGCCCTGGCTGGATGCTCAGTTGGTTGGAGTGTTGTCCTGGAGCACAGAGAGTGCCGGGTTTGACGCCCCCAGTTAGGACACCCACAGGAACAGCTCAATGTTTCTATCTCTTTGTCTCTCTCTCCTTGCCTCTCACTAAAAAACAAAAAAACAAAGCCTGACCTGTAGTGGCACAGTGGATAAAGCATTGACCTGGAATGCTGAGGTCACAGTTTCGAAACCCTGGACTTGCCTGGTCAAGGCACGTACGCAAGTTGAAGCTTCCTGCTCCTCCCCCGCTTCTCTCTCTCTTCTCTGTAAAATGAATAAATTAAAAAAAAAACCCCAACTATACAAGTTAATGTTATTTATTATTAAATGTACATACATAGTAAAAGTTAAAATAATAAAAATAAACTAAATTCCCTCTGGGGAAGTAAAACAAGGGAGAATGGACTGAGAGGGGGTCAGCAGGGTATTTCACCTTCTAAAGTGCTGTTTATTTTTGTTTTGTTTTGTTTTTAAAGATTTTATTTATTCATTTTTCAAAGATTAGAGAGAGAGAAAGGGGAGGAGCAGGAAGCATCAACTTCCATATGTGCCTTGACCAGGCAAGCCCAGGGTTTCAAACCCACGACCTCAGCGTTCCAGGTTGACACTCTATCCACTGCGCCACCACAGGTCAGGCAAGTGCTGTTTTGATTTTCATTAGATTAAGCACATGAAACAAAATGTTAATAAATTCACTTCTGAGTAGAAGAATACACTGGATTTTATCATTTCATTCTTCATATTTCTCTGTATTTAAAAATATATATTAACAAGTAATAGCAGAGGAAATGTGAAAAGAAACTTCAGATACCAATGAGACTGTTTACATCGTGAGTGTGGCAGGGCTAGATATTCCCAGAGCCGGGGGCACAAAATGCAGTGGTGACATTTACAAAGCATTCCGAGACATGATCATTACAAGAATCCAAAGATGACTATAAGCAAGAACGGAATGTATTTGCCTCGCAGAAAAATTGAAAGAAGTTGGGAGAGGCACACAATACACATGAAGATTTAAAAATAAAGTTTCCTCCATTTATATTTGATAATGGAAGTAATTCCTACAGTCTTAAGTCACTGATGGCTTCTAAGTTCCTGAAAATTCAAACGCAGCCTTCTCCCCAGAAGCTGTTCAACATATCAAAAATCATCATGTGTTAAGCAACTTGTAATACAAAGCAGTCACTTTAAACTTGACTGGAATACACACAAGTAAAATAATATATTCCTTTAGGGTAGTGGCAAATTCCAACATGTACAGCCCAAGAACTTTTATGCATAAAGTGATTGTAGGTAAAAAATTAATGAATAAATAAAACCATGCAACGCATTTAGTCTTTCTCTGATTTTACAATTTAGTAGACATGAGAATAGAGATATTTCTTAAAGAACAAATAGTGCTAGTACTACAATAAGTGATGATGACACTGGGCTTCTGAATTGGAACTAGGGACAGGAAGCATGGGGTTTATGGTCCCCATTGCCCCCAGAATGAGGAATACAAGTCCTGTCTTAAAGGAAGCACATCTACTCACCTGGCTCAGCTAATTGCTGCCATTATGAACACAGTGTTGTCACACTGTCCAGTTTTACAATGTAAGCTGAAATGCAGATTTTATTAAACTTGCTAATATAGTTTTAAACTGTTGTTTGAAAAAGACTGGAGATAGCCCCATATGTGAACTCTCTTGCGCTCAAAGGAATACTATGCGCCTGCCAGAGGGATGAGGAAGCTCTTAAAATACTGATCGAGAGTCATTTCCATGGTACATGAAGTATAAAAAGACAAGATGCAAAACAGTGTCTGTAAGATAGCTTCGTGTCTACCATGATGAAAAGAGGGGGGGCGTTGCTCACATTTTCAAAATAAAAAAAAAAGAAACCAAAACAAAACCGAATAAACGTGATTATCACTGACAGTGTGGTGGCGGAGAGAACGGGGAAGTGAGAGAAAACAGGGATGGAAGTGAGCCTTCAGTGCTTTCACTTTATATAGTTTTGACTTTGAATTTTGTGTTTTATCAAAGAGAAAATATAATACTATTAGAAAGAAAAGAAGAGAAATCTCTGAAACAAATGAATCTGGATGAATACTGTGCAGGTAGGGATGGGGTGTGAAAGTTGATGGTATATCTGCCTGCTTGACGCCCAGGCACCCTACATCAGTGGTCCCCAACCTTTTTTGGGCCATGGATCGGTTTAATGTCAGAAAATATTTTCACAGACTGGCCTTTAGGGTGGGACGGATAAATGTATCACGTGACCGAGACGAGCGTCAAGAATGAGTCTTAGACGAACGTAACAGAGGGAATCTGGTCATTTTTAAAAAATAAAACATTGTGGCCTGACCTGTGGTGGCGCAGTGGATAAAGTGTCAACCTGGAACACTGAGGTTACCGGTTCAGAACCCTGCACTTCTCTGGTCAAGGCACATATGGGAGTTAATGCTTCCTGCTCCTCCCCCCTTTCTCTCTCTCTCTCTCACTCTCTCTCCTCTCTAAAATGAATAAATAAAAATTAAAAAAAATAAAATAAAAAATAAAACATCGTTCAGACTTAAATATAAATAAAATGGAAATAATGTTTAAGTTATTTATTCTTTCTCTGTGGACAGGTACCAAATGGCCCACGGACCGGTACCGGTCCGCGGCCCAGGGGTTGGGGACCACTGCCCTACATGAAGCATGAAGTTCAGTGTTGGCCTGTCACGCCCACAACTTACACTGTTCTGCAGTCAGTCCCACTAACCAGGAGAGGGAGCTGGTGAAGAAATACCCTACACAATGATTGATAAAGCCCAGGCCAGCTACCTGCTACCAGCAGCTTAACCCTTAGTCATAAATATAATTGATCAAAGGGAAATCAGTAATATGAAAGGGAAACCAAGAGGAACAATGTGATACGATCCAAAGAAAACAGAAATAATTCTTCAACAAGAGACCTCTAGAAAAGTTCTAATTAGTAATATTTTATTTATTTATTTATTTTTACAGAGACAGAGAGTCAGAGAGAGGGATAGACAGGGACAGACAGACAGGAACGGAGAGAGATGAGAAGCAATCAATCATCAGTTTTTTGTTGCGACACCTTAGTTGTTCATTGATTGCTTTCTCATATGTGCCTTGACCGCAGGCCTTCAGCAGACCGAGTAACCCCTTGCTGGAGCCAGCGACCTTGGGTTCAAGCTGGTGGGCTTTTCCTCAAACCAGATGAGCCCTCACTCAAGCTGGCGACCTCGGGGTCTCAAACCTGGGTCCTCTGCATCCCAGTCCGACGCTCCATTTACTGCGCCACTGCCTGGTCAGGCTAATTAGTAATCTTGAAGAAAGATCATTACAAACATTAAACAAGCACAGCTGATATAAAGGAAAGCCATCAAAGAGTAAGATATTAAAAATAATTATCAAAACAAAAAACACACCTAATAGGAAGATACAGAGAAAATGTAAATAAGAAACAAACATGGCTAATGAATATATGAAAATTTGTTTAATCTCACATGTAATTAAGGAAATGTAACTTAAAACTAGCTATTTCTCACCTCTCAGATTGGCAAAAATAGCCTTGCTGTTTTAGTAATTGTCTAAGTGAGGGTGGCAATAACAAATTATTGAATACATAGAGTAAGGGGCGTAAACAACAAACAATTATTTCTCCCAGTTGAGGAAGCTGGGAGTGTGAGATCAGGTTGGATTTTTGTGAAGGCCCTCCCTCTTTTCCTGGTTTATAGATGTCCCTCTTGTTGCATTCTCACATGGGAGTAAGCAGAAAAAACAAGCTCTCTGCTAACTCTCCTTTAAGAGCACAAATCCCATTCATGAGGCCCCTCCCCTTCATGGTCTTAATATCTCCCCAAGGCCCTACCTCCTCATACCATCACCCCGAGGGGTTACGATTTCCACACATAAAACTTGGGGGACACAAACATCTAGCCCATAACAGAATGCTGTATAAACAAATCACTCCACAAGTGTTTTAAAAATCATTTATGATATCTCATGGTTTCTGTGAATTCAGAATTCAGCAGTGGTTTGGCTGTGTAATTCCAACTTGGTGTCATTCTCATGAAGCTAACAGTCATTGAAAGCTTGAGGACCCATTTCTGCGGCTGGGAAGGTGGTGACAGAGGCTGGAGGGAGCCTCTCCAGATTGCAGGCCAGCAGTCAAAGAAAACCAGGATTTTATGACCAAGCCTCGGAAATCCACGTGGTCACTTTCACCACTTTCCATTGGACATAGAGGCCAGCTCTGATTTCGAGGAGAAGGAACCAACACAAAGCCAGGAAAGCCAAGAGGTGAGGATCTTCGAAGACTGACTACCATAGTCACAACATTTAGTTTTGGCAAGAATGACAGGAAATGAGTGTGCCCCGATATACACTGTCCTGGTGTGTAAACTGTCATACCTCACTTAAGTGATTTGACAGTAGATAGTAAGAATCAAAATGCACGTGTCTTTGCATATATTCTATGTGAAAAATATGTATAAAGGATGTTTACTTTTACATGTATAAAACTTGTTTACCACAGTAGCATCTGCAGTAGCAAAAAAACAGGGAAAAAACTAAGTATCTGTAAATAAGGATATGGGTAAAAGAATACTATGGAACAATTAAAATGTAGCAGATGTACAACTGACCAAGAAAGATTTCTAAGTAAGACACATTGTTCAGAAAACACACATTTACATAAAAAAGTAAAAAAACAAATCCATGAATACTTATTTATTTTTTTTTAATTTTTATTTTTTTTTGTATTTTTCTGAAGCTGGAAACAGGGAGAGACAGTCAGACTCCAGCATGCGCCCGACCGGGATCCACCCGGCACGCCCACCAGGGACGACGCTCTGCCCCTCCGGCGCGTTGCTCTGCTGCGACCAGAGCCACTCTAGCGCCTGGGGCAGAAGCCAAGGAGCCATCCCCAGCGCCCGGGCCATCTTTGCTCCAATGGAGCCTTGGCTGCGGGAGGGGAAGAGAGAGACAGAGA
Source organism: Saccopteryx leptura (assembly GCF_036850995.1). Classification (NCBI taxonomy): domain Eukaryota; kingdom Metazoa; phylum Chordata; class Mammalia; order Chiroptera; family Emballonuridae; genus Saccopteryx; species Saccopteryx leptura. The sequence continues at coordinate 24,669,872 of NC_089512.1, read as the reverse complement.
GGAAGGGGGGGGTGGAGAAGCAAATGGGCGCTTCTCCTATGTGCCCTGGCCGGGAATCGAACCCAGGTCCCCCGCACGCCAGGCCGACGCTCTACCGCTGAGCCAACTGGCCAGGGCCCATGAATACTGATTTAATGTGTGCATATATGTATGAATGTGAAAATCTACAGTAATGCTCTGGAAAGACACACAGAAATGTAGGCAGTTACTTCTGAAAATGGTAGCATGTGTGGGGACAGGAAGCAGAACTTTTACTCTATAATGTTGTATTGTTTGAACTTTTAACAAAAATGGCTTTAATAACTTAAACATTTAAAATCAGGGAATAACAGATGTTGACAACCCCAAATGCTCTCTTCCAGAAAGGAGTATGGGCTCTACTGGTTTAGACTTTGTAATATCTTTTAGCTCTTCAGAGCCCTTTCTGCCTTATAGACTTTTACTTGCTGCCACAATTGCACTGACCTCAGAGCAAGTCTTTCGGAAATTAACAGAGGGCAAGATCTCAACTTGAGTCTGTTTCCACTGGTGGTGGTGTAAGAACAGGACATGGCTGTTAGACCTCCAGGCAGCAAAAGACTGTCTCTCTTAGCCTCGCACTTTCATCATCTAAAAATGGGATAAGTACACTACCTACTAGACAATGTCACTATGGTCAAATGAGATACTGAAGTCACTGGCACTTATTAGACGCTCAGAAGTTGGCCATTATTAGGCCCTTTCTAAACCTCTTATCAGAAATAAAAGTCTGGTTCTGGTCAACAGAGATGGGACTAAATACATACTAAGCGGCATGAAACCAATCACAACTTGTGTTGGTTTCCTCTTCCTCTTTCTCCAAGATTATTCAGGAAAGAAATACCATCTGGGGCAGAGCTATTAGCTTGTAAGAGGATGTCCATTGTGAATATAAAATCAAAACACATTTTATTGTACAGGAATAAAAATCCTTTAAACATTACACAAATACAAAAGCGTCCGTATCTAATCTATCATCAAATTATATTTATTTTCTAGAAAAGTTTAACCACAGTTAGAAAAATCATTGGTTCTAATATCAACTTGAATTCCTCAAACAGAATGTTCCTATCAAAACATCTGTATTCATGAAACACCTACTAAAAGAGCAACCGACACAACAGGACTATAGTTCTATAAGCCTGCAACTTGGTAGAAGGAAAGACAGATGCATAAGGCGATCTTGCCTACGTTACTAATCCATTGAATGGTTTGGCCAGGTGATGTAACTTCTCTGGTTGTTTCCTCAGTGAAAAGTGAGGAGTCTGGGTGAAATTATCTCTAACAACCCATCCTATCAAACGTCCACGATAAAGTGTTCTCTATCCCCCCCACTAACCCGAGGCATTTTTCTCTTTGTAAACTGATCAAAACATCAGATGTTGTCTTTTGTGCACCTTGAGAATGTGACATTCAGCAAAGGACTTACTTAAAAAAACACTGCCACAAAAAGCAGACTGTAAAATTCATCATGACGGGATCGGACCTGAAAGCAAGGCATAAATCCTTTTGCAACAATGAGCAATGGCAGTAGAAGGCTAATCAATCACAGCATGTTTCCAGAACGTGCCGCAGTTATTTCCTCAGTGATTTACATTCACTCTTTAGTCACAACAGAGTAAATGATGGCTATAAAAAGTGAGCCCTAACACTCGTGCCAGTTCATTGAGTAATGTCCGTGCTAACGGCCTTTCCTGGCTAACTTACTTTTGCCTTACCAGTTTACTGTCGCTCAGCTTTACACACTACTGAGAACTGTTTTGTTCCCTACCTTCTGTATGTACTATGTCCATTACCAACATGCCTGGGGTTGAAACTCCCATGGAATACATTTAAGAAAAGTGTTCAACCACCCTTTCAATAGCTCAAATCTATAAAATACAGGACATTTGAACTCCAATCATTTTTCTGTTTAAAGCCACAGTAAGAGTTAGCATATATCCTTCACAGATATTGAGTTCCCATATTTTTATTACCAAACTGCTTGTAGATATTCTAGTTCTTTTCATGAGGTTAAGAGCGTTAGTTCACTTGATCGCCAAAATATTTATGTGCCAATTCCAGACACCTCATGACAGGTAAGAGTCAAGTTCCAATTTTATGTATTTGCCCACTAAGTCCAAGACTTCAGAAAACTTTGTAGTACTAAAACACATGAATAACTTGATGCACAAACTGCATTTTGAAATGAAGCTTCTTAGCAAGAAAATGATCCTCAACTGAGTGTGACTTCAAATTAAAAGGCAAATATAAAACCTTTGTTCCAGGATCTTCACATATATTTTATAATGCATATAAAATGTTTTACTGAGTTGCCCAGGGAGGGAATTTCACAGAATACCAGAAAGGCATTTAGAGGACAGGGGCAGTACCTTTTCCACCACTGTCTCCTGCACAGTGCCATCACAATGCTTTTGCAAACAAACAATAACGTTCACTGAATTTAACTGGAGAGGTTATATGAAACACATACGAACAACTCGATATAGCATATAAATACTGTATAATACACTTACATAGTTTCAAAGTCAAGATAGTTTATTCAATGAGGTAGATAAAAATATCCAAAAGTAAAATCAAAAGTAAAGCATTTTCTAAACTGTCTACAGATTATGGATTTATAATGTATCTTTGAATTTATGTAGTCAATGTTAAATGTTTCCATAACTCGTCTATTCAAGCAGTTTTCAATGTTTAGTACACATATTAAAGATTTTTATTTAGGCAAAAGTAACCACTAAAAAGGTATAAAGCAAAATAATTCGTTTTATTTCTTAAATGCCTACGTATTTACAATCATAAAAATTTTCATGCATTATAACTTATGAGATACTACACTTTCAGTTATTAAAAATTAAAAATCTTAGGAAACCTGATTCAATTAAATTATAATGCAATGAATGGCTGATCAGAAAATATCAAGTTACTATTATTAGCTTAAGATTTTATCATAATCATGAACAGCATTTAACCATGAATACTTTCGTCTTACTTTTAAAACTATACTTATACTTTTTAGATTAAATCTCACATTGGGGCAATAAGACTTTACTGCAAATTATAGTCACATATGGAAGGGAGCTTTTAAATTCAAGGTTTCATTATGGTCCATAGTACAAAGATATATTTTCATGGGGGTTACATGATGGATAGCCAGCCAATGAAATATGCTAGCAGAGGGTAGTAAATTGCCCACTAAGCATGCACTGAACCAACAGACTAATTTAAAACATGGTAAGTCCTTGATTGTTGCCAGCTTTTCTACAAGGTTCAGGTTCTCAAAGGTCACTGAATTTTATAATTATCTCCAAACAATTTTCTTCATGGTCATTTAAGCTTTGTCTAAACAGCTGAGTATGTTGCCAAGCAACAATACCATCTCCTCTGCTTAATTCTGCTTCCAAAATAACTTCAGTGGCACCAGAAAAATCATGATAGGGGCGAAGAATTTTATCTGTTGGAAGAAAAAAAAAATAACATTTGCTTTTGAAACTTAAAGAAGACAAAGAGATAGTCTTGGAATGTATTTTATATTTTATATACCCTTACTTGGTAAAAATCAACCCTTAAAAAAATATATAAATACAAATTATTCTTTATGGAGGAAATGTGTCCTTTGAAACAAAGAAATGACTTTTCTTCTTCCATTTTTGTTCCACAATAAAAAACATAAGCCCTTCTACTAAAATGAGGTTATACAGATTTTAATTAAAAAAACTCTTTTTCTGTAATAGCATGAATAACTCTTGGGTATGAAAAACTCAGAACTATATCTCAAATAAGGACAATTACTCTTCAGAGTATTAAATACACAATGCCTGATGAACTCTCCAGTCAAACGCTTACCTCCTGACAGTTCCACTTGGGCTGTATCAGAGCGCAACTTCCACTGAATTGTTCCGGTCTCAAAGGTCTGGCTACTTGTCCTAATGGAAATGCTATTTACTTTCAGGCCTACTGACCCAGACTCAAACTTCCAGGAAATATGAGCATAAGATGATCCTTCCTTTCGGGCTAAATATACCTACAGAGTGGGAGGAAAAAAGGAATTGTTAGAAATAATAGTGTAGAAAACCTAGATAGTCAGAGTCTTCTTATCACAGGGTAATGGGTATTAGAAACCTAATTTTTCCTCACTGAAAAAATTTTTGCTAACATTTAAAATTTTTTATTAGTTTTTCTGACAGTTATTTTTGGCTGTAGAAGACAGATATTATTTAAATACAGGTAGCCCAACAAGTACACCCTTAAAGGAAGGGCTGCATACTAACAAAATTTTGGTAAATCATATTCATTTTTCTTCCCCCCCTGAAGCTGGAAACGGGGAGGCAGTCAGACAGACTCCCGCATGCACCCAACTGGGATCCACCCGGCACGCCCACCAGGGGGCACTGTTCTGTTGTGACCAGAGCCAGTCTAGCGCCTGAGGCAGAGGCCATGGAGCCATCCTCAGCTCCAATGGAGCCTTGGCTGCAGGAGGGGAAGAGAGAGACAGAGAGGAAGGAGAGGGGGAGGGGTGGAGAAGCAGATGGGCGCTTTTCCTGTGTGCCCTGGCCAGGAATCGAACCCGGGACTCCCACACGCCAGGCCGACGCTCTACCACTGAGCCAACCGGCCAGGGCCAAATCATATTCATTTTTAAATTAATAAGTCCAGCTATTTAAAGTAAACTTTATGACAAATCATGATAAAAATAAAGAGTTCTTTAAAAGCAATTATTTCTTAATTTCTCTTCTTTTCAAAGTCTGGATTTTCAGATAAGCTTTCCTGGAGTGAGATGGGCCATATCCTCTAAATGAAAAAATAAAATAAAGTAAAATAAAATACCCAGTCACTGCAAAGTACTGGTTGAATAAAAGGTGATATCCAGGCTTGCCTTCTCAATAGTGCCGCCTCCATTCCTTCACCATCAATGCCTTACCACTCTGAATCTGTACTGTTTCAGACATCCAAGTTTACTGGCTGCTTGCAGACGACCTCCACTCATACTTTTATCTACACTCTTAAAAAGGATGACACGAAAACTGATCTCCGGCCACGGTCTCTCCCAGGCACCTGCACACACCCAGGCTCGAAACCTGAGGATCTATTTAATCATTAATCCTTCGTGTCCAAACTCCTCACAAGAATCTATGCATTAAAAAAAATAAACCTTGAGGAAACTAAGCCCTTTCTTCATTTACACTGCACGTACTACTACAGTGAGGACATTATGCTCATCTTTCTGCAAATGCCTAATTAAAGCTTTTAAAATCCTGCTTCCTTCATATCACTTGCCTGGTCTAGAATGTACAGCTAGCCCCTGGCTCTCGCACTAAGTCCAAACTTTCAGCTTTCTTGGTCCTCCAGAATTTTATCCCGCCTTGAACTGCCAATATTCCCTTCCTCAAATGTAACTAGTTTATTTTTGGTGTTCTTGGATGACCAAACCAAAGCTCCGTAGGGAACGTGTTCTAAATACACAGGATTTTAAAAATACTGCTTAAATATTAAAAATTTGTGCACACATACATATGCTTTTAGAAATGTCAAATCTACATCTCAGGGACAAGTAGCTGGAAGTACCACAGAAAACACAAGCATGAAAATGTCCTACTCCACGTCGAGTCATCACGTTAAAAAAAAAATCGCTGCTAGCATTCTACTGATATTCTGTCCTACTCCTGGTTAATTTTGTCAGTCAATCTAATTTCAAAGTTTTTAAAATCAGTGAGCTAAAGACTGTAAAACAACTAAACAACCTCCATCCAAGGAAACTGATTTCAGCTCCTCCGGCTACATGGGTATAATCAGCTGTTGTCCGGGACGACAACCCTCGATGTACGGAACTGTCAACTGCTCCAGTGTCGTTCAGGGCAGCCTCACTGCAACATCCTCCAATGCTCACGTGTTCCTACGCTTGCGCCTCTTACAGCTGTTTGTAAGGAGAACCTGTGCTCAGAATTGCGCCAATGCTTCCTGGGGGTTGTCAGTTCCAACTACCCTCAACTACCAGCCCCCCATAGCTTAACTAGGCCTTCAAAGAAGTGGCTAGCAAAGGACATTACCCGGAGAAGACGATCCCAACAGCACGGTTACAGGAAGAAAGGGTGTTGGAAGGACTAAGACTGAGGGGAGACATTCTCAAGACAGAAATACATTCAAATTCATATCTTAGTATATACTTCTATGTAAAGGACTCTTAGAGCTCAGTAGTTTCAATGTCCCCCCCAAAAGGGTGGGTAGAAAATATGATAAGCTGAAGTCAGGTTAACTTCAAATTTCCAGCTTCCCCCAAGAACTGTTTTAATTGTACCATGTGGCTCTGGGCCAGAACTGTGGTTTTAATTGTCATAGCAGGTTTATACTGGTTGTTAAAATGTCTGAGAGAATTGTTTATCCTAAGACTTAATATTTTTTCAATTCTGAAGGCATCAGCTTTTAAGACTCTAAACAGTTAAAGGACAAAATGGATCATCATTGAATTCATAAATGCTTAACAGTCCAACATACTGTGAGCAAATAAAAGGTCTCAGACTGAAGAAACGGTATGTGGGGAGAAAACAGACCCTATATATATACATGGAACATTCTTTTTTTTTTTTTTTTTTTTTTGTATTTTTCTTAAGCTGGAAACGGGGAGGCAGTCAGACAGACTCCCACATGCGCCCGACCGGGATCCACCCGGCACGCCCACCAGGGGGCGATGCTCTGCCCATCCCGGGCGTTGCTCTGTCGCAGCCAGAGCCATTTTAGCACCTGAGGCAGAGGCCACAGAGCCATCCTCAGCGCGCCAGTCAACTTTGCTCCAATGGAGCCTCGGCTGCCGGAGGGGAAGAGAGAGACAGAGAGGAAGGAGAGGGGGTGGGGTGGAGAAGCAGATGGGCGCCTCTCCTGTGTGCCCTGGCCGGGAATCGAACCTGGGACTCCTGCACGCCAGGCTGACACTCTACCACTGAGCCAACCAGCCAGGGCCCACATGGAACATTCTTATCAGATCTTTCACAGAATATATTCTGTCCCGAGCATTTCAACTCAGCCTTTATGTGAATACTCAGTTTGGTAATTTGAAATGTACCAGAATAAGATTTATATAAACCTCCAAATGTGGTCCTGTAGATGCATAACCACAGAACAAGAATTTTAATTTATTTAGGAGAACAGACTGTAAGCTCTCATATATTCAATTTTTTTGTTAAGACCCCCCCCTCCCCAAGAAAAGCACTCTTGTAACTGTTACGTGTACCTAGCTTCTTGAAGTTATGGTAGACAACATTTAGCCTCTTGGCTTTTAAAATTCATAGGTGTCATTATCATGTATGGTTCTAAATGCTCATTTTTGCAACTTATGGGACTACTAAGAGGTGAGTGCTGCTACACCTACTTTAGCAGTGGTGAAATTACAGAAGTCATGGAGTTTTTCTCCTACAGACCGAATCTATACAGCACCCCCCAGTGACCCACCCTTACCCCTCTCTGACATCTGTAAGGACATGTAGGAATATCACAACCTGTGGGTGGGAATAAGGCCCGTGTGTCTGTGGCTTGAAGTCTAAGTTACATCACTCACAATGTACACGAATGAAACTTGGCCTTTGGATTCTAGCTATAACCTCTATTTTCAAGAACAATTTACATGTCAGCTTTTTTATGTAGTTCACATTCTACAGAAAATACTCACTTGAGATTTCCTAAGCACTACTACATGCCAGGCTGGTTTGCCTGCTGGTGTGAATTCCTGGAGGGTTGGTTTCTACTGCACTATTTGCAGGTGTTCTCTAGAGTGCTCTAAGAATTATTCTTCTGCTTAGGCTACTAGGGTTAACTCTGATTCAGTTCACTGTACAGCAGGCGCCCTGTGAAATTATTCTTCTGCTTAGGCTACTAGGGTTAACTCTGATTCAGTTCACTGTACAGCAGGTGCCCTGTGAAATTATTCTTCTGCTTAGGCTACTAGGGTTAACTCTGATTCAGTTCACTGTACAGCAGACGCCCTGTGGTCAATCATTCCTACAGGTTTCCAGCAGAGCAGTTGTATTTTGAGAGATCTTAATTTAATACTGGTAAACTGGGGCTGCTCATGAATCTTCTTTCTGGTTACTCCACTTTATCACTAAAATCAAGCATGAATCACTCACTGTCTGTCCCCACTGCTTCTCACTTTTTCTATTTGCAGCCTCTGGAACTGACCTCTGGATCACCAGAGGGATCATGTCCTTTCCTTGCCTGAACTCTCTCATGGATTCCTATTCCGTAACTGCCAGGGAATCCACATTCCTGGGGCCTGACCACTGTGCGCCTCCCTACTCCCATTTCTCACTATTCTGCCCCATATTTCGTACTACCTAACTCTTCCCAGGACACACCCGGCGTTTCTCTCCTCAGTGCTTTTGCATATGCTATTTCTCATGCCCCCAAACACCCTCCCCTTCTAGATCTGGCCCTTCCACTGAGAAACTCCCCCTCTTCCTTCTCTTCCGAAAGCCATCTCAGATACTACTCCTGCAAGGTCTTCTCTTTTTTTTAAAAAAAATTTTTAAAAGACTTTATTTATTCATTTTAGAGAGGAGAGAGAGAAAGAGAGAGAGAGAGAGAGAAGTGAAGAGCAGGAAGCATCAACTCTCATATGTACCTTGACCAGGCAAGCCCAGGGTTTTGAACCGGCGACTTAAGCATTCCAGGTTGACGCTTTATCCACTGCACAGCCACAGGCCAGGCCCACAAGGTCTTCTCTCAAGAAGGGACAATAGCTCTTCCTTCTGTCCTCTCGCTTATAGCATCCTATGCTTCTAGCATTTACCTTACTAAACAGTTGGTCCATGCATCCTTCTCTTACACTAGTCTATGCTCACCCTGGGGCTTGCCTCTTAATTAATTCAACATTATACATCTAAGTGCCAAGTGCAATGTTTGACAATGTGCATGTTTCCTGAATGACTAAATGAATTAATTCTTGACATAACTGCATACATAAAGAAGTGCTAAAATGACTCTAGAGACAAAGAGAATGATAAAATTGCTCTAAAATGCAAAGTATCAAAGAACATCCAAGGGACAGTTCGAGTGAAGACAGGGTTTACTACGGTGGCCTGCAGAGCCCTAGGGCTCTGTAGAATTTATGCCACATACACTCAATTGTTCTTTTCTACATTCACCAAACTTCACTAATCACTTTTTTATAGATTGATAGATAAATGTACTACTGATAGTAGTACAAGAGTGAGTAGAAAAAAACAAGGCCTCTGCTTGGGTAATGTTTACAATCTAGAAGCAAGAGACAAATAATCTCTTTTCACACATATCTGTTGAATAAATGTCATCGAGGAGAGGTACATGGTATAGTAAGTCAATAAGGGGGAAGTGAATCCAGTCAGCTGGGACTGGAGGGAGTAAGGTATAAACCAAATTCTAAGGACAAGACTAAGTTAATCTAACAGAAAAGAAAGCCCAGGAGGTTCTGCGGAGCGCAGAAGGTGGGCAGGGCAGTTACAGCGCAGGCAGCTGGGAAGCAGCATGGCACAGGCCAGAGGAGAAGGCAAGGCCAGACTGGGAAGAGACCTGAAAGTTTGGAAAAGTTTTTATGGCGACAACATAGAGAGAATATCATTGAAAAACGAGGGCAGATACAGGGAGACTAGTTGGGAAACGATGAACATCCCTTTTATCAAGGTGTTATCACTTGCCTCCTAAAAAGTATACTAGTCTTCTTGGCTTAGCTTTTCATATTCCTTTCAAATCCACACATCGATGAAGAACGTACTTGCTAAGTAGGACAGTGCAGTGAGCCCCCGCTCCCGGAGGCTACTTCTCTGCGAGAGTGGGACTCTGTTCTAATAATGCGAGAGCAGGCTGTATGGGCTGTGCCTTGATTCCAGGCTGGAGACTACTGAGGAAAGGCGTAGTGAGAAACAGGCTTGAGAAATAGTCACGGTGAAGGTATTGAGTACAAGGTGGCAGTTACAAACAGTCACAGGGCTGTAAAGTACGGCATAGGGAACAATAGAGTCACTAATACTGTAATCCTGTCTATGGTGCTAGGTGGGTACTAGACCTAAAGGGGGGATCACTCAGTAAACTATACAAGTGTCTAACCACGATACTGTATACAACACCCGAAACCAATATAACACTGAGTGTCAACTGTAATGTGCAAATTAAAAAATTAAATAGAAAAACCATGCTGCTTCTATTGAGTGTAGCTAGACCAGTGTTCGGCCAACTCATTAGTCAACAGAGCCAAATATCAACAGTGCAACGATTGAAATTTCTTTTGAGAGCCAAATTTTTTAAACTTAAACTATATAGGTAGGTACATTGTTATTAACTTAACTAGGGTACTCCTAAGCTGGCCTTTGCACCCACACTCAAGGGGCCAAAGAGCCGCATGTGGCTGGCGAGCCGTGGTTTGCTGACCACTGAGCTGGACACTTCCCTAACTGGGGACATGCTGCTACAGAACCCAAAGTACTAATTCAGGGAGAAAATGCAAGTTTTGTTTTGTTTTTGCATTTTTCCGAAGCTGGAAACGGGGAGGCAGTCAGACAGACTCCCGCATGCGCCCGACCGGGATCCACCCGGCATGCCCACCAGGGGGCGATGCTCTGCCCATCTGGGGCACTGCTCTGTTGTATCCAGAGCCATTCTAGTGCCTGAGGCAGAGGCCACAGAGCCATCCTCAGCGCCCGGGCCATCTTTGCCCCAATGGAGCTTCGGCTGCGGGAGGGGAAGAGAGAGACAGAGAGGAAGGAGAGGGGGAGGGGTGGAGAAGCAGATGGGCACTTCTCCTGTGCACCCTGGCCAGGAATTGAACCTGGGACTCCTGCACGCCAGGCCGACGCTCTACCACTGAGCCATCCGGCCAGGGCCAAAAGTTCAAGTTTTGATGGCACTATATTACTTCTGAGCTATTAGTCTCTACAATATAGTAGAGATTCTAATATTTTTCATCATTTGGCACTAAATATTGTAACTGAAAACTAATTCATTCAACTTCTAAAATATGCTCTTTGTAAAAGTATATCAAGGCAGAAACTTTATTTCAGTAGGAGCCTTTTTTCATTTAATGGCCTTTATGTCTCATTTACATTATTTAAATCTTTCTCACACAACACACCCTCTCTGGACACAAAGCTCTATTTAGAAATCTCAAAACATGCCGAGTACTCCAGCTTTTGCCCTGCTGTCCCCTTGCCATGAACACCTACTCATCCTTCAGCGTCCAGCTCCAAAGTTTCCTGCCTTGTGGAGCCGTGCCCAGAATCCCAGAGCCAGAGCGGATTGCCCCTGCCTCGGTGTTTCCATAGTGATGTGTTGATACCCTTGTTATAGCACTCTCCATCATGGTTACGATTGCTGTTTCTCTTTGCTTTCTCCTCAGGCTGTGAGAACAGAAAGTGTACCCTCATCGTGTTCTCCATGCAGCCGAGAGCAATGCCTAGCACAGCAGGCACTCAGTAAATGCTTGTGATGAACCAACGAGTGAATAACACAAAGGAGAACTAGGCCAGACGGCAGACCCACTTCCCTGCACGTCCTGTTCTCTGCAACGCAGCACAACTTCTACCATTCCTTTCTCATTGACAGTGCTGTTAGGGAAAATGGCATGCTAGACCTGTTTAGTCCTTGGGTAAAAAAACATCTATTTTTGTTCACAAAAACGTTTAGGCTAAGGATAGTCTTCTAGAAGAAGTTCAGCACCTCCTATCAACTATATAATCAATTAAATACAGATTAAAAATTTAAATTTTATCTAGTTTTATTTTTTATGCCCTTCTTTAAAAAAGAAAATTCCTAAATCTATAATTTTAATAATGCTGTAAGTTACTCTTGGTTTAATACAAAAAGATCACCAAAATAAGTTTTACAACAAAAATTTATGATTAGGGGGGAGCAGGAACTTCATCTCTGTATGTCTTCTGTACTCTGATTAATTACTGCCTAGTACAGTGATAAGCACACACACAGTAGATGCTCATAACACCCGCAGCTGTTAATCTGTGACTCACTCTTTACTCTATCCAATGTCTTACAAGTGAACAACTCCCTTCCCATTCAAACATTTGGCAAGTTAACTTTAAAAGCACCCTATGAGTTCACTAACTCCTATGAAAACCTGTCAGTAAAATGGTTAGATCTACTGAGGTCACCTGAATAGCTTTGAGTTTATTTTTGACGCTTTGTCTACAGGGTAGGGCAGATTAAAAGCAAGGCCTCTTACTTGTTACAGATAACATGTGACAACAATATGCAAGGTGGCATGAAAAACTACTATAGTTCTAGTAACCCATTCCTTTATTCTTTAAGACAGAGTAGAAATAACTAATATTACTGCTTATCTATCCACATTATGAAATGAAAGTTTGTGAAATGGTTAGCTCTTTGCCTGTATTAGGCAATCAATACATATCTGTGAGAAAAATAACAATAACTTTATATATTTATGCAAAAATTAGTCACATGCATTGGTCATATACTTAATCATACTTTCCCACAAGGGCATTAAGTTCAGCCTCTTTGATGAAAAAATAAAGATACTTGTTATAAACGCACAAATTTCCTACTGTCTCTTAAGTGCTGGGAACAGAATTTTCTTTTACAGGTTTTAAGGAATACTAAAAGCAATTTTGACATATCTGTTTTCACATTATGCATAACTGAAAAATGAAGCCAATCTGTATCTGTTTAAACAATGCCAAAGGTTTTAAACAGTTTCATGCATTAAGTTACCATGTTCCAGTCTGTTTCAACTTTTCTGAATATGGATTCCATTTTCCACACACCGTTTTCCCATCCAGAAATGGTCTCATTATTATTTGAAACTCGAACATAATGATCTTTCACAATATTATAACAAAGGTGAAGCTGTTTAGAAATCTTCTCATTTTCAGAAGGGATGAACACGGTTTCTTTTTTCTGAAAAAAAAAAAAAAAAAGCAGAATTAGTTTCCCAAGGTAATGAAAGATATATGTATCTATAAATCTGGGAAGAGGGAGGGGAGCGGGTAGGGGGGAAGAGAAGAAGAGAGAGACTGCTATGTATAATGGTTTCAACTTGAATGAAAAATTAGTGCCACTGAACAATTCAGAAAATATTTTATAGATTAAACATAATGAATATAATGTTGATAGAGCATCAACTACTACAAGACAGAAAAGATCTCTAAATAATAGCTCTGACTTATATTTTTATGATTCTGTGCTCACCTAAATTCATTTATTTTTCTTCATTTCCATCATTACCGTCTTCTATTATCACTATCTCCTAAAACTGACTCCCAGCTTTCAGGTTTTACCCCTTCTGTCCATGCTCCACATAGTAATGAAAGTGATTTTTATAAAAAGTCAATTGTGATATGCCATTTCCTTGCTTACCTCACTGCGCTGACTTCCACTGCACTTCAACACTAACCCTTTACCAGCACCGACAGGGCCCTCCATCACCTGTGCTTGCCTGCTTCTCCAACCAGATCTCGTGTTCCTCTTCCCTTGTGTCTCTGATCCCACCATAGTACTTCAGCACTAACCCTTTACCAGCACCGACAGGGCCCTCCATTGCCTGTGCTTGCCTGCTTCTCCAACCAGATCTCGTGTTCCTCTTCCCTTTTGTCTCTGATCCCACCATAGTACTTTTCATTTAGTTCTTCAAAAAGGCCCGGCTTGCTTCTGCCTCAGGGCCTTGACACGTCTCTGCTGTCTGAAATGCTGTTCTTCCCACTTTTCACATATTTCATTCTCTCCCATCTTTCGAGCCTCAAGCTAGACATTTCCTCAGAGTGTCCCTTCCTGATCCCCTAAGGTAGCAGAGTGCCTGGGAGCTTGAAACAATCATCTGCATGTGTGCAATTACTACAAAAGCTCATGTTTTACTTTAAAATTCCAGGCAAACTGTATACTCTAGCCTCAAATAATCCGTGGTTGTTTTAATACAGAACAGCCCTCAGAAACCCTAAACTCACGGAGTAAATCTCAAGTTTGAGAAAGATGCTATATTTCTAAGGTCTTTACGTGTCACTGACACAATGGTCCCTCTCCCTTAGACATGGGCATAGCAGCATTCTGGACCAGATCATTCTTTCCCGGGGGTCAGGGGCTAACCTGTCCTTGCAGGTTGGTTAGCAGCACCCCAGACCTCTGCCCACTTGATGCCAGTGGCATCCCTCCGCCCAAGTGCAACCACCAAATATGTCTAGAAACTGCCCATGTCTCTTGGAAGGCCAAATCATTCATTCGCCTCTGCAGAGCCACTACTTTAGTCTGTGTGCATGTTTTGCTACAGTGTTTACTAATCAGTCAGGATAGTAGGCAATGCTTTTGTTGTTAAACACTGGGTACTACGTATTATGCAGTATATAAAAACTACAAATGTACAAAAATCAGTAAGAATATATATATATTTTTTTATTTAATTTTTAATTTAATTTTATTTATTCATTTTAGAGAGGAGAGAGAGAGGGAGAGAGAGAGAGGGAGAGAGAGACAGGGGAGAGGAGCTGGAAGCATCAACTCCCATATGTGCCTTGACCAGGCAAGCCCAGGGTTTCGAACCGGCGACCTCAGCATTTCCAGGTCGACACTTTATACACTGCGCCACCACAGGTCAGGCTAATTTAATTTTATTTATTCATTTTTAGAGGAGAGAGAGAGAGACAGAGAGGGATAGAGAAAGAGACAGAGAGAGAGAGAAGGGGGGAGGAGCTGGAAGCATCAACTCCCATATGTGCCTTGACCAGGCAAGCCCAGGGTTTCGAACCGGCGACCTCAGCATTTCCAGGTTGATGCTTTATCCACTGCGCCACCACAGGTCAGGTAAGAATATATATCTTAGAGACAGAAAGAAAAAATAATTATATGTATGTATGTGTGTGTATATATATATCACTGTATTATGTGTACACATAATCACTGTATTATGTCCACACATATTATGAATACACCAAATCACTGTCAGAATTGCAAAATAATGTTATATGTATAAATAAGAAAATAATTCCCTAGTAGAACCTGTGAATATTACTGCCATAAAAGTAAAATAGAAGCAGTTTATTATTTTTAGAAACTGGTATTATAAGTTAGTGTACTTACACTTCAAAACAAGCATGTACCAACAAAGATATTTCAGAGTGGACAAAGCCAAGATGAAATAAAATTTAAAGTGGCATTATCCGCCTAACCAGGCAGTGGTGCAGTGGATACAGAGTTGGCCTGGGACGCAGAGGACCCAGGTTTGAAACCCCAATGTTGCTGGCTTGAGCATGGGCTTGTTAGTTCGAGCGTGAGATCCTAGACATGACCCTCTAGTCACTGGCTTGAGTCCAAAGGTCACTGGCTTGAGCAAGGGGTCACTGGCTCTGCTGGTGCCCCCCCTGCCATGGCCAAAGCACATATGAAAAAGCTATCAAGGAACAATTAAGATGCCACAAGAAAGAACTGATGCTTCTCATCTCTCTCCCTTCCTGTCTGTCCCTGTCTGCCCCAGTCCTGACCCTGGCCTCTCGCCCATTCTCAAATAAATTAATTAAAGTAGCATTAACGGCCCTGGCCGGTTGGCTCAGTGGTAGAGCGCTGGCCTGGCGTGCAGGAGTCCCGGGTTCGATTCCCGGCCAGGGCACACAGGAGAAGCGCCCATCTGCTTCTCCACCCCTCCCCCTCTCCTTCCTCTCTGTCTCTCTCTTCCCCTCCCGCAGCTGAGGCTCCATTGGAGCAAAGATGGCCCGGGTGCTGGGGATGGCTCTGTGGCCTCTGCCTCAGGCGCTAGAGTGGCTCTGGATGCAACACAGCGACGACCCAGAGGGGCAGAGCATCGCCCCCTGGTGGGCATGCCGGGTGGATCCTGGTTGGGCGCATGTGGGAGTCTGTCTGACTGCCTCCCCGTTTCCAGCTTCGGAAAAATGAAAAAAAAAAAAAGAGTAGCATTATCTACTACATGTTTTACAAAGGATAACTAATTGTTAAAGGGAAAAGAAAAATATATGTTACTAAATATATGTTATATGAAAAATACCATGTATGCAACTGAACAATCTGGAGTAAGAATGACATTAATATTACATAAAATCTTTTAAATCTAAGATTAAGATAAAACCATTCTTTCTGGAAATATCATCAGAGTTTTCTTCTTTTTCCAACTTATTTCAAGGTCTAGTTCCATAATTATTTAGGACTTACATTTCTCAACTGAACTTCAAAGTAAACATTTCTAAAGAGGAGAATGGTATTTTAAATCCATGGCCCTAATACAGTCTTCAGTAATTGAGAAATTAAAAAATAAATCCAAAAGGGGAAATAATCTGAGCCTCTGACCCAATTCATATTTTTAAATTTTAATCAACTTATATGCCATACAAGAGGAAGCACACCCATCCATAAAGAGAAAAAGAAATGAAGACCTAAATAATATCAATGTTTTAAATTGAACACAGCTGTGAATTAAATTAGCTCTTTTAAATTGGCTTCATTTAGATTTATACTTGTAACTTGCCCTGCGTCAGCAGTGATTTGAATTATTTGTTGAATTTAGATCTTACAATTCTATGCCTGAACCAATACGTCCAACTGTCAGCTAAAGATGCAGGGATAAATTAAAAAGCAAATAAAGTTACTGGGGATTATTTACCCCTTTTGAACATATTTCTTTACTGGAGAACAGAGTTGCAACAATGGCAAATTTAGAAAAAGTAGATATAAAAATTTAATTTGTTTTGAACTGTCAATATTGATACTGTGATAGGTTATTTTTCTTTCAAGCATTTTTCATTGCATATCATCTTAAACCTTCATATAAAATATACTGGTCACAAACATTAGGGGGTATTTTATTGCTTCATACTCATTTTGAAAGATCCCCTAATTTTTGCGAGCAGTATAGCTGGCATTCTCTCTTTTTCATGTTAGCAGTTCTAGTGATATGTAGTATTAATACATTGTGCTTTTAATTTGCATTTTGGTGATAATAAAGCTGAATACCTGTTCTTTACATTTATGGTGCTTGTGTAAGTCTTTCAAAATTAGATTTTAATGCGTTTAAAAAGAGTCCTGTTTTACCTTTTTTATATATGAAAATTTTATAGTGGGAAAATAATAGAATCTGGGTAATTCAGCTGATGAAAGTGATTATTTCTTGTTATATTCTTGCATATATCTGGTATTGGGTAGAAATTATTTCTGCTGGTGTGATTACTATTATGTCATCAAACTATTTTTATCTTTATTTTTTAAAATTCAGTGCGAGGAGGGGACACAGAGACAGATTCTTACATGCCTCCTGACCAGGATCCACCTGGCAAACCCACTAGGGGGCGATGCTCCACCCATCTGGGGCTCTTGCTCTGTTGCAACTGGAGCCATTTTTTAGTGCCTGAGGAGGAGGCCATGGAGCCATCCTCAGTGCCCGGGGCCAACTCACTCTCATTGAGCCATGGCTGCAGGAGGAGAGAAAAGAGGGAGCGAGAGAGAGAGAGAGAGAGAGAGAGAGAGAGAGAGAGAGAGCATGAGAGAGAGAGGTGACAGGGGGAGGGGTGGAGCAGATGGGCACTTCTCCTGTGTGCCCCGACTGGGAATCAAACCAGAGACATCCACATGCAGGACCGATGCTCTACCACTGAGCCAACCAGCCAGGGCCTGTCATCAAACTTATTTTAAGATACCTTTCAATCTCCCCAAATTAAATAATGAACAATGGAAATATAATGCCTACAGTTAGAGCCTAGCTGAAAACCTCTGTAATAAGACGTTAAGAAAGTACAATAGACTGTCCCTTGCCCTTAGGGATTTTAAAGTTGACACACTAGAAAATATGTGTATGCCCTGCATATCCCCAACTAAAATGTGTAAATATATTCACTGAAAACATGTATGTGAATGTTAACAGCAGCACAATTTTTAATAGCTAACACCTAGAAACAACCTAAAAAAATCAACAGTTGCATGGATAAATTATATGTGTATACACACACACACACACACACACACATATTCATAAAAGGCAATATTATACAGCAGAGTAAACATACCATAAACATGTAGCAACAAGTATGAATTAACAATTGTTGAAAGAAATTATCCACAAAAGGCTAAGTATATACACGATTATTCACCTAGAGCACAATTAATAGGCAAAACTAATTAGAAACCATGATAAGGGTTACTCTTAGGGTAGAAGGCAGTGACTAATAGGAAACTCATGGTTGTTTCTGAGCTTCTGATACTCTATTTTTTATTCTGGTTACATGGGTTACATGGGTCTCACTTTGTGAAAACTTGCTCAGCTGTATACTTATAATTTGTGCATTTCTGTAAATAGTTCAGTAAAAGTTACATTACACTCAAAACTTACATAAGGTAAATTTTAAAATCCTGTTTTAAAATGCTTTGCTAACTCAAATACGTGATGAGACTAATATCTTTTTTTGTGTGTGTGATGGAGGCAGAGACAGAGAGAGAGACAGAGAGAGAAACAGATAGGGACAGACAGACAGGAAGGGAGATGAGAAACATCAATTCTTCATTGCGGCACCTTAGTTGTTCATTGACTGCTTTCTCATATGTGCGTTGACTGGGGGGCTGCAGCAGACCGAGTGACCCTGTGCTCAAGCCAGCGACCTTGGGCTCAAGCTGGTGAGCCTCTCTCAAGCCAGATGAGCCCGCGCTCAAGCTGATGACCTTGGGGTCTTGAACCTGGGTCCTCCACATCCCAGTCCCACGCTCTATCCACTGCGTCACTGCCTGGTCAGGCGAGACTAATAATTCTTGTATGTGATTAGACTATGCCAGTCAATGATTCTCTTCAAATGTTTACATTTTTTAGTTATTAAGCTGAAAAATTAATGGCCAATGCATTTTCTTCACTAAATTAAAAGCACAGTATAGGAAGCAGGAAAGTGAGATTATCATGCTATAACAAATTCAGTACCTCTAGACCCATTTCACCTCGGGCTACTCTCCAAGCCACTGACCCAGATATTCTCCCACCAAGTTCTCCAGGTTTCGGGGTCTTGGGAGATATGAATTCAACAAGCTCCACAATGATCCTCTGGAGAAGTTCTTTTCTTCTGTTTTCGGACAAAGATATTTGCCTCTGCAATTCATGTTTTAAAAAGAAGTCATTAGGGTTAGGAAAATGTAGAGATCCATCTCTATGTAAGAACGTACTGAAAATATTTGTATCTTAAGGCAATCTTGAAAGAAGTAACAAACTTTAATTTCTTATGTATGATCATTTGGAAAATAAAATGAAAACTAGAAAGTTCAAAATAATTTTATAAAACTTATGTAAAAAAGATCATTTTATACATATATCCAACTCTCCATGACCTTTACTGTTCTAGATTTAAAATGATGGTATCAAACTATGTTTTTGGCCACAATAAACTAGCTTGTGTCAGACCAACTGTCCTGCTGAGAAAACCGAGAAGAGTAGAAAACATACACATAGACATACAAGTACAAACCCCTCTTTGAATGCAACAGAAAACCTCCAATGTAAACAGAACTGAAGAAGATCTCAAGAAGAAAACAAACCAAGGTGAACCAATTCCACGCCTCTCTCCCTGCCAGGGCTTCGCTAATTACTAACGGCAACGAGGAGCGCCTGAGACAGCAAGCACAAAATGCAGGCGAAATCACGGAGAAACAAAGCTGCATTTTTAGCAGGAACAAAGTGCTGGCCAGTAACGAGCTGGAGTTCAGAGCCTTCAAAGGTCAGGGGCTCTAGTAAATACTCCAGGCTTTCAGCTGAGGATCACTGAAGGGCTACACATAAGAATTCCAAATTCACTGACCACGTGAAGGTGACCCACCCCTATTCTAATTGCCTTCCAACAGCAAAACTAGTTGTTTGATTTTTAAATTATAAAAAGAAACCATAAAAGTATACAGTAAAATAAAATTTCAGTATTACTAAAGGGGCATAAAATAAAATCTGAATCTTCCCTCCTGTGCTCCTAGGTGTTCTTGGAAGTAATCATTATTAACAATCTCCTTTGCCTTGTTTCAGAAATTTCCATACTTGAACAAGTGTGACTGTGTTTGTGTGTAATTATATTTAAGACACAATAACTTGGACAAAGAAAACATACTTTTTGTCAAGTATTGTATATACTGAAATACTGTTTCACTGGACTTTAAGAGACCTGACAATTTAATGTAAAAAGTACAATATTTAAAATAGGTCATCAAAATTTTCAATTAACAAAAAGACATTTAACATATTAAAATATTTTTGCTTGCAAAAAAAGGCTAAAACTTTTAAATTTAAATGAGTTATGAACCAGCTCTTTATATAAAAAGTTCCAAATGTCCTCTCAAAAATGACAAATGCCCATCACCTACCTGCTTATTAAGTCCATTAATAGTTTCTCGAAGTAATTCTTCTTTAATCAGAGTTCTTCTAGAAATTACCTCTTCATGTTTACAAGAATATCGCCAAGTGACATCAACCACCTCAAATTACAGAATACAAATATTTAACAAGATTACAACCCATCAACCTTAACTACCTTGAATGTAATTCTTAAAGATAAATTTTTAAATATTAATCTTTGTTTAAAGTTTAAAAACCCACAGGGTAAAAACATAAAATATGTTTTTTATTCATTTTCTGACAGCCACACTTTCAAGAAAGACTGGGATAAGATGAAGTTTTCAGTCTACTAAGCTTTGTAAAACTTATCTCACAAAATTTAACAAATAGCAACAAAAGGGGCTAGAACAATTCATTATCCATATGCAAAACAATGAATTTCAATCTACAGCTTGGACTATATACAAAATTAACTCAAAATAGATCACAGACCCAAGTGTAAAATTAAAAGTATAAAACTAAAAGAAAACAAAGGAGCCCAACCAGGCAGTGGAGCAGTGGATAGAGCATCAGACAAGGATGCAGAGGACCAGGTTCGAAACCCCGAGGTTGCCGGTTTGAGTGAGGATTCATCTGGGTTGAGTGGGGGCTCACCAGCTTGAGTACGGGGTCGCTGGCTTGAGCATGGGATCACAGACACAACCCTATGGCCACTGGCTTGAGGACAAAGGTCACTGGCTTGATAAAGGGGTCAGCTGGAGCCCCCCCAATCAACGTACATATTTGAAAGCAACCAATGAACCACTAAAGTGACACAACTATGAGTTGATGCTTCTTTATCTCTCTCCCTTCCTGTCTGCCTGTCCCTATCTGCTCTCTCTCTCTCTCTCTGTCTCTGTCACCAGAAAAAAAGAAGAGAGAAAGTCATTGTGTTTTGGGTTAGGCAAACATTTCTTAGATACATTATCAAAGAGCATTACTCATAAAAGAACATATTGATAAACTGAACTTCATCAATTTCTTTTCTTCAAGGTTATTCAGAGAATGAAAAGATAAGCCACAGATAAGGAGAAATTTTTTTGCAAAGCATTTATCTAATAAAGGACTTGCATTCAGAATATATATATAAGGAACTCTCAAAACTCATCAATTAAAAAATAACCATTTAAAAAAAAGATGGGCAAGGAGGACACATGGATGGCAGAGAAGCACATAAAAAGATGCTCGGTATTATTTTTCATTCAAGAAATGCAAATGAAAACCACAGTGAGATAGCACAAAAGGGCTAGAAATAAAGAATGAGACCAGACTAAATGTCAGTTATCAAAGACACGGAGAAAGTGCAAACTCTCACATACTGCCGGTGAGAATATAAACAGTACAGTCACTTTGGAAAACAGTATAGCAGTTCCTTAAAAAGTTAAACATACACCTACCATGTGGTCCAGCCATTCCACTTCTAGGAATGTACCAAAGAGAAAAATATTGTATGCCCCGTATAAAAACTGTGCTGAATGTATATAACAGCTTTATTTGAAATAATGAAAAACTGGAAAGCAACCAAATGTACATCAGCAGGTGAATGCATAAACAAACCATGGTACATCCATACAATGGAATATTACTCAGCAATAAAAAGAAACCACTGTTGATACATGAAAACAAAATAATTACACTGAGTAAAAGAAACCAGACTATCACATCCCTTCCCCACCAAAAAGAGGATACACATGCTCCTTGACTTGTGATGGGGTTACAGCCCAATAAATCCATCATAAGTCGGAAGTATTCTAAGTTGAAAATGTACTTAATACCAAAACACTGTAGAATATTGGCAATTTCCCCTGTGGCTGAATAGGTTACTGGAGCCGCAGGTCGCTGACGCTGCCTAGAACCATGAGAAGATACTACATATCACTGGCCTAGAAAAAGATGAAAATTCAAAATTCCAAGTACAGTTTCTCCTGACTGTGTATTGCTTTAGTGCCATCGTCAAGTTGCAAAATTTAAGTCCAACTATAGTTAAGTCTACAGTCATAAGTATGCCATATGTACATTATATGATTCTGACTACATAAAACTTTAGAAATGCAGATTAATCTCAAGTGAGAGAGCAGATCTGTGGTTGCCTGGACAGGGACAAGCAGCAAGAATAACAGAAGGACATATGGCAACTTCCAGGGCCCGGGGATATGTTCACTACCTTCATTTTGTAAAGGTAGTTTCATAGGTGTACATAAATGACAAAATTTATTGAATTGTACACTTTAAATACACGCCACTCTTTATATGTCAATTACACTTTCTTTTTTTAAATTTTTTTACAGGGACAGAGAAAGAGTCAGAGAGAGGGATAGACAGGGACAGATAGACGGGAATGGAGAGAGATGAGAAGCATCAATCATCAGTTTTTTGTTGCCGTTGCGACACCTTAGTTGTTCATTAATTGCTCTCATATGCGCCTTGACCGTGGGCTTTCAGCAGACCGAGTGACCCCTTGCTCGAGCCAGCAACCTTGGGTCCAAGCTGGTGAGCTTTCTTTTTTTTTTCAAGCCAGATGAGCCCGCGCTCAAGCTGGCGACCTCGGGGTCTTGAACGTGGGTCCTCTGCGTCTCAGTCCAACACTCTATCCACTGCACCACTGCCTGGTCAGGCACAATTACACTTTCAACAGCTATCAAAAAGGTTTATTTTATTCTTAGAGAACAAAATTTTTTCTCTTATTTCCTACCTCATCTTTAGAAAATGCTAGGACATAGGAAAGTTTCTTGCCCCACCCCACTTCATAGAGGAGTGGCTGGTCACAGACGTCTTCACAGGCGTCACAGTGCAGCCACCGCTGCTGGGAAGGAGAGTAGACTTCCGTCCAGACATGGTCTGCTCAGGGGAGAGCCAAGAAAGCAACGGGAGAAAACAAAAAAATGTTATGTTTATAAAACCAGAATGACCCCCAATAACTATATACAAACTCCTAAGACAAGAACCACAATGAACTTATTTGTAATAATCTAAATTTTAGTTAATAAGACTGAACATTTTGTGGCACACAAGACTAGAGAAGACTGTTCTCTGTCTCTTCAGAATCTTTAAAAATATGGAATAGGTCCTTTAACGTTGTCAGCTGTGGGCTTCATAAAAAATGTGAACTATAACTTAAAAAACATTGAACTGGCCCTGGCCGGTTGGCTCAGCGGTAGAGCGTCGGCCTGGCGTGCGGGGGACCCAGGTTCAATTCCCGGCCAGGGCACATAGGAGAAGCGCCCATTTGCTTCTCCACCCCCCCTCCTTCCTCTCTGTCTCTCTCTTCCCCTCCCGCAGCCAAGGCTCCATTGGAGCAAAGATGGCCCGGGCGCTGGGGATGGATCCTTGGCCTCTGCCCCAGGTGCTAGAGTGGCTCTGGTCGCGGCAGAGCGACGCCCCGGAGGGGCAGAGCATCGCCCCTGGTGGGCGTGCCGGGTGGATCCTGGTCGGGCGCATGCGGGAGTCTGTCTGACTGTCTCTCCCTGTTTCCAGCTTCAGAAAAATACAAAAAACAAAAACAAACAAACAAACAAAAACATTGAACTTATTGAACAATAGCATCAAAAACATAGGAATCAGTTTGATAATGTGAAGAAGCAAATACTTCTGAAAACGAAATCTCTCTCAACCTTTAAAACCCAGAACCAGAAAGAGGTCTACCAGGGGACCTCTGGTTACTGGTGTTCTATATTTGATTGTAAGAGAACTTAAGTAACTATCGACTGAAGGTTTTGTTTCATTACTTAAAAAAAACCCAACAAAACACTAGTGAAACACTAAGAACAAGAAAAACAACTTTTAGCACGTAGACAATCCGTGAGTACATTTCTAAATAAGAATAATATAAATGTCACATGGCTTTTATTATTATTTTTTGGTATATTAAAATTTAAGATTACTAAATCTTTTATGCTAATCCCTACAAGAGTGAAGATTTCTACAGCACATTATTACACATGTTCTTATCCACAAAGAAACACCATTACTAGAAATGTCACGGTAAATTATTAATAAAAAAATGTTTACAGTGCAAAGTACTAGGCAATATGCCAGGTGCACTAAAATCTTGTTTCTCCACAAAGAACCCATGAGGTTGGTATTATTATTATTATTTTACAAAAGGCTCAGATCGACAAGGCCAAATAGTGACAGAAAATGAGCCAGACTTTGAACCCCAATCTGTAAGTGTGCAAAGCCCTACTACTCTCTGCACACCCCAGTTCTGTACCTGTGTAATCCCAAACATAGCGAGCTTCAAACCCTAAGGCTCGGCAGCACAGTGTAAAACAATTGGCCCACTCGCCACACCGTCCACACCTCGTTTCCAAAAGTTTCTCAGGGTCATTATACCTGGTTTTAAATAACAACAAAAAAGCTTTGATTCGTTATCAAAAATAATTTTTAAGATTTTTATATTACATTGGTGCCAAATTAGTAATATTTCTAATTAGTACTATTAGTAATATTTCTAATTGCATATTTATAATGATTAAAGAGCCTATGATATTCTCAGAAAAAAAAGAGCCTAGAATATATGAGGCAGTATGCTAGAATCTTTGGTAAAAAATGACATACAGTGGAACAGCCTTCAAGGAGTTTTCAGTCGTAAGAGGGAGAAGGAATGAACACACTGACTTGCACACACAGAGGAACGTGACACAGACCCACACCAGGTGGGGTTAGTGTCTGCAGGACAGTGGCTGGGGAGGAGAGGACAGCTGAATTGGAACCAGCCTTGAAGGACAGACAGGATTTGCACAGGCAGAGATTCTCCAGGAAATCTGCTTTGAGCATTAGTATTATTACCCGAACAATTAGTATAATGAGCTCATTGTATTTAAAAGGTAAACAACTTTAACAGACTACTCAGTAAAGCTCTTAGAGCTTAGTTGTATTCAATTTTCTTTAAAAAACTATTTTTGTCTCTAATGATCATTTTAATTGAAATTTTATTCTTTTCAACTACTTACAAGGTGCTCGTTAATTTGGAAGTTGTTTTTTAAAAGATGTTTGCTATGTCTCCAATTTTAAAATTATCACAAAACTGGAGAACAGCAAATTCTGCATTTGCATTAAGGAGGATTCTGCCCTGATTAGCTAAGCGGGGAAAGTGCACCCGCTGAGCAGAAATGTGGGCCATGAGACTGGGAGGGGACACAGCTGCATGAACCAACTGGCTCTGCAGTGACAAGTTTATCTTCAGCAGATACTCTCACTTTAGCTAAGTTAAATGAATTTATAATTTAGGTAATTAAGTCATTGAAAAAAAGTTGTGAATTTACATTAGGTAAAACAACGAGAGCAACCTATCCTTCCATCTTCTGTACATGACTTGTGCCAAGTTGAACGGTCAGCGCAGACTCTAGTTAACAGTGCTCCCCCCCCCATCCCAACCCTATACAGAAAGCAGCTAACAGTGTAACAAGCAAATGTTTAGAAAGGAAAAAAATAATACTGTATAAATATGTTAGCCGGTGCCCCTCCACACTGCTTCATCAATTCACAGAAAAGTGCCTAGAAAAAACTGACGAGGCGAAGGATTTAATACATATATCTTTTATCTTCAAATCTTTGTAAAGTATCTGTGCAAATGTATGCCGAAGAAATAACGTGTACAATTTTTAGATAATCACTGGATATTGTGTTTATCCTACAGTGTGTATATCATAAATGTCATCGGGCTGGTTCCTAGCTAGGACAGAACTGAGTTCCTGAGGCCCCCCAAAATTAGGTATTTCAAACACGTATCTTTTCTTGCCTGATGATACAACCAAACTTTACAAGTATTGCTAATTAAGAAAATCTGATAAGAAGCTTATCAATTAATAGAAAAAATTAACTGAAAAGTTCAAATTTCCCTAGTTTAAAATTTAACAATATGAGTGTCAGGTTAGGCAAGGGAGGCACCTAATTAAAACAAACTTCTGTAGTTAATAAAAAAATATATATGATGGTATCATACTTATACCTTCCATATTACCATCTAATGATTAGTGTGAGTACAGCATTGTATTTACTATCACAATTATCAGTATTATTATTATTAATGCTGTTAGTTATTTTTATATTCTATCAAGTATTATTAAAGTTATCAGAAATTTAAAATTTATGTATTAAAAGAATACAAGATTAACAGCATTAAACGCACTAGGATAGTACACAATTTATATTCCAGAGCAAGAGCAAGAGCCAAAGCAGTTTTCCTATAAAAAGACAGAGAGTAAATATTTTAGACTTTGTAGGCCGTATCATCCCTGTTGCCAGTATTCCTCTCTGCCCCTGTACTGTAAAAACAGTTCTACACCATAAACAACTCAGCATGAATGTGTTCCAATAAACTTTATTTACAAAAATGGGATGTGGGCTGGATTCAGCCCGCCAGCCCCAGGTTACTGATCCCTGTCCTAATAAAAATGAGGATTAAGAAGTTCATTTAATTAATAAAAACTCTCTTCTCCCCATTCCATGCAGTGATCACTGACTTGATTGTTCAGTGGATACCCACCTCGGGAACCGATTGCTGAACTGGCATGCATCACAATAATGATCTTCTACTCTGTTGGCACCCCACTTTAGTTCCTCAGGGTTGGGAAATAATGTTTCACCTCTAGACTTAGTCTTGCCACCACATTTGCTGCACAAAATGTCATTCACCCATTGAAAAAATTCTTCCTTAAACCAGTGTAAAAGCTCCAGCAAAAGAAAATCCTCGTCACTTATATGAGCACCTGAGAGATTAAAACAGAACCAAGTAAGAGCTAAAGTTGACAAAAACTAAAAACCCAGTTTTCTCTAGTATGGGCTAAAATATATGAAAATATAAGATGATCTAAAATGTCTGCATAAATATAGATGCAAGAAGAGAATGCCAGTATGTTGTGAACTAGGCTGAAATATAGTAACACACCCTGCACATTTAAACGGAGGATGCTGACCGCTTTGTACCCTCTCTGACTGACACTATGCGTTAACATTGAGTTGAACAATCTCTCAGGAACTATGGTTAGTTTGATATTGATCCTGAAACACCTGGGAGGTAAGAAAAAGAGTCTGATTTAGAAAAACACCTTAAAATTATTACATTAAATTTGTTCTCAGGTATATATACAAATAAACATAAAACGATCATAAAATCACCAGCAAAAATCACAAAATACTAGACACTTAAAAAATCATCCTATTAATTTTTCTATCAGTGCTTCAACATACAACATAATCCATCTATGGATACTCTCCACTAAGAACATAAAAACACTACCATGTCCACACTGTATACAACAACCCTAGTAAGTAAGTATGACATAAAATATTATATCCACTTTAACAAATAAAAAGATCTTACTTGACCATATTCAAAGCTATGGTATCTGGAATGAAGGAAAGGAGGAGGGGAAAAATTTACAAGAACTATACAGGGAGCTATTATCTCTATATGATGTTGGTCATGCCTGTTTGATATATTCCACTCTATTCTTGTATTTATGTTTTACATATTTTGAAACAAAAAACTATAGAAAAAACTACAGAGAATATAAAAAGGCGAGAAACTTATTTTTCTGGATGAGAAAACTCAGTATTCTAAAGCTGTTAATTCTCCACGAATTCATCTGTCATTTAATGCAACTCCAATTAAAATTATAAAATAACTTGATAAAATTTGACAAGCTAACTACAAAATTTATGTCAATAGAAAAGAATGCACAAAATAGTCAATATAACTTTGCATAAGAACCATGAGATAAATTTGCCTACTATACATTACAAAATTCTAATGATTAAAATATTGTGATATTAGTGAAGAAGAGACAGTAATCAATAAGACAAGAGTCCAGAAAGCAGATTTCTAAGTGATAAATCATATTTAGTAAAGTTAGTCTTTCAAACTAGTTCTAAGACGATGGACTCTTCAATAAATTTTACTGGGACAGTTAGCTATAAAAATAAGAGATACCTATTATACTTCATTTATCCTAATATGAATATATATATTTTAGAGAAAATACTATATACTTTTACTAAATACTATAACTTGTATTACTTTATACAAGTTACAACAGAATATGTTTATGACTTTTAAGAATATGTTTATGGCTTTATTCAAGACAAAAAAATGTAAAATAATGAAGAAAATTTTCCTAAAAAATTTGTAACTTTATCAAAATATACATACACTAAATGAAATTAAACAAAGGAGGGGGCAGTAACATGTCCAACAAAGAAAAGATAAGTACCCAGAACATATTAAAAAACTTCTACAATCAGCAAAAATACTAACTCATGAGAAAAATTCAAAAAATCCATAGAAGAAAAGTTCAATAATTGTATTAAGTGAAAATCAATACTCTCAGACACATATGGTATAAATTGGAAGTCTATCTGTTTGACAGGATTCATTACAACAAACACATTACACACTCGTGACACTGTTATATCCATCTAAGAAAAATGTTTGTGCATGTATACCAGGAGGCATGCTTTATAACAGGAATCCCCAAACTTTTTACACAGGGGGCCAGTTCACTGTCCCTCAGACCGTTGGAGGGCTGGACTATAAAAAAACTATGAACAAATCCCTATGCACACTGCACATATCTTATTTTAAAGTAAAAAAATAAAACGGGAACAAATACAATATTTAAAATAAAAAACAAGTAAATTTAAATCAACAAACTGACCAGTATTTCAATGGGAACTATGGCCTGAACAGGCGGTGGTGCAGTGGATAGAGTTGGACTGGGATGTGGAGGACCCAGGTTTGAGACTCCGAGGTCACCAGCTTGAGCGCGGGCTCATCTGGTTTGAGCAAGGCTCACCAGCTTGATTTGAGCCCAAACTCACTGGCTCAAGCAAGGGGTCACTCAGTCTGCTGTAGCCCACCAGGCAAGGCACATATGAGAAATCAATCAATGAACAACTAGGGAACTGCAACAAAGAATTGATGTTTCTCATCTCTCTGTTCCTGTCTGTCTATCCCTATTTGTCCCTTTCTCTGACTTTCTCTGTCTCTCCCACAAAAAGAAAAAAAAAAAAAAAAAAAAAAAGGAGGTCTCAATGGGAACTATGGGCCTGCCTTTGGCTAACGAGATGGTCAATGTCCAGTTCCATATTTGTCACAGCTAGCTGTAACAAGTGATGCAAGTGTGCATCAGTTAGTCTAGATCTGGTTGGAGATTTCAGATGTTTCATTCTGGACATCTGCAGCAGCAGCGGTGGGCCTCTTCTGTGGGAAGCCCACTGCTGCATGTTTCCCCTACTATAAGACACCTCCTAAATATAAGACAGCCCCTGTCTTTTGGGGGTAAAATTAATATAAAACAGGGTCTTATAATAGGGGAAACATGGTGTGTAGTAATGTGGGGGGAGACTTTTGGGCAAAGGGAGGTTATAGGGGCCATGATGTTGTTGTACATTTGGGGGAGTATGGGGGCCATTGTACTGTGTAGTAATGGTTATAGTGCTTTGCCTTTCTTCCTACTTCTGCTGTTATTTCACACTGCTTCCGGTGATGTGGGGCGCCGCAGCTGCAGACCAGATGTACATCATATGACGCTGCTTCTGGAGCCGTGATGCGTGTGCCGCGTCACCAGAAGTAGTACTGTACGTGAGCGACGCTACGCTTTGCGGCGCTGCCACATACAGTACTCCAGGACCGCAGGATGCATCCTGTGCTCCTCTCACTGACCACCAATGAAAGAGGTGCCCCTTCCGAAAGTGCGGCAAGGGCCGGATAAATGGCCTCAGGGGGCCGCAGTTTGGGGACCCCTGCTTTACAAGAACCTTCACTGCTGCAGCCTTTAGAATAGAGAAACATGGTAAAAAAACCTCAATGTCCTTCAACAGGGAACTAGACAAATATTAGTATATGCCTACTATAGAACACTGTGGAGAGTTAAAAAGATTTCTAAGACATAATAGTAAATGAAAAACACCAAGGAGCTGAAGATACATGGGATGATACATTTTATATAAACCCACACAACTTAGATGATTTATTTTTACAGATGACTATAAATGAGTGGAAATATAAAGAAAAAATATGAAAAGGAACACATAAAAAGATAACAGCTATTACCTATGGACAAGGGGTAGGACTGATTGGCAGGGAGAATTTAGGTTTTCTGGTATTATATGAAAGTTTTCCAACAAAAAGATATTCACGAATGTTAGATTAACAATGAACATTTAGAAATAGAGCGCTGCCATTCTCTTTCTCCTTCGAGTCCCTACAACAGCCAAATAAGAAACAATTACATAGAAACTCAAACTAAAATGCTGAAGTTGGAATCGTTTAACAACTAAAATCCTTAAGACCATTAATGATAACAACAACATATAATTATTGGTAGATGAATGTGGCAGGTATTGTTCAAAGCCATTTACATGTAATATCTCTTATTTCTAAAAATTATCAAATGAAGAAATTGAGACATGGAGATTAAATTACTGTCTCAGTGATTCATAGTAAGTGGCAGAGCTGAATTTATACCCAGGCAGCTGGCTTCAAAATTTACATTCTTAATTAGTAAATAATGTCTTTCCATTCACCAAAGTGATCAATGGTCTAATTATGTAAATTAATTGTAAAAATAGTTTGTCAGATTCACATTAAAATTCACTAATAATGCCATAATATATTCCATGGACTCAACTTTTACTACACTTAAAAAATTCACAGCCTGACCAGGCGGTGGCACAGTGGATAGAGCATCGGACTGGGATGCGGAGGACCCAGGTTCGAGACCCTGAGGTCACCAGCTTGAGCGCGGGCTCATCTGGTTTGAGCAAGGCTCACCAGCTTAAGCCCAAGGTCACTAGCTCAAGCAAGGGGTCACTCGGTCTGCTGTAGCCGCCCAGTCAAGATACATATGAGAAATCAATCAATGAACAACTAAGGAGCCGCAACAAAGACTTGATGTTTCTCATCTCTCTCCCTTCCTGTCTGTCCTTATCTGTCCCTCTCTCTGACTCTCTGTCTCTGCCACAAAAAAATAAAATAAACTCTCTTTAAAAAAAAAATCACATACCAATGATTATGATTAAACTGCAAATAAATGTTCAAAAAATATTAACAAATGTGTCTGTTAGGCATATGCAATAAAATTATGCTGTTACTGTATTCCTTAAAAACTCAAATAGAAATATTTTCGATATTTACAATGCATGCAGCAAAAGGCACCATTTAGTGTTTCTGTTTATTTAGCAACGGGACATTTTTAGCAATGAATACTTATGTAAAGCCATTACCTTTATCCAATTTTCTAGCTCTAGATAATTTCTCTTGCGATCTCTTTTTCAACTCCTGGACTGGAATACGAGCCAAGGCTTTCTCCTGGAGAGCAGGGTTCTCATAGATCAGCACATGCTGAAGGTTGGACCGAAGAACTTTCAGAATGACTGAATCAGCAGTAACCTAGTAGGAAAAAAACCCCTGAAATTAGTTTTTCTCCATATGCTACAAAAATAACATATAATAAAAACACTGGTTCCATAATTCCATAAAGAGTAATGTATGGATTTACCAAAATAATTATACTCAAAATCTTTGCGAAGTTAGTATCAGGAAATAGCCTTATCTGTGTCACAGTCTAAGATGTCTGTATTTTTTAACTCAGACTATATTATGTTACTAAGAATATATTTAAACGGGTTTAATGAATTCTTGACTAGTTTGAATCAAGACAATGCTCTGTACAACGTATGTGACAGCCCTTTCCACTTCAAATTCGTGTAATGTAATTTTTTAAAATGCTATTCAGCATTGGCAAAGAACTTTTTTTATGAGGAAGACAGACAGGGAGATGTGAAGCATCAGTTCTTTGTTGCGGCACTTTAGTTGTTCATTGATTGCTTTATTATATATGCCTTGACGGTGGGCTCCAGCTGAGCCAGTGACCCCTTGCTCAAGTCAGAGACTTAGGGCTCAAGCCAGCAACGTTGGGCTTCAAACCCAGTGACCTTTGGGCTCAAGCCAGCAATCCCGTGCTCAAGCTGTGACCTTGGGGTTTAGAACCTGGATCCTCAGTGACCCGAGGCCAATGCTCTATCCCCTTTGCCACTGCCTGGTCAGGCAAGAAGAAGTCCTCCTAAGGAGGAAAGGCCGATACAAGTGGATTAAAGAAAGAAACCACAGCATGTCCCCCAGAAAGAGTGGTTATAAAAACTAAAAAAAGTTCTCAAAGTAATCCCAAAGGCAGAGGGGCCTCAGAGTCCACAAAGCAGGAAGAGGCCCGGAGCAAGCAGTAGGGAGACCCGACGGTCCCTGCAGGAGAAGCAAACGCAGAGGAGCCTCAGAATCCACAAAGCAGGAAGAGGCCCGGAGCAAGCAGTAGGGAGACCCGTGGTCCCTGCAGGAGGAACAAACGCAGAGGAGCCTCAGAACCCACAAAGCAGGAAGAGGCCCGGAGCAAGCAGTAGGGAGACCCGTGGTCCCTGCAGGAGGACCAAACGCAGAGGAGCCTCAGAACCCACAAAGCAGGAAGAGGCCCGGAGCAAGCAGTAGGGAGACCCGTGGTCCCTGCAGGAGGAACAAACGCAGAGGAGCCTCAGACTCCACAAAGCAGGAAGAGGCCCGGAGCAAGCAGTAGGGAGACCCGTGGTCCCTGCAGGAGGAACAAATGCAGAGGAGCCTCAGACTCCACAAAGCAGGAAGAGGCCCAGAGCAAGCAGTAGGGAGACCCGATGGTCCCTGCAGGAGGACCAAACACCTGACAGTTTGAACCACTTCACCCTGTCACTCATTGTCAGTAAGGACTGTGCCTCTGGACAGCACCTGAGGATGCTTAGATTCCTAAAAGGAAACAACAGTGTCCCCGCTGAGAACCATTACTGCTGCACAGCTCACTTAAACAAAACAAAAATGGGGGTGGGGGAGGGCGCCAAAAGGCAAGAACAGAAAATTTAAAATAAAAAGTCATAGTAAGTTCAAACATATTAGTAATTACAGTATATATGAATGGGTTAAGTGTGTGTTAAAAGGTAGAGACAGATAGATTAAAAAAAACAAAACCAATATCAGGCGCTGTATTAAGCAGTAGCGATGAGTATACAAGACAGACATGATCACTTTATGGTCTAAGAGGTGAGCACATTTACCAAGAATGACAGAACCGTCACAGTAAAAAATAATGAAGCCCAAAACAGACATTATCCTCGCAGAGAAATTAGTCTATGGACACAGAAACAAACACTGACACAACAATGTTCATTTATTCAAATATTTAACGGCCTCTTATTATTTGCTAGGTACTGGGGATATAGTGGTAAGTTAGACACTTTAGTATATGTGCTGCCGAAGCAAGCGCAAGTTAGACACTTTATTCATAGGTATAATAAAAGTTATGAAGCAAACAAGAATAGTGAGACTTTTCAACAAGGTTCTGACCCCAGAATTCCCTGAATATACGGTATCTGTGGTAAAATATGTAGCATGAGAAGCAGCTAGTAAACAAGGAAAGGAAAAGACCATTCCTGTCAAATGAACAGCATGTAGGAAGCTGGGGAGCATGTGTACAGAGGATGCGCTGAGTATAATGTGAAGGATCAGAGAGAAGATCAGAGCAGAGAACTAAGGGAAAATAGTCGAGAGGGAAGGCTGAGAATAAAGTTGGGTTGGTAAGCAGCTGGGTCCTTCTGGCCTCTTTCCAATGCAATGAGAAACCATGAAAGAGACTTAGGCGAGGGAGTGAAACGATGAGATGTGTCTTCAGAGTCTCAGTCCAGCTGCAGTACGGAGGAAGCAGGTATGAGGAGACCAAGGGGGATGACTGCAGAACTCTGAGAGCTGGTGCTTAGAGCAGGGCAGTTACAGTAGCGGGAGAACAGTGAATGGATATAGAAAGAACTTAGGAAGTACAATCAATAAGTCTTGGTAACTGAACTGTGGGGCCAGGGCCAGTTAGAAAAGTAGAAACACACACAGAAACGATCCACAGATTTTTGGTATGAGCAACAGGGTCAACAGTTGAACTACTTACAGTAGGAGAAAAACCAGAAAATGAGCAACTGAGCTAAAAACTATGTGTGGTCAGATAAAAATAAGCTGAAAAAAGTCCATTAAATTCAGCAGCATGAAGCTGCTGATGATCTCAGCAAGATGTTTTATAACAGTGTCAATAAGGAAAACAAGCTGTAGGAGACTTAGCTGTGTAAGCAGTGCCCCAAAGTGAGCTAAGTGCACCAAAAGAGCTGCACAAAACGGCCACTGAATGGGAACAGAAAGTATTAGGTGTGTGTAATTGTTTTTTGTACAGAAAGCAAAGGACTACCTGACCAGGTGGTGGCGCAGTGGACAGAGTGTCAACCTGGAACGCTCAAGACCCAGAAGTTTGATACTTCTCATTTCTCTTCCTTCCTGTCTCTATCCCGCTAAATAAATAAATATCTAGATAAATAAAGGATTAAGTTACAATAATACTCAGTATTTGGACTGACAGAGACTCCCGCTCAGGCTAGAGAAGCTCTCTTGAGGAAGGTAAGGGTCTACAATAGAGGGGTGAACAGTAACAGGCTCACCCCTACTTCTCCTCTCATAATGTTGCAAGGTTTTGCAGTTTAAATGTGCCTGGTTAGGAGGATTTACAGATTATGTTATGTAGTTTTAACTGAATTAACCCTCAACCTGGCCTGAAAAAAGATTACCGAGACCTCTAGGCATTGATGCTAATACTAAAAACATAAGCACATGTAAACAAGAAAACTACAGGACTAATATCTTTTACTGTTTTACAGAGAGCCTTTCAACAATTACATTTTAAGCAAAAGAAATCACAATCTACTGAGATCTGACAAAGCCCCCAAATTCAAAATTCTGAAGACTATTTAAAATAGATTCCTATTCACATGTTAAATAATTCACTGTTAATTACCTTTTTCAAAAATTATAAACATTATTCACTTTAAAGCTCCTCTTTACATTATTTATAATGTTCACAGTATACTGGCATAAAAGTACATGTATATAAATTAAAAACAAATGTAGATCGAGAGGATCTGCTCAGAAACATTTTGCTGATGATTGGGCACACAATTAAAATATGAAGACCCGCTAGAGAAGTATCATATATGAGATGTACTGATGAGTACCGGGGACTCTTCCTAAAATGCCGTGAAGAGGAAATGAGAAATACAGGACATGTGCACTACACGGACATTTGTGTGCTGGCTTGTTTCTGAGGTGAGAGAGCTTACAGAAAAGGTTCTTCAATATTAATCTGCTGTGACAAATGCAGATTCCCAAGTTCCCTGTCTCCTTTTCTGGTTCGGCTGGTCTGGGGTACGTCCAGGAATCATCTGCACGTCCAAATTAATCTGATTACCAATGGACCAACCTCAGATGAAAACTGACCTTAAAGCATGGTTTAAACGCCATTGGGAAAACCCCCCAGGACAAGAGGTTCAAGGCTGGACGTAGTCCATGTGAGACCCCAGAGTGAACAGAGGCGAAGGGAGACAGGCACGGAAGGGGAACTGGCTTTATTAGGAGGAGACCCATTCCCCCATTAAGAGAAGGGATGAGGGCAACAGATAACTAAAGATTTGGTAATAAGAAACCCAGGGTGGGTAGTCGTCACAACAGGGAGAAATATGCTCATTTACCAGAACTAATACAGAAGCATAAAAAAGTTTTCCAATTTTATTGGAAAGAATTCTTATAAAAATGAGGCATTTACAGTGGCATCTTCCTCCCCTCCCCCCGACCCCGCCTTCCCTGCAATTTTCAGTTACTGAGGGGGTAAGGAGTACCCAGAGAATTTTTACTTTCAACTTAATACTTCAATCTAGAAATTACCTCATTCATTGTGGTTTTTAATGGCAGTGAAACAACCTTGAACAATACAGTTTCTTCTCTAGCCTTATTTCTATACATATTCATTGGCACAGCTCCCAAAGAAACTAAGTCATTAAGTAGAAATCTGCTGATTGCACAGCGATTACAGCAGCTGGGCAACCATGTACATGAGGCAGCAGTTAATGCTGGAGAATTAAAAGTTATTTGGAGTATAAATGGAAGTTTAAAATGTGAAATCTGTATCTTCTGGATCAAAAAAAAATTTTTTTTACTAATCATACATAGTACTTGAATTCCAATTACTGTGGTTTCTAATGTAAGATATATTTAACTCTTTATAAGAAAAAAGTACAATATGTATATTTTGTGAAATCATGTGATATAACCAGTACACAAGTCATATTAGTCAATTCATATTTTTTTAGTAAAGAACCAACACTTGTTAATTCCACTAGCCCTCTTTCTACCTTTATGCAAACATTTGTTTTTGTGGCTTTTAAATTTAGAACCTGTTTTTAAACACAAAAGTTCTGTTTAATCAATTAAAAATTTTTTTTTCCATTGATGTGTGTGTGAGAGAGAGAAGCATCAACCTATTGTTCCACTTGGTTGTGCACTAACTGGTTGCTTTCCATGGGTCCCGACCAGGGACTGAACCCTGACCTCGTGCAATGGGACAACGCCCTATCCACTGAGCAACTAGGCTAGGGCCTGTTCAAATTTTTTTTTTGTAACAGAGACTGAGAGAGAGAGACAGACAAACAGAGAGAGGGACCGATAGGGACAGACAGACAGGAATGAAGCAAGATGAGAAGCATCAATTCTTCGTTGTGGCTCCTTAGTTGTTCATTGATTGCTTTCTCATATGTGCCTTCACCAGAGTGGGCAGAGCAAGTGACCCCTTGCTCAAGCCAGTGACCTTGGGCTTCAAACCAGCAAACTTTTGGGCTCAAGCCAGTGACCACGCAGTCATGTCTATGATCCCACACTCAAGCCAGGGACCCCGCACTCAAGCCAGATGAGCCTGAGCTTAAGCTGGCAACCTCGGGGTTTTCCAACCTGTGTCCTCTGCATCCTAGTCTGATGTTCTATCCACTTTGCTACTGCCGGGTCAGGCCAATTTTTTTGTAAAGATTTTATTTATTCATTTTAAAGAGGGGAGAAAAGGGGGAGGAGCAGAAACCATCAACTCATAAAAGCATCAACTCCCATATGTGCCTTGAGCAGGTAAGCTCCCAGATTTGAACCAGCAACCTCAGCGTTTCAGGTAGAAGTTTCATCCACTGTGCCACCACAGGTCAGGCCCTCAATCAATTTTTAATGATTATTTTAATCAACTTGTGACTTCAATAAACTTATTTGTTATGGAAAACCCTTTTTTCTATTTATAAAAGTAATAAATGTTACAAAAATATTCAGGAAATAATGAATGGTATAAAAAATATGAAATCACTACTATATCACTACTCAGAAGAAATTATGGCATGTCTGTGTATATCTTTTCAGACCTTTTTAAAATGAACATATTTATATATGTGCAATTTTTTTAAGAAAAACGAATTATACACACGTGTGAGTTTAACTTCAGAATTCTGAGTTTACCTTTCTATCCACATAATAACTATCTTTGTGTCAAAATAGACCCCATCATCATTTTTAATGGATGCTAAAACTGCTAACTTAAGTATGTGTCTCATAATTTAAGTAATCTCTTATTGAAAGGTACATTGGTGTATTTTACCTTTAAAAAGAGTAAGTTCACAAACAAAAAATTGGACATTGAAATCTTCTGTTCAGAGATTTTTTTCTCTTATAAAGATCACATATATATACAGACTAAGAGACTGTCTTAAAAGATATTAGTTTAAAAGTTAACTCATTTCATCGTGATCTAATAAAACTATTATAACTGCAATAAAATAACCTCAATGAAAATTATTTTAAATTAATATATACCCATATACACAATGGGCAATAATTTCTTTCTTTTTTTTTAATTTTTTTGTATTTTTCTGAAGTGAGAAGCAGGGAGGTGAGAGACAGACTCCCACATGCCCAATTGAGATCTACCCAGCAAGCCCGCTAGGGGGTGATGTTCTGCTCATCTGGGGTGTTGCTCCATTGCAATGGGAGCCATTCTAGCGCCTGAGGCGGAGGCCATAGAGCCATCCTCAGCACCTGGGCAAACTCTGCTCCAATGGAGCCTTGGCTGAGGGGAGGGGAAGAAAGAGACAGAGAGGAAGAAGAGGGGGAAGGGTGGAGAAGCAGATGGGCGCTTCTCCTGTGTGCCCTGGCCGGGAATCGAACCAGGACTTCCACATGCCAGGACGATGCTCTACCACTGAGCCAACCAGCCAGGGCCTCAACGGGCAATAATTTCTACAGTGATAAATGAGTTGATGAAATGTTCTTATCAGATTTCATACATAGTCTCAAAGTAGTCAAGTATCATATAAAAGCATATATTTAGACTAGCTGTGTAGTAACTGCTGAAATCTTATTTCAAGCAAATCATACTTCAGAATCACGTTTTCAACCTAATAAATTGCAAAACTGGAAATATAATGCAACATGACAAAGGTCTATGTCTTTAAAAAACTATCTTTGCTGTTTTGAATTTGCTTTTAGAAAGCAAAGGGTATAAAAATATACAAAAAGTTAACAGTAAGTTATTTTTATAGGAACACTAAACAGTATTATAACCAGCAAATTTAAAATTAGTTGGATCATTAGGGAAATACAAATTAAATCCACAATAAGCTACTACTTAACACCCAGTAAAATGGCTATCATAAAAAAGACAAAAATAATTGTGGATGAAGATATGAAAAAACTGAAACCTTCACACACTGCTGGTGAGACTATAAATGTTGCAGCTAATTTGGAAAACAGCTTGGAAACTTCTTAAAATATTAAACACAAATTTACCATACATCCCAATGGTTCTAATCCTAGGAATCTACCCAAAGAAATGAAAACATATGTCTTCACAGAGCCTTATGTATAAATGTTCAAAGCAACATTATTCATAATAGGCAAACAATCCAAATGTGCATCAGGGAATACTATTCAGCAATAAAAAGGAATAAAATACGGATACAGTCTACAATACGGATAAACTTCAAAAACATACAAAGTGAAAAAAGCCAGAAGCAACAGACTACATAATATATAATTCCATTCACATAAAATATCCTTAAAAGGCACCACAATAAGTTTCCAACAACCATCACCATTTATTGAGTACCAATATATTCTAGTATTTTATATCTTAAAGAAAAAAAACTATTAGCAAACTCCAATATCAATGCCGATCACCTTATTCTGTATTTTAACATTTTTCTTGAGTTTTAACCAAAAAAATATAATAGTTATAAAGTTCATCAGTGCTCAGGGTTTCTCTAGTTTTCAGGTTAAATGCTTTTTTAATCTTTCTCTTGCTGGTTGACTTTGGTCCATTTTAATTCTCAATTAGTATCCCCACTTAACATAAGCAAGGCAGGAAAATATTGATACAACTGTCAAATATTGTAGTATAACAACATTGGTAATGAAAGCTTAAATAACAAAATCCTTTTTTATTTTTATTTTTATGTATTTTTCTGAAGTTGGAAACGGGGAGGCAGTCAGACTCCCGCATGCGCCTGACCGGGATCCACCTGGCACGCTCACCAGGGGGCGATGCTCTGCCCATCTGGGGCATCGCTCTGTTGCAACCAGAGCCATTCTAGCGCCTGAGGCAGAGGCCATAGAGCTATCCTCAGTGCCCGGGCCAACTTTGCTCCAATGGAGCCTTGGCTACGGGAGGGGAAGAGAGAGACAGAGAGGAAGGAGAGGGGGAGGGGTGAAGAAGCAGATGGGCGCTTCTCCTGTGTGCCCTGACCGGGAATCGAACCCGGGACTCCTGCACGCCACGCCGATGCTCTACCACTGAACCAACTGGCCAGGGCCAATAACAAAATACTTTTTAAAACAGTATATTCCAGGCCCTGGCCAGTTGGCTAGTGGTGGAGTGCCAGCTTGGTGTGTGGATGTCCTGGGTTCGAATCCCAATCAGGGCACACAGGAGAAACCACCATCTGCATCTCTACCCCTCCCATCTTCTTTCTCTCTCTTCCCCCCTTCCCCCTGCAACCATGGCTCTATTGGTTTGAGCACATCGGCCCCGTGCGCTGAGGATGGCTCCATGGAGCCTCCACTTCAGGTGCTAAAAATAGCTCAGCTGAGCCTGACCTGTGGTGGCGCAGTGGGTAAAGCGTCGACCTGGAAATGCCGAGGTCGCCGGTTCAAAACCCTGGGCTTGCCTGGTCAAGGCACATATGGGAGTTGATGCTTCCTGCTCCTCCCCCCTTCTCTCTCTGTCTCTCTCTCTCCCTCTCTCTCCTTTCTAAAATGAATAAAAAAAAAAAAAAAAAAAATAGCTCAGCTGAAAGCATGGCCCCAGATGGGCAGAGCCTTGGCCCCAGACGGGGGTTGCCAGGTGGATCTTGGTTGGGATGCATATGGGAGTCTATCTTCCCTCCTCTCACTTGGAAAAAGAAAAACAAACAAACAAATAAATAAATAAGTAGATATTCCAGTGATCCACGGATAACCAAGAGTTGGCTATAAATAACAAGGTTTAATTCTAATTTCTCTCAACTCCCTTAAGGAACACAGAAAAAAAAATACTTTGTCTCAAGGACTAGAGAAATTAAGAGTTGATACACATTAGTTTACTAACAGTTTTGTCTTTGAGAAAGTTTATTTTCTTCTAAACTCTAAATTTGTTTTGGTAGTAGAATAAAATTTTGTTTTCAGTGTAGTGTCCAGAGGCTTTCTGATG
Source organism: Saccopteryx leptura (assembly GCF_036850995.1). Lineage (NCBI taxonomy): Eukaryota > Metazoa > Chordata > Mammalia > Chiroptera > Emballonuridae > Saccopteryx > Saccopteryx leptura. Next base: position 24,628,946 of record NC_089512.1, on the reverse strand, counting down.
ATTAACAGAGTTAAAAAGTAAGTAAATAAATAAACAAAAATTAAAAAACCTCAGACTATATCTAAATTGCCAGATTGGGAATGAATAACGGAAAAAAAGTTAAAGAAGCTTTATAAAATGTGAATGGATTTCCTAAGCCAGAACACTGACAAAATAACACGTATCCCAGGAAAAACCTATTTTATAAAAAATATGTTTTCATGCATTACATGCTTTTCAGTCAAGACTAATTAGATCTGTGCAGTTTAAACTATAATACTAAGATTCAACAGAACATAAAGTAGATCTTAAAATATATATTTATATATATATTTTAACACTTTAGTTAGAAAACTCTAAATAAAAGGTGCTAAAAACCAAGGGAACAGGTTAAATATGCTTCTGTTTCTGTGTCAACCTGAACTACAGAACTGAGGGAAGACCTCTCGCGTGCCCACCCGGAACCCGTATGCTCAGGGAGGAGCACGAAAGAGCCACTGCACTACATCGTGCTTTACTTTTACTGCGCCCTTTCATTCGTTATGTATTGTTGTACAAGGTGCATAACACATTAGTATACAAGACTATAATTTATAAGTAAATAGACATTTATGAGGTTATGTACTCAACATTTTATTACTAGTTAAGATGTACAGATCAAAAAAGAGTGGAAACCACTGTTTTACGGAATGGATGGACTAGGGAGGGTTACTACTCTGGTACATTATAGTTCAACGGCCCCACTCTCCTTTTACTCTGTGATAACTCTGTATTGAATAAAGCAGCTCGGCTACATTACAGAAAGAATTATTTCTACCAAGGGCAAACTTTTAAATCCCTTTGCAGTTCACAAAGCTTTCTTTTCACATACGCTACTTTATCTGATGACCTGCAGCCACTCAACATCGTGACTAGTTGGTCCAACACCGTCCATTAGCAGCTTCTCAGAGATATAAACACTAGCTGCACTCCTTATTACAAATAAATATTAGCTGTGAAGGTAGTGAGAGCAGATAATATTTTAAAGACTTACAGGTTAACCTAAGTCAACTGAGGCACAAAGGAAGATGTTTTACAAGAGTTAATGCTCTATAAAAAAATGTATGAAAACCATCCAAAAAGAATTAAAAAAAGAACAGTAACTCTGGCTCTTCCCCTAACAACTCCTTACACCTTTATTCTTTATTTTTATTTTTTTACAAGGACAGAAAGAGAGTCAGAGAGAGGGATAGATAGGGACAGACAGACAGGAAAGGAGAGAGATGAGAAGCATCAATCATCGGTTTTTCGTTGTGGCACCTTAGTTGTTCATTGATTGCTTTCTCATATGTGCCTTGACCGGGGAGCTACAGCAGACCGAGTAACCCCTTGCTCAAGCCAGCGACCTTGGGTCCAAGCTGGTGAACTTTGCTCAAACCAGATGAGCCCGCGCTCAAGCTGGCGACCTCGGGGGTTTCAAACCTGGTTCCTCCACATCCCAGTCCGACGCTCTATCCACTGTGCCACCGCCTGGTCAGGCTATTCTTTATTTTTTAAAGACAAGTTTCGGGCCTTCTCAGCCCTACACAAAGTAATGACTGCCAATCATTTGCCTACCAGGGAACTGAGGTTAAAGTTATACAGCTGGAGGAAATTGAGAGTAAATTTAGTAACTGACTTTTTATAAAGTTCTGCTATAAAGAAGAAAATGACAAAGTGTTTTAAAAAAATTAAAGTAAGAGAATACAAGTTTAACTAAGTTACTATAGAAAAATCATGAATATAACCTGACCAGACGGTGGTGCAGTGGATAGAGCATCTACCTGGGATGCTGAGGACCCAGGTTCGGAACTCCGAGGTCGCTGGCTTGAGCGCAGGTTCATCTGCCTTGAGCACGGGCTCACCAACTTGAGCACAGAGTCACCAGGTTGGGCATGGGATCACAGACATGACCCCACAGTAGCTGGCTTGAGCCCAAAGGTTGTTGTCTTGAAGCTCAAGGTCATGGCTTGAGCAAAGGGTCATTGGCTTGGCTGGGAACCTGCGCCCTCCCCAACCCCTGTCAAGGCGCATATGAGAAGCAATCAATGGCCTACCAGGTGGTCGTGCAGTGGATAGAGCACTGGACTGGGGCACAGAAGACCCAGGTTCGAAATCCCGAGGTTGCCAGCTTGAGCACATGCTCATCCAGCTTTAGCGTGAGATGACAGACATGACCCCATGGTTGTGGCTTAAGCCCAAAGGTCACTGACTTGAAGCCCAAGGTCATTGGCTTGAGCAAGGGGTCACTTGCTCTGCTGGAGCCCCCCTGGTCAAGGCAGATATGAGAAAGCAATCAATGAACAACTAAGCTGCTGCAACTATGAGTTGATACTTCTCACTTCTCTCCCCTCTTGTCTCTCTCTCTCTCTCTGCCCCCCCCAAAGAAAAAAATCATAAATATATTTCTGATGGCAAAAACTTAGACTACTTAAAGATCTATATTAAAGGGATTGTTTAAAATAGAACAATTTCCTATTAAATGAGATTAATTAGGTGTACCAAGAATGCTTATAAGACAATAGTAGTTTGATTTCAGTTCTTGAAATTTATCTGTATACGCTAATAACAACTTCACTAATTTGCTAGCACCACTATCAGTAAATTAATGCATTATTTACCTTAAATTTAAAGAAGCTGAGTTTTTTACTGAACAGAGGCAATGATAATGGTTAGGCTGCTGGAATTAATAATTCCCATGGTGAATGGCTACAGGTAAATTTATATCAGAGTGTCGGTGCAGTAGAGGAAATCTATTTGACGGCTATTACCACTGTCCAGCAAGTCCATTACTTTGTTTTAGGTTGCATACATATGCTAATTTGTGGAACTGATTTAAGTACTACGGTATTTAAATACAGGTACATATATAAATAATAAACAAAACTCAGCCTCAGAAGCATTAAATCACAAGTTAAAGTTTAAAAGTATAAATAAAGGATAGCATTTTCCCTACCTGGGTTAGAAATTGGACAATTTCTCAGAGTGGGGAAAATCTGGATGAACTAGAATTGTAAGAACCACGAATAGCTGAGGCATAAATTCCGGAGTAAGTCGTAACACTTTTCAAAGCTTTGGCTGCCTCAACACTTCATAAAAACCAGTTTAGGAAGGTTTAATGCTAACATTACCAGCGGAGCAGACGGGGGATTGGATGACTGCCCCTCACTGCTGCCTGCGTGCTGGGTGAACCCACTGGCATCTGAAGACTGCGCCGCAGGAAGCTGGGCACTGCTTGCAGGTTGCTGAGATAATTCTACTTTGTGGCTCTTATTTGATCCATCCAATCTGCTACTTCTCTCTATGGCAATGAGGTCACGGATTTTTTGCAGCTGCTCCACGGAAGCTTTTTTAGGAAAGATAAGATGCGTTTCTCCCTGGAATTTATAAAATTAGGAAAAATTTTAAACTTTGCTTAAAGAATGCTGACAGTCATTCTTTTATATATATATATATATATATATATATATATATATATATATAGTGAATACTGTAAAGTATATATTTTAATAATCAGTTTTCTTATCATGTCACTTTTTAAATATACAGTCAAAGGTAATGCCTAACATAAATCAGAAAATTAAGAAAATCTGTCTTATTAGCATATACTGCTAAGCCTATTTTGTTAGTTCAAAGAACCTTTAGAAATATTTTTTAGAAATAATTCAGAAAGCCTTGTAAGAGTTGCAATTATGCACACTCCTATCATCTTGCAATAGAACACGACACTACTATTTTCTATGAAATTCCCCATGAAATAATGATACTAGACAGCCACGAGGTGTGGAACAAGGATCTCAGTAGAAGTTTGGGGAGGCTCTGCATGTCAGAGGAAAGACAAGCTCATGAGGAACCACCAAAGAGATCTCTGAGAAGACACGTAAGAAAATTTTCCAGTTGGCCATTATCTGCTTGCGGTCCAGAGCACGTATTACTACCAGATCCTTTCCAAAACTAGGTGAGGAAACCGACACGGAGAAGCTGAGTATCTTACTCAACCTCCCTGAGCTGGTGACACTGCAGATCCCAACCAGGCCAGCAAGCGGCCCAGTCCAGGCTCGTGGCCTCACATTGCGCTGTCTTCCTTTATCTGGAACACTCAGGCCCTGAATAGCCGCTCATCCTAACCAGTCTAACGTGTTCCTTTTTGTTGTCCCCTTAGTTTACCATGAAGTTTGCTTTTTCATAATGCCCAAATCCAAAGCTACACCGTTGTTTTCCAAAGAGAAAATTCTCCCCCCTCCAAAATAATCAAAGCTAATTTAAATAATAAACTTGTAGAGCCACAAAATAATAATAATAAATAATAATAATAATGATACAGCCAGACAAAATGATCACCGGTGACATGAATCTAACAAGAAGTTGCATCGCAACTTTTTAATCTTCCAAACCCAAGTCTTTAGAGAATAGCTACAGGATGAGAAGTCTGTACACAGACTTCAATAACTCCACCAGGATAACACAAAGTATATATATCCTGATGGTCAATTCCAAACTACGGGTTTTTAACAGTAATACTTGTCCCAAGGACCAGAGAAGTAAGAGTTGATATACAGTAGCTTACTAAGAGTATATGTCTATGGTTCAAACAAAACAAAACAAAACATCGAACAATAAAAATCCAATTCTTTATGTAGTGATTAATTTCATAAATATCCATAATGTAATCAGAGTGCTTTGAGACACCATAAACATAACAAAGCTCACAATGTGGAATAGCAAATTACAAAACAAAAAAAGCCCATGAAATGAAAATATATTCAAAAATAAAAGAAAATATATTCAATCAATTTTCAAAGTGTTGAGAAGCAGCAGTGTTACAACAATAATTCTACCAACAGAAAATGAGATAAAACAGTTGTTACAAGTGCAGTAGACACATTCAGGTTGTAAGCATTTAAATTAAGCTCCACAATTGAGAAGAACCTTGTTTTCCTGGGGATGGCAGACTAGAGGAATCAACTGACCAAGACATTACTCTATAATGACATGAAAATCAATTCCACATGAATCCTTTTAAAAAGGCCGAAAGAGACCAGCAAGCTCTGTACATTACTTATAATAGTTATAAAAAAGGCTATTTCCACTTATTGTGTTTATGTATTCTAGCCTTGTGCTAAGCACTTCACATATATTATCTCATGTAAGTCTCACAACCAGCCTGAAAGACAGGCATTAGGTTAATCCCCATTTGTTATATGAAAACACGGAGGCTCAGAGAAGTGAAACAACCTGCCTGATGCTACAGAAATTATTAGGGCAAGGACTCAAACTGCATGCTATGAGTTGTTAGGCTCTGACTGACTCCATCTTGGACTGAACAGAGACCCCAGACCATACTATTGTAGAGCTGAAGGCCTGAGCACAAAGAGAATATTTCTACAGCTGCAATGATTACCTACATAATTGGCACAAACTGAAACACAGTGATTTTTCCAACATTAGAAGGAACCGCAACATATCTATGATGAGGTCTGGGAAGAAAAACCAGACATCTGGTTTAAAGCCAAATACAGAGGCTTTTCTGATTTTGTACCATTGCTAGCGGAGGAGCACTGAGAAAGAGCGCTGACACCGGGACCAGCGAGGGAAAGAGAGCACGCCGTGTATCCGGGACCGTGTGGGTCCCCACGGCGGAGGCCGGAAGGAGAGCACGCCGTGTATCCGTGTATCCGGGACCGTGTCGGTCCCCACGGCGGAGGCCGGAAGGAGAGCACGCCGTGTATCCGTGTATCCGGGACCGTGTCGGTCCCCACGGCGGAGGCCGGAAGGAGAGCACGCCGTGTATCCGGGACCGTCTCGGTCCCCACGGCAGAGGCCGCCGGGAGGACAGCGATGCTGCTCACACCTTGGCTCCCTCCCATTCATTCTTTTCATAGAATATATGATTATGGCCAAAGTGTCTACCAAAGAAGTTAAATCAACAGCACTAATGTTTTCATTAAAGGAAAAAAGTACAGGCTTAGTGTACTAGAATCCAGTAACATTTTAAGATATCAATAAGAATTCTAGTATTTAACAAACCTGCGTTTCTCAATGCATTTTTGCTGAGACAATTCTCAATGTCAGATGTTAAACAAACCTGACCCCTGCCTGCCCACTAAATGCTGGTAATTAGTATCTTCCAGTCACCAAGACAATCAAAACTGCCCTCCTCCAATGCCTAATCCTCACTGGGGTGAGACGGGGCAGGGATGGAGCGTAGGTATAGATCCCAGTGAGAGCCACTCGTCTAAGCCAGCCTGGTGGGCCACGTGTCCATTCGGATCTCAGTCTGTCTCGATCTTCTCCTTAGAATTCTCATAAAAAGGAATGCAGCCTCAGAGACTAGTGGGCCCCAAAGTACCCAGGATTGTAATATACAACTAAAAATTTCAGGACAGGCCTTCAATTTCTACTTCATCTCAAAGCCCAGCGAGTTTCTTTCAGTGGTCGAGTTCAGTTTCAGCTCCACTGGTCGTCCTGCGACTCAGCTGCACTGAAAACATTTACGTAGGTCCTGAGCTGTGAAGTCCAAAGCCTGCCAGAAACTCTAAGTATAATTTAGTCTTATAATGTTAATCTTTCCTGAAATTTTAACTCCATTTGTGTCAAATACTATTACCAGTTTCAGTCTGGCTTGTTAGCTGGCACTGGTGTGACCGACCCTCCTGGTTGCCTGAGACTAAGGGGAGTTCTGGACTGTGGAACTTTCCATGCTGAAAGCAGGGCAGTCCCAGACACACGGTGCTATCTGGTCACCCCTCCTGGCACTCAAATATTTGCTGAACAAAGGCAGATCTGATTCCACTAAATCTGTGACACTTCAACAATGAGAAATTATATAGTACAGTCTCCAGCTATCATTCATTCAATTTCCCTGTCATATGACTAAAAAAAAAAAAATCTGCATTTCTTTGAATAAATTCAGCAATGTTCACAATTTTCCCCCTCTATAGTTTTAAAATCTCTATGCTCAGATGTCTGTAACTACAAGCAGGAGACACCATAATTGATCCTTCCAGCCTTACCTCTCCTTTCATTACAGACTCATCCACTGTATTACCTACTTGACATCTCTACTTGAATATTTAATAGTGTATCAGTTATAATTTTGCAAAATAGACAGTGATTTATCCCCTGCTATCTGTTACTCTCCAAGATTTCAGTCTCCATTAATACTATTTCCATTCACTTAGTTTCTCAAACTAAAACTTGTAAGTCACCCTGATTATTATTTTTTTAAAGATCCTATCTATTCATTTTAGAGAGGAGGGGAAGGGGGAGAGAGAGAGGGAGAGGGAGAAAGGGGGGAGGAGCTGGAAGCATCAATTCCCATATGTGCCTTGACCGGGCAAGCCCAGGGCTTCGAGCCAGTGACCTCAGCGTTACAGGTCGATGCTTCATCCACTGTGCCACCACAGGTCAGGCTCACCCTGATTCTTTTCTTTCCCTTATACCCCACATCCAATTCATTAGAAAGTCCCGTAGATACTGTTTCAAAAGTAGATCTGGATCCCTCTACTTCTCCCCAAACTCGCATTTATCAAATGTTTATCAAGTCCCTGAATGCACCAGCACTATTCCAGGAGCTAGTAACACAGGGAGCAAAACAGAAAAAAGGCCCTGCCCCATGAGCTGACCCAAGCCACTGTCAGCTCTCACTTAGACTAATATAATACACTTTCTAATTGGTCTCCCTGCTCTCTCCCTTGCCCCATTCCAGAACATTCAGAATATTCTCTTCACAGCAGCTAGAGCAATCTTTAAAAATATTCTTCTAGCCTGACCAGGCAGTGGCACAGCGTCGAACTGGGATGCGGAGGACCCAGGTTTGAGACCCCCGAGGTCGCCAACTTGAGCGTGGGCTCATCTGGTTTGAGCAAAAGCTCACCAGTTTGGACCCAAGGTCGCTGGCTTGAGCAAGGGGTTACTTGGTCTGCTGAAGGCCCACGGACAAGGCACGTATGAGAAAGCAATCAATGAACTACTAAGGCGTCGCAACGAAAAAAACTAATGATTGATGCTTCTCATCTCTCTCAGTTCCTGACTGTCTGTCCCTATCTATCTATCCCTCTCTCTGACTCTCTTTCTGTCTCTGTAAAAAAAAACAACAAAAAACCAAAAACTTCTTTGTTTAAAACCTTCCAATGGCTTTCTATCTCACTTAGAATAGAGTCCAACTCTTCATCACAGTCCTCCAAGCCCCATGCGCTGGCCCTGCCTGCTCTGCATTACTATTTTCTGTGTCAAAGCTACTCCTGCCAGACGTCCTCTGCACATGTGAGTTCTTGTGCCTGAAATACTATTAACCAGATAGTTTCAGGTCCCAGCTCAAGTGTTATCCCCTCAGATGCTTTCCTTGACCACTCATTCTATGTAGCTGCCCGCCACTACAGTTGCTTTTTATTGTATCACCACGTCTTATTTTCTTCTTTACACTCACCTTTGTTTTCAGTCTACTGTCTGTCTAACCTACTAGAATGAAAGCTTCAAGTAAAAGAAGATCTGTATCTACCTAGCTCGCTGCTCTATCCCCAGGGCCTGGAACAGAATCTGGGGAGGCAAGCTGAGAGGCAGGAAGGAAAGAATATCCTACAGCAACTCAGCATGTCTCTACAATTTCTACAGCCTTGTCCACTCTGACTGCTACTGACTACTGAGTCTCCATAGTCTGGCTCAACTTCTTTCGGTATTCCACAAACTGTCAACGGGTAAGCATACACAGATAAAGAAAATCCAATCTTGGTAACTATTTTCATCGTATTATAAATTAACTCTGCCACAAGACGACAGAAGATGAAAACACCACACTTTTCTTCTGACCTAAAAACAAACAAAAACACACTGAGATTCTTTTCCTCTCTCACAGAACTTATATATGGCAACTAAACTCAACTTTTCTGTTTACTCTCTTCATTTCTTACTGAGACTGGTTACTGTAGCCTATAGGTATTCATACATACTCACAAATTAGATTTTTACTAAAAATCTAAAGTGAGCCATAATTTGGTCTTTGGGTTGCATGTCTGACCTCCAAATTCTAAAGGACTGAGACTTGTAAGAACTTTCCTGTGGGAGAGTTGTTAAAATTTTACTGTGATTTTAAAGTATTTTAGTTGTGACTTTTAAATGTCTAATAGGTGAAGAAATAACTAGTTCCACGGATTTCCAAAATGATCAATGAATTTAAAAACATTATCTTATTTAGGTACTTAGCCATTAACAGAATAACGAATGCTTCCTACATGAACTGGGGAGAAGGAACCCTTGAAGAGACTTACCTCTTCAAAGCCCATTTCAAATAAACATTCAACGGCTCCTCTGACTGGCAAGAGTCTAGTAGAAAAGGCTGTGTTTCCAATCCGGATAGATCTGTACTTTTCATCATTAGGGTTTCTGGTTTAAAAAAAAAAAAAAGGTTTGAATATATATTATGTGTAACAGTTAATGTTCTTCAAAACGTTTTTTGCATTCCTTTTCTCATTTGATATTAGCTCTACTCCTACAAGAGAGGATGAATCCCAACTTTAAAGAAAGGGGGCGCACCACCTGGCAAAGGGCCTGATTTTGTGATTCTCCGCTCACTAGACAGGCACTGAACCTCGCTGTTGAGTTCCACAGCTGAAAATATTAATGCTGCCCTAAGGAAATCTATGCGACACTTTAAGCCTGTGCTATCAGAGCTAGGTACCTTTACGAGTTTTTAGGTTACTAAGAAAAAAACCTAGCCTGACCTGTGGTAGCACAGTGGATAAAGCGTCGACCTGGAACACTGAGGTCACCGGGTCAAATAAATCCCTGGGCTTGCCTGGTCAAGGCACATAATGGGAATTGAGGCTTCCTGCTCCTCCCCCCCTTCTCTCTCTCTCTCTCTCTTCCCTCTCTAAAATTAATCAAATCTTTTTGTAAAAAAGGAAAAAGAAAGAAAGAAAAAAAAAGTGATAGGTAGAATTTGGGCCTTGACTTTAAAGAAACAAAACAAAAACCTATGTAAGCCCCAGACGGGGGAGAAAGTTCTGTCTACTTTGTTCTGATGGAGCTCAATCACCAAGACCCAGAGCAGGACGCAGAGGTGGCGGCTAATAAACATATGTGAAGTAAGTGAATAAAAGGAACCAAGAAGCTAGAGAGTGGGTCACAGGGCCTCAAAGACTTCACTTCTGAAACATGAACCTGGGTACACCTTTAAACTCACCTGATTTTCTTCCTTCCCTAGACCAATAATTGTATTTACTATAATTCTGCTTCAGCTCAAGAGATATGTGTGTGTGTGTGTGTGTGTGTGTGTGTGTGTGTATGTATATATATGTATATTCTCACCACATAAAAACATACATAAAACTATAAAATAATCCTAAATTCATCAAAGTTACAGATAAATGAGGCATCATTTCATGATATTCAACACATTCCACAGAGTAATAAATACATCAGTACCAGCAGGATGATATATTCTACCAGTATAACACAGCTTGAGCTATTTTAATATATTTTTCCCAATACCTTCCAGATTTCTATCTACATGATCAAAGCCTTTCACTGGGCTTCATTTTCTAGTTTTTCTTCCCTCTTTCACCACTGTTCTGATGTAGCTTATTATTTTTATACATGTTTCAAAGTAACTGTTGATATAAAACTTCCTTGCTATAGGCTTTGTAGAGTTTAGATTTGCCTCTTTAGTTTCTAGTGAGCAATTTTCTAACTTTTTACAACATGGATGGACCTCATATATCATTTATCTGTTTTTCTCACTAAAAGCAAATTGCAACCTGACCAGGCAGTGGCGTAGTGGATAGATCATCGGCCTGGACACAGAGAACCCATTTGAAACACTAAGGTCACTGGCTTGAGGGGGGCTCTTCTGGCTTGAGTGTCTAATTGCCAGCTTGAGCATGGGATCATCGACATGACCCCATGGTCACTGGCTTGAGCCCAAAGGTCTTTGACTTGAAGCCCAAGATTGCTGGCTTGAGTCCAGGGTTGCTGGCTTGAGCGAGGGGTTGCTCGCTCTGCTGGAGCCCTCCCCCCCCCCGCCTAAGGCACCACAATGAAGAATTGATGCTTCTTATCTCTCTTTATCTGTCTCTCACTAAAAAAATAAATAAATAAAAATTACAAACAAAATATTCCTCTTTTAAAATATGTTGAGCAGAATCAGCCATAGTCTTGAGCACAGACTGATGCCAAAAGTCCGCCCCTGAGGCCCTCAAAGGCTTAGAGACCTTGGCGACAAGGCCATCGTCAGACATCAAGTCCATTGGATTCCATCCTAAAATCCTAAAATCTTGTATTTTTATTACCAATTAAAAAAGTTGCTTTGTAGGTCATTTTAAACATTATTATTTTTCTCTGTCTCATTCGAGACAGAGAAAGGCAAGGGGAGTAGTGGGAAGCATCAATCTGTAGGTGCTTCTCCTATGTGCCCTGACCAAGCAAGCCCAGGGCCTCGAACCAGCGACCCTGGGGCCGCGAACCAACAACCTCAGCATTCCAGGTCAACGCTCTATCTACTGCGTCACCACAGGTCAGGCAGATAAAAAAAATTTATAGTCTTTCTGAAAATCTGTTATTCTGAGTTACATGTAACTTTTCAAAAACATCTATCTGCCTTAGGAACCATCTCTGACACTAACTCTAGTATTCTCTGCAGCTGACAACAAGGGAAACACACACGTACTTGTTTAACACAAAAAACTGAATAACAACAATAAATAGCATATGTGCCAGGTCTTCTTTTTCTATCTTTTGCAACAACCCTATTAGGTATTTTTTTCCTTTTAAGAATGAGAAAACTAAAGCCTAGAGAATTTACATAAGTTGCCTATAATCACACTTTTAGGAAATGGTGGGCTGGGAGTTAAACCCACTCGGTGGCGCAGTGGATAGAGTGTCACCCTGGGACACAGAAGACCCAGGTTCGAAACCCTGAGGTCAAAGGCTTGAGCGTGGTGTCATAGATATGGTTCCATGCTTGCTGGCTTGAGGCCAAAGGTCGCTGGTTTGAGCAAGGGGTCACTGGCTCAGCTGAAGCCCCCACCTTCCGCGTCAAGGCACGTATGGGAAGCAATCAATGAATTAAAGTGCCACAATGACAAGTTGTTTCTCATCTCTCTCCCTTTCTGTCTGTCTCTCTCTCTCTCTCTCAAAAAAAAAAAAAAAAAAAAAAAAAAAAGAATCAGTCAGTGAATGCATGGATAAGTGGAACAAATATCAGTTTCTCTCTGTGTCCCTTCCTCTCTCTCTCAAATCAATTAATAAACAAATTGAAACAAACAAAAAACGGACAAATTTTCTAACAAACCCTATATGGAATGCCAGTAAAACTATTACAGATTTTTGAGAAAGTAGCTATTACTGAAGACAACCCATCTTTATTTAGAAGTCAGTGAACTAGCCTGACCAGGCAGTGACCCAGTGGATAGAGCATCAGACTGGGGTGCAGAGGGCCCAGGTTCAAAACCCAAAGTCGCCAGTTTGAGTGTGGGTTCACCAGCTTGCGTGCAGAGTTGCTGACTTGAGTGTGCAATCATAGATGTGACCTCATGGTCGCTGGCTTGAGCCTAAAGGTCACTGGCTTGAAGCCCAAGGTCTCTGACTTGAGCAAGGGGTCACTCACTCAGCTGTAGCCCCCTGGTCAAGGCACACATGAGAAAACAATCAATGAACAACTAAGGTGCCACAACTAAGAACTGATGCTTCTCATCTCTCTCCCTTCCTGTCTGTCCCTATCTGTATCTCCGTCTCTTTCTCTGTCACACACACACAAAAATCAGAAGTTAGTGAACTGAAAAAAGGTAAAAGGTTTAAATCCATTGCCTACTGTGCATGCAAATTAGCATATATTTTAGTCTATAATTTCATTAGTTTTAAGTCTTAGTTGGGGAATAGGATAAACATCATCCAAAACAGAAATTTAAAACTTAGCCAAAAGTATTATTTTCTCTTGGTTGTAGTGACAAGTATCATTGCTTAAAAAATAAACAATCCCCCGCCCCCCCCAAAAACCTGCTAATGAAATTCTCACTTCAGTCTCATTCTATGAAATCCTATGTCAGACCAACAGGCAAGGGTTATCATGACATCACTTACACCAGGGGTCCCCAAACTTTTTACACAGGGGGCCAGTTCACTGTCCCTCAGACCATTGGAGGGCCGGACTATAAAAAAAACTATGAAAAAATCCCTATGCACACTGCACATATCTTATTTTAAAGTAAAAAAAAGACAAAAACAGGAACAAATACAATATTTAAAATAAAGAACAAGTAAATTTAAATCAACAAACTGACCAGTATTTCAATGGGAACTATGTTCCTCTCACTGACCACCAATGAAAGAGGTGCCCCTTCCGGAAGTGCGGCAGGGGCTGGATAAATGGCCTCAGGGGGCTGCATGCGGCCCGCGGGCTGTAGTTTGGGGACCCCTGACTTACACCATGCCCTGTCTCTAAAGCTAACAGATTTCCCCAAACAGCAGAAGGAACAGAAAACCTTGGTGTTCTCAAGTCTCAAGTAAGTTTCTGTAATGTAGTGTGGCTAGAAATAAGAAATCTGAAGCTTTTATTAAGAGGTTAACAAGTTACTGTACTTGAAAGAAGAAGTGTCCTCCTATCCCCATACCTGAAGGAGTTTAAATTCTAAGAATATGAGGGCAAGGAATGATACTAGTACTTAAGACAAACCAAAAAGGGTAGTTTTTCATACCATCTCCAGCTCTATGAGCTCCAAACTCCTAATTCCCTTTTTAGATAAACACTTTTAAGATCAGAAACACAAGCCAGTTAATGACTGTAACATGAACTGACAGCATGCCAAGTTTCTTTGTGAGTTTGGTGAACATTCATAATGATAATTATGATGCCAAGTCATTATTTGCCTGAAAAAGTTTTTCTTTCCTCAAAACACCTTGCTCTTAGAATTTTTTGGTTTCCTTGCACTGAAAGCAGAAGTAAATCTTTAATTATAATGCCACCTCCCTTTTCTGAATAGTGAGGTTTAAGCAGTTGGGTGACTTCCAAGTGGGAGGTCTGGGCTGATGGGTTCTGGAGAACTCAGCGATGAGTTCATTCATTGTAGGAAGCCGATCAACAACTGCTGGTTGACACAGTCACAGCAAAGAAAAGGTGCAACGATACTTCCCCCTTTAACTTCTTGAATTCATTTGGTTTTTTATCCCCCCCCCCCTTTTTCTCTGGGGAGTGTGTTTGCTATCATTTATGGCACAGGGACAATAGCACTGTACTTTCCCTGTAGATTTCCAGTATTTTCTATGGAAGTGAGACAGAGGGTGTGAATTCCACAGAAAAGTCTATAAACACCTTTACCTAGGCCCATAGACATAGGAGGCTGGCTATGATATCCCCAAAAGGGGCTAGATCTATAGAAAAACTCCCTCTTGAAATCCTATTAGGAAAATATAGATTGTGACTTATGAATAGGTAGGATTCAGAGACTAAACACAAAAGCACCTTTCAGCCTTAACCCAACCCATTACTTAACCCCCCCAGTCCTTTACTCATTATAAAAGAATAGAAAAACTTTCCGTTCCTCACATAGCCTCTCACATACCTAGCCTTCAGGTAGTGGAATGTTCTGGGAGTAACAGTTGGGATTACTAATAGATGAAAAATAGTAGACAAACATAGCTTTTACTAGACAATAAGCTGCTAAGTAAGATAGAATCAACAGGGTCTTTTTAGAAGCTTGCGTCAATATTGTTGTTGCTGCCGCTCGTTATTGTATAACTGTACTTAATGACTTACCACCTGATTCATAGCTTAAAGAAATGTACTAACCCTTTCCTGGAATATTTACTCATATTAAAGCAAAAATAACTGTTAATCAATATATTCCGCATACCATGTAATTATAACTTCAATGTATTCTGCATACCATGTGATTATAACTTAGTGTATAAAAATAAAGCTATACTAGGCATTGGCAGAGATGCCTGGCAGATGAGCTAAAAAAGAATTCGGCTCTCTCACTCGATTCGTGCCGATTCCTGTGGGACCCCTGGATTCCCCCCCGGGGGCTGGACCCCGGCAACTCATGCAGAGTCCACTGGCATGCTGGCACTCTGAAACCGCTTGGGGTGAAGATGAGTTGAGAAAGGGTCACAGAGGAAGAAGCCAGTCTCCATAGGTCACAATTGTGTGGCTGTGTATAGTGCACATACTCCACCCTATGTAACATCTAGCCCATAATAAGGGCTATGTTTTTCCTTCCATTTACTTTTAAATCATGAATGTTGCCTATATGAACACTATTATAACTGCTATAGTTTAAAACACTGCACTTGTAACTAATGTCTCTGAAATTGGGTCACGCGAAATCTATATAACCTGAAACTGAGAGGGATTTCCTTTTAGACTTCCTGACCATATAGCCACCACATAGATCAAGTGCACCAGGGGCTGAGGGGGTACAGAGAACCTAGATAATCATCCTAACCTGATACATGAGGCAACATACTAAAGCACCTGGCACCTGAAGCTCTGTTCCATTTCCTCCCCCACACATCCTGTCGTTCCTAAAGACACCACATCATAGGATCTAAGAGTTGAGGTGGTAATCATTCAAAATGAGTAATTCAACTTGCCTCCCAATTCTCCAAATCTGTAAGGTCCCTTACAGCTCTAGAGCTGTACTTTCGTCCACAAGAGAATGAAATTCGTCTTAACAAGGTGATTATCTTCACAAATTCTGATTTAAAGAATCATTTTGAAAGTTGAATCCAGACAATAACATGAGAATTGTAACTTGTAGGTAATACGGTTAATAATGTTTCGAGCAATAAAATGGACAGAAAAAAGACCATAGAAAAGTGAAAAAGAAAGCACTTCAGTTTAGAAACAGTTTAATGTTATGATAGTCACAAAATGTTAAGAAGAAAACATTTTATCAGTGACTAACTTCTGATAAGAATATGGAAAAGGAAGGCACCCCGTTGCGTAAAAATCCAGGCAGTGGGAACGAAAGGTTGCTCCCGTTTACGTCCGGTCCTGTAAACACTGTTCGACCAGACCAGCGGATCGGAGGGAGGTGTTGGGGGCACGCCTTCCCCTCGCCCTGCCCTATCCCCGGGGCTGCCAGTTCGCCCCGAGCACCCCGACATCAGGTGCCAAGTCACAAGTGCAAAGAAACTTCCTCTTCTCGAGCGGGGTGAGGCCCGCCGGCTCTCCAGGCCCCTGCCCCGGAGCCGCAGCCCGCCCTGGTCCCCCGACCTCGCCGCCCGCCGGGGTCGAGCCGGGCCGGACGCCCCCAAACCCAGGCCGAGCAGGCGCCGCGCCGCGCCCCGCCCGCCCCCGCAGGCCGGTCGGATCGCGCAGCCGGGCACCTGAGGATGTTGTCCGCGTAGGTGAGCAACAGCTTGGAGGCCTCCAGAAAGGTCTCCGGGGTGTTCTGGCAGAGCTCGGCCACGGCCGGGGACGCGGAGTCCGAGGAGCTGCCAAGCGCCGCCGCCGCCGCCATGCTTGAGCGCCCGCGGCCGTCGCCGCCCCTCGTGCGCGTGTCCCGCACTGAGCAGGCGCCTGGGCGTGCGGCGCCGCTGCGGCGAGCCGGCGGGGCAGGGCGGGGGGCGGCGAGCCGGCAGCGCGGGCTGGGGGGGCGCGAAAGCCGCACGGAGGGGCGGGGCTTGGTCGGCAAGGGCTGGGGGGGGGGCGCCAAAGCCGCACGGGAGGGCGGGGCTTGGTCGACAAGGGCTGGGGCTTGACCAGCGGAGGGGGCGCGGCGAGCTGATGGGCGGGGCTGGGGCTGGGGGTTCCGCCAGGAGGGGCGGGGTTTGGTCCGAGCGGCTGGGGGCTTGACCCGGGTGGGGCCCGGTGGGCGGGGCGGGGGGGGGGGCTCAGCCTGCGGGGACGCGTGTTGGTCGGGAGGAGCAGGGGTCTTCATCCCGGCCGGTGGGGGGGCCGCGAGTCTTGGGCGGAGGAGCTGGGGGGCGCCAGTTCTCGAGGGTCAGGTACTCGCCTTGGCGGGCTGGGGGCTGTGGCGGGACGGTCAGGGATTTTGACCGGAAGGGTCAGGGGCTTTGATTCGAAAGGGTCAGTGCCGGGGAGGTGGAGTGGGGGAGGGGAGCTGTGGAGGATTGGCGGGGTGCCTGGTACCTGATGCTCGGAACCCGGGGCGCTCAGAATCCCGCCTCGGAGGTGGGGAAACCCCCTATCCCTACAACCACTGCTTTCCTACGAATAAAAATCTTACAGCTTCCTTCTCGAAGACGGTAGGCCTTCCTGGATAGCGGTGGTGCAGGACTCCAGAAAGGAGCAGCAGACGTTCAAAAACAACCGAGTGTCTGTAAAACTCTGCTGGATTTCTAGTATTTGAATTATTATCTAGAATTAGATGAATGTTTGAACATCTCTTGTATAAGTCCAGGCTCCAATAGTATGGTGGCTCTTTAAAGAAGTTTTTCAAACTGCAGGTTGCAATGTAGTGTTTTATGGACTCAATTTACCTTATGGTGTGACCAGCATAAAACACATACATAGTAAGGACAAAATAGAATAGAATGGGGGAAGAGGAAAGACAGTGAAAATCTACATCCCTCATAGTAAGGGTAAGTATTATTTTGTGACTCTGTAGGTAGATCATGTGATCCGTGTCCTTTAGTCCTTTTAGAAGATCCTAACCTCTATAATCCATTCTCTGCCTTACCATGCCCTTCTTTGCAGAAATACCTTTCCTGACCTCAACAAATATTTGTCTTGACCTTATGTTTTTAAGAGACGTTACTTGCCTAAGTAACTTCTTTAACTGTTCTTGATACTTATCTTTTGTTTGCTTGTAAAATTTGAAATATTCTTCCAGTATCCATGAGCAAGGCCCTGAGCTATGCCATCTACTTTAATTACTGTTCCTCTGCCAGATATCTGTGTGAAGTTTTTAATAAACATGTAGGTTTTCAGACTAGCTTCCAAGGACAGTGTTTTTAACTGATAGTATGTTACCAGCTGCTATAACTAAAAATTTCAATGACAAAACAAGAAATAACTTTCTTACTCACAAAATACCGTTTCCCTGAAAATAAGACATCCCCCGAAAATAAGACCTAGTTCAATTTTTTTCAAGCTTAGAAATATAAGGCCTCCCCTGAAAATAAGACCTAGTGCATCTTTAGGAGCAAAAATTAATACTATGTAAGACGCTGTCTCATTTTCAGTGAAACAGGGTAGATCAGGGGTCTCAAACTCGCGGCCGGCGGGCCACCCGCCGAACAATTTTGTGCAGCCCGCAGACTAATCCACGAAGTTCAAAATATTTTGGATAAAATTAAGTAAGCCTAGGGGCCTACTTGTATTTTTCATTTATCTAGCATCCTAGCTAGATAGTAGCTTAGTTAACAGCAGTTGTGATGCGAACTACAGTTTCTGGTCGTTTTGTGACACTGAGTAAACTGCATGTACGATTGTGCTTGTTGTACTGATTTTTTTTTTGTTTTCAACTGCAGTGAGAAAAGTGTTGCGTAACAGTTGCCTTTTGTAGACCTAGTGTGGCCCGCGGAATGGCTGTGATCTTGCTCTGCGGCCCACATGCTGAGTTGAGTTTGAGACCCCTGGGGTAGATTGTTGTACATGGAAATAGAGTCACTAGAAATTCTTGATGAATTCAGAATTTGGATGGTTATGCTGATGTTTGTGATGACATGACTACAGTATATTTAATAAATGTTGATTTTTTTGTTCAACAATAAATGTGAATTCTTGTTCATGGAGAAGTAAGACATCCCCTGAAAATAAGACGTAGCATGTCTTTAGGAGCAAAAATTAATATAAGACATTGTTTATTTTCGGAGAAACACGGTAGTTTAAAAACACAGGTATCATTAGTCATGGGACAGTCTTCCTCCCTGTCATGACTCAGGGACCCAGGCTCCTTCCATTTCAAAAACTAGAAGTCAAATATTTTCTGTAAAGGGCCAGAGAATAAATGTTTAAGGCTTTGTGGACATAGAGGCTCTCTTTCAACTATTTAATTGTCTCTGCACGTGTAGTTCCATAAACAATACTTTAAAATATATGAGCTTGTCAGTGTTCAAATGAAACTTTATTTACAAAAACAGGTAGCCTGCTAGATTTGACCTGTAGTTTGCTAACTTCTGCCATAGACAGATTTATAGAGACTCTTGCATTTAGTTAGTGATTGGACAAAAAGGCCTACCTGCTTAACCACATGAGCCCAGAAAGGATATACAGCATTTTCTCTACCATGTTGTTGGCAAAAAGGAAGCCCCATCTAGATAAAAGGAGGGGAGGCTGGGAAATTTAGTCCCTAGCCGACCGGGTACCACCCTATAAATCAGGGGTCTCAAACTCAACTCAGCATGTGGGCCGCAGAGCAAGATCACAGCCATTCAGCGGGCCGCACTAGGTCTACAAAAGGCAACTGTTACGCAACACTTTTTTCACTGCAGTTGAAAACAAAAAAAAAATCAGTACAGCAAGCACAATTGTACATGCAGTTTACTCAGTGTCACAAAACGACCAGAAACTGTAGTTCGCATCACAACTGCTGTTAACTAAGCTAATATCTAGCTAGGATGCTAGAGAAATGAAAAATACAAGTAGGCTCCTAGGCTTACTTAAATTTATCCAAAATATTTTGAACTTCGTGGATTAGTCTGCGGGCTGCACAAAATTGTTCGGCGGGCCGCATGCGGCCCGTGGGCCGCGAGTTTGAGACCCCTGCTATAAATGATGGAAGGTTGGGGGACTGAGGTAATAACTAGGTATTTCTACCACAAATTATATTCCTCTTAATTTTTCTTTTTTTCATCAGCATACTTATTTATTCTTATAATAACTGTAAAAAGGTTATTAAATACTCTATGGAGCCTTACCTGTGGCGACGCAGTGGATAAAGCGTCGACCTGGAACACTGAGGTCACCAGTTCGAATCCTGGGCTTGCCCTGTCAAGGCACCTATGATGGGAGTTGATGCTTTCTGCTCCTCCCCCCTTCTCTTCCTCTCTCTTTCTCTCCTTTCTCTCTAAAAGTGAATAAATAAAATCTAATAAAATAAGTAAATAAATACTTATACCTGTATGGTATTTTTTTATTTTTTATTAATTTTTTTTAAAATTTTTATTTATTCATTTTAGAGAGGAGAGAGAGAGAGACAGAGAGAGACAGGGGGGAGGAGCTGGAAGCATCAACTCCCATACGTGTCTTGACCAGGCAAGCCCAGGGTTTCGAACCGGCGACCTCAGCATTTCCAGGTCGACGCTTTATCCACTGCGCCACCACAGGTCAGGCATTTATTTTTTTAAAAGCAACACTTTTTTTTTTTTTTTTTAGAAGAAAAGTGTTTGTTTGTTTTTTTATAATTTTTATTTATTCATTTGGGGGGGGAGAGAGAGAGAGAAGAAAGAAGGGGAGGAGCAGGAAGCATCAACTCCCATATGTGCCTTGACTAGGCAAGCCAGGGTTTTGAACCAGCAACCTCAGTGTTTCCAGGTTGACGCTTTATCCACTGCACCACCACAGGTCAGGCTAAAAGCAACACTTTTTAAAAAATTTTAAGTAAAATCTTAGGAGGAAATCCAATATATACAAAACACTAAAGTGACCTGACCAGATGGTTGCACAGTGGATAGAGCAGCAGCTTGGGACACTGAGGACCCAGGTTCAAAACCTGGAGGTCACTGGCTTGAGCTCGAGCTCAACAGCTTGAGTGCGGGGTTGTTGGCTTGAGTGTGAGATCACAGACATGACCCCATAGTTGCTTGAAGCCCAAGGTTGCTGGCTTGGCTGGAGCCCCCTGGTCAAGGCACATCTGAGAAAGCAGTCAATGAACAACTAAGGAGCTGCAACTATGAGTGGATGCTTCTTATCTCTCCCTTCCTGTGTGTCTGTCCCCATCTGTCTGTCTCTCACCAAAAAACCCCCACCAAAGTGGTGATACTCTAGAATTGAAGCAGGAGAGAGTGTGTGTGTGTGTGTGTGTGTGTGTGTGTGTGTATGTGTGTATTAGAGGGACAGAATGTCATCACCTTAGCCATAACCTTGACAGAGATAATGACCTTGTAGTACTTTGTGGGGAACCTGCAACCACTGTGAAAACACAGTGTACTAGGCCCTGGCTGGTTGGCTCAGTGGTAGACCGTCGGCCTGGCGTGCAGGAGTCCCGGGTTCAATTCCCAGCCAGGGTACACAGGAGAAGCGCCCATCTGCTTCTCCAACCCTCCCCCTCTCCTTCCTCTCTGTCTCTCTCTTCCCCTCCCGCAGCCGAGGCTCCATTGGAGCAAAGTTGGCCTGGGCGCTGAGGATGGCTCTGTGGCCTCTGCCTCAGGCGCTAGAATGGCTCTGATTGCAATAGAGCGGTGCCCCAAATGGGCAGAGCATCGCCCCCTGGTGGGCGTGCTGGGTGGATCCCGGTCAGGCGCATGCGGGAGTCTGTCTGACTGCCTTCCCGTTTCCAACTTCAGAAAAAACACACAAAAAAAACCCCAAAACAAAGGGGAAAATAAAAACAGTGTACTATCATAGACTTAAATTATTGTGATAATACTATACAGTTCATAAAATTGTAGAAATTATTTCAAGGTGAGTCAGAATTTTGTTTATTTGAAATCACCTGAAATTTAAATCCTTCCAAATTACTAATCTGTTAAAACTCTTGAGTAATTACAGTTTCTCTTGGATACCACCATTTAGAAAGCTAACTAAGGTGATTTATTATAAGGGATTTTGACTCATTATTTTCCCCATCTGCTTCTTCCACTTAAGTCCAGTTAAAAATTCTTTAGTTTCCTTTAGAACTTAAATTGAATGTATTAAGCTACCCTTAATCTATTTATATCCACTATTGCTTCAATCAACTAAAGGATGTTCTAGTATTAATTCGACTTTGAACTTCCATTCTTTTACTTGATTTTTTTTGGGGGGGGTAGCTCTGAAATAATGAATATTTTTCAGAATTCTAGCTTTAAAGCACACCATCTTTAGAATCGACACATGGTGGCACTATTCTTAAATGTAATAGGAAAAAAATAACCCATTACACTTCCCCCACTATTGGTTTTATCATAAAAAATAAAATGCTGAACTCAATAAAGACCATCAGCAAGAAAGGGGCTGAAGCCTTCCAGGAACTGGTATGATGATTCACCAATGTTATTGCATTAAATGATTAATCAACAATTATTTGTTGAGCACCTATTGTGTGCAAAGTAGTTTTAGATAGGTGACATGAAACTTTTTAAGGAGGAAAGACAAAATGCTAATAAATTACAGACAGTTAGCCCTTTTAGTTGAAACAAGTTATTATAAAAAGAAAAATAAAGCTATTTGGTAAAAAGTGCACTAAGTGGTCTGTATGTGCTTATTCATTCATTCCTTAGATCAGTCATTCACAAAATATAAAGTGCTAGTAAATGCCAGGCTCTGGTTAGCACAGGCCCTGCTTCAGGGAAGTCATAACGAGTTTACAGCAGTGTTTACCAGCAGCACCAGCAGCATAAGGGAACTTGTCAGAAAGTCATTCTCAAACTCCATCTTTAAAGGTGAGGACTAGCAATCTGTGCAGCAAAAAGCCCTTCCGGTGATTTTAATGAACAGTCTAGTTGGAGAACTAGCTTAGAGGATGGAAAATGTCACTGTGGGCCAGTTTCATGAAAGAAAATTTTGAATAGTACCCTTAAATTTGGAGGTTAAGGAGGCAAGGAAGGGGAGGATTTCCTAGCTGTTGGAGAACCCCTACACTTTTTTTTTCTTTTAGAGAGAGAGAGAGAGAGAGAAGGACAGACAGGGACAGACTGGAAGGGAGAGAGATAAGAAGCATCAATTCTTTGTTGTGGAACCTTAGTTGTTCAATGATTGCTTTCTCATATGTGCCTTGACCTGGGGGGGGGGGGTGTTCCAGCTGAGCCAGTGATCCCTTGCTCAAGCCAGTGACCTTTGGGCTCAAGCCAGCGATCATGGGGTCATGCTTGTGATCACATGCTCAAGCCAACAACCCTGTACTCAAGCCGGTTTGCCCACATTCAAGCCATATGAACATGCACTCAAGCCAGCAACCTCGGAAACCCCCAACACTTAATCAGGGATAGCATCTAGCAATGTTTTCTCAACATCTGTATCTCCCTTCTCCGCCATTACTTTACTTAAGGGCCTCATCACCTATCATTCAGTCTTAAGTCTTCCTGTGTCCCTTCCCATATCCCGCAAATCCACCAAGCACACTGCTGCAACATTGATCTTTCTAAAGTACACATTTGGTCATGTTATTTTTCTGGAAAAAGTTTCCTTGTGCTGACCCTTGTCCACATTCTAAGGTCAAATCATGTCAAGAACCAGGCAAATAACTTCAATGTATGAAGTGGCTTTGTTCAGACAAAAAGGGGTAATAGAGACACTGGTGAAGGGAATAAGTTTACCACCTATTTCCTAGAGGAATTCAGGTTCAATAAAAGATTGCAGTCCAAATTGGACGAGGACTGCCAGTCTACCATCTCTGACGTAAAGGATCTGTTCCCAAATCTTCAACATGACACCCGAGACTATTTAGGATTGGCCCCTGCTTTTACTCTCTTGCTTTCACTGTTGTTTTGTCGTCTCATACCTCAAATTCAATATTGGTCATTCTGAACTAGTAGTTTGTGTCAGATAACCACATCTCCAGGCCTTCATTCTACTCCACCTGTCAGGGTGCCCTTTCCCACCCAATTTACTAGACACGCATCTCATTTTCAAGGTGCAGCTCAAGGATTTACTTGTTTGAAGACATTCTTGAATTTGGAAGGTAGCATTGACCTACTTGTCCCTTTTGTGCTGGTATAATAATTCTTTTTAAAGATTTTATTTATTGATTTTAGAGGGAGGAGAGGAAGAAAGGGGTGGGAGAAGTAGGAAGCATCAACTCACAGTAGTTGTTTCTCATATGTACCTTGACCGGGCAAGCCCAGGTTTTCAAACCAGGGACCTCAGCATTCCAGGTAGATGCTTTATCCACTGCACCACCACAGGTCAGGCTAATAATTCTAATATATTCTTCTGTAATACCATGTTTCAGTAATTTGCACATATGCTTCCATGGCTGTCTCCCTCTATTAGACTATAAACTTTTTGAAAGCAAGAACAGGTCATAATTATTTTTGTATGCCAGCTTCTAGCACAAGGTAGAAAGAAATAATGTTGATGAAAAGAAAAGTACAATCTCAGTTAACAAAGATGAAAAAGGAGAAGCTAAATCCATCCAAAAATAGTGAGAAGGTTAGTTTTGCTGGATGGAAATGTCTTTAATGGAGAATGGGAGCCCGATCTGGATAGTTTGGAATAAGATTACAAAATATTTAAGTAAACCTAAGAAGTCTGAACAGGAGGCTATGGTAAAGTGGAGTGCCTCTGAAGATCTTGATACAAGAAAACACCATGATGTTATATAGCGAGGAATATGGTACTAAATCTTATACAGCTTTGAAAATATGAAATTTCCCACCCCTTTCAAAATGAAAGGAAAGGATATCAGAGGTAAAATGGAAAATGAAACGACCTTTGTGGTTTTACTTTTGTAGGTGATTTTATTCTTTTCAACACGATTTTAATTGATTTGTCACTTCTTATCCCAGATAACTTTGTGATATTACAAAAGAAAAAAACTGCACATTAAAACTTATGTTTCATATGACTTTGGCTTTAAAAAAAATTGTAGGTCTTTTCACACTATGATTTAAAAATATTACAATAAAAGAACAAGTTTGGGTATTTCTCATCAAGTTTTAAGTTATAACTACATGTGTTTATCTTAAAGTAACTATCATCGAGTAGAAGTCATGCTAAGAAGTGACTGAATGAACATTGGGTGAAGGATGATTTAAGATCATACTGGGTCTGACCAGGCGGTGGCGCAGTGGATAGAGCATAGGACTGGGATGCTGAGGACCCAGGTTCAAGACCCCGAGCTCGCCAGCTTGAGCGCGGGCTCATCTGGTTTGAGCAAAGCTTACCAGCTTGGACCTAAGGTCGCTGGCTCGAGCAAGGGGTTACTTGGTCTGCTGTAGCCCCACGGTTAAGGCACATATGAGAAAGCAATCAATGAACATCTAAGGTGTTGCAACAAAAAACTAATGATTGATGCTTCTCATCTCTCTCCGTTCCTGTCTGTCTGTCCCTATCTATCCCTCTCTCTGACTCTATCTCTGTCTCTGTAAAAAAAAAAAAAAAAAAAAAAAAAAAGATTATACTGGGCTTCACTGAACTATGTTAGACAAAAGATATGTCGAGACCCATTTCAACCCAGTTCTAACCAGGAAAAGCTAAACTTGACCCTGATTCTTCTCTGGACCTGGAAAAAAAGGCCAAGCACTCTAGTTGGAAACAATCACTTCAAGAGACATTGCCCAGAAAGAAGCAAAAAGGTTGGGAGGTTCAGATGCAGATTATATAGCCAATCCTTTAAAGAACAAAACTGGGAGGGCCTGTGAGCAATAGAGATGGTTATCTAAAGGCCACCTTGCTGATTTCTTGCCTTTCAAAATATTTTCGTAGGCCTGGCCTGTGGTGGTGCAGTGGCTAAAGCATAAACCTGAAACACTGAGGTCACTGGTTTGAAACCCTGGCTTGCCTGGTTAAGGCACATATGGGAGTCGATGCTTCCTGCTTCTCTCCCTTTCTCTCTGTCTCTCTTTCTCCTTTCTCAGATGAATAAATAAAAAAAAAATCTTTAAAATATTTCCATATTATATTTCCACTCACAGATTCATAGCCAGCTCTGAGCAAATAAAGATACTGAATTTTTCAGACACTGAGAAGTAAACTTCTACCCTCTTCTGTTGTCTCTGTTTTTGTCAGACATTGGGTGTGATATTTTGAGCAGTGCTCCAGATCCAGCAACAATTTTTCAAAAGTAAAAGTAACTATTATTGCAGAAACATTATTTATTGCATAAAATATAGTCCACAATGCTAAACAAAAATAAGGGGAGGGGGAGATTACATTACAACTATCATACATCCTTGTTTGCAGACCTTAAAAAAAAAATGGATGTACACTTCTTTGTGTATCCTATCATAGTTTAAACATCTTTCCAAATTTATCTTCATTTAGAACATTATTTTAAATAGCTGCACATTTAGATGTACCCACAGAATACATATCCCATTTTCTAGTGTTGGGCATTTTGTTTAGTTCTTTACTATGGTAAATAACTCTAGAAGGTACATTAATTACTTTAAGACTACAGTAATTTCCTTCTGTCCTAGGAGGCCAGTAGAATATGATGACTGTTTTTTCTCCCACAACAGGGGAACATGTGAGCATTATCATGACAAAAACAAATGCCCTTTGTGATGGGCAAAAATGCCATCTCATCCCGTTAGGTACGCATTCTTGATTAACTTTCCATTCCTAAGGTCGCGAGAGAGGAGATTCCTCGAGGTCACCGAACCCAGCGCCTCCCACTGTCTTGACCTCCACCAAAGTGACCCGGAGAAAGGACAACCGGCCGTAGGGACTCGGAAGTAAGGCATCCATGCGCACGCGCCTGCGCGTGCGCACGCGGGTGTTGTCGTCAAGGACGGCGGCTGCGCGAGCGGCCGGAGGGCTAGTTAAAGGTATTGCCTGCTGGCTATTGTGGTTATTCCTCCTCTCCATCGCCAAATGGGGTCGGGATTAGATAGGGATAGGGTCTAATCACCTGAGGTCTGGCTTCTGTTCCTCTCGACCGCTTTCTTACGGTGTGTGATGGTGATTGAGAGGCGCTGCGGGGGATTGGCCACACCTCTTTGCTCCCCGCCCATGGCCTCCGCTGTCCCCTAAACCCTGTTACCTCCACGTTTTGAAGATCAGCAAAGCCCACTTACTCCAATCTCAAAGAATAAACCCTGAATTGTGTTGAGTGCCACTGACACCCGAAATGCTATTTAGAATGAGGCCTCGGTAATCCTGAAAAAAGATTCTTCCTGCAGCCCATTATAAGGCTCAGAGTGCCTTTCTATTTTTCATTGTATGATTCTGCTGTGGTGAATTGAATGAATTATCATTTCACCTCTTTGTCTTGGAATGTCTGAGGGTGCCCACAGTCTAAAAAGGGAGTTAAGTCCTAACAAGTGGTCTAGTGATATTAGCTGATGTAACACTATTTTCCCTGTGCTTATTAACAGCTGACACCTAACACCTGAATGAACATCTCGGCTATTGTTTCTTACTTAGGCCTTGAAGCTATTTAGACAAAATTACCAACCAGGCGTTTTGTGGTCTGTTACCAGAGTGTGTTTCTGATCATCTGAATCTCAACCATGTTTTCAAACTGCTTACAGAATATTCTAAAAATTACAAACCCTCATCTTCTATATTCAGGATTATGTCACCAATTAATAATAAGAACTAAAAGGAGATTGTTCGGAACTGTGCCAACAC
This sequence comes from Saccopteryx leptura, assembly GCF_036850995.1. NCBI lineage: Eukaryota > Metazoa > Chordata > Mammalia > Chiroptera > Emballonuridae > Saccopteryx > Saccopteryx leptura. The sequence continues at coordinate 24,601,612 of NC_089512.1, read as the reverse complement.
CCAGATTGCACAGGCGGGTTGTCATTACAGGCATTGGCTTAGTGACTCCTCTTGGTGTCGGAACTGAACTGGTTTGGGACCGCCTGATCCAAGGAGAGAGTGGAATTGTTTCACTGGTTGGTGAAGAATTTAAGAATATCCCTTGCAGTGTTGCTGCTTATGTGCCAAGAGGCTGTGATGAAGGTCAGTTCAATGAACAAAACTTTGTGTCCAAATCAGATATCAAGTCCATGTCTTCTCCCACCATTATGGCCATTGGGGCCGCGGAGTTAGCCATGAAAGATTGTGGCTGGCATCCTCAATCAGAAGCAGATCAAGGGAGTACTGGTGTTGCAATTGGCATGGGAATGATTCCTCTTGAAATTGTTTCTGAAACTGCTTTGATGTTTCAGACCAAAGGTTACAATAAAGTCAGCCCATTCTTTGTTCCTAAGATTCTGGTCAATATGGCGGCAGGTCAGGTCAGCATTCGATATAAACTGCGGGGCCCCAATCATGCAGTGTCTACAGCCTGTACCACAGGAGCTCATGCGGTGGGAGACTCGTTCAGGTTTATAGCCCATGGTGATGCTGATGTGATGTTGGCTGGGGGTACGGATTCTTGCATTAGCCCCTTATCTCTTGCTGGGTTCTCCAGAGCCCGGGCTCTGAGCACAAACTCTGATCCTAAATTGGCATGTCGACCATTTCATCCAAAGAGAGATGGTTTTGTAATGGGAGAAGGTGCAGCTGTGCTGGTACTGGAAGAACATGAACATGCTGTTCAAAGAGGAGCCCGGATTTATGCAGAAGTTTTGGGCTATGGACTCTCAGGTGACGCTGGTCACATAACCGCCCCCGATCCTGAAGGAGAAGGTGCCTTAAGGTAAATACTTTTTTTCGCTTCATTCAAATTGTTTATTCAAATAGATTTTTTGTATGTATGTGACAGAGACAGAGAGAGTCAGAGAGAGGGACAGATAGGGACAGACAGACAGGAAGGGAGAGAGATGAGAAGCATCAACTCCTTGTGGAGGCATCTTAGTTGTTCATTGATTGCCTTCCCATATGTGCCTTGACCGGGAGGCTACAGCAGACTGAGTGACCCCTTGCTTGAGCCAGCAACCTTGGGCTCAAGCTGGTGAGCTTTGCTCAAACCAGATGTGCCAGCACTCAAGCTGGTGACCTCGGGGTCTTGAACCTGGGTCCTCCATGTCCCCGTCTGATGCTCTATCCACTGTGCCACCACCTGGTCAGACTCAAATAGATATTTTATTAGCGTGTCAAATTAGGTGAAATTGTACTATCTGACCTTAGTGTACGGTATCTGTTGTTCCATTTCAGACTAAACAGTGTTTTTAAGTTCTTTGCTTTAACATGTTTTAAGTATTTGAAAGCATTTGAAAATTATTACAAAAATTCAGTTTTATTTAATGTCAAAAGCTGTGAAGAAGGCCACATGTGTCTTTGCTGGCTTTTCATACCTCCAGTCATGCTTAAAAAATGTCAGACTGCTCCCTCCCACAATCCTCCTCTGGCCCTTCATCAGACTCGGACAGTAAAGATGTGTCTGGTCTGTGCTTCATTTCAGCAGGGTTCTGCTGTTATTAAATCGGCACTTCCCAACCTTTGAGTATCCAGGGTTCTTATTAAAATGCAAAGTCTGAGTCTGTAGACCTAGGGCCGTTTGAGCTTCTGCATTTCTGACAAGCTCCCAGGTGAGGTTAATGCTGCTGGTCTCAGGACCATACTTGGAAAAGCAAGTTGCTGGTTGTTATAGAAGAGATAGTGATTTAAGTTAAAAAGAAAAAATCCCTGTTAATGTGTCAGATAATAGATTAGCCTGCTTAGATCATATTATATTGTAACCAGTTAAATTAGCCAAGGATTGGCAAACCTTTCTGTAAAGGGTCAAGTAGTAAATATTTTCGGCTTTTTGGACCATAGAGTGTCTGTGACAACTACTCAACTCTGCCTCCTAGTGAAAAATCATTTATAAACAGTGCATAGATGAATGCGTGTATTCCAGTGAAACTAGTTACAGAAACAGGCATCTGGCCAGGGCCACAGTTTACTGACCCTTGAAGTATACTTTTGAGTCTTAGCGCGTAGTTGCTTGCACTAGAAATGTGAAGTAGCCAGCTAGATGAAGAAATAGTTATGTTTAGATGAAACCTTTCAGTACACTTTATGTTATATTGTAAGTTGCCTCTTACGGAAATTATATGCAGCCCAGAGATCAGGAAATTAAAAAGAAAGTGTTGACATCCATAAGCTTTTCAGTGGTTCTTCTGTATAAATGTTTTATTTTTGGACTCGTTTGTTTTTGGCTTGGCTTTGACCTTCATTTATTAGAATTCTTACTGCCTAAAATAAAGAGGATTTTGAAAGGTTATTTGAAACACTGAAGTAATAGTGCAGACATTTTTAGATTATTGGGACATATGCCAAGTTTTACATTTAAATATGAGAGAGAAAATTTTAACATAGTTATAAATTTTTTCTCCCCGTTTTAAATCTCCATTCACATGCATGCACGCAGGTACACAACCCCCACTGATAAAAATTCCTAGAAGAAGTAGTATTTTAGCTGGAATCAGTGTGTTCTTTTTCCCCCAAGGGAAAAAGTCATTTCGGATAAGTGGAAATATATTTTGTTAGAGATTATAAAATTCATAGGCTGATATGTTTATCTCTTGGTGATGAATCAGTCCAGGGTACCGGGGGTAACTAATTATTCCCAAGCAGATGGCATTCTAAGACAAATGGTAATCCAAGATGGGGTTCTGTTGTTAGACAAAGGTTTATTTTCATCCAGTGTACTTGAATGGTTCTTTCTCATAAGCCGTGCACATAATGAAGCCCATGTTAAAATGACACTTGGTTCTGATCAATTTCCTGTTACTCTATTAGATGTATGGCTGCGGCCGTAAAGGATGCAAATGTACGGCCTGAAGAGATTTCCTATGTCAACGCACATGCTACTTCCACACCGCTGGGAGATGCCGCTGAAAACAGAGCTATCAAACATCTTTTCAAAGACCATGCCCATGCTCTTGCCGTTTCCTCAACGAAGGGAGCCACGGGCCATCTGCTGGGAGCTGCAGGGGCGGCTGAGGCAGCGTTCACTGCTCTGGCTTGTTATTACCGGAAACTACCGCCTACTTTAAACCTGGATCGTACAGAACCAGAATTTGATCTCAATTATGTTCCACTAAAGGCACAGGAATGGAAAACTGAGAAAAGACATATTGCGCTCACCAATTCTTTTGGTTTTGGTGGTACCAATGCAACACTTTGTATTGCTGGCATGTAGGACAAATCGGTGGTAATTAAACATTGATTTTTTTTAATGTTATAAACAAATTATATTAAGTGGAGAAATTCTATGTTTATATAAATGCATATACTTCTATATCAGCATCTGGATACCCTTTATCTGTGTCAGGGTGTCTCAGTCCTGGCACTACTGATGTCTTAGACTGGATGATTCTTTGTTGGAGAAAATTGTCCTTCACATGGTAGGTACTCCATATCATCCATCCTACCCTCTACCCACTGGATTGCGGTAGCAGCCCGTTCCCCAACTGTGACAACTAAAAATGTCTGTAGATATTGCTTAATGTTTCCTGGGGTGGGGGGCAAAAGGGTCCCCATGAGATTAGCACTGGTCTCTGCTTTTCTTATAAGCTAGATCAGTGGTTTTCTTTTTTCTTTTGTAAAGATTTCATTTATTCATTTTAGAGAACAGAGAGAGAGAAAGAGAGAAGTGGGGGGAGGAGCAGGAAGCATCAACTCCCATATGTGCCTTGACCAGGCAAGCCTGTGGTTTTGAACTGGCAACCTCAGCGTTCCAGGTCGACGCTTTTTCCACTGCACCACCACAGGTTAGAATAGATTGATGGTTTTTAACTGCAGGTCCGTGGACAATTTCATGCTGGTATGCAAAAGAGTTAACCACCCTGATGTATTAAATCAGTGGTAGTCAATCACTAGTGGGCGTTTCAGCTTTCATGGTGGGCGGTAGCGAAGCGATCAAAGTATAAATAAAAAGATTTAACTATAGTAAGTCGTTTTATAAAGATTTATTCTGTCAAACTTAGCGAAAATCCGACATAAAGTACTTGTTAAGTAATTATTATTATATGCTTTAACTTGCTGTAACTCTGTTTTATAAATTTTATAAAGTAAAGTTACTTCCCTACTTCATAAATCACCATTACTGTGGAACTGGTGGGCGGTTAGAAAATTTTACTACTAACAGATACAAAAGTGGGCGGTAGGTATAAAAAGGTTGACTACTCCTGTATTAAATTATTATATATACCCAATGATGATATATCTGTAGTCTTTGCACAACAGCAGGGTAGTTACCTCATTCACAGACCAGAATGAAATTTCTGGCAGAATGGCACTGGTCCGTTGACCAGCAGTTGAAAACCACTGCTCTAGGTCAAACAACTCTATGACATTTCACCTTCTCTTGTCTCTTTCATGAACATCTGGTGAGGCCTGACCAGGCGGTGGTGCAGTGGATAGAGCATTGGCCTGGGATGCTGAGGACCCAGGTTCAAAACCCCAGCGTCACCAGCTTGAGCACGGGCTCACCAGCTTGAGTGTGGGGTCACTGGCTTGAGCATGGTATCATAGACATGACCCCATGGTCGCTGGCTTGAGTCCAAGGTCATTGGCTTGAACAAGGGGTCATTGGCTTGAACAAGGAGCATCCCAGTCAAGGCACATATGAGAAAGCAATCAATGAATAACTAAGGTTATTCTGCAACAAAGAATTGATGCCTCTTATCTCTCTTCCTTGCTGTCTGTTCATCCTTCTCTCTCTCTCTCTCTCTCTCTCTCTGTCTCTCACTAAAAATAAAGGTTTTTTTGGTGAGTAGCTGCTCTGTGCTTGGTAGGGTTGCTGTATGATGTAACTTCCGGCACACCATTCCCATACAATATTTAGGAAAGGATTACAAATATACCAGTAATGAAGTTTGTATTACTGATCAGCAATAATCTAGTTACTCCTTACTTACCTAGTTGTTTTCTTCATATTATCTATACTGAGATTCAGTTAATTAGTAGAATTTTCCTAAACTCTCAAGCCATCAGTTCTCTGAGACAAGGAAGTGAAATTGGTTTAGCATTTCTTACTTTTTTTGTATTGATGATGGTACCTAGTGATTAATGGAGATAAAGATCCTTAGAAGGTGAAACCAAACTTGACGATTCAAGCCGCATCACCTCGGTCCACCTCTGACTTTGCTGCAGTGATAGTAGGTAGTTTTCATGTTTGCTTCCAACATTTCACCACAAGTGCTGGCGGTACTCCTACTTGTCCATGTTGAGTCTTTCTTTTTTTTTTTTTTTTTTGACAGTCTCTTTTTTTATTTATTCATTTTAGAGGAGAGAGAGAGAGAGAGAGAGAGAGAGAGGGAGGAGCAGGAAGCATCAACTCTCATATGTGCCTTGACCGGGCAAGCCCAGAGTTTTGAACCGGCAACCTCAGCATTCCAGGTTGACACTTTATCCACTGCGCCACCACAGGTCAGGCTTCATGTTGAGTCTTTCTATAAAGCCAACAGATCTTTCATCTGCATTGACTAGAGGCGTTAGGATGGGAAAAGACACAAGTTTCCTAGAGGTAACAACCAACTTCTGAGTGGTGGGAGATGGTGTATCAGTGTCTCACCCTCCTTTCTGAGGAATTTCTAAGGTTCTGTGCAATTTCTTAAAGGGTTTGTAGTGAGATAAAATGTCGGTGCTGGCTCTGGCTGGTTGACTCAGTGGTAGAGCATCAGCCCAGCATGTGGATGTCCCAGGTTCAATTCCTGGTCAGGGCACACAGGAGAAGCGCCCATCTGCTTCTCCACCCCTCCCCCTTTCACTTTTCTCTCTCTTTTCCTCCTGCAACCCTGGCTAGATTGGAGTGAGTTGGCCCTGGGCACTGAGGATGGCTCCATGGCCTCTGCCTCAGGCACTAAGAACTCGGTTGCTAAGCAACAGAGCAAAACCCCAGATTGGCAGAGCATTGCCCCCTAGTGGGCTTGCTGGGTGGATCCCGGTTGGGGCACCTGTGAGAGGCTGTCTCTGCCTCCCCTCCTCTCACTGAATAAAAAATAAATAAAATAAAAATAATAACGTCAGTTCTCACAGTGTTAACTCAATAATAATACCCACTTTAAGGCTTTATTTCCTTCTCTGTCCCCCCTCCCAGATTTTTTATCCTGCTTCTAAGACTGACCTCACAATCTAATCACCTTATTTTAGGGTCTGCTTTCTGGGGAATTCAAACTAAGGAAGCTTGTTTTGCAGTGGGGGTTTATACATTAAAGGGATAGAGTGAATAAATGGTTAAACAGAATGTGTATTTCGGCAGAAGTGAATAGAGTTCTCCACGTTTTAATAGACTAAATAGATTGCCTACTCTCTGATCTGACTGGAGCACTTTGTCCTTCATACGTCTTAAGACTTCAGCCATATTCATTCAACAAGCAGGGCTAATTCTCATTGGCACATGTTGACTTTTTTAACTAAAAGTTGTTGGGTGCTAACATTGGATCTGCTTTTGTGCTGGCAACCAGTGAGGAAGTGATGTGTCAGGGAGGTTACCTAAAAGAAGCGGAGGCCATAAGGGTGAAGAGGTCTCAGCCAGGTTAAAGGGGAAGAAAGGCAAGGAAGGACAATTATTCCGGTTAGGAGGGATGTAGTGTGGAAAGGTTAGAAAAGTTAGAACATTTGTAGTAAGCATAATACATATAGCCTGAGATGGGCGAGAGTAGGAGATAAAGCCAGAAAATCTGGTGGAAGTCAGGTCACAAAGAACCTTTCAAAGCAGTAAGAATAATGGGAAGGTTTTGTAATATGTCGACTTGGCTAGGCTGAACTACATTTCCAAGAATTCTTTTCACTTTATTTTTGGTAGGGCTGGCCATGGGAGCTTCTTGTGAGAGATTTTGGAAGGGAAAGTGAAGCTGCAGCCATTCTGTAGTTCACTGTGTTGTGGCTTTGCTGGCTCACCTCCTTGAAGGGAGGCAGCGCTGAGCCTGCAACTGCTCCACCTTCCCGCAATCCTCCCTCAGGGTCCCTGACTCCTGGTTCAGGGAGGTGTTTAACTCCGTGATGATGGAGGCCTCCAGCTTCTGCCCCCCATACCACCCAGATCGGAAGCAGCAAGAACTGACAGGTGTCAGTTTATTCTTGTGATTGTGAGTTCCAGTTTGTTAGTGGAAATTCCCATTAATCTGTCCTTCCCAACTGCCTGCCCCGTGGACTTCAAATTCTGTATCATCAGAAGATAATATGTTGACATAACAGCTTTACAGAGACTGTTTAACCAGTTCTCATAATTGTGTAAGGTCAAATCCCTATGATAAGTATATATATATATGATATGATATATCTATCATAGTGGTTCTGTTTCTCTAATTGAACCCTGACTGGTGCATGTGAAGAAGAATGGGAGTTATTGCGAGTAATGATCACATTTTCTTCTAGAAACATCATTCTAGCTGCAGAGTGAAGAACAGATTGGAGGAAAGCTTGGTTCCTATATGGAATCCAGTTGGGTTTTGCAAAATCCAGGTAAGAAAAGATGGCAGCCGGCATGATGCAGGATATTTTCTTTTTCTTTTTTCTTTTTTTGTTTTTTAAGAGAGAAAGAGAGGAGGACAGACAGACAGAAAGGGAGAGAGATGAGAAGCATCAAATCATAGTTGTGGCACCTTAGTTGTTCATTGATTGCTTTCCTATATGTGCCTTGACAGGGGGTGGGGGGTTCAGCAGAGCAAGTGACCCCTTGCTCAAGCCAGTGATCTTGGGCTCAAGCCAGTGACCTTTGGGCTCAAGCCAGTGCCCTGTGTGCTCAAGTCAGATGAGCCTATGCTCAAGCAGGCGACCTTGGGGTTTTAAACCTGGGTCCTCAGCGGCTCACGCTGACACTATCCACTGTGCCACTGCCTGCTCAGTCAATGCAGAATATTTTCACCCAAGGTTCTTCTAAAGTTGAAAATTATGGAGGGATTTCTGTTTTGCTTTTCTTAAATGTTTATTTTTTTAAAATCAGCTTTACCAAGCATAATTTATACACAGTAAAATACAGCCATTTTAAGTGTACAGTTAAGTGAGTTTTGAGAAAGGTGTACACTTGTGTAAACACAACCTCAAAATATAGTCCATTTCCATCACTGCAAAAATCCCCATGTCCCTATAAAGTCAATCTCCCCATCTCCAGACGGTCACTGAAGAGCTTTCTTTCACTACCGATATGATTTGTTTTTCTAGAATTTTATATAGGCCCTGGCCAGTTGGCTCAGTAGAGAAAGTGTGGGCCCAGTGTGCAGATGTCTGGGTTCAATCCCTGGTCAGAACACACATGAGAAATGACCATCTTCTTCTCTCCCACTCCTTCTCCTCTTCTCTCCCTCTTTCCCATCTAGCAGCTAGTGGCTGGATTGGTCTGAGTGTCAGCTTCAGGTGCTGAGGATAGCTCAGTTGGTTCAAGCATGTCTGCCTCAGGCACTAAAAATAGCTCAATTGATTTGAGCATCAGCCCGAGACAGGGGTTGCCAGGTGAATTTCGGTTGGGGCATATGGGGAAGTCTGTCTCTCTATCTTTCCTCCTCTCACTTAAAAAAAGAAAAAGAATCATATTAAGTAGTCATAGAGAATATATTCTTTGATGTCTGGCTTCTTTCAATGTTTTTTGATATTTATACATATCATTAAGTATATCACTAATTCATTTCTTATTGCTGATTTTTAAAAAAATATCTTATCAATGTAGATATTCTTTTTACTTTTTCCTTAATCTCTACTAAGCTTATTTTCCTATTTTACTTTCTCTCATTCATATTTTTTAAATATGTATTGCCTTTGAACAGAAGACAGGATTTAAAAAATTTATTAGGACTGTGATAGCTTCTAAAGCAAATTATCCTTCCTATGAAGATCACAAATATACAAGGATACAATTACACAAAGTATATATATATATATACATACACATACACACATGCATACGCATACACATATAGGCATACAGGGTGGGGCAAAAGTACAACCTACCAAATTTATTCTCTTATAATTGAAGAGACATTGCTTGTAAACAATTCTGAAGAAACTACCAAGATAACCAATGCCCCTTAATCTTGGTCCCAAAACTGAGTGTTGAGTAACTAGAAAAAAAGCTTTGCAGCCGCCACAAATTATGGCTATGAGGGTTAGCCCTGTACTTACTTCTTTTGCTAAAAGAACTCTTTTCCTGTGAATGATTTCCTATGGTATAATGCCAAGAGTATATGACTACTTTTGGACCTGACTATCCCCCTTCCCCCTAGGGTGGGGTTACAGTTAAGGGGGAAAAAAATAAATAAATAAATAAAGAACTTAAGATAACAAAAGTAATAGCCTGACCAGGTGGTGGCGCAGTGGATAGAGCATCGGACTGGGATGCGGAAGGACCCAGGTTCGAGACCCCGAGCTCGCCAGCTTGAGCGCGGGCTCATCTGGCATGAGCAAAGAGCTCACCAGCTTGGACCCAAGGTCGCTGGCTCCAGCAGGGGGTTACTTGGTCTGCTGAAGGCCCACGGTTCAAGGCACATGTGAGAAAGCAATCAATGAACAACTAAGAAGTCGCAACGCGGAAAGAGAAACTGATGATTGATGCTTCTCATCTTTCTCTGTTCCTGTCTGTCTGTCCCTGTCTATCTCTGCCTCTGTAAAAAAAAAAAAAAAAAAAAAAAAAAAAAAAAAAAGATAACAAAAGTAATAATAGTTAGCTTTTCCATCAGCTCAGGTCCTCCAAGAAGAAGATAACAAGGAAATACCTTCTGTGCGAGAAATGTATTGATGGGAAGGCCTGTGAAGGATCAAGGAGGAGGGAGTGAGAGAAGGCGGAGGGCACCTTCAGACCGTGTGATAAGACTAATACCTGCAAGGAGGGGCAACAGGAAAGAAATGGGATTGGGTTGAATGGTCTCGGACTAAAGTGCCATTTTAAGACGTTTTGGCCAGGCTGATGGGAGTTCTTGATCTAAAATCTCTCTTTAAAGGAGTTCTACAACTCTCGGGAATGGCCCTGCGGTAGGACCCGCATGTGGTTGGTCACTGGCTGGGAGCTGCCTGGACACAGCAGCAGGAGTTCTGGGCTGTGCATTTTCTGTGGTCACTATAATCCATCCCTTGCCCCAGAGCCATCTGGTCTGCAATCAAGTTCCAGGGGTAGCTCCTCCGTGGTTCCTTTCTGAGGGAATAGTTAGATGAGGACAGTTAGTTAAACAAATGATAGTCCCTGATTCTGTTGTTGGTTTCAGGTTCATACTGGTACTGACCTACTTTTCATTCTAAATTCCCCTCACATTCGTCTCTTATTTTGACAGACCTTGGTGGCTTCTCTGCAGGTCTCACACAGCTTTGTTTCTGAGGGTCTGGGTCCTTGGCCATCACAGCACACCGTTGTCAGACAGCGGACGCTTCTGTGTCCCAGACCACTGGAATCAGGAGTCCAGGGATGTCAGATTTTCAAAAACATCCTTTTCTTCTAAACTGTCAGCAATTTCTAACATACACCTTTGTGAACAAAGAGAAAACGTTTCTCTTTCTCTCCCTAACCGATCCCTCCAGAATTCAGAAACTCTTAGTACTCTTATTTTCATGGTGATACAGTTATTTGCATAAATTCAGTAAGAATCTGTTCATGTAACAGGAATGAACTTTAGCAGCCAGTGGGCTGAACTCAGAGCTGTTTGGCTGGTGGTCACTCATGAGCCCATGAACCCTTTGCACTGAGAGTTGGGCTGTTGTATAGGGAATAACCCTATGGTTTGGACAATGGGAAGCCAAGGGGGTGAATGATCATGAATAAGTCCAGGTGGGGTTAGGATTTATGGAAAGACATTTGCGTCCATCTGCAAGAGCTAGAGGCATTCCTCACCTTCTTCCACACCCCAGCACATAAGGCGGCGACACCCCGGCAATCAGGAAACTGATGCACAGCTCAGTGTGAGCCCTAGTAACAGACCCTTCAGTAGATAACAGCTGAGTAGATGCCAGGAAGAGTGGCCACGATAGTTCCTGGTGGGATGACATAATCCCTGTTCAGCTCACAGCCCTGTTTTGTTTCTTCATGTCTCCTATCACTATCAGACTCTATGTCCTTTAAAGAATATTTTTTTCTGGGCTTTTTTTCTTTTTTCAAGATTTTATTTATTGATGTGTGTGTGAGAGAGAAGTGGGGAAGAGGAACAGGAAGCATCAACTCAAAGTAGTTGCTTCTCTTATGTGCCTTGACCAGTCAAGCCTGGGGTTTCCAGGTTGACGTTTGATCTACCCCCCCCCCCCCCAGGTCAGGCTTTTCTGGGCTTTTTTATGCCTCTGTTAGAATGTAACCTTTGTAGGAAGAGAAATCTTACCGCTCTTGGGAAGAAAAATTGTATCCCCAGAACCCAGCAAAATGTGTGGCACACACATGTGTATGCACATACATGTACACATAAAAACACATACAATGACACAGAAATATTTTAGTCCTGATTTATCTCTGTTTCAGGGAGACAGTGAGGAAGAAAGAGCATTTAGTCCATGGTTTTAGGAAACCAGGAGAGCCTGACGTGTGGTTGCGCAGTGGATAAAGCATCGATCTGGAATGCTAAGGTCGCTGGTTCGAAACCCTGGGTTTGCCTGGTCAAGGCACATATGGGAGTTGATGCTTCCTTCTCCTCCCTCCCTTCTCTCTCTCTCTCTCTCTCTCTCTCTCTCTCTTTCTCTCCTATCTAAAATGAATAAATAAAATCTTAAATAAAAAAGAAAACCAGGAGAGTTGTTATTACCATCAAGAGTAAGCACAGGGGCCCTGGCAGGGTGGCTCAGTAGATAAAACATCATCCTGGTGCATAGAAGTTGTTGGTTCGATCCCTGGGGACCTACAAGAAGCAGTCAATGAGTACATAACTAAATGAAACAACTGGCAAATTGATCCCCCCTCCTCAAAATCATTAGGAAAAAAAAGTAAGTACAGGGCTAGCCCTCATAGCCATAATTTGTGGCGGCTGCAAAGCTTTTTTCTCTAGTTACTCAAGACTCAGTTTTGATCTTTGGGACCAAGATTAAGGGGCATTGGTTATCTTGGTAGTTTCTTCAGAATTCTTTACAAGCAATGTATCTTCAATTATAAGAGAATAAATTTGGTATCTTTAACAAAATGCTTCTAACTCAGGATTCAGTCAGGTTTTTTTTGTAAAGACTTTGATTGTAAATATTTTTGGTTTTGTGGGCCATACGGGCTCAGTTGCAGCTTCTCAACTCTGGCCTTGTGGTGCAAAGGCAGGCCATACACAAACCAATGGGTGTGGCAGGATTCTGCCTGCAGGAGCGGATTTGGCCAATGGGCTGTAGTTGTTTGAAAACTACTCAAACTCTTCAAGGAAGCGTATTGGGAAAATAGCTGTGTTAGGCTTGTTCACTGGTTTACCAGCTGCAAGTTCTCTGCTTGATTCGTGTGTGAGCCACATGTGTATAATCTACAGTCTTATGTAAGGCTATGGGTGCTTGCGCTTCGAGTGGATTGCAGATGGTGGAATACAAATTGCCTGCCTGCCACTGTGAGGGAACATTTTGCTGTTCATTTGCCTGAGGAGAGATTTCCCTGTCTGTTTGCTTGTCCGCAGTTGCGAGACTCTATTACATAGGAATGGCCCAACACTTTCTGACTCCGCAGCTTCTCTACCATCTGCCCAAATCCGATGTGGACCTACCTGCCTGGTCTCATCCACTGGCATTACAAAGCACATTCTCCGAAAAGTGCAGCTAGCTAATTTTCTGCGTCAGTGGAGTATCTAGAAATTTTGCTGTAGAAGATTGGGAAACTGGATTTCAGTATCGGTATAATAACAATAGTTATAATTACAATAGTTAATGTTTATATAGTGCCTACATGCCAGGCATTGCTTCAAGTACCATTCCTAATATATTTTTATTAAGTTCTCACGACAACTATGTAATTTAGGTAATACTGTTGTCGCATTTTATGGATAAGGAATTTGGAGTTTAGTGAAGTTGAAAAGCTGGTTCAAAATTACACAAATAGTGGCAGAGCGGGGGTTGAGGCTCCCTACCAAGGGGGGTCCTCTAGGGAGGGGCAGGGCTATCCCATTTCTGAGTTGGGAGAAGGAGTGCTGCGAAGTTTATTAAAAAATCTTCTTTTGTTTGAAAAAGAATAAAAATGTGACTTGTTTTCTATATGCAGGTACCGACACATTATATATATATATATATACATTATATAAATGCATAATGTCTTCTAATCAAACCATAACATGAAAATCAAAGTGATCCTCTAGGTATAATTAATGTCCACTTTTCAGGTTACATATATATACATTTTTATTTATAATTTTAAAAGTTCATCATAGTATCATAAAGAAAGGGTGTATGGTAAAAGCACTGATGGTATATATTTCATTAATCATCATATGGAATGTGATACAATCTCATTTTAAACAATTAAGGCCTTGCAGAAGAATACAAGTCAGCCAATTCTCCACTCCCCTCACACTGGCTAAAAGACAACCACTGAATGTGAGAACTTATTCACCTGTATATCTGATAAGGGGTTATTATCCACAGTTTCTAAAGAACTTATAAAACTCAACACCAAAAAACCCTCAAATCCAATTTAAAAAAACGGGCAAAGGACCTGAATGAGTGAAGTTTCCTTCACAGAGAAACTTGAGCAAAAGATGCAGTGCTGGTGTGGTCCTGCTCATCTGGCTCTCTCTGGTAATTTCAGGGTTATTACCCTTGGGGTTTTCTCCTTTTAAATTTAACGGAGGCCCTCTTCACAAACTGAGTACTAGCGCAGGCTGGCATGAGACAGAGCTTAACTTTCTTTCATTTCAGACATGCAGGGCCTACCGCTGCCTACCTGACAGTTACAAGGTGCAATTTAAGCACAAAATCCATTTAAGTGGGTACTTTACATGAGGTGCAGTCAAACATCTTGCTGCTTTCAGGTTCTCTCTCATGTTCAGGGTTCACGTTCACATTTAGTTCATGTTGCGGCTCAGAGTCTGGCTCCGCTTCCGGTAACTGGTAATGTGGACGCTCAGAGCCCCATCCTGCATTGATTGGATCATAAAATCGATGGATATTGTTAAACAGCTTTTCCGTGCCAAGCTGCCTTGTGTGCCGCCAAGGTTATCTTCTTTTGTTGCTTTGAGAAAATGTAAAACAGGCAGCCCTGGTAGGATAGCTCAGTTGGTTGAAATGTTGTGCCGGGCCCAAAGGTTACCAGTTCAATTCCCTGGTCAGGGCCCACACCGGAGCAGCTCGATGTTCCTATCTTTCTCTCCTGGCATCTGTCAAAAACAAACAAAGAAACAAAGAAACAAAACAAACAAAAAAGGACATTTGGAGCCCGGCCGGTTGGCTCAGTGGTAGAGCGTTGGCCTGGTGTGTGGATGTCCCAGGTTCAATTCCTGGTCAGGGCACACAGGAGAAGTGCCCATCTACTCCACCCCTTCCCCTCCTCTCTCTCTCTCCCTCTCTCTCTCTCTCTCTTTCTCTTCTCCTTCTGGAACCATGGGTCAATTGAAGTGAGTTGGCTGCAGGCACTGAGGATGGCTCCATAACCTCTGCCTCAGGCACTAAGAAGAACTCTGTTTGCTGAGCAACGGAGCAACGCCCCAGATGGGCAGAGCATCACCCCCTAGTGGGCTTGCCAGGTAGATCCTGGTCAGGGTGCATATTGGAGTCTGTCTCTTTGCCTTCCCTCCTCTCACTGAATAATAAAAAAAAAACACAAAAAGACATTTGGAGATGTTTTGTGAAATCTCCTGATTTGTAATGCTCCTCTGACCAAAACCTTTTGGTGAAAACCTTAGTTTGTTTCAAACATTAAACTTCTAAAAAATCCTCTCCCTTAAACTGAAATGAACAAATCAACACACCCTTAATTAGATGTCAGATGTCACATATGAGACCAGGGCCTGAGCCATGGCAGCCAAAGCTAAAGCCTAACCATGAACAAGACCTTGAACTTGACCTTGATTTTGAGCTTAAACTTGGCTTTGAACTTGAATCTGACCGTTCAGGTTTTCCTTCCTGTTCAGATGTTTGTTCACGTTCACATTCATGTTCACAGTGACCTGAGTCTGGCTGTGGTTCTGCCGAGGCTGCGGCTGCGGCTGTGGCTGTGGCTCAGGGTCAGGTTCAGGGTCAGGTTCAGGTTCAGGGTCAGGGTCGGACTCAGACTCAGTGTCCTATATTTGGCATTTGACATCTGATATCTGATTAAGGGTCTGTTGATTTCATTTTATGGGAGAAACCGGCCTCCACCCTGGCTGTACGGAAGGGCATGTGCTCAGAGCAGACGGCGTTTCAGCAGTAAGGAGGCGCATTTTAAGGTTCCCATTTCTTTACCAGGTAACTGGTCATGTGAATTCTCAGAGCCCCATCGGGGCTGCACCCTAACCGCCTGCATTAATTTAGTCATAGAATCAATGTATATCATTAAATGTCTTTTCCATGCTGTGGGGAAAACATTGGTGTTAGTCTTGCTTGCTAGTTTACTGGCTGCGAGCGCTTCCCTTGATTAGTGCGTGAGCACGTGGCAGCGCATGTGCACAGGGTCTATATAAGGCTATCGGTGCTTGGGCTCGGGGCAGGTTGTGGATTGCCTGCGCCACTGTGAGGGTCCGTTTTGCTGTTTATTCACCTGCTGTCGTCAGAAGCAGTTTTCCCCTCTCTGTTTGCTCGTCCGCCATGGGGAGACTCTGTTAAATGGGAATGGCCCACTGCTTTCTGGCTCTGCGGTTTCTCTACTGTCTGCCGGAATCCAGCGTGGACCTGGCTCGCTGCAGCCACTGATATTACACATGCCAAGCTGCCTTGCATGCCGCCAAGGTTATTATTTTTTTCTTTTCTTGCTTTAAAAAAAAATTGGAAGACCTTTTGTAAAATCTCCTGAGTTTGTAATGTTCCTCTGACCAAAACCTTTAGGTAAAAACGTTAGCTTGTTTCAAACACTAAACTTCCAAAAATTCTCTTCCTTAAAATGAAATGAACACATCTTGAATTAAACGTCAAGTGTCAAATGTATAAACCTGAGCCTGAGCCAAGGCTGCAGCCTCACTCTGAACCTAAGCCGCAAGGTGAGTTGCCATTTCGGTCTGGCCTAACTTTAGCAAACAGCACTGTGAATTTCCTTTATTGTTCCACTGGTTAATTCCAGCCAGCCAACCTCTATTAAAAATGGTCTGCTGGTGTATAAGCTATCGGAAGATGCCCTTGCTTTCCAGAGTGATACGATTGTGTAGACGAAAAAGGGGCTACATGCTGAACCTAACAAGCTCAGGGGAGGCCTGCATGAAGCGTTACAAATTCAGAGATCTAAAGTAACCACATAGGATGGTCTCAAACTTTCTAACTAAAAGCGGTGTATGGTGGGGAGTTATGTCCTAGTGAGGTATTTTTCTCTAACAAAGGTCAATGCTTACCTTTTTTCTTTTTCTTTTTTTTTGTATTTTTTTTTCTTTTTTTTCTGAAGCTGGAAAGGGGGACAGTCAGACAGACTCCCGCATGCGCCCGACCAGGATCCACCCGGCACGCCCACCAGGGGCGACGCTCTGCCCACCAGGGGGCGATGCTCTGCCCCTCCGGGGCATCGCTCTGCCGCGACCAGAGCCACTCTAGCGCCTGAGGCAGAGGCCAAGGAGCCATCCCCAGCGCCCGGGCCATCTTTGCTCCAATGGAGCCTTGGCTGCGGGAGGGGAAGAGAGAGACAGAGAGGAAGGAGGAGGGGTGGAGAAGCAAATGGGCGCTTCTCCTATGTGCCCTGCCGGGAATCGAACCCGGGTCCCCCGCACGTCAGGCCAACGCTCTACCACTGAGCCAACTGGCCAGGGCCTCCTTTCTTTTTCAAAGCTTTTTTTTTTTTTTAAAGATTTTTTAATTTATTGATTTTACAGAGAGAGAAGAAAGAGAAAGGGACTGAGGGGAGGGGCAGGAAGCATCAACTCATAGTAGTTGCTTCTCTATGTGCCTTGACGGGGCAAGCCCGTGGTTTTGAACTGGTGACCTCACCATTCAGGTCAATACTTGATCTACTGTGCCACCACAGGTCAGGCCAATCCCAGAGGTTTCCCCTCTTTGCTTTCTCCCATCTCCCTTATCTATCACCAAACAATTTCATATAACCCCCCTCACATCGTCCCTTTTGATTCTAGTGTGTATAACATAAGTGGTAAACCCGCCATTTTCCAGAACGTTGCCTCAATATGTTCAGACTTTGCTTCCCAGCAATTGTCGACAGTTGGGCTTAAATAAACTCAAAAATTCTTACAGGTTTGGAAGTTTCTTATGTGGACAGTGGAAAGAATGGGAGATTTGGATTCGATAGACCTAGATTTAGGTCCCTCTCACTGGGTCTCAGATTTCTCATCTGTCAATAGAGTCAAGAGCACTACTTATGCAGAAATGCTTTTGAGCCTCAAATAAGATTGATCAATACAGTAAGTGTAGATCCCTGTACAGAGTGGCTATTATATAAGAGTTGACTGTGGTTTCTTCCAAATTATAAGTTCTCTAGCAGCTTGGTTGCAAAGTCCAAAAGACTTATTTAGTTTGGAATTGTATTGTTTTTATATCTCTATATCTATATCGATTTATCATTATAACGATTATTATTAATATTATTTGTCATCCCTGTAACCTATTATTAAATGGTGTAAAGCTTTGTCAAAGTGGTGGTGGTGGTAGTGGTGAGAACATAATGACACCAGGCGCTCTGCCAGTGGGATCAGACTGAACTGGTTCAGCAACCTTGGCACCTGAGTTTCGGATAGATAAAAATGCAGAGCCAAGACTCAAAATATAAGAGAAAGTTTATTTAGAAAGCCACTGAAGTAGAAGAAATGGGCTTTAAGAAACAAGTTACAACCTGCCCAGGTGGTGTTGCAGTGGATAAAGCATCAGACTGGGATGCAGAGGACCCAGGTTCGAAACCCCGAGGTCACTGGCTTGAGCATGAGCTCACCAGCTTGAGCATGAGATCATAGACTTAAGTCCATGGTTGCTGGCTTGAGCCCAAAGGTTGCTGGCTTGAAGCCCAAGGTTGCTGGTTTGAGGCCAAGGTTACTGGCTTGAGCAAGGGGTCACTCGCTCTGCCCTAACCCCCCCTCCCCAGTCAAGGCACATATGAGAAAGCAGTCAATGAACAACTAGGGAGATGCAACAAAGAATTGATGCTTCTCCCTTTCTGTCCATCTGTCCCTTTCTGTCCCTCTATCTGTCTCTCTCTGTTTCTGTCACAAAAATAAAAAAATAGAAAGAAACACGTTATAGAGGCAAAAAGAAGGGGAGCAAAGGATAAAGAGAGAAGAGCTCCCAGGGGAAAGGGGAAGGGAAAGGCGCAGGTGTGCTGGGTCCTGGATCTAAGGACTCCTAAGGGTGGAGGGTTTAGGGGAGGATAGAGGGAAGGATCTCAATAGGATATTCATCCGCTCAGCTCTCCAGGTGTGTCCTTTCAGAGTTGTGGTCCTCAGTGATTGGTCGGCACCAGGGTCCTTAATCTATGCAGCTGGTCCTGAGGTCAGCTGTTGGGTGCTTGTCTGGTCTGGCTGCTTTTCTGGTCTTGGAGCTGCAACACAACCGAGGCCTGCCTGGCCTATCATCCCTGCTTTGGCGACTTTCTGCACTTGGCCCAACAAAGGTAAAAAGCAACACGAGCAGACTTTGGGAATTTCCATCTAAAATAAGTGGTGTGAGGCATAGAAATGTTAAGAAAGAAGCTTATGAAATCCCTTTTGAAGAGCCGAAGGGTTAGAAAGCTGCCTTCTTGGCTGGCTCCGGGACACCCCTTCCTAGCAGCAGAGGGGGTGGGCCGGATTAGATGACCTCTCAAATTTCCTTGTAGCCTGTGGTTCTATTTTTTGATGTCTACTTAAAGATTATGCTAATACTGCTGATGTAAAATCCTTTGTACACAATGATGGTTGAAAATACAGGCTCCTGACCTGAATCTATGCCTGCTTGGTTACAGTTGTATATTTGATATTAATAGGACTCAAATGCTCATGTTTTTTACAAGCCTTTGGGTCTTTTTTTTCCCTCAAGATTTTTTTTTTTTAGTTGTATTTTGGGCTAAAGCAAGGAGATGGTTGATTAAAAAATGCATTCACAGACGGGAGGATTTAGATTATTTTAATAACTAAGCTTAGTTATCATATTGCGATTCAGAAAGATGACTGAATAATAATGTAAATGCAAAGATCCAGGAGGTAATCCCTGAGACAAGACATTACTGGAGCAGCATATTAACTAGAAGAGAGTCGTTGTTAGCAGAGAACAGAGGATTCTTCAAATCCATAAGCATCTTGTACTTAATAAGTAATTTGTACAGTATTTTAGAAGAATGGGCTTTAGAGCCCACCTGCCTGGTTTCAGATAACTGGTTCTGACCTCTCAGGAGCTCAGTGGTTTTGGCAGTTTATTTAACCTCTTTGTACCTTGTGTTCTTCATCTATAAAATAGGGAAAATAATAGTATCTACTTCTTAAGAGTTGTTGTGAAGATTAAATAAGTTAATACATGTCAAGTGGTTGTAACATAGAGCCTGCAATAGAATGTGTTGTTCAATAATAGCGATTAATTCAAAATCTTAAGTATTATTGTTTATTTTGTTTGCTTTTTGTTTTGCTTCTTTACAGTTTATGATGGAAAATTGCAAACAGATTCAAAAATAGAAAAGTATAACAAATGCCCATGTGTACTCATCAGCAGTTATCCATTCCTGGCCAATTTTGTGTTACCTAAATGCCTACTAACTTCCCCTACTCATACTTGATTATTTTGAAGCAGAGCACAGGCATCATATTATTTTACTAAAAGAATATTTCATGTGTAGCTCAAAAATAGAGGTAGCAAATTATGGCCCAGTGTCTGTTTTACAAATAAAGTTTTATTGGAACACAGTGAAGAGGTCCAGAATTTTCCACTGTGGCATAAAAATTATTTGAGCTAAAGGCATTGGAGAGCAAGTTTTATTTTATTTTTTTCTGAATTACCATATCTGCCCAAGAGCAGAGCTTCCCAAAAGAACTCAATTGTCGGCCCTGGCCAGTTGGCTCAGTGGTAGAGCGTCGGCCTGGTGTGCAGGAGTCCCAGGTTCGATTCCCGGCCAGGGCACACAGGAGAAGCGCCTATCTGCTTCTCCACCCTTCCCCCTCTCCTTCCTCTCTGTCTCTCTCTTCCCCTCCTGCAGCTGAGGCTCCACTGGAGCAAGGTTGACCCGGGCACTGGGGATGGCTCTATGGCCTCTGCCTCAGGCGTTAGAATGGCTCTGGATGCAACAGAGCGATGCCCCAGATGGGCAGAGAATTGCCCCCTGGTGGGCGTGCCGGGTGGATCCCGGTTGGGCGCATGCGGGGAGTCTGACTGCCTCCTGGTTTCCAGCTTCAAAAAAATGCAAAAAAAGAACTCAATTGTCATACATCTGTTTCTCAGGAATTTCACAGCCAGGGAAGATGGACTCATGGTGAGATGAGAAATTATCACAAAACTGTCCTATCTATCATCTCTTCTCAAGGGGCCCATTGAACTTTCCAAAAAAGTCATTTGTCTTCCCCATAAGTGCCCTTTCTTCTCTCCCTCTTCTCCTACTAAGATGGTAAGTCCCAAATTCTAACCACCTCCTCTAGTCATTTTTCTCTGAACTCTCATGGATGTACATTAATAAATTCTGTCATGTTTTTTTCTTAATCTGTTTATTAGGTTAATTCACAGGCCTCCAATAACTGAATCGAAGAGAGTAGAGGAAAAGATTTTCTTCCTGAACAATAGCTCTGCCCATTCAGTTACTTATTTGCATGGTTGCTTTTGCCCTGCAATGGTGGAGTTGAGTGCTTGTTGACAGACCAATCGGTTCACGAGTTAAAATATTTACTGGGCTTTATAGAAAATGTTTGGGCCCTGGCCGGTTGGCTCAGCGGTAGAGCGTCGGCCTGGCATGCGGGGACCCGGGTTCGATTCCTGGCCAGGGCACATAGGAGAGGCGCCCGTCTGCCTCTCCACCCCTCCCCCTCTCCTTCCTCTCCGTCTCTCTCTTCCCCTCCCGCAGCCGAGGCTCCATTGGAGCAAAGATGGCCCGGGCACTGGGGATGGCTCCTTGGCCTCTGCCCCAGGTGCTAGAGTGGCTCTGGTCGCAGCAGAGCAATGCCCCTGCGGGGCAGAGCGTCGCCCCCTGGTGGGCAGAGCGTCGCCCCTGGTGGGCGTGCCTGGTGGATCCTGGTCGGGCGCATGCGGGAGTCTGTCTGACTGTATCTCCCCGTTTCCAGCTTCAGAAAAAAAAAGAAAATGTTTGCAACTCCTGTACTATTCCTAGACTGTTTTTCTTATTTATTTATTTCATTGATTTTAGAGAGAGGAAGGTAGAGAGTAAGAGAGAGAGACAGGAACATCACTCTGCTCCTGCCTGTGCCCTGACCAAGGATCAAACCGGCCACCTCTGTGCCTCTGGATGATGCTCCAACCAACCAAGCCATCCAGCCAGGGCTATTTTCCTCTTTTAAAAACAAAACCACAACACAGCTAAAAGACATTAACAATAACTTTTTTTTTAAGGTTTTCATTTTATTTTTTCTTTAATTTATTGATTTTTTTGTGAGAGAGGAAGGGAAAGAGAGACAGGAACATTGATCTGTTCTGTATGTGTCCTGACCAGGGATCTAACCAGCAACCTCTGTGCTTCAAAACAATGCTGTAAACAACTGAACCATCTGGCCAGGGCAACAATAATGTGTTAATATCATCAAATATTCAATTGGTGTTTAAATTTTCCCAAATATTTCATAAATTAAAAAAAAAATGCATTTATTTGAAAACAGGATCCAAATGAGGTAAACACATTGGCAGATGTCACTCTGAAGTCATTTTTAATTGAAAGTAATCAGTCCTCTTTTCTCTTTTTCCCTTTGGCAATTTATCTGTTAATGAACCAGGTCATTGATCCCACAGAATTTTCCACATCTGTATTTTGTGGGCTGCAAATTTATGGTGTCATTTAACATGTTTCTCAATCCTTTGTGTTGCCTAGAAACTGGTGGTTAAACCTTCAAGTGTAGTTTGTACCTCCATGAGGTGACACATAATGACTATTGTTATTGATGTTAGCAGAGAAGCCGAGTTTTATAATTTGCTAATTCTGAATAAAAATCAGCAGTGGAGATGAGCTTCTTTGAACAGGAGAAAGGTCTGTCTACACAGAGCAATATTGTGCAATTATTTAAATTTATCTTTACTGATTGGGCATCACGCCAACTGTAAACAGGTGGCAATAAGCAGAACTTCACTGGGAGCAAACCCTGGACATCTCCCCATTCTGATCATCTTAACATTTATCTGGGACTTAACCATTTCCCAGGCTCTGACTGCCTTGGTCCATGTCGCTGTCATCTTCTGTCTACAGCACTGCACCAGTCTCTTAACAGATGTGCCTTTTCACTAGCTTTCCTACAACCTTGTTCTCAACCCAGGAGCCAGAATAACCCTTTTTAACCCAAGCCATGTCACATGACTCCTCTGCTCAAAACCTTCCTACTGTCCTGTACTATTCAGAATAAGTATTGACATCCTTACAATGTTCTAACTTAGTGGTCCCCAACCCCCGGGCTGCGGACCGGTAGCAGGTCCGTGGGCCATTTGGTACTGGTCCCCAGAGAAAGAATAAATAACTTACATTATTTCCGTTTTATTTAAGTCTGAAGGATGTTTTATTTTTAAAAAATGACCAGATTCCCTTTGTTACATCCATCTAAGACTTACTCTTGACGCTTGTCTCGGTCACGTGATACATTTATCCATCCCACCCTAAAGGCCGGTCTGTGAAAATATTTTCTGACATTAAACCGGTCCGTGGTCCAAAAAAGGTTGGGGACCACTGCTCTAACTAATCTACACTCACTTCCGCTCAGTTTACTCCAGCCCTGGTCATGTCTTTGCAGACCTTTAAATGTACTCGTCATATCCCTCCAGAGGGCTCTGGCTCTTGTTCCCTTGTCTACCATACTCTCTCCCCGGATATATACATGACCTATTCCCTCACCTCTGTCTAGGGATTAGAAGTTGGAAACGGGTGAGGCTGGAAGCCCTACTGCAGGGGTCCCCAAACTTTTTACACAGGGGGCCAGTTCACTGTCCCTCAGACCATTGGAGGGCCGGACTATAAAAAAAACTATGAACAAATCCCTATGCACACTGCACATATCTTATTTTAAAGTAAAAAAACAAAATGGGAACAAATATAACATTTAAAATAAAAACAAGTAAATTTAAATCAACAAACTGACCAGTATTTCAATGGGAACTATGCTCCTCTCACTGACCACCAATGAAAGAGGTGCCCCTTCCGGAAGTGCGGTGGGGGCCGGATAAATGGCCTCAGGGGGCAGACCGTAGTTTGGGGACCCCTGCCCTACTGGTTGGTCTCTGCTTGGAAGGACCAGGACACCTTGCTTCAAATTGACTTCCAGAGGGCACAGCCTCGGGGGGATCAGAGAGGAGCGTATCTGGTCTATGACCCTGCACCTTACTGTGCACAGGATGCTGGACCCAGCTGGACTCCATTTTGCCACAGGTACCTTCGCTACTCTGGGTTAGGCCAGAAACGTCTAAGGAGCAAAGACTCTGTTCTTTGTGTCTCCACTGGAGAGGGAGTGAGACGCAATAAGAAGGGACTAGGCTTGTCCCCGTGTACTAAAATTAATTCAAAATGGATCAAAGACCTAAATATAAGACCTGAAACAATAAAGTACATAGAAGAAGACATAGGTACTAAACTCATGGACCTAGGTTTTAAAGAACATTTTATGAACTTGACTCCAATGGCAAGAGAAGTGAAGGCAAAGATAAATGAATGGGACTACATCAGAATAAAAAGTTTTTGCTCAGCAAGAGAAACTGATATAAAAATAAACAGACAGCCAACTAAATGGGAAATGATATTTTCAAACAACAGCTCAGATAAGGGCCTAATTTCCAAAATTTACAAAGAACTCATAAAACTCAACAACAAACAAACAAACAATCCAATAAAAAAATGGGAAGAAGACATGAATAGACACTTCTCCCAGGAAGAGATACAAATGGCCAACAGATATATGAAAAAATGCTCAGCTTCATTAGTTATTAGGGAAATGCAAATCAAAACTACAATGAGATACCACCTCACACCTGTTAGATTAGCTATGATCAACAAGAAGGGTAATAGCAAATGTTGGAGAGGCTGTGGAGAAAAAGGAACCCTCATTCACTGTTGGTGGGACTGTAAGGTAGTACAACCATTATGGAGGAAAGTATGGTGGTTCCTCAAAAAACTGCAAATAGAACTACCTTATGACCCAGCAATCCCTCTACTGGGTATATACCCCCAAAACTCAGAAACATTGATACGTGAAGACACATGTAGCCCCATGTTCATTGCAGCACTGTTCACAGTGGCCAAGACATGGAAACAACCAAAAAGCCCTTCAATAGAAGACTGGATAAAGAAGATGTGGCACATATACACTATGGAATACTACTCAGCCATAAGAAACGATGACATCAGATCATTTACAGCAAAATGGTGGGATCTTGATAACATTATAAGGAGTGAAATAAGTAAATCAGAAAAAAACAAGAACTACATGATTCCATACATTGGTGGAACATAAAAATGAGACTAAGAGACATGGACAAGAGTGTGGTGGTTACCAGGGGTGGGGGGAGGGAGGACAGGGGGAGAGTTAGGGGGAGGGGGAGGGGCACAGAGAACTAGATAGAGGGTGGCGAAGGACAATCTGACTTTGGGCGAGGGGTATGCAACATAATTTAATGACAAAATAACCTAGACATGTTTTCTTTGAATATATGTACCCTGATTTATTAATGTCATCCCATTACCATTAATAAAAATTTATTTAAATATTAAAAAAAAAAAAAAAAAAAAAAAAAAAAAAAAAAAGAAGGGACTAGGCTTTGACTTCAGAAAAAGTTTCTTTAAATTCTGGCTTTGTCATTTACTACCCAAGTGATTTAAGTTCTCTGACTCCCATTTTTTTTATTATCTGTAAGGAGTTAACAATTCTTACCTTATAAGTATTTATTCATTAAGCATTTATTGGCAGCTATTATGTATAAAGCACTGTACTTCGGGATAAAGGAATAAGAATATAAAGTGCCTGGTGCATAGTAGTTGTTCAATAAGTCATAGCTCTCATTATTATTAGTGTGCGTAGTAAACCAGCAATAAATCTTTTGGAATGGTAGTAACACAGTATCATATAAGTTAGCATTCCAACTCACTATCTAGAGGCCCATACTCGTATCTTTGTGAAGCTTTATCTGCCAGGGAGAAAGATCTTTTTTTTTTTTCTAACTCGAAGTACCATGTCTTTCTGCAATAGCTATGTGGCTTCTGACAACCCTCATCAACTGTGTCCCAGAACAAAATTAAGCTTCTTGCCCTGCATATCATTCTGTTTCACAATGGTTGATATAGATTTGCTAATAATTTTGATCTGGTATGGAGTCAGTCAGTAGAAAATTAGAAATTTTAATGAAGATTTTCATTAGCTGTTTTTTTTTTTACAAATAATGGGGCTATAATCCAATTCAAGATTCTTGGCAAAGCAATTTTTATTTCAATTATCACGAGTAATTATTGTTTAGTGTTTATATCACTTTGTGCTTCTTAAATGTTTTCAATTACTTTTTTTTCATTATTCTTTGAGAAGAAAAAGCCAAAAAGCCAGAAAACAAAAACCCTTTGAGGCATTTCAGCATTTAATCTCCATTTCACAGATGGGCGAATACGGGATAATTCTTGAGCAAACACCAATGTTTCAGTTATGCTTACAAAAATAATGCAAAGTTCTTTGCTAATGGCTTCCCACAACCGGCACCCACTATTAATTTACACATGTGTGCACACACACGTGCACACACATGAAAAGATGCTCTTGGATCAATGCTTGTAATGCTCAGTGAAAAAACAAGACTCCTTGCATGATTTCTCTCCGGAAAATTCATGTGTTCAATAAACCTGAATTACAGATGGTGACTCTGTCACCTCTTGGCTGGTGTCCTGCCTTCAAGATTCACTTCTCCCCCTTGCTTTTTCTGCTCTTTTAATTTAGTTTATCAATAATTCAGACAATGTTTGCTGTGTAACAATCACAAAATTTCAGTTGTATAACAGGTGTTGGCATTTGTTTACGGCCTATGCACCTGTGGGTTATTGGGGCTGTTTTTTTCGTGTAGAGGAGGCAGTGTGTACCCAGGGTATGCCTTTCTCATGGCAAAGACCTAAGTGCAATAGCAAAAGTTTAACGCATAAGCACATTTTAATTCTGTGTGGGTGGCGTGGCTCATTGGCCAAAGCAAAGCACATGGCTCTTCCAAAGTCAAGGGACAGGGAAGCTTACTGTTCCCACCAGGATGCTGTAGCAAGGGATGTATATATTATTGATGGGGTTGAGAGATAATAAAGTCCTGCAAACACACACAGCATCTTCTTCTTTTACTTTGCCTCACTTCTTCTCTGACTTGCCCTTTAGAGTATAACCACATCTGCAATACTGGGCCATGGATTAAAGCCTCAGAAAGAATAAGATCCCCAAGGATGTGCCGGTAGAAAAGTAATACCTAAGGAGTCTATCCATGGATTTCCTATGGAAGTTAGATTTATGGGTAAAAAAGACTCTCATAATATTCTACCCCTCTGTTTAAGGCCTTTGCTATGTGACTTGGACGATGTTCTCATCGAGAGTTTAAGTTCATTTTCCTGCCTCTTGAGTCTGGGCTGCTTGGTGACTTGCTTTGGCTAATAGCATGCAGTGGACCTCACAGAATGCTAATTTCTTTCTTTCATTCCTTGTCTTCTTTTTAATTTTTTTTTAGAGAGAGAGACAAACAGGGAGAGAGAGAAACAGGAAGGGAGAGAGATGAGAAGTACCAACTCATAGTTGCGGCACCTTAGTTGTTCATTGATTGCTTTCTCATGTGTGCATTGGCTGGGGGGGGGGGGGTTCTAGCTGATCCAGTGACCCCTTGCTCAAGCTAGGGACCTTGGGCTCAAGCCAGTGGCTATAGGGTCATGTCTATCAATGATCCTGCGCTCAAGCCGCTGATTGCAGGTTTTGAACCTGGGACCTCTGCATCCCAGGTCAATGCTCTATCCACTGCACCACCACCTGGTCAGATTGGAATGCCAATTTCAAGCCTAGTCATTCAGAGTCTTTCTCTCCTTCCCAATTCCATGAAAATAAGCCCAGTCTAGCTTGCTAAAAGGTGAGAAGACCAGTTGGAAGAGTGCTGAGACCTCCAAGCTATTCCTACTGAGAAAGCCATTGGGGATCAGCCAGTGTATAACCAACCTGCCTGGCTGACCCATAAATATATGAGAAATACTACATGGCTACTTTTTTGAGCCACTAAATTTTGGATGGCTTGTAAGGCAGAAGTACTAAATTAAATACACTGGAACTTCCCATATTGGCTGCCTTGTACCATAGTATTATTTTCCTAGATCCAGCATCTTTTGGGGGTAGTTAGAGGCAATAAACTACTCCTAATGCCTTCTCTTATTCCCCAAATAGTTCTTGTGCATCCCCACAGTTTGTGAGACTTTTGTAACTGAGGGGTACACAAATCCCATGAATTTTCTACAGTAAGCATTTATAGGGGGTAGCTTTTTCTTTAGAAAGATTATAGAACACAAATTGATTTTGGAGAATTTGATTCCTGAGATGATAAAAAGGAAGGCACATCACAGTGTTATCCGTCTGTTTGATAGTTTCAAGCTGTCGGATGCACTCCACTTTCTGGAACAAAGGTAGTAATTAATTTTAGCTGGGTAGAAAATCCATTTTCTTTGAGGAATCAATGAACCATCAAGAAATTTGTAACCATTGTCTGGAATTTTAGATTCCAGGAGGCACAATAATTTTATAATGACAGCTAATATATGGGATAATCAACCTAAGATAGAGAAAGCTATTAGACACTATTGTATATTTCTGTGATAATTAGATTGAAATCAAATTAAAAAAAGGTAAAAGGTCTGATATCAAAGCTCTACTTTTTTCTCCTGTTTTTTTTTTTTTTATCAGCACTAAAATGTAATATAAAAAGCAACATGTAATGAGCCAAGTGTGGTGACTTCCAGTTCACATTTCTATAATTGTCAAACATACATAAGGTCACAATCTTTGGGGTTTGAACAAAATATCAACTTATGAAAGTGTCAGGGGAATGCTCCATTTTTACAGTTAATTTATAATTCCACTATAAATTTTCTATGGCTCAGTGTTTTGTTATCAACATTTTTCTGCTTATAACCGAACTCTATTAGACTAACTTTCACATTGTGAGCATGTGTCACTAGTTTATTTTTTATGTGTACTATGATAGTTGATTGAGCTTTGGTGCTGGTTTTAATAAGTCTATCAAAGCAATGGGGGAATTTATCCCATGTGAAATCTGTGTGAAATAAAAGACGTAAAAGAGTATTTCATAGTGTTTTTTATGTGCACTGATAAAGCTATTAATCTACTTGGAAAAAGTTTCTCAGATGTGGGCGTGGATTTGCAATGTTCCATTCACGCTACCTCAAGTCCCTGCTGGAGGGGAGAGGTGTTATTATTCTTTGTAATGTCAGGGTATATATGAACACTGAATAAATGCATTAGTCATTTTAGGGCTTCGAGGGGTCAGCTTTCAGCGGATCTTGTTGTAGTGACAATGGGAACATGAAGAACCAGGCCTTCTTTGCCTACTGACCCTTGCTTGTAAGTTTCATCTATTGATATATTCATAAAACCTTTGCCTTAACGTATTTTATGTGAGGTTTTTGAATTCTTTCTGAGCCCTGGAGCAGGACAGGGAGTTGATCACAAAAGGACTTGAATTGCACAACAACCTGTTTTTTAAATGACTCATTAAGGGGAGAAAATAAATATATCTATTAAGAATGTGAGTGCAACAATTTTTTTTGTTTTGTTCATTGCACTATCTCCAGCATCTAAAATAGTACCCGACACATAGTGGGAACTCAATAAATAGCTGTTCAATGAATAAAAAAAAATTTTTTGAAGAGGATAGAGACTAACAGATCTAGGTTAATTCACACACCAGCTGAAGAAAGTCGGAACTGTTACCTCTTTAGATTTTCTGGCAGGAGACTAATGTCTTGGAGAAAGGGTTACAAATCAATTATTCAGATAAATGTGTTTTATGCCTCACTTCACTTTCCCTTTATCTGAATCCCGGCCCTCCCTCATTCTTGTAGGCTCAGGTCAAGTTCAACTCCAACTGGAACATGAGGCCTTTTATGATTATTCCTCTCTCATGAGCTTCCCCTTCTCTGAACAGCTAAGATCAGATGTGCTTGTGGGATTACACTAAATTTAATATGTCTGCTGTGTAAACAAGAAGAGATGACTAGTATGAAATTTTATATGGGTAGATGAAGCTCAGGTGAGAGAGCTGGGCTGAAGGTGCACATCTGAGAGTCATTAATGCATGGGTAGTGATGAAAGTCAAGAGTGGATTAGGCCTGACCAGGCAGTGGTGCAGTGGATAGTGTGTCGGACTGGGATGTGGAGGACCCAGGTTCGAGGCCCCGCGGCCGTCAGCTTGAGCACTGCCTCATCTGGTTTGAGCAAGGCTCACCAGCTTGAGCCCAAGGTCGCTGGCTTGAGCAAGGGATCACTTGGTCTGCTGTCCCCCCCCACTCCCCGGGTCAAGGCACATATGAGAAAAGCAATCAATGAACAACTAAGATGCCGCAACAAATAATTGATGTTTCTCATCTCTCTTCTTTCCTGTCTGTCTGTCCCTATCTGTCCCTCTCTCTGTTTCTCTCTGTCTCTGTCACACACACACAAAAGGAGTGAATTAGATCACTCAGGGAATATGTGTAGAATGAGAAGAGGCAATAGAAAGCAGCTCTTCTCAAACTTGAATGTGCACATCAATTACATGGGAATCCTGTTGAAATCCATATTCTGATCCAGAAGTTCTGAAGCGAGGCCCAAGATTCTGAATATCCATCCAGTTCCCAGATACTACTGGTTCATGCACCACACTTGAAAAATCAAGGAGGTAGATGACTGAAACTTAAGAAACAGGAACATTTCAATAATAGGCATAGGGAGGCCCTGGCCGGTTGGCTCAGCGGTAGAGCGTCGGCCTGGCGTGTGGGGGACCAGGGTTCGATTCCTGGCCAGGGCACATAGGAGAAGTGCCCATTTGCTTCTTCACCCTCCCCCCCTTCCTCTCTGTCTCTCTCTTCCCCTCCCACAGCCAAGGCTCCATTGGAGCAAAGATGGCCTGGGCGCTGGGGATGGCTCCTTGGCCTCTGCCCCAGGCGGCAGAGCGACCCCCGGAGGGGCAGAGCGTAGCCCCTGGTGGGCGTGCCGGGTGGATCCCGGTCGGGCGCATGCGGGAGTCTGTCTGACTGTCTCTCC
Source organism: Saccopteryx leptura (assembly GCF_036850995.1). Classification (NCBI taxonomy): domain Eukaryota; kingdom Metazoa; phylum Chordata; class Mammalia; order Chiroptera; family Emballonuridae; genus Saccopteryx; species Saccopteryx leptura. Next base: position 24,571,133 of record NC_089512.1, on the reverse strand, counting down.
CCGTTTCCAGCTTCAGAAAAATACAAAAAAAAAAAAAAAAAAAAAAAAATAGGCATAGGGAAAAAAAAAAGCTGCAAAGAGACTGTTAAAAGTAGCCCAATGGAAGAAATCAGAGTTATTGGTGTTGTGAAGTGAATGGTAGAAAGAGTTTCAAGCCAGCATTTTTAACTCTTAAGTGTTGCTGAGAAACAAATACCATAAAGATAGAACAGTCTCTGTTGTATTTTCCAGGATATCAGAGGTGTCTGATACTCTTTCGGCAGTTTTAATGGAGTAAGGAGGGTAGGTCGCTTAAAAAGGATGCAGAGAAAGCCAGATGTAGCAATAACTGGATATATATGATTTTCAACAAGTAGAAATTTAAATGTGTTACATGCTGAAGAGGAACTGAAGCAGAGAAGAAAGGCTGAATATGCAAGGGGTGGTGAATTGATGGAGCAAAGCCTGAAAAAGCTGAGAGGTACCTAGAACCAGCCTCAAACAAGAGGCGGTAAAGGATAGATAAAGGTTGAAGTCGGAAGGAAGAAACGGATATAGGCCAATGCAATGCTTGTGCGAGACTTCTGTTTCTCTACGAAAAAAGATTAGCATCGTCCAAGGAAAAAAGAAAAAGGTGGAATGCGTTGGTAGCAGGCTTCAGGAAAATGGAGAAGATGGGAAACAGCTGTTGAGGACGGTGGGAAAGGGAATTAATCAGGAATGGGGTAATAGGAGTTTCCAGTTGAGATTTGAAGCCTTGAATGTGTAATGTTCAGAGTTAGGTGATTTATGCTCCAAGAGAGACCTCAGCAACCTGAGTGCAAATGCAGAAGAGATGATTCATGGTTGTGTTTGCAGTGGGGAAGTGTACTCGTCCACCAGTGGAGTTTCAGATTCTTGGCACATATGCTTTGGTGCGCTCACGCCCTATCCTGCAATCCTGGAATTTGCCGTTTAAAATACGCAGGATGAAATTTTATTTATTGTACTCCCAAATGAGGCTTTGGATTTAAGGGAAGCATGCCGATTCCCAGCTCAAAGAGATATTAGGGAGCTACCAGCAAAAAGGAAAAACCAGGACATTTTATGCTCTAGACTTCACTGTCCAGTATGGTAGCCACTAGCCACATGTGGCTATTGAACACTTGAAATACAGCTAGTCTAAATTGAGATAAGCTGTAGGCATAAAATATACATGGGATTTCAAGACTTACTACTGAAAAATGAAGTAAAATATCTCACAAATAATCTCAAAATGTTGATTACAAATTGAAATGGTAAGATTCGGGCTATATTAGGTTAAAGAAAATATTAAAATCACTTCCACGTTTATTTTCTGAAATGTAGCTGCTAGTGAATTTGAAATGATGTGTGTGGCTCACCTGACACTTCTGTTTGGTTACCGCTGCTCCACATTCTTCTCTTCTTTGGATCAATTCATCTTTACTCTCAATTACTTTCTATTTGTGCTTGTTATCCAAGTCTTTTCATTTAAATTCTTCCTGCGGATGGCTGCTGACTTTACCACCCACTTTTTTGCTTGCTACTATTTGGAGGAGCAATTGAATCAGATTCTTGGATTAACCAGTGAATATTTGCCATAAATAATTTGGATTGGGCCCTGGCCAGTTGGCTCAGCGGTAGAGCGTTGGCCTGGTGTGCGGGGGACCCGGGTTTGATTCCAGGCCAGGGCACATAGGAGAAGCGCCCATCTGCTTCTCCACCCCCTCCCCCTCCTTCCTCTCTGTCTCTCTCTTCCCCTCCCGCAGCCAAGGCTCCATTGGAGCAAAGATGGCCCGGGCGCTGGGGATGGCTCCTTGGCCTCTGCCCCAGGCGCTAGAGTGGCTCTGGTCACGGCAAAGCGACGCCCCGGAGGGGCAGAGCATTGCCCCCTGGTGGGCAGAGCGTCTGCTGCTGGTGGGCGTGCCGGGTGGATCCCGGTCGGGCGCATGCGGGAGTCTGTCTGACTGTCTCTCCCCGTTTCCAGCTTCAGAAAAAATAATAATAATAATAAAAAAATAATAATAATTTGGATTGGCAACCTACCAGTTAGGCAGAAGCTAAGAGCCTGACTCAAACAATAATACTAGTTCTTTCTATGTGCTGAGCTGACTCTTCCTTGTTGTAGATAAACTTTTAAAAACACTCATGCAGTAAGTCCAGAGAAGGATTCTGATTGGTCCTGCTTGTGTTCATCACCTGTACATTCCTGAACTAATTTGCTACTAGGGTCAGGAGGATGTTATACTTGACTCATTCAATGTGGGTCACATGCTCAAGCGTGTGACTAGTGCGGAGTGTTTGTTACCAGAGGAAAGGAGAGAGAAAAGTGAGTATGCTAAGCAGACATGAATAGTTAACTACAGTCTACTGTGATCAGCAATAAGTCAAGCCTAAGCCTTTTACTTGAAGGGCAAGTTGAGCTTCGCCTTTGCTTGTTTGAATTTAAATAGGCTAGAGTTCACCCATATTAATGTGTGCAATTGAGGAGACCAAATCATCCTTAGTGGTAGATTAATTAGGCAACCTGAAAATAAAACACTTAGGATTTTCCTGAGCCCTTTGCTCTGCTTAAAGTCTATTCCATAATATTTGCATGATTTTGTTTGTCAAAGGCATAGAAAGTATCATACTTAGCTGTAAATGCTGAGTAAATTATGTGCTGCCGTAAGTGACTGAGACAGAGCCATCACTGACAGTAAGTTAGGGGACAACTGGTCATGGGAAAACAACTTTTGGATTTATCTTGTAATTAGTCTAGATCTGTTATAACTATGTTCTAGAAAAATGTCCCTTAGCTAGCTTTCAAAAAAAATTAAGAAATAAATTCATATTATTTAAAATCATGTTATAGTATCGCATGAACAAACTAATTCATGGAATTGGTCAAATGAGGCTGTGGGAGTTCTCTTTGAAAGGAAGATAATATATAGAAATGTGAAATTTAATTGCTTCTGTTCTTCAGCAGGCTTTAAATTTGTTTTTATGGTATGCTTTTTTTTTCACCTGTTGATTTTGGGATTTGAGAACATGATCTGTCAACAATAATAAAAAAAATACGAGGCTATTCCCAGCTTCAGCTTGTAATAAAATTAATTTTTGTAGCCATTTACTACCCTCGGTGTCTTCCCCGTTCATTACAACATCCCTGTGAGGAAGGTCATGATAGAGAAATGGAGAATCAGAGATATTAAGAAGTTTTTCTAATGTCTTACAGAGAGTAAATGACAAGTCTGGGACTTAAGCCTAAGTCTTCTATATCAAATAGGATGCTTTTAGCGACGTGTGACAAGATTCCTGGCTAATAGTGGCTTAAAGAAAAGAGACATTTAATAGCCTTACATATAAAGAATATTGGAGGCAAGTGATGCTAGGTTGGTTCAAGGAGCTAGACTAATGACCTTGAATATCCTGACCTTTCCCTCGACCACAAAATGGGTGCAGCAGCTCCAAACATCAACTCTTTTTATACAGAATCAATCCAAAGTAGGAAGAGAGCCTCCCTCTTTCTTTTCTCTTCCTTGCCCCTCCCCTCTTTTTTTCTTCTTTCCCCTGTCCTTTTCTCTCTCTCTTCCTCCATCCCTGCCTGTCTCTCCTCTCTGCTTCTCTCTTTCCCATCCCTCCTTCTTCCGACTTTCTCTTCCTCTTTTATCTTTCTCCCTCTCTCCCTCCCCTCTTTTACATTCTTCACTTCTCCTTTCTCTTTTAATTAGGAGGTTCATCTTTCAAATAAATAAATCTCCGAAGATTTCTCCATATATCTCATTTTCCAAAGCCTGGTTACTTCCCTAGTTTCAGGGAAGGCCACAAGAGTAAATGTCTGGCATTTTTTGTCTCAAATTGGAGCCACATTTCTCTGTAAAAGATGGCAGTATTGGGAAGTGAATGCGGGTCCCCAGCAGTTAAGTGCTCTTTTAACTTGATCTCATCAGATTTATTTATTTTTTTGCTCAGAAATAGAAATAGAATTTATTCATTATTTAGAAGTCATTTATTGAAAGCCTGCTCTTGACCAGGCAGTGTAGTAGGTATTCTGAAGCTTTGATAATTAATAGATGCTGTTCTTGCCTTTAAGGAATATACAATCATTGGAGGTAGGCAGGGTCTGCAGGAAAATAATTTAAATTGTAAATCATCATATAAGGGCAATTGTACTGAAAAATATGAACTGCAGGAGTATAGAGTAAAGAAACAAATATTATCTACAGCTGGTATTTGCTATTCAAGAACTAAAATGAATGTATCATCGATTCAGTATTCTACTAGGAAGTCAATAGGTTGCTTGATAATGATACCAAACGGTTGCAGTGGATGTAACATACAGATAGCTGGAATGACTATTTTGCAGAAAGTGGAGGACAATGAGTGAAATACGTAGCAGCTAAATTTGTGTGCATAGGCATCTTAAGCCAAGCCAAGGTATATGTATAAGGCTCTTTCAACAACAGACCATTCTAATGAACTTTTAAGTAGTCTTGAGAAATAGTCACGTTGTTACACCAGCCAATTTTGGATCATTGTCCTAGGCTTTCTGGCTAATTATCACTGTTTTTATTCTTTTTCTTTACTCCATATTCCTTTATTTTTATTTTTATTTTTTTTTTGTGAGAGAGACAGAGAGGGACAGATAAGAAGGAAGAGAGATGGGAAGCATCAATTCTTTATTGCAGCACTTTAATTGTTCATTGATTGCTTTCTCATATGTGTCTTGACCAGGGGACTACAGCAGAGTGAGTGAACCCTTGCTCAAGCCAGTGACCTTGGGCTTTAAGCCAGTGACCTTTGGGCTCAAGCCAGCAACCATGGAGTCAAGTCTGTGATCCCATGCTCAAACCAGTGTCCATGCTCAAGCCGGATGAGCCCGCGCTCAAGCTGGAGACTACAGGGTTTCTAACCTGGGTCCTCTGCATCCCAGATCGACACTTTATCCACTGTGCCATCATCTGGTCAGGCCTACATATTCTTTTTGGTACTCTCTGGCCAGAATTCTTATAATTGGGGCATAATCAAAGATGGCTATTAACTGCCCACAGTTTGGGGAATAAAGTTTTAAGGCAACAGAAGCATGGGCACGGAACAACTATGTGGTTATTTCAGACCATTAATATTTAACATGCAAGTCCCATAGATGAGATGGGACTCTTCATGAAGTGTAGTTTTGACCCAGATAATTTTAGAAGCAGAAATTCTTCATATCACTTCCTGCTTACCTGCTTAGAGAATATCCTTCAAAATATGAAGCTTTGGATCTTTGAGGGTAGATTCTTTGTCATGTACATTAAAAAAGAAAAGAAAAACGAAAACTTCCCATAGCCCTTGAGATGGTGCATTGGTTGCATATGGTAAGAATTCAATAAATGATTGTTTTTTAAATGAGTGATTATTTATTAGACTTGCAGCAGATTATTAAAAACACTCTCAAATTTAAACATCTTCCTTATCAGCCATTGAGAGACTCAGAACTAATAAAAAATTGCTTTTGTAATACAAATACATAGTGTAGTAAAACAATATTGGTTTACAAAATTTCAAAGATATTATTAAATAAGACATACAAAAAAGTATAAAGCATAACAGCAAACACCTTTGTACTTCCCACCAGTTTAATTAGAAATTTAAAAGTTTTTGCCTGACTGGGCGGTGGCGCAGTGGTAGAGCATTGGACTGGGATGCCGAGGACCCAGGTTTGAGACCCTGAGGTTGCCGGCTTGAGCGTGGGCTCATCTGGCTTGAGCAAAATAAAAAAAAAAAAATGCTCACCAGCTTGGACTCAGGGTCGCTGGCTCAAGCAAGGGGTTACTCAGTCTGCTGAGGGCCCGTGGTCAAGGCACATATGAGAGCAATCAATGAACTAAGGAGCCGCAAGGAAAAACTGATGATTGATGCTTCTCGTCTCTCTCCGTTCCTGTCTGTCTGTCCCTGTCTATCCCTCTCTCTGTCCCTGTAAAGAAAAAAAAAAAAGAAATTAAAAAATTTTAAAACACATACTTACTATCTTTAACTGTAGATAAAAACTGGAAATTTCTGTCTAAATCTTGACAATGAATCTGGAATTAAGAAAAAAGGCCTATTTTCCCTACGTTTAATCTAAAGATGTGTTATTTACTTATTACAGTTTTCAAGTACTATTCCTTTGTAAAGAATACTATACATTATAAAAAATTCAAGTAATAAAGGAACAAGCACCTGAAACTCAACAATTCAGAGAAAACTACAAGTTACATTGTTTCAGGTATTTCTTTTCTTTTCTTTTTTTTTTTTAAGATTTTTATTTATTATTATTATTATTATTTATTTATTTTTTTTCATTTTTCCGAAGCTGGAAACGGGGAGGCAGTCAGACAGACTCCTGCATGCGCCCGACCGGGGTCCACCCGGCACGCCCACCAGGGGGTGATGCTCTGCCCATCTAGGGCTTCGCTCTGTCGCAACCAGAGCCACTCTAGCGCCTGGGGCAGAGGCCAAGGAGCCATCCCCAGCGCCCGGGCCACCTTTTGCTCCAATGGAGCCTCGGCTGCGGGAGGGGAAGAGAGAGACAGAGAGGAAGGAGAGGGGGAGGGGTGGAGAAGCAGATGGGCGCTTCTCCTGTGTGCCCTGGCCGGGAATCGAACCCGGGACTTCTGCACGCCAGGCCGACGCTCTACCGCTGAGCCAACCGGCCAGGGCCTATTTATTATTTTTATAGCAAGGAGAGAGGGGGCGAGAAGTATCAACTTCTAGTTACTTCACTTTAGTTGTTCATTGACTGCTTGTCATATGTGCCTGACTAGGCAAGCCCAGGGTTTTGAACTGGTGACCTCAGTGTTCCAGGTCAGTTTCATGTCTTTCCTTCCCTTTCCCTTTCCCTCCCTCCTTCCTTCCTTCCTTCCCTCCTTCTCTCCTTCCTTCCTCCCTCCCTCCCTCCCTTTGTTCTCTTTCTCTCTTCTTCTTTTTTTTTTTTAGAGAGAAACAGTGAGAGAGAGAGACAGGAACATCGAGCTGCTCCTGTATGTGCCCTGACTGGGGTATTGAACTGGCAACCTCTGCTCTCTGGGACGATGCTCCAGAGCTATTGGGCCAGGGCTTATCAGCTATTTCTTATGCATACAACATAATGTGGAAATATGTGTGCATTTTACACAAATGAGTTCATACCACTTATTCTATTTGGTACGTTGCTTTTTCCTCCTCGCTTTGTAATATATAATGGGCCTCTTTTAATTATAAGAGAAAGGAATTGATATCAATTTTAATAGCTGCATAATTTTTTTATTTCCTGATGTGCTTAGAAAGCCCCTATTCATGAATATTTAGGTGTTTAATTTTTTCATACTGTAATCAGTATGTTCATGAACATTCTTGTTTATCATTACTTTTTTATCATGTTAAAATCTTTCCTTGGGTAGATTGTTAGAATTGGGTGTAGTGGATTTCACCAGGGGCCTCATCATTCCTCAATGTACTGTGCCCTTTGCCATGTAATTTTTCAGCATGGTCCTGCTGTGAGCAGGATGTAATGTCCCACCTAGGCTCAGATGACTTGTGTCAACCAATAGGATGTTGAAATGTGATGCAAACAGAGTCTTGAGGAGTGTATTTGCAAGTGAGCTTCTGCCATTGCCCTGAGAAGGCTATTCCTAGCCAGTCTGCTGGTTTCGGAAGGACAGTGTAAGCAGAACTGCCCAGTTAAACAGATTCAATAAAGCTCTGACAAATCAGAGCTACCCACCCCACCCACAGACACTTGAGTGAGCCCAGCAAGGTCAGCAGAACACTACAGCCAACCCACGGATATGTGAGCACTAAGTGTTTGTTTCTCCATGCCAATGAGAATTTGTAGTTGTTTGCTGCATAGCCTTAATGTGGCAACAGGAAACAGAGTTCATGGTGGTTTAGCTGTGTTTTTAATTGGTACATACAGCTATTTGTAGTTTTTAAAGCCTTGACATATGTTTTTTTCTGGATATTTTTCAAGATGGTAAATGCACTTTAGCTGAAATGATAATGTATATCCATTATAATTAGGTAAAAGAAAAAAACCCAAAGCAAACAAGCAAAAAATTTCTTGGTAGTTTCTAAGACCTCATTTCCAGTTCAACCTGTTGTATTTTATTTACCTGGGCTATTTTTCACATAGATGAAAATATAAATATTTTCAATGGCAAAAAGGAAGATGAATGATTACTTGTTCAATTACAGAAAGAAAATGAAAAAGTTAAATTACTAAGAACAAGGAAAATGGCCAAATTGATAAACCACATTTATTTTTAAAGTTGGCTTAAAATATCATTAATTTACATATATATATATATTTTTTTCTTTTCTTTTTTTTCTTTTGTATTTTTCTGAAGCCGGAAACGGGGAGAGACAATCAGACAGACTCCTGCATGCGCCGGACGGGATCCACCCGGCACTCCCACCAGGGGGCGATGCTCTGCCCACCAGGGGGTAATGCTCTGCCCCTCCCGGGCGTCGCTCTGTCCTGACCAGAGCCACTTTAGCACCTGGGGCAGAGGCCAAGGAGCCATCCCCAGTGCCCGGGCCATCTTTGCTCCAATGGAGCCTTGGCTGCGGGAGGGGAAGAGAGAGACAGAGAGGAAGGAGGGGGAGGGGTGAAGAAGCAGATGGGCGCCTCTCCTGTGTGCCCTGGCCAGGAATTGAACCTGAGACTTCTGCACGCCAGGCCGACGCTTTACCACTGAGCCAATCGGCCAGGGCAATTTACTTATATTTTTAATCAGTCTCATCAACACTTAACATGCTGTGCAATTTACTTTCTGACTACAGTGAACATTATTCAGATAAACTTAGAGCCATGATTCTGACTTCATTTTTCTAGCCCTGTGCCCGTGGCCCCTATTAATATTTATGCTGAACTAATAGAAAGTTTTTGTCTGGTCTCACTTTAGATTTTGAAATGAGGTAATTAGTTCCCATAAATTAAGCAGTATTGAATTTTATTGCATATTCAGTCCAATTATCCTTGAAATCCCCAGCTAATCCCCAAACCTCATTTGAATAATTAGTACCCATGTATTAAATACCAAGTCTTCCACTTGGAATTGTAATCCAAGAGTAAGATGAACATTTTAAAGTTTTACCTCTTTGCCCCGTCTCAAATCCATCATTTTTTATTTGATTCTTTCAGACCATCAGTTATGCCTTTCTGACTTCTTTGCTTTCCCTGTCCAATCTGAGTCCCATGATCTGTCCCTTCAACCACATTCCTCACATCGAATTCTCTCATCTGGGGATCCTTCCACTACACCCGTGATGGCGAATCTTTTTATAAAAACTGCCCACTTTTGCAGTGCTGGTCAACCTGGTCCCTCCTGCCCACTAGTAGGCGGTCCAACTCTCATAGCGGGCTGTAGGGAGCTACCAAATGGCGCCGTGATTGGCCCACCATGAAAGCTGGACCACCTAGTAGTGGACGGGAGGGACCAGGTTGACCATCACTGCAAAAGTGGGTGGTTTTTCTAAAAAGGTTCACCATCACGGCACTACACCTACAATTCCAGCCCTCAACCAGGGCAACCCAATCCTCCACAGGTGGACCTCACTGAGGGACACATCTGTCATTTCCCCTGGGCCCTGGCTCTATTCCTATGCCCAACATTATTGGCAGATGACCAGTTTTGAAGAGAAAATGGTGATCATCAGAGTGAATATTCCTCAATGTTCTTTATTCCTAATCTTCATGGCTCCAGATTTTCTTCCTCCCATCTATTCTCTACATTGTCATTCCTTATTTTTTTACAATATGGTCACATTTCTCCTGTGATTAAAAACATCCAGTGAATGTCTTCTGCCTCTAAAGTCTGCATATGAAATCCAGCGTTTTCATAATCTGTTGGCCACCTGCTTTCTAGGTTTATTTCCCGCCTCTAGCTATGGGGATCTGAGGAAGCCAGGAAGTGGAAGGTAACTGGGAATGAAAAGGGGCTGAAGGAGCAGCCAGGGTAAGGCGGGCTGTCAATCACGGCCAGGCGAGAACAGTCATTTGTGAGATTCCGTGCAGGCTGCACTCTGTAGGAACAAAGTTACAATTGGAAAGTGTAGGATAGTGTTTTAGGCTGGATTTCCCCTAAAGCAGAACTTGAAATATAAGTTTGTGTGAAGTTAGTTTATTTGAAAATATGATCTCAGGGAACAGGGGTGCAGGAGGGAGGAATGAAACAAGAAACAAGGAAAGTCAATACAAGGGGTCAGTATTGACTTAACCCGGGGCTAGAGGCGTCTCATGTTGGATCTAGTGAAACTTTCTGAGAAGCCTTATGAAATACATCTAAGAACTGTCTTCTTGTGGGAGATGCAAGAAGGGAGCCTTTGCTCATTGATTTCTGTACCCCATGGTCAAGGATGTCCTCACTGATATTAACTTTCATCTATGTTTGGGTGAAGAATGCATACATTTCAAGCAATTTGGAAGACAAGGTAGGTTAGTCTCAAAGGAATCCCTGGGCATAAAACAAGAGGTATACAGCACAGCCTAACGCAAGTTATGATTCATTTACCTCAGCACAAAGGAGGTCAAAGCCTGCTCAGAACTAGCAACTGCAGCAATGGGTAATGTCTGAGGTGGTGCTAAGAAGATTCTGAGGCCTGACCAGGCGGTGGTGCAGTGGATAGAGTGTCGGACTGGGATGTGGAAGACCCAGGTTCGAGACCCCGAGGTCACCAGCTTGAGTGTGGGCTCATCTGGTTTGAGCAAAAATCCACCAGCTTGGACCCAAGATCGCTGGCTCAAGCAAGGGGTTACTCGGTCTGCTGAAGGCCCGTGGTCGAGGCACATGTGAGAGAGCAATCAATGAACAACTAAAGTGTCACAATGTGCAACGAAAAACTAATGATTGATGCTTCTCATCTCTCTGTTCCTGTCTGTCTGTCCCTGTCTATCCCTCTCTCTGACTCTCTCTCTGTCTCTGTAAAAAAATAAAATAAAAAAATTAAAAAAAAAAAGATTCTGAGATGTGCACAAGAAGCGTCTGGTTAAGGGGGTGAGTTGCCGAGCCAAACCCATTGGGGGAAATCCAGTGGGACGAGATGGCAAATGAGACACGGTCAAGGCCTTTGCTCGGAACCTTGCCATGGCTCCTCATCGCCCTGATTGTAAGAACCAGAGTCCTTACAGTTGCCCCAAAGACAGTGTGATCTGCTTTCCTTTCTACCTTTCTGGTTTCATGTCCATCTTCTTTCCTGACACTCACTCCTTTCCACCACCCCGGTCCTTTGTGGAGGTTCTAACATGCTCCTCCTTTGGATGTTTGCCTAGCCTGTGCCGGAAGCACTGTCCCATGATGAGCGTTAGAGGTTTAACTCTTTCTTCCTTAACATATTTGTTCACATGCCCCTCTTCCAAATGGCTTAGCCTGACCATCTATTAAAAATGTCATTTTTCTAACACTCCTACTCTTACACTCTTCTTGCTCCTTAACTTTCCTATTTTCCATAGTGTTTCATCACCTAATGCACTATAAAATGTACTTCCTTAGTAGGTTTATTTATTTTCCTACCTTTTTAAAAAAATATTTATTTTATTGATTTTAAACAGAGAAAGGAGAGAGCAGGATAGAGACAGGAACATCTGTTTCTTTATGTGCCCTGACCAGGGATCGAACTGGCAACCTCTGTGTTTCTGGAAGATGCTCTAAACAAAAACAGCTATCTGGCCAGGACTTTTTCTCTCTATCTTTACAGAAGGTGACTCCACCAGGGCTGGCATCTTAGCCTGATTAGTTGGTCAATGTATCCCAAGTACCTGAAATATGATAGTAACTAGCACATAGTTGGTGCTCTGAAATGTTTAATTTCTGAGTTAGAAAATAAAGGAGCAATCCTCTCTGGTGGGAACAGTGAACAGAATTCTGCCCGTAGGAAAGGGGCTCCCAGGTGGGCTTTTGGGGGCCCACATAGTTTGTAACTTATAGCAGAAACACCAGCTGCCTGGTCCTAATTGGAGCAAGGACAGAGCTGGGCTAGAATTTTAACCATGACCTTCCTTAGATTGAAATTCAAGCAGAGCAGCGGTGGAAAACCAAGCAATTTGCTGGCCTAACAGATTTACAAGTGAGAAACCGCAGCTGAGAGCTTCTGAAAGGAAGGCAAAATCTGTCCTAGAAAGGAAAATAATCATCATTAGGACATTCTGATCATGATATATTTATTTATATGATGCTTTAACTTACCTCATATCATTTAAGTATTATAACAATCATTTGCTATAGGTAGGGATTAAGATCCCCACCATAGGAAGGAATGTTTATTGATATATATATTTGTACTAAAAAAAATAACATGTAAAATTTACATAATGTAAACATAACCATTTAAAGAGCACAATTCAGTGACATTTAATATATTGACAAATGGACAACCATGGCCTCTGCCTAGTTCCCAAACATTTTGATCATCCCACAGGGAACCCTATAGTCATTACACGGTCAATCTCCATTACTCTCTCCCTGCGGTCTCTGGCTACCACTAATCTGCTTATTCTTAATATTTCATATAAATGGAATCACAAAATATGTGAACCTTTGTGCCTGGCTTCCTTTACTTAGCATAATGTTTTCAAGCTTCATTAGGTTGGAGCATGTATTATTGTTTCATTCCTAGTAACAACTGACTACTATTCCAATGTATGAGATACCACATTGTGTTTATCCATTCATCATTTCCTGGACATCTGGGTTATTTCTACCTCTGGGTTCCTGTGAATAGTGCTACTATAAACATTTGTGTACAAGTTTGTGTTTGAATATCTGGTTTCAATCCTTCTGGGTGTATATTTAATAATGAAATGTTCTTTGATTTTTACCCATTTATTTTTTTCATTCTGGAATAGATTTCCTGCAAGACACAAACTTTTATTGAGGTGGTATTAAATATGTTAGCTAAACTGGATGTTAGATAACACTAAGAAAATTAGAATGTTGAGATGAAAAAGCAAAACTTTCAAATGAAAATGGAAACCACAGGTTTCTCATGGTGGCTACAATGAAATTGAGAATTTGACTCCTGGGCACCAGGCAGGTGTCAAAAGGCCCCCCCCCCCATCCCCTAAGTTAGAAATGAAACCTAGAATTAAAATGTTTATACAAACCATAAATCCTAAAAGACAGGTTTGATTACATAAAAATGAAGAAATTCCATAAAACAAAAGAGTTAAAGATAGCAAGGAAACTGAAGGGAACTATTTGCAATGTAAGTAACAAAATGTCAATGTCTTGAATATGTAAACAGCACTGCCAAATCATTAAAAAATACAACCCAAATGTATTAAAGGGTAAGAGGCATTTCTTAAACAGAAAGATATTTGGGAGGGGGTCTAGTGGATTGAAAAAATTTAAAAGACATCATATTCATTGTTGATGAGGATGTAAAGAAGAAGTCAATGTAAAAACAGTGTTGATGGGAGTATATATTGGTAACCCTTTCTTGCATGACGAACTGGTAGGGTAGTATAGGTGAAACAATCGACATATCAACTGATGTAGAGGAACAAAAGAAAAAGGAAACTCAGAAATAGATCCCCGCAGATCTTTGACAGTGGAGCAAAGGCCATTCAATAGAGAATGGATAATCTTTTTCAACGATTGGTGTTGGAAGAATTGGTAGTGCAGAACCAAGACAAAAGACCTCACACATTGTAGTAAAACTCTAAGCCACTAGGGATAAAAAGAAAGTCCAAAAGGCTACCAGTGATTGAAAAACAAATTACCTACTGAGTTTTCTTCAGTAATACTTGATGCATGAAACAAGTGTGTGGTATGTTCAGAATCAATGGGAGAGTTTGTGGACAGAAAGAAATGGACACCAGTACACTTACATGTGCACCGTTTGCCTGTGTTGCATCCTGCAGCTTACAGGGCTAGGCCTAAACCGAGACAGACAACTAGAGCTCAGCCTAAGCCCAGGGATGAGACCACAATAAACTTGAAAGAAAAAAAAAAAGTGGAAGCAGGGCATGTTAGAGGGAAGTGATCAGTGTATTCAGTCTTGGCTAAGCTAATTAACTAATGTGAGTCTGGATAGCTATAACTTTCTTCAACTGTGTATGTATTCTCTTTATTTTAATTGTGGCAGATCATTTTTCAAAGATACTCCTTTATCCCTTGTGCCATACTGTACTTTCTTTCTATATAGTCCCTGAGAGCTGACAGGGCTTACTTTCAAGAAAACCTCTGGTCACTGTCATTGTTCAGAGCATGACAGCTCCTTCTGCCACAAGACATAATTTTAATAGCAAGACTTTAGCTCAAAGACAATGTCATTTTAGCCTAGTCAGTAAATCAAAATTATAGTGCTGGGAGATCCATTTCATCATGTGAAAAACTTCTGATGCGTTATCTCATCTACTTAACCAAATGGGGTCTTGCAATTGTTTTTAGACTCTTATTTATTCATTTTAGAGAGGAGAGAGGAGAGAGAGAGAGAGAATGTGAGAGAGAGAAAGAGGGGGAGAAGCAGGAAGCATCAACTCCCATATGTGCCTTGACCAGGCAAAGCCTGAGTTTTGAACTGGCGACCTCATCGTTCAAGGTTGGCGCTTTATCTATGGCACCACCACAGGTCAGGCCGGGGGGTCTTGCAATTAAATTTACCCTCTAAACCACCAGATGGAATTTTATGCAAGCACACATACAAGCATGCTGGGATGGTAGGAAGAGTTTCAAAGCATGGCTGGCAAGCCACTCTGCCTTACACAGGACCAGGAGAACCAAGTTTAGGGGTCCCCAAACTTTTTACACAGGGAGCCAGTTCTGTCCCTCAGACCGTTGGAGGGCCAGACTATAAAAAAAACTATGAACAAATCCCTATGCACACTGCACATATCTTATTTTAAAGTAAAAAAACAAAACGAGAACAAATACAATATTTAAAATAAAGAACAAGTAAATTTAAATCAACAAACTAACCAGTATTTCAATGGGAACTATGCTCCTCTCACTGACCATCAATGAAAGAGGTGCCCCTTCCGGAAGTGCAAGTGCGGCGGGGACTGGATAAATGGCCTCAGGGGGCCGCATGCGGGGGCCGTAGTTCGGGGACCCCTGACCAAGTTTATAAGGGAGTGCTTGCCAGACAGCAGACCTCTCGTCTAACTCAGGGGTCTCAAACTCGCGGCCCGCGGGCTGCATGCGGCCCGCTGAACAATTTTGTGCGGCCCGCAGACTAATCCACGAAGTTCAAAATATTTTGGATAAAATTAAGTAAGCCTAGGGGCCTACTTGTATTTTTCATTTCTCTAGCATCCTAGCTAGATATTAGCTTAGTTAACAGCAGTTGTGATGCGAACTACAGTTTCTGGTCGTTTTGTGACACTGAGTAAACTGCATGTACGATTGTGCTTGTTGTACTGATTTTTTTTTTGTTTTCAACTGCAGTGAGAAAAGTGTTGCGTAACAGTTGCCTTTTGTAGACCTAGTGCGGCCCGCCGAATGGCTGTGATCTTGCTCTGCGGCCCACATGCTGAGTTGAGTGTGAGACCCCTGGTCTAACTGGTTATACAAATCGAACTTGAAGAGTGATTTGTACCAGACACAGTTTTCTGGTGGAAGCCCTGCTGTTGTAAAGCCCTATCCTGGGTCTAGACTGTTAATTCAAAGTTTTTTGTTTCCTCCCAGTTTTGATTTGATTTGACTTGATTGTCCTGAATCTTGCAGAGGCTCTGTCTCCACAAGCAACTGTGAGCATACGGGGTTAAGACCTTTGTGAAGTTGATAACCTTCATAAAGACCTAAAATTGGCAGGAACAATGGAATTTTAGTCATCATTGTGGTATATGTTTAAGGTCAACAGGTAAGAATTCCAAGAATTGGTTGAGTAACTTTTAAGGTCACGCGTCACCATGCACATTTTTTGTTTGTTTGTTTTCTGGTTCCTTGAAGCCAAATCCAGTTCCAGAAAAAGATGATCATGAACAGTCCATACGGACTATGAGCAAATTCCCCATGTTTGTATCCAAAAATTGTCTCAGGGACCCCATGCATTGAAAAAGATGAATTGTTACGATGGCAGAAAAAATATAAATTTTAGGGAATAGTATGGGATTAAGGAAGAAAATCACTGTGAGCGCAGTTCTCAATGAAAGGGGAGAAAGAGCAGGAAGGTGGGAAGGGAGGGGGCTGCAGACTGTGCTCAGTGCATTATTCTGAGAAAGTCCTTCAGGGGTTCGAAGGGGGTTTCTCTTTCACCCAGGATGCTGCAGCCCCCCACCCAACCCCTGCCATGTGGCATCAGACAAGCTCCGTTTCAGATTTTGTGCTTCTGCTCAGAATATTCTGTTCATGTCTGCATCAAAACCCATAAAATAACTGTAATTAAACTTCCTCAAAAAGGCAGAGGACCTTTGGAAGAAAACTGTAAAACTCCATTGTGGGGCTATAAAAAAAGTCTTGAATAAATAAATTAAATATTTTGTTTTGAGATAAGACCTTCAATATTTATCATGGTTTTTTTTTTTTTGCATTTTTCTGAAGCTGGAAATGGGGAGAGACAGTCAGACAGACTCCCGCATGCGCCCGCCCAGGATCCACCCAGCACGCCCACCAGGGGCGATGCTCTGCCCACCAGGGAGCGATGCTCTGCCCCTCCGGGGCGTCGCTCTGGGGCAACCAGAGCCACTCCAGAGCCTGGGGCAGAGGCCAAGGAGCCATCCCCAGCGCCTGGGCCATCTTTGCTCCAATGGAGCCTTGGCTGCGGGAGGGGAAGAGAGAGGGGGAGGTGGAGAAGCAAATGGGCGCTTCTCCTATGTGCCCTGGTCAGGAATCGAACCCGGGTCCCCCGCATGCCAGGCTGACGCTCTAGCGCTGAGCCAACTGGCCAGGGCCATTTATCATGTTTTTGTCATTTAAACACAAACCGTGGAGGTTCTTCTAAGACAGTAGATGAATTACAACAGTGCTTTTATTAGTTGCATAGAACCTATTGAATACACACTCTAACCATATCAGTTCCTAATGGTGAATATTAGAATGTTTACAATTCTTCTGCATTGGAAAAAATGTTACAAGAATTTTTTCATACTTTTATTTTTATATATCCACTAAATACATTTCTAGATATGTAATTCCTGTCTCAAAAAGCCTACATATTTAAAAATTTTGGCAAATAATGTCAAATTGCCCTCCAAAAAAGGTTTACCAATATACACACCTACCAATGCTGTTTTATAGGGCCTGTTTCTTCCTATCCCTGTTAACAGTAAATGTTACTTATCTCTTAAAATGTTTTTTCTTCATCTACCAGACTTTCCCCAATATATGTATTTCTTTCAAGGTGCCTTCTAACACTTCAATATATTGAATTGTCTTAAAAATGATTTATAAGTGCTGTTTACATATTATGGACATTGGCCTTTTGTTACCTATCCTGCAAATAATTCCCTCCAATATCCTAGGTGTCTTTTAACTTTTCTCCTTTCGTTGTACAGAAGTTCTTCATTTCTATGTAGTCAAATCTGTCTTTTAGGTTTCATGGCTTGTGTAAATGTTTTACTTCTGAGTTTCATTTCTTAGAAAAGCCTTTGACACCTGCCAGATGCCTGGGAGTCAAATTCTCAATCTAATTGTAGCAACCACGTGGAACCTGTAGCTACCAGCTTTTGACTCCGGGGGCTTCTCCTCCGGGTAAGCAGACTGTGGCTTTGCCTCTGCATGCACCTGCCTTTCTAGATTTCAGGATACTATTTGTCCTGCTACCTCAGTTCTCTAATGGGTCCAAGAAAAGTAATTGATTTTCAGTTGGTTCAGATTTTTTTTCTTTAGACAGAGACAGAGATAAAGTCAGAGAGAGGGACAGATAGGGATAGACAGGAAGGAAGAGAGATGAGAAGCATCAATTCTCTGTTGCAGCTCCTTAGTTGTTCATTGATTGCTTTCTCATATGTGCCTTGATGGGGGTGTGGGGGGTACAGCAGGGTGAGTGACCCCTTGCTCAAGCCAGTGACCTTGGACTCAAGCCAGCGACCTTGGGCTTTAAGCCAGTGACCTTTGGGCTCAAGTCAGCGACCATGGGGTTTCAAACCTGGGTCCTCCGTGTCCCAGTCCAATGCTCTATCCACTGCATCACTGCCTGGTCAGGCGGGTCAGGTTTTTCTTGTAAGAGGAGCGGCCAACTTTCAATCATGTTTACATATTGGAGCTGAAATCGGAAGCCTTTTGCTGCACATTACTTTTACTTAAGTGCTGATGTGGTTTATATGGATGTTATTTAGTAAGACAAGGAATCCTGGATGAAGAGCAGGTCTTGGGGGTGTCATATCAGGAATCAGTTTTATATATGTAATGTCTGTAAGCAGTGGTGGGATTCAGTCCATGAGCACTGGTTCGACAGAACTGATACCTAATTTTTTGTTAAGTTCAGCGAACTGGTTTTTAAAATGGCACTTGTAATCAGGGTTCTCTCTAAGGTGGGCGCCTGGACAGCTGCCCAATGTGGAGATCACAAATTTACATTCCTTACTCTTTCTTAATGTTCATTTGTGCAACAGCATATTCTAAGTACCTGCAGTCATGTTCATTGTGTCCATAGGTGAAAAAAAATTGCAAGTGAGGACATCAATCAGGAAGCAATATGGAAATATCTTAAATAACAGTCTTACTGTTTTTTGTCAGGTATTATTTAATATTTTTTCATTAATATTTTAAAACTCTTATCTAGTTTTGTATACCTCTTTTATTGTACTTATTTAAGTATTAAATGCATGAAATAATAAACTACCTTTCAGTTTATTATTATTTCTATACTAAAATGGTCATTAGGGCAGAAAACCGGCTGTTAAATTATCTGAATCCCACCACTGTTAGAGCTTTTGGACAACCAGGGGAAGATCAGGAGAGGTTGGGTATACAGGTTTGAGTGAGGGCAACAGTTGAGGCCAGAGATAAAAGTGTCTGAATCAGCATCAACGTGGTATTTAAAGTCTCTGGTACTTCTCTGTGTCCCTCAGCTCAAGTCCTCACTATACGCTGTAGTAGTCCAAATGGTCTCGCTCCTGTCATTTCCTGTCCGGCACCTCTCCCCTTCCGCCCTGCTCACGGAGCTTACGCCACGCTGACCCCTCTGCTATTTCTACTATAAACAAGCGCTGCTTCTGCCTCAGCCTTTGCCCTTGCTACTGCCTCTGCCTGTAATGATTTTCCTCTGTGCCATCCCTCACTTTCTCCGTGACTCAGAAACTGCCTCCTCAGTGATGCCATGCATAAAATTGCTTCCCTAAAATTCCACCCCCGTCCTGGTGCCTCACACCCCCCTTCTCCTTAGAATGTCTATTTGATGTACGGTGTTTAGCTCAGACATTTTCCCCAAGAGCTCGTAAGCGCCACAGACAAAGGAACTCTTCCTGTTTGCTTCATTCTATCTCCAGGTTCTCGTTCGCGTTAAGAAAAATAAAAAAGAAACGGCTGATAATAAGTTTAACAATATCCTGTGTTTACCTCATTATATCTAAAGTGTTATCATTTCAACATGTAAGGACTAGAAAATTATTAAGGGGAGAGTTTACATCCTTTTTATGCTTTCAGTCTTCAAAGTCTCGGGTATATTTTGTACAAACAACACATTTAATTGGTTCAGGACACATTTCAAGCCCTCAGTAATCACCTGTGACTGGAGGCTCCTGTACTGGACAGTGAGTGCTATGTGGCTTGAAGGGTTTGGAATGACATGATCACCGTAGGACCCAGCAGTTCCTTTGCTGGTTATCTACCCAAAAAACTCGAAAACATTGGTATGCAAAGACACGTGCACCCGCATATTCATTGCAGTATTATTCATGGTGGCCAAAACATAAGAACAATTAAAGTGTCCTTTGATAGAGGACTAGATAGAGGAATGACATGATCAGTTTGTATTAACATCAATTACTGTGGCAGCTGAGTGGAGAAGAAATTGGGTGCAATCGAGAGTGCGTGCAGGAAAATGGGGACTGGGGACTTGGAGACAGATCAGCTGAGAGTCAGACAAAAGTACGTGGATGAGGGTGTTGGCAGTGGGGAAAGATGGACAACGATGAGGAGAAGTTAGTCTGTAAATTCTATAGCAGTGGCCCCCAACCTTTTTTGGGCCACGGACTGGTTTAATGTCAGAAAATATTTTCACGGACCAGCCTTTAGGGTGGGACGGATAAATGTATCACATGACTGAGACAAGTGTCAAGAGTGAGTCTTAGACGGATGTAACAGAGGGAATCTGGTCATTTTAAAAAAATAAAACATCGTTCAAACTTAAATATAAATAAAACGGAAATAATGTAAGTTATTTATTCTTTCTCTGCGGACTGGTACCGGTCCGCGGCCCGGGGGTTGGGGACCACTGTTCTATAGGGCTTGACAATAACTGGATTCAAACAGGCAGGCTAACTTTATAAGTCAGGTCATATTTTGATTATAATAATTTTTTGTCTTATATCAGACAGAGAACAAATTTGATTGAGGCACTGTTTTGAAGTGCTTCCCCTTTATTTTTGGATATTGGTTATGCTTTTTGAGGAGTTGCAGGAGCACATCTGCCATGCAGAACTTTCTTTAGTTTTGAATGGATAAATCTAAATGGCCACACGATGGTGCCAAAAGCTTGGTAGTCAGTACAGCTTTTCAGAACTGCTTGCAAATTCCTTCCTGTACAGAATGTTGCCACCTTGGCTAAGTTGTTTTAACAAATTCATTGACCATAAATGAAAATCATTTTGTGTGTTTTCAAAGTAATGTCTTATTTCTATTCATGTTCTTAAGTCAACAGGTAGAACTGACTTAATTCTCATTATGTTATACAGAGTGTCCATAAAGTCATGGTGCACTTTTGACCGGTCACAGGAGAGCAACAAAAGACGATAGAAATGTGAAATCTGCACCAAATAAAAGGAAAACTCTCCCAGTTTCATACCTATTCAGTGCAGTTCGATGTGGGCTCACGCACAGATTTTTTAGGGCTCCTTAGGTAGCTATCCCAGTTAGCCTCTACAGACTCGTCACTGACTGATGGCCTACCAGAACGGGGTTTCTCCACCAAACTGCCGGTTTCCTTCAACTGCTTATCCCACCAAGTAATGTTATTCCTATGTGGTGGCGCTTCATTATAAACGCGCCGATATTCACGTTGCACTTTGGTCACGGATTCGAATTCAGCGAGTCACCGAACACACTGAACTTTCCTCTGTACCATCCACATCTCAACTGGCATGGCCGTGGGCTGCTCCGCTGTATACACGGTGTTACATCATCATCTGCGCATGCGCACATGCTGCCACATCATCTTACAGAAACTGGGAGGGTTTTCCTTTTTTTGGTGCAGATTTCATATTTCTATCATCTTTTGTTGCTTTCCTGTGACCGGTCAAAAGTGCACCATGACTTTACGGACACACTGTACTTGTAAAATTAGAGTTTTCTTTCTTTTTTTTTTTTTAAATTAGAGTTTTCTAAACCCAGTATAGTACTTTCTCAGAGTGGTGCACAAGAGAACTGTAGTCCTCTATTTACTTAAGAATGAGATCAGTAGGATCTGAATGATCTGTATATACTAGCATTCCCATTCCTTTGGAATTTCTTTGAAATACTTTGGAAGACACACCAAACTTCAATAAGAGGTGCTTTTAAAGCTAATGAACTCAGTTGCCTTGATACAATATTTGAACTGATTAGTTTGAAGAAGTTCTGTACTTATGCATAGTAGATACTTAATATTTGCTGACACAGTGACTACAAGTATGAATTGATGAAAACTGAAACCACTTCTTAGCCAAAGTCTATCACTTTTTTCCAAATTAACTAGCCAGTTTTTGTTAAATACAAAGCATGGAGTGTAGAGATATAATTTAACACATCTTGGAGACCCAAGAAAGGGTCATTTATTCATTCAACAAACCTTTGAGTCTGTATTATGGGCTTAGGGCTATGATTTCAGGATCAGCCAATTACCCTTAATGCCATTAAATAACCACCTAGACACATCAATGCCACTAGCACTCACAGTCAGGATCACCAGTTGTAACACCTCAAGTGCTATCAGGTTTGGAATTAGAAGTCCCACTGAGTTCACCATGTGCTAGTTCCACAAACTGCTGGAAATCACCAACACCTGGAATCCTATGTGACATTAAAGTGTTGCCAGGTGCCACAAAGTGTTGAGATACTACTACTGTTGCTGACATCTAAAAGTTCTATCAGCTTCTAGACCAGAGGTCAGCAACTTATGGTCAACCGAGCTACCATCTGTTTTGGTAAATGACGTTTTATTGGATTACAACCACACCTATTCATTTATAACCTCGTCTATGGCTGCTTTTGCGCTATAATGGCAGAGGGTGAGTTGCAACAGGGCCCTTTGGTCTGCAAAAAGCCTAGAATCTTTACCATGTGACAAGTCTCATGAACTCCTAGAACCAGATTTGCCTCAATTACTTTAAATTAAAGCTGCTATCAAGTGCAACTAACACCTAGGAACACAACGGTGTCAATGACTAAACAGTGAAAATCATCTTAGGAGGAGTGCTTAGGCACTGGAGAGAGTTGCCGAGAAAGTTAGTGGACTCGATCTTGTGCATGCCACTCAGCATAAGATGACAGCATCCAGACAAAGAGGATGGGTTTCATCAAAGTGCTCATGATTGTTATTGACTCGATCATTCTGACCTTTCTTAGAGATACTGATTTTGAAAAAGAAAAAAATGAAGAGGAGGAAGTAAGAAATTTTTTCATATGTGAATTCTTCTTGGATATTCATTCTCTGTTTCAGGAGTGCTGATTTTATTAACCTTGAAATATCAGAGTGCGGATAAAAGATGGGGAATATAAATGAATTCATGTCGACATCTACTTTAAATAGCAATCTAAATACCGTCAGGAAGGGAAAGGGCTGCTGTGGCATATTTGGTGACTAGGCGGAAGTGAGGGCTCAGAGCTACAAATATCACATCGTTTAATGCACATGTATTACTTGTTTAATTTTAAAATATAATAAAAAGAAAAAGTCGCGTTGAGATTTGTGCAGCAGGGAAGAGATGGACCAATATGGTCCTCAGATCCAGGAGGAACGGCTCGGCTGGTATCTGGGACTCTGAAGTCAGTGTCCACATGATTATGCTCCTGAGAGTGAGCAACAAGTCAAAATTATTTGTATGTTCCAAGCCCCGGGAGATCCTTGTGAGACACCGAGAAACAACAAGAAGCATGAATAAATGTCTGCAGTGCTAGTTCCCAAAGGCGTGGCATTGGGCAAGGCACGTCAATCTGAACCTCTGTTCCCTGTGAATAAACCGAAACTCATCCTTTCTTCATCACCTTCATCATCACTGTCGTCATGGTCACCGCTCTCATTGTCATCACTGTTATCACAGCATCTTCACTAGTCTCTGGAAATTGCTTATTATGGGTCACCTTTCCATAGATTATCCATTTTAACCTTTGGAGAACGCATAGATTATTGTTCCTTTTGGACAGATAGGAACATTGAAACTTCAAGCAGAAGTGACTTTCCCAGGTTCACACAGGAGTCAATGACAGAGCTAAGTTGCTCCATTGCCTCCCCCCTTTTAATTCTGTGCTAGTGAAAACTCTACTTGGACATATCCATGCATTACTGGTGGCTTCGGTGTAACTTTTTAAAAGAAATTTCCAAAGCATATTAATAATCAAATAGTGCTATTATTCTCTTAGCAGGTAATTTCACCCCTGGGAATAGCATAAGGAAATACTCCTATAAAAGTAAGTGAATAAGGTCAGTCATTACAGCATTATTTTTCCTTTCTTTTTAAAAATAATTTAATTTATTGTGTTTACATAGATTCTAGTGTTGCCCCAAATGCATCCCCCCTCCCCCATATTCCCCTCAACATCTCCCTTACCCCCTTCCCAACATCTCCCTCCCCCCTTCCCTTCAGGTTTATCCCATCCTCTCATCCCCTTTCCCTCTGTCCTCTTTCCCTCTGGTCCCTTTGATTCCTCCTCTGTCTCAATTCCCTTCCTCAGTTCACATTGTTTCTTGGATTCCTCAAATGAATGAGGTCATATGATATTTTTCTTTCTCTGCCTGGCTTATTTCACTTAATATAATAGTTTCCAGGTCCATCCATGTTGTTGCAAAAGGTAATATTTCCTTTTTCATGGCCCCAGAGTATTCCATTGTATATATGTATCACAGCTTTTTTTTTAATCTACTCGTCCACTGACGGACACTTGGGATGTTTCCAGATCTTCACTATTGTGAACAATGCTGCCATAAACATGGAGGTGCATTTCTTTTTTTGAGTTAGTGATATGGTGTTCTTGGGGTATATTCCTAAAAGTGGGGTGGCTGGCTCAAAGGACAGTTCCATTTCTAATTTTTTGAGGAATCTCCATAGTCTTTTTTATAGTGGCTGCACCAGTCTGCATTCCCACCAGCAGTGCAGGAGGGTTCCCCTTTCTCCACATCCTGCCAGCACTTATTCTGTGTTGTTTTGTTAATGAGCACCATTCTGACTGGTGTGAGATAGTATCTTATTGTGGTCTTAATTTTCATTTCTCTAATGACAGCATTATTTTTCATGGTAAATAATTGGAAACTTCCTAAATGTCCAACAAATGAGAAATTAAGTGAATAGTGATGTATTACACAGAATCTTAACTATTCTTCAGGAGGTCTATTTAGTAAAATAGTGTAATACAGAGATTCCTTATGTGCATAACTGGAATATAACTTTGTAAGAAAGACTTCCCATTGATGAGAGAGAGAGAAGCATAAATTCATTCCACTTAATTGTGCACTTATTGGCTGCTTCTCATATATGATCTGACCTGGAATCTAACTTGTGACCTTGTTGTGCTGGGATGATACTCTATCCACTGAGCAACCCAGTCAGGGCCTAGAATATACCTTTTTATCCACCTTATGATGCCAGTTCAATAAAATTTTGCATACATATTAAAGAAAAAGCAGAGAACAATAAAGCGAATTTCAAATATTTTCTGCAGTGGATTATTTTGGGTGAATTTTTCTTCTGTTGTCATAATCTGTAAAAAATTTATACTGCATTTCAAATTTGTTTATTTTTTTGTACAGATTATAAAAAACCTTATAGGATCATTGTGAAGACAAGAGAATATGAGTAAATGATAGGAACAGCAAACTGTAAAACAATTCAAACAGCAATATTACGAATATTAAAAAGTCAGTCCGGGCCTTGGTGAGATAAAATACATGTTTCTCTCTCTCTCTCTTTCTCTCCCTTCCCCTCTCTCTCAAAAAAAATGTCAGGCCAGTCTGGCTGGAAGAACTCTTCTATTCAAACTGAAAACCTGTGACAAGCAGGTTTGGCTGCTCTTATTACCCAACCTCGTGCCCTAGGCCAGTGTTTGGCAAACTGGCCTACAGGCCAAATCCTGCCTGCCTGCCTGTTTTTCTTTGACCTGTCAATTAAAAATGCTTTTCACATTTTTTTAGTGGTTCAAAAAATTCAAAGAAGAGTATTACTTCACGGCACATAAAAATTATATGAGATTCAACTTTCAGTGTCCTTAAATAAAGTTTTATCGGAACACAGTAACATCTATTTATTCATATGATTGTGGCTGCCTTTCTCCTACAACAGCGGGGTTGAGTTGTTGCCATAGAGATCATACAAACACAAAACTTAAAAATATTTACCCTTTGGCTTTTTACCAGAAGAATTTTCTCATTCCTGATCTAGGTCAGCTTCATTTTTCTAGATCCTGTCCTTGCCTCGTGAGAATTTTATCCCCATGGACTTTTCTTAATTGTCCTTAAAGAGTTCGAAGTACTACCTTTTCTTTCTTTCTTTTAATTTTTATTTATTCATTTTAGAGAGGAGAGGGAGAGAGACAGAGAGAGAGAGAGAGAGAGAGACAGAGAGAGAGAACGGGGAGGAGCTGGAAGCATCAACTCCTATATGTGCCTTGACCAGGCAAGCCCAGGGTTTCGAACCGGCGACCTCAGCATTTCCAGGTCGACGCTTTATCCACTGCGCCACCACAGGTCAGGCTAGTACTGCCTTTTCTTAATATTTAAGCTCAAAGAATATTTTCACAACATGAGGGATGAGGGCCAGGACTCTGATCAGGGTTTCATGATGACGTTTCCTAACCTTCAAATATTAGTTCTGGTAGCGACTCCGTGTCCTAACCTTCAAATACTAGTTCTGGTAGCGACTCCGTGTCCTAACCTTCAAATACTAGTTCTGGTAGCGACTCCGTGTCCTAACCTTCAAATACTAGTTCTGGTAGCGACTCCGTGTCCTAACCTTCAAATACTAGTTCTGGTAGCGACTCCGTGTCCTAACCTTCAAATACTAGTTCTGGTAGCGACTCCGTGTCCTAACCTTCAAATACTAGTTCTGGTAGCGACTCCGTGTCCTAACCTTCAAATACTAGTTCTGGTAGTGACTCCGTGTCCTAACCTTCAAATACTAGTTCTGGTAGCGACTCCGTGGGGCCGTGCAAGACCCATGTTGGACATCAGAAGACCCAATCTTTGTTCTATTCAATGTGTGACTCACCTGGACCTTCATCCCTTCATCTGTAGTAATGAAGCCGACTACATTAGTTCTGAGGCCCGTTTCAGCTCTTTATTTCTATAATGACTTGTGTTATTTCAATAGTTGGTGGTTCTTCATGGCGATTATGAGCTTTTCTGCTCCTTTCATAATCTTCTTGACTCTGGGACAAGTAACCAATCAAATTTAAGGCCAGGAATCAAAACATAAAATATCTGTATGGCCCAGACAGCTTAAATAAACGAGAGAACCCATCCGAGGTAATAAAGAAGTCCTGTCAAGCATAATGGCAAACCACAGAGGGTTTGTCCCTCTGAAGAGAGCAGCTGTAACTAGTCTCCAGCGACTCGGATGTATTACTAGATCTTTCACATTTTCAAGAGATAATAAGAAATATGGATTTGGAAATGAAATGTAATGTTTGAATGCAGGCAATGAATTAAAAATTAAAAATAGGCTTTTTTTTTAGGGGGGGTTGTATTATTATAATCCAATAAAATCGATTAACTGAAGACTTTCCTTCATGTAAGTAGAATCTCAAGACACCTTCTGCATCTAGGGCTCCATGATATAGCAAATTGTTGAATATGCAATTCCTGAAACTTAATAAAAATATTTAAATATTTCCTCTATCTTTAAGAACAGAGAGTAATTTGAACTTTATTGATGGTGGAGGGATAATTATAGACATGTCTTTATCTCTTTGCTTCTCTGAAACGGAAACATTTAAATAATATGCTATGTATTTATGCAGCATAAATACACATCCCATGTGTCAAATTTCTCTCTTCTTTGGATATGAAATATAGGAGAAAACAGTGTCAAACTGATCTTACCGGAGAAATAACTTGCCGGGTAAACTGCTTGTTGTTCATTTTCATGCAGTAATACCATAAAAAGAATAATGTGAACATGCTTTTGAAATGAAAAAAAGAAAGAATCAGGTGAGCAGATTTGAGCCAAGGGGTAGACAGCCAGGGACTTGGCCCAGATAGATGTCACATCAGTAATGAAGGATTTTTCCTTGGACAGAAATCTCTATACTTGGGTAGAGCGGCTCATAGCAGCAAGTTCTATTTAAAACAATTGCCTGGAGGAGCACGGTTTATAAGTGGTGTTTCTGATGCAAGCTCCCCACTGTGTTAGCTCCGAGCATGGAATCTCAGCTTGGAAATCATGAAGAGAGCCCCACCTTGTGGTTAGAAGAGGAAGCAGCTCCTCTCAGGGAGCGAGTGGTTTGCTTTCTATTCTTGAATAAGATGGGGACAAAGGGGATGCTTCCTTGATTTTTAAAAATACGTCATTCCCTCCAACCCAGAACTAATGATTATATCCATCATCTGTATATGGGGACTGAGTAGTGCTTGCTTTTTAATCCTTTCATCTCTCCTTTTGCTTCCCATATGTCTTCCCATATGTCTTCCCATATGTCTTTGGCAAAGAGTCCCCTCACCTGGTATTTCTTGCTGGTCATTTCTGACTCTTAGATGACTGCAGCTAATCAAAGACTGAACTGAATTTAGCTCGGGGAGTGTTTGCTTTTAAATAATAAAAGTCTCTTGATAAGGTAAAGGCCTTCAAGACCCTAGGGTCAATTTTGGCTACTTTGACAGGCAGTGGGATAATATTTGGGAAGGAGAGAAAAACAAGAAGAGAGAGCCAGCTTGCTTAAACCCAACTCAGTTTAAACCATGATTGTAGGAAAAAATTTTTAAAAATACATGTTTATTAATTATAAGCACACAGTCTTTTTTGTTTTTGTCACTTTTGATTATTGTAAGTAATACAGCAATCACACTCTCTTGAGCGGACACCCACATGAACACTCTCAGAGACATCTAAACGTGAACATGACATACCATTAAGAGAGAGAAATAAAGTCATTTTGGCATTAGCATTCCCAAAGTGGAGCTATTATTAAAGAAAATAAATGCCTTTAATGAGAGCCTAGACATTTTTAACAGCAATCCCTTCTTTTTGATGAGATGCCCTTGTTTTCACTGTATATTTTATCCTTTTTATTGTATGTGCTATGTTGTGATTATTGTTTGTATTTTTGCTTTTGAAGATTCTGAATAATGTCTCGATTATTTTGGTAGAAACTCATCATCAGGAACAAATTGCTCTTATTAGAAATGTGCTGTTGTGTTTTGCTTTGGGAAGGAGTATTGAAAAGGGCTTTGCGCATTTGTAAAGAAGACAGTGGACTTCTAGCCACCCAAGATAGCTGCCACCTCTGTGACCCTTCTCTTAGTAAATGAATCATCCTTCACCCAGTCAAGAGGGACAGGGAAAATGCCTCCCTCATTGAAGAAGTTGTATTGTAATTAAATAATTATTTTCTGATTATAAGAAAGCAACTTAATCTATTTTGGAAACTGAAGAATAGACAATAACCTACGTATACAAAATAAAAACCTCTTGTAACTCTACTACGCAGACAAAGCCACTCTTGATATTTTGCCTGACCAGGTGGCAGCATAGTGGATACAGCACTGGCCTGGGATGCTGAGGACCCGGATGAAAAACTCTGAGGTCACTGACTTGAGCACTGGCTCATCCAGCTTGAGCGTGGGCTCTCCAGCTTGAGTGCGAGGTTGTTGGTTTGAGCGCAGGATCATAGACATGACCCATGGTCGCTGGTTTGAGCCCAAAGGTTGCTGGCTTCAGCCCATGGTCCCTGGTTTGAGCAAAGGGTACTGGCTTGGCCAGAGCACCCCCGCCACCCCCAGTAATGGCACATATGAGAAAGCAATCAATGAACAACTAAGGTGCCACAACTACAAGCTGATGCTTCTCATCTCTCTCCCTTTCTGTCTGTCTCTGTCCCTCTCTCTCTTGAGTGCTTAAAATTTTTTCATGTATATCTGATGAATATTTAAAAGACTGTGTATATTTATAATTTATAGCTAATATGTTATATATTATATATATGTTTGTGTATGTAAAATTATATAGATAATTATAGACCATCTTGTAATCTGCCCTTATCACTTAATTATTTAGAACATCACCATTCTGTTATAGTATACTTTCTAGTGGTTGCAGAGACTTTTAACATGAGAGTGGATCAACTTTATTTTTTTATTTTTTATTTATTTATTATTTATTTATTTATTTATTTATTTATTTATTTATTTTTTGCATTTTTCCAAAGCTGGAAACGGGGAGGCACTCAGACAGACTCCCGCATGTGCCCGACCGGGATCCACCAGGCATGCCCACCAGGGGACGATGCTCTGCCTCTCTGGGGCGTTGCTCTGTTGCATCCAGAGCCATTCTAGCACCTGAGGCAGAGGCCACAGAGCCATTCCCAATGCCCGGGCCATCTTTGCTCCAATGGAGCCTTGGCTGTGGGAGGGGAAGAGAGAGACAGAGAGGAAGGAGAGGGGAAGGGGTAGAGAAGCAGATGGGCGCTTCTCCTGTGTGCCCTAGCTGGGAATCGAACCCGGGACTCCTGCACGCCAGGCCGACGCTCTACCACTGAGCCAACCGGCCAGGGCTGGATCAACTTTATTTAAGCAATTATTATTTTTGGACATTAGTTTGTTTTTGATTCTTTTGGGGGGTTTTTCTTGGTACTTTTTATAAACACTTTACTGTTTATAGTTTTTGAGGCCTAATTTGTATCTTACAATACATTCCTAAAAAAGCAAGTGCTCGGGGTCCAAGGATAGAGAGATGTTAGAATGTTTTGATAGTACTGACCAGTTACGGTACAGAATATGCGTAACATTCTATACAATCAAATTTCACAGTATCTTTTCCACACCCGGTCATTAAAAAGAGAGAAATTTATAGTCGAATATACAAAGAGTAAAGTTACAAATGAGAACAGACATTTTTTCATGGATTTATTTGCCAAATGCACTTGTCCTCTGCCTTTTTCTTGTTGAGGCATTTAATATGTTCTTACCGTGTGAGCTCTTCGTTAAGAGTAGTAAGAGAGAGAAACATTCAAGGAGAAGGTGCCGGGGCTTTCGCGGCTCTGGTCTCAGTCCCTGCTGGAGGCTGGATCGCATTCCTGCGCTTGGAGCTTGTGAGTTATCCCTTCATCATTACGACACAGTCTCATTTGTCTTAATCGAGCTTTAGTGAGCTTTCCTCACATTCAGCTAAAGAGACCTTATCTTTTCTCTTCTAGCTCAGCTATGTTCCATTTGGTTGGCCGTTAGTTATCAAAGTCTTCTATTCGCTCTCCATATTTTGATTCCAAAAGTGCTCCTGAATGAGACCTCTCTTTCTCCCGTTCCCTACAAACTGCTCTCTCCATTTGCAATGATTTTCTGAAACCAAGTAGAGCCGTGTGTACACGAGAAAGAACACATCCGACTTGGGTTTGCCTCCCATCCAATTTGTATAAAGTCGACCTGAACTATTTCTATACCTGGTTTTCAAAGAGCTATGGGAAGAAAGGCAGTCTTGGAGCTTGAATGACATGTGTTCCCTTGCTGCAGACCCTTGTTCACATTTCCTAGGCCCTTGTTTTGCATACTTCTACTTTCTGTAATCATAGAGCTTGTATTTCGATACATTGATGCCTGTCAAGTTCATGTTGTGTTCTTGGAGAATCTTCAGGCCCGTCTTGAAAACATCCTATGACTTTCTCCTCTGATCTCAGTTTCTTAAACCGGTGGACTTGACTCAGTCTGGGGCATTTGAATTGCCTCCCCCAGAGATTTAAAATGGTAACTTAGGGATGGTAGTTCATAGTTGGAGTTGGGTGTTAACACTGAATGGTATTGCTACATAAAATTTCAAAGGCGGAGAGACCAGAGGAGGAGGCTGACAGTGTTATTGTTACATTAAGAGTTTGTTTGTTTATTTATTTATTTATTTTAGTGGAGTGAGAGGCAGGGAAGCAGATAGACAGACTCACACATGCATCCTGACTGGGATCCACCCAGCAAGCCCCCTCCTGGGGGATACTGTGCTCATCTGGAGCCACTGCTCCGTTGCTCAGCAACGGAGTCATCTCAGTGCCTGAGGCAAGGCCATGGAGACATTCTCAGTGCCTAGGGCCTACTTGCTAAAACTATTCAAGCCAAGGCTGTGGGAGAGGAAGAGAAAGAGAGAAAAAAGAGGAAGGGGAAGGGTGGAGAAGCAGATGGTCACTTCTCCTGTGTGCCCTGACCAGGAATTGAACCCGGTATTTCCACATGCAGGGCCCACACTGTACCACTGAGCCAACCAGCCAGAGCCATTAAGAGTTCATTAAAGGGAACTTACATATGTGGTGTGCCTTGGGTGTCAGTGAGACACTATAGATAACTTTTATACTGTCAGTCAGGCACTAAGAGTCATATAGGACAGAGCAGGGGACAAGGGTACTGGAGCTTCATGTGCCCCAGATACGGGGAAGCTGTCTATCATATTTGCCTGCTTACCATGCTTGCATGGGGCAGGGCAAAGTCTTGTTCTCAGAACCAGCTCAAACCAGCACCCTGTGCGGTATAGGGGAGGGGTAGATTAGACAGCTTCTGATTGGATTTTTGTGAAGCAATCTCTGTTCTGCTCTGGATCTGACTGGATCTAGCATGAGGGTCTAACAGTGGTCATGTCAGAGAAAAGCCTGTCCTCCACACTCGTATCAGGCTGGAGCTCTGTGGCCGGGACGGCTGTGATCTACCAGCACCTTGGAGCCAGGAATGCCTATGCAGGGAGAGTATATTTAAGGGGGACAGCACAGAGGGAAGCAGAGACGTACACATTATTATCTCTTGACTCTATCCTTGCGTGTAGGGCAAGCTAGGTTTTTAAATTTCTTTCAGGAAACTTTTTTTTCTCACCCAGAAGACAAATGTTCTTAACATTTTGACTTCGATGGTGATAGTTTTTCTAGTTGTATTTCATAGACTAGGTGCCTGGAACTAGTTTCCAGTTCTCTGCAAAGGTCTTAATTTTAGTATTACTTTTTTCATTCTGAACCCCATTGAGGCTAGTCATCCCCTAGACCAGGGGTCTCAAACTCAACTCAGTATGTGGGCCGCAGAGCAAGATCACAGCCGTTCGGCGGGCCGCACTAGGTCTACAAAAGGCAACTGTTACGCAACACTTTTCTCACTGCAGTTGAAAACAAAAAAAAAATCAGTACAACAAGCACAATCGTACATGCAGTTTACTCAGTGTCACAAAACGACCAGAAACTGTAGTTCGCATCACAACTGCTGTTAACTAAGCTAATATCTAGCTAGGATGCTAGAGAAATGAAAAATACAAGTAGGCCCCTAGGCTTACTTAATTTTATCCAAAATATTTTGAACTTCATGGATTAGTCTGCGGGCCGCACAAAATTGTTTCGGCGGGCCGCATGCGGCTCGCGGGCCGTGAGTTTGAGACCCCTGCCCTAGACCCTGTGTTTGAGTCCAATGCCACTCCAGGCTGCTCGAGTTTCAGTAGAGCTATTTACACCTGAGTTTGGAACTTTTGTAGTTTGTAATGGGAAGATAGCCCATATCAACTCAATCTACCATGTATCTGGACATGTCCTTCATAATTTACTTCAATGGATATATTTTCTAAATGCCTTTTCTCATTTTTTTCTTTTATTTTAGTGAGAAAGAGAGAGGCAGATGGGAACAGACAGACAGGAAGGGAGAGAGATGAGAAGCATCAACTCATATCTGCAGCACCTTAGTTGATCATTGATTGCTTTCTCATATGTGCCTTGACCAAGGGGTGGGGACTCCAACTGAAGCAATGACCCCTTGCTCAAGCAAGTGACCTTGGGCTCCAGCCAGTGACCTTTGTGCTCAAGCCAGCAACCATGGGGTCATGTCTATAATCCCATGCTCAAGCCAGTGACCCTACGCTCAAGCTGGATGAGCCTGTGCTCAAGACAGCAACCTTGGGGCTTTGAACCTGGGTCCTCAGCATCCCAGGCCAACTCTTTATCCACTGCAACACTGTCTTGTCAGGCCCGATTTTTCATACATCTTACTTTTCTCATATTTATTTGATTACCAATATTAGATAATCTATTATCTTTACTTGTTTTTTTTCATTTGTCTCTGTGAGTTGACATACAATGCTAGCTTATTAGTTATCAGTTAAAAATAGATTTAATTTATTTTAGTCTAAATTTCCTTTAGAAATGAAATTTAAGTGAAATTTAGATGAAAAGAGGTTAGGTTCGATATTATTTTTCTTTACCTTACATTTTAGAAATTCTATTTGCTGGAGATTCTCCTTTGATCTTTGCTGGTTTCTTTCTTCCCCTCCTGCTTGTCTGTGCTGAAGTTGATATGACCCCGGTGAAATGTATTCCTCAAGGATGACTGCTGAAGTTAATTTGTACATTGTCATTACTTAATCTTCGGCATAGTCAATGTGCTCTCTGATTTACAACACTCCGCATTCTACTGTTGCATCGTATGTGATGCCTGCAAATGCTTTTTATGAATTCATTATATGAGAGATTATAGACTAATTTTTTACTTACCTCGTAGCGTTCCCATAAGATTGTCATACTGTGGAATGAAATTTAATTCTTTGTTTAATTGCCAGTCAGCAACCAGACAAGCGACATACTACTGAAAGAGAGTTAGAACCATCTGCCTGGAGTTCTGGTCCCTTAGTTAATGGATAACTCATCACCACAAAGATTTTTAATAGGTCAACATTATAAGTTGCAATGCAGAAAATTTATATTTCCATCCTGTGTTGTATGTAAAATAGGCAGCAAAATTGGTAGGGACCTGTGCTTCTACGTTGAAGGCCTATATTTGGCACGGGCTAAAGGCCTATATTTGGC
Organism: Saccopteryx leptura; assembly: GCF_036850995.1. Lineage (NCBI taxonomy): Eukaryota > Metazoa > Chordata > Mammalia > Chiroptera > Emballonuridae > Saccopteryx > Saccopteryx leptura. The sequence continues at coordinate 24,536,928 of NC_089512.1, read as the reverse complement.
ACGGGCTATATTGAAGGCATGTGTGCTTCCATCAGTGTCACCAACGGGCCCTAATAGACTGCTATTGCAGCATTACTTTCCCCTTTATACAGAGGGGGACCATGCTTTCCAAACAAAACTCAGGACACCAACAGGTAGAATATTATTTTTGATAATAAGAAGAAAACATTGTCAGGAAATTCTAGGTCATGTGATTACTGTGCCCTTTTTGTTCGTTTTTTTTTTTTTTGTCACTGTGCTTTTTATTATTTTTTGTGACAGAGTCAGAGAGAGACATACACAGATAGGGATAGACAGATAGGAACAGAGAGAGAGATGAGAAGCATCAATTCTTTGTTGCGGCTCCTTAGTTGTTCAGTGATTGCTTTCTCATATGTGCCTTGACTGGGGGGCTACAGCACAGTGAGTGACACTATGCTCAAGGCAGCGACCTTGGGCTCAAGCCAGTGACATTTGGGCTGAAGGTGATGAGCCCATGCTCAAGCCAGATGAGCCTGCACTCAAGAGACCCCCTGGTGACCTTGGGGTCTCGAACCTGGGTCCTCCGCATCCCAGTCTGACGCTCTATCCACTGTGCCACCACCTGGTCAGGTGGTCACTGTGCTTTTTAAAATGACTTGTGTTCTTTCCACTTCCCATCCTGTTTCAATGTCTGCTGCTGCTTGTATTTGAGTTCAATGGTTGCCTGTTTTACTTCTATGCCTTGGTGGTTAACGGAGAGGTAAAGTTGTGAGTTAAAGAAAATAGAAGCTAGGTCATTTAAGAAAAATGTAATTTTTTTCACAAAGCGAAATTAAAGAGAAACTGCTTTATATGAAAACAGAGATGAACCCTACATTAGAAAACCAATTCTGATAGAAATATATCATGATGAAAACAGAGAATTAAATCCAAACTGTTTGATTTTAGCATCCATACTCCTAAATCTAATGTTAAGCAGCAAAACAGAAAAGTGGAGCAAACCTAAGTTGACCTCTGAGCCTCAATTTACAATTTATTTTTTTTTGTAAAATAAAGATAATATCTCATAGAGTTTCTATGGGGATTAGATTAAATTATATTTTGTATATCAAGCAATGTATACACAAAAGACAATTAATAAATGTTTTCTTTTTTCCTCTTATATCTAGCCCAAACTTTCATGACAAGTGGTTCTGATTCAATATTTAGATTTCAAAGAACTTAGTTGTGATGTTAGCAAAATTAAAATTAAACAGATGGAATTTCTAGATGTCCCCAAATGTCAATGAAGCCAATATTTAAGCAGAGCTTTACTGGATTGAACTGTAATCCCACGAGCCTTGGATAATTGAGAATTGACTCTAAGCTGAGAATTCCTCTGTTTTGCACTGTCCTGCTTTAACAGGTACTAGACCATTGAAGGATTGGAAGTATGAGAAACAGCCTGGCACCTGTAATATTTCCAGAGGAAATGCAGCAGCATAACAAGCCGCGTGGTTGCTAGTATTTATTATTTGAGAAAGGTCTGACTTATCTCTCTGGAAAATTTCCCCCTGTGAGTGCCAGTCATCACCAGAGTGTGGATTCTTTAAGGCAGGGGTCCCCAAACCACGCATGCGGCCCCCTGAGGCCATTTATCCGGCCCCCACCGCACTTCCGGAAGGGGCACCTCTTTCATTGGTGGTCAGTGAGAGGAGCATAGTTCCCATTGAAATACTGGTCAGTTTGTTGATTTAAATTTACTTGTTCTTTATTTTAAATATTGTATTTGTTCCCGTTTTGTTTTTTTACTTTAAAATAAGATATGTGCAGTGTGCATAGGGATTTGTTCATAGTTTTTTTTATAGTCTGGCCCTCCAACGGTCTGAGGGACAGTGAACTGGCCCCCTGTATAAAAAGTTTGGGGAGCCCTGCTCTAAGCTGTTCGGCAATCACTCCATTATCTCCAGATTTCACTCACCACCCTGGCCTTTTAATGTAGAATGGTTCGCATTTTAAATTGTTCCAAGTTTTAGCCAAATCTCGGTTACAAGCAATAGGCGTGATTGGGGACACTGCGAATCAAACTCCCCAGATATTCCCAAATCTCCTTTGAAATTTGAAATCCTTCCTCCATCCAACTTTTTATTGCACATCAAAAGAAGTGGGGTGCAGGAACCGGAATGAATTTCTGAGTGTACTGGAGGTGGTGATTGTAAATCACGCGGCCTCACTATTACTAGCTATAGATAGAAGTAATTTTCGAAATCATCCCTCTAATTCCAGGTACTGATGATCTAGTGCCGCATTACAAGTCACTTCAAAAACATATGGCTTCAAACAACAATTTATTATTATCTCTCACAGTTTTGTGGGTTGGCTTTGCTTGGCTTGAGGTCTCTCATGCAACTGAAGTCGAACAGAGGCTGAGCCTGCATTTGTCTGAGGTTCAGCTGAGTAGGAGTGTCACAGGGCTGGCGGTTGATGCTGACTGCTGAGAGTTTTGCTGGAGCTGCCCTCCCGGGAACCTACCCATGACCTTTCCAGGTGACGTTGAGACCTCAGCATGGGAGCAGTTTGCAGAGGGAGCAGCCCAACAGTGACCTTCTCAGAGGTCTAGGGGAAAACTGTGAAGCTTATGATCCTGTCTCAAAAGCTGCAAAGTGTCACTTCTGCCACCTTATATAGGTCAAGCAAGCCACCAAAGCCAGGTCTAGGTAGGATAATGAGGTTTTACTTTTTTTTTTTTTTGAACCATCCTTGTTATTCTGGAATAAATCCCACTTGATCATGATGAATTATTTTTTTTTAATGTGTTGTTGTATTCGATTTGCTAGTATTTCGTTTAGGATTTTTGCATCTGTATTCATTAGAGGTATTGATTGATCTGTAGTTTTCTTTTTTTGTCCCATCCTTGCCAGGTTTTGGTGTGAGGGTTATATTGGCCTCATAAAATGTGTTTGGAAGTATTGCTTCTTCAATTTTTTGGAAGACTTTGAGTAGAATAGGAACCAAATCTTCTTTGAATGTTTGATAGAATTCACTAGTATAACCGTTTGGCCCTGGACTTTTATTTTTGGGGAGGTTTTTGATAGTTGTTTCTATTTCCTCCCTGCTTAATAGGTCTATTTAAGCTATCTTACTTCTTCGTGGAAGGAGGATTGTATTGTTTTAGGAATTTACCCATTTCTTCTAGATTGTTAAATTTGGTGGCATATAGTTTTTCATAGTGTTCTACAATGATTCTTTTTTTTTTACTTTATTTTTTTATTTTTAAAAATTAAATTAATTGTGTTTACATAGATTTTAGGGCCACCCCGAATACATCCCCCCTTCCCCATATTCCCCTCAACATCTCCCTTGTCCCCCTCCTGACAGCGCCCTCCCCCCTTCCCTTCAGGTTTATGGAAGAATGGCAAGTTCATGTTGCAGCATAGTATTTTCTATGGGAGATACAGTGTTGATCGCCTTTGAAAAATACAATTTTCCAAACCCAGTTTATCTACTCCTCTTCCTCCTGCCAACAAAACTCACCTGTATTTGGGATGGTCCTCGGCTCCAGCTAATTTAATTACTTTCTTCATTTACCTATGAACTCAGAATAACACTCAATAAATAAAATGCATAGAGGAAGTCACAGAGTATCAGTTTCAGGTAGATGTCTTGTTTGTTTCACAAGTCAGACTTGTATTCTTTCTGATGCCAGTGTCTTGACTGATACGACATTCAGAATTCTATATTTATATTAACCACGGCCATTGAAATTCTGTTATCTTTCTTACCTCTGCTTTGACTTTGTTTTTTTTTTTTTTTTTTTTTGCTTCAAATGCTTGATTTGCTCCTGATTCCTGATACCTAAGACTCTTAACACCTCTGTCTTCAAACACTGGCTTCCAGACCTTTCAAGTCTGCTTGACAACTGCTAGCTTCTGTTTTGTAACTTCTGCCTTTATCTCTTGGCTTACAGGTAATTGCCTCTAACATGGCAAAACTTGAATATTCAACTTTCCTATCTCAGTCCCACTCCTACCAACTCCTCTTCAGGTTGTAATCTTAACCCAGTTCCATTGGTGTCTACTTCTACCAGGATGGAGCTACATTTATGCCTACAGTCTAAAATTTTCCTTTCAGTTGAAAACAAAGATTCCTTGCTATTAACTTATAGTGTTTGGGCCTTAAACCTTCCTAATGTTTTCAGTCTTCAAGACACCTTATATTATTAGGCTCTTATTCTCTCTAGATGTTTGATATTCCTGTGCTTCAGTGACCCAGGAGATAAATTTGCTCTAGCCTCAGTTATTTGGTGTCTTTTGGCAAGCATTCAGCAAGAGCTTCTGTTACTCATTTAACATATTAAAGGAAATACTTTTAGGAAGGGAGGTAGGGGAAACTTCAAGGGTTTGACTAAGTAATTTAATAGATTGAATATAACTGTTGCAAATGGAACATAATTAGATAAATGGTCAGAATCTGTAACCTGTACAGACTCCTCATGGATCACCAACCTTGGGAGGGGACAAGAGTTACAATCTATTGGTAATTGGAGACTAGATTATTTTTCCTTTATGACTTTTTTCTTTGGTGGTATCTTATTACATTTCTTTACACTTACATCATATAAAGTCCCTGTTTTCTATAGCTAGAAATTATTGTATGGAATATAAAATATATTGTATAGAATATATCTTTTCCAAGTTGGGAAAACTAGAAACATTCTAATTTATTAGGTAACAATTTTCTTTTTTTCTTCTTCTTCTTCTTCTTTTCTAAGACAGGAGAGGAGATAGAGAGACAGATGCTCCCCAACTGGGATCCACCCTGCAACCCTCATCTGGGGCCATGCTGGCAACTGAGCTATTTTTAGCACCCAAGGTAGAGGCTCCACGGAGCTATCCTCAGTGCCTGGGCCAGTGCAATCATACCAATCGGGCCATGGCTGCAGGAGGGGAAGAAAGCAAGAGAGAGAGAGAGAGAGAGAGAGAGAGAGAGAAGGGGAGGGGCAGGGGTGAAGAAGCAGATGGTCGCTTCTCCTGTGTGCTCTGACTGGGAATTGAACCTGCGACTTCCATATACCAGGCCAATGGTCTACCATGGAGCCAATAGACTAAGGACACATAACAGTTTTCTTGACCGTCTTTGAATTCATAAATTAAATTTGAAAAATTTCTGTTCATCATCTCTTATAGTTTAGGCCACTGTATTTGTGAATACGTGAGTGAGGAACATCATTAAGATAAAGAATCCTGGCCCTCAATGATTTTTAGTTTAATAGAAGACGTACCATGCTCACTGCAATAGCGAGAATACAAGCACTGTGTGGTGTTTGTTACTGAGAAGTATAATTTTTGTTATGTACCATTTGAAGTGTGCTCTGAGAATCAGGCTGTAATTTATGAGGCATGAAAGGGGCTTAAAAAGGCCTTCTAAGTGGAAAGGACAGCGTGAGTAAAGTTATAGAGACAGGTCCACACAGGTTTGTTTGTTTGTTTGTTTAGAGAAATAATAAGTAGATAAATTTTGACAGGAGAAATTATACTTAGGAAAATAATGAGCTATAAGACTAGAGAGGCAGGTTTGAGCCAGTAAAGCTTGATTGAGAATACTGTAGGCAATAATGGCTGCTATAAATTTTTGTGCCATTTTAGGCTTATTGTCTGACTTTAATTGGGAAATGTGTTCACAGTACATTTGTGTTAGAGAGCTTCAGGAGTTACAGTTAGAGACAGAGAATAGTAAGAGAATTGGCTTGATGGACTCACAATGTTACTATTTTTGAGAAAGAGAGAGAGAGAGAATAGACAGGAAGGAGAGAGAGAAAGAGAGGTTGGAGAGAGAGAGATGAGAGGTATCAACTCATAGTTGTGTCACTTTAGTTGTTCATTGACTGCTTTTCATATGTGCCTTGACTGGGGGGCTCTAGCTGAGCCAGTGACCTCTTGCTCAAGCCAGCGACCTTGGGCTTCAAGTCAGTGACTTTGACTCAAGCCAGCTACCCTGAGATCATGTTGATTAGCTCACGCTCAAGCTGGTGACCCACACTTAAGCTGGTGAGCCTGCGCTCAAGCTAGATGAGCCCACCTTGAGGTTTTGAACCTGGGACCTCTATCCACTGCACCACTGCCAGTCAGGCAATCTTGCAGTGTTATAATATGTATCATTTGACCTTGCAGGATGTTGGGAACTTGAGCTAGTGGGACAGGGTAGGTGAACTAATGTGGGTATAGGATTGGTGTCCAGAGAAGTGGCCCACAGTCTGACTTCAGCCGTCAAAGGTGGTGGCTGGCCCTGGCCGGTTGGCTCAGCAGTAGAGCGTCGGCCTGGCGTGCAGGGGACCCGGGTTCGATTCCCGGCCAGGGCACATAGGAGAAGCGCCCATTTGCTTCTCCACCCCACCCCCTCCTTCCTCTCTGTCTCTCTCTTCCCCTCCCCCAGCCAAGGCTCCATTGGAGCAAAGATGGCCCGGGCACTGGGGATGGCTCCTTGGCCTCTGCCCCAGGCACTAGAGTAGCTCTGGTCGCGGCAGAGCGACGCCCCGGAGGGGCAGAGCATCGCCCCCTAGTGGGCAGAGCGTCGCCCCCTGGTGGGTGTGCCGGGTGGATCCCGGTCGGGTGCATGCGGGAGTCTGTCTGTCTCTCCCTGTTTCCAGCTTCAGGAAAAAAAAAAAAAATACAAAAAAAAAAAAAAAAAAAAAAAGGTGGTGGCCAGTGCATGTCTGGTTTGCATTTCTTGGTCCTAGAAAGTCTTAATTCTAGAAAAACTCAGCAAAAAAAAAAAAACACAAAAAACTGGATCCATTGTGAAGCACCACTTTGTTTCTGGAAGGTTTACCCAAAAGAGAACCCAACGTGAAGCAGAAGAGACAGATTAGTCTCCAACTAGGGATAGAGGATTTTAGCAAGGATTCATTCATTTGAAGGATCTTAACCAAAAGGCCAGGGTTCATGGATATATAGCATGGTGGTTATGGTTGGATTTTCTAGTCAGTCGACTGTTCAAATTTTAATGGAACCATTTTTTATCTGTGTAACCTTGGGCATATTTCTTTACCCCTCTGAGTTTTGTTTCTCCTTTTGTTAATGAAGAGAGTGCCTATGTCATGATTTATTATGAGGATTAGATGATATAATTTAGCACAGTGCTTACTATGTATATTCAAAGCATTCAGTAAATGGTTAGTGTGCTGGCTTGTCTGCCGTCAAGCCTGCATCTAGACTGTACTACCTCCTTGTAAGTTCTGCGCATGTGGGAGAAGGAGCTGGGATGGCACTTCCTAGACCAGGGGTCCCCAAACTATGACCCGCGGGCCACATGTGGCCCCCTGAGGCCATTTTCCGGCCCCCGCTGCACTTCCAGAAGGGGCACCCTTTCATTGGTGGTCAGTGAGAGGAGCATAGTTCCCATTGAAATACTGGTCAGTTTGTTGATTTAGATTTACTTGTTCTTTATTTTAAATATTGTATTTGTTCCCATTTTGTTTTTTTTTTACTTTAAAATAAGATATGTGCAGAGTGCATAGGGATTTGTTCATAGTTTTTTTTATAGTCCGGCCCTCCAACGGTCTGAGGGACAGTGAACTGGCCCCCTGTGTAAAAAGTTTGGGGACTCCTGTCCTAGACTCTCCTTCTCTGTCTAGAGCTGAGTGAGGCTGTTGTGTAGAGAAACTCTTGGGTGAGATTTGGAAGCTCAGAGAAGGTCCTGTTCTTTGGAGGCAGTTGGAGCTGGTCACATGGACAGAGAGTGTCCCTAAGCTTTCCAGGGAGCCCTAAAGAATTAACCATGTCAGCATTTCAGGGAAACAAAAAGGAAACTCCGTGTTTCCCCTTCTCAACTCTCTCTCTCCTGGCTCTTCCAACAGGTGTATAAACCTCCAAATCCCTGTATGAAAATACTTCTAGCAGGAATTTGTAGAGTGGCTGCTGTTTACCTGACTCAACCTCAAACAGGTTTAAGTAGTGATTGCTATTCATTTTGGAAGGTGGGCCTTTTTATTCCGGAAAGGGAAACTGGAGAGCAAATCCTGAAACCAGAATAGAGGCTGAATCACAAGTTTGAGGCTGAGGTGATGGTCCTCAATTCTCCTCTCTCCCTAGGCACTTCCCTGTGAACTGTACCCACAGCTCGGGGTACCGGCTGAGGGGCTCTAGCATGGGAAGGACCGGAGTCGGGGTGTCCAGACTGTGGGAGGCAAGCAAGCACTGTTCACTTAAGACAGTGGGAAGCATCTGAAAGAGAGGACCAAGCTAAAGCAAAGAAGCGTATACTGGAGTTCAGGGGAGAAAGACCAATCCTGGAGGAGCCCTCATATCATGTCAGTCTTGGGGGGAAAGAATCAGAAACATCACCATCCATACACACGTTGCAGCCTGACCTACCCCGTGAGCAGGAGCATCACATGCTGACATGGTTGGCTGTTTTTCTAGCCCTATTTTCCTAACCACAAAGGCTGGGAGCTTTGTGGTTGAATGTTAGCGACCAAGTGTGGAGTGCATTGGAAAGCCAGACTATTTAGGGCAGTAAGATGAAACTTATAGCCCACTGGAAAATGGTTCCTCAGATTATTAACACACCAGAAACCTTGGTCAGGACTGACACAGGGCTGGCCAGGGCTTGAAGAGCCCCAGGACCCAGATGGGACTCTGTGAAGCAAAGAGGGGCACATGGCAGATCAGGAGTCGGGTTTTGTGATGGCTAGGGAGGTGTTCTTTCTGTGGCTCCAGCAGATGTTGCAACAGATTTTAAAGCACAAGGCATAATTTTTATTGAAGAAATATAAAGTAAAACCTTGAAATAATATAGTGACATGTCCGTTTTTATAGCTGGCTGAACAGATTTAATTAGGTTTCTAAGAATATTTTGTGTGTCATTTTGTTCCTCACCTCAGCATTTTCTGGTTGATGCTCAGAGTCATCCATAGATGTTTTTCACTGAGCACAGACTCTACTAATTTATCATAAAATGTTACTTATTTTTATTTTAAAAATGGCTCTTGTTCTGAAAGTTCTAACAATTTTTATTGTTACTATGTCAATCTAAGGGCTCTATTCTCTTTTAACCAACTGGCTTTTAGTCAATTAGCTTTGTTTTGGTGTTTCCTGATAAAAATTATTATTGTTATTTTTTTTGTGTGTGTGTGTGACAGAGACAGAGGGACAGATAGGGACAGAGACAGGAAGGGAGAGAGATGAGAAGCATCAATTCTTTGTTGTGGATCCATAGTTCTTCAGTGATTGCTTTCTCATATGTGCCTTGACTGGGGGGCTACAGCAGATGGAGTCACCTCTTGCTCAAGCCAATGACCTTGGGTTCAAGTTGGTGAGCCTTGCTCAAACCAGAGGAATTTGTGCTCAAGTTGGCGACCTCGGGGTTTCGAACCTGGGTCCTCTGTGTTCCAGTCTGACACTCTATCCACTGCGCCACCGCCTGGTCAGGCCTGTTAAAAATGATTAAAAATTTTTATTACAAAATGTTTAAATACATTTACAAGTACACAAAAAGGCCATATAATGACAACTTAGGTCTAATAAATAGCTTCCACATTTATTTTTGTTTTTTTCTCTTAAGAAATACATGTAATGCCCCTCCTTAATTTTCTCCCTCTTTCCTTCTCCCTAGAGATACACTGTATGCTTAAGTTGATCATTAGTTTTTGTGCAACTTTCATTACAAATATATGTATACATGCAAAGTACTACCATTTGGTCTGCTTTTACACATATGAAATGAAACGTGTTTGTAATTCTGTAGCTAGATTTCTTTCTCTTATTTTCCAGATGTATGTATTACGACACTCTTAGTTGTTCATTCAAACTGCTCTATAGTAATCCATATTATTACTGCGCATTGACAATTTGTTCATTTTCCAATATCAATATTTAGATCATTCTGTCTTTCTTTTTTCTTTTGCTATTACAACACATATTGCAATGAACATCTATATTTGTATGTGTGAAACAGCTAAACTTCAGGGACCAAGTGTAGAGTGGGGTGAAAAGTGCATAAACACATGTATTCACATGCACATCTACATACTTTCTTCTTGTGCTTATGTGTGAGAGTTTATTTTTTATTTATTTATTTATTTTTTTGTATTTTTCTGAAGCTGGAAACGGGGAGAGACAGTCAGACAGACTCCCGCATGCGCCCGACCGGGATCCACCCGGCACGCCCACCAGGGGGCGACGCTCTGCCCACCAGGGGGTGGTGCTCTGCCCCTCCGGGGTGTCGCTCTGTTGCGACCAGAGCCATTCTAGCGCCTGGGGCAGAGGCCAAGGAGCCATCCCCAGCGCCCGGGTCATCTTTGCTCCAATGGAGCCTCGGCTGCGGGAGGGGAAGAGAGAGACAGAGAGGAAGGAGAGGGGGAGGGGTGGAGAAGCAGATGGGTGCCTCTCCTGTGTGCCCTGGCCGGGAATCAAACCCGGGACTTCTGCACGCCAGGCCGACACTCTACCACTGAGCCAAACGGCCAGGGCTATGTGTGAGAGTTTAAATGCATATTCCAGATAATGCCTGATAAGGGAAGTCATATTTTCAGTGTTACTAGATGTTGACAAGTTACTTTTTTAAGTCGTTGCACTATTTTCCCTTCTACCAGTGTGTACTAGCAGTGTGTATGAGAATTTGTGTATTTCCTCTTGTTCTCCAACTCCTGGTGTTTTCAGTTTTGTTACCTTCTTCTCATTTGATGGGTATGAAATGGCCTCTTATTGATGTTTTAATTTCTATGGCCTTCACTATAATGAGCCTGAGCTTCAAGTATGTGGTTCTCTACCAATTGTTCGGATCTTCTGGCACTGGGTGGTTTCTTGCTTTCTTATTGATTAGAGGACTTCCTTTGCTATTCTAGAAATTAACCTTTTATTGACTACGTGTTACTTTCTTCCACTCTATGCCTTGTTTTAACATTTTTTTTTTTATGATGCTGTTTGAGACATAGAAACTTTAATATTTCACTCGGTGGATTTTTAAATCAATTTTATTCCTAATTTATACTCTATTTGACATCATGGAAATATTCTCCTGTACTACCTTTGGAAAGTTTTAGATTTAAAGTTAACTTTCCATTTTGATATTTAATGCACTTGAAATGTAATTTTTTGTATGACATGAGATAGGGATTTATTTTTCATATATAGATAACTAATTTTTTTCATGGCTATTATCCCAGAACATTTATTCATTAGGCCACCCTTCCTCTACTGATTTATTGGGACATCTCTGTCATATACCAAGTTTCAATATGCAAATATATCTGTTTTGAGCTTTCTTTTCTGTTTCATTGGTACTTTATTCTTGCATGAGTACCATACCTTTTTTTTTTTTACAGAGACAGAAAGAAAGCCAGAGAGAAGGATAGATAGGGACAGACAGACAGGAACACAGAGAGATGAGAAGCATTGATCATTAGTTTTTTGTTGTGACACCTCAGTTGTTCATTGATTACTTTCTCATATGTGCCTTGACCGCGGGCCTTTAGCAGACCGTGTAACCCCTTGCTCAAGCCAGCAACCTTGGGTGCAAGCTGGTGAGCTTTTGCTCAAACCAGATAAGCCTGTGCTCAAGCTGGCAACCTTGGGGTCTTGAACCTGGGTCCTCCGCATCCCAGTCCGATGCTCTATCCACTGCACCACCGCCTGGTCAGGCGTACCATACGTTTTGAATTACTAAAGCATAATTATATTTTTATATTAACTTACCATTTTGTATAGGAGATCTGTTTAAGGTTAACACAGTTATTTTGAATAGCAAATTCTCAGCTTTTCCTTTTTGTCTTTCTGTGGTAAAGGTTTATTACTCTTACAGCTACTATTCAGTTTTAACTTTGTGTTTGAACTTTGCTTACCCACTTACACTTAATGTAGTGTTGTTGAATTCTTCATATATATATAATCTAGGCTCAAGAATCATTTAAACATTATAGTTTTTGTCTCAAGAAAATTGTTGTTGATTTTCCCAAGAAAAAATTGTGAGATGGTTTCTTTTCTTTCTTTTTTCTTTTTTTTTTTTTTTACAATTTTATTTATTCATTTTAAAAAGGAGAGAGAGAGAAAGGAGGAGGAGCAGGAAGCATCAACTCCCATATGTGGCTTGACCAGGCAAGGCCAGGATTTCGAACTGGCTACCTCAGTGTTCCAGGTCAATGCTTTATTCACTGCGCCACCATAGGTCAAGGCATGAGATGGTTTCTTTTGTAAATTTAAGGTAGTTTTTGACTCACTCTTAGAGCCACTGCTATTTACATTATGTTTTTGTTTTAGATTGTATAGTGGGAAATTTAAATATTCAGGTTACAGTGCGTAAAATAACATATTAATGAGGATTAAGTGAAGAAATATATGTTAAATACTTTGTAAATTTTAATGCCCTGTGCAAGTGTGAGTTAATTATTATCAGTCTCATGCAGATTATTCTGTTTTGATTTATACATAAAGACTGTGTTAATGGAATTTGTTTTGTAGCCAATTTATGCTGGAAGGTTTTTGAAATAGCTTTTCTTCTGTAGAACAAAAGTTCTGTTTCCAAGTCTTAGAAAAGTAGATGAATTATCCTGGTCTGCATGTTAATGCCATCATTAAAACTTAATTGACAATTGTTAATGTCTTATCAACCAGTGAGGGAGGCAATCATCATAAACTCACACAGTGTGGGTATTCATAGTTCTCAAATTAATAGTCTTTAGATTGGGAGAGCGGGATATTTCAGCAATTTTTGCAATAATAGAATCAAAATGCGCTAGAACTGTGAGAGAACTTGGAGGTTGAGAATTGATCGCCTAAATCAGTTTTGCTTTGATCAAGCCAATCTTATCATTGCTTATTCCCATCAAAATTTAAGCTGCTGAACTAAGTTGTGACCCAACAAATTCAAATTAAATGTAGCCTTGCTCTAAGCCAACATATCAACATAACTCAGCTAGAGCTCTCCAGCACCTTATTAGAACACTGCTGCTCTTGAAGTCAGTACAGGGGCTTCACCTTGAGTATTGACCCTACCGTGTTGTATAAGATTCTTCTGGTACTTCTTTTTGTGTGTGTGTGTGATAGAGACAGAGAGAGGGATAAGAACAGACAGACAGGAGGGAAAAAGATGAAAAGCATCAATTCTTCATTGCAGCACCTTAGTTGTTCATTGATTGCTTTCTTATATGTACCTTGACTAGGGGACTACAGCAGAGTGAGTGACCCTGTGCTCAAGCCAGCGACCTTGAGCTCAAGCCAGTGACTTTGGGCTTCAAGCCAGCGACCTTTGGGCTCAAGCCAGTGACCATTGATTGGGTCATATCTATGATCATATCTATGATCCTACAAGCCACTGACCCCATGCTCAAGCTGGTAAGCCTGTGCTCGAGCCGGCAACCTTGGTTTTTGAACCTGGGTCCTCAGTGTCCCAGTTCAACGCTCTATTCACTGTACCACCACCTGGTCAGGCCTTCTGGTACTTCTTTAACTAAAGCTTTTTGGAGGGGGTCTGCAGCAGACTAACCTAATGAAAACATCTGCTCCTTAGAGATCCTAGTGCAGAAAAATTGTGGAGCATGGTTAAGGTTTATCTTTTTTTCTGTTGTACTAGATAGAAGATGGACATGGTTCCTATAAGATGCTGTTGTATTTGTGAAGTGTTGCCTGATCCCAGTCATATAGTAAAAGTGTGTGCTGAGATGTAAAGTAACCTTCAAATTCCTGTGTGTGTCTTGGGGTCAGATTTGTAGACGTTCTTTGAATGGTTTGATAATGTCCTTTCTTCTTAGGCATGTAGATTTCAGATGTCTTTCACCAACAAAAGAATACAGTATTCCATGAGTTGTCTTGTTTTTTTAAAACTCTGTGTTATCATACGCTGTAATGCCTGTGACAACACAATGTAATGACGACAATTTTGTATGCTATTTCACAACTTAGAAAGTCTGTTTATTTGAATGTGTTCAATATCTGTCAGTTATTAGCACTAATTGGGAATGAATAGGAAGCAGTGATCTAGAGAATCCAAGCATCAATTAGTATTTTTTTATTGTGGTAAAATATACATAACACAAAATTTACCACTTTCATCATTCTTTTTTGATCACTTCAGTAATATTAAATATATTTATAATGTTGTGCAACCATCAGCACTATTCAGTTCTAGAACTTTTTTGTGATCCCAATAGAAACTCTGTACTCATTTAATAGTAACTCCCAATTTTCCTCTACTCCCAGCACCTGGTAACCTCTATTCTACTTTGTGTCTTGACAAATTTGACTATTCTAGATACCACATTGCTATAGACTGACTGTTTGTATTCTCCCCAAATTCATATATTGAAGCCCCAATCCCCAATGTGATGGTATTTGGAGGTGGGCCCTTTGGAAAGTGATAAGGTCATGAGGGTGGGACCTTCATGAATGGGAATAGTGCTTTTATAAGAAGAGACATGAGAAAGTTGACCTCCCTCTCTCTACCGTGTGAGAACATAGCAACAGTCAACAGTCTATATAGAAGCAGTCAACAGTCTACAAAGCAGGAGGAGGGTCCTTCCTCTCCAGAATCCAATCATGCCGGCACCCTGATCTCAGATTTCCCAACTTTTAGAACTATAAGAAATAAATTTGTGTTGTTTAACCCACCCATTCTGTGGCATTTTGTTAGAAAAGCCCAGTTGACTAAAACACAATTATAAGTGGAATCACACAATATGCGTTCTTTTGTGTCTAGCTTACTTCACTTAGCATAATGTTTTCAAAGTTTATCCATGTTGTAGCATGTATCAGAATTTCATTCCTTTTTAAGGCTGAGATATATTCTGTTATATGTATCTACCCACCAGATTTTGTTTATTTATTCATCTGCTGATGGATACTGCGTTTTGTCCACCTTTTGCCTGTTATGAATAATGCCACAGTGAATATTGTACATATCTTTTTGAATCGCTGATTTCAGTCCTTTTGGCTATACACCTAGCAGTGGCATATCAGATCATATTGTAACTTATGTTTAACTTTTTAAAGAACTGCTGAACTATGTTCCACAGCACCTGGACTGTTTTACATTTCTACTAGCAATGCACAGGGTTCCATTTATCCACACATTATTTTCCTTGCTCATACTTTTTATTTTCCTAATGGGTGTGAAGCGGTATCTCAGTGTGGTTTTGACTTCATTTCCTCAGTGGCTAATGATGTTGAGCATCTCTTCATGTACTTATTGGCTGTTTGTACATCTGCTTTGGAGAAATACCTATTCAAGTCCAAAATGGGCAATTTCTAATAAATTATTAACTTGATTTGTAAGTTCGGGTTTCTTTCTTTTTTTTTTTTTTTGTATTTTTCTGAAGCTGGAAATGGGGAGAGACAGTCAGACAGACTCCCGCATGCGCCCGACCGGGATCCACCCTGCACGCCCACCAGGGCGACGCTCTGCTCACCAGAGGGCGATGCTCTGCCCCTCCGGGGCGTCGCTCTGCCGCGACCAGAGCCACTCTAGCACCTGGGGCAGAGGCCAAGGAGCCATCCCCAGCACCCGGGCCATCTTTGCTCCAATGGAGCCTTGGCTGCGGGAGGGGAAGAGAGAGACAGAGAGGAAGGAGGGAGGGGGGTGGAGAAGCAAATGGGCGCTTCTCCTATGTGCCCTGGCTGGGAATCGAACCCAGGTCCCCGCACGCCAGGCCGACGCTTTACCGCTGAGCCAACTCGCCAGGGCAAGTTCGGGTTTCTTTATCTATAGAATTACCTTGCTGACCAAATGATGCAATATATGTAAATACAATGATATTAAATTAAGTAAGTTTAATTAATATCATTTATTAAACTTATTAAATGATATTAAACTTTAATTATCTAAATTTTGAAAAAATATTTATTTATATTTTAGTTCCGATAGGAAGCTTGATGGTCAGATATGGTTCTGTCTTTTTTTGTAATAGTTTTGAGACAATCAACTTAAATCAGACAGCATCACCGCTTGGTACAACTGATATGTTAAAAAATAATTGCATATATATATTTTTTACTAGAATCATATCTTAAGTGTGGTAGAGAAAGTTGCCATTCAAGGGAGTCTATGTAGACATAAAATCGCCTACTAATTTTATTGTTGTTGTAAATCTGGAATATTACACATAATTTTGCTTTAAACGGGACATGGTTAAAAGTAAAACTTTCATCTCTGATACAATAACAAATAAGAAGAATCTTTAAAAATGAAATCACTATTCCAGGCACAAATCAAAGTTTCATAAAAGTAGAAGATTTGGTTTTAGGTCTCATAAAATACTAGTTTGTGGGAGATCCTGTGGTCAGGAGCTGAGAAAGAAATTCAGATGACAACAGTGACAAAGAGATTGAAAGCCTGTGTCTTGCGCCTACAGGACATATTGATCTCCCACAGGGTCTCTATGGTATCTGAAAAGTGCTTCACTGAGATTATTGGTGACTCTGGAGCCTGGTCTGAGAATATAAAAAGACTGTTTAAAGCAGACGGAATGCTGTTTGGCCTGGTGGTGGATATCATCTCTTAGCATATATATACTTTTGGCATGTATTATATATTGCTTAAAAGAAAATTTGAGTTGCCTACAGTCAACAATATTATATTATGCACCTAAAAATTTGTTAAAAAGGTAGATCTCACCTTAAGTGTTATTCCCACAAGAAAACCAAAACCAAAACCAAAACCAAAAACAACCTCCCCCCAAAACAAACAAACAAAATAAGCACAAAGGGACATGAAACTTTGGGAAGTAGCAAAGTTGTTTATTATCTTGATTTTGGTGTTGGGTGGGTTCTAGCTCAGCATATTGGGACAGGCTTGTTTCCTGTGAAGTAGCTAGATATTTTACATTTACTTCTCCAGTTGCACCCCTACTCCACTCTGAATGCTGATCTATCTGAAGACAGTCTAGTACAGTGTTCTTAAACCTCCAGTCGTGGACCAGTGCTGGTCTGCTGGAAATGTCGTGCAGGTCTGTGAAGAGTTAATCACCCTGATGTTGTATGAAGATTATACAGTCTATAATCATTGGGTCTATAGTCTTCATACAATATCAGGACCTGTGGTTGAAGAACACTGGCTCAGAATATTCTAGTAGTTCCTCCCTCCCTCTCTCCTTCACTTCTCCCTCCCTCCCTCTCTCCTTTTCTTCTTTCTTTCCTTCCTTCCTTCCTTCTTCTCCTTTCTTCTTTTTAGCATATTGTTTATGTTTAGTAAATATTTTTTATTTTTTCTGTTTAAAAAAGTTTATTCCTTTTTAGAGAGGAAGGGAGGGAGAGAGAGAGAGAGAGAGAGAGAGAGAGAGAGAGAGAGAAAGAGAAAGAAAGGAGGGAGGAGCAGGAAGCATCAAGTCCCATATGTGCCCTGACCAGGCAAGCCCAAGGTTTCGAACCAGTGACCTCAGCATTTCAGGTTGTTGCTTTATCCGCTGCACCACCACAGGTCAGGCGTAGCAAACATTTCAATGTCTTGATTATTCTATGGGACCTTGTGGTACCAAACACAAACAGTGAAAATATGATTTTCTCGCACTGGGCTATACAAGCATGTAGGCTCTTATATAATCACCTTGAATGTTAAGAATTCTGGAAGGCCCATATGAAAATTCTTTTCATCTTCAAAGTCATAGGGTATTCAGAAAAACTTCTAAATGAGAGTTAATTTCCAGCAAATAATATTCCTACATTCACTGCCAATTAATTCTAGCCTAGAGCTAAGCAATATGATCTGGGGATAGAAAAGGTTTTTGTTTTTTTTCCAGTACAACACACAAAATGCAATTATAGATTTTTTCCCTTACAACCAGTTAAAAGGAAGAGGAAACAGAACTGTTGTAATTGTCACACTCTGCCCAACTTCCTCCATTATTTAAGAGGCATAGGATTCTTTTAAACCCCAAATCATTCAACAGTTTAGCTAATTGGTATCCTAGGTAAATCACCTTACATATTGCTAGGTAAAACAATTATTTAAAATGGTAAAGTTAAAATATAACACATCTAGGAAGAGCTTTTCTCAGAAGTGTTTTAATTCTGTATTGAGTTTTCTGAATGTAAAACAATCATTAAGATTTTAGCCCTGGCCAGTTGGCTCAGTGGTAGAGCGTCGGCCTGGTGTGCAGAAGTCCTGGGTACGATTCCCGGCCAGGGCACACAGGAGAAGCTCCCATCTGCTTCTCCACCCCTCCCCCTCTCCTTCCTCTCTGTCTCTCTCTTCCCCTCCTGCAGCTGAGGCTCCATTGGAGCAAAGAATGGCCCAGGCGCTGGGGATGGCTCCATGGCCTCTGCCTCAGGCGCTAGAATGGCTCTGGTCGCAACAGAGCAACGCCCCAGATGGGCAGAGTATCGCCCCCTGGTGGCGTGCCAGGTGGATCCCGGTCGGGCGCATGTGGGAGTCTGTCTGACTGCCTCCTCGTTTCCAGCTTTGGAAAAATACAAAAAAAAAAAAAAAAAGGTTTTAAAACACCCAGGCTTGTATCATAACTAAGAATAAGATCTTGTAGAATTATAGCAATCATTGGCAAAAAGAACTAGTGAGCTATATATTTACCTTAGTCTGAACTAAAAAAGTAAACTGCTTGAGAAGTGAAAATAATACAATGTCTACAGTTTTCAAGTTAACAGTCTATTTAAAATTTTTCTTCTTGAATCTCTACTGTAAAAGTTTGCCAACTTAAAAATTGAGTGACATCCAAATACTGCTGATACAAATTCAATATTTTCCATTGTATTTTCACAAACTAAAGAAATAACTTCCTAACCATACTATAAAAGCCACTTACAAACTTATATTTATGATTCAGTTGACTATTCCACTAAGAATACATACACTGCCTGACTAGGCGGTGGCGCAGTGGATAGAGCGTCGGACTGGGATGCCGAAGACCCAGGTTCGAGACCCCGAGGTTGCCAGCTTGAGCGCAGGCTCATCTGGTTTGAGCAAAGCTCACCATCTTGGACCCAAGGTCGCTGGCTCGAGCAAGGGGTCACTCAGTCTCCTGAAGACCCACGGTCAAGGCACATATGAGAAAGCAATCAATGAACAACTAAGGTGTCGCAACGAAAAACTGATGATTGATGCTTCTCATCTCTCTTCGTTCCTGTCTATCTCTCTCTCTCTGTCTCTGTAAAGGAAAAAAAAAAAAAAGAATACATACACTTTTTTTTTTTTTACCTTAAAATGGATAGAAATCCTGAGTGAGACATGAAAATGGAGGTAGAGTGGTCATGAGAGTGTAGGGATGGTAGTGGTTATAGGTTGAGTAGTCAGGGTACCTGGGGATACTGTTAGCTTTGTCAATCAGCAAACCATCCTGTCAAGCCTCCCACAGTTAGGGATTCTTGTACATTTTTGGTCAAGTTTGTTTTTAGCTTCCCTTCAACATTCCCTTTGGGTTTCTTCTTCCTGATATTTTCATATGCTCTGTCATTCCTCCCTGTAATAAAACACATCTGTGCCTTCTTTCATTCTATATGCCACAGGATGGTAATAATTTGAAGAGATTTTTGTGTCAGCTCTTCGAAAACAGATGTGTTACCTTTTATGATGGTATAATGCTTCAGAGCAATACAAAATATGCTAAGGCCTTTATAGGTAAGATTCACTGACATTTTTATGAAACTACCAGTGCGAACTCTCTAGCACTATTCCTGGCATATTGGGGAGTGTTCATTATTATTATTATTATTATTATTATTATTATTATTTATTTATTTATTATTTTTTTTTTGTAATCATTATTTCTGTATTTATATCACACCTAGCATATAAACCCTGGATTTCCAAACGATCGCTCTTCCCATGACTTTTTGATACATCACTTTAAAGTAATCTCATTTCACAACGCTTTATAGTGTAAGAGTACACCTACTCCTGGCATGTTAACTCCTGAGCCAATAAACCTAATTAATTACCTCAAAACCCGGCACATTTTAAGGCACTGTTACACTGCTAACTCCATCGCACAGCAGTGTTTGAGGGCTCATGAGCCATAACTACAGCAGGGCTGTCTTAGGAAACCAGGCTACACAATGGATAACCAAGCATGTTTTCAAGTCTTAACCTGGGCCTGGCACACCCTCACCAATAGTTTCGATGACAGGTAGAGGCAAGTGAGTGACAGGAACACAGAAGACTCACGTAGGGTGGACACTGATGCTTACACAAGCAGGATTAGACCCCCTTTTGAGTGTAATGTCCCAGGAGCCTTAGAGTCAGACTACTCCATCATTACTCGCAGGACAGAGAGCAATCCTGAAGGAGCCTGGAGTCTTGAACATGCAGGGAAAGGTCTAACTAAGCTTGCCCGGGCCTAAAAGTACAAACAGTAGCAATTTCGCCCATGCCAAACCAAGAAATGGTCCATTCTTTCTATTTCAGTCTAAGCAGAGGACTGATCATCAGGGAAACCAGAAAATTTCATCCTAAAGACCAGTGGAAATAATGGTGGGCAATTCCCTGGGTTAAAGATGGTACAGGGGCTCACTTTTCCACTGGGTTCTTTTGTTTGTTTAGCAGAGAGAATCAGAAAGGGAGAGAGAGAGATGAGAAGCATCAACTCAGTAGTTGCGGGACTTCAGTTGTTCATTGAGTGCTTTCTCATACATGCTGTGACCAGGGTACACCAGCTGAGCTTTGGGCTTAAGCCAGTGACCATGGAGTCATTATCTATGATCCCACACTCAAGCTGGCTACCTTGGGGTTTCAAACCCGGGTCCTCAGAGACCCGGGTGGACATTCTATCCACTGCGCCACCGCCTGGTCATGCTCCACTGTGTTCTGGAGAGGAAACACGCATTAACTTGAAGGGAAAGCGCTATCTGGGTCCGCTTGGGTCTTCCACAGGACATGGAACCAGATTAGCAAGGCAACCGATCCTGAGAGTGCAACTCTTTCTTACGTGAAGTGTGTGTCTCTAAGTTCAGAGTCTACGAACACCCTAAACTTCCAAGCAAACGCTGGAGTGTACACATGCTTTCCTGGGACATGGTTCTCTTTTCACAGATCCAAGAACAGGTTAAAATCCTGAGCTAGGGTGAGGAAGCCACCAGGTATCTAGGGCTAGCCAAGCCTGACAGCTTGCAAAGCTGTCACCGAGAACGTGGACTCACAACAGAGACAACTGAGCACCGCTTTTGTGCTCTTCCAAGTGTATTTCAAGTTCTTTCCAAAACAAGGCCCGAGGAACCCCCAGAATAAAGTATGCCTCTGGGCTTGGTTCACCGCCATCCTGCGTTCATTCTTGGGTATCTATTTAGCAACATTCAACTCTGGATAGAAGCCATGACGAAGCAGGACCCTTCTCCGTGGCACGAGTCCTTGCCGATTTCAGAGGTGGCAGCAGTGGCCAAAGTGGGAAACACACTTGACTTTTCCTCTGGAGCTGGGCTGTGAGAAGTGCCTGCCAGGAACACCATCCTTTCCCTGACCCTTCCCCTCCAGTTTCTGAAGATACAGCAGAAAAGAATCTTCGTTGAAGATATGAATTTCCAAAAAAACCCAGAAACACAAGCTTCCAACACATTGTGCTTTCAGGTACTCTGGGTCTAGTTCAGCTGCCAGATGAGCTGATTGATGCGCTCACCCCGGTAGCCAGGTGAGCCCACCTCCTTGAGGAAGCCTACCCTGTTCTTGGTAGCGTGATGGGCCACCGAGAGATGGAAAGGCAATTTCATGAATGAGGTCTCCCAAGCAAATGACACCAAACTTCCCCAGGTGCTCCTCAATCACTGTGTTATCAGGGTGACTTTACTCTTGACCTTGGTCTGTTCACGTTGCAAGATGAATTCCCGGACAGACTTCAGATTTGGAAATCCCCAGGTTACATAAAGGTTTCACTATATGCAGCGTTTTTATGGGTTAGGGGGTGACTCTGAAAAAGACACCACTGAAAATCTTCTTCAGGCGAAGCCCTGCAGTGGTCCTCTGTCCCATTAAACTCACTCCGTTAATCCTTTGGGTGTGTACAACGAAGGCCAAGAGATGTTTATTTGGCACTTCCAAACCATGAGGTTTCCCTTCTAGTCTTCTGAGGTGCACCTTACCACGCTGTTGCTGCCAAGCATCGTGTAGGAACCACTCCAGCCGCTTAAACCTAAGGTCCTTCCTTTCCCTTCCTCCGCTCCTTCTTGTTCAAAAGTGCCTGCTTTGCTTGGGTGGCTTTCAGGGCCTGATAAGCCTTACTCATTTTGAGGAGATTTTCTGGAACCAAAGGGATCTTTTTTCTTTGCTCTTCCTCCACCATCTTTCCAATGCCTGTTCAATATTATTAATTAAAAAACTATTTAGCCTGACCTGTGGTGGCGCAGTGGATAAAGCGTCGACCTGGAAATGCTGAGGTCACCGGTTCGAAACCCTGGGCTTGCCTGGTCAAGGCACACATGGGAGTCGATGCTTCCAGCTCCTCCTCCCCTTCTCTGTCTCTGTCTCTTCTCTCTCTCTGTTTCTCCCTCTCCTCTCTAAAATGACTAAATAAATAAATAAAAAAAGTTAAAAAAAACTATTTAAAAATAAATATACCCAGTAAGATGAATCCTTATATTTCTGTTTATATAATACAAAGGTGGGTATCTAGACATAGGAAAACAATTCATTTAATTTCCACCTGTAGACAGAACATGCTCCCCCAGATAATATTTGTGAATAGGACATTAGAAGAATATTGAGAAACTTTATATTTACCAAAGATGCTTATTAAGAATGCAGATGTGAGGAATCTCTCAGATCTATTGAATAAGAGTCTTACATTAGCATGGCCCAGGAATCTGCATTATATCATGATTCTTATATATTTTAAAATGTAAGACCTTCTGCCGCTCAGTGACATGAGGCCTTTGCACCAATGGTTAAGCTTGGTTTGTTAATTTTGTTACCTTTTGATGAATACAATCAAAAGAAAAAAAAATGTGGGGAATATGAAAAATTTCAGGGTTCATGGTATGATTTACTCATTTCTTTTTAATTAGTCCCATCCTTTTTTTTTTTTTTCAGAATCAAACTCTTAATTATTACAGATTTAATTTCTTTTAAAATACCTTCTGTTTTCAGACAATTCTATAAGGAAGACAGTACCAGATATAAAGAACAGGTCAAGGGGAGTGAGGATTTGCCTCTCTCTGCCTTTCTGCCATTTCCTTGTCTCTTAAACACATCATTAAGTCCAAAAATAGGTAAATGAATGGGTTTTTGTCCTGATGGGTTCATGCATATAAATATGTAGGTGTTTTTAAAACAGTTTTAGTTTAGGTCTCTGCCATGCTATCAACTGTCTAGATTTAGGCAGCCTAACCATCATTCAAGATGGGGACTGACCTTGATCTCTATTTTGCAACTATGGTCCCTTGAGTGAATGTCCTCAATGGCCACCAAGCATGTGACGAAGAAATGTTACCCCAGAATAGGGCACTTTGGCATATGGAACATTTTAGGTTGAAGAAATTTGAGAAATAGGCCGACGCACGAAGGTCGCTCTGACCTTCTCCCCCTACCTCCTCTCTTCCTCCGAAACAGGTTACACAACTTCCATGTGAGATGCGCCTCCCTGTACCCAGTCACTGGAGCTTCCTTATCTTAGAAGACAGAGTGAGGCTGAGAAGAACCTTTCTACTGAATTTATTGCGGTGACACTGGTTAACAGAATTATACAGGTTTCAGGTGCACAATTTCACAGTCCATCATCTGTGTGACCACCCCAAGTCAAGTCTCCTCCATCACCAAATCCTAACCAATGGGCTTTGTTCCCATGGTTTATTCCACTTTCTCAGCGACTTTGGCTTATTTTATTTCCCATGACTATTGTCCTCACACCTTACATGAAATACTCTGGTTTAATAATTTTAATTTTCAAGTCTTCATTCTCCAATGAAGGAAGCTTCCCATGTCAAGTAGAACTTGTATGAAATAAATTTGTACCTTTTTTTTTCTTATTAATATTTTTTGTTTAAATTTCAGACCCAGCCAGGGGTCCTAAAATGGTCCAGGACCACCCTCACTCAGACCCTAAGTTGAAAACCAAGTTCTGAGGGTCCCATTCTCCCTCCCACTGTTCCCTTAACCAAAGCAAGTTTACTTTTATGTTAGCTATGTCAGGGGTCCCCAAAAAAGTACATTTGATACCAAACAAAACCAAACAAACAAAAATTACACAAACTTTAATGTACTATATAAACTCCAGGAGTCAGATTCTAGTCTGGATTCAAGTTCATAGAAGTAAATCTAAGATTTCTTAGGACTTCTTGATAATATTAGGGAGTCTGCCCCAAGCTAACTGCAGGGAGACTTTATTTCTTTTGTTTCAAGGTTGTGTAATTCCCATTGGAGTGGAGGGTGGAATTTTGTTCTGTGTAACAAAGTTAAAGGGGAAAGAGGATTCTTATTTCATGAGTTACTCTGAGGGGGGTATTATCTGGAAAAAAACCAGACTTTTCAACTTAAAAAGCCATTGAAATTACTTGCTTTCTCTACATATGAGTGTTCTTGGTCAAGTCAGTATTCATCCTCTGCCTCATGTTGCTAATTTAAAAAACAGGGCTATGGGCCCTGGCTGGTTGGCTCAGTGGTAGAGCGTCGGCCTGGCGTGCAGAAGTCCCGGGTTTGATTCCCGGCCAGGGCACACAGGAGAAGCACCCATCTACTTCTCCACCCCTCCCCCTCTCCTTCCTCTCTGTCTCTCTCTTCCCCTCCTGCAGCCGAGGCTCCATTGGAGCAAAAGATGGCCCGGGTGCTGGAGATGGCTCCTCGGCCTCTGCCCCAGGCGCTGTAGTGGCTCTGGTCGCGACAGAGCAAGGCCCCAGAGGGGCAGAGCATCACCCCCTGGTGGGTAGAGCTTTGCCCCTGGTGGGTGTGCCGGGTGGATCCCGGTCGGGTGCATGCGGGAGTCTTTCTGACTGTCTCTCCCCGTTTCCAGCTTCAGAAAAATATAAACAAACAAACAAACAAACAAACAAACAAAAAAACAGGGCTATGACTATCTTCCCTTATAATTTGCACAGTGGATTTTGTAATTGTAGGACCAGTAGCTGGAGCTGTCACCATGGCCATGAGATGCAGGTTCCCATTGGATTCAGGCAGAGGGTAAAGAAACAGTGGAGCCAAAATATGTTGGGTCATTCTCACTCCAGCTGATGAGAAACACACAGGGAAAAATATTTCCCTTTCATTCAGAGCTCACAGAGCTACTAACATATTATCCGGTTCCACAACCAGAAAAATCTTCTCCGGTTCCTCCTAGAATCAAAGGCCTCACCAGTCCCAAAGCCCCTTACCTCTCTGCCAACGTGGTTTCTCATTTTGCAAAACTGGCTTCTTGCTCTTTCCCTGCCATCTTGGCTTCTCCTTCTCCTTCTTTTTCTTTTAAAACTTTTCTGGTGCGAAGACCTCTCCTCCAGCAACATTACCATAACAATGGCCCTTCCCAAGCAGGAAGGTAATTTGCAGTTTCACAGACCACATACCTGGTGCTGCCCAGCGCCATTTTTAACAATAAAAGTGAGCAAACTCAAAAATCATATTTTACAAACTCATTTGCCCAACAGTAATGGTAG
This sequence comes from Saccopteryx leptura, assembly GCF_036850995.1. Lineage (NCBI taxonomy): Eukaryota > Metazoa > Chordata > Mammalia > Chiroptera > Emballonuridae > Saccopteryx > Saccopteryx leptura. Next base: position 24,511,486 of record NC_089512.1, on the reverse strand, counting down.
CAGATCATAATAACCTGGCAATCACTTTATGCCCCAAAAGATAGGTATGGTAAGCCCAAAGGTGATGATTACTAGATTGTAATAATAATGAAATACCAAACCAGCTATCTTTCAAAAGCAAATTCAGAACACTCAGCAAAATTTTCATGTGAGTGAGTTAGATGTCAATCTCTAAAGGCAAGCTGGTCTAAATCCAGGCCAAGTTCGTGGGATTTAGTGTGAGCTTGTTCTCCTTATCCACTGGGATCTTGTCCTGCATCCCATCTCAGCTACCCAGTGTCATGGTCATACCTTAGAGGTCCCTATCAGCTATCACTGAAACCTTTTATAATTTCAGTTTCAAGAATCACATACTCATATATGTTCTTCAGCTTTGTCAGGGTTTATTGTCTAACTTCCTCTATTAGAATTTATTATTATTTTTTCACCTCTGTAATTCCAGTGCCTGGCATACCATAGGTATTATATATATACAGATGACTTCTTGACTTCTTTTGGAGAGCAACCTGAATTCTTCCTTCAATATATCCTGAATTCCTTGTGAGATAAACTACATGCTAGCTGTAAATGTTTGACCATAAATTAGCTCCTTTAGGGCTGCTGCCCAAACCCTGCCCATACCCTTGGATTTGCTGACCTCACCCTGGGAGAGATAAAGGAACAGAAGTGAGAGACGCTCTGGCTCAAAGCCACTCAACTGGAGTCCCTTCAGGATCTCCAAATGCACTCTCCTAGAACTTTTTCAGAATAGAAGAGAAGATGCATACAAATTGAGAAGAGTCTATTTAAATATACCTGGTGCTTCCAGTTTCATATTTATTTTTTATTCTTTGGCAACAATACTTTTAACATTTTTCTCATTTTGTGGAAATCTGCCATGCTGTCAATATTGCTGAATGCAGGGTGCTCCCTCACATAATGGAAGCCAAAGAGTTCCAGTAGTCTCTCTACCCGTGGTGGAGGCATGTGACTCAGGCTTGGAAAATTCAATGTGTCCTTATGTCTTTAGGGCTTTGTTGAATGACACAAAGACAATGGCACCAACATTCACTAATTCAATATTCACTGCCAGTGGTGACAGTGCCCAGTGGTGGGGACAGCGCCCTCTAGGGATGGACAGTTGCACTGTTTTACAATAGCCATGGTCTTCTGGATGTCTAACATCTGTAGCTACCTTGGTTCCTTTCCATTTTGTAGGCCTTTCAAGTTTCTGCTATCTCTTCATGTCCTGCCAATAGATAATCTTATGTTTAAGACGACCAGAGTATTAGACACCGTGAGGTAGACATCATGGAAAAGAACAAAAGAAAGAACTTAAGGTAGAAAAAGCAGGGTTGTCTACTTCTCTCCTTTAAACCCATTTGATGCTCTAGAAAATGAAAGTTTAAAGGAGAAAAAAGGCCAAGAAAGGCAAGAGGATGGCAGTCAACAGGGGGAGGGGCGCCTGATAGAGGAGGGGTGAGAGGAGGGATTTGTTTCTGAGGCCACATGAGGCCACTCTTAGGGACTGGGAGTGTGTGCAGACTGGACCGTGCACTGGGGTCCTGTATCCTGCAGGCGGGAGCAGCAAGCCAATGCAGTCTGACTTGTTTCTGTTATAATCTAGTTAGGCAGATTTACTGAGGATCAAACAAATGTGATGATGTATGTAACGGTGCCAGATGAACCATAGAAAATGATGCAAGTGCAATCTAATAAGACGTGTGTGGGTGTGCAGGGGAAACACTGAAAGCAAAGTTGGCACATCGTGTCTCCGTTCCACCGCCATGCTCCTCTGCCCAGCCCCCCCCCCCCCCCCCCCGATTTCGGGTACTAAAGAGTAAATCGATGGAGAAGGAAAGAAGGAATAGCAAGACTTATCAGCTCTCACCTACACTATTGCAACAGTCCCTCCCTCTAGAGTAATCCTTATAAAGCAAATATGCTCATATCACACCTCCCCTGCCCCCACCATGGTAGACATGCAGCTATGCCTCCTAGATTTTCCTTCAAGGAAGAACTTGATTCCCAACAGTATGGTTAGCTCAGCTCTTAGCTCCTCAGGATCTGTCTCAGCTGCTGCGCTGCACTTCCTCCCACCTCCTCTCATTCACCCGGGTCACACCTTCCCCTGCAGGCCCTACAGCCAGTGCTGAGGGAAGTGGAGAAGGCCGGTCAGTTTCTGCTTGAAGCAGGACAACTCTAAAGGGCTGGTCTTGCTCTGGAGCTGTGTATTCAGTGGGCCTAGGTTTGGTTGGGCTTCCATCTTAGCTTAATTTCTCCCTCTAACTATTTGTGCTTCCTCTCTCTCACTCCCCTTCACAGGTACTGATTCTTCATAAACATCAGGCGCTGGCCAGTGGCTCAATGGATAGAGCATTGGCCTGGTATATGGATGTTCTGGGTTCAATTCCTGGTCAGGACACACAATAGCAGCAACCATCTGCTTTTCTCTCCCTTTCTATCCCCCTTCGCTCTCTCTTCTCCTCCTGCAGCCGCTGGCTTGATTGGTTTGAATGTTGGTACCAGGCACTGAGGATAGCTTGGCTGGTTTGAGCATGTCTTCCTCAGATGCTAAAAATAACTCAGTACTTGAGCATTGGCCCTAGACAGGCGTTGTTGGGTTGATCCCGGTGAGGGCACATGTGGGAGTCTGCCTCACTGTCTCCCCTCCTCTCACCTAAGAAAACAAACAAAAAACAAAACCATAAAACAAACAAACAAAAAATCTTACATATCAAATTCTGTCTCAGTACCTGCTTCTAGAAAATTCAATTGGTAACACCATCTTTAATCTTTTAAATGATTGCCTATCTCATCCACAGAGCTTCTCAATAGGGACATCTTTGACTCTACTAATGAAGTTATTTATGTTTTTTTGCCAAAATGTTTTATTTCTTAGAAAGTATTAGAAATACGATTGCACAAAGTATAATTTCTAACTAGAATAAGTGGTTTCAAGAAGAGTATCTTATGATCACATGAAGAATACAGGATGGTGAATCCATTGCTGTACTTTTTGGAGGGCAATTTCAATTCTTGTTTTTGCATTGATTGGGAAATAACTTGTGTTTCATACTTTGGTTGTGAAAAAAAACAATTGATTCTTAGCAAAATATTGGAAGCTTCTTTATCCCAGAAAGATTTGAGGTAGACTAGTAAATCCAAATCTGCCTTTTTCAAATGACACTTAAAGTTTTCATGAATACTGTCGGAAAATGACTATTTCTCATTAGCTTAGTCTAAAATCAAAACCAGTTCATCTTTTGAACATTTTAATGAATTATATACTTGGTTGCTTGGTAGAACACCACTCCTCTGCAGTTGAGCAAATATATTAGAAGCAAGTACAAATCTGTCAAACTTGGTGTGTTGACTTTACTTAGAAGTTGGTTATGAATAATTTCTTAATAAGTGGCTTTTTTTAATCCTCCTGGTTTGTAGACTGAACCTTCTTGATATCAAAGAATGATGGGAGAGACAGTAAACCTTTTTATAAACACTGAGAGGAGGTTGGTAGGAGGCTCTCTGGCCTTGATGTGGTTTGTGAAATACTTCAAAGGGGAGCAACAGGAAGTAATAATTATAAGTAAAAAATTGAAAGTTGTGGCACGGATATATGTGGAAATGTCACATCACCATGGTTGGTAGAAACTGTTGAGAATAGTAATAAATAAATTTTATTATTAAGAAGAACCAGGAATAATTTTCTTTTAATGGTAGGACAAGTAGGCAGGCCTAGAGACTGTATCTGTTTTCTTTATTTCCCTAACAATTTTTTAGAAGTTTTACTGTTCTTTGCAATAAACTCACATTGTATAGGTTAATTCAGCCACTCTATTTGCAATGAACGTGTCACAGTGTCATAGACTGATGCTGTGAGCGTGTGTCTATTTGCCAAGGGGCAAAGCAAATGAAATTAGGGTTGTTTGTATTACCCAAGTACAAAATTTGCTGAGTAAGACTCGGCTGCAGCCAAGATAAAAGATAAAAATAAATATCATTTGAAATCTCTTTTAATGCACAGTGACATTTCATAAAAAAATAAAATTAATGGCCTACTTAAAGAAAAAAGCAAAGATCAAGAGAGGAAAATGCGGGAGTGGTTTTTATGAACGTCTTTGCTAGAGTTTATTCTTAAGATCTCCAGGTTTTTTTTCAGGTACGTACATGAATAACTGTACAGAGAGGGCAGAGAAAACAGCAATTTATTATGATGACTGGATTAAGTGCTCTGGCATGGAACAGAGGAAAACAAGCGTCCCCACAGATGGGAACGTGGCCACAGAATGATTTCAGCAGCAGATTTCTACAGAGGATTTTTGGCATGAGAAATAAACATTCATATTGCTGGAATTGCCATCTGAGATATATTGGGGTTTATTTTAAGATAAACTGAAACTTGTTAATTATCATTTTTTGACTCTATAGTTCTGGTTTATGTATTGGAGGATAAGAAAAATATAAGTTGTTTATTATTAGGCCCGGTGTTCATGGTTCTGAACTAATTTGAAAATTAAAAATCCTGTTTAGCGTTTCCAAGTCAGAAGGTACAGGGTGTATTGATTATTCAGAATGAAGATGTTCTGCTTAAGTCAGTTCTAACTGGAAGACGCCGATTAGAACTCTCAGGAAGGTAGGATAGTCTCACCACTGTCAGCTTCCCTTATGAGAACTTCATGAGGACAGTGTTATAATAATACCACCATCTCACTGTGTGGCTACTGTGAGAACTAAATGTAATTATGTATGGGAAGAGTGCTTTGTAAATTAAAAAGCATCAAATAGTAACTATAATTATTTCTGTTTCAAAGCAGTAACATTACTTCCAGCAAATGCTTATGATGTAGTGCCCTGCATGCTGTTAGCCCGCCTGGTTTTTGGGAGCCAACGTGGACAATTCCACGTGAGTTGGCAGAATCCGTCATCAAGTGTAGGAAGTAGCATCTCTCTACTTTGCTGCGGTACAGGACCTTTTCTAAAGCCACAAAAGGCTGATCAGCCACACATGGATATAACCTGGGTGGGGACATTATAATGCTATGAGAGTAGTCCTTGCCCCCAAGGCATACGTGTCCTCGGCTTCTTGTCCTCTGCTGAGACCAGTCTGGTCCCCACGGTTCTGCAGGGGCTCCTCAGCAGCAGTGGGCTCCACTAGCCCACAGAGGTAGCCAGCACACTAGCATACATTTTTATTGTCTTTTCTCTCTCTCCACTCTTGCTTTCCTCATCCTCTTATTTCTTTCTCTGACCATCTCTCATAAAACCAGCAGTACCTCAGCTTTTGTTTCAAGCTTGGCTTTCTGGAGATATTATTCTGGCCTAACTTCCCATAGACATTTTAGCACAGTGCAAAAGAAAACCAGACATCAGACTAGTGCAAGAGAAGGTAAGCACCCTATGGAGAAAATTCCTGGCCGTGAGTTGAAATACGATCCCGGAGGGATTAGGCGATTGCTGTGATGATAGTCAATATGCTCAGGTCTTCTAAAGCAGTGGTCCCCAACCTTTTTTGGGCCACGGACTGGTTTAATGTCAGAAAATATTTCACAGACTGGCCTTTAGGGTGGGACGGATAAATGTATCACGTGATCGAGACAAGCTTCAAGAGTGAGTCTTAGACGGATGTAACAGAGGGAATCTGGTCATTTAAAAAATATAAAACATCGTTCAGACTTAAATATAAATAAAATGGAAATAATGTAAGTTATTTATTCTTTCTCTGCGGACCGGTACCAAATGGCCCATGCACCAGTACCGGTTCATGGCCCGGGGGTTGGGGACCACTGTTCTAAAGCTTTGGCGCTGTCGTCTTCAGTGTTTTTGAATACTTTTATTATATACAGAAGAAAGTCCCAAGTGTGGGGAGCAGAAGCTCAACTGGTTCTTTTTGGGTCATTGAATAATACTGGACAAAGCACTGGGGTCATAAAGCTCTGTGAATGGGGTGACGGGAAGAAGAAAGAGCAAAATATCAAAGGAGTGAGAGGGAAGAAAAAAGTAAAACTAATATGGATAATTGAATCTTGAAACTTTCCTTTGCCTTATGTTTCAGGCTTCCTCCCAATCCAGCGTTTATCTTGTGACTGCTGGGTTGTAAGTTCCACCCGGCTGAGGACTCTGTGTAATATTCACACTGTGTTCCCCACACACAACCTGAAACATAGCAGCTGCCCAACAAGCACTATGGGAATGAATAAATAAATGAAATGATTGACGTTTTCCCCTTAGGGCTGTGATAGGAGGGAGAGTCCCAGACCAAATGCTGGCAGAACTGTTTCAAGCCCAGGATCTGTTCTTAACCCAGGGTGTGAGTTAATTTTGGCAACTCAATTGATCATGCTGGTCTGGGGTGCCCAGCACTCAAATGAAAACCTCTAATCGGTCACAGGGTTCTCAGGGACCATGTTAAAGGACTGGCCTTTAAAGTTAGGCAGAAGTAGATGTGAATTCAGTACATCGAAGACGTGAGATCTTGTAAGCCTTAGTTTACTGTTCTAATCGTAAAGTTTTGAATTTGTCAAAGGGATACAATGCTCCCTTTTTCTCTAGGTTGTTAGGATGCTAACATTGAATATTTATAAGGTTTCTGTCATATAGTAGTCAATAATTTGTATTATCCACTATCATCGTCCATTAGTACATTTTTATAAATCTCTATTTACCTGAAAAAGTACCCTAAGGCTAAAAGAGAAACAGATAAACAAACAAGCAAACAAAAAACTAGAGGACTGGAACATCCACAGCTTGGAAACAGACCCTTTAACAATCAAGGATATATTTGTATTTGATTCTATATATCCAAATAGTATGACCATGCCATCCGGGCAATTGGCATAAATGCTCGCTCATGATTCATTTTCCAGATAGACTAGTATTTTTAAACTTCGTTAAAACTCAAGGCATCTTATTTTGGGTCTTCCAGATCTCGATTGCTTCTTAGTATTTTCCCCCCAAGTTTCTGTCTTCGGTTTTTACTGGTTTTCTCCTTTGGCCCTGAGAGTTTTGAGCCCCCAGGGACTGGGTCGTACCCTGGTGAGCCCTTCTTGGTGTGGGAGGCACCTCGGGACACATTCTCGGGCGCCTTTGTTCTTGCGCTGACCTTTTCTGCCAGTCCCTCTGCTCTCCAGCCCCCTCCCTTAGAAGGAGCCAAGCATTCATTTGTCCATCAAGCGTTTTATTTTTGTAGCTCCTGAATCTTCCAGTTCAGCGAATGCATTCCGGGCTGGAGGCTGCCTAAATTACTTTTCAACAAACATCGTCCTCCAAATTCCCTTTCCTGGGTGTGAACCGAAGGATTGTTTGATGGGAGTAGGCGTGTCTGGCAACAGAACTCAGAGAGAAAAGATCGTGATTTGGGTAAACCGAAAGCCTAGCTTTATCTGGTTAATGGGCTCAGTGTTGTGAAGACCCTTTGGTACTAGAAGGAATTCTTCTCATTCCATATTAAATTCCATACAAAGTGGCATTTTGCTTAGGAAGATTTACTTATGTTTGTGGCTGGCTGCCAAAATAGTTCCCATTCCTCCTCTCTCCCGCTGTGCCTTCCCCTTTGCAATGGGAGACTTAGCACCCTCAGCCATAAAGAGGCAAAGTCTGTTTCTCCAAACTGAACCTGGGCTGAGTTTGTGACTTTCTTTGGCAAACAATACAGCACAGTGACTGTGTGTGAGTTAAGAGCTTGGCCTCAAGAGACCTTATGTGCTTTCATTCTTGCCCTTGGAGCCCTGCCAACCACATGGAAACAAGCCTGGCCAGCCACATGTAGGATGAGAGAGCCTACGCGCAGACCAGGGCGGAGTCATTCCAGTTTCCCAGGCAAAGCCTCCGATATGTGAAAGAGCTTAAGGAAGACTAGTCCAGCCTGGCCCAGATCAGTAGAACCATCTAGATGACTACACACTAGTGAGTCATAATAAAGGGATGTCTTATACCACTAGATCTTGCGATGGTTTGTTATGCAGTAAAGTTGAATCGATTTTAGGTTTTCTACCCCCCCGTGCATAGTATGTTAAAATGATTGTTTAGATTCTAGGGAGACAATGACAAGCATGGATAATAATAATTAGCAGAGCAGAGATGAGAAAAGAGGGCAACATTTTATTAAGGATTTTTTTGTTTCAGTGTTGTCTTTACATGAACCCATTGCCAGATAAATCCGAGGGGGTTATGTTTTTCATTGACTTTCATAGTAAAAAGCTTGTAGAATGTCATTAGTTACTATTCCAGCTGAGGAGATCTCAATCTTTAGGTTTCTACTTTCTCTTTCTAGGACTTCTGTGTGTCCTGGGGTATTGTGAAAGATGGACGGACACTCAGGACAAATTAGATGAGGACTGAACTTGTCTTACGGATGGCTGTTGGAAGGCCATGATGTATGAGACATTTATGGGAAACATTCTATGTTATATTTTACATATCACATTAAATTGTATGGCTTTAATAAATTACTTTCCAAAAAATCTTCTTCTTCTTCTTTTGCTTCTAAACAACTGAAAGTCGTAAATAAAAGATAAAAATATATAGTTTAGCTCTTAGTTACTCAGCATTTTATCTTGTACTCACTGGAACATACACGGCACCAAAAGGTCTTTAACATTGAGTGTAAAAACAACTTAAACAAATTTGAAGTAGTCATTTCTTTCCTGGCATGTCTTTTCTCAGCAAAACCCACAGACAGTGAATGCTCTCTCCTATTTCAAAAGTTTGACAGAAGCTATTTCCTTCATCGGGTGACAACATCCAGATTTTATTGGCTTTATCTGAAAAGCAATTTCTCATCACTAGCCAAACTCAAAATACTCAGAGTAAAATCTTAGGAATTTAAGAGGAAGTGGTATCCAGATATTTGAAGACATTTGTGGCATTTATATGTTTTTTCTTCAGGAAATTTGAGGACTAATGTAAAATGATATATTAATATGTATATTTTATCTAAGATGACCAGCTTTCCCATTTTTAAATAGGACTGAAAACTATTCCTTACTTTGAAAAGATATTTAAGATGCAGGAGAGAGAAAAACTAGATAAAGAAAAACACTGTTGTGAATCATATGCTTTCAAAAAGGATAATGTTCAAATGATCACCATATTGTGTACTGTTCGGCCGGTCAGCTGTGCCAAGATGAGTTTGAAACTGCCCATCAAATTTCTTGGCTTCACTGAGCAGTCTCGCTTGTACTAATGCTAGAATAAAATTCTTGCTATTTATTTGAGTTACATCAACACAGTAGTGTACATTCTAGGCCGAGAGTATCAGGGAAAAAAAAAAAAACTAGTCCCGACAAATTGGTAACATTAAAACTTCACTTAGAAGTCTGTCATAAAGGTTCCTTCTAGACAGAGTTATATAGAGACATTGCCCAGTGATTATTGATATAGTCAAGAGTCTGGTGCCCAGATGGGTAAAACCAAGAGCCACCTAGCACCTTGTTAAATGCCATCTTGTGGTGACTTATTTCTGCCTAGTTGTGCTATGTATTATAATTGAGGTTGATGAGGTCAAGTAATGTATGGTTCGCCTTTGGAGGCTTCTCACAGCCTCACGTTTTCATGAGGACAGAGGACAGAACTCTTGGAAGATCTGTTGCTTCCAGACCCTGAGCAAGCAACACTTACTTGTGTGGAGGTTATCTCAAAGAGCCAAAGAGCCCTTTCTTTACAGGGGACAGTTACCCTCCATTCCCAAGCCAGTCATTTCTGATTCTGATGTCAGTCCCCAGACACAGATTTTTCAGGACTGACTTTAATGAATTGCCTTCTAAATCAGCCTTAAAGTCCTGTGTTCTTAATTTGGAAATCCAAGGAGTGATTTAGGGGAGGGGGGGTCTGTGAACCTCATGGAAGTATAATCAAAACTCAGTGTGATGAGGCAGGTAAGTACATTTTTTCTAACGGAAAATTCCAAATCTCTCTCATTAGATTCTCACATGGATGCACCTTGCATTCGCACAGTTAGAGCACCCTCACTTAAACTGGACATTGTAATGTGAGATTCTTCACTCCTTGTGACTCATGGCTCCTTCCCAAAGGAATTGGCATAAGGGAGCTCACTAACAGCGTATAATTACTGCCCATAACACAATTACCAAAAAAGTTCTAAGAAGGTTGTACTGACCTTAAGTATAATAGAAGGGTGGACATAAAGAGTCATGTAGTCTGTGGCACAGTCTTCTGAAGGATGTCAGACTTTGAATGTTTAATAATAATCCTAATTAATAGCTAGGGAATTCTTGATTGTTGTTAAGATGATAGATTATAAATTCTATATGGTGTTTAACTAAAAGTCTTAAAATATCAGTTAGGAATATTTTTTGGCTATGTTTACCAATTACCTACTTAATAGTGGCTTAAATAACAAATATAGTTTTTTTTTTATCTCTTACCACGTAAAACATGAAGGCAGATGTTTCCAGAGTTCTATCAGTGGCTCAATAGTGTCGGAACTTGTTATGGATTGAATATTTGTGTCTCTCTGAATTCCCATGGTGAAGCCCTAACCCCCAACATGATTATACAGTGTGTCTGTAAAGTCATGGTGCACTTTTGACTGGTCACAGGAAGGCAACAAAAGATGATAGAAATGTGAAATCTGCACCAAATAAAAGAAAAACTCTCTCAGTTTTATATCTATTCAGTGTAGTTCGATGTGGGCTCCTTAGGTAGCTAGCTATCCCGTATAGCCTCTACAGACTCATCACTGACTGATGGCCTACCAGAACGGGGTTTCTCCACCAAACTGCTGGTTTCCTTCAACTGCTTATCCCACCGAGTAATGTTATTCCTATGCGGTGGCACTTCGTTATAAACGTGCTGATATTCACGTTGCACTTTGGTCACGGATTCAAATTTAGCGAGCCACAGAACACACTGAACTTTCCTCTGTACTGTCCACATCTCGACTGGCATGGCCGTGGGCTGCTCCGCTGTATACACGGTGTTACGTCATCATCTGCGCGTGCGCACATGCTGCCACATCATCCTACAGAAACTGGGAGGGTTTTTCTTTTATTTGGTGCAGATTTCACATTTCTATCGTCTTTTGTTGCTTTCCTGTGACCGGTCAAAAGTGCACTATGACTTTATAGACACACTGTATTTGATGATGGGAACTTTGCTAGTAATTAGGGCTAGATAAAGTCATGATCTTGGGGTTCTCATAATGGATTAGTGCTATTATAAAAAGAGACACCAGAGAGCTTATTCTATCTCTCTCTCTGGCATGTGTACAAAGAAGAGGTTATGTGAGCACACAGCAAGATGATGGTTACCTTCAAGCTAAGAGAAGAGGCCTCAGAATGCAATCTGTCCTGCTGACACTTTGAACTTGGACTTCCTAGCCTTCAGTACTGTGAGAAATAAATTTCTGTTAAGCTACCTAGTCTATAGAATTTTGTTACGGAATCCTGAGCATATGAATACAGAGCTCTAGACTGGCATCTCCTTGATTCAGTTGTTCTTTTCTCATGGTGGTAAAATGGCTGCCACATCTCTCTCTATCACATCAGGCAAGTGATAGTCACTAAGGACAGAAAGCTGGGTGACAGCCAGGATAGTAAATGTGATTGCCCCCACATTCTTTTTCTCTTTTACCAGGGAAGGAAAAAACATCTCTTCAGAAAACTTTTCTTTACATCGCAAAATCCAGAGCTGGGTCACACGGCCATTCCTAGAACAGGGAGTCTGGGAAAGTGAGTACCTTGCTCTTTCAGTCTTTGCAAAAGAAGATGGCAGTTGGTTAAGTGTGTCTGGAATGGCTATTGGGCAGCAACTCTAGGGTGTCTAATGTGCTGGCCAAAATTGAAAAAAAAAAATTAAAGATTTTAAATACACCTCTGAATTGCATCATCTTTTGAAAAATGAAAGAATTTGCAAGTGCTGGGTATGCTTGTGCAGAAGCAACAAGCCAGCTCTCAGTAGCAGCTGTTCCATTACCATGGGGCAGGAGAACTGATTTTGCCATAGGCCTCATTGTTTCCCATTTCCCCCCATCCCATCGTTGGGACTCTGTAATTTTTCAGTTTTCATTGTGTTTGCGTTATTGCTTTTACAATATAAAGAATCTTCCATTTGCTCATTGCACCTGGTTTAGTTTGCAGGCTTACCACTTGAATTGGCTTACATGGTAGGACTAAGGAAAAACAGCAGCATCTCAGAGGGATTTTTTTATTTGGGCTCCAGGCTATAAGAGAAGTTTTGCTTACAAAGAAGAAAAATCTAATTTTTGAACAGATCATTGAGAGTCTTAACTGTTGTGGATCATGTGAAAGTAATGGAGAGGTCAGCTGGGAGATGTCAGCTTGTCACATGCAACAGGAAATGTTAAAGAGGACAGAAACAGCAATATGCATCTACTGAAGAAGTGATCAGATTTGGAGTAAAAGTCATGCAGCTTTTGAAACAAAACAAAACCCAATCAAATTTCCTTTAAAGAAAAGTTAGTGGGCTTGTTCATATGAGAAGAGTAAGGGGAAAGTATGACAAACAGTGAGTTCAGGAGAACTGTAATGGATTCCCACATGAAAATCTGATTAAAGGGTGTGGAAAACAGAATCACAGAGTTGGGGAGATTTTTCTTACATTATTCTTAGGATGTATCCGTTGGGTTTTATTTACATATTGACTTCAGGAACCCAGTGTCAAAATTGTACCACTCAATACAGAATGAGATGGCAACACCAGGCTTCCTAACTCTTGAAAGTAAAGAATACACACAGGTTCATAAGACTCCAGTTGCCCCCTGATTTATATACATTAATTTTTATTGCATTACATCAGGTTTTATTTAATTTGTTTGATTTTAAAGTACTTTTTTTTTTTAGAGGGGTGGGACAGACAGAAAGGGAGAGAGATGAGCAGCATCAACTCATAGTTGTGGCACCTTACCTGTTCACTGATTGTTTTCTCATATGTGCCTTGCCAAGGGGTGGGGACTCCAGCATAGCAAGTGACCCCTTCCTTGTTCAAGCCAGTGACCTTGGACTTCAAGCCAGTAACCTTTGGGCTCAAGTCGGTGATCATGGGGTCAAGCCTATGACCCCATGTTCACACTGGCAACTCTGTGCTCAAGCTGGTAATACCACGCTCAAGCTGATGAGCCTGAACTCAAGCCAGATGAGCCAGTGTTCAAGCTGGTGAACTTGGTGTTTCAAATCTGGGTCCTCAGCGTCCCAGGCTGATGCTCTATCTACTGAGCCACTGCCTGGTCAGGCTTAAAGTGCTTTTTAAAACAATTTCTCAGGGAACATCTGAACAATATATTTAAAAAACAACAATATGGAATAAAAAAAACCAAACCATATTCCAATGAAATATAAAGTTATAAATCTGGGGGCACTAACTGAAAGAAGGTCATTGAAGGTTTTAGGTGGTTAGATAGGTGATTTTATTTATTTATTTATTTTTGGATGAGTGATTTTAAGTGTATAAAGGATTAGTTAGTAACTGCGATATTCACGTTACCTGTTAGGATTCTAGAATTCTGATCTTTAATATTTCTAGAGGAAAAATAAAAATATTTCCTAAAGTTGTTTAAAATACCTATTAACATATACAAATAACCTGCCTTATTAGGGAAAGAAGAACAGTATTGAATTATTTGTATCTCCCAGCAAATGAAAAGCAGCAATTTCTGATGCTCTATACCAGGGGTAGTCAACCTTTTTATACCTACCGCCCACTTTTGTATCTCTGTTAGTAGTAAAATTTTCTAACTGCCCACCGGTTCCACAGTAATGGTGATTTATAAAGTAGGGAAGTAACTTTACTTTATAAAATGTATAAAGCAGAGTTACAGCAAGTTAAAGCATATAATAATAATTACTTACTAAGTACTTTATGTTGGATTTTTGCAAAGTTTGGCAGAATAAATCTTTATAAAACAATTTACTATAGTTAAATCTATCTTTTTATTTATACTTTGGTTGCTCCGCTACCACCCACCATGAAAGCTGAAACGTCCACTAGTGGGCGGTAGGGACTAGGTTGACTACCACTGCTCTATACTCTTAGTATGTGCTGTGATCACTTAGTATTAATGTTTTACATCAAAGTTGATCTCAATTTGGAATTACGGAATTCTCCCCTAAGGTATGTTGTTGCATAGGATATTTCATATGCAAGTCTGTATTTGTTAAATCTTATCTCACTTGCCCCATGCACGAGGTTTGAATCCAGCTGGCCACTCCCACTTGATCCTACATTATTGTTGATTGATTCCCTTCACTCCAGAAAGATTCATTTCCTTATTGTTTCAGGCATACACTGGCTATATTTTTCCTTGTTCTCTCTTATTCTCTTATGTTCCTTTTTCTGGGAAGCCAGTTTTGTTTCACATTTGACTCCTCTCTAAATCAACATACATTTTCAAGATCCAACTGAAGACTTCTCTTCCCCTAGAAAGCTTACCTCGTCTTTGACATCATTAATATTTCTTTTCATTGAGTCACAACACTCTCTACAGCCTTGGAGAGAATGTTATCGCTCTATGGATGGGGATAATATGCTCATCAAGGACAAGGAGAGAACATATTATTTCTGTCGTAGCCTTCACACCACCCATCACAGCACTGAGTGCAGACTGAGAACTCATTATGTTCTGGTGAATAATGCTTCCCTGACATTGACAAGCAGAGTTCAGTGCTCCCCCCTTCCCCCCCTTGTCTTGAGAAGACTTGTTCAGAGCTCTATTGGAACAGTTGGCTATAAATACATGTTTATAACCAGTCTCCCATCCTAGACAGTAAATTCTTGGTGATCTGCAAATATAGTCTCTTTCATCCTCAGCTCTCCAGTATCTTTCACATAGTAGGTTCTCTATAAATATTGGCTGACTAAATGGGTGCACCGTGTTTTTCCGGTTAGAATAACTGGGATCACAGAAGACAATTCAGTTAATAAAATGACATCTATGGTTTTCGATGCTTGGGATGTAGAAATGAATGAGACTGGCAGATCTGATCAGGATGTTTGCTGTATTAGAAGAGTGTTAGGCTCTGGGACTCTACATATGTTTGCAGGAGGGCTTTGAATTTCCATGGGTCATAGAATAGGAACTGTATGTCATATTACCTAAATCTTAAGGGACCAGGAGTCCTCAGTGGAGAAGTCCCATTGAATTTGTATCCCCTTGTCAGTACTATACATCATTCTCACTCATATTTTATCCCTAGCAACTAGCTCAGAATGAAGCAAATAGTAGAAGGACTAGATACTTGTTGAGTAGTTGTTTTTATCTTTCACTTTCTAGTTGTGTTCTCAGTACTCTTAAACTATGTTCCAGAGAACTAGAGGATCTCAGAAGTTGTTTCATACTGTTTCTTTTTTTTTTTTTTTTTTTTATTCATTTTAGAGAGGAGAGGAAGAGACAGAGAGGAGAGACAGAGAGAGAAGGGGAAGAGGAGCTGGAAGCATCAACTCCCATATGTGCCTTGACCAGGCAAGCCCAGGGTTTCGAACCGGTGACCTCAGCATTTCCAGGTTGACGCTTTATCCACTGCGCCACCACAGGTCAGGCCTGTTTCATACTGTTTCTTGAAGCACATTCATAACTCCCAAATCCACAGTTTCACACTGGATTGAACTGTCTAGTGAATGCCACCTATGGGATTTCCCATAGTCCCTCAAATTCATCCCATACACAGGGATGAATGCTCAGGGTTTATGTGGCCATTTTCCAAATAGAAAAATAGAATGAGAGAGATTCTCTTGTTCTCAGAAGCTGTAACAACCTTGACAGAGGAAACAGTCTAAAACTGTCCTTGGGTTAGTTGTCTAGGCAAGTGCCGTGTGATTTCACTCTTACGTGGAATCTAAGGAACAAAATGAACTAACAAGTGTAATAGAGATAGACTCAGAGGTAGAGAATAGGCTAACAGCTTTTTTGGGGTGTGTGTGTCTGGGTGAGAGGGTGGAAGGATTGATCAAAAAAGGAAAGAAGCCCTGGCCGGTTGGCTCAGTGGTAGAGTGTTGGCCTGGAGTGCGGGAGTCCCAGGTTCGATTCCCAGCCAGAGCACACAGGAGAAGCGCCATCTGCTTCTCCACTCCTCCCCCTCTCCTTCCTCTCTGTCTCTCTTCCCCTCCCTCAGCCAAGGCTCCATTGGAGCAAAGTTTGCCAGGGCGCTGAGGATGGCTCTGTGGACTCTGCCACAGGTGCTAGAATGGCTCTGATTGCAGCTGAGCGACGCCCCAGATGGGCAGAGCATCGCCCCCTGGTGGGCATGCTGGGTGGATCCCAGTTGGGCGCATGCGGGAGTCTGTCTGACTGCCTCCCCCTTTCCAACTTCGGAAAAATAGAAAAAAAATAAAATAAAAAAAAAAGGAAAGAAAAAAAGAGAAAAAAAACACATAGACAACAGTGTGGTGGTTGCTGAGGAGAGACGGGTGGGGGGAATGTAGGAGGGTTGAGGGAGGGATACATGGTAATAGATGGAGACAACTTGGGGGTGGTGGACACGCAATGCGGTGTACGGACAGTGCGTTGTACAATTTTGCTTGAAACCTATATAATTTTGTTGACGGATGTCATCCCAATAAATTCAATTTAAAAAAAAGAAAAAAAAATTCTGCCCAGAAAGATGGAATAATCTAGTTGGCTTACTTGAGTCATGTGAACTTCCTTGGGGGGGCAAGGCCAGTTCCCCTGATGGACAGTTCCGTTAGGGGCCGACACGGATTGGGGCAGGTGCAGTTCCCCAAGAGGAGCACTTAAAGTGGGTCAGATAAAATGGCAGACAGTACCTAAGTTAGGAATTCAATAAATGCTTGTTAAACTGAGTTGTGGGAGAATCTCACAACCAAAACTTGTTCTGAACTTTACGAAGATAATTTTTGACCTAGCTTTCCATATGAACTTATTTTTTTGTTGAGCCAGCTTGCTCATCCTTGAGAAAATTCTTGGTCTAGAAGCTGTCATGACAAGTTTTAGCTCAGGCTATCTTAGGCAGATTTATAACCCCCTGAGATGCTAGCATTATAATGAAAATGCTGACAGCCCCGGAGTTTTGCTGACAGGAATGGCACAGCTGTGATAAAACTAGAAGATGAATGGAAATACGGTGCCTCATCCTTGTGGAGTCGTCTGAGTTTAGGTCAGACAGAAACAAGTCCTTAATGAATTCGGGGCTGGAAGAAAGGCCCTCCAACCTGTGAGTCCTGAGTTGGTTTAAGTTAAATTGTCTGTATATTTTTCCAGATCATTTAAAAATAAGCCTAAAAAACTTCAGAGATGTTTATTATAATATAAACTATGTTATGTAAGGTTCTCATATATATTATTATCATTATTTTATTAAAATAATTTTATTTTTACCTTTCTCATTTAAATCAGGGGTCATCAAACCAGAGCTTATGGAACAAATGTGGACCATCACAAGTTTTTCTTTCTTTTCTTTTTTTTTTTTTGCAAGAGAGAGACAGAGAGAGATTGGAAGGGAGAGAGATGAGAAACATGAACTTGTAGTTGCACCACTTCGGTTATTCATTGATTGCTTCTCATATGTGCCTTGACTGGGGGGCTCCAGCTGAGCCAGTGACCCCTTGTTCAAGCCAGTGACCTTGGGCTCAAGCCAGCAACCATGGGATCACGTTGATGATTCCACACTCAAGCTGGTGAACCCGTGCTCAAGCAGGCGACCTCGGGGTTTTGGCTCTGGGACTTCAGAATCCCAGTTTGACATTCTATGCACTGTGCCACCATCAGTCAGGCTACAGATTTTTGTAAATAAAGGTTTGTTAGAACAGAACTCTGCCCATTTACTTCCATAGGTCTATGGCTACTTTTGCATTATGGCAGTTAAAAGGTTGCAACAGGTGGCCTACGTGCCTAAAAACTTCACTATCTGGTCCTTTCCAAAAATGTTTGCTGCGTCCTATTTTAAATAAATGATTTCCAAGACTTTCCACTGTTTATTTGGTTTCATGATATGTATATATTACCTCCTCATCTTATACGTACATCTTTCTAATTACGTTTAGAATTGTTATGTATTAAAATGTAAAATGCAGTAGAAAATTCCATTATAGTTTTTGAGAGAACTAGAGATACCTGGGATTTCTAACATGGAGATAGCAACTTAAATTTGATAGTAAGAGTATTGGATAAATTTCAGCAAAGGTGAAAAAAACCAAAAAAAAATGTTCTTCAGAGCTATTATCTTCCAGGTTACATAAGACTGGAAGGAAATTTGAAATAATTGCAATCAGATAGTCTCTTTCTTAATTTTTCTTTGTTTATTTTACATGAGAATAAAATAACACATAGAAATTCTAGCAATGTTTATGAAACTCCTATTGTATATTGGACACTGTGGTAGGTATTTTTTACTTAATTGTGTGCCACTTAATTCTAGCTCCTGTAACTTGTTAGAATTAAATGAATGCTATTGAAGAAACAGAGGCTCAGAGAGATGAAATAATTTTCAGAAGGCTACCTCGATAGAAGGTGGTAGTAGTATTATAATTCAAACAGGTTTCTTGATTTTGTCTTGCATTTTTAAACAGATGAGCCTAATTACATATTGCGATAGCTAAATTGTAGGTATGATAAACAGCACATGGAATCTTGTTTTATTTTTTTTAGTAGGGGGGAGAGAGAGAGAGAGAGAGAGAGAGAGAGAGAGAGATAGGAAGGAAGAGAGATGAGAAACATCAATTTGTAGTTGCAACCGTTTTAGTTGTTGATTGATTGCTTCTCATATGTGCCTGACCAGGGGGCTCCAGCCATGCCAATGACTCCTTGCTCAAACCAGTGGCCTTGGGCTTCAGGCTAGGTACCATGTGATCATGTATATGAAACTCAAGACAGTGACCCTGTGCTTAAGCTGGTGAGCCTGTGCTCAAGCCAGTGACCTCGGGGTTTTGAACCTGAGACCTCAGTGTCTCAGGTCAATGCTCTACCCACTGCACCATCTCTGGTCAGTGTGGAATCTTTTTGATCATTAAATGTTGAGACTTTCTTCTCACAAATAGAGAAGCAGCCCAGTGTAGTAGAGTGGATCCTCTCCTAGGGTAGGTGAGATCAAAACTGTTTTCATAATAATACAAGGATATTATTTGACTTTTTCATGCTAATTATCTCACATGTTGCCTGATCTGGGGTACTGCAGTGGATAAAGCATCAACCTGGAATGCTGAGGTCACTGGTTCAAAACCCTGGGCTTGCCTGGTCAAGGCACATATGGGAGTTGATGCTTCTTGCTCTTCCCCTTTCTCTCTCTCTCTCCACACCCCCTCCAAAATGAATAAATAAAATCTAAAAAAAATCTAATTATCTCACATGTATACAGTGAGTTTTTCAGAAGGCTATATAATGTGTAATGACATCATCTTTCTGTAGACTAATGAAATGTGTGATTGTGTGTGCTTAAATTTTTTATGCTTTAATTTTAACATTGTAAATATTTATAAACATAGATAAACAAAAACTCTTTAAAGTTGTCAGTGATTTTTTTTTAGATTTTATTTATTCATTTTTAGTGAGGGGGAGGGAGAGAAAGAAAGAGAGAGAGAAGGGAGGAGGAGCAGGAAGCATCAACTCCCGTATGTGCCTTGACCAGGCAAGCCCAGGGCTTTGAACCAGCAACCTCAGTGTTTTTTTTTTTTTAATTTTTTTTGTATTTTTCTGAAGCTGGAAACGGGGAGAGACAGTCAGACAGACTCCCGCATGCGCCCGACCGGGATCCACCCGGCACGCCCACCAGAGGCGACGCTCTACCGCTGAGCCAACCGGCCAGGGCCTAACCTCAGTGTTTCAGGTCGATGCTTTACCCACTGCATCACCACAAGTCAGGTGTCAGTGATTTTTAAGAGTGTAAAGAGGTTCTATCTAAAGCATTTGAGAACCACTGATGATCATTAAAACGTCCCCCATTCAACATCCCAAGCCAGACCTCCTGGATTTTAAACCCAACTCTACCACTCATTGTCTTGAGCAAGCTGTTCTACCTATCCACTCCTGGTTTTCTTACTGGAACGAGCCAGGATTTGTATTGCCCATTGCCTCCCCCCTTTCCCCCAATTTCATAAGAGACAAGGACCAAATAGGTATAAGAGCATCTTTAATTCCAATTGCAGCAACTTGCGAAGGCAGGGGACTACTGTCCAAAAGAACTGCCTTACCACTCTCCTGGCACTGGTGGTTTTTATAGGGTTCAGGGGATGTTAGTAATGATTTAAGGGGCAAAAGGGTCCATGCAATTAGTCATGTAACAGTAGGCAGAAGGTGAGAATTCAGTTTCAGAAATGTCTCCTCTGCAAGTTCTTCTGATATAACACAGGCCCAATTAGCATGGTCCTATCTGGTGTCCTTGGCAAATCTTCAAGACAGCTAGACAGCTGAGGTCAGATGTTTCCCAGAACAGCTGGGAATTGGCACCTCTGAGACCATCTAGCTCTGGGAAAAGATTCCCTGTTTGTTTGTTTTTTTGTTTTGTTTTTTAGGATACAAAGTAAAGATTTAAGATTGGTGAACAAAGTTTCTAATTAATTTATAGGGCTTAACATTTCATTGTAAATCTTGTGACTAGGTTTTTACAAACAACTATTGTGATTTAAACTCCCCTAGTGGTCAGGTGCCTCCCCAGTGTGAGCTTTTCCCAGCATTCCTGCAAAGGTAAGCTTTTCTTTGCACTTTGAGTGGAATGCCAGGGAGCCATGAAAAGAGAGACTAGCAAACAGGTTAACTATTTGCTAACCCTTACATATCTCCTATTCAGTACAGCTAAAAAGCTACGGTTACTGAAGCCAGATTTCTTACTTTTGGGCTCCTCTATCATTTTCTCATCTCTGACATAAGGACAACACTAGCACCTCCTTTACAGAGTTGTCTAAATATGTTGATATTTAATATGACGAAACCTTGTTAAAAATTAATTAGGACTTTAGTTTGAGAAGCGTTGATACAATGTTAAATTTATCAAGAGAAGCTGCCTCCTCTCCCTGACCTCTGGACTGTAAATAAATTAGCGTTTCATAATGCACAATTATGGAATAAATTTGTCCTAAGCTTTGAAAGGTTAGGTGCCGAGAGGAATCAGGCTAGAGAGGTTTTTAAGTAAAAAAAAATTATGAAAGCATCTGGTCACAGATGGGCTGAAACCAGAAAGTGGTGACAGCAGCAAGCAAAGGGACGGGATGTTTATAGGGTACGTGGTCAGGTCTAGTCTGGTTTTGTGAGTTGAAGTCTGTCACACCCCCGGGGCTGGGTGTTCAGTTCTCTATGATTGTTTTTTTGCTTCTGGTTGAGTAACAAGATACCTGTAGGTGGTGGCAATTTGTGGCCCAGCTGCAGGCCGTTATGCCCAGAGACATTGTACATGTCATCTATGGAAGTTAAGATATGTGTATGGAAAATACTGCTAAAAGGTATTTAACACAGCAGGGATGTGTAAGTATTGTCTTAACAAGTTTCAGTTTACTTTTTAAAAATTTTTTTATTGCAGAATCATATGTATATATGTAACGTATATTGTTAGTATCCAGCTTATTTATTACAAAATGAGTCCAGTTAACATACCTAACCTATGCAAAAAAATTGAACATTAGCATACCTCAGAAATCCCTTTTACCCTTTTGCTATCCCATTTCCATTCTATTACCCTTGGACAAGCACTGCCCCGACTTGTAACATTGTAGAATAGTTTTGCCTGTTTTTGAACTTCATATAACTGAAATCATACAGTATGTGTGATTCTTGTATCTGGCTTCTTTTATTCATAGTGCCGTTTGTAAGATTTACCTATCTTATATGACATTTGTAACTAGTTCTTTATTGTTGTAATATTATTCCATAATATGAATATACATAATACATTCATTTATCCAATTCTTGATGGACATTTGGAATATTTGCTATTATGAATAGTAGTGCAGCTGTGAACATTCTTGTTTATGTCTGGACAAAATTTTCTGTTGGAGAAATTCTTAGTGAAATTGTTGGATTAGAAGGGTTCCATATTGCTGTGTCACAGGGCTGCCTGTTCAGAATTTGTTCATGTGCTTTTTAAATACTTTATTTATTCAATTTTTACAGAGGAGATAGAGAGAGAAGGGGGGAGGAGCAGAAAGCATAACTCCCATATGTGTCTTGACCAGGCAAGCCCTGGTTTCAAACCGGCAACCTCAATGTTCCAGGTCGACGCTTTATCCCACTGCGCCACCACAGGTCAGGCCTCATGTGGTTTTTAAATAAGCATTCCTGTGAAGTATGTGTTTCAATCACTTGCACATTTTTTTCTATTGAATTTTCTCTTTTTTTTCTTATTGATTTGAAGAAGTTATTTATTTATTCATTTATTTTATTGTGTTTACATAGATTCTAGTGTTGCCCCGAATGCATCCCCCTCCCCCGTATTCCTCTCAACATCTCTTTTGCCTCCCTCCCCATAATGCCCTCCCCCATCCCCTTCAGGTTTACCCCACCCTATCATCCCCTTTTCCTCTGTCCTCTTTCCCTCTGGTCCCTTTGATCCCTCCTCTGTCTTTATTCCATTCCTCAGTTCACATTGTTCATTGGATTCCTCAGATGAGTGAGGTCATATGATATTTTTCTTTCTCTGCCTGGCTTATTTCACTTAACATAATAGTTTCCAGGTCCATCCATGTTGTTGCAAAAGGTAAGATTTCCTTCTTTTTCACAGCCCCATAGTATTCCATTGTGTATATAAACCACAGCTTTTTAATCCACTCGTCCACTGATGGACGCTGGGCTGTTGTGAACAATGCTGCCATAAACATGGAGGTACATTTCTTCTTTTGAATCAGTGATATGATGTTCTTGGGATATATTCCAAAAAAGTGGGATGGCTGGGTCAAAAGGCAGTTCTATTTTCAATTTTTTGAAGAATCTCTATACTGTTTTCCACAGTGGCTGCACCAGTCTGCATTCCCACCAGCAGTGCAGGAGGGTTCCCTTTTCTCCACATCCTCGCCAGCATTTATTATGTGTTATTTTGTTAATGTGTGCCATTCTGACTGGTGTGAGGTGGTAACTCATTGTGGTTTTAATTTGCATTTCTCTAATGATTAGTGATGCTGAACATTTTTTCATATGCCTATTGGCCATCTGTATGTCCTCTTTGGAGAAGTGTCTATTCATTTCTTGTGCCCATTTTTTTTTTTTTTTTGTATTTTTCTGAAGCTGGAAACGGGGAGAGACAGTCAGACAGATTCCCGCATGCGCCGACCGGGATCCACCCGGCATGCCTACCAGGGGGTGATGCTCTGCCCCTCAGGGGCGTCGCTCTGTTGCGACCAGAGCCACTCTAGCGCCTGGGGCAGAGGCCAAGGAGCCATCCCCAGCGCCTGGGCCATCTTTGCTCCAATGGAGCCTTGGCTGCAGGAGGGGAAGAGAGAGACAGAGAGGAAGCAGAGGGGGAGGGGTGGAGAAGCAGATGGGCGCTTCTCCTGTGTGCCCTGGCCGGGAATCGAACCCGGGACTTCTGCACTCCAGGCCGACTCTCTACCACTGAGCCAACCGGCCAGGGCCTCTTGTGCCCATTTTTTGATTGGATTGTTTATCTTCCTGGTGTTGATTTTACAAGTTCTTTATTAATTTTGGTTATTAACCCCTTATCAGACGTATTGTCAAATATGTTCTCCCATTGTGTGGTTTGTCTTTTTATTCTGTTCATATTATCTTTAGTTGTACAAAAGCTTTTTAGTTTGATATAGTCCCATTGGTTTATCCTGTCTTTTATTTCACTTGCCCGTGGAGATAAATCAGCAAATACATTGCTGCGAGAGATGTCAGAGAACTTACTGCCAATGTTTTCTGATTTGAAGAAGTTACTTATATATCTCCTACATGTATGTTCTTTAATAGTTTTAGGACATTTTTAAGGGTCCTTTAGAGAGTCCTTCTTGCATTCTGCAACCTTGATAGTTTAAAAGTTAAAATAGCAAAAGAGCTTTATTAGCACAATATCTAGTCTCCAATCTATCATCACATGCTCTGCTATTATTGTAGACATGCAAATGTTAAATGTTGAGAAGAGGAAAACGAAAAGAATTTTGCTTCTGTAAATTAGCATTTACACTTCAGCTGCTCTGTCTACACACCATTAAATGTACACTCCAGCAAGGGAGACAATAATACTGTACTTAGATCTTGTCCAGAAGCCACATTTCAATGCTCTTTACAAATGACCAGCTCTTAGCTCTCAGCTGATGAACTTGGAGAGTAAGCAGAGACTACCCTGATTTATAGATATGAACCTACCATCCAAATGCCTGAGAAATGGCCTATAGAGAAATGCTCCAGCTAACATCATAAGCCAACACTATAATCTTTATTGTGGAAGGCGATGGGATAGTTCATTCTCAAAGGAACTTTCCATTCACGGATCAGGGACTTAAACACACAGAACAATCAAATAATTCTTGATTTGGCATTTGACTGGTTTTCTTCAAACTTCCCATTACTAGTTCTAAATCATGGCTTCACATCAAAATCACCTGAGGAATTTCTAAACAATATTGGTGTTGAATTGTGGTCCTGGGGAACTGGTTTTCTGTTTGTTTGTTTTTAAAACTCCCTATATAATCCTAATTGCTGCCAGAGTTGGGAACCAGTGCTCTACTGTAATCAGTGTGGTAGATGGTGTGTTTTGGGGACAGATCCTGCAAAAGAGTCTATACCCTGTTCACTCCACTCCTTGGTTCCTCTAGAGCAGGGGTAGTCAACCTTTTTATACCTACCACCCACTTTTGTATCTCTGTTAGTAGTAACATTTTCTAACCGCCCACCGGTTCCACAGTAATGGAGATTTATAAAGTAGGGAAGTCACTTTACTTTATAAAATGTATAAAGCAGAGTTACAGCAAGTTAAAGCATATAATAATAATTACTTAACAAGTGCTTTATGTTGGATTTTCACTAAGTTTAGCAGAATAAATCTTTATAAAAGAATTTACTATAGTTAAATCTATCTTTTTATTTATACTTTGGTTGCTCCGCTACCGCCCACTATGAAAGCTGGAACGCCCCCTAGTGGGCGGTAGGGACCAGGTTGACTACCACGGCTCTAGAGGGTGGACGTGAGGGTCTGAGTTTCCTGCTTTTAGGGAAGCGCTGTCCATCTTTTCAAAAAGTCAACCGAGAATCTGGTCACTTCTGGTCCTGTGTAGGTTCCTCTTTCCCCCCAGCCCTTGGTTTTTTATAATCTCTTTGCTTTCCTTTTCTCTTCCCTCCTTCCTGATCCCAGGAGCTGAACATTTCTTTTCTTTGCTTTTTATTTTTCTGGTGTTATTTTCTTTATTAAATGTTATTTTCCTTTTTAAAATTTACTTGAATCTATTGGGGTGACATTGGTTAATATAATTGTACAGATTTCAGGTGCCCAATTCTACAACACATCTCTGTACACTGTATCGTGTGTTCATCCTCCACTCAAGTCAAGTCCTGATCCATCACCATCTATTCCTAGACCCTTCTCTCCCTCCCTCCATGACAATCAGTATATTGTTTGTCTTATTATGGTAGGAACACTTAACAGAAGATATACCCTCTTAAGAAAGTTTTAAGTGTTTTATACATTATTGTTGGCCCCAGATGGTGTTGCTGGGTGGATCCCAGTCGGGATGCAAGCAGGATGTGGGAGTCTCTCTGCCTTGCCTTGCTACGTCTCCTCCTCTCATTTAAAAAATTTTTTTAAGAAAGGAAGAAAAAAAGAAAGAGTGTGAAATGAAAAGGGAGAAAGCTAGTATTAAGAAGAATTGCAAGGCCCTGGCCAGTTGGCTCAGTGGTAGAGTGTCAGCCTGGCGTGCAGGAGTCCCAGGTTCGATTCCCGGCCAGGGCACACACAGGAGAAGCACCCATCTGCTTCTCCACCCCTCCCCCTCTCCTTCCTCTCTGTCTCTCTCTTCCCCTCCCGCAGCGAGGCTCCATTGGAGCAAAGTTGGCCCGGGTGCTGAGGATGGCTCTATGGCCTTTGCCTCAGGCGCTAGAATGGCTCTGGTTGCAACAGAGTGATGATGCCCCAGATGGGCAGAGTATCGCCCCCTGGTGGGCATGCCGGGTGGATCCCAGTCGGGCACATGCGGGAGTCTGTCTGACTGCCTCCCCATTTCCAGCTTCAGAAAAATACAGAAAAAAAAAAAAAGGATTGCAGGTACCTTAAAAACTAAATAACAGAATTAAAGATGACATTAGAAGCAAAGAAGTGATGATTTAGCATTATAGAAAAGCAAATCAGTGAAGATAGTACCTATCTTATAGGATTGTCATGAGGACTAAATAAAATAATACATGTGAAATACTTGGGACAATGCCTGGTACAGCTAGCTCTATTAAATTTACTATATTATAGCAAACTAGCAGCTTTAAGTTTGAAATTTTAAAATGTACATTAATAAAAGTGGCATTAGTAATAAAAGAGCAATAGTAACATTAAAAATATCAGACTAGATTATAAAAACCTAGACATATAACAATAGTGAGGACTTGCATAAATACGTTTGGAGTTTCCTAACACAGTACTACAAGTACTACACAGCCATTAGATGACATAAAACAACTCACATAGGAAAATTTTATAATATACATCAGAATTATATTCAACTATTAAAATTAAATCCTTGGAAATGTAAATTGTTATTCTTTATATTTTTCTGATAATTTCCAAATATATGTAATAAACATATATTATTAGAAAATCAATCTAAACATGTATTTTAATAGGTATATTTCTGAAAAAGTTTGATTATACTGAGAAAAATCCTTAATATACTATCAAGAGAAAAGAGATGCAAAGTTTTATATGCAAAATTTAATAGACCACGTAAAAAAGGTACTCGGAAAAATGTTAACAATACTGTTAGCACTGTTGTTTCTTTCTTTTTTTGTGTGACAGAGAGAGAGAGAGAGAGAGAGAGAGGCAGAGAGAGGGACAGATAGGGACAGACAGACAGGAAGGGAGAGAGAAGAGAAGCACCAATTCTTTGTTGCTGCACCTTAGTTGTTCATTGATTGCTTTCTCATATGTTCTCTGACCGGGGGGCTATAGCAGAGAGAGCGACCCCTTACTCAAGCCAGTGACCTTGGGCTTCAAGCCACTACCTTTGGGCTCAAACCAGCGACCACAAGATCATGTCTATGATCCCACCTTGAAGCCAGTGACCCCATGTGCAAGCTGGTGAGCCCATGCTTAAGCCAGCAACCTCAGGGTTTCTAACCTCGTTCCTCTGCATCCCAGTCCGATGCTCTAGCCACTGCCTGGTTAGGCAGCACTGTTATTTTTGAGTGGTAGGAAATTATTTAATTTTTCTTCTTTATACTTTGTCTATTTTTCCAACTTTTCTCCAGTACTCAGAAAATACTAATATAGTTTGAAAGAGAAAAGTAAGGTAATAAGAATAAAATTGGTCCTTCATAACCTGTGAGCTCGGATGTTGGCAAGTAGAGTTTAATGGAGCTGAACGGAAGCCTGGAGAGCAATGTTCTCAGTTCACTGTGTTTACTGGTGAGGAAGTGAGGCCAAGAAACACGCGGTGGTTTGCTGAAGTCACAGGTGAGAGTGAGTGAAAGAAAGAGATGGAGGATCCCTGTCTGTTTGTGTAATTTATCTACTAAATCATGTGCCGCTCAATTAGTGCAGAAATTATGCAAAATTTACATAGTTTAATGTAAATGCCTAATTTCAAACAGGGCATAGGAGAGTCCTAATTTGTCTCCGGAACATTAAGGAAATGTGTAATTTCAATATAGAGAAGTCTTTCATCAGAGTAACACTGATAGAGAACAGTGGTAAACTGATCTGCTTCTAAAAGTTACCACCAATTGCCACGCATGTTGGTTTCAAGTTATGTTTCTCTCCTCCACACAGATTTCCATTTTCCCCACATTCTCCTGATCATCTTGACCCAGGTGGGTGCCTGGGAGAGTCAACAAAGCAGGCCCTGACAGCTTTTAGGTTTTCAGAGGCAGATCCAGCTGAGTTCTAGGCAGGACTTTGTTACTGTTGTACCATGAACAAGCTCACTGGTTTTCTGCAGTGGCATCCCAGCGCCAGTCTTCAGAAGTTCAGTGCTGAGCTGAAGTTTTCACCATTTGATCAAAATTTTCTCATGTGAGAAAATGTAATAAAAGTGAGAATAGATAGCAAGTTATTTATAAAATTAAGTTTATCCACTTTTGTGGGGTTAAAATACTCTTTTATAAAGTGATGGTGGCAGGAGTGTGTGTGTGTGTGTGTGTGTGTGTGTGTGTGTGTGTGTTTATGAGTGAGTGATGTCCTTACTTAGTGAAAAAGTGAAAAGCTGGCAATCATATGTTAATCTCCAAAATATTTTTGAAAATTTACTGGTCTGTGGAATTTCAAAATCTGGGACCTACTGACTTAGATGAGTTTGGGATGATAAGAATTAGAGTTCAAATCCTGATGCTGCCACATACTTTGAAAAATTTCTTAAGTTTTCTGAGTCTTTCTTTCTCGACTGTAAACTAAAGAAGGTAATATTTATCTCAGGAAGATTAACTATTCTCATAAAACCTCCAGAGAAATGGCCAGCACATTTTCCTCAAGACACACTTGTTGCAAATTATTATGCCTATAAAGTAAGGATATAACAAAAGACAGTAATGATTTGGACTTTGGTTGTGTGAAATAGGTTACATCAATAAATGTGGGTTCCATTTCTCTTTTTTATTACTTAGAACCATATAGTCATTAAAAGTTCCATTAGACAGAGCTATTTTGAGAAAAAAACGATGCTTTTATCATTTAAAAAAAATTTTTTTCCCCACCAGAATCATATCTTTTTAAAATTTGGTCTAAACGCTTTCAATGTAGGTTGGTAGTCACAATTTTCTAATAACTTCTCATATTCTGAAAACTTTAGGTTTACTTCAACAGGAGAGTTGTCTGAAGTCATGGTCATGTTATCCACTCTATTATGGCTTCATTTTATGGCAGGTGTTTCCAGAGCAAACCAAGAGAGACACTTGTCCTCATAGACTACTCTAGAGCACTGTGGGCAGCAGTGCATCCATTGTTTGTGGAATGAGAGCATGGTAGAGGCCACCTCACGTCACCTTCCTGTTTTGTAGTTCCTGCTCGTGATGCTCTCGCTTCCTTCTGTCTGACGTTGCTTTTCTTCCTCCTCTCCACTCTCTGCTCCATTGAGCCCTTCACCACTTTAATCAATGGCTCAGCTTGATTCCCTGCCCTTCTCTCATCCCCTAAGCCTTTGAAACACCATTTTCAGTCTGCCCAACTATCACCTCTAACAAAGAAACTAAACCAGCGGTTCTCAACCTTTGTAATAGCATGCAAAATACATAATGCCATTGGAAAATACATAATGCATATTAGGTATTTACATTCCGAATCATAACTGTAGCAAAAATTACAGTTATGAAGTAGCCACCAAAATTATTTTTTGGTTTGGGGTCACTGCAACATGAGGAACTGTATTGTGGGGTCACGGCATTAGAAAGGTTGAGAACCACTGCTCTAAACCCTCATTTATCCAAGACAGTATCCCCAAAAGACAGCATGTCAGGTTAGAATTTTTTCTTATTGTAAGAAACTCATACCCAAGCCCTTCAACTAGGAATAAATACTTCCTTATTTTATGATAGTCTGTGTTTTGGGAAGTTATTGTTGTTGATATTGGCAATATTTTTAATATCATCTTATCCCTTATTTTTCCTTATTTATTTTTCTCCTTGGGAAGAATTTGTGTGGGAATCCTCATGTACTTGTTTGATATGTAAATGTAACAGAAAGACACAATGAACAGTTCCCTTCTTTAATACTGGGAGTGTGTTGTCTCTTTAGTAAGACCAGGATTTGTTTAAGAAGTGTTTTATAAGCATCTACTATATGTAAGACGCTATGGTAGAAAGTGTTAAATTCTGCATCTTATAGTGTCAACCAGTGAATAAGGTCATAGGATATTATCTTCAAAAAGTCATTGCTGAGGCCCTGGCCGGTTGGCTCAGTGGTAGAGCGTTGGCCTGGCGTGCGGGGGACCCTGGTTCGATTCCCGGCCAGGGCACATAGAAAAAGCGCCCATTTGCTTCTCCACCCCCCACCCCCTTCTTCTTCTCTGTCTCTCTCTTCCCCTCCCGCAACCAAGGCTCCATTGAAGCAAAGATGGCCCGGGCGCGGGGGATGGCTCCTTGGCCTCTGCCCCAGGCGCTAGAGTGGCTCTGGTCGCGGCAGAGCGATGCCCCAGAGGGGCAGAGCATCGCCCCCTGGTGGGCAGAGCTTCGCCCCTGGTGGGCGTGCCGGGTGGATCCCGGTCGGGCGCATGCGGAAGTCTGTCTGACTGTCTCTCCCCGTTTCCAGCTTCAGAAAAATGCAAAAAAAAAAAAAAAAAAAAAAAAAGGCATTGCTGAAAGTGAAGGAGGGTTTTTATTTTATTTGTTAGGACACAAATCATACATGATTTGTAATACTAGCCAACTGATTGAGTATTAGTCAGTTGACATAGAATAAAAAGTTCACACGTGGAGCAAGAGCCAACTCTTAACATGCACTGGATGTATGTCATCGGGTCAGAGAGTGCTGACCAATGGGAGACAGGTTTCACTGGGAGACTATTTGAGGGCAGACTTAAAAAATAGCATGCAAAAAAAGGCTGAGGAGTCGGTCAATTTATTAAGCTTTGATTGTGTATATGGCATTCTGCTGTATCTTTAATATGTAAGACAACACAAGCTTCATCTTTTGGACAGGTTGGTGTTTAGAGGTAGAAAGAGATGTGTAAACAAATAGTCAAAGAACCACGAGAACATCTATATTAGATATTTACTTGTGCCACAGTCTCATCTAAAGGCAGGATGCCATTTTCTGGGAAGGTTTAGTTAAAAAAAAAAAAAATCTCTCCTGACATTTTTTTAGGGCTTTTGGATTCCTTAAACCTGATTTTTTGGCTTAATTTTTGGTATTATTTGTGATTTTTTTTTTACAAACCTGATAAATCATGTCTTTTCCACTGACATAAGCCTGACATGATGTCCCTAGGTATAGCATAAAACGTAGCAGTTCCTGGGGTCCAATGGCATGCTC
Source organism: Saccopteryx leptura (assembly GCF_036850995.1). Taxonomy (NCBI): domain Eukaryota; kingdom Metazoa; phylum Chordata; class Mammalia; order Chiroptera; family Emballonuridae; genus Saccopteryx; species Saccopteryx leptura. Next base: position 24,480,497 of record NC_089512.1, on the reverse strand, counting down.
TGATGGAGCCAGTGGACAAAGCCCAGAACGCCAGCAGGGACCACAGGGAATCTCATTCTCCGCCAGGTGGCTCAGTGCTCGCACACGGTAGGTGTCACTAATTCCAGATGCCCAAATGAAAGGAGCTGGGCTGTATTCTTTGGTTCAAAGTGGGTGGGCAATTTGTTCAATCCCAGGGGCCTTTGGACTTGGAGATGTCGGCTGAGAGAGCCAGTTATTTGAAATGAAGGTGGCTGGCACAGACAGGCCGGGGGCCCAGCAGGGAAAGGAGAGAAGGAGCAGAAAGCCTTCCAAGAAGAAGCTGAAAACTGACCTAGTTATTTTGATGGCACGCTCGATTGCATTTCCCCTTCAGGCCAAGTTCAGACTCCCCGACATGAAATTGAAGCACTCACTGCTAAGGACTTAAAGTTTGGGGATTTTTCAATGTTTTGTTTTTCCCTCCCTTCCTCCCTCCCTCCTTCTCTCCCTCTCTCCCTCCCTCCCTCCTTCTCTCCCTCTCTCCCTCCCTCCCTCCCTCCTTTTCTTCCCCTCTTTCCTTCTTTCTTTCTTTCTTTCTTTCTTTCTTTCTTTCTTTCTTTCTTTCTTTCTTCCCCTCTTTCTTTCTTTCTTTCTTTCTTTCTTTCTTTCTTTCTTTCTTTTTTTTTCTCTTTCTCCTCTCTTTCACTTTCCTCCTCCTTTTCACCTTCCTCATTCCTTCCTTCCCTCCCTCTCTTCCTTGCTTCTATGCTAAGAATACCCTATCAATTAAAGACTATCTGTCCTCAAGCTGAAAATAGCAATGGTAATTACGATTGTTTGTGTTGAGTCAGAGTCCAGAGAGGAATGAACAAAGCAGAGGGTGAGAGGCCAGGCCATCTGGCTTCTGTTCACCACCCACTTCACGATCTGGAGAGCCTATGGGGACATATGGGACCGAGCGTGGGTAGAGTGTGGGGGCTGAAGAAGAGGAGGCAGGTGCAGTCCTGCCCTTTCTTTCTCTTGGGCTATCTGCTAGTAGCACCCCCTCTCCACTTTAGTGAGGAGAACTGTTGTTTTCATTGTTATTGTTGTTGCTGTTCTTCTGTTTTCCCCTCCGAACTCAATTTCCATATTTCTTTTGGGCCATTTCTTGGGATTGTAGGTCAGTCTCTAGTGTAAGATTCATCAACAGTAGTACTATTGACATTCTGGGCCAGACAGGTCTTTATCGGGGTGTAGTGGTGGTGGGACTGTCCCGTGAATTTCATCATGGTCATCAGCCTTTCTGGCAGCACTTTATGAGTCGGCCTTGATCCTCTCCACCACCATCTGTGACCATCAAAAATGTCTCCAGACTTGAACAACTGTCTCAGAGGTGGGAGAAAAATCACTATCTTTTGAAGACCACTGCTAAGGAGGCAGTTTCTCCTCCTTCAAGACTCTGAACATGGACCTTGGCCTTCCTTGATCTGGAGAGAAAACCCTCCACATTCTTTCTTCAGGCTCTGTCTGTCATGTATATGCAGAAATGCTCGGAATACAGAAATGTTCTAAAGACTCTTTATTATTTAGTATTTGTTACTAAGGTCTCAACAAGAAACAGTTGATTCTTGAACAATGCAGGTGTTGGAGCACCAACCTTATAATTCTTGTATAATTTTTGAATCCCCCCAAATATAACTACAGTCACCATTTGGTATTTGTGGGGGATTGGTTTTAGGAGCCCCATGAAGTTTAAACTCTGCGGATGCTCATGTTTTAAAATATAAAATGGCATAGAATATTGCATAGAGTTGGCCCTCCACATCCTCAAATTCCTAGCCAGGGATTGAAAATATACACAGTTTTTATAGATCCAAGGTTGGTTGAACCCGCAGATGTAAAACTTGTGGAGGGATGACTGGATACACACTTAACTTTCAGGTGACATTCTTAATGGCCTATGAATTCTGAATTTACTAGTTTATTTACTTTGGTTCATCTATAGAATGTATGAAAAGAAGTGACGGAAAGTAAGAGTGGAAAATTACGTTGGTGCTGGACTGTCAAGGTCTCAGCTTTTAGGTTCATGGTAAGGACCTTATTCTGTAGACCAGCAATTTCAACCTTTTTCATTTCATGGCACACATAAACTAATTACTAAATTTCTGCAGAACACCAAAAATATATTTTTTTGTGATCTGACAGAAAACAGGTATAATTTTGGTTCCTCTATACTAGACAGCTATTGTTGTGTTAGCTGTCATTTTTTTTTTTTTGACAATCTAAGGGAAAAGAGGTCAGTGCCCCTGTCTAAACAGTCAGAAATTGCATTTTTTTTTTTTTTTGCTATTTTTCTGAAGTTGGAAACAGGGAGGCAGTCAGACAGACTCCTGCATGCGCCTGACCGGGATCCACCCGGCATGCCCACCAGGGGGCGATGCTCTGCCCATCTGGGACATCGATCTGTGGAAACCAGAGCCATTCTAGCGCCTGAGGCAGAGGCCATAGAGCCATCCTCAGCGCCAAGGCCAACTCTGCTCCAATGGAGCCCTGGCTACGGGAGGGGAAGAGAGAGACAGAGAGGAAGGAGAGGGGAAGGGGTGGAGAAGTAGATGGGTGCTTCTCCTGTGTGCCCTGGCTGGGAATTGAATCTGGGACTCCTGCACACCAGGCTGACGCTCTACCACTGAGCCAACGGGCTAGGGCCAGGAATTGCATGTTTTAAAAATATTTGTGGTGCACCAATGTTCTGCAACACAGCAGTAGAAAATCACTGCTGTAGACAATAGGAGACATATCGAAGGATTCCTGAAATCCTTCTTTTGCTCCCATTACTCTGCACAAATTTTCACTCTCTATAAACGGATCCATTCAAGGATATTCGACTAAGCTGTGTTTATGTCTACTCTGTAGAGGTTTAATAGCTTATTTGATGTACTGCCAAATATCTTGATCCTTTTGCCACAATTGTTTCAAAGCCTCTTTGGATATAACAGAGAAATTTAATTGAAAAGGATGGCCCTTCTAGAGGGTGGAGCCAAAGTCCATGGAGGACAATGAACAATGAGCTACTCAGAGGTTACAAAATCAGAGCCTATCCAGGGTCTTGGCCCCTCACATCTTCCCAACTGGATTTTAGGACAGCAATGGATTGAGACTGCTGTGTGTGTCCATCCTTCTTCTGTTTCAATGAAAGAGTTTATTTCTGAATGAAATCTTTATTGTTGTTGTTTTGCTCTTATTCAATCGCTACGTGCTGCGTGTGTGGGATTGCAGATAGCTAAACAATTAGTTCCTGTCTTCCATCCCCTTTCTCCTCTGAGAGGTTCCTGTTTTGTTGGGGAGTGTCCTGAGTATTTAGATTTTGAATTCTCCCTACGCAAGTCTCATTTGTTTATAGCTAAGTTTGAGAACTGTTAGTATGAAACACCATTACTGATGTTCCTCATTTTACAATAGTTCAACCTAAGACTTTTTGACTTTGTGATGGTGGGCAAGTGTTGTATATCCAGTAGAAAGGTACTTCACATGACGAATTTTGATGTTTGTCTGGGCTCATGATATTCAGTGTGATACTCTGTGAGGCTGGGCAGAAGTATTGACCTGCAGTTCCCGGTCAACCAGGCGATCACGAGGGTAATCAACCAAGACTCTACAGTGTACTGTGTTGCCAGAATTTATTTTTTATTTTTATTGTTTTTTATTTTTTTAGGTTGGAAGAGAGGAGATAGCGAGGCAGACTCCCACATATTTCCCAACCATGATCCACCCAACAACCTTGTCTAGGGTCGATGCTTGAGTACAAAGCTATTTTCAGTGCCTGAGGCTGACACTTGGTCCAAGCGAGATGTCCTCAGTGCCTGGGGCCACACTTGAACCAACTGAGCCACTGGCTGTGGGAGGGAAAGAGGAGGAGAAAGGGGGTGAGGGGAGAAACAGATGGTTGCTTCTCCTTGTGTGCCCTGACCAGGCATTGAACCTGGGATGTCCATATGCCCAGCCGATGCTTTATCCACTGAGCCACTGGCCACAGCCCCCTCCCCATATTTGAGATTGTGTTTTTGCATCTCATCATGTCTACTTAGCATCCATGTTTGTCTCATGCTTCTGATATGAAAGAAAAGAGGAAGACAATTACTTGAGATGCAACTTAAGATAATTGCCCAACTGTAGGAGAACGTAAGGGTTCTGAACACATTTGACGTAGGCTAGGCTAAACTATGATGCTTGGTAGGTTTGGTGTATTAAATATTTGACATCTGATGTCTTCACCTTATGATGAGTTTATTGGGATGTAACCCCATCATAAGCTGAGGCGCATTTGTACTGCCCTGGGAGGCTTATAGTTTACCTGAGGAGCCAGGGTTTCATGTAAAAAGATAATTAAAGTTATAGGTAACACCCTTGTTACCTATAACTTTATGTGAGATGAAGAACCCTAAATGTGAACCAGATATTGAAGGACAAACAGTGGTTCCTAAGAAATTGATATGAACAAAAATTAGCCATAGCTTAGAATGGAAGAATCTCAACATCCCTTGTTTTTTCACTTGTTGCTAGCGTGTGTGATGCATAGCGCTTACCTTCTTCATTAGAATAAAGGTCATTGAGGACAAAGGTCAAGTGCTTTGCCACTTTTATATCTTCCCCAAATACCTAGCACAATACTAATACTTAGTAGAGGCTCAACAAATAGTTGCATAAAATTGGACACCCTTTTCTACTCACTTTTTTATTACCTAACATTTGAAGAATTACGAGGCTGGGAAATATCTACAAATCACTTGTAAAATTCCAGAGAGAAAATTGTAGGTATCTCCATTTTAGCTTTTAAACCATTTTTACTGTTTAAAAACCTCAGAACCTGTGCGTAATTAAAGTAAAACCGTTTAGGCTTTTTTTATCATAAGATATTTCTTGTGTTTCGATGCTTTGCAGAGGGGAGCAGAAAAACTCTAGATTACCCTTTCCCGTATAACTACCATATATATCCTGCAGCATATAAATGTTGCCACTGCACAGCAATGTTTTGCCCTAAAGGATTAGAAATTTTATAAATCCTCTTCATTTAGTATTAGCTTTATAGCTGGAACCCACTAAATCAAGTGCTGCTCTTTCCCTAAACACATTTCTTATGAGTACTACCAGTGCAGAATTATAATAATAAATCTAATCAACAAAGCTCTCAATATTCAACATTCAATCAGTGGCTGGTGCATGAAGATAATAAATCCTCCTCCAACCTGTGTCCCACTAGGTTGCTGCTTTCTGATTATATTTCTTTTATGTAGGATGGCTGAAAAAAATGAAAAGTTCTTCCAGGAAGTCTTTCTTCACTCTGACCTGTTTTGTTAATACTCCTGCTGAACTCCCCCCCACCTTTCTTGGGTCCTATAGGGCATGTCTATCTAGCTTGGCTGCTGATTTAGGCACATAGAGCCAGGACTGCTGTGTGGAACTAGCGGACTTCATGCCGAGCTCGTTTGTGGCATCATGGGAGTGGGTGGGAGTCTTCTTTTCTCCTCATGTTGCCACATTCTTTTCTTTCTCCCTCTGTAACATTCCTTTTACCGGTCAGAGGTCATGTCCAGGTGTATTCCCATGTTCCCTCCTCTTCTCTCAGCTCCTCTCCAGAGACCAATTACATAAACACAAGACTCAGTTCATTCTGTTTGTCACCAGTGGCTTGTGACCCAAGGTGTATATGAGGATTACCTATGGATCTTAAAAATACAGGTAACTTAGAGTCCTCCCCAGGAGATTCTAAATAAAAAAGCTGGATATTTGGCTCAGGCATCTGTGTTTTTAAAACAAATGTCACAGGTGATTCTTATATATAAGCCCCTGTGAAGGCCACTGTGTGAGTCACCGTGCAAATGCATCCTTGATTTAAGCTTTATGTGCCTTGCACTTGGTAGGAATTTGACTTAACCAGTGCTGTTCATTCCTTTGCTATGTAATAAAAAATTTAAACATTAGCCTTTCCTCAAGTTTTTGCTTTCTAGCACATTAATTTTGTTTTGGATTTTTCTCTAACTTCCCAAGTTATATGCTTTTTTATTTTCTGAACTAAGAGCTGTTCATTTTCCAGTGAGAGTTTCATCAGATTTGTGTACAGTGAGGTGAGTTAATAAACCTGCAGATAGAAAGATCCTAGGGTAAAAGTAATATCTTTCTTCTTAAACAACAGACTACACAGAGAAGGCCACTTCTTGAGCTCCTTGTCACCCTCTCCCATATTTCTCTCCTCAACATGTTCACACTCTCGCCTTTTTCTTTGCATGTTCTTGGGGACTCTGTTCTTTACCATCTCACAGTATATTATCCACCCTTAGTCCTGTGCGTTCTTTAAGGGCATTGGAAATGACATCTCTCACGAGGTCTTTACTAACTGGCAGTGTCAGCTCCGCCTGCCTCCCCCCTGGCATTCACCTTTCCAGTTCCTGCTGACGGCATCTTCCTGCAAGTACCTGCAACCCTCTGCCCCAGGGCTGCTTCTCACCCCTGTACAAGGTAGGCTGGAAGTGTGTGTGTGTGTGTGTGTGTGTGTGTGTGTGGCGGGGGGTGTCGCAGAATTAATCCCGTCCATTTCCTTAGCCAAAGATGGATGAGTGTTGAGTGAAATCATGTTGTCTGCTCATTTTTTGGTGTCTCCTAGAGCTCCCAAGCAAGAGGGAGAAAGTCAGTTGCCCACTGACTTTCTGGTAAGCTTGAGTAGTGCCTTCCCTTTCCTCTTACTCCTTACTCACCTAATATGCTCCCTAGGATTACTGCCTAAATAAACGACGTGCACTAAAACTTCATCTCCAGTTTTACTCTTCAACAAAACTTTTAAACACTAACCAATTCTTTTTTTCTGCCGTTCAATTGAAGAGCTTGATTTCCTGTGGTTTCCTAGACGTCCATCTTATTTCCCCAATCAGGTCACGATGACTTTGAGAGCCAGAGCTGACCTTTATGATTCCTTAGAGTCAATCTGCAGAGCCTTGCACAATGCTGAGCCCACAGACTTACCTCCAAGTGTGCCGTGTATGTGACACAGGGGCAGCTGTACAGAGTGGGCATTTGTTCTTAGTAAGCTCTTAATAAATGGATCCTTAAAAAATAACATTCCTTGGGGGTTGCTTTAAAAAAATGAAGACTTTTTTTGTGTATTTTTCTGAAGTTGGAAACAAGGAGGCAGTCAGACTCCAGCATGTGCCTGACCAGGATCCAACCGGCATGCCCACCAGGGGGTGATGCTCTGCTCATCAGGGGCGTTGCTCTGTTGCGACCAGAGCCATTCTAGCGCCTGAGGCAGAGGCCATGGAGCTGTCCCCAATGCCCGGGCTAACTTTGCTCCAGTGGAGCCTCGGCTGCGGGAGGGGAAGAGAGAGACAGAGAGGAAGGAGAGGGGGAGGGGTGGAGAAGCAGATGGGCGCCTCTCCTGTGTGCCCTGGCCGGGAATCGAACCCAGGACTCCCGCACACCAGGCCGACGCTCTACCACTGAGCCAACCGGCCAGGGCCAAAAAAAATGAAGACTTTGAGGAGAAAGAATACTCTAGCAGGTCTTAATTCATTCTGTAGGAACAAAGTATGGTATGAAGGAAGTATGTGGATGGTTTAGGGACAGAGGGGAAAACATCCTTCATTATGCTTTTCAAAGTAACTGTAGTACATTCCAGGAAGCAAGAGCTCATCTGAGTTTATCAAAAAGGAGATGTTCTTATTATTCTGAAGCAGGAGTATGTGAGAAATTGCTCTGCAATTTCAAAGGAAAGGAAATGCACATTTATCCTAGTCTTCAGGGCAAGCCCCCAAATTATTTGGAAAAGTAGATAATTTTCAGCAAGTTACTTTATAAAGTATATTAAAGTGATATCAACTAATGTGACTTTTTCAGTAGGTCAAATTCTGAAAAGCACAAAGCTATTCTAATATGCCTTGTTCTACTGGTAAGAAGCAAAATAGGCAAGGTTTAGTATAGGCTGCCAGTTATTATACCTGGTTCCTCCAAGGACTTATAGTAAAGATAGGCAACCTAGCTTACAGACCAATGTCAGCATATTGAATGAAGTTTTATCAGCATGTTGCCTAATTTAAATTGCTAATCACTTCTTCATTATGTTGAAGGTATGTTCCTGGCCATTTAAGTTAGCATTGGTCAAGGGAATACTGAGACAACCTATGGAATCCCCTGGGTTCTAAACATAGTTTTTTCTTCCACCATGTAGTAGCACCTCAGTTTCACCTTAGTAATTGAAACCAATAACTTCAGCAAGTAGAATGATCCTTTCTCTACAGGTTGGTTCAGGGCTATATAGCTTTTCAGTACCGATGATGTTGATACGGTGACCCCTTAAAACATGGATAGAAGTGGTAATGCACCCCTGATGGCTTTCTGGACAGTGTTCATTAATAAAGAGGTCTAGAGAAGGATAGAAAAATGAGTGGTAAGCCTTTTTGAGATACCTCCTGGAAACCACCAGACACTCATTTTTTCTTTAAGTGAGAAGCAGGGAGGCAGAGAGACAGACTCCGGCATGTGTCTTGACCGGGAACCACCCGGCCACCCTTGAATGGAGCTGATGCTCTGCCCATCGGGGCTGCTGTTCCGTTGCTTGACAACTGAGCTATTTTAGCACCTGAGGTGAGGCCATGGAGCCATCTTCAGTGCCCAGGACCAACTTGCTCAACTGAGCCATGGCTGTGGGAGGGGAAGAGGGAGAGAAGGCAGGGAGAAGCAGATGGTCGCTTCTCCTGTGTGCCCTGACCAAGAATCAAACCCTGGACTTCCCCATGCCAGGCAACAGCCAGGGCTCAGACACTTTTTTATTTTTGTGACAGAGAAAGAGAGAGAGAGAAAGAGAGAGAGAGAGAGAGACAGACAGACAGACAGGAAGGAGAGAGATAGGAAGCATCAATACTTTGTTGCGGCTCCTTAGTTGTTCATTGATTGCTTTCTTATATGTGCCTTGACCAGGGGTATACAGCACAGAGAGTGACCTCTTGCTCAAGCTAGTGACCTTGGGCTCAAGCGAGCAACCTTGAGCTTCAAGCCAGCGACCTTTGGGCTCAAGCCAGTGACCATGGGGTCATGTCTATGATCCCACGCTCAAGCCCAAGTGACTCTGTACTCAAGCTGGTGAGCCCAAGCTTAAGCCAGATGAGCCTGTGCTCAAGCTGGCGACATCAGGGTTTTTAACCTGGGTCCCCTGCATGCCAGTCTGATGCTCTATTCACTGTGCCATTTCCTGGTCAGGCTCAGATACTCTTAAAGGGAGTTCTGCAAGGGCATACAATACCATATTATACATAGGGGAGAAAGACCCAATTAAATTAATTTTATTATTATTGTGACCACATTTGCACCAACAGTATGGTGAGATCTTAGCAATCTGAGGGTTAGTAACTTCAGGAAATAGGTAATCATTTCCGCATATCTTCTAACTTACAAATCAAGGGAGACTTAGGTAGGAGTGGCAATGAGTTTATAAATATGTTGTTGGAAATTATTAATGGAATTAATGCTATATCAAGTCAAGCATTCAATTAGGAGTGATTCTAAAGACCCACATAAGGCAGGTATTGAAAAGAACATCTGATCAATACCTTTGCCTTCAGATTTAACTTTCCTTGACCCAACTCATTATGTCATGTAACTTTAGGTATGAAATCGGGTATACCATACCATTACATTATTACTCAAGGGCATAACTTTTAAAAATGCACTAACCTATGCCATTGCTTGAGAGATATTTAAATAAATCATTATTAGTGGTTCTCCGCTCTTCCTATTTTATCATTGATGGCATGGATTATTGATGGATGATTGGCTTCTTATTATGAGAATGACAGTATGTATTAAATTAGTGACAGACCTATTCTTTTATTTTTATTTTTAAAGAGAGATTAGCCTTCTGGTATTGTTTACCATGGATCCTATGCTGGATGGGGTAAAATTTGAGCAGTGATCCAATATCTCACTTAGTAATTGCCTATTCTTCTTTATGCAGCATGAATGCTGCTAATAGCAGCAGAATTCTGTGAATTTCTCTGGCTTTGTTTTGACTTACCAGGCTGATTTCTCTATGGCTGACTACTCACTGTCTGCTATTTAGTAGGTGGATCAAACTGTGATCTCACTATTCATTTAAATGTTAGTTACTTGAATGTATCTGAGGAAGCCTTAAAAAATTTTAACAAGGTCAGATGTTTACATAAAATAGGTTTGTGTTTTTTTAGAGTAAACCACAGATTCCTTGTTTTCTCTTTGATCCCATATTGTTGATCACTCTGCTGCCACCATACTGTCATCCTGGATTCATTCGGAAGACTTTTAGCACTTGAATGAGGTTGAAGTAATTGCAGATTAATGTTCCTGAAATAATATATAATTTTCTTCTTATAAATTATTCATGTCAGTACCTATTTCTGTAGCACTCACTGGTGCTGTATAAAATATTACACGGTGTGTATGTAAGTGTCTTTATCATATTTTATTTCTATGTACTATTTTGAATTTATTTGGAAGAAATAAAATTCTCATTTCTGCAACAAAAAACTCCCTTTTTTCTTTCTTATGTAGACTTTCACTCTCAACAAACAGCGCATCTATTTTTCATGCTTCTCTCATACTTTTACCATTTTAAGTCCTTATTAAATGTGTTAACACCAAATTTGTTTTCTTCTCTCTTCCTTTTTTTCTCGGTAAATTATTGAAAGATTATTACTGCTGTTTCCAATGGAGGCAATACATTTATTATTAAATTCCTCATGAATACTGTGTTAGATATACAGGGTAGAATGGTCCAGGGTCTGTGTGAACTTTATTTCACTGTAAGAAGGACATCAAGATTGCATACTATTTTCTCTGGATCACTTTGGAACACTTGTAATATAAAGGGAATTAACAGGACTCCTGAGTCAAAAAAGATCGGGGTTTGAATCCAGGATATGCACTTTGCTAGCTTTGTATCCTGAGGTCCCAGGAGTCTCTTTCTCTCTTAACCTAATACCAAGTGTCTGTCTTTACTGCTCCTATAGGACAAAAAGCCATAATGGCCAACAGCAGAGAAAATGAAATCAGAGAGGCAGTTGGCAAGAGACAGTGCATCTACTTCCAGTGCATCATGCTGTTTCCTAGGCCACAAGCCCTCAGCTTCTCAGTCCCGGACCCTAGCGTATGAACATGAAGACAACCCAGTTTGCTGGCTGCTTCAGCAGTATGGGTTCAAGACCAAGAAGAGGGAGAAGAGAGAGGAGAGATTATGATCTCATGTAGCATTTGAACCACTTAGAACAGGGGTCGGGAACGTATGGCTCGCGAGCCAGATGTGGCTCTTTTGATGGCTGCATCTGGCTCGCAGACAAATCTTAAAATAAAAAACCAAAATATTAAAAATATAAAACCTTCTCATGTATTACAATCCATTTATTTCCTACCACTCAGGTTCATGGTTGCGGGTGGCTGGAGCCAATCACAGCTGTCCTCTGGGACAACACCAAATTTTTATTAGATAATGCGTAACGTACACGGGTCATTGTATGGCTCTCATGGAATTACATTTTAAAATATGTGGCGTTCATGGCTCTCTCGGCCAAAAGGGTTCCCGACCCCTGACTTAGAAAATATCTCAGTCAATGCTCCAGAATCCAGTCAATTAAGGCTGATGCTCTTTTTAGTTTAGGGCATCATTTCTTGATTCTGACCTTTGAGATAGAGACAGGTAGAAGTGGTGATGGAGTGACAGTGAGAAACTTTGAACTTCTGAAAGCCAGTTGTGACATTCGGTTAATATTAATTTTATTATTAGGACACTGAAATTCCTAGTTTTGTACTCAGAAAGCAGGTTTTCTTTCTGTGAAACAGAACAACTAATTTGTAAATAACCACAGTGTTCTTTCTGGAAGAGAAATGAACAATTTCTATAAACTACCTAGGCCTCTCCTACTTTTTAGATACCAGCTAATTAAGTCCCAGAACATTCGAGTGTCTTGCTCAAAGTCACAGAACTACTCAGTGATTCTGATGTTTGTATGTGAAACGAGGGTTGTAACCTTTTTTTTATTATGACACCGTTTAGCAAGCTTAATATTAAAATATCAAGTATCTAGGATAATGTAATGATTATGTGTAGTCATAACATGCACGTTAAATGAAAAACTGCATAAGAGAAAATATTTCTGCTTAAACATTTATTGGTGTTTGGGGGTTTTGGTAGCTTTTGTAGCTCTTTTCTTTCACAGGGAAGTAATGGTGTGTGTGTGTGTGTGTGTGTGGCACATAATAGCACATGCTTCTAGAATTACCACTTTGTGTTTGGAGTACACATATGTATTGAGATGACATCATCGGTAAAATGAATGAGTTGAAAAAGGGATTGAAAACTGAAACCTGTTTTCTAGGTATTGTGAGTGAAGGCACTAAATAGCAAAATACTAAAATAGCTTGAAAGCAAGTCTCCTATAATCTATTAAATTTTCTTTTATTATAGTTTTATTTTTATAAAGGTTATACATGCACATAAGGAGTTTGTTGGATATACAGTACAGTATTTGTTAAGACAGTTTTTACTTTGATTCTATTACTTCTATTTTAATTTTGGGCAATACCCACAGCCTTTTTTCAGAAAAATGAAGATTTAGTCCTTTTTCTTTCTTCCATCCCACCACAGACACACAATTTTTTTTTATCTTTTTCTTAAGTGAGAAGCAGGGGCAGAGAGACAGACTCTTGCATGCACCCCAACTGGGATCCATCTGGCAAGCCCACTAGGGGGCGGTGCTCTGCCCGTCTGGGGCTGTTGCTCTATTACTTGGCCACTGAGCTACTTTAGCACCTGAGGGGAGGCCATGGAGCCTAGGGCCAATTTGCTCCAATAGAACCATAGCTGCTGGAGAGGAAGAGAGAAAGAGAGAGAGAGGGAGACAGAGAGAGAGAAGGGAAAGGGGGAGGGGTGGAGAAGTAGATGGGTGCTTCTCCTGTGTGCCCTGGCCAGGAATGGAACCTGGGACATCCACACGCTGGGCCAACGCTCTACCACTGAGCGAATGGGCCAGGGCCTCAAACTTTTCTGTAATATTAATTTAAGCACTTACGAAAGTAGTCAAGGCTTAGTATGAGGTTGACCTCAAACTAGCGTGCGTGAAAGGGAACCCAAAGGGGATTTCCTGAGAAGGAGGGCACTCAGCCATGACGAGGTCCAGGGGCCCAGACGTGCCGCCTGTGCTCTGGCTCTCTACCCCCGAGCAGTGCCTTCATTGCGCCGGTTTCTGGGCAGTTGGGCTCTCTTTGTGAAAACGCTAAGCCGGCCTGTTCATACCCTCACCCTGCCATTTTATCAGAGCAGTGGAAGAGAAAGTCCTTCCTCCAGAGTTGATATTATTTTAACCTTAGGGAAAAGTCCGGTTAGCCCTGCTTGGGTCACTTGCTTCCCCCTGTTGGGACTGACCTGCCATTGTGGTTGACAGCTCCTCAGGGGACATAGAGAATGGAGGATTTTCCAGAGAAAGAAATACTTCAAACACAAAAAAATATGCACCCACTGCTGACTTCATGAGGTGAATATTGTCCTTTCTTTAGTTTCCATATAATCAAAAAGAGAGAGCAGAAAAACCACTCGTCCTAGATCACATACTCAATACAACTGGGTTTACAATGTTCCTACTCCCATATTTTTACTCTGTGTAAAACAGTGTACTGCAAAATTTTACAGGAATTCACTTTACCTTTACCACAACTGTGGCAAAATTTTACTACTGCACTGTAATGTCTGGAATACCGCCTACGTTGTATGTAAATATATTTCCATAAGAACTTTGATACCTGAGTCTGTATGATGTAAACAGATAGGAAAATAACTCATGGGCGGTGCATGTTTCACATTACTTCCCAGGATTCCCCAGTGGGATTGAGCTGCCACTGCCCACAGCAGACACGTGCTCAAAAACGTCCTGAGTCGGCTTCATTTCCTGTTCAATCTCCCGTATCTATTTCCCTCCTGATGCTTCCCGGGATCATTTCCCAGACAAACTACAGTTCACGCTCGCACATTTCTGTTTCAGCGTCTGCTGGGGAAACCCAGCCTGAGAGGCATTTGAACACCAGACTTATGGGTAACTGGTTATTTCAGTCAGCTCATCTTCCAAATATCTTTCTTTTAGTCATAGCAGTGAAATTCCACAAACTAAGCGCTGCTATACATTTTCAGATAAAAACTTAATTTAGTCAAAATTAATAAAAACATACACATTGTTATGGTAACTACTTTGCCTTTACATGGCACCTGGAGACGGGTGGTTTGAGCTTGAATCTTCTTCTAGTTGTGGTCCTTGGGCAACCTTCTTCGCTTCACTGCGCCTCAGTTTCCTGGCTGAGGTAGATGCTGTATATCTTAAGGTTTGCTAAGAGCATTAAATAAGTTAAAATTTGTAACGCGCTCAGAAGCGTGCCCGGCATAAATAAGTGCCATGCAGTGTTGGTTAAACACTTGAATAAAACATTAAGTTGATCATGCTTAAAGTTGAGGCTACATTTCCCCAAGTAGGCCACAGACTAACCATTGCATTAACAAATTATTTTCTTTCAATAATACATTCTCATTCATATTAATTATACATTTTAACCCGAGCACAATTATGTTTTAGCTTCATGAACTATTCATCTTTAATGAGCACTGTACTGAGTCAATTAGCAAGACCTGCCTTTCTGCGCGCTGCGTCTGTTCCGCAACATTCAGCTCGGCATTCGTTATTTTAAGACAGCAATTCTCTTTTTCAAAAATATTTAGAGAAGGAAATGAATAATTACTCTGCCACACTACAGCACTAAATTTCAAAGTACCAAAAATTGGAAATAATGCATGTGGGCCACGGCTCTACCTGAGGAAGTGACTCCATATTTTATTATGCACAAGAAATACCATCTTGCTTACTGGGTTGGTATAGTTCATTATTTTTTCTCCTTGCTTACTGAATTGATACAGTTTATTATTTTTTTCTCCTATTTTTAGTCTCTTTTCAGAAAGCTCATTGGGGCCTCCTTTTTGCCCCCTGAATGTCAATGTAACTCTACTTTTTTTTTTTTTGAGAGAGAGAGAAAGAGGAAGGGAGAGAGAGAGAGCATGAGAAAGAGAGAGAGAAGCACCAATTCATTGTCCCACTTAGTT
This sequence comes from Saccopteryx leptura, assembly GCF_036850995.1. Classification (NCBI taxonomy): domain Eukaryota; kingdom Metazoa; phylum Chordata; class Mammalia; order Chiroptera; family Emballonuridae; genus Saccopteryx; species Saccopteryx leptura. The sequence goes on along the minus strand of NC_089512.1, from coordinate 24,465,403 downwards.
GTGCCATTGATTGCTCCTCATATGTGCTCGGACCAGGGCTTGACCAGCAAACTTGGCACTGAGGGATGACACTTTATACAATGTGCCACCAGCCAGGGCTAACTCTTGTGAAACTAAATAATACAGATTTTTTTCCCCATTCTCAGAGGTGCCAATCCTCAATGTATAAATTAAGTCATCATTGTTTTACTTATTTATTTATTTATTTATTTATTTTTAATGAAAGAGTGAGAGAGAGAGAGAGTGAGAGAGAGAGAGGGAGGGAGGGAGGCAGACAGACAGGACAGACAGACAGGAAGGGAGAGAGATGAGAAGCATTAACTGAGAGTTGAGGCATCTTAGTTGTTCACTGATTGGTACATATCTGTGCCTTGACCAGGAGACTCCACTTGAGCCTGTGACCCCTTACTCAAGCCAGTGACCTTGGGCTTCAGGCCAGTGATCATGGGGTCATGTCTATGATCCTCTGGTCAAGCTGGCAACCCCTTGCTCAAGGTGGTGAGCCCACACTAAAGCCAGTGACCTCGGGGTTTCAAACCTGTGTCCTCAGTGTCCCAGGCTGACAATATCCACTGCGCCACCACCTGGCCAAGCAAGTTATCATTGTTTTAAAGAATAAAAATGTCTCCAACAATGATCTCGCATCTTCTTTTCAGATACATATTTTAGCTGTCAATACCAGCGATTGCAAATAATGGTCCATGCATAGGATTTATCAAAACTATCTAAAAAATCCATATATACACACACACTCCCACCCATGTATCACATAAACATACAGGCACATATATACAAAATACACACATTCCAAATATGTACCTCTCCTAGAGATTATGATAATTGTGGGCTGAAACTTAAGAGTCAGTATTTTTTGGAAATTCCTCAGGCAATTCTGTCCTCCAAAAGTAAAGTTTGAAGGTCCCTGGAAAATGGCTCATCCATTGGCCCACTGTCATTTCAAATGGATCTTATAACTTTGCCAAACTTTCCCCCTCATTTCTGTTCCTGTAATTATAATTATTCTGGAACTTTAGGCTTAAAGATTTAGGATTGTATTGGTTTCACCTTCTGCTTCATTTCCACTAGCAGTCAATAGATCATCCAGTAATAGCTTTCTTCTAACCTCTCTTCCTTTCCAGCTCCTCATGTTAGACATGATATGAGAGTTATTTAAGCACATGTTTATTTGCTATATTTGATCATGAACACCTGGAGACAGGAACCTAGCTTATTCATATTTAAATTGGCCTCAGTATTGGCACCCAGCACAGTATCTTGTGTGGAGTAGGCATTTAATAAATGTTTGATAAATGTCATTTCACAGTCAGTCTCCCTGGATCCAAGATTATCCTTCGTGCCTTCCAACATGGCTCTGTCTTCCAAACAGGCCTATCACAGCCTGCACCTTCTGCCTCAGTCTCCTCTCTCACTTACTGTTCACCTGGAAAAGGTTGTCTTTTTCTTTCCTTAAACATTGTATACTTTCTTCAAGAACTACGTTTCCAAGCTTACTATGAAGTAATGTATTAAATAGTAAGCCAAGTGGTAGTCAACCTGGTCCCTCCCGCCCACTAGTGGGCGTTCCAGCTTTCATGGTGGGCGGTAGCAGAGCAACCAAAGTATAAATAAAAAGATAGATTTAACTATAGTAAGTTGTTTTATAAAGATTTATTCTGCCAAACTTAGTGAAAATCCTACATAAAGTACTTGGTAAGTAATTATTATTATATGCTTTAACTTGCTGTAACTCTGCTTTATAAGTTTTATAAAGTAAAGTTACTTGCCTACTTTATAAATCACCATTACTGTGGAACTGGTGGGTGGTTAGAAAATTTTACTACTAACAGAGATACAAAAGTGGGTGGTAGGTATAAAAAGGTTGACTACCCCTGTACCAAGCTATGAAGAAGCAAGGTAAGACTTTCTACTGGCTAATATTTACAAGGGCTTACGGCAACCAAAATGCACATGAGTGTTTAATAATGGCCCCAGGTGCTTTGCTATCCTAGACATATAGATTTCCCATTTTAATCATACAATGAATTTAGACCAGGAAATCATTGTAGCTGATTTCAATACTTATTCGACTATTTATTTGACCAATATGTATTGAGTGACTATTGTGTACTACACATTCTTCCAGGCACCAAGAATATAGCAATAAACAAAAGCAGAGCTCTTGACTCTCATAAAACTTAAGGGGTAATAAAAAATAAACAGGTGAATATAGATAATGACAGATGGTGATCAGTACTCTTTGAGAAACCTCAGCTAGTAAGCGGAATAGAGACTTCCCTTCCCAGTCTGCCAAGGGAAGTCTCAACTGAGCAGGGGGCTCAGTTATAGGGGGCTGTAAAATAGTAATCAGGCAAGTTTGGTAATGATGGAGATGGTGAGGGGTGATAAGTCAGGGGACTCTGGCAGGAAACGGATAGTGTATTAGAATGGGATAATTGAGAGAAGTCAGTAAAGTAATTACTTACCAAGGCATGGGCAAGTTTGGGGAAACTTAACAAGAGCTGGGGAAGTACCTCACGTGAGCAATAGCTGGGAGCTGTCACCGTCCTAGGCCTGAAAAGGAAAAACAAAGTGAAAGGAAAGTGAAAGGACTGTTACTGAAACCCAGGGGACCTCTAGTAGTGCCATCACCATAGGGGAGGGCCACACGACAGGAGGTGGGGACCTGAACCAAAGAAATGCAGTAATTGTCCATCTCCTCCCGCTCTCAACTCTCCAATCTTCTCAATGGCTAAATCCACCAGTATCCAGTGGGCAACAGAGCTGATGCAGTCTATAGAAATTAGCCTCCCAGGCACTGAACAGGATGGGAAGAACGGAGGCTGGATCTGAAGGGGAAAATGAAAATTGTCCAGCATAATGGTGGTGGAAGCATTACCTTCTGATCAGTTCTATTTTTTTCATGAAATAGGAAGGGTCACTATTCCCAGCTAAGAGTAAGGATTTTTTTTCTTTGTATTTTTCTGAAGCTGGAAACGGGGAGAGAGAGTCAGACAGACTCCCGCATGCGCCCGACCGGGATCCACCCGGCACGCCCACCAGGGGCGACGCTCTGCCCCTCCTGGTGGGCAATGCTCTGCCCCTCCGGGGCGTCGCCCTGCCGAGACCGGAGCCACTCTAGCGCCTGGGGCAGAGGCCAAGGAGCCATCCCCAGCGCCCGGGCCATCTTTGCTCCAATGGAGCCTTGGCTGCGGGAGGAGAAGAGAGAGACAGAGAGGAAGGAGGGGGGTGGGTGGAGAAGCAAATGGGCGCTTCTCCTATGTGCCCTGGCCGGGAATCGAACCCGGGTCCCCCGCATGCCAGGCTGACGCTCTACCGCTGAGCCAACCAGCCAGAGCTGCTAAGAGTAAGGATTATGGAGGAGGTATTAAAACTTTAAGGAGAGAGGTGTAAAAGATAGAGCAGGAGAATTTAAGGAGTAAGGAAAGAGCGAGGGTAAATTTACTGAGCTTGAATGGGCTTTCTTAGGTTAGAGATTAGGAATATAAAGTGAGACAAGTCAGCCTGATCTTGAAATCTTTCCCAGTCGTATTCAGGAAAGCACAGAGTTGTCAGAGTTGGATTTTTCCAGGTGAATATCATGAAGGGTAATAGCATGAGGGAGATAAGGGCAGATGGAAGGCAGGCGCTGTAGTAACAGACCAGGCACTGTAAATTAATAATAGGCAGGCAAGAGTGGATGTGAGGGGGAATGTGTGAATGGTCATAGGGTCAATGTAACAGAATTTGGGAGGCAAAAAATTGTTGGAGTCAAGAGCAAAAGCAATGAGCTAAAAGATAGGAAATAATGGTAAGAGAATGAGACCTGGGGGAAGGGAATGAATAACTTATTGGCAATGGAAAGGTCTATATGTAGGATGTAACCAAGGGCGTGAGTTGAGTTCAAGCTAAGGAGAAATCATTGTAGGTGAAGTGATGAGGAAAGTAAAACGCTGGGGAATTGAAAAGATCATCCCTACAGACGTTGAAATCACCAAAAAGTATGAGAACGCTTGATCTAGAATAACAATAACGCAGGAGTCTAAATCCTCAAGGAATGAGAGAGGTGATCTGGCATTCTGTAGATGAGTGCTACGAGGAGGGGTGTTGGGAAGTGTAGTTTGATGCATGGACTTCCAAGTTGTAGAGGGTTGTTGGAAGGAGAGAAGGATAAAGGTCTGAAAGGGGAAGTGAGGAACAAGAAAGACTTCCATTTATTCTTCAGTCACATTCAGATGGGGTGTGTGTGTGTGAAAACAGACACCACTTGGAGCTTTAAGGAAAGGAGAGTTTTGGGCTCACTGGGAGCATGAAGGCGAAGGGAGAGAAAAAAACAAAACAAAGTATTATACTAACTTGGTGCCGGGAAAGCTTCTATGGCTTTATATACTAATTAATTGAATACTCAAAACAAGATCTTTGAGAAAGATAGTGTCTTTAGCCCAATTTTATAGATGGGGAAACGAGAGCACAGACAGGCTACGTGCATCAGGAGCAGTAAGAGGCAGAGCGGGGACTTGAACTCAGGTGATCCACCTCAGGACCTCGATGTACTTACCTGCTGTGCTGTATCACCAAGCAGCAAGCATCTGGACAAGGAGCTTTTGCTGAGGTCGCATCAAGAGCTCTAAAGAGTACAGTGAAAGGATGTGGGTCAGATTAAGGACAGTGCAGATCCGCATGGGGATGAGGGAGAAGCTAGGAGTTGGGCCTCCTGATTTGGATGCATATGAAATTAGCACGGATGCTCTTCAAGGCAGGTAGAGGTGGTGAGGCTGTGAGTGTTGGGGTGACGGTGCCAAGGGTAGAATAGAGGCCTTGCCGAGAACACAACCTCGGGGTTCCCCCTTCACTCATGCTGAAGGAGGGTGGGGTTGGGAAGAGACAGTATTACTTAGAGCAGGGGTCCCCAAACTTATTACACAGGGGGCCAGTTCACTGTCCCTCAGACCGTTGGAGGGCCGCCACATACAGTGCTCCTCTCACTGACCACCAATGAAAGAGGTGCCCCTTCCGGAAGTGTGGTGGGGGCTGGATAAATGGCCTCAGGGAGCCACATGTGGCCCGCAGGCCGTAGTTTGGGGACGCCTGACTTAGAGCATAGAAATATTTGGGGCTCTCCTCTTAGCCCATGGCCATTTGCTGTTTTTTTTTTTTTTTTAATACTTACTCTGGACACCCAAGAAGTTTTTAGATATGAACAATATTAAAATCATCTCTATTTTTCATTTTATAAGTTTCTTTGATATATGAATCTGCTCATCCATTTATTACAAGGATCCACCTTTATAAGATGTCAATGCATACTAATCTTACATCTACTTTTGCTTTGTAGTTTGTAGACACGTTGACAGGCACAATCACACCTCTCCACTCTACCACATATGCCCCCTGTATGGCATAATTTTTGGCACTAAAATTTTACTGATCTAGAGAACGGACAAAATGAAATGTAGACTTTAGTGTAAGGGCAGGGAATGAACATGTGAGATATCCGGAAATACTGATGCTTATTTTCATTAATTATTTTTTCCCTGAGGTTTTAAAAACAAAAAATATTCTGATGTCCTGCAGAAAATAGAACAGAGAAAAATTAACATGAAACTTTTGTTGGCAGCTTTTCAACTAGCATTTATTACACGAATCTACTGCATTTTAAGAGGCCTGGCTTAGACACCCAGCTTTGCACTTGGGAAAACATAATAATAGAAATAATAGAAGTAATAATAGAAAGCATTTTAAATGTCCAATCTGGTTAAATTGCATTTTCACTCTTATTGATGAATTAGCAAAAAGGTCATTTTATACATCAAAGGCATGTTTTAAATTTTGAACTGTTTGTGCAATGGCTTTTTGCTCTTAATAGAAGCCATCAGGACCTTGGAGGTGACTTTCAGAATGATTTTTCTTTCGTTGTTAAGGAGAGCAGCCGGACAAGAAGAAACCAGTTTGCAAAGGAGGTAACGGTTCTCTCTTGTATTAGTAAAGCTCCTGCTTCTTACCCACTTACGATGGTTTCTTTCAAGTGGAGGAAATTCCACCGCTGTGGCACGTCTTACCCCTCTCTGCTTCTCTTTCTGTTGTAGTTGTTGTTCACAAGCGATCTGCTGGTTTGGAAATAATTGCTGGGCAAGCCTAGCTCAGCTCTGCCCTTCCTTCACCTGATCCAGCACTACCTGGTCTGGGTGCATAAATACATTTAACTCAGGTCTTTTTGGTTTTTGTGCTTAGTTATGTCCTCTAATTAGGTCGCTATCTATACAAAAAGTACGGTATTTTGGCCTCCTCTGCCCCTTTGCTGCTTTATACCTTAAATTGTACAAAAGCTGGGGGCATTACAATGCTGTCGATTGGGATCAAGTTGTATGACGTACAAGAAGCCTTCTTGGACCTTCCGCACCGGGTTAGATATCGCTCCTATGTGCTTGCATACCTCTGCGAGGTCCTCTTTTATAGCTCTTAACACTATTGGTTTAATGTCTGCCTTTTTTTAAGTGTGATTTTTTTTTTTGTATTTTTCTGAAGTTGGAAATGGGGAGGCAGTCAGACAGACTCCCGCATGTGCCCGACCGGGATCCACCCGGCATGCCCACCAGGGGGCGATGCTCTGTCCATCTAGGGCATTGCTCTGTTGCAACCAGAGCCATTCTAGCGCCTGAGGCAGAGGTCACAGAGCCATCCTCAGCGCCAGGGCCAACTTTGCTCCAATGGAGCCTTGGCTGTGGGAGGGGAAGAGAGAGACAGAAAGGAAGGAGAGGGGGAGGGGTGGAGAAGCAGATGGGCGCTTCTCCTGTGTGCCCTGGCCGGGAATCAAACCCGGGACTCCTGCACGCCAGGCCAATGCTCTACCACTGAGCCAACCGACCAGGGCTTAATGTCTGCCTTTTCGTTAGGAGATGGACTCCATGATAGCGACCAAGTCTCTCTTGTGTACCTTAGTACTGCTAGGTCCTAACACAATGCCTGATAAAGAGTAGCACCCAATTTGTTGAGTGAATAAATGAGTAAATGAGCTACTGCTTGAGGAAAGCCTAAGTTCTTAATTTATGTAGTGAATGAGAAAAGTGGACTACACATTTGAAATAGTCCACTCAAAAAAAAAAAAAAAAGGCTGTAGACACTGTTGTTCTTCCAATATGTCAGTTTTTTTTGTTGTTGTTTTGTTTTGTTTTGTATTTTTCTGAAGCTGGAAACGGGGAGGCAGTCAGACAGACTCCCGCATGTGCCGACCGGGATCCACCTGGCACGCCCACCAGGGGGCGATGCTCTGCCCATCCGGCGTCACTCTGTCGCGACCAGAGCCACTCTAGCGCCTGGGGCAGAGGCCAAGGAGCCATCCCCAGCGCCCGGGCCATCTTTTGCTCCAATGGAGCCTCGGCTGCGGGAGGGGAAGAGAGAGACAGAGAGGAAGGAGAGGGGGAGAGGTGGAGAAGCAGATGGGCGCCTCTCCTGTGTGCCCTGGCCGGGAATCAAACCCAGGACTTCTGCACGCCAGGCCGACGCTCCACCACTGAGCCAACCGGCCAGGGCCCAATACGTCAGTTTTGAACAAGCCTCATTAAAGGGATTAAAATGTGTATCTTTGATGAGTCATGGCTGAACTGAGCTGGGAAACTGTGGTTAAACTTTGAAAACCTCATTTTTTAAAATAAGGATCAACATTTCACTGATGTTTAATGTCAGCTCAGCCTTTTAGACAATGTTCATTTTCATCCTCTAAAATTTTGCATAGGAAAATACAGAAAGTTTATAATTTTGAAAGTGCTTGATATGATCCATTACTCATTAACAATTATATTTAAGCACAGTTTAACAATACTTTTAATAACTAGTAAGTAGATATAACTGCTCCGGGAAGATTTAGTTATTTCTGCATGAAGAAATTGGGGTATAGTAAGAAAGTAGATGATAGTAATTATTTTAAAAGAAAGTAATAGAATTGATTTCTAACCAGAAAACATTGGATTGAGATCCTGAAATGAAACTTGTAGAATGGAAACTCCCATTCTACGTCCATTTCTATATGAAACATAAATCAGGATTAGAAGCAAAGCCTATTTCAATTTGCTAATTATTGACTACATCTGCCAATTAGGTTACCTAGTATATAATAATAACTTCTCAAGGATCTGGAGGTTGAAGGGTCCAGATGGGTGATTCTTGCTTAGGGTACCTTGTATGACTGCAGTCAGATGGTGGCTGAGGCTGGAGGAATTTGGAGGTTTCTCATTCACTTTTCTGGGATGGCTGGAATGGTTGAAGGCTGGTTGGTTGTGTGTCTGTCTGTCTGTCTCTCTCCTTGTGGACTATCCATATGGTTGCTTTGAGCTTTTTCACTGGGTGGTGGAACCTCTTATATGGAGCCTAGGTGCTGTTGGAGAACGTCACCTGGAGAACGGGACCTCCAATTGAGCTGAGAGCTCCATCCGGGCAATTGGAGACTCCTCGCTCCTCCCTCTTCCTTATAATGTACCTTCTGCCCACCGTACCCACAGTGGGAGCCACTTTTAAGGATGTACCACTGAGAGAGTGAGGTGTTGAGACCATCTGGACTGAACACATGACTGAAATGGGTATGGCTCTTTATATACATTTACTATTCTGGTGAACAGGTGAGGAGCTTTACTTGGCTTGTGGTCTTTGGAGATGAGCCTTGTATGTAAATTCCCTTGTTTGTTATAACTGCCACCCACCAATCTTGAGCGGTCCGCCTCTTTCTCTGGTCTGTTGGTCTGTCTGGTTCTTGCTTTTCTTGCTCAAGGGGCAGTTTCAGATTTCCTCCCGGAAGCTCCAGAGTTTTCAAACCGACAGCTTTTGCTGGAAAGGGTGTTCCAAGAGAAAGGAAGTTCCAAGAAAAAGGAAGTGGAAACTGCCAGTCTCTTACATCCTGGGCTTAGAACGAACATTCTGCCACATTCTCTCTGTGAAATCTGTTATAGAGCCCACCTGTTTTTAAAGGGAGGGGACAGAGGCTCCACCTCTTAATGGGAAGAATGTCAGAGAATGTGTGGCTTTCCTTTACCTGCCCTAGATGTTAATGCCTCCTCAGCTGGAAGTTGTTCTCACTAACATCATTTGCTTGTAATGGGCTAAATGGAAGGTATTAGCGTAAACTTAATTCTTAAAACTTATGTACTCATGAAATCAAGAAATAGAAAATTTAAAGTACTTGTCTACATTCTATACATACTGTTCATTGATTCTGTACCTGATTTAAAATTCTAACTTCAAGAGATAAGAAAAAAAAAATCAAAGGTAGAATAAATGAGATCTCATTTTTTTTTCTATCAATTTAGGAAATTAATATATATCTTAAGGCCATCATGGCTGATGGAGCAATTGCATGTAGTGCCTCTGAAGATTTATTTCCCCCTTTTAGGTCTTTATATTATGCAAAAGCAAATGATTTTGGTGCCTTCAGTTTTGTTTTTTTTTGTCTCTAGAGGAAATAAACTTACATATATGGTTCATCCCTTTCTCAATTAGAGATGTTTAGACAATTAAAGGAGGGATTTGCAAAGCCCAAAGCAAAATTAATTTTGACTTGGGGGAAGAATGTTGAAATGAACTTGTGCTTTTTTTGTCTTCCCATTTAAAACCCATGAAACCAATATTTGGTGTACGTTTTCCCCTAAAGGCATAACCTGGATTCTGTAGCTCTACAAAATTCCAGCTCTTCTGAGTGATATGATTCATTGTCAAGGAGATGGCTCTTTTGTGTATACCTTGTTAAAAATAATAATAATAATTAAATAGTAACTAGTATTTGTTGAGCTCAAACTATGTACTATGCCAAGTACTGTGCTGAATGCTTGTTTTGCTTTATTTCAATTAATCATTCAGTAGCTCTGTTAGGTAAGTACTGGTATTAGCTCCATTTTCCAGAGGAGAAAATGGATTGCTGACACCTGCCAAAGTTCACCTAACTCAATAGTAGTTTGTGATCTGGGAATTCATAAATAAGTGTATCTGAGTCTAAAGACTAAGTTCTTTTTTTTTTTTTTTTTTTTTTTTGCATTTTTCTGAAGCTGGAAACAGGGAGAGACAGTCAGACAGACTCCCGCATGCGCCCGACCGGGATCCACCCGGCACGCCCACCAGGGGGCAATGCTCTGCCCATCCTGGGCGTCGCCATGTTGCGACCAGAGCCACTCTAGCGTCTGAGGCAGTGGCCACAGAGCCATCCCCAGCGCCCGGGCCATCTTTGCTCCAATGGAGCCTTGGCTGCGGGAGGGGAAGAGAGAGACAGAGAGGAAGGCGCGGCGGAGGGGTGGAGAAGCAAATGGGCACTTCTCCTGTGTGCCCTGGCCGGGAATCGAACCCGGGTCCTCCGCACGCTAGGCCGATCAATGCTCTACCGCTGAGCCAACCGGCCAGGGCTAAGACTAAGTTCTTAATCATCTGAACACACCGCCTCCAAACACATTCAGTGACCCAAAGTTAAGTGGTTTATATATATAATTTTTAAGCAAGAAAGAGAGACAGAGAGAGGAACAGACAGACTGGAAGGGAGAGAGATGAGAAGTATCAACTCACAGTTTTGTAGCCTTAGTTCTTCATTGATTGCTTTCTCATATGTGCCTTGATTTGGGGGCTCCAGCTGAGCCAGTGACCCCGTGCTCAAGCCAGCAACCTTGGGCTTAAGCCAGTGACCATGGGGTCATGTGGATGATCCCACACTCAAGTCAGCAACCCTGTGCTCCAACTAGTAAGCCCAGGCTCAAACCGGCAACCTCAGGGTTTTGAACCTGGGTTCTCAGCATCCCAGGCTGATGCTCTATCCACCGCACCACTGCTGGGTCAGGCAGTTTTTATACATTTTTTTACTGTGGTTTATAAGGACTGGGGAAAAATTATAGAGACCCAGTTGCTAGACTCATATTTCTGTTGAAACAGGCTTTATAATAAAAACTGGAAAGAAACAAAAATTGAAAAGTAGTGATTTACTTTCTATTACAGTAGCATGTTTAATTTGTGAGAGGAATTTAAACCTATGCATATAATTTTAATTATATATAAGCACCCTGCAAACTGAAATATCACTTAGTAATTTTACCACATTTACCTTGATAATGTGTTACTTAAATAACCTAAATTCATAGGCAGTGTTTCACTAATAAAATAGCTCTCAACTTAAAAGCAAAATTATGGGGACTTTGTATACATCTGCTTCAGTCACAAGGCGAGTTAATTCATATTTGCATCTCAATGCAAAGCCCTTAGAGTGTATATATTGGGAGATTTTGGATTGTGGATCCAAACATGCTGTTACTAGATGTATTTTTTGTAAGATATGTAAGGTTAATCACATAAAAGCAAGTTATCTCATAATGATTTAACTAAACTAACTTTTATTAACAAATAAAAAGCAAGAGGAGTAATAATTGAAAACCACGACCAAGTCAAGCAACACATATTGTAATAAAGAGGACTTTCTGAATACTGGAGGACTAATTAAGTAAAAAATACTTGTAAAGGGCCTACTATGTACCAGCTTTTCTAGAAAAAGTTCTTGGAACATATGTAGGAATGAAAAGGAAAAAGATTCTTGCCTTTTTAGTGCTTACATTCTATTGGGAGATGCAGATGATAAAGAGTAAATAAAATAAGCATATTATATTACATGCTAGTAGATGACCATTGCTGTGTAAGAATCAAAATGGAGGGCCAGGCAAAGAGTATTGGAGTATTGGGGGTAGAGGATTAGTTTTAATTTTAAATATAGGGAGATAAGAAAAACAAGCCTTACTGAGAACGAGAAGGAGACATTGAAGAATAGGCTTCAAGTGGGGCATTTGCCAAATGGATTTCTCCTCAAAGAGTCATCTAGAGAGAGGGAACTGCCAATATACAGGCTGGATGGCAGGGGAGTGTCTGGTGGAGGAAAAACAAGGCAGCCAGTGTGGCTGGGGTGTAGTGAGCCGGGGACCAAGATGGATCGCAGAGAAGAGGGCACAGAGAGACATTCTTTAGTCGAGTATAATGGGCACTTTAGAAGGGTTCTGAGCCGAGTGCTGTGATATAACTTACAATTTATTAGGCTGCTCTGTTGAGAATAGATTGTAGGAAGGCAAGAGGGTAAGGAAAGATTCTAGTGGGGGTCCATTGCAGTAGTCCTGGTAAGAGGTGATTGTGGCTCATATTAGTGGAAGTGTTGCGAAGTGGTCATGCTGTGGATACACTTTAGAAGTAGAGCCTCAAGGACTTTCTAGAACATGTGCAAGCAAGAGAAAAATCAGAGGTGACTCCAAGGTTTTGGCCTGCACAAGGGAAAAGTTGTGGTTACCCTCATTTGAAGATGGAGAAGGCTGCGTGAGAAGCAAGTTTGAGGGAAAGATCAGATGTTGTGTTTGGGTCATACTAAATTTTAGGAGTCTGTTAGATATCTAAGTGGAGACCTCAAAGTACACAGTTGATATAAGACTTTGGAGTTCAGGAGAGAGAAGGCTGGGCTAGTTATAAATTTGGGAGTTCTTGGCATATAAATCGATGATGGTATTTGAGGTTGTAAGAATGTGTGTGTGTAAGAAGAAAGTGTGTGTGATTATAGGTAAGATAGAGGGTAGGAGGCTGTGCCCTGGTGTTTCTAGTATGGTTAAGTCTATAAAAGGAGTAACTAGGTAAGGAAACCAGGAAACAATGGCCTATGCTATTCCTTTCAAGGAAGACTGGTGTTCTGGAAGCCAGGAAGAGAGAGTGTACTGAAGAGAAGGGAGCCCGTGTCGAATGCTACAGACAGATCCGGTACAGTGAGGACTGAGATTCGACCATTAGATTTAGCTATTTAGGTAACTGAAATACTGCTCCTGCTTACGGTAAGTAGGAGATGTATGATATTGCATGGTAGACAGCCGGCCTGTTAGGATATTGAAGGAGACTCTTTAGTAAATGAGTAAAATGGGGAGTAAAGAGGGACAAATATATGGTGACAAAAAAAAATGACTTTGAGCCAAGTGCTGTGATATAACTTAGAATTTATTAGGCTGCTCTGTTGAGAATAGATTGTAGGAAGGCAAGAGGGTAAGGAAAGATTCCAGTGGGAGTCCATGGCGGTAGTCCCGGTAAGAGGCGGTGGTGGCTCACGTTAGTGGAAGTGTTGAGAAGTGGCCATGCCACTTTGACTTTGGGTGATAAACACACACACACACACACACACAAATGTTAAATTTAGATTATAAATGCTAAATTTCAATATTGCTGCATAGCTCACGTAGAGGCAGGGTAGCCCAGAGTTCTAGCTACAATGCCTGCACTGGTTTCACTGGTTACAAACCAGGTGATCTCAGACAATGTATTGTACCTTTGTGTGCCTCTGTTTCCCCACCTGTAAATGGGGAGGACAAAGTTCCTATTCTCCAGGTTTGGTGTAAAGAATAAGTGAGTAAATACACGTAAAGTATTTCTTAGAGCACCTGGCACATTAGTAAACATCCCCCAAATGCTAGATGTTATTATTATTATATATTATTAACATATTGTTAGAATATGATAAAAATAATAAAGTCTGTGGAATGCATTATGATGCGTCGCAAACCTGTGAGCACCAATGAACTTGCAGTTTAGCCCCTCAGGAGAACCCTTCTCGGCTATTGATGACACACAGACCACACGGTGACTCTTAATTCAGGTGGATGAATGGGGGATATTACTAGAGTTCCTTTTTAGGGGGGTGGGAAGGTTGGGGCTTGAAAGTGGAAAAAATTGTTGGAATTATTTTATTTAAAATTAAGCTTGTTTACTGATGTCTCCTTCCACACTGGCTGCTCACTGCTATACCTGGACTTCTGAATGGGAAGTCCCTCTTTAGTCCCCATTCTACTCATTTACTAAAGAGTCTCATTCAATATCCTAATAGGCCGGCTGTCTACCATGCAATATCATACATCTCCTACTTACCGTAAGCAGGAGCAGTATTTCAGTTACCTAAATAGCTAAATCTAATGGTTGAATCTCAGTCCTCACTGTACAAGATCTGTCTTTAGAATGGGAGAAACAAAAACTGGAGAAATAACGTTAAAAATTAAGGAGTAAAAAAGTAGGAAGGAAATGCAAAAAAATATTTTAAAGATATTTACTTCTATTTATTTGTGAGTGAGAGGGATAAAAAGAAATGAGATGTTTGATGTGATGCCTTTATTACCAAATAGTAAAAAGACACAGAGTGACAGTGGAATGAGCTGAAGAGAAATATTTTTGTCTTCATAAACTTCCATGTCGCACACCTAGACTTTTGAGTCAGTTTCCCTTTGAGCGGAAACAACTCAAATAGAAACTTCTGTGACCTCCAACTTTTGGGTTAATATTTTTTCCCTTCTAATCTTCATTCAGAGACCGTGTCCCCAAATAAAGCCTGAGATCATAATCCATACAGCTGCCAGTATTCATAAAATCAACTTTATGTCTTTGAAGGCAAGTAATGGGGAAGCTATTAGAGAGCAGAAAATTCATCTTTTCCACCTTTTGTGCTTCTAGCTGGCATAATGGCTTATATACTCGATAAATGTTCAATGGGTGAATTAATGGGAAAAAATAAATCACAGGCACCTTAGATAGGACGTGACTGGGCAGCAACCCACTGATTGTCAAGATTTGATTAAGTGGATCCAGCTTAAGATTTTTCATATGTGTAAGGTGGATAGAGACTATCGCAGACCCCAAAACCAGGCGTGAAGAAAGTGTAGCTTTCTAAATGTTTCTATAACACAATGTAATCTGTTTTTTGAATCTCTGTTCTGTCAATGGTAGGAAAATAATAATCTTAATAAATTCCATAAAGCCTTATGGATAAGATGCTCTTATGCCCCAAATCATATCTTTGTGTCACTTCTGATTTAAGCCTTGGCTGGTGCACAAATCCATATGGACTTTGACTTACTTCCACATCAAATTCTATGGTCTGAAACTGTTTTCTTTGCCCAGGGGTACCTCCAGACTCACAAACATTGGTAGGCACTCGCTTGGCCTGTAGTGCCTAGGTAGGTTGGAAGTGCAGAATGGTGAACCCTTCTGAGGGTGTGATGGTTAATGTGATGTGTCAGCTTGACCAGTACCCAGAGAGCACCATTATTCTGGGTGTTCTGTGAGGGATTTGGGGGATGAGATTAATATTTAAATTGGTAGACTAGACAAAGAAAATAGCTTTCCATAATGTAGATGGGCCCCATCCAATCAATCAAAGTCCTGAATAGTAGAATAAAAAGATTTTCTTCTAAATACGAGAGGACTCTTCTGGCCAGATGACCTTTGAACTTCATGCACTGTTTGTTTTTCTTTCTTTCTGCTCTTCAGACTGGAGTGGAAACTGGAGCTCTTCCTGCGTCTCCAGCCTGCCCTCCTTTGGACTGGAACGATGTCATCAGCTGTCCTGGGGCTCAAGCTTGCCTGCTCACCCTGCAGCTATGGAGACTCTTCAGCCTCTATAGTCATGTAAGCCAATCTTTCAAAAAAATTAATTAATTAATTGACCATTTTAAATGGAATTTTATTGGGCTGACACTGGTTAACATAGTTATACAGGTTTAAGGTACACAACTCGACAACACATCTCTGGGCACCGTATTGTGTGTTCACCTCCCAACTCAAGTCTTCGTTTATTACCATTTATCCCTCCATATCCTCTTCTATGACCCTCTAATAAATCTCTTTACACACACACATACACACACACACACACACACACACACACACACACACACACACACACACACGATTGATCTGTTTATCTGGAGAGCCCTAATACAGAGGGCATCCCTTGACCACTGTGGAATGAGAGCTGATGTCTCAGCCTCCCATCCTTCAAGTGGACAGTTCTCAGGAGGTCCCAATGGAATCCAGTTCCTATGGCCCTGAATGGCTTCCTCAGTAACGCCCCCTCATATTGGCTTTGCCTCCTTCCCTGATTCATTCTGCCAGCTCCTCACTCCCACTCTCTAGAAACACCTCCCAAATAAACACCTACACTGAAATTCTTGTTTCAAGATTTCCTTTTGGGTAAATCCAAACTAAGGTACATACATAGTCATTTTAGATTTAACCTCGGCCAGTTGGGACATATTCCCTCTCTGCTTCCTCCCCTGGAGAAGCATCTAAAATTTCAGGGAAGTGACAAAGTGCCATGGCTTTAAGAGGAGGAATCTGGAACTTTCTTTGGCCTCATATTTTGCTAGCATCCTCTGCAATGGCCTCAACTGTGTTCTTCTCAGCCATCACTACCCTTCCACTCTGACTTCTGCTGAGATGTTCCATTCCCGCTGCCCTCTCTATCAGCCTGTGGATTCGGCTTCCGTCTCACGATGACCTTGAGTCTTTTCTTACCCACTTCTCTAAGCTGTCTTGCATTTTTATATAGTTACCTGACATCACCCTCCCTGATGTCACTTTTATTCTACTTGGGTAACTGTTCCAAGCTATAGCAAAGTGTGGGAAACTTGGGGACTTTGCTTGCTCTCAGGGGACCTGCCCGGAACTTGAACACAGGTCCACTCTGACCTTAGACGCCCAAACTTCTATAAGAGTTCAATAATATTTCTGCACTCTGAGATTGACCAGTGGAGGGCAAGAGGCAGAAGGGGCAGATCCGCCAACCAAAGAGCCACACAGTGACTCATCTCATGCCCTTACTTCCTCGCTGCTTCTGTCCTTTGTCGCCTTCTCATAAACCCTCGCCTACCTGAGCTGCAGCTGTAGATGTATCACAGTGGGCACCGTCGACACCCTGCCCTGTTTCCCCTCATTCCCTCCCTCACCTGAGCTGCAATGGACCTACTCCTGTCATGCTGCCAGCTCCCACCTAACATGCCGGCACCTGTCTCTGTGTTTCTCTGCTTGAGGGATTTGTGTGGTATCATGGGAGAAGGCTTGGCTCTGCAGGTGCAGCCCATAATTACGTAGTATTTTCATCTCTGTGAGCAGCTGTTGGCCACCAGGTGATGGAACTGGGTGAATAAAACCCCTAGTCTCTTTGACCTTCAGTGGGAAGATTTGATTTGAGGGGAGCTTCATGCAAGTGTTTGGAGGCCCCCCCAATAAGTTTTAGCACTCGTTTCCCACACTGGTAACCACCTCATGAACACCATTGATTGGCTTTCCTCACTTCTCTGACTCACTTCCCATTGTGCCTTCTGGAATTACCCACATAAATAAACTACCTGTACCCCATCATTGCCCAAGAACAACAACAGTCTCTTCAATAGGAGGGAAACCTTCTCTTGGCATGTATTCTCTGAAGCTTTCCTATGGTAGATAGAAAATGACTTTTGAACTTAAAAGCCAAGGATTTTCCATTTTTCTTCCCTGTTCTTTCTTGACAACTGAAATGGATCCAAATGGTCAAGGGCTACAGGTTAAAAAGAGTAAGAAAGAGCACACACACACACACACACACACATTTCACTTATCACCTACATCTGTCAACTAGGACAACCTTCACAGATAAAGAAAAGCTGTTCTTGTTTAACAGTGTGCATGCAGTCCTCTCCCCACCACTGGAACTGCCGCTGGGCATAGCCACCAAGCACTCTGAGGCCTTTCGCCCATCTGTCATCCCGTGCCATCAGGGGCTGTTCCCTGGTTATGCAAATAGGCCAACTGCAAGTGCTCCGTGTTATATGGGGACCAGCTCCCCGAACAGCTGCTGCTGAATACAGATGTGGGTACTCAAGCAGCCAATGCACTGCTGTAGGCCGGTGCCAGACATAAGCATTCAGAAAAGATGGATTTTTATTCTCTGTTGGGTTTATTACGAAGGAATGTTCTTCATGGACCTGCTTTTGATTAAGTCAAAGAGCAGCGATAAGAACGCTCTCTTGTTTACTGGCTCGAGCTTTCTGATAAACAGTAAACATCATGCTGAAGGAATCAGCACTTTCTGTGAGAAGTCTGCACTCTAAAAGGCATTAGCAGGTGCCAAGGTCATTCATACTACCTCAAATAACTGGTTCAGTGGAGAAAAAACAACAACAGTGTAAGTTGCCATGAAAGGCAGGCAGTTTAGCCTAGAGATACAGGTCATTCCTTTAAAAAAAAGAAGTCTATTTTAATCATGTAGAGAAAATTAATGAAGAAGCTTTTGAGGGATGTTTTTGGTTGAATTATCCCCAGAGCAGTTTTGAGATAGTATCTGAATACAAATAGTTTATTTTGGAAGCACAGGTAGGGAGGAAGGAAGTGAGATGAGAAAGGGAAGGAATCCAGAAAAGGATGTAGTATCAAGCAGGTGTGCAACTGAGGAATTCTGGGAGACAAGTGCGGACAGGCTTTAGAGTTATCTCCCCACCAGTCCAACCCCAGGAGGTGAGGAAGCTGGGGCCTTTATTCTCCAACTCTTACCAGTCACTGGCTGAGGGCTGCTTTCTGAGGCATGGTAGGGACCATCGCGAGGTACTAGCTAGAGTCTCCTTTAAGGACTTGTTCCCCACTCTTGGGGTGCTGTCAGTAGACATCCACCATCAATCCACTCAGTACTTGCCTCAGCTGCAGAGAGCGCCATGCTGTGGCCACTCCCTTCTACGACAGCCCACATCCAATGACTGATGGAAGTGGGGTAGGAAAGGCCTCACCACTTAAGCTCAACTTGGGACACCTTTACTTTGGCTCCGGAGCTCCCCAGAGAATTGACCTGGGGACACACAGCCTGACTTCTCCCTCGGTGCACTCCGTTTCCATCCTTTCACTCCACCGGTGTCACTCCCAAGGGAAGCCCTTCACAAACATCCTGCACACTGAACTCCATCTCAGAGTCTGCATCCCGTTGAACCAAATGCATTAATTCCCAGGCCTTTCTGGACAGCCGCTCAGCTGAGTCACAGGTGATTTTGGGAGGAGGCTATGGGGTTGGGCTGAGATTGTGAGTGCTGAGCCCAGGGCACACAGTGTCTGCCAGAGGAGGGGTAGGATGGTAGCGATCGCTTTGTTTCATTGATCAGGGGAGCTGAGGTCACATGAGGACCATGGGAGCTAAGAGCTGTCATAAATAGCTGGAGGACTAGGGAGGGAAATCACTGAGGTGGGATTAGTGTCCAATATGATGACAGTAGATTCAGAGACCCAGGATGTGAGTGGGGTAGCAGGTGGTCTAGCAGATAGAGAGCTGGGGGTGAAGAGGGGAAATGGCAGGAGAAATGAAAGTAGTCCAGCATGGTGTAAAGCCAGACAATAGAAATTGCAGGCCCTCTATGTGTTACCTATACTATTGTTATTAAAACTGTTACGGGCTGAATTATGTGCACCCAATCCCTAAGAACATCAGAATATGGCTTCACTTGAAGATGGGACTTTTAAAGAGGAGATTAAGGTAAAATGAGGCTGGAAAAGTGGGTCCAAATCTAATCTGATGGGTGTTCTTATTTAAAAAAGGAGATTAGGGCACGGATACTGGGAGTGCATGTGTACAGAGGAAAGGCCATGTGAGGACACAGGGAGAAGGTGGCCATCTGCAAAGAGGGAGGCTTTAGAAGAAACCAAACCTGCCAACACCTTGATCTTGGACTTCCAGCCTCCAGAACTAAGAAAATGAATTTATGTTGTTTATTTTTTTTATCTTTTAAAAAAAGATTTTATTTATTTATTTTAAAGAGGAGAGAGAGAGAGAGAAAGGAGGAAGAGTAGGAAGCATCAACTCTTACATGTGCCTTGACCAGGCAAGCCCAGGGTTTTGAACCGGCGACCTCAGTGTTGTAGGTTGATGCTTAATTCACTGTGCCACAACAGGTCAGGTGAATTTCTGTTGTTTTTAAACCATCCAGTGTACAGTAGTTTGTTATGGCTGCCCAAGCTGACTGGACCTACTACTTGATAATTATTATTTTTATTGCTCTCTTTCACTATTAAATCATGTAGTAAATCCTGCTAATTCTGTCTTCTTAACTGTCTTGTGACCTAATTCTCTTTCTCTTTCCACTTTAATTTAAGCTTATTTCATTTTTCTTTCAATTAAATCCCTATAGTAGATGAGTTTTGTGTTGGGCTTATGCCTCCTACATCTTCTCTCTGCCAATCAGATGGTCAGACAAAAATGACCATCTTTTTTAAGTATATATTTGGTTATGATAATGCTGCGTGCTCATGAAGTCTTTGATGGCTCCCCATTGCTCCTGGAATAAGGTCTAAACTTTTCAACACGGCTCCCAAGGCTGTGCGGAGTCTGGCCCTGCTCTGCCCTTCTGCAGTATTGACCTCATTGTCAGACACCCTGTGCCGGCTTCAGTCCCACCCTTTCTCCATCCTCCACACCTCTGTGCAAAATACTTCCTTCAAAACACTTCCCGTGCCCGTCCTGCAGGCTCAGAACCCTGTCTGCAGCCCTCAGCAGGGCATCGCCACCTCAGGCGTACCTGGAATAAGAACTTTTCTTCATGCTGAGTCCAGTCACTTTAAAAAAAAAATTGAGATATAATTGACATATAACACTGTATTAGTTTCAGGTATCCAACATAATGATTCAGTATTTTATATATTACAAAATTATTTCTTTCTTAAACATTATTCCGGTGAGGTTCTCCTATATTCAGAAAATCACTCTGGATCCCTGTTGTTTGTCATATTAAGTCTAGAATGTGCCTCGCTTTCAGGACTTCCATTGTCCTCTGCTATTTCTCCCCATTTACTTTCTAACAGTTATCATCTATAGAAAACTGACAAGTCATTTTTATCAAGATTTTATTTTATTTTACTTGATCTTTTATTCATTTTAGAGATGAGAGACAGAGAGAGAGAGAGAGAGAGAGAGAGAGAGAGAGAGAGAGAAAGAGAGAAAGAGAAGGGGGAAGGAGCAGGAAGCATCAACTCCCATACTTGCCTTGACAGGGCAAGCCCAGGGTTTTGAACCAGTGACCTCAGCATTCCAGGTCGACACTTTATCCACTGCGTCAGGCAGACAAGTAATTTTTACATCCATCTGTACTTTATTTTGTTGAAGCCAAGATGCTACCAATTGAAAAATGGACTGTCATTTTAATTTATTACCATCTACATGTCTACCTCTTTTTTTAGAAAATGACGCCAATTAAGCGAAAAGACCCCATTGCTTAAAGCGGCATTCCAATTTTGGAGCTATCAAAATATGAAACTATGTAAATATTAGCATCAAGTGCACTATAATGTATTTCAAAACTGTGCTTGACTCAAATTCCACCTACTACATGAAGATCTCCTTGACCAATCTTGGATCGATTTCCTGAATTCCTGCAGAACTTATTAACCTTTTAATCCATTTCCTAACTTTGTTAAACATTTTTTTTTTTTGTTTTCCTTCCTCCATTTCATAGGTAATGATTGTGTGCCTTCTGTGCCTTGGGCACATGGTGATAAAGAGCTTCTAGTCCCTTCATGGTCTTGTAAGGACGTAAGGAAATACCTAAATAATTACAGACCAGAAAACGCTATGAAGAAAACAATGCCAAAGAGAAAGAATGAAGAAAGGGCGGTGAGGAGAAATTTAGGTAGAATTTTTACCACCTCAACCTTACCCTATTCCTACATGTCCATCTCTTTTCCAAAACCCAGTTCAAAGGCTTTATCTTTTCCCAAATACTTAACTAATTTTCTCCCACATGCTATTCTGCTTTATAGCCTCAAAAAATTACTCTCTTCTCTAGCCTTGAACCTGTGCTTTGCCTTTGGAATGACAGCATAGCATGGTGTTGACGGCACGGACTGCTAGAGCCAGTCTCCCTGGATCTAAATCCCAGCATTGTCTTTTATGGAATGTATGACTTTTGGTTAAAAAAAAAATCTGCCTGACCTGTGGTGGCGCAGTGGATAAAGCATTGACCTGGAATGCTGAGGTCGCCGGTTCAAAACTCTGGGCTTGCCTGGTCAAGGCACATATGGGAGTTAATGCTTCCTGCTCCTCCCCCTGTTCTCTCTATCTCTTTCCTCTTTCTCTCTCTCTCTCTCTCTCACACACACACACACACTCTCTCTCCAATAAAAATGGATAAATAAAATCTTAAAAACAAACAAACAAAAATCTGCCCTGGCCGGTTGGCTCAGTGGTAGAGCGTCGGCCTGGCGTGCAGGAGTCCTGGGTACGATTCCCGGCCAGGGCACACAGGAGAGGCGCCCATCTGCTTCTCCACCCCTCCCCCTCTCCTTCCTCTCTGTCTCTCTCTTCCCCTCCCGCAGCCAAGGCTCCATTGGAGCAAAGATGGCCCAGGCGCTGGGGATGGCTCCTTGGCCTCTGCCCCAGGCGCTAGAGTGGCTCTGGTCGTGACAGAGCGACGCCCTGGAGAGGCAGAGCATCGCCCCCGGGTGGGCGTGCCGGATGGATCCCGGGTCGGGCGCATGCGGGAGTCTGTCTGACTGCCTCCCTGTTTCCAGCTTTGGAAAAGTAAAAAAAAAAAAAAAAAAAAAAATCTGTGGCTCAGTTTCTCCATTCCTAAAATGAAGATTATGTTGGTTCCTGCATTACCACATTGCTGTGTGGGGATTAAATGAACTCAAACATGTAAAGTGTGTAGAACAATGTTGTTGGGTGTGTGGAAAGCAGGATAAGGATCATTACGTCTCTTCTGATTGTTCTTGCTTTTATCCACGTGTTATCTCTCCTTTGAGACTCTAAGCTAAGCGTGGTTAAGAGAAAAGGATTTGCAGTCAGAATAGAAGGAAATCAAATTTTGGTTGAACAGCTTTTCCAGATGCATGACCTCGGATACATCACTTGACCTTCTGAACCTCATTTTTCTATCATTTAAATAATGATAGCAATGCCTACAATTTAGGGTTATTTAGAGAAATAAGTAAACTATGCAAAGTGCCTGCTACGTTGACAGATCGCCATGGAGACTGCTATCAGTCTTACCTCAATTCGGGAAGGGTAGAGACCATCTTATCCACCTTTGCATCCTCATATCACTCAGCAGAACATGCTATCCATGATGCCAACGATATTAATGACATGTTTGATCACAACTCATTTCACGAGAGAGGGAGTGAGCAAGCATCAGTGCAGCCAGAGACCCTCTCTTGGGGATTGGTGTATGGACAGCCCACCTCTGCCGCTTTCTTTTCTGGGGACAACTGATGAAGTGTGTGGGGTTTCTCTGGAGAGGGGATCTTACCTTCTCTGCACCTCCTTCCAGGTACCTAGGACAGCACCTCCTCCCCATCTGCAGATTTGCAGGGTCATGCTGTCATCTACTGCCTTCCTGTTCTTTTTCTTTTTTTTTTGTATTTTTCTGAAGCTGGAAACGGAGAGAGACAGTTAGACAGACTCCCGCAAGCGCTCGACCGGGATCCACCCGGCACGCCCACCAGGGGCGACGCTCTGCCCTCCAGGGGGCGATGCTCTGCCGCGACCAGAGCCACTCTAGCGCCTGGGGCAGAGGCCAAGGAGCCATCCCCAGCGCCCGGGCCATCCTTGCTCCAATGGAGCCTTGGCTGCGGGAGGGGAAGAGAGAGACAGAGAGGGAGGAGGGGGGGGGTGGAGAAGCAAATGGGTGCTTCTTCTGTGTGCCCTGGCCGGGAATCGAATCCCGGTCCCCCGCACGCCAGGCAGACGCTCTACTGCTGAGCCAACCGGCCAGGGCTGCCTTCCTGTTCTTGACATTAATGGGGCTCTGGTTAGGGGAATGGGAAACTGGCATTCTTTTCTTATAGGCTGAAATGTAAAATTTCCACAGGAAAATATAATTACCAAGACCCAGAAAAATATCTGCTCCTGGTCTTGGTTTTCAAACTGGAACTTAAGCGTTTGAAAGCTCTCTTCACTCCGAAGAATACCATATTCCGTAATTATAAGCCTTGGGAATTTTTACTGTCAGTAAAGCAGGTATCTGCAGCCCTGACAATGTACAATGCTTGTATCAGCAAATGCAGCATTTGATGTACAGGCCCCTTCAGCTCTTCTGTGTCACTGTAGCCACACTCCTTTGTAACTACCCATTAAGCCTGGCATCTGGCTTTCTGGCTTTTATTAAGTACCAATTTATTTTGGACAATTTTCAGGGCTAATCAACCGAAAGCCATATCCGTACGGCTCTGGGAAAACATTTTGCTTCTCAACCCACCCACAGTATGATGTTTAGAATAAAATGCTTCATTAAACAAGAGATCTCAGTGACAGACATGCGTCAAAAGTCATTTCATCTTGCAACACTCCCGAGAGATTGGTATAAAATCAAACTGAAGCCAAAATAAAAATGGGTAGGTTTTAGCAATCATTAAAATTCAAATGTATATCATAGGGTTTCTTATATGATATTTTCTCCTTCTAGTCACTCTTTTTGATAATAAAAGCATCTGATGATTTGTAGTTCCACTGAGAAGCAGAAGGAGAAAATAGTACACCAAACACTTGACTGCTCTTGGGCCCCTCTCTTTGTACTCCTCTCCCTAGGATTTATTCCCCAACCAAGTCATTGTCACCTAGATCAGTGGTCCCTAACCTCTTTTGGGGCCATGGACCGGTTTAATGTCAGAAAATATGTTCACGGACTGGCCTTTAGGGTGGGATGGATAAATGTATCACGTGACCAAGACAAGCATCAAGAGTGAGTCTTAGACAGATGTAACAGAGGGAATCTGGTCATTTTTTAAAAATAAAACATCATTCAGACTTAAATATAAATAAAATGGAAATAATGTAAGTTATTTATTCTTTCTCTGTGGACCGGTACCAAATGGCCCACGGACCAGTACCGGTCCACTGCCCGGGGGTTGGGGACCACTGATCTAGATGTCTGAGGTAGGTCTGTCTCTCTCCATCTTCACAGTCTACTGTTTTCTCCCCTGGTTACTGAACTAGGAGTCTCACCTGTATTTTTGCTTTAGGTTGGCTCGTTTCCTTATCCTGCCTGCCGAGTCTGAGAGTGATATTCCTGTATGTTAGAGTGACTGCTTTCATGGCTCCAATTCTTTATCCCTCCCTGTGAACACATATTTGCCAACTGACTACAATTCTCACTGAAGAGGAACATCAATCTATTTTTCCACTTCTTAAATCTGAGCTGGCTTCATGGATTGCTTTGGACAATTGAATGCAGCTAAAGTGGGAGAATGTTACTTGGCAGCCCAAGCCTGAAGTGGCCTGTGGTTGACCCTTGCTCTCTCCCGTCTCTGCCATTACCACGAGAGCGAGGCTGGGCTAGCGTGCTGGGGGACACCTGCCGCAGAACAGAGTCACCACAGTCAGCCCACTGAAACCAGCCTGATCCACCAATGGCCAGCCCACCCATAGGCATGAGAGCCAGCCAAGATTAGCAGAGCTGCCAGCCAAAGCTAAGCTGACCCTAAACACACAGACAATAAACATTTACTGGGTATGCTAACAGGGGTTCTCTGTTTTTTGGTTGCGAACCATTATTGTGGCAATAAAAAAACCAATAGATTTTCTTTTTTTTTATTTTTATTTTTTTATATTTTTCTGAAGCTGGAAACCGGAAGAGACAGTCAGACAGACTCCCGCATGCGCCCGACCGCGATCCACCCGGCACGCCCACCAGGGGGCGTCGCTCTGCCGCGACCAGAGCCACTCTAGCGCCTGGGGCAGAGGCCAAGGAGCCATCCCCAGCGCCTGGGCCATCTTTGCTCCAATGGAGCCTTGGCTGCGGGAGGGGAAGAGAGAGACAGAGAGGAAGGAGGGGAGGGGTGGAGAAGCAAATGGGCGCTTCTCCTATGTGCCCTGGCCGGGAATCGAACCCTGGTCCCCCGCACGCCAGGCCGATGCTCTATCGCTGAGCCAACCGGCCAGGGCCAGATTTTCTAAAGTAGAATCTGATCATCTTGCTTATAAACAATGACAATGCGCCCTGGCTGAATAACTCGGTTGGTTGGAGTGTTGTCCTAAGGTGCGGAGGTTGCTGGTTTGATCCCTGGTTGGGGCACATACAGGAGCAGATTGATGTACTTGTCTCTCTTTCTCTCTCTCCCTTTCTCGTTCTCAAAAATCAATAAAATAAACATTAAAAAAATTTTTTAAAAAGACAATGTGAATTGCCTTCCAAATAATGATTCTGCCCTCTTTTTTCTTTTGATAACAGAATCTAATTTTGTTGGAAAATTTGTTAGTGTCAAACTCCCTTACCACTAATGTTGTTTATGTGACATGGTTCTGACCAATGACATATAGACAGAACTCTATATGTTGAGAGGAACTTCCTTCCTAAATAAAAAGAAAAAACTTCACTAGGAAGATCCATGCATGAAAAATGATAAATTCAACTTTATAAAAATTTTAAAATTTTGCATTTCAAAAGACATCATTAAAAAAAGTAAAAGACAAGCCACAGGCTGGCAGAAAATACTTTTAGATCACATATCTAAGGACTTATGTCCAAAAGAAATAAAGAAGTTTTAGAACTTAATAGTTAAGACAAATAACCCAAATAAAAAATGGGCAAAAAATCTGAGCAGACACTTCACCAAAGAAGATATACAAATAGCCAATTACCATGTGAAAAGATGCTCTACATTAGTAGGCATTAGGAAGATGCAAATTAAAACCACAAAGAGATATCACTTTGTACCTACTAGAATGGACATGATTAAAAAGACAAAAAGGAAAAATAGATCGATGTTCCTTCCTTCCTTGGCAAGTAAGTAGAGACACTAGAAATCTCACATTGCAGGTGTAATGCAAAATGGTACAGCCACTTGGGAAAAGTTGGCAATCTCCTTTGTTTAAAGATTCGAATTTTTTCTAGGTTTTTTGAGATAATTGACATGTTACGTTGTATAAATTTAAGGTATACAGATGATGATTTGATACGCGTATTGCAAAATGTTTACCTCAATAGGGTTAGTTAACACCTCCATCACCTCACTTAATTATGTTTTTGTGTGTGTGGTAAGAACGTAAGATCTATTATCTTAATAGCTTTCAAGTATATAAAATAGTATTGTTAACTACAGTCACCAGAACTTATTTATCTTATAATTGGAAATTTGTAACTTTTGACAATATCTTCCTATTCCCCCCAACTCCCAATTCCTGGCAACTACCATTCTACTCTCTGTTTTTTAGATTCCATGTATAAGTGAGATCATACAGTATTTGTCTTTCTCTGTCAGACTTATTTTACTTAGCATAATACCCTTAGGGTTCATCCATGTTGTTTTAAATGACAAGATTTCCTTCTTTTTATGGCTGAATAATACTCTATTATATACATACTGCATATATATTGTACAGAGAAAGAGAGAGAGACAGATAAGGACAGACGGACAGGAAGGGAGAAAGATGGAGAGATGAGAAGCATCAATTCTTCCTTGCAGCTCCTTAGTTGTTCGCTGATTGCTACCTCATATGTGCCTTGACTGGTGGGGGGGGTACAGCAAAGAGAGTGACCCCTTGCTCAAGCCAGCAACCTTGGGATCAAGCTAGAGACCTTTGGGCTCAAACCAGCAACCATGGGGTCATGTCTATGGTCCCACACTCAAGCCAGCGACCCTGTGCTCAAGCTGGTGAACCTTGCTCAAGCCAGTTGAGCCTGCACTCAAGCTGGCAACCTAGGGGTTTCGAAACAGGGTCCTCTGCATCCCAGTCCCATGCTCTATCCACTGCACCACCACCTGGTCAGGCACAATATTTTCTTTATCCATTCATTTGTAGATAGTTTGTTTTTATGTTCTGGCTATTGTGAATAATGCTGCATTGAACATCTGAGTGCAGATATCTCTTCAAGATCCTGATTTCATTTCTTTTGGATATATACCCAGAAGTGGAATTGCTATCATATGGTAGTCTCATTTTAATTTCTTGAGGAAATTCCATACTGTTTTCTACAGAGGCTGTACCAATTTATGCTCTCACCAGAAGTGCACAGGACTCCCTTTTCTCCACATGCTTGCTAACACTTGGTTTCTTCTGTCTTTTTGATGCTAGCCATTCTAACAGGTGTGTGGTGGTATCTTAGTGTGGTTTTGATTTGTGTTTCCCTGGTGATTAGTGATATTGAACACCACTGCATGTACCTATTGGCCATTTGTAGGTCTTCTTTGGAATATGTTTGTTCATGTTCTTTGCCAATTTTTTTAATCATATTTTTTTTTTTGCTAATTAAGTATATAAATTTCTTATATATTTTGGACATTCATATTTATCAGACAGATGGTTTGCAAATATTTTCTCCCATTATGTATGTTGCTTTTTCATTTTGTTTATGATTTCCTTTGCTGTGTAAAAGCTTTTTAGTCTGCTATAGTTCTACTTAATGGGTTTTCTTTTTGTTGCTTGTACTTTTGGTGTTATATCCAAAAAACATCATTGCCGAGATCAATGTCAATGAGATTTTTCTGTATGATTTTCTTCTAGGGATTTGAGGGTTTCAGGTCTTATGTTTATGTCTTGAATCCATTTAGAGTTTATTTTTGAGAGTAGAGTAACATAAGGGTTCAATTTCATTCTTTTATTTTTTTAATTTAATTTTTTTATTTTAATTTTTTATTTATTTATTCATTTTTTAGAGAGGAGAGAGAGAGAGAGAGAGAGAGAGAGAGAGAGAGAGAGAGAGAGAGGAGAGACAGAGAGAGAAAAGGGAGGGAGGAGCTGGACGCATCAACTCCCATATGTGCCTTGACCAGGCAAGCCCAGGGTTTCGAACTGGCGACCTCAGCATTTCCAGATCGATGCTTTATCCACTGCACCACCACAGGTCAGGCCGAATTTCATTCTTTTAGATGGTTACCCAGTTTTCCCAGAACCATTTATTGAAGAGACTATCCTTTCCACATTAAGTATTCTTGGCTCCCTTGTCAAACATTAGGTGAAAGTGTATGTTAAAATTTATTTTTGGGTTCTTGATTCTGTTCCATTAGTCTGTGTATTTTTATGCCATTATCAAATTCTTTTGATTATTATAGCTTTGTAGTAAATTTTAAAATCAGGAAGTGTGATGCATCCAAACTTATTCTTCCTTCTTAGGATTGTTTTGGCTATTTAAGGTCTTTAGTGGTTTTATGTGAATTTTAGGATTTTTTTTTGTTTCTTTGAGAAATGCCATTGGAACTTTTATAGGGTTTGCGTTCAATCTACAGATGGCTTTGGGTAGTATGGACATTTTTACAATAGTCATTCTTTCAATTCATGAACATGGAATGTCTTTTTATTTATTTGTGTCTTCTTCAATTTCTTCCATCAAAGTTTTATAGTTTTCCATGTATAGATCTTTCTCTCCTCCTTGGTTAAATTCATCCCTAAACACTTTATTATTTCTGATGCCATTGCAAATGGATTGTTTTCTTTTTCTATCTCAGATATTTTATTGCTAGTGTATAAAATGCAACTAATTTCTGTATGTTGATTTTTGTATCCTATAAGTTTACCAATTCATTGAGTCATTTTAAACTGCTTTTTGATGGGGTCTTTAGAATTTTCTATATTTAATATGTCATCTGAAAACAGACAATTTTATTTCATTTTTTATAATTTTGATGCCTTTTATTTTCTTGCCTAATTTTTCTGGCTAGGACTTCAAGTACTATGTTGAGTAGGAATGGTGAGTGTGGGCATCCTTGTCTCATTTCTGATATTAATGAAAAAGCTTTCGTCCTTTGACTTTTGCCTCTGATGATAGCTGTGGGTTTGCCGTACATGACCTAGATTATGTTGCGGTATATTCCTTCTATATCTAGCTTTTGAGAGTTTTAATCATGAAATTAGATTGTGTTTTGTCAAATGTTTTTCAAGCATTTAATGAGATGATCATATGATCTTTATCTTTTGGTTTATTAATATATTGCATCATATTTATTGATTTGCATTAGTCAAATGTCCTTGCATCTCAGGGAAAACTCTGACTTCCTCATGTTATATGATTTTTATTGAATTCAGTTTGCTAGTATGTTGAGAATTTTGGCATGTGTATTCATCAGTAACATTGGCCTGTAGTTATCTTGTAGCCAGATCCTATCTGGCTTTTGTATAAGAGTAATTAATGCTGGCCTCATAAAATGAGTTTGAGAGTGTTCCTTCTTCAATATTTTTGGATGAATTTGAGAAGGATTCTTATAAATTTTTCTTTAAGTGTTTTGTAGAATTCAACAGTAAAGCCAGCTAGTCCTGGGCTTTTCTTTGTTGGAAGATTTTTGACTACTAATTCAATCTCCTTATTATTGGTATATTTAGATCTTCTATTTATTCATGGTTCATTCTCAGTAGGCTATATTTTTCTAGGAATTTATCCATATTTTCTAGGTTATTCAATTTTTAGTGTATAATTACTTATAGTAGTCTCTTATGATCCCTGGTATTTCAGCGGTGGTATTAATCAGTTGTAATGTCTCCTTTTTTATTTTTTATATTATTTATTTGAGTCTTGTCTCTCTTTTTTTAAAATCTAGCTACTGGTTTGTTAATTTTGTTTATATGTTTAAAAAGCAGCTCTGAACCCTGGTTGAGTAGCTCAGTTGATTAGAGCATCATTCTAATATGCCAAGGTTGAGAGTTCTATTCATGATCAGGGCACATATATGAATCAACTAATGAGTGCATAAATAAGTGGAACAACAAACTGGTGTTTCTCTCTCCCTCTCTCTCACTTCCTCTCTCTCGTGAACATTTAATGCATCATTATTTATATTATTCCAATAGTGAAAAACCCAAATATCCACCAACAGATGAATAGATAAATAAAAAACGTGATATAAAAAAATGGAATACTACTCACCAATATTAAAGGACGGGGCTAGTAATAGATGCTACAACATAAGCAAACCTTAAAAACATTGTATAAAGTGAAATACACATTACCTAAAGTACCACAAATATCCAAAAAAGCCAACTCTATAGAGACAGAAAGTGTTTGCCTGGGGCTGGAGGTGGAAATTGAGAGTGATTGCAGATAGGCAAGAGAAGTCTTGTTGGGGTGATGGAAAGTCTCTAAAATTGGATTGTTGTGACAGTTGCACAATTCTGTGAATTTTCTAAGTCTCATTGAATTGTATATAAAAAAGAAAATTTTTTTTTAAATAAATTTTTATTAATGTTAATGGGATGACATTAATAAATCAGGGTACATATATTCAAAGAAAACATGTCTAGGTTATCTTGTCATTAAATTATGATGCATACCCCTCGCCCAGAGTCAGATTGTCCTCCGTCACCCTCTATCTAGTTCTCTGTGCCCCTCCCCCTCCCCCTAACTCTCTCCCTCCCTCCCTCCTGCATCCTCCCTCCCCCATCCCCGGTAACCACCACACTCTTGTCCATGTCTCTTAGTCTCGTAAAAAGGAAAAATTTAATGATATGTATAATATATATAGATATTATACTTCAATAAAGCTGTCAAAATAATACATGAAAAATAAAATAGTTAAAACATTGTTCCAGTTTCTTAGTAGAAAATTTTAAGAAAATACACATGACAGTATGTAAAAATAAACCAGAATGAAATATCTTACTAGAGGAAAAAATTTTTTGTCCTCTTATTTTTTGGCTTTCTAACTCCTTCCTTCCTGGAATGCAGGCTTGATGCCTGGAGGTATTGCCACTGTCTTGCATTCATGAGGGTGGACACCTGAGACTAAAGATAGTATAGCAGGGAGATAAAAAGACCTTGAGTGTTGATGACATCTTTGTGTTACTGTACCAGCTCACAGTGTGTCCCTCTAGACATCTGGATATTGAAAATAAGAAACTTCTGTTTATGTCAATATTGTTTGCATTTCTGTCATTTGTAAAATTGACAAAAAAAACAACTTATACATTCAAAAGTTTTTCACTGCTTATAAGTAAAGTTACAACATATTAATCAGAACTTAATGATCTGGTTTTTGCCTATTTCTCTATGATATTTAATAAAATGCCACTGAACTGTTGCTGGAAATAGATTTCTCTCTTCTCCAACTGTCTTACTCTTTTGCTGGCCTTCTGCTCCTTTAAGAACCCTCCCAGTCTGGTCCAAGGCTTGACTCTCTTCCTTAAGGTACTCACCAAGAGATAAAATTGATATGGTAGAGGTTTAGTCTTTGGAGGTCTCTAGCCATCTGGTCAGCATAGGTCACCTGGCTTTCTCCTTATTCAAATCCCAGGCAATGTGTGTGTGTGTGTGTGTGTGTGTGTGTGTGTATATCTATATATATATCTATATCTATCTATATATATCTATATCTATATATATATATCTATATCTATATATATATATCTATATATATATCTATATATATCTATATATATATATATATATATATATATGGAGGGCTAACAAAGTACTCTGCTATTCCTTGTTTAGCTCTTCTTTGCTAATAGAAGGGCATAAGAAAATTTCAGCTCTTTTTCTGTGTGGGCACTCACTGGCTTTAAATATTTAAAGACAAAGCATTGATGTATTGCTCTCTGGCCTAATTTGAGAACATATTATTTCTGCAGGATAAAAAGGGTGGGCAATTTAGTCCTACAGGGAGTAGAGAATATGAGGCACACGGGCTAATTCTACACAATATTATCCTTATAATACCTGGAGTCTGGCTCACACTCTTGCTTCTTTCTGTCCTGCTTTAATAGAGGTTTTGGAAAGACCCAGCCTGGCAGCTGGCATTGACAAGATCTCTACTCTGCACTCCCAATGGGCATATTTCGTTGCATTCTCAGTGATAAATCTACTTTAATTTTTCTACATCTCTGTCCAAATTTAGATTTCTTGGATCATCTCCTTCTTGAAGCCGCAGTTTTATTTATCCCAGAAACCCCACGGACCCCTCAGTTTGTCCCTCCTCTTAGTCCCAGCATGCCATGCAGCTGGTGCAGCTGGGAAATCTATGCTGTCTCCCTGTTGGGAAATAATTACAGCAATTAAAGCCTAGACTAGGACTTCAAGGGAGCAGAATGATCATTGTTAAAACTCGTTCAATTTGACATATGGTTTGAGTGGCAAACACTTTTCAATATTCTGAATTTTAAAACATTCTGCTATCAATGCTACAGAAACCTGAAAAACTTAGAGCTTATGATAATGGATTTAGCCAAAATATGAACAGCCATAAAGGCTCTGGTTTGCCGTATAAAATGTTACAGGACAGATCAGCTGTTTAGGAAGGAGATTTGGCCAATTTGAACAGAGCAATAAGAAATGCTCTTTCATCAGAAGGTCAGTTAAAAAAACCAACCAAATAACTATAATATAATAGATAAAAATTGGGAAGAAAAATAGTAACATGAAAATCATAGTAATTTCTATCAAATAAAGGCAATCGAGTTTGAATAGGAATCTGGTTCACATATAATTCACTCCACCAACAGGTGAGTTTTCTTAGACTATGTATTTTTATTCATGGACTAAATTTCTCTTCAGGAGATCTTTTTCTCTTCCTTATGTTCACAAATTAAAAAAAAAAAACTTAGCTAACAGAATGAGAGTCACTCTATACTTTCATGGTCCCCAGCTAATTATGATCCCAAAGAGCTAATGAGTTCCTCAAAAGCATTAAATTTATGAACCATGATAATAGGAAAGGGAGAACTAAATAAAGTGTGTCTCCTATTGATTTGATTCTAACCAGACCAACAGAAAGCAAAGTAAACGTCATTTTATTTTAGAGAAGATTTTCTTTTAAATAGCTTCATTTATTTCTATAACCCATTAAGGTGAGTGATAAACTGGAATCCACTTTCTCTCTCATAACTTGTTGAGGGTGTTAGCAAGTCACTAACAACAGAATTTAGAAATTTCAGAGTTTAGAAAAATTGTTCAAATTACTTCATATTGCCTGAAAACTTAGCTGTTTCCTTTTTCTTTATTTGAGCTTATGTTTAGACTCAGGGTTTACTTAATCAGACCAGTTCTTCAACATAAAGTTTCCCATTCTTGCACAATGCATGTATCAATCAGCTATGGGCACAATGATGTAATAACAACAACAACAAAAAAAAATCACAAACGATTAGCAGCACATGTGACTAAGCATCTATTAAGCTCATGATTTGGTGGGTAGTCTGGGAGTCAGCTGATTAAGACTGGGTTAGACTGTGTGGCTCAGCTCTGCTTGCCTCTCATCTGCCTTTTGAAATAAGTAGTTTAAGCACAGTTTTCTCACAGCAGTGGCTGAATTGCAAGAAAAGTTGAGTGGAACCATTCAAGGCCTCTTGAACTTAGACTGGTCATTGACATGGAGGCAGTCATATAGTAGTTTGGGAAGAATCCACTTCCCAGCTGCTCACATAATCATTGGGAGGATTTAATTCCTGTGGTTTGTTAAACTGAGGCTTTGGCTCCTTAGGAGTTGCTGACTGGAGGTCTCTCTCTGGTCCTTGCCCTGTGGGCCTCTCTATAGAGCATGTTGCAACATGGTGGCAAGCAAGCAAGAGGGCAAGAGTGAATTCCAGCAAGAAAGAAAAGTAAGGTGGAAGTCAGTTTTCTGTATCCTAACCACAGAAGTGACATCCTATTTGCATTCTATTTGTTAGAAGGTAGTCACTGGGTTCAGCCCACGCTCAAGGGGAGGGAATTACACAAAAGGTATGAAGACCAAGAGGGTAGGCTTCATTGGGAGGCATTTCAGAAGCTGCCTAGTGCTCTCAATCACACTATGCTTTATGGAACCTCTACTATGTACAAAACCTTAGTCTGGGAATGGGTGTATGCAGAGATGAAGAAATTGCAAATCCTGACTTTAAATAGTCTGTGACATAATTTTTAAAACACTCATTTAGGCCCTAATAACTTCATGCCTGAATTATTATTTTCCTGTAGCATCTTCAAATTTTTATTTTATTTAGAATTCTTTACTATCCCTATAACTTTCAGGATAAGAATCAAGTTCTTTCGATGAGGCCTTTCTGGTTCCAGCACCTTCTTAAATGTCTAGTCCCAGATTTCTGATTTTCTCCATTGCTGATAGGATTTCATATTGAGTTTGGTAAATGGTAGTCAATAAAGGTCAAACTTACTTTGTATACTGTAGAGCAGGGGTCCCCAAACTATGGCCCGTGGGCCGCATGCGGACCCTTGAGGCCATTGCCGCACACCTGGAAGGGGCACCTCTTTCATTGGTGGTCAGTGACAGGAGCATAGTTCCCATTGAAATACTGGTCAGTTTGTTGATTTAAATTTACTTGTTCTCCCCTCATTCACTGTTGGTGGGACTGTAAAGTAGTACAACCATTATGGAGGAAAGTATGGTGGTTCCTCAAAAAACTGCAAATAGAACTACCTTATGACCCAGCAATCCCTCTACTGGGTATATACCCCAAAACCTCAGAAACATTGATACTGAAGACACATGTAGCCCCATGTTCATTGCAGCACTGTTCACAGTGGCCAAGACATGGAAACAACCAAAAAGCCCTTCAATAGAAGACTGGATAAAGAAGATGTGGCACATATACACTATGGAATACTACTCAGCCATAAGAAATGATGACATCAGATCATTTACAGCAAAATGGTGGGATCTTGATAACATTATAAGGAGTGAAATAAGTAAATCAGAAAAAAACAAGAACTACATGATTCCATACATTGGTGGAACATAAAAATGAGACTAAGAGACATGGACAAGAGTGTGGTGGTTACCAGGGGTGGGGGGAGGGAGGACAGGGGGAGAGTTAGGGGGAGGGGGAGGGTCACAGAGAACTAGATAGAGGATGGCGAAGGACAATCTGACTTTGGGTGAGGGGTATGCAACATAATCTAATGACAAAATAACCTAGACATGTTTTCTTTGAATATATGTACCCTGATTTATTAATGTCATCCCATTACTATTAATAAAAATTCATTTAAAAAAAAAAAAAAAAAAAAAAGAAACTTAACCTTGGGACCCAAGCTCAGTATCTTTTCCCTGTCTCACATTTTTTCAACTGTATATTTTCATTCCCTGCCCCCCAACCCCAAAATTCAATTTTTAGGTTTTTCTAAGAATAAACAGTAAAGTAGGGAAAAAAATTAAAATAACTGACTTCCCATCAAAAAAAAAAATTTTACTTGTTCTCTATTTTAAATATTGTATTCGTTCCCATTTTGTTTTTTTACTTTAAAATAAGATATGTGCAGTGTGCATAGGGATTTGTTCATAGTTTTTTTATAGTCCGGCCCTCCAACAGACTGAGGGACAGTGAACTGGCCCCCTGTGTAAAAAGTTTGGGGACCCCTGCTGTAGAGTTTCTTAGAACTTTCAGTATGCTAAAATCTGAATACAATCAGCTTTCCTTCCCAAATGTGTGAACTGTTGAATACTTTTGTCATGGAGCATTTCAGGGGTCTCGGGATTTTGATGCATACCCTTTGGGAAAGATTATTCTCAAATCAACTTTTGTGATTTTTCTCTCTACCATGCTCTGACCAGCTTGTCTCTGAAATCACCATGCTGTTAGTATATTCCAAGTCTTCACTTTCTGATTTCTCTGCCTAGAATGTTCATTTATCTTCTATTGTTTGCTTAAAAACTTAGGTTATTTAAAACCTAGGTCCATGAGTTTAGTACCTATGTCTTCTTCTATGTACTTTATTGTTTCAGGTCTTATATTTAGGTCTTTGATCCATTTTGAATTAATTTTAGTACACGGGGACAGGCTGTAGTCGAGTTTCATTCTTTTGCATGTGGCTTTCCAGTTTTCCCAACACCATTTGTTGAAGAGGCTTTCTTTTCTCCATTGTGTGTTGTTGGCCCCTTTATCAAAGATTATTTGACCATATATATGTGGTTTTATTTCTGGGCTTTCTATTCTGTTCCATTGGTCTGAGTGTCTATTTTTCTGCCAATACCATGCTGTTTTGATTATTGTGGCCCTATAATATAGTTTAAAGTCAGGTATTGTAATGCCCCCAGCTTCATTCTTTTTCCTTATGATTGTTTTGGCTATTCGGGGTTTTTTATAGTTCCATATAAATCTGATGATTTTTTGTTCCATTTCTTTAAAAAATCTCATAGGAATTTTGATGGGAATTGCATTAAATTTGTATATTGCTTTGGGTAATATGGCCATTTTGATTATATTTATTCTTCCTATCCAAGAACAAGGAATATTTTTCCATCTCATTGTATCTTTTTCGATTTCCCTTAACAATGCTTTGTAATTTTCATTATATAGGTCCTTTACATTCTTTGGTTTTAAAGAACATTTTATGAACTTGACTCCAATG
The DNA here is from genome assembly GCF_036850995.1 of Saccopteryx leptura. Taxonomy (NCBI): domain Eukaryota; kingdom Metazoa; phylum Chordata; class Mammalia; order Chiroptera; family Emballonuridae; genus Saccopteryx; species Saccopteryx leptura. Next base: position 24,428,393 of record NC_089512.1, on the reverse strand, counting down.
GCAAGAGAAGTGAAGGCAAAGATAAATGAATGGGACTACATCAGAATAAAAAGTTTTTGCTCAGCAAGAGAAACTGATATAAAAATAAACAGACAGCCAACTAAATGGGAAATGATATTTTCAAACAACAGCTCAGATAAGGGCCTAATATCCAAAATTTACAAAGAACTCATAAAACTCAACAACAAACAAACAAACAATCCAATAAAAAAATGGGAAGAAGACATGAATAGACACTTCTCCCAGGAAGAGATACAAATGGCCAACAGATATATGAAAAAATGCTCAGCTTCATTAGTTATTAGGGAAATGCAAATCAAAACTACAATGAGATACCACCTCACACCTGTTAGATTAGCTATGATCAACAAGACGGGTAATAGCAAATGTTGGAGAGGCTGTGGAGAAAAAGGAACCCTCATTCACTGTTGGTGGGACTGTAAGGTAGTACAACCATTATGGAGGAAAGTATGGTGGTTCCTCAAAAAACTGCAAATAGAACTACCTTATGACCCAGCAATCCCTCTACTGGGTATATACCCCCAAAACTCAGAAACATTGATACGTGAAGACACATGTAGCCCCATGTTCATTGCAGCACTGTTCACAGTGGCCAAGACATGGAAACAACCAAAAAGCCCTTCAATAGAAGACTGGATAAAGAAGATGTGGCACATATACACTATGGAATACTATTCAGCCATAAGAAACGATGACATCAGATCATTTACAGCAAAATGGTGGGATCTTGATAACATTATAAGGAGTGAAATAAGTAAATCAGAAAAAAACAAGAACTACATGATTCCATACATTGGTGGAACATAAAAATGAGACTAAGAGACATGGACAAGAGTGTGGTGGTTACCAGGGGTGGGGGGAGGGAGGACAGGGGGAGAGTTAGGGGGAGGGGGAGGGGCACAGAGAACTAGATAGAGGGTGGCGAAGGACAATCTGACTTTGGGCGAGGGGTATGCAACATAATTTAATGACAAAATAACCTAGACATGTTTTCTTTGAATATATGTACCCTGATTTATTAATGTCATCCCATTACCATTAATAAAAATTTATTTAAAAAAAAAAAAAAAAAAAAAAAAAAAACTTAGGTTAAAAACCATCTCCTCCAGCCCTGGCCAGTTGGCTCAGTGGTAGAGCGTTGGCCTGGCGTGCGGAAGTCCCGGGTTCGATTCCCGGCCGAGGCACACAGGAGAGGTGCCCATCTGCTTCTCCACCCCTCCCCCTCTCCTTCCTCTCTGTCTCTTCCCCTCCCGCAGCCGAGGCTCCATTGGAGCAAAGATGGCCCGGGCACTGGGGATGGCTCTGTGGCCTCTGCCTCAGGCGCTAGAGTGGCTCTGGTTGCAACAGAGCAATGCCCCAGATGGGCAGAGCATCGCCCCCTGGTGGGCGAGCTGGGTGGATCCCGGTCGGATGCCGGTCGGGCGCATGCAGGAGTCTGTCTGACTGCCTCCCCGTTTCCAGCTTCAGAAAAATACAAAAAAAAACCCCAAAACAAAAAAATCATCTCCTTCAGAAATCTTCCAGTGGTTCTTTCTTCTCTGGGGCTTTAATCGTAACCTCTGTGCTTTGCTTATTACATGACATCATTGTAATTCTTTCTCTCCTCTTCCCAGTTTCCTGATTTGTAATCTCTTTGAGGAAAAGCCTATGTATCGCTCAAGTTTATAGCTCTGGTGTATATAGTATCAGACGTATACCTGCTATTAAAGAACATAATGCTTTTTAAAATGCTAGAATGAAAGAACAAAACCTGTTTTTTTTTTTCACCTACTGGTACAGAGACAGTTGGTACTCCTCCTGCATTTCCCAGCCTGCTTGGCAGTTAGGTTGAGGGCATGTGATTGGTTTTGGCTAAACGGCTATGAGACTCATACATTGCAAAACCACATAGGGGAGCATCCTGGATCCCTTGTCACTGTGCGGAGAAAAGCTGCCTGACATCAAACATTTGATGAATAAAATATAAATGAAATAAACATTTGCTGTGTTAAGTCATGAATATTTCAGAGTTTTATAAATCTTGACTAATGTATTACATCGAGACTAGCAGAAGTTTGATGTAGTAGGAATGTGAAGCATAAACACTTTTTAAAAACACTGTCCAAAATGATCTTCTAGTCACTGGCTTGAGCCCAAGATTACTGGCTTGCACAAGGGGTCACTGGCTCGGCTTGAGCCCCCTGGTCAAGGCACGTATGAGAAGCAATCAATGAACAACTAATGTGATGCAACTATGAGTTGTTGCTTCTAATCTCTCTGACTTCCTCTCTCTCTCTTTCAAATAAATAAATAAATAAATAAATAAATAAATGCCATCCACGTGACCCAACAGGTGCCAAGATTTTGCTTTAAAGTTGCTGAATTCTTTCTAATGTTGGTCACTGAGAAGGGGCTAGATCAGGGGTCTCCAAACTATGACCCAAGGGCCACATGCGGCCCCCTGAGGCCATTTATCTGGCCCCCGCCACAATTCTGGAAGGGGCACCTCTTTCATTGATGGTCAGTGAAAGGAACATAGTTCCCATTGAAATACTGGTCAGTTTGTTGATTTAAATTTACTTGTTCTTTAATTTAAATATTGTATTTGTTCCAATTTTGTTTTTTTACTTTAAAATAAGATATGTGCAGTGTGCATAGGGATTTGTTCATAGTTTTTTTTTTTTATAGTTCGGCCCTCCAACGGTCTGAGGGACAGTGAACTGGCCCCCTGTGTAAAAAGTTTGGGGACCCCTGGGCTAGATGCACATCTCCTTAGTGTCCCTCCCATCCAAGTACTAACCAGGCCTGACCCTGCTTAGCTTCCGAGATCAGACGAGATCGGGCACGTTCAGGGTGGTATGGCCGTAGACCAGGGGTCTCAAACTCAACTCAGTATGTGGGCCGCAGAGCAAGATCACAGCCGTTCGGCGGGCCGCACTAGGTCTACAAAAGGCAACTGTTACGCAACACTTTTCTCACTGCAGTTGAAAACAAAAAAAAATCAGTACAACAAGCACAATCGTACATGCAGTTTACTCAGTGTCACAAAACAACCCGAAACTGTAGTTCGCATCACAACTGCTGTTAACTAAGCTACTATCTAGCTAGGATGCTAGAGAAATGAAAAATACAAGTAGGCCCCTAGGCTTACTTAATTTTATCCAAAATATTTTGAACTTCGTGGATTAGTCTGTGGGCCGCACAAAATTGTTCGGCAGGCCGCATGCGTCCCACAGGCCGCGAGTTTGAGACCCCTGCTGTAGACTGTGCACATCTCCTTAGTAAGGACGGCTGGGGAAAATTTACAGGCATGCTAGCAATTACTGCTAGAGTTTAAATAGAGATGCCTAATTTGATTTATTTTATGTAGGAAAAAGGAAGTCTGTGGAAAGGATGACAGAATATCCAAAGAAATATTCAATGGTTTTAAGGAAAAAAGCATTTGATAAAGTAAGTGAGTGCTTGGCGGCCTGCACAGGCAGTCAGTGGAGAATTGCTCAGTTTAGCCCTTGTTTGGCCCAGGCAGCCTATACTTCAAACTAAGCAATTCCTCTGGGGTTGATGTAACAATATAGAACTTGGTTGACAGACCTATAAAAGAAGCAGGGAACTTACTTTTCCTTTCCTTCTCCAAATTGGAAATTATTTCCCCAGCTTTTTTGAGATATGATTGACATATAACACTGTTTAAAATATTATCATGATAAGGTTGGTTAATGCATGTATCGTTTTACACAGTTATATATACGTTATTTTGTGTGTGTGATGAGAACTGTTTGAATCTACTGTCTTTGCAAGTTTCAAGTATACGACATAGTATTGTTAACTATATTCACCGTGTACGTTACATTCCTAAAATTTTGTCATCTTATTCCTTGACGTTTCCACCCTTTGGCCACCTTCAACCATTTCACCCATGCTTTAGGAGGCCTGGCAGGAGTACACATTTGAACGGGAAAAGCTGTGGATGGTATTATAAAGATTGGAAGGAAGCTAGAAATTATCCACTCTCCTGACTATTAAGGCTGTTCATTTCTCTCAACAGCATTATTTTATTTTATTTTATTTATTTATTGTATTTTTCTGAAGCTGGAAACGGGGAGAGACAGTCAGACAGACTCCCGCATGCGCCCGACCAGGATCCACCCGGCACGCCCACCAGGGGGCGACGCTCTGCCCACTAGGGGGTGATGCTCTGCCCCTCCAGGGCGTCGCTCTGCTGCGACCAGAGCCACTCTAGCGCCTGGGGCAGAGGCCAAGGAGCCATCCCCAGCGCCCGGGCCATCTTTGCTCCAATGGAGCCTTGGCTGCGGGAGGGGAAGAGAGAGACAGAGAGGAAGGGGGTGGTGGGTGGAGAAGCAAATGGGCGCTTCTCCTTTGTGCCCTGTCCGGGAATCGAACCCGGGTCCCCCGCACGCCAGGCTGACGCTCTACCGCTGAGCCAACAGGCCAGGGCGACAGCATTATTTTAAATCACTGTCAATGTTTTGCTCACGGGTCCGTCTTTCCTTCTCTAGATTCGATTATTGTCATTCTTCAGTATGTGCGCACTCTTTGGGAGCCAGACACCTTAGGTAAACTCTTTAAATGGAGTCAGATGCTTTTAATTTAGAATCTGACAGATGAGACAAATTTAGTTCAATTATGGAAAAATAAAATATTTATTTCCCTTTGGCTGGCTGATATTGAGCACAGGAAAGTCACTGTGATTTCTGGAAGCTATGCTGCTGGAACAATACCAGTGTGGCCCATAAACATTTTCAGAAAACTTGATCCTGTTAAAAATAGGGTTGGGATTTATCCTAAAGTGACATATTGAATAATTTTTCACTTCTTTTTGCCACTAATCACATACAAAATCCTGGAAAAATAGCAATATTTTAACATTTCATGTGTTAGTGAGTAAAGCAATCTTAGGGAAGGGAATTTTACCATAGTTTACAGCTAGTTATGCTGTAAACAATAGAGTAATGGTAATAGAAATATTAACTGTTGGTTTTCAACATTTAGTGTTAACTAAATGTTAACTAAGTGCAAAAATATAGAAGACATAACAATTCTTAATATATATGCACCAAACCAAGGAGCACCAAAATATATAAGACAGCTACTTATTGACCTTAAAACAAAAACTGACAAAAATACAATCATACTTGGAGACCTCAATACACCGCTGACGGCTCTAGATCGGTCATCCAAACAGAGAATCAACAAAGATATAGTGGCCTTAAACAAAACACTAGAGCACCTGGATATGATAGACATCTACAGGACATTTCATCCCAAAGTGACTGAGTATACATTTTTCTCCAGTGTACATGGATCATTCTCAAGAATTGACCATATGTTGGGCCACAAAAACAACATCAGCAAATTCAGAAAAATCGAAGTTGTACCAAGCATATTTTCTGATCATAAAGCCTTGAAACTAGAATTCAACTGCAAAAAGGAGGAAAAAAATCCCACAAAAATGTGGAAACTAAAAATATATAAAAGTTCCAGAACAGATTGTAAATATAATCAGTGTTGACAATGGAAAGTTATAATATTCCTAATTGAAGTTGAGAAAAAAAAAGGAGGCAGTGTAAAGAAAAGATAAGGTTGCTAAGATCCTTATTTTACAAATGTGGTGATTAAGAAGATTCCATCTCTAGTTGGTGGAAAAAAAACCGATATTACATTAATGATCTAAACTTACAAAAGTAATCTGTAGAAAATCTAACAATAATGACATGAACTTTTTGAGATTTGCAGGCAAATATTTTAAAATAAACTCATCTCTCATTGCAGTAAGAAATAATGATGTCTCGATTTGACAGATGAAGAATTAGTGATATAAGCATATTATTTAAAATGTGGAAATAATCCTTTGAAGAGCTCAAAACATAAATTATTAAAAGTGGTTCACTCTGAGGAGTGGGGCAATAAACTATTGCTTTTTCTTTTTTTTTGGTCATTAACCTTTGGGGTGTATTTAATTTTGTGAATGTTTTAATTTGATTAAAAAATTAGAATTAAAAAAAAAGGAAACCAAACAGTCTGGAGAGAGATGTGTATAAAACAGGTTTTGCGGCCTGGGAGAAAGCACTTGCTCTGAGTCCACTTATGGTGTGACTTAGATAGTGAAGCATGACCAACTATCATAGTCTGTACACAGTGGACAGTAGTGATAAGATGGGTTCTTTTGCCTGACCTGTGGTGGCGCAGTGGATAAAGCATCTACCTGGAAATGCTGAGGTTGCCGGTTCAAAACCCTGGGCTTGCCTGGTCAAGGCACATATGGGAGTTGATGCTTACAGCTCCTCCCCCCTGTCTCTCTCTTCTCTCTCTCTCCCTCTCTCTCTCCTCTCTAAAATGATTAAATAAAATTAAAAAAAAAATGGGTTCTTTTACTGATCTCTATGGAACCCTTTCACCTTTTTAGCTTGATTCTGGCAGACATTTAGTTGTCATAGGACAAGAAAAGGTATAGAGTTTAGATACTTACTAAGGCAGATAATAAACCCGCTGAAAAGCTACTTTAAAATTATAAAATGAAGTGACATCAGTAAGAACGGTGAAAGAAGAACCTTAATAAATTATCTCTGCCATAAAAGCAATAAAACAGTAAAAAATAGTAAAAATCAACTTTCCCAAAACTCTTGAAATTAATCAAATGATTGTAACAATCGGGAGGGTGTTTATCCATGAAAATTTGAATCTTGGAAAAAATAGCCAGCTTCAGTGTATTTTAGCCCTATTCTTCTCATGTCACCTCTAAAGTGGTAGCTTTGGGGACTAATAGCCTCACCCTTATGTTGAGTATCAGCAGCCTTGGGGTCTCTGAAAAAGCAGAGCGAGGAGGGAGCAGAGTGGAGATTGGAGCTAAGCCCCAATCTTATATAACAGTCGTTATTTGACTTGTCTGGCAGTCCCTTGGAAAATTTCATTCCTGAGGCTTGTTTTTATTTGACCTGAGTCATAGCTGGTCCACTGCAAACAGTCTTTTTCCCCAAGAACATTTTTTAAAAATAATCAGTGGCAATTATTAAAAGTTGCAGTTGCCTGAAGTTATAGTTGGGACAAACCATAAGCTGAACAAAAAAACTGAAAAGGAAAAGCTGGGGAATGAGAGACACATGTGTGCACACCCTACACAGGTGGGTGACCTTCTTTATTCCTAGAAATATTTATGTTGAAACCTGTGTAGGGTTGTGCACACGCCTAGGAAACAGCTGAGAGGGTTTCAAACTGTCATCTGCAGCTGATCCCAAGGCTCTGCGTAAACAGGAAGTGAAGGCTAAGATGGAGGTGTAAACTGCCTGCCTGAGCATTGAAGCTGTCCCTGAACATGCACATAGCAGCCCTCAGCAAGGGCTGGGAGACTTTGGGTTCCAGGTATTCAAGGAAATCTTTGTCCATTTATGAGATGACCATTAACCTAACTGGGCAGAGACTACAGTGACCATGTGCAATAATACAGTTAGAATTAGAATACAGATGGATTGACAGAATTAGCTCAGAAAAGTCACTAAAACACACCGCAGTAACAACAAAAAGCAACAACAACAAATGCTGGGGTGGAATGATCTGAATTCCATAGTTGCCACATTATATGATTAAAAATGTTCAATTAAAAAAAATTTATAAAACTTACAAAGAAACAGGGAAGTGTGATGCATATGTAGGAAAGAAAGATCGATCAGAAGACACTGGGAAAACCCAGGCATTCCATTTATTAGGTGAAGGTTTTATTTGTATTTTTTAAAAGTACATTCTAAACATTTTTAAAAAAAAAGTGTTGACAGCAGATGGTATTCACTCTTGACTTTCAACCATCAACTTGTTCTCAGTGTCTGTATGTCTGTTTCTGTTTCATTTCACTTGTTTTTTTCACATATAAGTGAAACCATGTAGTATTTTTCTCTGTCTGACTTATTTCACTTACCATAGTAACTTCTAAGTCCATCCATGTTGTCACAAATGGCAAGATTTTATTCTTTTTATTGATAAGTAATATTCCATTTGTGTGTGTATATGTGTAAATATAACATTATTTATTTATTTATTTGTTTTTTAAAATTTATTTATTAAATTTAATGCAGTGACATTGATAAATCAGGGTACATATGTTGAGAGAAAACATCTCTAGATTATTTTGACATTTGATTGTGCTGTATACCCCTCCCCCAAAGTTAAATTGTCTTCTGTCACCTTCTATCTGGTTTTCTTTGTGCCCCTCCCCTCCCCCAACCCCTCTCTCCTTCTTCACCCCATCCCCCCTCCCCCCACCCCTGTTGCCATCACATTCTTGTTCATGTCTCTGAGTCTCATTTTTATGTCCCTTTTATGTATGGATTCATGTAGTTCTTAGTTTTTTTTCTGATTTACTTATTTCACTCCATATAATGTTATCAAGGTCCATCCATGTTATTGTAAAGGATCCGATGTCATCATTTCTTATGGCTGAGTAGTATTCCATAGTATATATGTACCAAAGCTTTTTAATCCACTCGTCCTCTGACGGACACTTGGGTTGTTTCCAGATCTTCGCTATTGTGAACAGTGCTGCCACAAACATGGGGGTGCATTTCTCCTTTTCGAGCCGTTCTATGGTGTCCTTGGGGTATATTCCTAAAAGTGGGATAGCTGGGTCAAAAGGCAGTTCGATTTTCAGTTTTTTGAGGAATCTCCATACTGTTTTCCACAGAGGCTGCACCAGTCTGCATTCCCACCAGCAGTGCAGGAGGGTTCCCTTTTCTCCACATCCTCGCCAGCACTTATTCTGTGTTGTTTTGTTGATGAGTGCCATTCTGACTGGTGTGAGGTGATATCTCATTGTGGTTTTTTTTTTTCTTTTTTTAAATAAATTTTTATTAATGGTAATGGGATGACATTAATAAATCAGGGTACATATATTCAAAGAAAACATGTCTAGGTTATTTTGTCATTAAATTATGTTGCATACCCCTCACCCAAAGTCAGATTGTCCTCCGCCACCCTCTATCTAGTTCTCTGTGCCCCTCCCCCTCCCCCTAACTCTCTCCCTCCCTCCCTCCCATGTCCTCCCTTCCCCCACCCCTGGTAACCACCACACTCTTGTCCATGTCTCTTAGTCTCGTTTTTATGTTCCACCAATGTATGGAATCATATAGTTCTTGTTTTTTTCTGATTTACTTATTTCACTCCGTATAATGTTATCAAGTTCCCACCATTTTGCTGTAAATGATCTGATGTCATCATTTCTTATGGCTGAGTAGTATTCCATAGTGTATATGTGCCACATCTTCTTTATCCAGTCTTCTATTGAAGGGCTTTTTGGTTGTTTCCATGTCTTGGCCACTGTGAACAGTGCTGCAATGAACATGGGGCTACATGTGTCTTCACGTATCAATGTTTCTGAGGTTTTGGGGTATATACCCAGTAGAGGGATTGCTGGGTCATAAGGTAGTTCTATTTGCAGTTTTTTGAGGAACCACCATACTTTCCTCCATAATGGTTGTACTACTTTACAGTCCCACCAACAGTGAATGAGGGTTCCTTTTTCTCCACAGCCTCTCCAACATTTGCTATTACCGGTCTTGTTGATAATAGCTAATCTAACAGGGGTGAGGTGGTATCTCATTGTAGTTTTGATTTGCATTTCTCTAATAACTAATGAATCTGAGCATCTTTTCATATATCTGTTGGCCATTTGTATCTCTTCCTGGGAGAAGTGTCTGTTCATGTCCTCTTCCCATTTTTTTATTGGATTGTTTGTTTGTTTGTTGTTGAGTTTTATGAGTTCTTTGTAAATTTTGGATATTAGGCCCTTATCTGAGCTGTTGTTTGAAAATATCATTTCCCATTTAGTTGGCTGTCTGTTTATTTTGATATCAGTTTCTCTTGCTGAGCAAAAACTTTTTATTCTGATGTAGTCCCATTCATTTATCTTTGCCTTCACTTCTCTTGCCATTGGAGTCAAGTTCATAAAATGTTCTTTAAAACCCAGGTCCATGATTTTAGTACCTATGTCTTCTTCTATGTACTTAATTGTTTCAGGTCTTATATTTGGGTCTTTGATCCATTTTGAATTAATTTTAGTACACGGGGACAGGCTGTAGTCGAGTTTCATTCTTTTGCATGTGGCTTTCCAGTTTTCCCAACACCATTTGTTGAAGAGGCTTTCTTTTCTCCATTGTGTGTTGTTGGCCCCTTTATCAAAGATTATTTGACCATATATATGTGGTTTTATTTCTGGGCTTTCTATTCTGTTCCATTGGTCTGAGTGTCTATTTTTCTGCCAATACCATGCTGTTTTGATTATCGTGGCCCTATAATATAGTTTAAAGTCAGGTATTGTAATGCCCCCAGCTTCATTCTTTTTCCTTAGGATTGTTTTGGCTATTCTGGGTTTTTTATAGTTCCATATAAATCTGATGATTTTTTGTTCCATTTCTTTAAAAAATCTCATAGGAATTTTGATGGGAATTGCATTAAATTTGTATATTGCTTTGGGTAATATGGCCATTTTGATTATATTTATTCTTCCTATCCAAGAACAAAGAATATTTTTCCATCTCATTGTATCTTTTTCGATTTCCCTTAACAATGCTTTGTAATTTTCATTATAAAGGTCCTTTACATTCTTTGTTATGTTTATTCCTAGGTATTTTATTTTTTTTGTTGCAATCGTGAAGGGGATTATTTTTTTGAATTCGTTTTCTAATATTTCATTGTTGGCATATAGAAAGGCTATGGACTTTTGTATGTTAATTTTGTATCCTGCGACCTTACTGTATAGGTTTATTGTTTCTAATAATCTTTTTGTGGAGTCCTTCGGGTTTTCGATGTATAGGATCATATCATCAGCAAAAAGTGATACCTTTACTTCTTCTTTTCCGATATGGATGCCTTTTATTACTTTGTCTTGTCTGATTGCTCTGGCCAGAACTTCTAGCACCACGTTAAATAAGAGTGGAGAGAGTGGACAACCCTGTCTTGTTCCTGATTTAAGGTAGAAAGTCCTCAGTTTTATGCCGTTTAATATGATGTTGGCTGATGGTTTATCATATATGGCCTTTATCATGTTGAGATATTTTCCTTCTATACCCATTTTGTTGAGAGTCTTAAACATAAAATTGTGTTGTATTTTATCAAAAGCCTTTTCTGCATCTATTGGTAAGATCATGTGGTTTTTGTTCTTTGTTTTGTTGATATGGTGTATTACGTTAACCGTTTTGCGTATGTTGAACCATCCTTGAGATTCTGGGATGAATCCCACTTGATCATGATGTATTATTTTTTTAATATGTTGTTGTATTCGGTTTGCCAGTATTTTGTTTAGAATTTTAGCATCTGTATTCATTAGAGATATTGGTCTGTAGTTTTCTTTCTTTGTGCCATCCTTGCCAGGTTTTGGTATGAGGGTTATGTTGGCCTCATAAAATGTGTTTGGAAGTATTGCTTCTTCTTCAATTTTTTGGAAGACTTTGAGTAGAATAGGAACTAAGTCTTCTTTGAATGTTTGATAGAATTCACTAGTATAACCGTCTGGGCCTGGACTTTTATTTTTGGGGAGGTTTTTAATAGTTTTTTCTATTTCCTCCCTGCTGATTGGTCTGTTTAGGCTTTCTGCTTCTTCATGACTCAGTCTAGGACGGTTGTATTGTTCTAGGAATTTATCCATTTCTTCTAGATTGTTGTATTTGGTGGCATATAATTTTTCATAGTATTCTACAATAATTCTTTGTATATCTATGATGTCTGTGGTGATCTCTCCTCTTTCATTTTGGATTTTATTTATTTGAGTCCTGTGCCTTTTTTCCTTGGTGAGTCTTGCCAAGGGTTTGTCAATTTTGTTGATCTTTTCAAAGAACCAGCTCCTTGTTTTATTGATTTTTTCTATAGTTTTTCTGTTTTCTATTTCATTTATTTCTGCTCCGATTTTTCTTATCTCCTTTCTTCGGCTGGTTTTGGGTTGTCTTTGTTCTTCTTTTTCTAGTTCCTTAAGGTGTGAAGTGAAGTGGTTTACTTCGGCTCTCTCTTGTTTGTTCATATAGGCCTGAAGTGATATGAACTTTCCTCTTATTACTGCTTTTGCTGCATCCCAGAGATTCTGATATGTCGTATTTTCATTTTCATTTGTCTGTATATATCTTTTGATCTCTGCGCTTATTTCTTCTTTGACCCATTCATTTTTTAGAAGTATGTTGTTTAGTTTCCACATTTTTGTGGGTTTTTCCCCCTCTTTTTTGCAGTTGAATTCTAGTTTCAAGGTTTTATGATCAGAAAATATGCTTGGTACAATTTCAATTTTTCTAAATTTGCTGATATTGTCTTTGTGGCCCAACATATGGTCAATTCTTGAGAATGTTCCATGTACACTAGAGAAAAATGTATACTCTGTCGCTTTGGGATGAAGTGTCCTGTAGATGTCTATCATATCCAGGTGTTCTAGTATTTCGTTTAAGGCCACTATATCTTTATTGATTCTCTGTTTGGATGACCGATCTAGAGCCGTCAGCGGTGTATTGAGGTCTCCAAGTATGATTGTATTTTTGTTAGTTTTTGTTTTAAGGTCAATAAGTAGCTGTCTTATATATTTTGGTGCTCCTTGGTTTGGTTCATATATATTAAGGATTGTTATGTCTTCTTGATTCAACTTCCCCTTAATCATTATGAAATGACCATTTTTGTCTCTGAGTACTTTTTCTGTCTTGTAGTCAGCATTATTAGATATGAGTATTGCTACACCTGCTTTTTTTTGGGTGTTGTTTGCTTGGAGTATAGTTTTCCAGCCTTTCACTTTGAATTTGTTTTTATCCTTGTTGCTTAGATGTGTTTCTTGTAGGCAGCATATAGTCGGATTTTCTTTTTTAATCCATTCTGCTACTCTGTGTCTTTTTATTGGTAAGTTTAATCCATTTACATTTAGTGTAGTTATTGACACTTGTGGGTTCCCTACTGCCATTTTATAAATTGCTTTCTGTTAGTTTTGTATCTTGTTTGATTCTTCTCTTTTGTTTTTCTATCATTTGTTTTTGTTTGTTTGTGTTCCATACTTCTTTCCTCTGTTGCTACCTTTTTTAAGTCAAGTGTTTTTGTGGTGGTTTTTTTCAAGGGTGGTTACCATTAAGTAATGAAAAGGGTACCTACCATATTCATTGTAGTACCCTATCTTATAAGTATTTCTGCACTTCATCGTCCTTTGCTACTGTTAATCTCCATCCTCTCCCCCCCTTTTTTTCCTTTGTTGTCACAGTTTAAGTTTGGTTTTATTGTGTTCTTGGTGGAGCTGTTACTTGTGGTGTTGTTTTCTTTTGTTCTTTGAATCTGGTTGGAAAACCCCCTTTAGTATTTCCTGGAGTGGGGGCTTTCTGCTGATAAATTCTCTCATCTTTTCTGTATTTGTGAATGTTTTTATATCTCCTTCGTACTTGAAGGATAGCTTTGATGGGCATAGTATTCTTGGCTGAAAGTTCCTCTCTTTCAGGGCTTTAAATATTGGGGTCCACTCTCTTCTAGCTTGTAGAGTTTTTGCTGAGAAATCTGATGATAATCTAATAGGCCTTCCTTTATATGTTGTACTCTTCTTTTCCCGGGCTGCCTTGAGAATTTTTTCTTTGTCATTGGTTTGTGTCATCTTTATTATGATGTGCCTTGGAGTGGGTTTGTTGGGGTTAAGAAAACTCGGTGTTCTGTTTGCTTCTTGAATTTGAGGCTTTAGTTCTTTCCACAGGCTTGGGAAGTTCTCGTCTATTATTTGTTTGAGTATATTCTCCATTCCATTTTCTTTCTCTTCTCCCTCTGATATACCTATTATTCTTATGTTATTCTTTCTGATGGAGTCAGACAATTCCTGTAGGGCTTTCTCATTTTTTATTATTTTTAAGTCTCTTTCTTCTTCTCTCTGTTGTGCCTCAAGTTGTTTGTCTTCTATTTCACTAATCCTATCTTCAATCTGGGCTGTTCTGTTAGCTAAGCTTGTTACCTCGTTTTTCAGCTCGTGAATTGAGTTTTTCATTTCTGTTTGATTTGTTTTTATAGTTTCAATTTCCTTGGTAATATATTCTTTGTGTTCATTGAGTTGTTTTCTGATCTCCCTAAATTGCCTTTCTGTGTTTTCTTGTATATCTCTGAGTATTTTTAAGATTTCTATTTTAAATTCTCTGTCATTTAGCTCCAAGGCTTCCAATATGTTAAGTCTTTTCTCCATAGATTTTTCCACATCTATTTGTGTTACCTCTCTTTCTTTTGTATCCATAATATTCGATTTCCTCTTTCTTATTGGCATCTGAGGGTGGTCTTGTTGATAGCACTAATTAGAATTAATAAAGAGTAAAAAGTAAAAAAAAAAAAAAAAGGTAAAACACCCCACAAAAAAAAACCAGTAATAATTTATTATTTCCCCCTTTTTTCTTTCTTCTCTTTCCCTCCTCTCCCCTCCTCAGGGAAATATCGTGATGACCTGTGAATTATATTATGCTAAATGGAACAAAAACTGCCTATAATGGAGGGCCTGATTTGGGGTGAAGAGTTCAAGGGGCAAAAAAAGGGAGTAGGGACCTACTAAATGCAAAAAAAAAATAAATAAAAAAAAATAAAAAAAGGAAGAAAATCTTAGACAAGCATAAGATGATTTGCTTGTAAGTGATGGTCGACTAAGAGATATAATGAGAGGGATAAGAGGGAACCAGAAAAAAGGAGGAAATAAAAGGAATAATAAAGAAGAAAAAAATAAAAATAATAAGTAAAAATCTGTTGTATTAAGTGGAGCGAAGACTAAATACAATGGAGACCTTGGGGTGGGAGGAATGCTAGTGAGTTAAAAAGCAACGTAAAAAGTACCCAAAATGCCACAAAATAAACAAACAAACAAGAAAAAAACAAAAACAAAAGCGAAAAAGAAAAATAAAGCCAAAAAAACCCCTTGAGTCCCAAATTAACTAATTTGTTCGTGATTGCGGATTAAATGGGAGGAAAGTAAAACGAGAAAAGAAAAAACGAATAGAAAGGAAAAAATAAGAAAAAGAGAAAAACGAAGGAACAAAAAAAAAAAGGAAGAGAAAAAAACAAAATAAAGCAAAACAAAAAAAAAAAACAAAAGAGGAGAGAGTGAGAGTTAAGTGTTTTGGAGTATAACCTTAAAGGAAGGTGAGGATGAAGAAGAGAAATAAAATGTAACACTCATGGGTAGTGTAGTTCAAGAAAAGGGAAGCATAAGATGGGCAGAGAATAGAAGGACCGAGGTGGAGGAAATAGAAATAATAATAATAAAGGCAATAAGATAGAAGAAACAAACAACAACAACAAAAAATTAGTGGAACAAGTTGTAAAGTCTGTGGATTTTTCTTGATTTTGAGAGGTTAACTTCTTCCTTTTTCTTTTCTCTCCCTTTTCCTGGTTGGTAACTCTGTACCCCAGGCTCTGCCCCTGTGTCACACTTAGGTAGGGATTTGCAGTTGATGGGATTCTATGGCAATGTCATATAATTGGCTTTAGTCTTGCTGGTAGTCAAGGCTTGTTGGCGTTTGCAGGGTCCAACGATGAGAGAGTTTGCTTTCCTGGAGTCTCTCTCCTAGTCCCCCCTTCCTGAATTAGCAGCCTGGTGATCCAGCTATAAGGCTGCAACTGCTTCTGCCTGGGGAGTAAGAGGCTCAAAGAGCTGGGAAATCCGCACTCTATCCCCACTCAGTGCAAGGCTTTGGGAAAGGCTCTGGCAGTCAGAGCCTCCAGTGTAATCAGGCAGGCAGGAGTGGGAGTCAATTGTTGTCAAGGTGACTGTTTAGCACCTAGCATTCAGTTGGACCACTCAACCCAGGCTTTCCACACTTTGTAGCCTGTTTTGGCTGGGAAGAAGAGGCACTAGTCTCTGCTTGTGACTAGTGTAGTATAGATCTTATTATCTGCCAAGTCGCTCTTGTTAGCGTTTATCCCTGAATATGGAGGCTCTATCAATCAGAAGTTGCCCCCGCCCCTTTAGCGAGAGGCACTAAAAAATATCACGCCTCTTGTCTTGGATCGCTGAACTGAGAGAGATCTTATCAATTAGAACCCGTGGGCGCGCAGATTTCATGGGTTAAGCTAATTTCAGTGATTGGGTCCGCAGCTGTGCTCCCGAAGGTATTTCAGGCTGCCTGAGCACCCCTCCCCCAACGCTTGATTGTTAGCTTGAATGGCTGGGTGAGGTGCCCCGCCCACGGAGAGAATCTCCCAAGTAGGGAAGACCGCCTTGGCGCCTCTCCCGCTCCTCCCGCTGCTGGCGGCTGGGGCGTACCGGGCGCAGGATAATGGGGCACCCTGGGTGTGCGGACCAGTAGGGCGCTCTGGGCGCGTGGATTGCCCAGGGCACGCGCGCGAATGGGGTGCTCCGGGCACCGGTGGCTGGGGTCTCTCACTCGCAGTGCGCGGGCCGCTGGGAACGTTAGCGGTGCTCGCTCTGCAACCGGACCCTGCGCGCGCCGGCGGCTGCTCGCCGCACCCGAGTGTGGGCGGTGCTCGCTCTGCAACCGGACCGGGTGCGCGCCGGCGGCTGCTCGCCGCTCCGGAGTGTGGGCGGTGCTCGCTCTGCAACCGGACCCTGCGCGCGCTGGCGGCTGCTCGCCGCTCCCGAGTGTGGGCGGTGCTCGCTCTGCAACCGGACCGGGCATGCGCCGGCGGCTGCTCGCCGCTCCCGAGTGTGGGCCGACTCACCGCAGGTGCACTCCCTCCACGGCTCCCGAGTGTGGGCGGTACTCGCTCTGCAACTGGACCGGGCGCGCGCCAGCGGCTGCTCGCCGCTCCCGAGTGTGGGCTGACTCACCACAGGCGCACTCCCTCCACGGCTTGAATGAACGTCCCTGCAGTAGATTCCTCTACACCCTCCTTTCTCAGATTCAAGTGATAACAGTCCTTTCGCTTCAGTTTGTGTGGAACTCCGGAATGCTCCGAGGATAAATTTTTCTGTTTCTAGTTGATAAATTTGTTGTGATTTTGGGGAGATCTGTCGAACGCGCTGCTCACAGCGCCATTTCCGTGACGTCTCATTGTGGTTTTAATTTGCATTTCTCTAATGATTAGTGATGTTGAGCATTTTTTCATATGCCTGTTGGCCATCTGTATGTCCTCTTTGGAGAAGTGTCTATTCATCTCTTTTGCCCATTTTTGGATTGGATTGTTTGTCTTCCTGGTGTTGAGATTTACGAGTTCTTTATAAATTTTGGTTATTAACCCCTTATCAGACGTATTGTCAAATATGTTCTCCCATTGTGTAGTTTGTCTTTTTATTCTGTTCTTGTTGTCTTTAGCTGTGCAAAAGCTTTTTAGTTTGATGTAGTCCCATTTGTTTATCCTGTCTTTTATTTCACTTCCCCATGGAGATAAATTATCAAATATATTGCTCCGAGAGATGTCGGAGAGCTTACTGCCTATGTTTTCTTCTAAGATGCTTATGGTTTCATGGCCTACATTTAAGTCTTTTATCCATTTTGAGTTTATTTTTGTGAGTGGTGTAAGCTGGTGATCTAGTTTCTTTTTTTGCAGGTAGCTGTCCAATTTTCCCAACACCATTTGTTAAAGAGACTGTCTTTACTCCATTGTATTTCCTTGCCTCCTTTATCAAATATCAGTTGTCCATAGAACTGTGGGTTTATTTCTGGGTTCTCTGTTCTGTTCCATTGATCTATATGCCTGTTCTTATGCCAGTACCAGGCTGTTTTGAGTACAATGGCCTTGTAGTATAACTTGATATCAGGGAGTGTGATACCTCCCACTTTATTCTTCTTTTTTAAGATTGCTGAGGCTATTCGTGTTCTCTTTTGGTTCCATATAAATTTTTGGAATATGTGTTCTATATCTTTGAAGTATGTCATTGGTATTTTAATTGGTATTGCATTGAACTTATAGATTGCTTTGGGTAATATAGACATTTTAATGATGTTTATTCTTCCTAACCATGAGCACGGTATATGCTTCCACTTGTTTGTATCTTCCTTGATTTCTTTTATCAAAGCTTTGTAATTTTCCGAGTACAAGTCTTTAGTCTCCTTGGTTAAGTTTATTCCTAGGTACTTTATTTTTTTGGTTGTAATTGTGAAGGGGATTGTTTCCTTAATTTCTCTTTCTGACTGTTCATTGTTGGTGTATAAAAATGCCTCTGATTTCTGAGTATTGGTTTTATATCCTGCCACTTTGCTGAATTCATTTATCAGGTCCAGTAGCTTTTTGACTGAGACTTTAGGGTTTTCTATATACAATATCATATCATCTGCAAATAATGATAGTTTTACTTCTTCTTTTCCCACTTGAATTCCTTTTATTTCTTCTTCTTGTCTGATAGCTGTGGCTAGGACTTCCAGGACCATGTTAAATAAAAGTGGTGAAAGGGGGCACCCCTGCCTTGTTCCTGATCTTAAGGGTATTGCTTTTAATTTTTTCCCATTGAGTATGATGTTGGCTGTGGGTTTCTCATAGATGGCTTTTATCATGTTGATGTATGTTCCCTGTATTCCCACTTTGCTGAGAGTTTTGATCATGAATGGGTGCTGGATTTTATCAAATGCTTTTTCTGCATCTATTGAAATTATCATATGGTTTTTCTCCTTCTTTTTGTTTATGTGATGAATCACATTGATTGATTTACGAATATTGTACCATCCTTGCCTCCCCAGAATAAATCCCACTTGATCATGGTGTATGGTTTTTTCCATATATTGTTGGATCCAGTTTGCTAATATTTTGTTGAAGATTTTAGCATCTATATTCATCAGAGATATTGGCCTATAATTTTCTTTCTTTGTGTTGTCTTTGCCTGGTTTTGGAATCAGAATTATGCTCGCCTCATAAAAGGAGCTTGGAAGTCTTCCTTCCTCTTAAATTTTTTGAAATAGTTTGAGAAGGATAGGAGTTAGTTCTTCTTTGAATATTTGGTAGAATTCTGTTGTGAAGCCATCGGGCCCTGGACTTTTCTTTGTTGGGAGTTTTTTGATAACTGTTTTGATCTCCTTTGTTGTAATCGGTCTGTTTAGGTTTTCTGATTCTTCCAGATTGATTTTTGGAAGATTGTATGTTTCAAGGAATTTGTCCATTTCATCTAGGTTGTCTAGTTTTTTGGCATACAGTTCTTCATAGTATTTTCTTACAATATTTTGTATTTCTGTTGTGTCAGTTGTTATTTCTCCTCTCTCATTTCTAATTTTATTTATTTGAGTCCTCTCTCTCTTTTTCTTGGTGAGTCTACTTAAAGGTTCATCAATCTTGTTTACCTTTTCAAAGAACCAGCTCCTAGTTTCATTGATCTTCTGTATTGTTTCTTTAGCCTCTATGTCATTTATTTCTGCTCTGATCTTTATTATTTCCTTCCTTCTACTACATTTGGGCTTTACTTGCTGTTCTTTTTCTAATTCTTTTAGATGCAGGGTTATGTTGTTTATTTGAGCTTTTTCTAGCTTCTGAAAGTGTGCCTGTAGTGCTATGAACTTCCCTCTCAGCACTGCTTTCGCTATGTCCCATAAATTTTGAGTTGTTGTATGCTCATTGTCATTCGTTTCTAGGAATTTTTTTATTTCTTCTTTGATCTCATTCTTAATCCATTCATTATTTAACAACCTGCTATTTAGTTTCCATGTGTTTGAGAATTTTTGAGCTTTTCTGTTGTGATTCATTTCTAGTTTCATGCTGTTGTGATCGGAGAAAGTGCTTGATATGATTTCAGTCTTCTTAAATTTGTTGAGAGCACTTTTGTGCCCTAACATGTGGTCTATCCTAGAGAATGTACCATGAGCACTTGAAAAGAATGTATATTCTGCTGCTTTAGGGTGAAAGGATCTGAAGATATCTATTAAATCAAGTTGATCTAGTTGTTTCCAATAAGTCTGCTGTTTCTTTGATAATTTTCTTTCTTGAGGATCTATCTAGTGATGTTAGTGGGGTATTTAAATCCCCTACTATTATAGTATTGCTGTTGATCTCGCCCTTTAAATCCATCAAAGTCTGTTTTATATATTTGGGTGCTCATATATTAGGTGCATAGATATTTATAATAGTTATATCTTCCTGTTGGATTACTCCCTTTATCATTATGTAGTGGCCTTCTTTATCTCTTACTATATCCTCTGTTTTAAAGTCCAATTTGTCTGATATAAGTATTGCTACCCCAGCTTTTTTTTCATTTCCATTTGCATGAAACGTTTTTTTCCATCCTTTTACCTTCAATCTATGTGTGTCTTTTGTTCTAAGGTGTGTCTCTTGTAGACAACATATGTATGGGTCCTGTTTTCTTATCCACGCAGCTACCCTATGTCTTTTGATTGGATCATTTAATCCATTTACATTTAAGGTTATTATTGATATGTAGTTGTTTATTGCCATTTTCTTCTTTAAAGCTGTATTCCTTTTTTTTTTTTTTTTTTTTTTTTGCTGTATTCTTTTCCTACTTTGATCTGTTTACACCAGGCCCCTTAATATTTCCTGCAGCATTGGTTTGGTTGTAATGAATTCCTTGAGTTGTTTTTTGTCTGGGAAGCTTTTAATTTCTCCTTCGATTTTAAACGATAGCCTTGCTGGATAAAGTAGTCTTGGTTGTAGGTTCTTGTTCTGCATTACTTTGAATATTTCTTGCCATTCCCTTCTGGCCTCAAGTGTTTCTGTTGAGAAGTCAGATGTCATCCTTATGGGGGCTCCTTTGTAGGTGATAACTTTTTTTTTCTCTGGCAGCTTTTAATATTTTCTCTTTATCGCTTAGCTTTGGTATTTTAATTATGATGTGTCTTGGTGTAGGTTTCTTTGGGTTTCTCTTTAATGGAGTCCTCTGTGCTTCTTGGATTTGTGAGAGTTTCTCTTGCATTAATTTAGGGAAGTTTTCAGCTATGATATGATTGAACAAAGTCTCTATACCTTGTTCTTTTTCTTCTTCTTCAGGAACCCCTATGATGTGGATGTTATTTCTCTTCATGTTGTCACAGAGCTCTCTAAGAGTTTCCTCTGACTTTTTGAGTCTTTTTTCTCTTTTCTTCTCTGCTTTCATGCCTTCATTCTAGTTGTCCTCTAACTCGCTGGTTCGATCCTCTGCTCTATCTATCCTGTTTTTAATTCGTTCCATTGTGGTCTTCATTTCTGATATTGTATTTATCGTCTCCAACTGATTCTTTTTTATACTTGCTATTTCTTTATTTAGGTTTTCAAACTGCCCCTCCATTGTTGTTCTAAGATCCCTAAGCATCCTTACAATCATTATTTTGAACTCCGCATCTGGAAGTTTGATTATTTCCATATCACTCAGTTCATCTCTCGAAGGTGTCTCTTGTGGTTTCATTTGGATTGCACTCCTTTGTCTTCTCATCCTCTTTTTTTTTGTTTGTTTTATTTGTAGAGTTGGTTGAGTCTAGGCTTGGTGTTGTCTGCCTCCAGTTTTCAGTTGTGTTATTTCTAGGTCTTCTTGGGTTGGTATCAGCTGTTATCTGTAATCCACTTTCGATTTGGGCAGCTTTGAAGTCTTGATTTGTTTGTTTTCTTAACAGGTGATAGTCTTGTTTACTGATCTCAGCAGGGGGCTTCCTTAAAACTGTATCCAGGAATGCGGTGGGTGTAACCTGAGACTCTGAAGGCCTCTTTAGCCAGCTAGACTCACTGGGGGCAGGGTGTTTTCTCAGCTTCAATAGGGGGAGGTGTATCTCAGATCTCCATGGAGACCTGAGTTACTGCCCCTCCTCCCCACTTCTTGTTTTCAGCCGTGTCTTGTTGCGCTGATTGGAGCTGGAGAGATGTCCGGAGATCTCTGATCCGGAAGCACTTCAGCTCTGTTTTGTGAAAGGTTCAGTCTCTCCCCCAGCTATGGCTGCCTCCAGCAAGGATGAGTCAGCCCTTTTAGCTCCTCTCCTGCATTCCTTATCCCCTCACAGTCTGTTCCTCTCCCTGTCCTCTCCACCTGGGAGATAAGCTGGTCCTTTCAACGCACCTCGCTCCCTGGTCGTCGGGCAAGTGGCTGTGAGCAGTAGTTTCTGCTCCCCTCCCTCCGAGATCCTCTCTGGGCTCTCAGCCCCCCCCCTCTGTTCCGGCAAGCAGAGGAGGTTCAGGGGCTCCCTACCAGGACTTCTGTGATTTCCTCTTTGCTCCTTGGTTTTTGAGAGCCGTTCTTGCAGTTCAGAGTTGGTTTTTCATGCTGATTTTTCCTAAATTGATTTGTATTCCAGTTTGGTGGTGAGAGCTGGGCGTCTGTGCATCTGCCTACTCTGCTGCCATCTTTTTCTCCTTATTTATTTGTTTATAGATATCTAAGTTGTTTCCATAATTTAGCTTTTGAAAATAATGCTGCAATAAACATAGGGGTCTATATATCTTTCCAATATGTTGTTTTTTTTCTTCTTGGATAAATACTCAGAAGTGGCGTTGCTGAGTTGTATAGAGCACATATAAATTCTACTTAGTAATTATGAAAAATATAAATGGATTAAACACACCAACCAAGAGGCAGAGATGACAGAATAGATTTAAAAATTATATATATTATACAATTGTACACTTTAAACCTATAAATTTTATTATCCAATGTCACATCAATAAATTGTATGCCAACAAATTGATAACCTAGAAAAATAAACAAATTCTTAGAAATTCAAACCTATCAACACTGACTCAAGAAGACAGAAAAGCCATACAGATCTATAACAAGTAAAGAAATTGAATTAGTAATCAAAAACTTCGTACAAAGAAAAATCCTGGACCAGATGGTAGATTCACTAGTGAATTCTACCAAATGTTTAGAGAAGAATTCACACCTATCTTTCATAAACTTTTCCAAAATACAACAGAGACAGAAATACTTCCCAATTCATTTTGGGGAGATCAATAAAACTCATACCAAAACCGGGCAAAGATAACACAAAACAAACAAAAACTCAAACAACAACAGAAAAAGACAGACCAATATTTTTATAAATGTAGAGGCAAAAATCCTCTACATAGTACCAGCAAACTAAATCCAACCAGATACAAAAAGCATCATACACATCCACCAAGTGAATTTTTTCTGGGAATGCAAGGTTGTAAGATACAAAAATCAATCAATATAACATATCATATTAATAGAATAATCAAACACACATGATCCTCTTCATTGATACAAAGAATTATTTAACAAAATTTAACACACTTTCATGATAGAAGCACTCAACCAAATAGTAATAGAAGGAAACATCCTTAATCTGTTGAAGGGCATTAATAAAAAAATCCATAGTTAACATTATACTTAATGGTGAAAGATGATAAGTTTTTCTTCTAATTAGGAACAAGGCAAGAATGTCTGCTCTCACCACTTCTATTCAACATTGCAGTGGAAGCTGTTGTAGGGCAGTTAGGCAAGAAAAAGAAATAAAAGGCATCCAGATTAGAAAGGAAGAACTAAAACCATCTCTATTCACAGGTGACATAATCTTGCATATAGAAAATCCTGGCCTGACCTGTGGTGGCGCAGTGGATAAAGCGTCGACCTGGAAATGCTGAGGTCGCCGGTTCGAAACCCTGGGCTTGCCTGGTCAAGGCACATATGGGAGTTGATGCTTCCAGCTCCTCCCCTCTTCTCTCTGTTTCTCTCTCTCCCCCCCTCTCTCTCCTCTCTAAAAATATATAAATAAAATTAAAAAAAAAAAAAAAAGAAAATCCTAATGAATTTACACAGAGACATACACATACACACACAAATATAGCTAATAAACATACAGCAAAATGATCAGATAAATATACAAAGATAAATTGCTTTTCAACACAATCACATGAACAACCCAAAATATAATTATGAAAATAATTCTATGTAAAATAGCGTCAAAAAAGAGTAAGATACTTAGAAATAAATTTACTAAAATTAGTGTATCATACATAAAAAAATATAAAAATATTTTTAAAAATTAAAAAAACTAAATAAATAGAAATACATCCTTTTTTTTGGGGGGGGGAGTTGAAAGCCTTAATACTTTTATGGTGGAAATACTCCCCAGATTGGTCTCTGAATTCAGTGAATTCATTGAAATACCTTTCATTTCTCAGCTGCAGTTCTTTTCTTTCTCTTTCTTTTTCTTTTCCTTCCTTCCTTCCCTCCTTCCTTCCTTCCTTCCTTCCTTCCTTCCTTCCTTCCTTCCTTCCTTCCTTCCTTCCTTCCTTCCTTTTCTTTCTTTTTCTTCTTTTCCTCTTTCTTTCTTTCTTTCTTTCTTTCTTTCTTTCTTTCTTTCTTTCACAGAAATTGGCAAGCTAACCTTAATATTCATATGAAAATACACAGGACCAACAATAGATATAACAAGTTAAAAAAAGTTGGAGGACTTCTAATCCTCACTTTCAAAACTTACTAAAAAACTATTATATAATGCCTGTGTGTTATTGGCATAAAGACAGGACATATATGTCACTGGAATAGAATTGAGAGTCTACAAATAAACCTTTATATTTATGGTCAATTGATTTTTGGCAATGATGACAAGACAATTAGTGGAGGGGGGGGGAGGAAGAATAGTCTCTTCGATAAATGGAGCTGTGACAACTGAATAACCATATGTAAAATAATGACGTTGAACCTTACCTAACACAATGTACAAACATTTTCTCAAAATGGATTAAAGACAAAAATAAAAGGTAAAACTAAAAATATTGTGAAAGAAATTATAGGCATAGATATTTACATCTTTGAGTTAGGCAATGTTTCTTTAGATAATGATATAAAGAGCACATATACCTAAAGAAATAATATGTAAGTTTGACTTCATCAAAATCCTTTTGTACTTTAAAGGACACAATTAAGAAAATGGAAAGACAACTCATCAAATGGGAGAAAATACCTGTAAATGATATATTGAGAAGGGACTAACATTCAAGGCATATAAATAACTCTTACAACTTAACGATACAGAGACAAAATATCCAATTAAAATTTGGGCAAAGGATTTAGACATTTATCTAAAAATATATACAGGTGGTCATTAAGCATATGAAGAGATGCTCAACATCATTTATCATTAGAGAAATACAAATAAAAAGCAAATGAGACACTGCTTCACATTCACTAGGATGTTTATAATGGAAAAGATGGACAATAATAAGTGTTGACAATGATGTGGAACCACCATACAGTCGTCCTTTGCCATATTTGGCTCACTTTTCATGATCTCACTGTATTGTGGATTTTAAAAATGTATATATCTAATTTTGTATAATGAATTTTTTACTATATTGTGGAATTTTGCGGTATATAAGTATTTTAATATATTTATTATTTTAATTATTTTTTTTGCGGTAAAATATACATTTTCTAGCCTAAAAATTAGAAAAGGTTTATAAGAGCATTGGGAGGGTTTATAAAGCTATAATAAAATAAATATAATGTCACTACTTTACGGATTTTCGCCTATTGCGGGGGGTTCTGAAATCTAACCCTCGTGATAGATGAGGGACCGCTGTATATGCCTAAGGTAGTTGATTGATCCATATTTCTATCTTTTTCCTTTTCATGGCATTGTAAGGAGGACCAATCTCCTTTGAGCACTAAAACAACTTAGAATGCTGATGGAGGCCCTAAGAAAGGAATCTACATTTTCTGGTAATAAGGAAGGTGAGGGCTTGACTGATTATTTGAGAAATAAAGGACGTTGTCCTAATTATACTTCAAGTTAGTGAATCAGGTTAAAGTGATTGCTGGAAGAAGAGTTGAAATATTGAGGGTAGGTGGTAGCATAGTAATAAATCCTCCCCTCAAAAAAGTCTAGCCTACTAAATAGTACATGACGTGATAGTAAATGGCATACCATAATTTTCATGTAATTCAGGTTTCTTGTCATTTTTTTTATTCAGACCAGTTAAGCTGGTGGTATGGAATTTTCCTATAGAATCTGGTGAGGAAGTCACTTCTGGTCTAACCTCCAGGTTCCCTGGCTGTTACTCTGTTACCAGACTGTCCCCCTTTATTTCTCATGTTACCAGAGAGCCAGTGATACCATTGGAGTACAAGTGCATAGAAACTACTTTGGCTAAGGTACGGTGAATCAGATGAATATTTGGAAAGAATATTCTTTTCCTTTTCTACTTATGTCCTTCCTCTTGAGAAACTGAAGACCTTTTACAAGACCAGTGCTCTAACCCCTGAGCTATAGGGCCTCACACGAGAAACTGAAGACCTTTTAAAATCAGAAGACGGTCACACAAGCAGCAGCCGCAGCCCTGTTCCCATTCTCGTGGCTGACAAGCTCTGGCACTCTGGGGGCACCTGCTTTAGTGGTGCCAGCTGAGAGTACAACAAACTCGTCAGATGCAGAAGGAAATGCTTGACCTTGAGCAGAGACCTCTGATTGTATGGTGGAAAACAATGCTGCAATTTTATCTTTTCTGAAGGCAAGTGATAAGGTCATTTGTTCTTTTGTTGTTTCTCGAGGTTTTCTGGAAGGGGAGTTTATGGTGAACGCTACCCTGGGATTACAGGACATTTTAAGGACATAGTTATTTCACACAGACCCGCAAGTGGCAAGTTTTTGCACAAATCTTTTCAAGTACTTACTATTATTTTTCAAAGTCTGTTTTTCAATACTGGCTTACTCTGGCTCTTTTCCAACTGTAGAATAGTATCAGAAGGAATATGGATCTATGGCAAAGTTTTCACATAATTAAACATTGGGGGAGCTTGAAACAGATTGATTACAGTGGATTGATCGGCATGCTTGCTTTTCTAACCATTATTCAACTGAATTTAATATCCATAACCTTGACCAAAAAACCCCCAAAACCCACAAAAAACACTGTGTTAGGGGTTTTCCTTTGTGAAAAGCCACAGTTGCTGAACTCGGAGGTCATGGACTATGGTAAGAAACTGCAGCAGGGATGTGCCCGGTATTAGGATGGTGCCCCAGCCTATCATGAACTACGTCAGCTTAAAATAGCTCTACCTCAAAAACCATCCATACAAAGGACAAACACCCCTGGGGACTGAAGTGCTCAACTCCATGGAATAGTAAGGGCTATTTTGTCTCTCCCTTTCTTCTGTTATTCTGTCAACTTTTGAAACTGTATTTATTTTTAGAATTTCATTCTATAAATTGATGTCTTGTTATTGCCTATATCCCCCTTTCATGCCATGTGTTGAAAAGTCAAGCAGTAGATTTTTGGACAAAGGAGTAGTCAACATATTTACTATGAATGTTTTTGTAGCTTGTCCTTTGGGTACCAATATCAATCATTCACACTAGCAAAATTCTGACTCAAAGCCTTGTCTTCAAGCTGAGGCACCTTTCAAAAAGTTCCTTAGCTTCTATTGGCTAGGATTGCGTCCGTATGTAGCTGTCAGATAGCAACTGGTTCTTCCTCCTACTTCAGATCTAGGAAGGATTGGTTCAAACCTTAAATATCTTATCCTGCAGTGGTCTACAAGATTCCTGAAAATTTCCAGAGGGTCTTTCTCTCTGTAGAAATTATGGCCCAGAAATTCTGGGAGGTCTAACTGTGTCTATAATCTCAAGACTTTCTCCAGACCCTGCCCACACTTAATTTGTCCTGAGATCTTCAAATTATATTGACTGCCTATATAAGTCCCGTATCCTCTGCCTCCACCCAGGCTTAGTCTCACCTACCAGGAACATCTGGCACTAGAGCAGCACCTTTGTTACAATCTGTGAACCAACAATGACACATCATTATCACGCAAAGTCCAGTATCTTATATTACGGTTTACTTTTAGTGTAAATTCTATGGGTTTTGGTAAGTATGTAATGAGATGTATCATATCCCTCATTATAGTATCATACAGAATAGTTTCATTGTTTTAAATATCCCCCTCTGTGATCTACCTATTCACCTCTCCTTTCTCCCAAACCCATTAACCAATGATCTTTGAACTGTCTTCATAGTTGGATCTTTTTTAGAATCTCATATAGTTGGAATCATACAATGTTGTTGCCTTTACAGATTGATTTATTTCACTTAGTAATATGCATTTCAAGTTGCATTTAAAGTTCTTCCATGTCTTTTTGTTGCTTGATAATTCATTTTTGTTTTAATGATGAATAATATTTCATTGTCTGGATATATTACTCTTTATCTATTCACACACTGGATGAGAATGAGAATCACATACTGACAGGCATCTTGGTTACTTCCAAGTTGTGGCAATTGTGAATAAAGTTGTGCAGGTTTTTGTGTGGACAGTTCTTCTTTGAGCAAATATCAAGGAGCTTTGATCACTATTGCTTTCTTTGTCCCATCTAAGAAAACTCAGTTTGCCCCTGGCAAATATTTAATACCATTTGTTGAATGATTTTTTAATCTTCATCAGGTTGATTATGTGTCTTTGTTAAAAATCAAATGACTATATACTTATGAGGTTTTTGTCTGGTCTCTCAATTCTGTTCCATTGATTTGTCTACCCCAGTGGTAGTCAACCTGGTCCCTACCACCCACTAGTGGTCATTCCAGCTTTCATGGTGGGCAGTAGCAGAGCAACCAAAGTATAAATAAAAAGATAGATTTAACTATAGTAAGTTGTTTTATAAAGATCTATTCTGCCAAACTTAGTGAAAATCCTACATAAAGTACTTGGTAAGTAATTATTATTATATGCTTTAACTTGCTGTAACTCTGCTTTATAAATTTTATAAAGTAAAGTTACTTCCCTACTCTATAAATCACCATTACTGTGGAACCGGTGGGTGGTTAGAAAATTTTACTACTAACTGTTGGGCAGATAAAATATATTATGCTCACTTTGTTAAAAATGGCGCTGCCCACGTGGAAGCCGTCGCCCAGGTGATATTAATGTGTGTTGGGGGCGGGCTGTGGGCAGGCAGGATCCTTGTAGCCTGGGGCTTGGTTTTAGGACTAAGCCTTTTCCACCCTTTTTGATGTGGGGTGGTACAATCCCATCATGCCCCAGAGAAGTGACTTTGTATTAGAGACTTCCCTATTTTGTATATTAGATTAAAGGTTTTGATTTCTACTCTATAAAATGGGGGTAGAACGGGAGCTTGCTCTCTTGGTTCCTGAGATTAATATTAGAGGAGAGAGCAGAGAGGAGAGCTGAGAGAGGCCATGTGGAGGGGGCCAGGAGAAGCAGCCAAGATGGCGGAGTGTTGAGTGAGAGGCCAGTTAGTGCAGAGTTTGTGCAGGGAGAAGGAAGGATATGGGGAACAGAGGTGAATAAGTCTGGTGAGCTAGAAACCTTTGATTCTAGGAAACTGGGATAAGTCAGTAGTAGCTTTGTGAGCACTGAATGTGAGTGGGTTTTGGAACCCAGTGTGTGTTTTTACTTGCCTGCTGGGTGCAAGCTAGAATTAAAGATGATGGCCCACCAGCTTTTGGCTCTGTTGTTTCTTTGCCGACTGTCCGGATCCAACGCGAACCTGCATGGGCCAGGTGGCTGTGATAGTGGCCCTGGCCACTGGCTTCACACTAACAGAGATACAAAAGTGGGTGGTAGGTATAAAAAGGTTGACTACCCCTGGTCTACCCTAATGTCAGTGCCATGATTTGAATACTGTTGTTTGAAAATAAATTAGTATATATGGTTTTTGTTTCCAAATTATTTTAGATATTCTAGGTCATTTTCAATTCCATATAAATTTTAGAGTTAATTTATCAATTTCTACAAAAATCCTGCTGCCATTATAATTTGGATTGTATTGAATGGATAAATTAATTTTGGGAGGAAGACTGACTTCTTAACAATATTGACTTCTATCAACTTGGTATTTGACTCACCGTGTGTAGGTTTTCTTTAACTTTTCTCAGCAATGTTTTGCAATTTCAGTGTAGAGATCTTACATGTCATTTGCTAAATGTATTCCTAAGTATTTGTTGGCACTGCAAAAAGACTTTGAAAAAATATTTTCCAATTTTTGATATTAGAATATACATATTTTGAGTATTAAACTTGTATGCTATAGCACTGATCAATTCACGAATTAGTTCTATTAGTTATTTTATGAACTCTTTAGGAATTATTACATAAAAAATTCATGTAACCTACAAGTAGAGACAATTTCACCTTCCTCCCTTGCTGATTTTTATGTACTTTATATTTTCTTGACTTTTTGCACTGAAGAGCTCATCTTAAAATACAGCTATAATAACATCATTTTTTCTCAGAAACTTCTGAAAACTCCATCATGGTCCCCACTTTATAAACTTCTGCTCCCAGACATATCTCTCTCTTGCTTTCACGCCTTGCACATAATGCTTCCTCTGTCACATTTGGCTTTCTTTGATCCCATGATACAATTTGTATTTTTACTTTATCTATTCAAAGTGAGATGCATGTCAAAAACTTAACATTTAATGTGTTTCCTCTACCTCTTATTATGTTGATAGTGCATCCAATAATAGAGGTTAGCACAGAGATAGCAGCTAGCCTTCCTGGTGTGCGGCAAGTACATTCACTCACCTGTGAGGTTTTGCTCAAACCATTTTATCAGTTTGGGATTTCTCTTTCGCATCTATACCTGTTGAAATTCTGTTCATTCTTTGTTTTTATTTTTAAAGATTTTATTTATTGATTTTACAGAGAGAGAGAGAGAGAGAGAGAGAGAGAGAGAAGAGAGAGGGGTGGGAGAAATGAGAAGTATCAACTCATAGTTGCTTCACTTTAGTTGTTCATTGATTTCTTGTTGTATGTGCCTGACTGGACAAGCCCAGGGTTTTGAACCAGCAGGCTGTGTTCCAGGTCAACACTCCATCTCCTGCACCACCACAGGCCAGGCTCTGCTCATTCTAAAAGGACCAGTTTAAATGCTACAGTTTTCCTGAAGCCACTATTTATTCTGGTAGGTCAGGATTAATCACCTTGTTGGTCAAATAAGTTTTTAAATATGATATATATGTTTGCTTGCTTATAGTTTGCATTGGGTGTGGGGACAGGCTGTAAGCAGGCAGGGTGGTTATAGCCTAAGGCTTAGTTTTAAGACTAAGCTTTTCCCCTCACCCTTGACTGATTGCATGATGTGGGATGGTGCCCTCTCATGAGGAATCCTATTATGCCTCAGATAAGTGACTTTGTATCAGAGACTTCCTTGTTTGTATATTGGATTAAAGGTTTTGATTTCTAAACTATAAAGTGGGGCAGACCGGGAGCTTTCTCTCTCTCTCTGTTCCTGAGATTAGCATTAGAGGGCAGAGCAGAGAAAGCCCACGTGGAGGAGGCCAGGGAGAGGCAGCCAAGATGGTGGAGTGCTGAAGGAGAAGCCAGTTAGTTCAGAGTTTGTGTAGGGAGAAGGAGATGGAGAACAGAGGTGAATAAGGCTGGCGAGGTAGAAACTTTGATTCTAGGCAACTCGGATAATTCAGTGGCTTTGTGAGCACTGAATGAGTGGGTTTTGGAACCCAGTGTGTGTTTTTACTTGCCCACCAGGTACAAGCTAGGATTAAAGGTGATGGCTCACCAGTTTTTGGCTCTGTTGTTTCATTACCATCTGTCTGAATCTAATGTGAACCTGCATGGGCCAGGCGGCTGTGATGGTGGCCATGGCTACTGACTTTACACTCCTGTTCCCCTATATTTCAATAATCATTTTTTTACCTTATTGTAATAAGTATCAATTTTGCTTGTAAATGTATTACATGTCTTATTAATCTTTATATCCTTTCTGGTACCTGGCACAGCACGTGCAGAGATAGTAGTTGATTCTTTCCTAAACACCCCTGTCAATGATTCTCTTATTGCAATGTCTGATGGGTAAAGAGTCTCAACATTAATATATTGACCTATTGTGTTAATGAATTGGGTGTCTGAGGCCATTTAATCAAATGATAATTTGAATTACTAATTATCTCTAGGCCCAGAGGCTCCAATTGACTGTGACAAGAACTTGGGGGTCATCCTTAATTCCTTCTTTTCCCTCAGCTCCTTATCCAATCAGTCTTTAGTTCTAGTTTCTATTTATCTCTCAGACCTCTCCATTTTACAGGGTCTTGATCAGGCCACCCTGAGCATATCACCCTGAAAAATTATAACAGATACTCTCTGCTTCCAAGCTAATTTTTCTTCAATTGCTTGTTTCCCTGTTTCCAGGTGGACCTTTCTATAACCTAAACCTGGCCACGGCATTCTCATGTTTAAAGTCCTTAGCGTGCCTGAATCCCAAGGGTCATTTTGACTATTGCTTTCCAGTTCTGGAGACTTCATAAAAGACCCACTCTTTCTAGGTCCCTTGTTTCATTTTGGAGGCAGGGTGGAGTATTTTTGTTGTTATTGTTTGTTGGTTTTGACTGTGAATGAGAGATGGAGACAGAGAATTAGATGATGAGAGACAAGGGGGAAAGGGAGAGAGGAAGAGAGAGACTATGGCTGACCCTGTTCATGTCTGCCTTGCAGAATCTAGTTTCTGGCAAGGCAATTAGCATGCAGATCAGCTGTACGGGGTCCTGCATGCATTAGCAATTGAACACCGGCTTCCCAAGCCCTTCTCCGCTTCTTCACAAATTCGCACACCTTCTGGCTGCTCTGACACAGCCACGGTTCAGAATCCATTAACTGGAGATTTAGTCCATGGACAAAAATGATCATGCGTGCTCATGATTAATGAGAAAGCTATTTCAAAATCACAAGGCACCATACTACCTAACTAATAACAATTATTTATTTTCTCACCATTATACTCAGAAAACAATCCATCATACCAGAAACAATTGTTCCTAAAATTAGCTTTCTTTGATAGAAAGTGCATTGTGTATGATTTTGAAAAGCAGGTATTTTTCTGATGTTTTTGATTTATGAGGATAATCATAATAATTATAGCTAACTGTATGTGCTTATAGTAAGTACCCCAAATGAAGTAATTATTTATATGTCTGGATTTATTTAATCCTCACAACCCCTTTATAAAGTAGATAGGATTACTGTCTCCATTTTAGGTCATATATAGGTGGCAAATGGGAGAGCCTGAATTAAATCATGTAACCTCATACCAGAGCCTACACTTGAAGTCTTATTCTATACTATGTTAGGGAAGGAGACTACTTGTTAAAATAGCTTTTTGTTGTCAGAGTCAACAGTACCCTGGAGCAAACTGTCCAGAGCTTCTAGTAGAGTAGATGGGTTGACTGATGCTATGCTATGCAGACTTGCAAAAAACATAACAAAAGGACAACATTTCTGATCTTCCTCCCAAATGGGATAATACCAGCAGCTAATATTATGATCAAGGAAATTTAGTGAAATCTAGTTGAATCTGGAACTTTCCAAGGGTCTAATTGAGGGAGAGAGAATGAGAGCATGGTCATTTGAGGGGGGGGGCTGCCCCAATCCTCATTCCTATCACCGAAGGCAAGATGGGAGGCTGTTTGCAGGTGCCAGTTACCCCGGGGAAGTATTGCCTATGGTATTGCCAAGCACTGGTTGGTTCCTGTACTGGATGTTTTCAACTCTGCATAATCATCACTCCTTTCTATGCCTGGAGTCTATGTTTTCCAGTATCCTTTCTGTATAGTTTTGGGTTAGAGTTTACCACAGGGAGGAACTTGAAGAGATTTGGGAAGGAAAACTAAAGGAGAAGGCATTGTTCTCAGGAGATATCGACTGTCGGACATGGCGGCTTTGCAGGCCTTTCCCATAGCTCCCTCGCTGAGGTTGTAAAGCTGGATGTAGCAGCTCCTTGGAGATCTCCATGAGTTCTGCTGTCTCCACCCTTTTTGGTGCTTCAAGCAGAAGTAAACAATGGCAGTTTCCTTAATCCTCTGACTGTCCCCCTCCAGATCTTTGCTCTTCCAGCATCTTCCACATTCTTGTAAGCCTTGATTTCTATATCAAGTCCTTTATTTTGATATTATAGTAGCTCTGTTCTGCTTATCTAACTCAGAATGATCTAACCCGGAATGAATTGCCTGTCTGGTGCTTGGTTATCTAGAGGAGAGGTTGGGAACCTCTTCTTAAATGAAGATAATGAACATTTTAGCCTCAATGGGCCATTTGGTCTCTGTTGCAATGATTCAGCTCAGCTGTTTGAAAGCATGAAAGCAGCCATCAATAGGACTTAATGAATGAGTGTTGGTATGGTTCAATAAAACTTTATTTATGAACACTAAAGTTTGAACTTCCTATCATTTTATGTGTCATGGAAAATCATTCTTTTTTTTTTGTATTTTCCCAAAGTTAGAAGTGGGAGGCAGTCAGACAGACTCCCATATATGCCTGACTAGGATCCACCTGGCATGCCCACTAGGGGACGATGCTCTGCCCATCTGGGGCATTGCTCCATTGTGGCCAGAGCCATTCTAGCACCTGAGGCAGAGGCCATAGAGCCGTCCTCAGTGCCCAGGCCAACTTTGCTCCAATGGAGCCTTGTCGTCTGTGGGAAGAAAAGAGAGAGAGATAGAGAGAAAAGAGAGGGGGAAGGGTGGAGAAGCAGATGGGCGCTTCTCCTGTGTGCCCTGACCAAGAATCAAACCCGGGACTTACACACACTGGGCTGACGCTCTACCACTGAGCCAATGGGCCAGGGCCCATTTTTTTTTTTTTTTCATTTTTCCGAAGCTGGAAATGGGGAGGCAGTCAGACAGACTCCCGCATGTGCCCAACTGGGATCCACCCGGCATGCCCACCAGGGGGCGATGCTTTGCCCCTCTGGGAGGTCGCTCTGTTGCGTCCAGAGCCATTCTAGTGCCTGAGGCAGAGGCCACAGAGCCATTCCCAGCACCCGGGCCATCTTTCCTCCAATGGAGCCTTGCTGTGGGAGGGGAAGAAAGCGATAGAGAGGAAGGAGAGGGGGAGGGGTGGAGAAGCAAATGGGCGCCTCTCCTGTGTGCCCTGGCTGGGAATCGAACCCGGGACTCCTGCACGCCAGGCCGACGCTCTACCGCTGAGCCAACCGGCCAGGGCCCATTTTTTTTTTTTAACCTACCATTTAAAAATATAAAACCTGCTCTTATCTCATGGACCGCGCAAAGGCAAATGGCAAGCTGGTTTGAGCTGAAGCTTCCCAAACCCCCACGTAGTGGAGGGCTGGTTGAGTCAGCCAGATCTGCACATACACCTTTGCTTGCCACTTACTCTGTGATGCTGGGAAATGTGTCTAATCTGTCTGACCTTCGCTCCTAAAATGGGCACATTGACATCAACAGGATCAAGTAGGTGGTATGAGAATTAAATAGCATAGGTAAAATCTTCAGTTGGCTGCAGGGCACAGAGCTCATGTTCCTCATTCGCCCCCATTGCTGTGGCCCGTGGAGTGGCTCTTTGGTGCTTATAGCTCGTTCACACAGTAAAAAAGGGAACTAAGAAGACCTTGCTGCCACTGAGACCTGTACTGATTTTCCCACTGGCAAAGTAAAATGATGTCCAGGCGAACGAACCATGAGAGAATTCCTAAGTCTTTGCAAAGTATCCACCATACCTGAATGAAATATTAGAATGTTGGTATAGAGTACTAGTCAGTAATTCAGTCATCGATCACATTGCTACTAGGGATTTTTTCTGGTCCAGCAGTGGGGACTAGAAACAGGGAGATAGAAACCAGAAGGATGGAAGAAGCAGAAAGGTGGAGAACTTGAACTTGATTATATCAATTGTGTTTAAGTGGTGGGATGATGGGTGATATTTAATTTCCTGGTTGTGTTTATTACTCTTCCAATAAAATGTTCAAACTGGGTTGGGACAGAGTATTTAAAAATAGAAATACTTTTCTAACAGATTGAATAAATAACATGTTTTAAAATATATAAGCTCATTATTTTGAGTGGATTAAAAAGCTTTGGTAGATATATACTATGGAATACTACTCAGCCATAAGAAATGATGACATAGGATCTTTTACAACAACATGGATGGGCCTTGATAACATTATATTTTTAAAAAGTATAAAACAGTCTAGAGTGTTCAAGCAGACTGGCTACTACCTATTTCTCAGATTTCATCTCAGATGTCACCTCTCATAAATATATGACAAATCATTAGTCTAAAATAGCCACCCACCTCCCTCCCTCAATTGCTATGTCTCATTGCTCTATTTTCTTTTCTTGATAGCCTTTATTACTGTCACACACAATTTATCTGTTTACCTGCTTATTGTCCATCTTTCTCCCACTAGAATGTGAATTCCCTGTGAGGCACCCTCTCTGTCTCTTTTTTAAAAAAAATTTTTTTTATTTATTCATTTTAGAGAGAGAGAGAGAGAGAGAGACGAGAGAGACAGGGGGGAGGAGCAGGAAGCATCAACTCCCATATGTGCTTTGACCAGGCAAGCCCAGGGTTTTGAACCGGCGACCTCAGCATTTCCAGGTCGGTGCTTTATCCACTGTGCCACCACAGGTCAGGCTGTCTCTTTTGACTGACAGGCTTGCTCCCTGCTTTATGGGACAAGGAAGACTGTGATGCACCTGAGTTCTGGAAGGTCAGACTGATGCTGCAGCTGTGCTGAGCCAGCAGTCTTTTGGGCGACAGGTGGGATTCACCCTCTTTTCCCCCCTCCCTGCTGACTTTTGAGGAAGAGGAAACATCTGGAAAATTGTCTTGGCTACAGAAAATAAAAAAACACTCACACTTGAGCCAGATGCTATGTCAAGTAACAACACCTGGAGCTGAAAATCCAGCTGACAATAGGAGTAATTGTCAAAATATTAGGAGGCTGCCCGAGTTGTTCATTTCACATTATTTGTACGTTCATCCCTGACAAATTTATAATTCAGTCATTAGCTTTGACTGACTTTCCCCTGTGTGCATCCAGAGGCCATGGACTCTTTTCGTCCACTGAAAATGAGAGTTGGCCTCGTTAGAGTTAGGACTGGTCTGTAGGTCCAAAACTGGAATGTTCGCCTGAAAAGTCTTTTTTAAAGATATTAGGTTTCTTTAGCAATGGACCTGCTGGAAGCCCTTCTCTGCTTTCCTTCCAAGGGGATGCATCATATTATCTTTAAAATCTTCTTGAAATGTTTTGTTAATATTATTGAAATGAGGCGGAGTAGAGAGAAACATGAAACGTTCCACCTTAGAAGCCTTTGCCTTGCTGACTAATGCACTTGGTTGCTGAATTAGAGAAAAGAAAGCTGTCTCCAAATTAAGGTCTTAATCAATTCGCTCATAGGTATTGAATTTTAATTTTAGTTGTTTTTTTTTAACAGAAGACATACCGTTTATTACATTTTGGCCTTCACACATTTCTGGGCTATTTTTTGGGTATCTATAAGCTAATTAGTGTTTTTTCCCCCATAATAATCTTCTGAAACCTCAAAGCTTTTCTTGTTGCATAAGGGAGCTGTTCTTATATCCAGAGGAAAATATTTGGGAAGTTGATTTTATAAGGCTCTTAATGAGAAACAATTTAGATCATTTTGTACTCTAGGACCAGTCTGAGGGAGGTAATAAGGAAGCTGGCCAATGTCTGGACATTGGGGAAATAGGAGATGAAATCTTCACCACTACTAGATATAGACTCCCAATTTCTCTTCTCTGTGTGGCATGGAAACACCTAGCTGAAAAATGTACTTGTAAAATAATTCGACAATGGGGAAACCCTTGGACAATGGTAGACACAAACAAAAAACTGACATAAGAAAACTTATGTAGAAGTGTATATTGAAAAATTAAGAGTAGTCATTGAAAAAGTAGAAATAGAATACATGCCTGAGCAATGTATGTGGTGGTGCAATGGATAGAGCATCGCCCTGGGATTCTGAGGCACCAGGTTCAA
Source organism: Saccopteryx leptura (assembly GCF_036850995.1). Lineage (NCBI taxonomy): Eukaryota > Metazoa > Chordata > Mammalia > Chiroptera > Emballonuridae > Saccopteryx > Saccopteryx leptura. The sequence continues at coordinate 24,390,819 of NC_089512.1, read as the reverse complement.
AACCTTGAGTTCTCAGCCTTGAGCACGGGCTCATCTGGTTTGAGCACAGGGTCGCCAGCTTGAGTGTGTGATCATAAACATGACTCCATGGTCACTGGTTTGAGCCCAAAGGTCACTGGTTGAAGCCCAAAGTCACTGGCTTGAGCAATGGGTCACTGGCTTGGCTGGAGCCCCCCAGTCAAGGCACATATGAGAAAGCAATCAATGAGCAGTTAAGGTGCCACAACTATGAGTTGATACTTCTCATCTCTCTCCCTTTCTGTCTCCCTTTCTCTCTCCCTTTCTTTCTCTCTCAAAATAAACAAACAAATAAAGAAATAAAATAAATAGAATATATAAACTCTTAACTGTTAGAAGAACTAAATGGGAAATACGATGGTAGGACAGAAACACCGTAATGTAAAGCAGGACATGTAGACATAACTGAAGCACACAGAAATATACTTATATTAAGTAATGTCAATTGCTCTTTATGAAGTAATATTGTTAGAAAGTGTTGACCTTGAATGAAGTTATGACTTAGAAATAATTTCTAATTTGTAAGAAATACCAAGACAGAGGAACTGGTTAAATGACATAAATGGGTAGCGAACACAATGTAGATCACTCCATGGGAAAACAGACCTTAGGTCTGGGGGAAAGATGGAATAAACAAGGAAGAGAAATTACTCTAGATTAAAAAGTGACAATAACAAAATATAATATGTGAATCTTGTTTAGATCCTCAATTGAATACACAGATTGTAAAAAGGCATTTATTAATAGGGAAATTTGAATGTAAACCAGAATCAAATATTGTCATAGAATTAGTGTTGACTTTATTAGAAGTGCAAATATAATGGTAAATATATAGGAGAACATATATATTTTTTGGAGGTGCCTTGTAAGTAAGCAAGGGAAAAATAACATGAGCTGTGGAATTTGTTATAAAATACTTTAGCCAAAGGAATAGATGGAGCAAATATGGGCAAAATCTTGCTAATCATTGAATGTAGGTGAAGGATAATGGGATTAGTTATTCCAGATTCTGTACTTTTGTGTATGTTTGGAAAATTTTATCATAAATATTTAAAATAACATTTCAATTCAAAAAGTTGGAAAATAACTGAAATTTATATGCCAGGCTAATATTAGTAAAATATTATGTATATTTTTATACATACATAATATTTATAGTAAAAATGCATGTTTTTATAGTTTTCATATCATAAAATAGAGCTTAATACAAAATGCTAATAATGATAGATATGTAACCTAATAAAAATTGACTGAAGAAGCTATCACCATCATTAATTTGTATGCATTAAGCAATATAGGTTCCAAATATATAAGGTAACTGTCAATATAATTACAAGGAGAAATTTTAAAATATACAGAGGAAGGTTGTAACACAGCCATTTCTAAAACGTATAATTCATAGTGGCAAAATATTGTGATGAATAGAGATATAGGAGGTATATGATTTCTAGCCCCAACATATACATGCTTTTTAAACACACAGGTTACTTTCATAAAAACTGGCTACAGGCCCTGGCCAGTTGGCTCAGTGGTAGAGCATTGGCCTGGCGTGCAGGAGTCCCGGGTTCAATTCCCGGCCAGGGCACATAGGAGAGGCGCCCATCTGCTTCTCCACCCCTCCCCCTCTCCTTCCTCTCTGTCTCTCTCTTCCCCTCCCACAGCCGAGGCTCCATTGGAGCAAAAGATGGCCCGGGAACTGAGGATGGCTCTGTGGCCTCTGCCTCAGGCACTAGAATGGCTCTGGATGCGACAGAGCGACGCCCCAGATGGGCAGAGCATAGCCCCTGGTGGGCATGCCGGGTGGATCCCGATCGGGCACATGCGGGAGTCTGTCTGACTGCCTCCCCGTTTCCAGCTTCAGAAAAATACAAAAAAAAACAAAAACAAAAACAAAAAAAAACTGGCTACTATGGCAGTCCCAATAATACTCTAAGAAATCTGTATCATAAACACAATATCCTCTGAACACAAAGTAATAATATTAGAAACCAATAGTAGGAAGATATTAGAAATCCATGTTTTTGAATACTAACCTGCCCTTGTAAGTAATATGTGTTTTGAAAATTACCTTGGAAATTTGAAATATAGGAGTGTGCAAAAGGCAGTTTACCGTTGTGAGTACACACAGTTTATTTTTATATTATTATTTATTAATTACTGTATTACTTATTTTTATTATTACTGTAAAAGTACTTTTGCCCAACCTGGTATTTAAAGTAAGACAAAAAGAAATACATTTTAAAACTTGTGCAATAAAGCATAAAGAAACAATTGCGATAAAGGATTAAGCAAAGGGAAAAAGAACTCATAGACACAGATGAAGGTATGGTGATTACAAGAGAGAAGGGGGTGGAGCGAGGGAGAAGAGGATGAAGGGGATAAAAGGTGATGGGACGCCCCCTGGTGGGCAGAGCGTCGCCCCTGGTGGGCGTGCCGGGTGGATCCCGGTCGGGCGCATGCGGGAGTCTGTCTGACTGTCTCTCCCCGTTTCCAGCTTCAGAAAAAAAAAAAAAAAAAAAGGTGATGGGAGGAGCTGTGACCAGGGTGGTGGACATGCAGTTCAATGTACTGATGAGATACTCTAGAACCATACACCTGAAACCTGTATAATTTTATTAACCAATGTCACCCCAATAAATTTAATTGAAAAGGTAAAATAAAATTTAAAACGCAAAAGTTTGACTAGAAAAAAACATTTTTCAGGGTCACAAAATAGAATATATTGGATTGGTTTGGTTAAGTTCAGGAGGAAAAGAAGTTTGAGGTCTGTCCGTTGACTATACAGGGGGTCCTCGGGTTATGACAGTTTTAACATACGATGTTTTAAGTTTACGTGCTTAGTCTCATAAAAACTTAAAAAAAATTGAGATGTGAGTGTTTTGGTTTAGGCAGTTAGCGTCATACTTAGGTACTACGTGGGCAAACTAGTTTGGTTGCGTGCAGCAGAAGAATACGCCGTATTCTTTTTCTGTGGCTTAGCTGTAGTTTTATGTTCTAGAAGATTATGATTTTACAACTCTGTTAGGATAGGTAAGTGACTTAGGCTAGGGTAGATTTTGACTTACACCAAACTTTGGGTTATGTCACTGTTGTAGGAATGTAACTGTGTTGTAACCCGAGGACCCCCTGTATACCTGTATATTGTTAAAAACTACATGATTTAAGTTAAATAAATAAGAATGCCTAGGCCTGCTAAAAAACATATTTGGAATATTCATGCAATTGATAGAAAGAAAGGAAGCATAAATAAGCAACTTTAGAAATAAACAGGAGCATAGTTACAGCCTAACCAGGTGGTGGCACAGTGGATAAAGCATTGACCTGGGACCCTGAGGACCCAGGTTCGAAACCTCAAAATTGCCAGCTTGAGTGCAGGCTCACCAGCTTGAATGTGAAGTCACTGGCTTGAGTGTGGGATCAATAGACATGACCCCATGGTCACTGGCCATGAAGCCCAAGGTCCCTGGCTTGAGCAAGGGGTCACTGGCTTGGTCGGAACATCTCCACCCTGCCCCATTAAGGTGCGGAGAAGCAATCAATGAACAACTCAAGTTCTTCAACTACGAGTTAATGCTTCTCATCTCTTTCCCTTACTGTTGGGGACTCTCTTTATCCTTGAAAAAAAAAAAAAAGGAAAAAAAAAAAAAAGAAGCATAGCTACAGGTAAGGTTTTTATATAAAAAAATTAGGTACACATTAATCATTTTGTTCCAACATTCTAATAACTTTGAGTGAAAAGATAAGTTTTTAGAAAAACAAGTTGCCGAGATTGATCCACGGGAAGTGAAGCTGGATTAACAGCCATTAAGGAGCCTGAACTGGAGCTGCGTCCCTTCTCCTTCCACCTCTGTCCAAAAGTACCAAACACAGAGGCCTTTTTCTTTATTTTTATCAAACTTTCAAGAATAATCTTTTTTTTTAAATATTGATTGTTCCGGAGGGAAAATGTGCAAACTAATTTTACGCTCCTATAAACTTGTTAACGACATTGAACAGACTGTGTACAAAAATCAGAAACTGTTACTCAGAGATGAAAAAATTTTAAATAAGAAATCAATAAATCAAATCTAGCAGTCTATGAGACATATCCTAACCAAATACAGTTTATCTCCAAAATGCAGGATGGCTTAACTGCGGAGAAAATCCATTAATGTTACGTACCTCAATAACACATTGGAGGGAAAGAAATATATGATCATGTTAAAAGACTCAGACAGAATTTACAAATATTCATGATTAAAAATTCTTAGCAGCTAGCTAGTACTTGATGTATTGCTTGACTCTGACACAAGAGTCAGCAGAAGCAAAGGGTTTGTGGAAACCTAAAGCCCTTCTCAACCTCAGGTACAAGAGTACCTTTTTATAATCAAATCGGAATCCTTCTCCATTTTGACATCATTCTTTTTCTTGTAGTATGAATCCCTTTCTGACCTTTCTTCAAAGGGAAGTTGTGTGGCTCTGTCCCTAAAAACTCTATTTGTATGGTTTTCCATTATAACCCATTTCTGTAAAGTGAGGATCCTATTATTATGACAACTAGTATGGAATTATCTAGAGTCCATTAATTTTATCAGGTTATTGTCTTGCAATTAAAGTGGTGCCCTTGTCTCTGGCTAGTTGGCTCAGTGATAGAACATCAGCCCAGTGTGTGGATGTCCCAGGTTCAATTCTGGGTCAGGGCATACAGGAGAAGCACCCATCTGCCTCTCTCCCCTCCCCCTCTCGCTTCTCTCTCCCTTCATCTTGCTCTCTCTCCCCCTTCTGCACCATAGCTCAATTGGAGTGAGTTGGCCCCAGGCACTGAGAAAAGCTCTGTTGCTGAGCAGTTGAGTGATACCCCAGATGGGCAAAGTATCGCCCCCTAGAGGGCTTGCCAGGTCGATCCCAGTTGAGGCATATGCGGGAATCTGTCTCTGCCTCCCCTCCTCTCAAGGAATAAAATAAATAAACAAACAAACAAACAAATTAAAAAGTGATGCCCCTTTTCCTCCCTTCCTTTGTCTCTCTTCCACCACCATGTGTGGTTCACTTAAATAATTTCTCCTAACTTGGTTAATTTAACTCTTGTTTCTTTGAGCTAGGCTTATGCCTTTTCCCAGATTCTTTTTTTGATCAATAGTTTTTTCTTGCAGTATCTAGCTACCTCTTAAAAGTGTTCTCTTAAATTTTTATCTTATAACTCTTGATAATTAATTTTCCCCATCTGTTTTCCTTTTTTTTCTTCTTGTTATTACATTGCTGCTTTAATACATAACCCTCCCAGGAATAGCCATATCCTCTATTACTAAAACTCCCCGCCCTTAACCAGGTAAACTTGCAACCTCTTATCCTTTCTCTTCAGGGTAATCTCCTTTTAACCAGGCTCAAGTACTGAATTCATAAATATCATTGTCCCACTGCCAGATAAAGCCATGGCTTCTTCATTCTATTGTTCCAAGGGTTGCCATGTTATTGTGTCCTTTGAGATTTATTGGGTCCTCTAATTATAACTTTGTGCTATTTTTGTAATAGGCACTAAGGTTCAGGGTACTTCACCAAATGCCACATACTGGATATTTCTTCCATTGGGGACCACTTTTTTTCCCCTGGAAACATGGATGTAGGGAAGCACCCATTCCAAGGAAACCAGTTCTATACAACCCTGTCTAGACCAAAAGAATTCCACGTGCAGTTTTCAAATGTGTCCCTCCTCAGGGAATCCAAGACCTACTATTCAAGATCGTTACTGAAATTTCTAGTCGAAGGAATTCTTTGCTTCCATCTCCAAGGTAAGCCACATTACAACACATTCCTGATCATTGGTCTCATAACCAGGTTGTAGTTTATTTCACTGGATCGCCTGTCATTCCTCTGTATTTCTGAGTTTGGTCCCAGATAACCCAGAACGTAATCTGTGGCCACATGAGCCCACAGCCCTGTAGACGTCATTCCCTAATGGGTCTCCTATAACATTGTCGATTATGTAGCCAAAGTACAAGTTACCCCAACAAGCAGGAGGAGCAGCTTGGGTTATCACAGTTCACAAACGAGAGAGCAAGACCCAAACACCTTACCCAGCTGGGTCAAAGGTCAAAGCTGAAACCGTTCAGTCCAGGCTTGGTTTCAGAGAGTCCATTCAAGTATTTCTCGTGAATGTAGAGCCTCGGGAGATTTTAAAAAAAATTATTTTTATTTATTTATTCATTTTAGAGAAGAGAGAGAGAGAGAGAGAGAGAGAGAGAGGGAGAGAGAGAGATATAAGGGGGGAGGAGCAGGAAGCATCAACTCCCACATGTGCGTTGACCAGGCAAACCCAGGGTTTAAACCTGTGACCTCAGCGTTCCAGGTTGATGCTTGATCCACTGCACCACCACAGGTCAGGCCGGGAGATTTTGATATCTAAATGTTTTCATTTGTCTCTCATTTTTACACTTGGTTTATTTTTGAATTCTAAGTTTGGTTAAAATAATCAAAGAGTAAAAGAATATGCTTCTAAAACATTTATTTTGTATCCCTTGTTAGACCTGCCTAAGCCTATATATCAGGGGTCGGGAAACTTTCTGGCTGAGAGAGAGCCATGAACGCCACATATTTTAAAATGTAATTCCATGAGAGCCATACAATAACCCATGTACGTTATGCATTATCCAATAAAAATTTGGTGTTGTCCCAGAGGACAGCTGTGATTGGCTCCAGCCACCCGCAACCATGAACATGAGTGGTAGGAAATGAATGGATTGTAATACATGAGAATGTTTTATATTTTTAACGTTATTATTATTATTTTTTAAAGATTTGTCTGCGAGCCAGATGCAGCCATCAAAAAAGCCACATCTGGCTCACGAGCCATAGGTTCCTGACCCCACTATATATGATAATATGTCTTTCTTTATGGGTAGAAAGTTAGAAGGGGGCTTTAGGGATGGGATCATAGAAAGAGAAGGAACAATGAAGTATAATTGCACTGTTTCTTCTGCTTGTCTTTATTTGGTAATTCTGTGGAACAAAATAGACACACACACATATACATACATATATGTCATATAACTGGCAATTTACTATTATAAGGTCTACTGGAAAGTTCTGTCCGTTTTTGGAATAAAACAAAATACAAATTTTTCTTACCATCAATGAGGAGTCACTGCGCCACTTCAGCTGCAGGTGGTGTAAAGTACCAAAAGCTGCAGAATTAATATTAATATTTTAAGAGGCTTGAAAAACATTTTATTAATTTGGGTTAAGGTATACAGAGAAATTTTGAGAATAATCTCTATACTGTGTGATTGGCCTAAAACCAGGATGGCCCTTGGCATTGTATTGTAAATGCAAAGGGGAGGAAAACATGGATTCCCAGACATTCCACCACACCTGTGGGGAAAGGGGTGAATGGCTAGCCAGGTGCAGGGAGAGAAAAGCCAAAATAAACCTTTTCTTATAGCAATGAGCCATTTGCGGGTATTTGTCCCCATGGAAACTACCTCTCCTATGTAAATGCATGTGGTTAATGTGTGTGACTCTGGACAGAGAGATGGTGGATAACATTAGAGAATATAGGAATGCCTTTTAATATGTAGAGACATCTTTCTACCATTGTGTTGACTTGTAAATTTTGTTTTCTCCAAAGTGATGTATGGCTTGCAAATTGAACATGGTCCTATCATGTTAAAGGGCATATGACTATAACCAATAATGATGAAGAACACCTAACTGCAATTTTTGCTTCTGTACTTCCACTTGCAAAACTATAAAAACTAGGTAGAACAAAGGGCCGGCACACTCTCCCTCAGATTTCTGTCGGAGCTGCTGCCGCTTGGCCAAGCTAGACAATAAAGCTTTGGTGTGGAATCAACGGATTTTGTTCATGTCTTCGATGTTTCGAGTCCCTCCGGATTAGGCTTAATAAACTCTGTCCCAGTTCTAAGTTCCTATTCAGGGCCTCTAAAAGGCTGTGTTAAACAAATTGTTCCAGGGGGTGGAGTCTATGTACCTGAGAGCAGGTTCTGTTAGAAGCCAGTGGCTTCATTATGGGCCCCTAAATATTTGTGAAAGCCACATGGAGGTGTTCAGATTAAGCAAAAAGTCAGATAGACCAGGGATCAGATGTTGCATAAGATGAAGTTGAAGAGTAGCTATTCCTTCAAGAATTGATGAAACCTCTACTGTGGCATTTTTCTTACCTGACACTCCTCAACATGGCGAGGTTCCGAGGGGATTCACTTTTGTCCTGGGCCAGATGCAACTGCAATTGCTGAATATGTCTTAGCCATCTGCTAAAGTCTAAGTCTGCAGACTGAGCTCTGTGCCTGAGTTTTCTTCCCTGCTCAACAATTCCTATTGTGGTTCTCAGCATATAGTCTATGGTAGGTAGTCAATATCTGAATAGCTGTCAAAGAAAATATGTATAATTCTATTAATAGAACCTTCTTAGGTCAGTAGGATAAACTGTTAAAGTTCTAGCAGCCAGAGAAACATTCTTTTTTCTTTTTTGTGACAGAGACAGAGAGAGAGAGACAGAGAGAAGGACAGATAGGGACAGACAGACAGGAAGGGAGAGAGATAAGAAGCATCAATTCTTGCCTGACCTGTGGTGGCGCAGTGGATAAAGCGTCAACCTGGAAACACTGAGGTTGCCGGTTCAAAACCCTGGCTTGCCTGGTCAAGGCATATATGGGAGTTGATGCTTCCTGCTCCTCCCCCTTCTCTCTCTCTCTCTCTCCCCCCCCTCTCCTCTCTAAAATAAATAAATAAATAAATTAAAAAAAAAAAAAAAAAAAAAAAAAAGAAGCATCAATTCTTTGTTGCGGCTCCTTAGTTGTTCATTGATTGCTTTCTCATATGTACCTTGACTGGGGGGCCACAGCAGACTGAGTGACTCCTTGCTCAAGCCAGTGACCTTGGGTTCAAGCTGGTGAGCCTGCACCCAATCCAGCGACCTCGGGGTTTTGAACCTGGGTCTTCTGCATCCCAGTCTGACACTCTATTCACTGTGCCATCACCTGGTCAGGCCAGAGAAGCATTCTTTCATTTTAGATGTATTGATCCCACCACCTGTCATGCATATTGAGTCATATTTTGCAATTTTTCAATACTGATGTGATTCTCAGAAAGGTGTGTGTTTCAGAACTGCTAGGATGCTTGCAAGCTATTCAATCCCTGGACATCAAATCACTGTCAACCTGAGCTCATTAATGTGAATTTCCTGTTAACAGTGAGCTTAATGCCAGCCTCTTACATTTTTGCCAGTCTTTAACTGTCTGACCACTCTTATTTATATCTTCCCTGTTGGTCCACGGAGAGAAATAAAAGAAGACATAAGAATAAGAAAGATGGAAGCAGACATAGGATAGACTACTTTTTGGTTTCCACTTTCTAAAGTCTGCGGTCTTGGAAACCAAGTCAACAAGCCTGTGCTTTGTTTAACCAGACTCAATTCTACAAGAGAAGATTTAGTAACCCAAACTCGAAATACCTCTGGGTTTGTGGTGAAAGAGATGGGGAGGACGCTGACAGGGTCTGGTCTAGAATAGTGTCTGATGCTTCTATCCTAGTGGCTCAGGGAAAACATTCTGATATTAAGCCTTCTTTACTCCTTGCCTCCCTTCTCTTTCCTTTTGAGGTAGGACTGTGAAACATGCCACCTCAGCGAGACTGATTCTGGCTATGGTTGCAAGGAAAGAATAGAATTTGAACTTGCCAAGAAAAAAAAAAGAGCGACACATTACAGGCTCTTACTCACTAATTTATTCATGAATGAATGAAATATGTAGTGAGGGTCCATTATGTGCCAAGCACTGGTTTAGATGCTGGCGATATATTAGTGAATAAAAATGTATAGAAATGACTGCTTTGATAGAACTAATGACATCCAAGTCATCATCAGAAGGCAGGGTTAAGGCTAGGCCTTCGGAACCAGGGACTCAAATCCTATCCTGTGTACTAATGTGTTCAGAAACTCATGGCAAACTGGTAGGGGGCGGGAGGAGCCACATTTGGGGCTAGGGTTCAAAGAGCACTTCAAGAATTTATATCATCTTTTAATTTATTCATTTGTCACTGTTATTTATTTATAGTAATGTAGGAGAACTTATAAGCTTTGTCAGTGTTGTTCATGAGCACATTTCTTAATGGGATTAGAAAGGAGACATTAGGATTTATTAGCAAGAATTACTTGAGACAGATACTGCTTAATTATTTGAGCCAGCGTTGCCCTTCTGAATCAGGCTGACACTTGGAAACTGTTCCAATCTTCCATTCTTAGGTTGAAATAGCCAATCAAAGGAAGTAAAAGAAAAGGCAGTTTTCCACTCCAAACGATATGTATCTGTCATTGATAAATGTAACGTTCTCTCCTTGAAGACTTTGTAACCCTGTGGAACAGATGAGTGTCATTAGGAAACTCAGCACGTTCATTAGGGACATTCACTCAGCCAATGTCTTAAGACACATTTGCACAAACTCATGTTAGGAAGTCTTTATTTTTATTTTTTTAGTAAAAAAGGGAATATGTTATTTTCAGAATAGGTTTTGTTTGGTTAGTTTAAGCTATTGTCTGTCTGTCCACTGGCTTCTTTCTCTGGCTAGGATCTGCAGATGTCTTTAGCACTTCTGGGAGTTTTTACCTAATTTTTTCATCCGCTCCCATTCACATTTCCCAAAGTTTATTTCTCTAATTGATTTTTGGTGTGATTTTTTGCGTTAGGTTTTCCTAGTGTGCCTGTTATAAATATTGGCAAAGTCGCCTCACAAAGAACTGAATAAAAAACACATAAACACATGTATCGACTGAGAACAGCCTCTTCTTACTTTCAATCCAATTGCCAAGCTGTCTTAACCTGGCATTTTAAAATCACCTGGTGATTCAAAGCCCCTTTGAATTAAGCTAGGATCATTAAGACGAATATAAAAATCTCTTGGCATTTTTCACAGCAGTTTTCTGAACTGTGTTGTACGATTCCCATCCGCGGTTTGGACCTTAACTGGAGATGCAATTTTTTTAGACAAAACCAAACTTTACCTTTGTTTGAGAAGAAGGAAGATGCGGGAAGCCCTTTCCTGGCAGCCTAGCCGGTGCTATTTCCAGCTGTGAATGTTTGCAAGTGTTTCACATTTCCTGTTTACAGCGCTATCCCTCATTCCTCCTTGGCTCCACTGTGTGAAAAAGAGAAGCAGGCAGACACCCCAGGATTCTAATAAGCTTCTCTGCTTTTTCAGTGGTGTGACTTTTCTTACTGTGTGGAACAAGATAGCAAAATGAAACAAAGCAACAAACACATTTCCACCAACAAAATCTGTAAAACTGTGCAGTGTAAACTCCAGCTCCAGGAATCTGCATTTAACCCGCATGAGACACTCATCTCCTGCCTCTTAATTTCGGAGAGGACAGATTTATTTCTCTTTGGTGCTCAGTCTCTCTTAGGTTCCAAGAAGGCTATTGGGTTTCAGGTAGAGAAAATATTTTGATAGCGTATGATGAAGAGAGACTTATGCAAGATTGACTTTATTTGTGTGCATGCCCTGAAAAGATGGGCTCTTACCTCAGAGATTATAATCTGAGGAGCTGAAGGTAAATATCATTTACAGAAGGACTGTGACTCCCTCCCCTTTTTTTTTTCTTCTGAAGCTGGAAATGGGGAGAGAGACAGACTCCCGCATGCGCCCCACCGGGATCCACCCGGCACGCCCACCAGGGGCGACGCTCTGCCCACCAGGGGGCAATGCTCTGCCGCGACCAGAGCCACTCTAGCACCTGGGGCAGAGGCCAAGGAGCTATCCCCAGCGCCCGGGCCATCTTTGCTCTAATGGAGCCTTGGCTGCGGGAGGGGAAGAGAGAGACAGAGAGGAAGGAGGGGGGTGGGGGGGTGAAGAAGCAAATGGGCGCTTCTCCTATGTGCCCTGGCCGGGAATCGAACCCGGGTCCTCCGCACGCCAGGCCGACGCTCTACCGCTGAGCCAACCGGCCAGGGTGTGACCCCTTTTTTGTTCTTACGATTTACATGGTTTATGGGGTTAAGCAGAACAAAATGAATGAAGAATGCAGTGCATTTGAAAAGGCTACACAGTGGTGGGCAATGGTAGGGTTACAGTTGTGAGTATGTGAAACACAGAGTTTATTCTTGTATTATTATTTATTAATTATTGCATTATTTACTTGTATTACAACTGTAACCCTACTTTTGCCTACCCCATATATAATTTTTGGAGAGTTTTCCTCTCAAAGAAGGCTCATATAACTATTACTTCAATAAAAGAGGTAGAGTCGATGATTAGTGAATTAATAAAAATTCAAAGAAATGCAATTACATTTAGTAAATGAAAAGAGATGCAAAAATGTCTTAGTGGAGCCAGATGTGGTATGGATTTTACACAGAGTGTAGAAACTATCTAAAAATATGTAGATAAGAATATCACTGTTTTCAAGAATAAGGAACTCTCACACCAAGCAATCTCAGCTGGTTCTCAGATGAAAATGAGAGAAATTTCTTTAGGGAAAGTGACTAAGAGGATCTGCTAAATGTCACCTTTTGGGGGAGGTTTTCTCCATTTCTCTGCAGTCACACCATCTTCTGAGTGCTTTTATGATTTTACACTTATTTCCTTTCTACCTGTATTAGTCAGCTCAGGCTGCTATAACAAAATACTGTAGACAGGGAGGTTTAAACGACACATTTAATTGTCACAGTTCTGAGGTATGTCTAAGGTTAAAATGCAAGTTGATTCAGTTCCTGTTAAGGACTTTCTTCTTGATTTGCAGAAGGCTGTCATCTTGTTGTGTCCCCCATGGGAAAGAGAAAGCTGGGTCTCTGTCTTCTTCTTAAAAATCCACTAATCCCCTCATGCCCTCATTTCCCTAATTACTTTCCAAAGCCATCATCTCCAAATATCATGACATTGTTAGATGCTTCATTATTAAATTTTAGAAAGACACAATCCAGTCTGTAGCAATACCACTATTAAAATTTTTATTTATTTATTTATTGGTTTTAGTGAGAGAAATAGGGGAAGTGAGACAGAGAGAGAGAGAGAGAGAGGAACATCAATCTGTTCCTGTATGTGTCCTGACCAGGAATTGAACCAGCAACCTTTGTGCTTTGGGATGTTGCTCTCAACCAATTGAGCTGTATCAGCAAGGGTGATGCTTTTATTATTATTTTTTTTAAACAAGTATTTCTAGAGTGACATAGAGGATGGGGTCTTTTACTCAGTATTTTTTAAAAAGAATTTTTATTGATTTTAGAGAGAAGAAGAGGGGAAAGAGAAAGAAAGACAAAGAGACAGGAACATAGATCTGTTCCTGTATGTGCCCTGAGTGGAGATCCAAACTGCAACCTCCAAACTTTGGGACAACACTCTAACCAACCGAGTATCTGGCCAGGGCTCCTATTTTTGTTTAATCACTTGTTTCTTATACTAGATAGTGAGATATTTCAGAACTGAGAGTCTATCATATCCTTGAATACAGTGGGAACTTGAGATACAAGTTTAATTCGTTCTGTAACCAAGCTCGTAAGTCAGTCAACTCATATATCAAACAAATTTCTCCCATTTAAAATAACTGAAATAGATTTAATTCATTCCAGTCCTGTGAAACATCCCCAAACCATCCTAAATTATGAAAAAAAGACATGTTTTTAATTAAGAAACACACATGTATACTTTACCAATGCATAACAAAATATATGAAATAAAAGAAAAAGGTGTTATTTAGTACTGTATTCTTACCTTGAAGACAGATGAGTGCGGCTAACAAAGTTGAATGGCAGAGGAAGAGGGAGGGAGGGAGGGATGCAGGCACTGTAGACACGTAAACTAAAACTGCACTTTCTTAACACTAAATATAAACTAAAACTGCATTTTCTTTACTTTAAACAAAACTAAAACTGCACCTTCTTTACTTGAAACCACAAAAACTTAATTATAAAAAAATGCACTTTCTTAACTTTATACTTAACCTAAGCTTAATATTATGTATTTTTCATTTAATCATCATCTGGTTTTGCCTTTTTGGCTGCACTTTCAGCACTTTCACTTGCAGGACTTTTGAATAAAAATCTATGCAAAGAGATTTGCTTTTGCCTGCCTTTTAAAATGTTACGGAAATGTGACAAACAAGTGTCATTAAAAAGTGCTGAAGCTGCCTGACCAGGCAGTGGCACAGTGGATAGAGCGTCAGACTGGGATGCAGAGGACCCAGGTTCGAGACCCTGATTTCAGTAGCTTGAGCGTGGGCTCATCTGGTTTGAGTAAAGCTCACCAGCTTGGACCCAAGGTCGCTGGCTTGAGCAAGGGGTCACTCAGTCTGCTGAAGGCCTGTGGTCAAGGCACATATGAGAAAGCAATCAATGAACAACTAAGGTGTTGCAACAAAAAACTGATGATTGATGCTTCTCATTTCTCTCCGTTCCTGTCTGTCTGTCCCTATCTATCCCTCTCTCTGACTCTTTCTTTGTCTCTGTAAAAAAAAAAAAGTGCTGAAGCACGACCAGTTGATTCTGACTCGTATCTCGGAATTTCGCTTGGATCTTGAACAAAAATACGGACCGAGTCGCAGCTTATATCTTAAAAAATTTGTGTTGGTCTGCTCGTATCTCAAGGTACCACTGTACTCCAAACTTAGGTTTGCCCCAGGGCCTTTGCACTTACAGTTCCCTCTGTCTGGGTGCTATTTCCTTAAACATTGTTTGCTCTCTCACTTTTTTCAAGTTTCTATTCAAAGGTCACCTCTTCAGGCCTCCCTCATCACTCTGTCTCTTCATTTCCCCATTATTCTCTAGCTCTTTTTCCTAATTTATTATATTTTTTGCTCCATAAGACGCACTTGACTATAAGACACACTTAGGGTTTTAAGGAGGAAAATAAGAAAAAAAATATTCTGAACCACATGATGTGTTAAAATATTTAAAATATTTAATAAAATACCATATTTTTTGCTCCATAACATGCATGGGTATTTTCCCCTCCATGTTTTGGGGAAAAAATGTGCATCTTATGGAGTGAAAAATATGGTACTTTTTCCATGGCACTGATAATTATTACTTATTTACACATATATTGTTTATTTTCCCCATTAGAATGTCAGTTACATGAGGGTAGCGTTCTTGTTCTAATTACCACAGTATTCTCAGAACAGAACTATACCTGGCACTGTTGTATGGAAGAAAGAAAAGGAAGGAAGGAAGGAAGGAAGGAAGGAAGGAAGGAAGGAAGGAAGGAAGGAAGGAAGGAAGGAAGGAAGGAAGGAAGGGAGGGAGGGAGGAAGGGAGAGAGAATGCAAATTTCCAGTCTACTTAGAATGGCAGGTGATCTAATCTGATAAATAGTATCTGGTTGAAATTATGGTAATTTCAGTGATGAAGGAAGAAGGAAGCAGTCTACGTTAAGAGATTTTTTTCTTGGGTTTTGTAAAAGACTCAGAAAAGATTTTTTTTTCTCAAATGGAGTTTCTTGCTACATGGAAATTAGTGTGAATTTAGTTGGCAATGTATTATGGAGGTAATTACATATTTTCTTTAAATAATATAGGAAAGTTCTTTGAATCTTTTGTTTCTGTATTGCTTGTATCTTGCCAAATATCTCTGCACAACCTCCTTTGTTCAGCGGTGTATATTAGAAGGGCTCAGTGGCAAGACGCCGTGCTCATGTTACGGAGGGTATGAAGACATCCAAGGAGAGTTCATATCCTCAAGCAGTTTCTGATCTGGCTGGGGAGACCAGATTTCTGCTGGGATCACCTGAGACCGTATGTGTGGGATCAAGAGCTAAGATGAGCACTGCAGTCTAAAAATACTGTCGCGTCAGAGGAAGAAAGCGAGGCTCGAGGCCAGCAAGGTAAGAAAGCCGTGGGAAGTAGGCTCTGCGCCAGGGGTCCCCAAACTTTTTACACAGGGGGCCAGTTCACTGTCCCTCAGACTGTTGAAGGGCCCAACTATAAAAAAACTATGAACAAATCCTTATGCACACTGCACATATCTTATTTTAAAGTAAAAAAATAAAACGGGAACAAACACAATATTTAAAATAAAGAACAAGTAAATTTAAATCAACAAACTGACCAGTATTTCAATGGGAACTATGCTCCTCTCACTGACCACCAATGAAAGAGGTGCCCCTTCCGGAAATGCTGCAGGGGCCGGATAAATGGCCTCAGGGGGTCGCATGCGGCCCCATAGTTTGGGGACCCCTGCTCTGCGCCATGCCATGAAGGGAAGGGAAGGTTCTGCTAATGCAGGAAATTAGGGAGGGTGGGCAGTAGGATTCACTGTGCAGGGGCGGGAGCACCGGGTGTGTGTAAGGAACCAGGTGGGCAGGGTGCTCTGTCCTTGGCTGGTACATCTGAGTAGAAGCTATTGCCTCTCCATCTACTTTAGAAAAGTCATCTCGTGGTGGACCTGGCCACCCAATTTCCTTTCCAACTTTTGTGGTTACATTGGAGCTGTGCTAACCTGAGACGTTATTTGTCCTTTTTACCTATTTTTTTTTCTATTTTTACCTATATCTATTTTTCTATCTATCGATATAGCTATCTATCACAGGACCCTTTCTTTTCTAGATGTGGATGGAGCACTTGTCCCAAGTATGTGATATTGGCCTCCATCATCCATAGTTTCTTTGGAATTCTACCGCTGTTGGTGGGAAAATGACAGTTATTTAATATATATATATTATATATATATACTAGCACTCACGTGAGAGAAAGACAGATAGAAAGAGAGAGAGATAAGAAGCACCAACTCATAGTTGTGTCACTTTAGTTGTTCATTGATTGCTTCTCATTTGTGCCTTGACCCAGGGGCTCCAGCTGGGCCAGTGACCCTTGGTTCAAGCCAGCGACCTTGGGGGTGCATACTCCCACTCTCAAGCTGGCGACCCTGCGTTCAAGCTGGTGAGCCCTTGCTCAGGCTGGTGACTTCAGGGTTTCAAACCTGGGTCCTCAGTGTCCTAGGTCAAAACTCTACCCACTGCATTTCCACTGGTCAGGTGATGACGGCTTTCTTAATCCCTGTCTCTAGAGAGGTGATGTGGGGAAGTAGCTCAGCCAGGGAGATCACCTGGTGTGGGATTTCAGGTTATGGGGTATCTCAAAAACGAAGAGATTTTTGTAGGGACCAGTGAAAGTTACGATACTTTAGGAAGCTCCTGCCATTCGGTGATTCAGGGCCTCATAAAGCCAGCTGACTCTAAAGCCAGCTGGACCAAGCTCTGTTGGCACATGCCTCTTCCGCCATGGAGTGTTAAAGCATTTCTTAGCCAGACATTGCATTTTTTCCTGATGAGGTTCTAGATGACAGATGTTCCCTGAATTAAAAAATAATAAGCCAAAATGGTGGGATCCTGATAACATTATATGGAGTGAAATAAGTAAATCAGAAAAAAACAAAACAAAACAAAAATAATAAGCCATGGCTGGTCGCTATTTTACCTTTTCAACAAAGCAGAGGAAATGACTATTTAATTTTAAAGCAGAACCACTAACCCTGTACATTGTCACCTGGGATACAGGTTGGGTGATTTAGGTGTAATTTGGGCTTCAGTGACGATGTTGAAACCATAAAATGGCTTTGCTTCTGGATTAATGGCTTTGACAGGGAGGTTCGCATACTCTGTCACCTGTCCCGATTTGCCTCTATCTCTGCACCGAGGGAAGCTTTTCTGCTTAGGGCGACATCTTGCTCTTCTCACTACTTGCTTCCAGCTTCCTGGCTTCCTAGCGAGAGGTGAGTGATGCCCATGAAAATGCGGTTCCTCTGGGCGGTTCCACATGCCACCGAAAAAGGCAACAGATAGGATTCTTAGAGATCATGTAGAACACACTGTCTCACCTGCATCTGCTCGTGTCAGAGGCAAGTTGGTGGTTAAAAACATCCTTCTGCCTATTCGCAAACTTTTCGGTGTGGGAACTTGCCTTGCGGCAAAGGGGAAGGCAACCAAGAGCCAGGAGGAGATGCAATTCTCCTTATTTGACACTGCGGGAGGCTGCTGCAGAAATGATCACTTGGGGAGAAAGGTATTTTAAAGAAATGAGTCTTTGAGAAGGGGACAGTATTTTATACTGACATTTCATATTGAGGATTATTTTCACTCTCTTGAACATTTTTCCTGCTGTATTTTCCGTGACACTATGATCTCGGTTCACTGCCTATTTCTCCATCCAATTCTCAGCCTCCTCCCCCTTTTCCCACCCCCAGAGAACAGGTGTTCCTTCAGTCCTCAGCATGGGATGCCTCTACGCTCCTCCTCCTCCTCCTCCTCTCTGCCCGGGTCTCATTTCCTTCCGTAGCCTCAAGTATCACCAGTGCGCGAATGAGTCCTTGAATGTCATGATCCTCAGTTCTGAGATTCTATCATTTATCCATTCACTCCCAAACTGAAACTCACACCTTTCTCTCTCTGCTGAGCCACAGCTGTGTGTTTACTCTGGCCTGGTGGACGTTTCTATCAGGATGACCTATAGTTATGCGTTCATTTCTGTTTGCCAGTTTCAAGGCTGGTGGCAGGTAGCTGGCTGATTCTGGGGCGTTGACACGTGTTGTTGGAAGAGCACAGTTTTGTTTGATTGATGTTTAACATTCACCCCCCAGTTTATTAGAGTCTGCACCAATCCTTGACGTTGTATACCTGCTACTTAGCATATTTCTGTTACGGGTCTCTACCTGAAGATATTTGAGCTTGGGACTCCAGCCATAGAGTTGTTTTCAATTTGTCTTTCTCTCTCCCCATACCCTTCATTGATGCCCGTCCTCATCACCCTAGGGAAGCAGCTCCCAAGCCCAGTGTAAATCATTTCCTCAGTGTCCACCAAGTCCATGCCTTTCTTCTCACTCCTCTGTCACTCCGTTATCTGAACTTCTGCAATAGAATCATGGTTCTGTTCTGGTGACCTGCATCAAATCATTCTGCAGGCCATACCCAGATCTAACAGTCTTAATTGACTTCACATTTAGACCATAGTAAGTCAACTTGCTTTATCCTGATATTCTAGGGAAGTCCATAGAAACCACTAACACTTGTCCCAGCCACCGTTTGTCTACTTTTCAATTTCTCTTATACTTGAGCCCAAATATATTACTCACAGTTCCCTGGGCATAACCTGCACTTTTCATTAAAAAATTTTTTTTTGATATTGACTTCAGCGAGAGAGAAAGGGAGAGAAAGAGAGACAAGAACATAAAGCTGTTCCTGTATGTGCCTTGACCGGGGATCGAACCGGCAACCTCTGAGCTTTGGGATGATGCTCTAACCAACTGAGCTGTCCAGCCAGGGCTAACCTGTACTTTTCTGCCTCTGCATCTCTACTCCAGTCTTTGCTCTCCAGCTCTGTGTTGACATTCTGTCTGCCCTGTAAGACAGACTCAGCTCAATAGGGAGTGTTGGGGACTATAGCAAGCCGGAGAGCCTGAGTTGGTTTAAAGGGGCACCCACTCTTCCACTCTAGATAGATATTTTTTAAAATTTATTTATTTAATTAATTGTGTTTACATAGATTCTAGGGTCACCCCGAAGGCACCCCCCCTCCCCCTATTCCCCTGAACATCTCCCTTGCTCCCTTCCCTACAGCGCCCTCCCCCCTTCCCTTCAGGTTTATCCCATCCTATCATCCCCTTTCCCTCTGTCCTCTTTTCCTCTGGTCCCTTTGATCTCTCCTCTGTCTCAATTCTGTTCCTCAGTTCTCATTATTCCTTGGGTTCCTCAAATGAGTGAGGTCATATAATATTTTTCTTTCTCTGCCTGGCTTATTTCACTCAACATAATAGTTTCCAGGTCCCTCCATATTGTTGCAAAAGGTAATATTTCCTTCTTTTTCATAGCCTTATAGTATTCCATTGTATATATGTACCACTGCTTTTTAGTCCACTCGTCCACTGATGGACACTTGAGCTGTTTCCAGATCTTCGCTATTGTGAACAATGCTGCCATAAACATGGGGGTGCATTTCTTTTTCTCAGTCGGTGATATGGTGTCCTTGGGATATATTCCTATAAGTGGGATGGTTGGGTCAAAGGGCAGTTCCACTTCTAATTTTTTGAGGAATCTCCATACTGTTATCCACAGTGATTGCACCAGTCTGCATTTCCACCAGCAGTGCAGGAGGGTTCCCCTTTCTCCACATCCTCGCCAGCACCTATCGTGTGTTGTTTTGTTAATGAGCGCCATTCTGACTGGTGTGAGGTGGTATCTCATTGTGGTTTTAATTTGCATTTCTCTAATGATTAGTGATGTGGAACATTTTTTCATCTGTCTATTGGCCATCTGAATGTCCTCTTTGGAGAAGTGTCTATTCATTTCTTGTGCCTAAGTTTTGATTGGACTGTTTATCTTCCTGGTGTTGAGTTTTACAAGTTCTTTATAAATTTTGGTTATTAACCCCTTCTCAGACGTATTGTCGAATATGTCCTCCCATTGTGTGGTTTGTCTTTTTATTCTGTTCATATTGTCTTTAGCTGTGCAGAAGCTTTTTATTGCCAGCTGGAATGTGGGTCTAGAATTTTCAGATATGATTTTGGAAGACAAGACAGAATTTCATGTGTTTCTAAATATTCCAGACTTTCAATGTTGGCAACATATTTACAGAAACTATTTTTAAAAACTATCATGTGAGCTGAACCAAACCCGTGTCCAGGCCCCATGATCCAGCAGGTTTCCACGGGCAGCTCAGGCTTCAGTCATACGTGAAGCTGTCTCGGATTTCCTCATCACCTATCCTTCCTTCTTCCTTTGACACCAAAGGCCCTTTGTCTGTCTTGCCCTGTGGTACTTACCTGCTTTGTACGTGGGTGACTGCTATACTGATTTTTTTTTTTTTTTTGCATTTTTCTGAAGCTGGAAACAGGGAGAGACAGACAGACTCCCGCATGCGCCCGACCGGGATCCACCCGGCACGCCCACCAGGGGGCGATGCTCTGCCCACCAGGGGGAGATGCTCTGCCCCTCCGGGGCGTCGCCATGTTGTGACCAGAGCCACTCTAGCACCTGAGGCAGAGGCCACAGAGCCATCCCCAGCGCCCGGGCCATCTTTGCTCCAATGGAGCCTTGGCTGCGGGAGGGGAAGAGAGCGACAGAGAGGAAGGCGCGGCGGAGGGGTGGAGAAGCAAATGGGCGCTTCTCCTGTGTGCCCTGGCTGGGAATTGAACCCGGGTCCTCTGCATGCTAGGCTGACGCTCTACCGCTGAGCCAACCGGCCAGGGCTTGCTATACTGATTTTCACCTTACCATGCAACCCTCTTGACATCTAAGACTGGATCTTGCTCAACTCTGTCTGTCAATCTCAAATTCGGCCAGAAATGGAAAGATTGCTTTGCATGCATGAGGCATGTGCTAGTAGGTACCTTTTTCAATGGACTGCACAGTGATAACTTTGCATTATATATTCCTAACAATTACATCCCAATAATGGGAAGACCGACATATTTGATGATGAATATGTATATAATCTTCCCAATCCTGGCCCTTTCACCAATATTTTGCACTTGTTTTTGATGTACGCTGCTTTCTAGATGGGAAATCTACTACTTAGGGAAATACTTCACATTCATTTTTCCCAAGTCTATAATTATTTTTAGTTCACCTAGATTCTGGATCTCTATGTTAAGAAAAGTAGGCTTGAAGTTTCCATATTTCATCTTTGCCATTAAAAAAAGAGGGTTTGTTTTCCCTATCAGAGTGTACTTTCTGGTGGGGAAAAACAGGGCTTAAATTCTTATAAAACAGTCTTAAAATGTATTTCTTGATATGATTTTAGATTTGAGATCCCCTCCCCCATTAGCTTGGGCTATTTAATGGAGTTTCCGACTCTGAAACCCAGAACTGAAGGTATTTTGAGGAGAACCTCCTATGAATTTATTTTCTGCCTCTTTTGCTTTATTTTTCATAAAATGAAAAATGAGAATAATAAGGTCAAACTTCAGTGCTTTGTATCGGCATTAGAATTCAATAAAATCTCATGTCTTATAAAGTACAGAAAAATAAAGGGGAGGCTTCCTGTAGCAGAGGGGAGAAGAAGCACCAGACGAAGGATGCTGTCCCTGCCGGACGAATGGCCGATCGCAGCCGCTGAACCCTGTCTCCCCAGCCTGTGCCGACTGAGAAACGGAAACGCCACACAAGCCAAGGTGTTTGCTTGGGCCGTGAAATTCCACACGGTTACCCCAATGCCAAGGCTAACAGCCGAGAGAAACCTGAAAGTAACGAAATGTGATTGATTACACTTGGGAAACACAACAAAGCTTGTTGAAACTAGTGTAAAAATAACATAACATATAACAGCCCCAGAAATGATCATGGTGTTGAGCCCAGGACATGTCTGCAGTAACTCATGTATTATTGCTGATTGATTTGGTCTCTTGGCTACATTTGCTAGGAAGTCTCTCTCTTTCTTTCTCTCTCTTTTTCTCTCTCTGTGTGCATGCATGTACATGTGCTCTGCATACTGATTAGAGATTTAGTTACTTTGGCTGGCAAAGGCCGGAAGGCAAAGCCTATAACTGATTTGTAGAGCGTTTCTTTCTCCTAATTGACCAACCACGGTACAAATCCCATTTTGTGAATGTAGAGGCTTTTGCCTAAACATCAAGAAATATATGTAGATCTTTTGGTTAAAGTCAAATTCTGGTCCTTTTACATGCTATAGTCCCACCCTCATCTCCTAGGATATTTTACAAAGGTTGAATTCTTAACATCCACTTCTTTTTTTTCTTTTTCTCTTTTTCTTCCCAGAGCTGCCTCCTTGTGAACCAGGCTATTTTTCTGAAGGAGGATTAGGTGTAGATTCCTTTCAATAGACAGACTTGGTCCAAACATCACTAGGCATGTTTCTTTCGTCTTGTATAAGCAACTGTACTTTGGTTGCCAGTAATAGATGTGGATACTGACTAACTTGATAGAATTAAAGGAAAGGCAGAACAATAAGGTACCAGAAGGAAACCGGAAGTTTTCTAGGAATCTAGGTGATGAAAACAAACATTCTTTTTAGGGTACCACTGACCTGGTAAATCAACTCCGACAGTCTTCTGTTGTTAGGTTATACCTCCCGAGGTACACGGATAGTGACGATGGAGATGCAAGGTAAGTGGTTACGTGCTGCTTCTTAAAACCTATGCACAGACCAGCACATGGCCATCTTCATTCACATTCATATGCTGGAGCAAATCACAGCGCCAAGCCCCTCACCTGGAAGGCTGTGAAATATTTCTTGCCTCTAGTAAGAAGAACAGCAAAGCCACATGACAAAAGGCAAGGATACAGAGATGGGGTAGATAGTTAAGGTCAATCCTTCTTTTACCAGTGAACTAATGAGAACTCAATTCTTGTTTTCTTGAAAGAAGGAACTCAGTCAACAGACAAAGTGCATCAAACTAAAGAAGAATTGATCGATCATGAGAGAACACACTCAGAAGGGACTGAGTGGGCAACTCAGGAGGATGAGTGCCTAATTAGTTATAGCACTTGGGTATTTATGGGCCTTTACTTCCTGCGCTTTCCGTATTTCTGCTTTTCCAGCTGCTCTCTCTTGCTTAGCTGCTTATGTGCTTAGTACTGTATACATGCTATGTGGCCGAGACCGTATCAGGGAACTCATGAACACAAGTCCTTGTGTGGTGATTCCTGTTCTGGCTTAAAGATTTATCTGGGCCCTGGCCAGTTGGCTCAGTGGATAGAGTGTTGGCCCAGCATGCAGACGTCCTGGGTTTGATTCCCAGTCAGGGCACATGTGAAAAGTGACCATCTGCTTCTCTCCCCCTCCCTCTCCTTCTTCTCTCTCTTCCTTTTCCATATCCATTGGCTCAATTGGTCTGAGCATTGGCCCTAGGCACTGAGGATAGCTCAGTTGGTCCTAGCTTCTGCCTCAGGTGCTGAGGATAGCTTGGTTCATTCAAGCATCAGCCCTGGATGGGGGTTGTTGGATGGATCCATCAGGGTGCATGTGGAAGTCTGTCTCACTATCTCTCCTCCTCTTGCTTAAAAAAAAAAAAAATTTATCTGAACCCTGCAGATGTGCAGAAATGCACAAGGGCAATTTATTTCCCTCCCCCCCACTCTTTGCCTGTCTCAGCTCATGTCTAACTAGCTACCTATCCTAACAATTCAATCTTCCACAAGGTCATTCCATAAAAAGAATATGGAGTCATGATATCAAGAGGGGGAATGGCCTGACCAGATGGTGGCGCAGTGGATAGAGCATCGGACTTGGATGCAGAGGACCTAGGTTTGAGACCCTGAGGTCGCCAGCTCGAGCATGGGCTCATCTGGTTTGAGCAAAAAGCTCATCAGCTTGGATCCAAGGTCACAGGCTCGAGCAAGGGGTTACTTGGTCTGCTGTAGCCCCATGGTCAAGGCACATTTGAGAAAGCAATCAATGAACAACTAAGGGTTCGCAATGAAACACTAATGATTGATGCTTCTCATCTTTCTCTGTTCCTGTCTGTCTGTCCCTATCTATCCCTCTCTCTGACGCTCACTCTGTCTCTGTAAAAAAAAAAAAAAAAAAAAAAGAGGGGGAATGGATGCAAGACAAGTAAACAAAGGTCTTCAATGGGATAATGGAACCATTTATAATTTGTCTTGTACACTGGGAGTGCCTGCAGAGGTCCCTTGATACATAATATTGTGAGTATGAAAAGAAGTTCTGGGTAACTTTTGGAGAGCAGAGTTTCCAGCCCGTGCCTGGAACTGTGAAGAACTGTTTCTCAGGATGGACAGTGGGGAGTGCTCCTGGAATTGACCCTGTCAGTCTTTGGGAATGGGAAGAAGAAGTTTGTTCTTCTAGCTGTCATGTCTGGTGTTACAGAAGGCAGGGGCTCAGAATCAAGTGTTCCCCAGCTCTTAGAAATGTGCTCCTGACATCTGAGTGCTCATCTGATGTAGTCTTCCCCCTTGAAGTTTGCTGTTGGTGTACATTTTTAACCTGATTTCCCCAGAGATGTTAGAATGACAAGAACGACCACAGTATGGGCACACATATCCTTCATATATGGTCTGGTTTATCTATTACTGTATAACAAGTAACCCCAAATCTTCCTGGCCTCAAACTCCCATTATTGTGCTCACGGATTCTTTAATTCATCTAGGGAATGTCAGAGATGGTTTGCCTCTGCTCCATGATATCTGGGGCTTCAGATGGAAAACTCAATTACTGAGGGTGATTGACAACTGGGGGCTAGTGTCTTCTGAAGGTTGAAGGTTCTATCACTCACACACCCGGTGATTGATGCTGGCTTTTGGCTGAAATCTTAACCCCTGGACCTATAAGCCAGGACCTTTCTACCCTTCCTCTCTATGTAGTCTGGGCATCCACTCCACACAGTAGCTGGGTCCAAGGGTGAGCATCCCAAGACAGGGAGCCAGGTGGAACTGTATTGCCTTTTCAAACCTACTCTCTGAACTTGACTTTGCAGTGTCCTTTCCCCAGCATTGTCTTCTTGGAGGCAGTGACAAAGGCCTGCGAATTTCAAGGGGAGGGGAATAAATTTTACCTCGCAATGGCAAGGTAATGGGAGAACATTTGGAATCCAAAACATTAATGCTGCTAGCTGTTTTTGGAAAATACAGTTTGCCACGGACTGCCATCTGGCCACAACAATACACATTCCTTCCACGTATTCACTTTCCCAGCAAATATCCCTAAGGTTTCATCTGATTATGGCCTCAGAATGAGACTCGAGGACCAGGACTCTGTCATCTAACGTGGACCAGGTTGGGGAAGGGCTTGACGCAGGCGCAGAAGTCTCGTGCCCTGCTTTTCTTTGGATCCATGTTTCGAGACCATGTTTAGGTCTGTGTTCTGTTTTCTCTTCTATAAAATGGGGACAGTGATCACAGTATTGACCTCACTGGGAAGTGGTGATAATGAACATAGTTAATGCATATCTCACACTTAGAACAGCACCTGGCATATACAGGAAGTAATAATTATTATCCTTGAAATCTCTCCATTATTTGATTTATTTATCTGTTTATTTCTTTTCTTGAGAAGCAAGGAAGCAGAGAGACAGACTCCCACATGCGCCCAACTGGGATCCACCTGGCAAGCCCCCTACCAGGTGATGCTCTGCCCATCTGGGGTGTTGCTCTGTTGCTCAGCAACAGAGCTATTTAGTGCCTGAGGCAAGACCATGGAGCTATCCTCAGTGCCCAGGGCCAACTTGTTCCATGGCTGTGGGAGAGAAAGAGAGAGAGATAGAGAGAAAGGAGAGGGGTAGGGGTGGAGAAGCAGATGGTCACTTCTCCTGTGGCCCTGACCTGGAATTGAACCCGGGACATTCACACTTCTGGCCAATGTTCTACCACTGAGCCAACTAGCCAGACTCCATTATTTGATTTATATTAAAAAAAAGCAAACCATGTTAAATGTAATAATGTGTTGAAGAAACACATAAATGATGATCTCCCTCTTCTTCTAAAAACAAATATATAAGCAAAGCAAACAAACTTCAAGTTTCCCCTTTTACCTAGCTTATAAAGTCCGAAGCCGTGATCAGGGCATTCAGAGCCCTCCGCAGCCTGGCCTCAACCCACTGTCTGTCTCATCTCCACCTTCTCATCTCCACGTTGTCTAGACTTCATTCACACTGGAATGTCCTTCCCCAAACGCGTCCTGTATGTTAATGTCTTTCTCCCTTTTCTGACACTGCCCTCTCTAGGAGAGCCATCTCACCCTTCTCTGCCTGTTAAAAATCTCTTCATTTTTGAAGGATTTATAAAACACTTCCTCTTTGAAGTCTTCTGTTTTCCCCAAGTTAGAGCTAGTGACTATCCTCCTCAGCCCTGATAATGCTTACATAAACAAGAAAAAAAATCCCCAAAGTTAAATTTTGTCGCGAATTCCCTTTATCTTGTGTTACGTAATTAGTTGTACAGTTGCACTTCTCACTCTCTTGGATGCCACGCTATTATTTTTGTCCTGCAGTTTTTTAAAAAATATTTAGTATGAGAATTTCCAAACGTACAGAGAAGCTGAAGGCACAGAACTGGAAACGCAACCCGCAAACCTACCCCTTGTTTTCAACATTTGTTATCACGTCACATTGACTTTATGTGATGTGTATTTTATTTCCACTGAGTCATTTAAATGTGTCAGATATCATGACACTTTATCTCTAACTATTTCAGCACAGAGCTCACAAAATGAGGACAAACTACCTCATAACCATCGTGCCATGATAACACCCAGGAAAATCAATAGTGATTCCCGCAGGTCAGCTAATACAGTTTTTATCTTCCGTTTCCCCGACTGAGAGAAGATCATGCCTTCATTCCCATTTATAGCATAGTGGAGAATATCACTTTCTGTTGAACTGAAGAATATGAGTGCTGCTAATGTCATTAGAAGCCTTTAGGAGCCTTTCTGGCAGAAAATGAGCCTTTTCCAATGTGCTTGTTACCATGATACTTGTTTCTCTATGTTCTTAGTCTTAGCTTTGATCCCTTGGCCCCGTCCCTTAACACTCTAACGCTATGGAAATGAGACTAAGTGGTTTCGTTTAGAGTTGGAAATTTCTGGAAGATTGAGTTGCATTTTCATTCTATTGGCACCACAATCCTGTTCACTTTTCTGAGAGTTCTACTGGGTTTTTTTTTTTGCTTGTTTGTTTTCTTTTTGTAAAGTAACAGTCTTGAAGACTGTGACAATTGAGTCACCTCTAATCTGGTGATTGTTTTAAACTGGTGGATCATGCAGAGATTTTTGCCTTTCTCCTTTCCTTCTGTCTGCCTCCAGGCCATTTCAGTGACGAGGATTTTCAAGAAGCTAAAAAGGCAAAAAAAAAAAAAAAAGAGAGAACTGAATACCATTCCATTATTTTGTTGGCAACACTGGTCAGAGCTGGTAGTGACCGAGTCTCGAGCAAAATTTAGGTTTGTAAGATAATAGCTGGATTTTCCTTTACCAGAATCTACTTGTTCCATGTGGTGAGTCACTTTTAAATAAAGCACATTAAGGAACTTAAGGAGTTTGTACCAGTACAAGATATGGCTTTATAAGAAAAGTTGATCAAGCCTGACCAGGTAGTGGTGCAGTGGATAGAGCATCAGCCTGGGATGCTGAGAACCCAGGTTTGAAACCCGGAGGTTGCTGGCTTGAGCATGAGCTCATCTGGTTTGAGTGCTGGCTCACCAGCTTGAGCATAGGGTTGCCAGCTTGAGCATGGTATCATAGACATGACCTCATGGTCACTGGCTTGAGTCCAAAGGTTGCTGGCTTGAAGCACAAGGTCGCTAGCTTGAGCCCAAGGTTGCTGGCTTGAACAAAGGGTCACTGACTTGGCTGGAGCCCCCCAACCCCCTCCATCAAACCACATATGGAAAAGCAATCAATGAACAAGTCAAGTGTCACAACTATGAATTGATGCTTCTCGTCTCCCTTCCTTCCTGTCTCTTCATCTGTCTCTCTCAAGAAAAAAGGAGTCGATCAAGAATTGTTACTGCCGCTAATGGGAAAGAACTGGAGTCTGTCATGACTCCAGAGTCACGCTGGCCATTCCATGTGCCCAAAGCTAAATGCAGGTCTTTAGTTGGGGTCATAATTCCTTTCTCTGCCACTATTTTGTCACTTTCATGACTTTGTGACTTTGTATGACATGCTGTAAGCACTATACACAAAATATACTAGAATTATTATATTTCCGCGGGCATGCTAGTAAAAATGGATGTTTTTTGTTGTGTATTTATAAAAGCAAAGGTTGTAATCAGGCTCTGCACTGTTGAATCACTGACTCTAAAACTTTTGTCTTAGTTGCTAAGGCATAAGTTCTGGAGTAAAATGTACTACAGTCCTCTGAGATTAACTTAGACTCATATAGTCTATCCCAGAAAAAATACTGTCGTTGGTGTTTATTCAGGTCCCATAAATCTTGATTTTGCTTTTCAAGTTGTTTTCTACTATTATTTCCCTTTCTTGTAATTTTAGCAAAAATTTGAGCTTTGAATTACGGTACTTTGAGTTAAGACATTGTTTCTAGGCCCTGGCTGGTTGGCTCAGTGGTAGAGCATTGGCTTGGCATGTAGAAGTCCCAGGTTCAATTCCCTGTCAGGGCACACAGGAGAAGCACCCATCTGCATCTCCGCCCTTCCCCCCTCTCTTTCCTCTCTATCTCTCTCTTCCCCTCCCACAGCCAAGGCTCCACTGGAGCAAAGTTGGCCTGGGCGCTGAGGATGGCTCAGTAGCCTCTGCCTCAGGCACTAGAATGGCTCCAGTTGTAACAGAGCAATGCTCCGGACAGGCAGAGCATTGCCCCCTGGTGGGTATGCTGGGTGGATCCCGGTTGGGCGCATGCAAGATACTGTCTCTCTGCCTCCCACTTCTCACTTCAGAAAAATACAAAAAAAAAAAAAAATGACATTGTTTCTACCATGTAGTAAGAAGGGGTAAGAAGTTGAGCATCTCATGAACTGTGGGACACTGAGAAATTCTCCAGGTTTCCCTAATTGGACTTCCCTAATGGAGCTTAATCATTGTGTCTATAACATTCCCCATGTGCTGTTAACTTGGTTTAAGTACATTACTGAAAAAATAGTAATGATTTTTGGATTATCCAAGTTATAGATCCTCCCGACTTACAGTTCTCATTATTAAAAAAGAACTGTCAAACTTGTGATGTCTCTGACGTTGAAGGCTACCCTAGGTCAAGGTTATAGAACATTATGGCCTTTTCTCTCTTCTGTGAGTAAACATACTTTAATTCACAAGAAAGAGGAAGTCTAGTTTGTTTCTGCCAAGCCCTATGCTAGGGACACAAAACAAACCTATCAAGCTCTGAGTGATTGTTCAACTCTTTGAGTTTCTTACAAGAATATGGTCTTTAAAATTTTTGTACTCTCTTCCTAGAGAAACATACAGCTTCTCTGATGGCCTGCTGTTTTCTGGGGTCTCCCTCAGTTTTGATCTTCTTAAAACTCCCTTATTCATTCAGCAAGAAACTATTTTGAGCTATTACTATTGGAGCTTGACCTTGCAAATGACAAAGATGAACTTAGTGGTTTTTCAAGCCTCTTAATCTCACAGCTGAAGTCTCATTTTGAACCTAAATGAACATCAGATTGCTCCAACTCTAGTGATGTATGACCCGGTGAATACCATTGGTCACAGGATCAATGGGGGTCAACAGAAAAGGTATGGTGCCTCCAGTGTTTATTTTTAACATTACGTACAAGTAGTGCTTTGAAGATAAAAAGCCTTCTCTTAGATCTCCAGAGCCAAGGAAGCTCCAATAGAGAAATCTGATATGAGAATTGCACTGTCCTGACTCCCAATTATATGATCCTTGTAAGGTATTTTTCCCTGCTGAGGAAGAAGGAAGGGGCGTAGCCACAAAGTGTGGATAAGCAAAAGCTTTATTGAGTACAGAGTGCATCCCACCCGACGATGTTCCCTGGTCCCGGGGGCAGAGGCCAGGGAAGTTGCATAGGGTGACCCGCATGGGGGATATTTAAAGGGTCTCTAGGGTGGTCGAGCTAATATGACGTAGTGAAATCTCACTGGCTGACAGATAGTCGCTCTTTTACAAAGGACTCCTGGGAAGTTTCTTTTGGCACGCATGAGTGTGGGCGGTTCTAGCCAAAGTTCCCGGGTCTGGGTTCCTCACATGACCTTCCCCCATTGCTGACCACCCTACATTTCAATCTTTTGTTAATTAGGGGCGCCGCTTATTCATCTGGCTACTTCCTGCTGATTAGGGGTGTTGTGGGGAGGAGAGATCTGCAGGTGGTGGCTTTGAGGGGTGTCAGGAGGAACATCTGTTTGGCTGTGAGTGGAGAAATTTTGCAGATGCAGTCCTGTAAGGATTTTTTTTAAATAAGAGGAGTAATAGAGGAATCTGCAGGGTCCAGCCTTTTGATGAGCTGGAGATGGGTAGGGTCCAGTGGTTCCAACTGCCAGTGGTCCTGCTTGGAGGCAAGCTTGAGGCAAATCTATATGCCAGGAGTGGCATACAAAGGGGAAAAACTGTATGCCAGGAGTGGCATGTGAAGGGGAAAAGAAAGGGACCCATCCACTCCTATAACTGAGACCTGTGAGGGAACTAGAGGTCCAGAGTGTGATGGCAAAACAGAGAAGGTAGCCCCCATGTCCACAAGAAATGAGATAGACTTACCCATTCCTGCAGCATTACCCCGGGTTCTCCGAGTCCAGGCCGTGTCCTAGGAGTTCTAACGATGGGCCCGCCTGGCTGGCTTGGCCTCCACGTAGAGATGCTGAGGATAAGCCTGTTGCCCAAGGGGGCAATTGTTCCGCCAGTGACCGGGCTGCTTGCAGTCAGGGCAGGGCTTAGTGGGCAGCCGCGGGCAGGGGCCCTGCCGGGACCAGTGACCCTGCTTGCCACATTTAAAGCAAGCTGCTGGTGGGATTCCTCTGTGTGGCTTGGACTTGGGTTGGGCACTTCCTGTACCTTGCCTCTATTGCTCTGCTGGCCTCAGGGTTGCCGCAAGAGCCTGGGTTTGAAGTGTTAACTTCTGCTGCATGTGGGCCTGGCAAACAGCCTTGGCCTATTCCTACTAGTTGGGATCATTAAAAACTTTAAATGCTATGTTCACAGGTCCTGGATAGGGGTTTGGGGGTTGAAAATAAGAGGAGGGGGGCTTGTGGGGAGCCCGGCTCCCAGATCCTGCCAGAAACACTGGAGCCAGAGGTAGGACAGGGCCAGAACTTCCTGCAAGAAAATTGGGGTTGGGCCTTGGGGTCTTGCAAACCGGTGTAAGGGCCAATAGCAAGGTAAGAATGGCCTGACGAAGAAGGGGTTTAAGAACACAGTGGAGAAGGGAGGGGCCCCTGGCTGGCAGGGGAGGAGAAAGAGAGACTGGTATTTACAGGTGAATAAGAAACAGGATCCTGCAAAGGGCGGGGAGGGGGCTCTTGGAGGGAAGAGACCTGAGTGAAGAGGTCCGCAGAGGGACCAGAGAGGGGTCTCGAGAGAGGGGTACCCCCAGGGGTGAGGTAGGAGGTTGGAGAGAGTTGGGGGTTGGGCGAAGGAGGAAAGATCAGGAGCAGAGGGTTTAGGTGAGGGTTCTCTGGCCAAAAAGGGACCTGCGCGTAGAATAGGCGGCACAGAGATTAGGACGGGAGTGCGAATAACCAGAAGCCCTGAATGTAAGGGATCTCCAACTAGTTCCCAGTTCTTTTGGCGATAGTTAAATTGGTGAGGGTGTTAAAACCAAAAGTCCCTTCAGGAGGCCACCTGGTTTGATTATCCAATGGGTTCTGTGGCCTGGCCACAGCGAAGAACAACAGTTTCTTCTTCTTTAGGGAGGGAGAGATTTCGGATAAGGCAACTGCAGAAGTGTTTTTGGATTAGATTTAGATTCCTGTGACCCCATAGCCGCCCTCAGTCCTTGGAGTGGTCAGAGATGAGAATTGGCATCCCAAAACTCAAGCTCTGGCCACCGGACAGATAGGTAAAGTGGATGTGTTCAGGACGTCTTCACGGGCACACATGCACTCGGAACGGAATGGAAAAGAGGTCCCTGATGCAGCTGCGGTTTCGCACACGGAGTCTCGGCGGAAAGAACTGAGGAGAGGCTGGAGGCAGGGGACTTACCGAACCGTTTGCCGAAGTGGGTGGAAGGTCGGAGGTCCTGGTTCATTCTCAGAGGGGAAGGGGAGAGGAGCGGTCCTTGCAGACTTCTGACTCCTCCCGGGTTTCGGCACCAAATGTAAGGTATTTTTCCCTGCTGAGGAAGAAGGAAGGGGTGTAGCCATGAAATGTGGATAAGCAAAAGCTTTATTTAATACAGAGCGCATCCCGCCCGACAATGTTCCCTGGTCCTGGGGGGCAGAGGCCAGAAAAATCGCATAGGGTGACCCACGTGGGGGATATTTAAAGGGTTTCTAGGGTGATTGAGCTATTATGACGTAGTGAAATCTCATTGGCTGGCAGACAGTCGCTCTTTTCCAAAGGACTCCTGGGAAATTTCTTTTAGCGCACATGAGTGTGGACAGTCCTAGCCAAAGTTCCCGGGTCTGGGTTCCTCACATGACCTTCCCCCATTGCTGACCACCCTACAATCCTTTCTCTCTTTTTCATAAAAACAGGTCATCTCTTTATACTGCTTCTGGTAGTAGGCCCTGAGATTCTGAACGGGGAAGAGAGAGTAAGATAACAGGTTCCTAACGCTTTCTTATAAGAATCATCCAGGTTGCTTCTGAAAGCCGGGTGGCAGCGTGTGGGCACTGTGGTTTAGGTTCTCCACCACCTCCAAGGGAGACTGTGTGTCTGCCTAGACCCAAGTAGATCAGATAGTCTGCTTGCTACTGTTCAATTCCCTGGGGGCCATCTGACAATGTCTGGTCTCAGAAAGACAAGGGAAGAAAAAAAGAGCTCTGGTTTTTAATTCTGCTCAAACCCTCAAGCAATGCGTGATTCAGAAAGATGAGCTCATGGATAGCAAACAGGTGCCGGTTCTACCAAAGGTAGGAGGGAGAACGAGAAGCAGAACGCCAGCTTTCCTGGTTTCTTATGCATCTTTCAGACTTACTCACGCAATAAGAATTCTATCAAGGCCTTGGCTGGTTGGCTCAGCGGTAGAGCATCAGCCTGGCTTGTGGAAGTCCCCAGTTCAATTCCCAGTCAGGGCACACAGGAGAAGTGCCAATCTGCCTTTCCACCCTTTCCCCCCTCCTTCCTCTCTATCTTTCTCTTCCTCTTCTGCAGCCAACGATCCATTGGAGCAAAGTTGGCCTGGGCACTGAGGACGGCTGCATGGCCTCCACCTCAGGTGCTAGAATGGCTCTGGCCGCAACGGAGCAATGCCCCAGATGGGCAGGGCATCACCCCTAGTAGGCATGCAGGGTCGATCCCAGCTGGACACATGCGGGAGTCTGTCTCTCTGCCTCCCCGCCTCTAACTTCAAAAAAAAAAAAAAGAATTCTATCAAGCTCTTCCTTTGTGCCCAATACTGGGCTCTGTTCCTTGTCTGTTTAGTTAATAATGTTGAGCCCCTAGAAACTCTTACAGGTTCTCCTAACCTATGTCTCACCCCTCCACTCACATCTAGAAAAGTGCTTTAGTTTTGCTATCAGAAGGACCTGGGTTCAAATTCAGTTTCTGCCATTTTGGAATACCAAGGAAATAGATTGCACACTCCCTACCCCCGCCCGGTCTCTTACCAGCACATGGTTTCCCTTGGGGGAAGGAATATCTTTCCTGCTGCACGGCTTCTCTTGATGGGAATACAAATCTAGGTGCACTGCCATTTCCTAGCCAAGCTGGGACCATGACTATGCTAAAACTTGAGTCTTTAGTAAATTCTAACAAAAATGTAGAGTCCATTTATCCCAACAGAAACACTGGACAGGTGTCTGAGTAATTCCCGATGCTGAGAGTTGTCCCATTTTTATCTTGTTTTCTGGTTCTCCGAATGCAGGAAGCCAACATCCTGTCAACATAATCCCCTTTCTGCTGCTTCTTGCCAGAGTGGGTTTCTATAACCCAGAATCCAAGAAATTCTGGCCGATAAACCTTTGGCCCAGTTACTTAAATCTCTCTTATCTGTAGTTTCTGCATTTCTAAAAATGGGGAAGATAATGCCTATGGGACAGGGTGTGTGTGTGGATGAAACGTGCCTTTCTGGTAATGAACTTGGGACAGTGTGGTGGGTGGACAAGGGAGACACAAGGAATGCTAGTTATGATCATGATGAATGCTTTCTACTCTCTGCTGGCAGCCCTGCCTTGGGGTGTTCCATTCCACACCCCTCCGAGTTCACATTCCTCCTTCAGAGGTCACCGGGCAGCCTGGATTCGTTAAGAAAAGACAGGCTCAGAAATAGAAAAAGTGGAAATGAGGCAGAAGCTCAAGAGCAGCGAGGAAGTGACAGGAGAGCTCTGAGGAAGCTGGAGGTGTCGCCTGGGAGGGGATGGCGAACAGCGAGTGGGGGAGGGGTTGCGAGGCAGCTTCCACAGATCCCTGTTTCTGTTCTCAGCGCCCTAATTGGAATTTTCAGCTCGACTCTCTATGATTCTGCTAGTAAAAAAGCTGGCTGCGTTTTATTTCTGCCTGAATGAGGTCTGTGGACATGGATATTTTCACTTATCTTGTTTTTGTTTTTTATTCGATGGAAATAAATCATCATTTTAGTTTTGCTTGGTAAAAAATCGCAGGTTGTTCTCATCTGGATTGTTGTTATTTCACAGGTCTCTCAAGGCATAATAAGTGCTAAAATTGCTTTTTGCCTAGAGGCAACCCCTAAGGGGGACAGCACAGGGGTTCATTGTGGGAACAGGGGAGCTAGTCTGCTTGACTTCAAATCAGGACTTTCCCACCAACCACCTGTGTGACTTTAGGAAAGTAACGTCATCTCTCTCTGTGTCAGTTTTCCCAGCTGTAAAATGTAGGCTGATAATAATAGCACCATGTTGTGAAATGAGGAGGTAAAAGCGCGTGGTCCCATGTGAGACTTATAATAAGTGCTCCGTGAGTGTATTTGTTGATGTATGATTACATTTTTGCTGAAATGCACATGGTTTAATTTCAGGAAAAAGGAGGAAAGGTGCTTGGGGCAGTGCAAAGCCAGTAGCCACAGCCACCATCACAGCAGCCTGGCCTGTGCAGGTTCGCATTGGATTCGGACAGTCGGTAAAGAAACAACGGAGCCAAAAACTGATGGGCCATCATCTTTAATCCTAGCTTGCACCCGGCGGGCAAAACATACACTGGGCTCCAAAACCCACTCACATTCAGTGCTCACAAAGCTACTGACTTATCCGAGTTTCCTAGAATCAAAGGTTTCTAGCTCAGCAGACTTATTCACCTCTGTTCCCCATCTCCTTCCTTCTCCCTGCACAAACTCTGCCCAAACTGGCTTCTCACTCAACACTCCACCATCTTGGCTGCTTCTCCACGTGGCCTTTCTCTGCTCTCCTCTGCTTTATCCTCTAATCATAATCTCAGGAACCGAGCGAGCAAGCTCCCGTTCTGCTCCCATTTTATAGTGTAGAAATCCAAACCTTTAATCCAATATACAAAATAGGGAAGTCTCCAATACAAAGTCACTTCTCTGAGGCATGATGGGATTGCACCACCCCACATCAAAAAGGGTGGGAAAGGCTTAATCCTAAAACCAAGCCCCAGGCTACAAGGATCCTGCCTGCCCACAGCCCGCCCCCAACACACATGAATATCACCTGGGGGACGGCCTCCACGTGGGCAGCGCCATCTTTAACAAAGTGAGCATAATATATTTTATCTGCCCAATAGGCAGTCACAGAATTGAAGGCAGAGCCGTTAACTCTGGGTTGAGAGAGAGGGAACACAGTGCAGAGCTGGGACCTCAGCTCCAAGAGTTGCTGGCCGACCCCTCGGGAGACCTGCCATCCAGGTGATGCTCCCATCGGTCAGCTGGGCTCAGTGCCCTGCCTTCCAAATGCACAGCATCCTAAGTATCCAGCAATGGGAAGAACCAGTGAGACACCCAGATCATACTATGTGGGAAGAACATTACAGGCCCAGCCTGGAGTTTGCATCCTTCTTCCTGCTTGTCAAAAATAAAATCGGTGTCAGTAAAGGGCGGCGCTCGGGGTGAGCCTGGCAAGATAGGAACCCAGCAAAGCCCCAGCTCCTTTTAAATCCTCGCTCTAGGCAGAATCCCCACAAAGGAAAGTGCTTTTATTAGCTGTGGGATTATGGTTGGAAAATTCAGAAAGCTGCAGATCATCTTTGATCCTGAAAGCCTTTACCAAACAAAAAGTTTTCCTATCTTCTCCTTGATACCACCAAGCAGTAGTGTCAATTGTTGAAATATCTTTGTTTTGTTTTGTGTTGTATAAAAAGTCTGTACTCTGGGGTGGGAGTGTCAATATTTGAGGGGAGGAGACAGATTTGTAAAAAATGTTTGAATTGCTTTGGAGTTTATTAATAATTGCGTAGATCCTTTTAGTGGGTAATCTGCAACTATCAGACTTCTTTTGGGGGGGAAACATTAAACAAGGTGCACTAAAGTAACACTTTATTAAAAATCAAGGCAGTAGTCTATTGAGTTAAACATAATTTCTGAAAGTGTAAAAATTTCTCTCTAGTGAGAGTGATGATGATGATGATAACTAACACTGACTAGTGCACATATTCTGTGCCATGCTAAGTGCATTCCATGTATTAATTTATTGCCATCTACCAACAACCCTGTGAAGCAGGTACTATTATTATTATGTCCATTTTACAGGTCAGGGAACTGAGGACAGAAAGGTGAATTAACTCATTCAAAAAATCACACAACAAGTAAGTGGCAGAGAGGGATGTAAGATCAGGTCATCTGAGGCCAGAGCCCCAGCTCTTAGCCAGCATGTTCCACAGGGATTTGCAGGCTGGGAACATCAGGTTCTAGGCTGAGGAAGGAGAGACTCAGAAATAAAATAACCATTAGTCGTGCACACCACGTACCAATATCTACCATATATACGTTGCCTTGTTTGTTCTTCCCAGAAAACCTTTGAAGAAGGTAGTATTATACCTATTTCATAGAAGGCATTAAAAGATGAACTGAGGCATATTAAAATTTTTAAGAATTCATGGGAGCAAAAATTGATTTAAAATGTACAATAGCCAATGTAGGGCATGGAAAGGCACTCCAAGGAATTGTACGAAATACAAGACTATTTTAGGCAGAAGGCACAATGAAATTACACTAGGCAAAGAAATGAAAAGGAAAAAGCATTGTTACTTTCCTGCAGGCGTCCCCAAACTATGGCCCGCGGGCCGCATGCGGCCCGCTGAGGCCATTTATCCGGCCCCCCTCCGCACTTCCGGAAGGGGCACTTCTTTCATTGGTGGTCAGTGAGAGGAGCACTGTATGTGGCGGCCCTCCAACGGTCTGAGGGACAGTGAACTGGCCCCCTGTGTAAAAAGTTTGAGGACCCCTGCTAGGGAATGGCAGAGGTCGATTGGCAAGATTGTTTAACTAATATGGATCAGCTGATTCCTGATTGATTGGTTTAAGATTCAATTTCTTCACTAGCTGAAACTAAAATAAAGTTAAGTTTCAGTTTGCTGATGTGAGGCTTAGCATAAGTGACTCCATTTTGGATCTACCTTGTTTCTAACAAGGCTAAACCAAAGCTGTTTAATGTTATATACAGGAAGTGGGGTCTGGTGTTCAAACTCACACATCCTGGACATGCCACAGCTTGTACTTAATAAAAACAAAAACAAAACCAAACCAAAAACCTATTATAGTCTTTTGACTAAAACTCTGAAATGTTTTTCTCTTCAACTTCCTTAAATGTGCCCTATATTATATTATGATGTGTTTGTTGTGCACGATATACCCATATATTCAAAAAGAAGACTCTGAGAAGTGGAGTCTCAGAATTCTGATCTAGACACCAAGTCATGAGGAGCAGTGGATTTGAAACACTAGCTTCTCATAATGGTTTCAACCTGAATTTCTGAGAGCCCTTATTCATAGATTATATATGGAATTAATCTAGCCATGAGGACTTTTAGCCTCAAAGGCATCTGCCAATTCAATGAGAAAAGTATATCCTGAAAAAATTTGTAATCTCTAAATAACATACAGTTGTCAATCTTCAACAAAAATCAAATCAAACAAACAAAAAAACTCTAATGCTTTTGGAATTGGAAAGTTAACCTATACACATAAGCACAGATGGCTCAGGAACCTAGGATATGAGGCCTGCAGATTCAGAAGATTTGTCCTTGAGATGTTTCCTAAATTTTCCTATCTGAAGAATGGAGTCATCACCCAGCTCATCTTATATGACAAAAATGAATGAATGGGATGAAATACTTCTCTATTACATGAAATAAATGTAAGTCATTTTGGAATGGATTATCTACTTCTAAAAATAGTCAAAGGAAACTTTAAAAATGACCAAAGTCAGCCATAGAAACAGACTTCTGTGGCACCAGAATTTGTCATTTTTGTGACCAAGGGTATAACAACACAAGGACTACCTCACTGTAAGAGGTCTGCATCAGTTGTTGTGAAAAGGCTGCTAATATTCAAAGGTTTTTTCGAGACACCAAATAGCATTAGGAACAGGTAAGAGCAGGGTTGATCTAAATTCAGGATTTTCTTGAGAGTGTTTACATCACTGTGAGCAAGGCTTAGAAATGCCAGCTTGTACCATTACTTCCTGTGAACACTGTCTTGGATCTCATATAATAGTGTTTATTTTTGTGTGTGTGAACTAAGATCCATATTCAACTTACTCAAATAAAGGAGCATTAAATGTACAAGAGAGATACTTAGTCTCCAAGTATGCCTCTTCCAGGTTAAGTCAACAAACAGATATTGGAAATTTAGAAAAGAAAAAAAAAACACGACCCAGGCAAAGCAGCATTTTTAGCTGATAGAAACAGGAAAGTCAAACAGGTTTAGCTCATTTATTCATTTTTTTAATCAAATCAATTCGTTTACAACAGGCCTTATTGACTGTCTATCTTATCATGTACTGAAAACATAACATACTTCATTAACTAGGAGCCCTACCCTATACATAAGAAAACTGAGGCTCAGAGCTTGGAAGAATTCAAGTCCAGGGCACTTCGTTTCAAAGCCCACACCTATTCTGCACAGCCAGGCTGAAACTTTCCAGTGTTAGAATTCTCTGGGGGAAGTAAGTGTCTTAAGTGCAGATTCCAGGGCTCACCTTTAGATATTTAGATTTGGTTGGTCTGGCGAGCGGGCTAGGGATCTCCATGATTCTGATACCTTTCATCAGCAAATTGCACCTTGATAGGCACTGCACTACAATATGTTGTCTCTCAACAGACAGTAGTTTCTTTAAGAAAAACTCTGAGATCACCCTCATGGTCAGCTTTAGTATCTTCACAAACAAATAAGAAGTAGTAAAATTTACCTTGATCCCTGTTGGGAAGAGGAATGAATGTGCTGTATAGAACGCAGCGTATCTGACACGTAGAACCTGCTCTGAAAGTGATTCCACCCTTTCCCAACAAAGGACCAGAATAGTCAATGTTAAGAACTTTTACAGAGTGCCATTTATGAGATGAATTATTTACCTGACCTAAATCAGGACTAAGGGTCAGAGAAGACAGGAATAGAGTTGCCCAAGAAATGAATAGCTGGAATGGAAATCCAATGAATCATAGAAACAAAACTAATTGGGAAGTAAGATAATCTTTATTGCTAAAGTAGTCCAGATACATGTCATGAACACCAACTCCACTGCTGGTCATTGTGTGCCTGTTGGTCAAGTTATTTCTTTCAGAACATCACTTCCTGTAGCTATAAACCTGAGTTGATAAGAGCTTCTTTATAAAGTTGTTGTGAATATTAAATTAAATAAGAGTATACAGAGGAGTCAGCAAGAAACTAGGACGTGCCTGACCAGGCGGTGGCGCAGTGAATAGAGTGTCAGACTGGGAAGCAGAAGACCCAGGTTCGAGACCCCGAGGTTGCCATCTTGAGCGCGGGCTCATCTGGTTTGAGCAAAAGCTCACCAGCTTGAGCCCAAGGTCGTTGGCTCGAGTAAGGGGTTACTCGGTCTGTTGAAGGCCCACAGTCAAGGCACATATGAGAAAGC
The DNA here is from genome assembly GCF_036850995.1 of Saccopteryx leptura. NCBI lineage: Eukaryota > Metazoa > Chordata > Mammalia > Chiroptera > Emballonuridae > Saccopteryx > Saccopteryx leptura. Next base: position 24,350,342 of record NC_089512.1, on the reverse strand, counting down.
AATCAATGAACAACTAAGGTGTTGCAACACTCAACAAAAAACTAATGATTGATGCTTCTCATCTCTCCATTCCTGTCTGTCTGTCCCTGTCTATCCCTCTCTCTGTCTCTAAAAAAATAAAAAAACAAATAAATAAAAATAAAAAAGAAAGAAACTAGGAAGTTATCTGGCACACAGTAGACATATGAAAATAGTGGGTCTGAAAACTAAGATAATATTATGATTAGGAGAATCATTATTATTCTTACAGGTTGTATCTTGAATCTGGAAAATATGTAGTATGAGCTCATAATCCTTGAGAGGAAACCCTTGGGGTCAGGGGTTTTGGATTTAAAAAGGTGATATGATGCATATATCACATATCATATAACCCATCAGGGACTGGACAAGTACCTGCAATCAAACACCAGCTTTTCTGCAGTGAAATGAATGAATATCCATACTAAGTGGTAAAAGTAGCCTCATGTCAGTTCAGGTCAGGTTTTGTCATTGAATGTTAACAAAGAGCTTTTAGTTTTTATAGCTTCTTGGATCTTGGAATTGCAGATAAGAGATTGTGGACCTAACGTTCCATTAACATTATTCTCCCAGATGCTACTTCCCAAATCCATAAAGAGGGCACATTAGTAGCAAGTGTAATGTCATATTTAAATTAATTCAGTATATTTTTATAAAGTTGGAGTTTTATGCATTATTAACCAATGGGATGAAATAGAAGGTTAGATTGCACTATTTATTTTTTCTTATTTTGCAAATTTTAAAAAGTGAAATAAAATCAGAGAAGGTTTAGAAATAAGAAGGAAAAATTACCTTCATTGTACAAGCATCTTAAAACACAACTACCATTTTTTTTGCACATTTATAATTTTTATATAAATTTTATCTAAATACAAATCTATTAGCCACATAATTTTCTATCTTGCCTTTTTTTCTTAAAAAAAGATTTTCATCTTCCTACAGTACCTTCACAGGGGTCACTAAAATTTGCATACTGTTACATATATATTTTTTTTTTTTGTATTTTTCTGAAGCCGGAAACAGGGAGAGACAGTCAGACAGACTTCCGCATGCGCCCGACCGGGATCTACCCGGCACGCCCACCAGGGGCGAAGCTCTGCCCACCAGGGGACGATGCTCTGCCCCTCCCGGGCGTCGCTCTGCCGCAACCAGAGCCACTCTAGTGCCTGGGGCAGAGGCCAAGGAGCCATCCCCAGCGCCGGGGCCATCTTTGCTCCAATGGAGCCTTTGCTGCGGGAGGGGAAGAGAGAGACAGAGAGGAAGGAGGGGGGTGGGGGTGGAAAAGCAAATGGGCGCTTCTCCTATGTGCCCTGGCTGGGAATCGAACCGGGTCCCCCGCACGCCAGGCCGATGCTCTACCACTGAGCCAACCGGCCAGGGCCCTGTTACATATTATTATACTTACATAACAATTCCCTATCTGTGGAAGTTTTCATAGTTACCAAAATGCTCTGATGAACCACATTTGCTCTTAAACAGATTTATTTCCTAGGAATCATCTTAGCAAGCATGATGATGCAAAATTTGGGTTATAAAATATGTAAAGATTTTGGCCCAAAACTATTGTAGCAGGTAAGAGCAGATCAAAAGCCATAAATCACATGAAATGCTGGAGGTTTTTAGTTCATAAAAGGGAGTCTGGGGGGTTATCTCAATGTTAGGTGAGAGAAGACCTTCATTCAAAGCTGGAGGTGTGAGGAGACTGAACTTAGAGAAACAAGAAGTGAGCAAGGGCCATAGAGAGCAGTCCATGCAATCATGTGGGACAGGTGTTGTCAACAGAGTGGTCTTGTGGTTCTGTGAATGGGCTACCTGGGTTGCTTTCTAGGGATAGAGGCAAATTGATTGGTCTGGAATCTTCCTTTTTTCTAGTATTGCCATTATTTCTTTTAAGTGATTTCTCAAAGTTGGCATTATTTTTACATGATCTCAGTCCAGATTACCATCTGCTCTCACCTGGACTCCTGCAAAACCCATCTTAACCCTTGCCCTACATTCTCTCTGGAGGTTCTCTAATCCTTTTCCTACACAGCAGCCGAAGGATCTTTCTGAAGTGCAAATTTACTCATCATCCCTGATTAAAACTCCTCAGTGTCTTCCTGGTGTTCCTAAAACAAAGATAAAAATATTTCATCTGGATCAGTTTAGACTCTTGAGTATAAGTAACAAGCAACCTAATCAAGTTGACTTCCAATAAAAAAGAAAATGTTATTGAATAATTCTATTCAATAATTAAGGCTCAGAATTTTTAAAGACTTAATAAAGATCTGCTTCCTCTTTCCACCAGCTTGGTTTCCTCTGTGTCGATGCTTCTCAGCTGAGATCTCTCCCCATGGTCACAACACAACTACCAGCAACTCTACTTTATTTGCTGTGGGGCAAAGCATTCACCTTAGCAGTCTTAACCAAAGCCCTGGGATTCACATTGATTGGATGGGCTTGGATCATGCATTCACTCTTGAATAATTGCTGAGGCCATGAGAACAGTATATACAGTGACACCTTGACACACGAGTTTAATTCATTTCATGGCTGAGCTTGTGACTCAGTTTGCTCGTGTGTCAAATCGAATTTCCTCATTTAAATTAATAGGAATGCAATTAATCCATTCTGGCCCCCAAAAACCACATGAATTTTTTGTTTTATATACTTTTAAATGAGCAAATGTACTTTATAAATAACAACATATATATTTATAATAAGAGAGAATGTAAAGAAATAAAGTGGTTTATGAAGTGTGTTTACCTTCAAGGTCGGCGAAGATGCTGGCAGAGGGGGAGGAGACTGGCGAAGGTGGTTATCATTTCATGAGCTATAGCTTAACATAACTTACTCTCTACACATTTAATGCTACATTTAGTTGCAAAATTTAACTTACACATTACGTATGATATGTAACTTTATCGCTAAACTTAATTGCTATTTTTTTACTTTGCTTAATCATCATCATTTTGTTCACTGCTTTTGGCTTTTTCACCACACTTTCCTTGCTTTCACTTAGAGGCCATTTTCAACAAAAATCTTTCCATGGAGGTTTGTTTCTTCCTCCCTATCAGAACGTTTGGCAGGCCATCTAGTGGAGGGTTGCGGAAGTTCATGATTCAAATAACTGCTCGTGACTTAGAGCAAAATATCCCACGAGTGACTGTTCGTTTTTCAAATTGCTCGTGATTTAAAGTGCTCATGTGTCAAGGTACTATATTGATTGGCCAAGGGCTGGATCACATGCTTTACATATATTTTGCCTCACACAAACCAAATAGACTGAGAGTGTGAGTGTGTCGGGGGAGAGCACAGAGCACAGATATGTGTAGAAAAGCTTAAGTTCTTGCTTTCGGAAGAGTGAAAATCTATTAGGGGGAGGAAGAGGCACTAGTGTTTATTATTATGTTTACACATCAGGTTTCCCTTTTCTATTTCCTACCTATTTCTCCATCTTTATTTATCACAACATTCCCTTTGCCTTCTGTAATCCAGCTACATTAGTCCTTCTATCAGATAGATACTGCTGCATAACAAATCACTCCCAAATTGGTGCCTTAAAATAGTAACCGTTTTAACATTTCTCCTTAGTCCATGGATCAGCTTGGTGGTTCTGCTGATCTGAGTTGGGCTTGGCTGATGCTGCACTGGCTTACCCTGCATCTGTGGTCAGGCCAGCAGAGGGATAGATGGTCTAGAAGAGTCTTGGTTGGGATGACACAGCTGTGCTCCATGTAGCCTCTCCTTGTCTAGCAGGTTAGCACAGGTTCGTTTTTATGGTGGCCTCGCAGTCCAAGAGAACAAATAGCAGTCTTCAAGGTACCTTGAGATCTACGCTTGGAATTAGCATATCAGCAAGTCATGTGGCGAAGCTCAGGGTCAGTGTGGGAGGGTATTAGCAAAGGGTGTGGACACAGAAAGATGTGAAAATTGGGGTCATTACTGCAGTCAACCTATAAAACCTCTGTCAGTTTTTCTGATGAATGTACTTTGTTTTTTCTCACAACACTGTTGTTGCATTTGCTTTTACTTTGGTTTAAAACAACACCTTTCCTAAGCTTTCCTCTACCATTTGCTATCCAGTTAATTCTTACTTATCCTTCAGACCTCTCTAACTTGGTAAAATGCTATGTTATATACATTAAATGACCACATAGCTCCATCTCAAAGCATTTATTGAAGTTGAATTTTATATTTATATGTGTGATTATTTGATTAATGCCTGGATGCTCACAGTGGATTATAACTTCCATGAGGACAAAGACTGGCTTATATTCTTTTTTTCCCTTTAACTTATTCTCTCTCTCTCTCTTTTTTATTTCTTTAACATAATACTTTCTTACCATTTTAGATTTGACATGTAGCACAATGCTTGGCAAATATTAGAATGTCAGTAAATAGTTGTTAATTGAATGTCAATTGGACGAGTACTATAAGTTAAGATTGTACCTTCAAGGATCCTCTGAAAATATGGCTGCCTGTCTTGCCATACCAGTTTTTTGTTTTCAAATTAAATTTAAAATTTTTTAGATTTTCTTTTTTCTTTCTTTTTTTTATACTAGTCTCATTAGCTATAGATTTGGTCTATGTATTTGTTCCTGGTCATACTGTAATACTGTATTAGTGGAAAAGATTGGTAGTGTAATTATTTGATGCAAAGCAGAGCTAAGAACTTATTCTTCTATTGGGCCAAATAAAAAATGAAATGACAAGTCCAGGTTAATATCATTAAAACATACAGTTCTGGTTGCTGCAATCAGGGTGGAAATAACTTTGTTTACAAATCTTATAACCACCATCATCTTTTCTCTGTGCATTATTGGTTGAGAATTAATGAATGCTCGGGCCAATGCTAAATTGTTTATTCAACAAACACTTATTAAAGACCAACTGTATTATAGAACTTATGAATGTAATCATGAATCTACATGCAAAGCAGTAAAATCTAGACAAAAATGTTTGCTGAAAAAAACTAAGCATATGAATGTACTTGTTGGAATACTGTTAATGTCTGATATTTTTTTCTGCAAAGAACAAAGAGTGTCTGTTTCTGGGATTTCTAAAATATGCTTTCTTTAGATGTAAGCTATTGAAGAGGAGGTAGAATCACAATGTCAACATGAGAAATTAAACCTTCTGCTGAAATGTGAAGAAGAATGTTGGAACTGGAGGAGAAAGAAATACAATTCAATGTAAATGATTCCATCTGCTGCAGTAAAATACTTTATGTGTTTCTCATTCTATAAGTACTCTATATTTCTACAATGATGACCTTTTCCTTCGTGGTAGGCTCAAGCCTTATGTGAAAGCCAGCCACTGAATTACAAAAAGTTTCCAAATTTACTGGTGGACTACAGGAAGATCACTTATTGGGTGAAGAGGCAAGGTGATAAACTACAGGTATTCAATGGCATCTTGGTCCTGATGCTATGTGGGAAAAGGAACTATTTGCCATGGTCACCCTAAGGCAGCAAAACACATTGCAGTAAGAGCTCCAGTTCTTTCCTCTTTCCTCTATCCACATCCTTTGTCATGTTTTGGGGCTCCCTCACAATGTGGGAAGCATGATCAACCATGCTCCTTGAAAACTGGGGTCGGCATGGAACTTGCTTTGGCTGATGTTGATATTAGCACCAGTGCAAGCAGAACTTGCACACTGGGGATCACCTTCTCTCTTGAACTTCTACTATCACTATGAAAACAAGTTTAGGACAGCTTCCTTGTCACAGAAGAAGGACGAAGGTCATTGGAGCAGTGCTGAGCTGAATCAGTTGAGTCTAGCCTAGAGCAATCAAGAGCTAGTGAAACCCATGTGAGTTGTGAGTGATCCTATGCATAGACAGCAGATCTGCGTGGATAATTCCAGGGTGACTCTAAATGAATGAGCAGTAAATACCTATTGCGTGCCACATAGGTATGTTTGTTACGCAACCACAGCTAACTCTGACTGGATTTGTTGACCTTCTAGACCAGTGGTAGTCAGCCTGGTCCCTACCAGCCACTAGGGGGTGTTCCAGCTTTCATGGTGGGCGGCAGCGGAGCAACCAAAGTATAAATAAAAAAATAGATTTAACTATAGTAAGTTGTTTTATAAAGATTTATTCTGCCAAACGTAGCGAAAATTCTGCCAAATGTAGCAAAAATAAAGTACTTGGTAAATAATTATAATTATATGCTTTAACTTGCTGTAACTCTGCTTTATACATTTTCTAAAGTAAAGTTACTTGCCTACTTTATAAATCACCATTACTATGGAAGCGGTGGGTGGTTAGAAAATTTTACTAACAGAGATACAAAAGTGGGTGTTAGGTATAAAAAGGTTGACTACCCCTGGTCTAGACCTTCATTTGGCTGCTTGATTGATTCTGGAAGTGCAGTAGAGGGTGTGGTGGAATACTGAGGAACTTAACCCTCAAGTGCTAAGATTAGTGTTCTTACTGAATTCAAGATTTCAATGTTACAATTTAAAGAGAAGTGGTCTGGGATCCAGAAAACCTGAATTTAATTACAGTGGTACCTTGAAATAAAAATTTAATTTATTCTGTAACTGAGCTCGTTAGTCAGTTAACTTGTATATCAAACTGCTGATACTAGACCTGTGGGCCAACACGCCAACTAGCGGCAGCTTCCTGAATCATGACTTGTATCTCAGAATTTCGCTTTGATCTCGAACAAAAATATGGACCGAGTCACAGCTTGTATCTTAAAAAAATTAGTATGTTGTTTTGTTCGTATCTCAAGGTACCACCGTATTGACTTTTTAATATATTATCTGTATGCTGCACTTTCTATAGGCTCCTTAATTTCTATAACTTCAGCCTCCCGATTTCTACAATGAGGATACTAACACATATGCTTCTGGCCTTTTATGATGATAAACTAGCATCACATAGGAAAGATGTATGTCTAAAGGAAAAATGTGGGTCAAATTGCACTCCCCAAAATGATATGTTGAAGTCCTAATCCCAGGTACCTTTGAATGTAACCGTATTTTGAAATAGTGTTATTGCAGATGCCATTAGGTTAATATTACATAGGCTCTAATTTAATGACTGGTGTCCTTGTAGGTAGAGGGAGATTTGGAGACATCCACAGGGATGAAGGCCTTGTGACGAAAGCTGAAGTTGGAGTGAAATAACTATAGACCAATGGCATGAAGGATTGCCACTAAGAATTGCTAGCGACTACCAGATGCTATCTGGTAGCAAGAAAAGATACTTCCCTAGAGCCTTCAGAGAGAACATGGAGCTGCTGACAACTTGATTTTAGACTCCCAGCTTCCAGAACTGTGAGTGAATAAATTTCCGTTGTTTTAAGCCACTCAATTTGTTGTACCTTGTAATAGAAGCCCTGGGAAACTAATACAATATAGATGACAGGTGCTGTGCCAAATTATGAATTTTACAAAGAAGAAGGAGTCAATTTATTTATAATTCACCTTTGGGGACTGTAGAAATGTTACAGAGTAGAATCCTTTTTGGGGTTCTGAGTTCCCACAGGTGAAGAAACTATGCTTGTGGAGTTTGAATATTATATCAATGTGAATTTAACTATATCCACACACACAATAAAAAGCTCAGGGGATTTCTCATTACTTAGAGGAGCAATAATATATATATGTATATAATCACCAGTCTTTATCAAGTTCTAAGTATTGTCCTAAGTATTTTTACATATTAATTCATTTAAATCTCCTGATAACACTCTGAGGTACAGGGTCATTCAGGGATTAACCAGGTCTGACCAGAATAACCCTATCTTGAGTACAGGGGTCCTTGGGTTATGACAATCTCGACATAGGATGTTTCAAGTTTACAACTCTCACTCCTGTAAAAATTTTAAAAAATTGAAACGTAAGTGTTTTGGCTTACGTCGTTAATGTCATACTTATGGACTATGTGGGCAAATTATTTTGGTTACACATGGTGAAAGAATATGTAGTAATATGGCATATAAGTGAGGGAGTTTGTTCCCCCAGTATGCTTACCTACACCATTTTGGACTGTTAAAAAAGCACAAGTGGCCTGACCAGGCGGTGGTGCAGTGGATAGAGCGTCGGTCTGGGATGTGGAGGACCCAGGTTCGAGACCTTGAGGTTGCCAGCTTGAGCATGAGCTCATCTGGTTTGAGCAAAAAACTCACCAGCCTGGACCCAAGGTTGCTGGCTCAAGCAAGGGGTTACTCAGTATGCTGAAGGCCCACGGCCAAGGCACATATGAGAAAGCAATCAATGAACAACTAAGGTGTCGCAATGAAAAACTGATGATCGATGCTTCTCATCTCTCTCTGTTCCTGTCTGTCTGACCCTATCTATCCCTCTCTCTGACTCTCTGTCCCTGAAAAAAAAAAAAAAAGCACAAGTGTTCTGTTTGTGTTGCTTTGTTTGGAGACTCTTTGGCCCTTGTCATGGCTCCTAAACAAAAGTCAGCCTTCAGATGGTAGTGCTTCGAAGAAGAGGAAAGCCATCATGATGGATGTCACAGAGCTACTGGCATCACATGGAAAGGAGCTGTCTGCTGAGGACCTCACTCAGCTGGAGAAGCAGCTGAATGAAGAGGAAGAGATGGAAACCCCAGAACTCAAGAGATTTACTACCAAGGGTTTGGCAGAAGGTTTTTCTATGGTACAGGATTGGCTGGCAAAATTTCAAGCTGAGGACCTCAGCAGTGACAGGTTTAGTAAAGTCTACAAAGTTGTTATGGATGCCTTGCAATGCTATAGGCAAATTTTGGAAGAGAAGAAGTCATCAAGCTTCCAGACTAGCCTGGAACAATTCTTTAAGAAGGTAGGTAGAGAGGCCTGCAATATATCCTGCACCCTCTACATCAGCTGCTTCTTGAGATGAAACATCTGTAGTACAGGTAGAATCATCCCCAGCGTCTCCTGCATGTTCCTTAGGCAATCCTGATTCACCTGACCCAGTGTCTCCAGCACCTTCTGCAGGTTCTCCTGCCTCTCCAGCTTCCTCCTCCCAATAGGTCACTCTCTCCCACCTTGCAATGCCCCTTCCAGTGTGCCAGCCAACCACAGGAATAAAGGTAAGGGATTTTTTTACATGAAAATTTTTTTGTCATTTTTTTCTGTTACTACAGTAGTACAGTATACAGTACAGTATATTTATGTCCTTTTTCTTGGCTTAGTTTTGTTTTCACATTCTAGATTATGATTTTACAACTGTGTTAGGATAGGTAAGTGACTTAGGCGAGGGTGTGTTTTGACTTACATCAAAATTTGAATTATGTCACTGTCATAGGAATGGAACTGTGTCATAACCTGAGGACCCCTTGTATTTAAAACTGAAGAACAGAAGGGTAAAGTAACATGCCTGTGGTCACTCAGCTGGAGGGAGAATTTGAACCCACACATTCTGTGCTCTTGACCACTGCCCACAATAGTGCTGTAATGAATTCAAGAGGAAAGTGGAAGCAGGGAGTCCCATGTGGAGATTATTTGACCATCCATGGATCATGAATTAAGACCTAGATTAGATTAATATCTATGAAATTGAATAAAATATATACTTAAAGAAATATTACAAAGAAAAAGATTATTTGTTTAGAAAAATGAGAAAAGAAAATAGTATTTTGTTTATATAAAAATAGTTGAAAAGAGAGATACCTATTATTTATTTATGAAAAAAAATTTTAAGTTTTATTTTCATTTAGACAATTAGATTTAACAGGGTGATATTGCTCAACTAGAGTAAATAAATTTTGGACAAATATCTCCTCATCATTTGGACAGTCAATTATGTGGTATACCCATCACCCAAAGTCAAATCATCCTCTGTCACCTTATATTTGTTCCTCTTTGTGTCCCTCCCCCTCCCCCCTTCCCTCTCCCCTTTTCCTCCTCCCTCTGGTAACTATTGTACTCCTATTTATGTCCAGGAGTCTCAATTTTATGTCCTACCTATGCATGGAATCACGGTTCTTAGCTTTTTCTGATTTACTTATTTCACTCAGTATAATGTTATCAAGGTCCATCCATGTGAGACAATTTATTTTAATCGCTACAGTATTCCATTTCAAGTCAGAATATAAGTGTGGCAGCATAATGAGATAAAAAAATTTCCACATTCACTATAACAAATTTCACCTTCACAAAATAATTTGAGGTGCCTGGGAAAGTCTGTATTTTCTTTTTCTGAAACTTCCAAAGTTGCTTCTCTTTTATGATTTCTTTTTATCATCTGCCTCAAGATACAAGCTGGTTATGCTAGTCTCAATAAATAACAGTATTCTAATATACTTTTTTTCTTTTGCAACTTGGACCCATAAACCTCAGATGACAGCAGTAAAATTAGAAGTGTTGTTTTATGCACAGTTTACATTTTAGTCTAAGGGATATAGAATCAAATAAGGAAGAGTTAATTAATTGGACTAGGAAAAATTGTTGCATTTTTTCTTCTTAAAATTATTTGTTAACTAAGTTTAATTAAGAAGATCAACAAGTCTGCTAGAAACTGATAATTACTTGAATAATGGGTGATACAAATCCTCTCTAAAAATATAAGTTGCAAAAAAAGAAAAGCCAGCTAAAAGCAGCATAGACATTCTTCCTAATGGATGTGGCATATAGGAGAAAGACTGTATATAACAGTTAAGTAGAGCTGTTACTTCAGTATAACTAAAACAAATGCCAATTGGGATGATTCAGGAAACCTTGAATTCCCATTTGCTACAATATGACTGCATGAGGGTGTCAGAAGCTATAAAGACCATATGAAACCAATTAATCTGTTATTGTGAAACTGTAAAGATTAAAAAGACTATATAGAACATAAACTCCAAGCTCTAAATAGAAGAAGTGGATAATTGAGGCACAGTGCCTATATAAGGTGGTTTATATAGACCCTAAAAGTAAAGATAAACAGAATATTTAGATGTACATAAATGTCTTAAGGTACTTTATTTCACCTAATTTAAGACATTATATTAGTCAGGGAAAGATGAAACATACCAGGTATTTCTAATGGAGGCAATTTAATGAAGAAACTGGCTATGCAGGAGTAGATGGCTAAAAGTGTAAAGCAGGGGTCCCCAAACTACGGCCCGCAGGCCACATGCGGCCCCCTGAGGCCATTTATCCGGCCCCTGCTGCACTTCCGGAAGGGGCACCTCTTTCATTGGTGGTCAGTGAGAGGAGCACATATCACTTGTTACGGCTAGCAGTGACAAATATGGAACTGAATATTGATCATCTCATTAGCCAAAAGCAGACCCATAGTTCCCATTGAAATACTGGTCAGCTTGTTGATTTAAATTTACTTGTTCTTTATTTTAAATATTGTATTTGTTCCTGTTTTTTTTTTTTTAACTTTAAAATAAGATATGTGCAGTGTGCATAGGGATTTGTTCATAGTTTTTTTTTTAATAGTCCGGCCCTCCAACGGTCTGAGGGACAGTGAACTGGCCCCCTGTGTAAAAAGTTTGGGGACCCCTGGTGTAAAGAGTGGATACTGAAGTTACCTAGATATTGAAATTGCAGTAAGTGGCTACCAGGGTAGAGTATATAAAAAGACAGATTCACCAAACCAGGAGCTTGGCCCTGTGCTGGAACTTCTGAGGGGCTACAGTGTGGCTGATGTGGGCATGGCTGGTCATGGCTCTGTGGCTGGATCTGGAGTTGCCAGAAGGATCTGGAGGCTGAAGCTCCAACTGTCTTCTGTTATAAGAGCAAGTCTGACAGCAGTTGTTAAGATAATAAGTCCTTTTTCTTCTCTTCCTAGCTCCCAATCCCCTGTCAGGTCACCCATTGGCAGAGCTTACCATGAAGCCATGGGTTGGGAGATGTGTGTTCCCATACACTACCTCTCTCAAGCATCACAGAGTCCCTAAGAGTGAGTTTTATGTTGAGAGGAATTGGTAAATAATCTGGACAGATGCCACTAATTGTAAAAGAGTCCATTTTATCTAAACCCAAGACGGAAAAACTGGATGTTAGAGTAGTGGCAGAATAAAAGATACTCCTGATCTCTCCCCTTGAAATTTTAACAAATGGAACTCTAATGCAGCAAAGAACCCCAGCTGGGCTTGCAGGCATGCCTGAAAGATCCATGCACCGAATGGGCTAAAGTGGTTTTTTTTTGGTTACGATTCTTAACAATGCCACTGTCAAATGCCATCAAAGAAGAAGAAATTGAATACCATGGCTACACAAGACTGAGCTGTAGATCAGAATGAAAATAAAAAATCTCCAGAAGAAAATCTCAATCACATGAAAACCTGAAGTTAAATAATAGAGAATTCAAAATTGAAGTTCTGAACATACTCAATGAGATGTGAGAAGACACCAATAGGCAACTTAATGAGCTCAGAAAATAAATTAATGAACAAAACAAATGCCTCCCTAAGGAGATTGAAACTTTAAAAAGAGAGATGAAGAACTCAATACATGAATTGAAGACTGAGGGAGCAAGTTTAGTTAATAGAACAAGCCAGATAGAGGAAAGAATCAGTGACATTGAAGACAGGCAACTAGAGATGCTACAGAGAGAAGAGGAGAGAAACTCACAAATTTAAAAAACTGAGAGCTCCACAAGAATTGTCTGACTCCATCAGAAAAACCAATATAAAAATAATGAGTATATCAGAAGAAGAAGAGAGGGAGAAGGGAACGGAAAGCCTATTCAAGCAAATAATTGACGAGAATTTCCTAAGCTATGGAAAGAGTTAGAATCTCAAATCCAAGAAGCAAACAGAACACCGAGTTACCACAACCCAAACAGACCTACTCTAAGGCACTTAGTAATAAATTGTCAAAAATAAATGGCAAAGAAAGAATTCTCAAGGCAGCTAGGGAAATGAAGAACATAACATATGAAGGAAAGCCCATTAGGTTATCAGACTTAGCAGAAACTCTACAAGCCAGAAGAGAGTGGGCCCAAAACATTCAAAGTACTGAAAGAGAGGAATTGCCAGACAAGAATACTATATCCATCAAAGTTATCCTTCAAATATGAAGGAGAAATAAAAATTTTTACAGACATACAGAAGCTGAGGGAAATTATCACCAGAAAACCCTCTCTGCAGGAAATACTAAAGGGGGTTATTTGACCAGACACAAAGAACAAAACAAGTAAAAGCTCCAACAAGGTCTCAATAAAAACAAGGATAATCTGTGACAATAGTAACATAAAAGGGAAGAGGATAAAGATCTGCAGTAGTAAAGGAGGATGAAGTGCAGAAGCACACATAAGACAAAGGACTCTTGTACATATGAACATTTTTCTCTAATAACCTAATGATGACCACCCATGAATAAGCCACTACTGAAAAACACAGCTTACAAAAGGAAGAAACGGGAAAGAAGTGTGGAATACCACCAAACAAATACAACTGACAGAAACAAAAAAGAGAAGAACCAAACAAGACACAGGGATGCCAGAAAACAAGACATAAAATGGCTACAGGAAATCCTCAAGTGTCAATAATTACCCTAAATGTAAACAGACTGAACTCATCAATAAAAAGGCACAGAGTATCAGATTGGATCAAAAAGCAAAACCCAACCATATGCTGTCTTCAAGAGACCCATCTAAGTTACAAGTACAAAAATAAATTTGAAGTGAAAAGTTGAAAAATGATTCTCCAAGCAATTACTATCCAAAGAAAATCAGGTGTAGCCATGGACATTTCATAATGATAAAGGGGACATTGTATCAAGAAGACACAACATTTCTTAATATATATGAACCGAATCAGGGAACACCAAAATATATAAGACATCTACTAACTAATCTAAAAAAGCAGACAAAAATATAATCATACTTGGAAATTTCAACACACCATTGATGGCTTTAGAAATTGATCAATGTAATGCACCACATCAACAAAACAAAGAACAAAAACCATATGATCCTATCAACAGATGAGCAAAGGCATTCAGTAAGACACAACATCTCTTAATCTTTAAAAACTCAATAAAATCAGAATAAAAGAAAAGTACTTCAACATAATAAAGGTCATATATGACAAACCATCAGCTAATATCATACTAAATGGTGAAAAAAATGAAGGCTTTTCCTCTAAAATTAGGAATGAGACAAGGCTGACCACTCTCTCCACTCTTCTTCAACATAGTTCAGGAAGTTTTAGCCAAAGCAGTCAGGCAAGAGAAAGAAGTTAAAGGCACCCATATTGGGAAAAAAGAAGTAAAGGTGTCACCTTTTTCAGATGACATGATCTGATCCTGTATGTAAGAAAACCCTAAAGACTCCACCAAAAAACTATTAGAAACAGTAAACCAATATAGTAATGTTGCAGTACACATAATCAATATACAAAAGTCTACTGCTTTCCTATATGCCAATGATGAAACATCGGAAAATAAACTAAAAAAACTAAAAAACTATTTCTTTTATAATTGCAACAACAACAAAAAAATGAAATAACTAAGAATAAAATTAACAAAGGATGTGAAGGACCTGTATACTGAAAACTACAAAACACTATTAAAAGAAATTGAAAAAGACAATGAAATAAAAAATATTCCATGTTCATGTATTAAAAGAATTAACATAATTAAAATGGCTATATTACCCAAAGCAATATACAAACAATGCAATCCCCGTCAAAATCCCAATGTCATTTTTTAAAGAAATAAAACACTACAGGTTTGTATGCAACCATAAAAAGCCCCAAATAGCCAAAGAAATTCTGAGGAAAAAGAATGAAGCTGGAGGTATCACACTACCTGACTTCAGATTATCCTATAGAGCCATAATAATCAAAACAGCATGATATAGGCAGAAAAACATACATACAGACCAATGCAACAGAATTGAGAGGCCAGAAATAGAACCACATATATATGGACAAATTATCTTTGACAAAGGAGCCAAAAACACACAATGGAGAAAAGAAAACCTCTTTAATAAATGGTGCTGGGAAAACTGAAAAGCCACATGCAAAAGAATGAAACTTGAATACAGTTTATCCCCCTGCACAAAAATTAATTCAAAATGGACCAAAAACTTAAATAAAAGATTCAAAAACAATAAATTACATAAAAGAAAACATAGGTACTAAGCTCATGGACCTTGGACATAGAGAACAATTTATAAATCTGACCCAATGGCAAGAAAAGTAAAGGTAAAAATAAATGAATGGGACCATATCAAACTAAAAAGCTTCTATATAGTAAAAGAAACTGACAACAAAACGAATAGGCAGCCAACTAAATGGGAGATGATATTTGCAAACAACAGCTCTGATAAAGGGTTAATATCCAAAATATATAAAAAACTCACAAAGCATGTCAACAAACAAGCAAACAACCCAATTAAAAAATGTGGAGAGGGTCTGAACAGACACTTCTCCCAAGATGACATACAAATGGCCATCAGATACATGAAAAGATGCTCATCTTCACTAGCTGTTAGAGCACTGGTTCTCACACTTTCTGTAGTCGGGACACATTTAAAATCCTACAAATAATTGTAGGCGCACTATATACAAATTTCTGAGAAATATAATAAGTAAAATATTAAAGAAAAAAATATAAGGTCCAAGCATGTTTTATGGTAATTGAATGAAATAAATATGACAAAATTAAATTTATTTTGACATTAAAAACATTTTTATGTTATATTTTTGAGTTATGCTTTTTAGAATTCGTAAAAAAAGGGTTAAAAAAATAAAAAAATGACAAAAAAGTTATCTTTATATATATAGATAGATAGATAGATACATTCTTAGTAAGATTTAGTAAATTCGACAGGTCCCAACATGAATGTGTTAAGTTTTTTCATTCTTGTGTTTATGAGAAACATGAGCCTGATGTGTCCTAGCGATTTCTTCAATGTATAGGCATATATTTGAAAGGCAAAGTCTCATTTCCTCATCAATACCTTGACCAATTTCTCTCTTTTTACTCTTAATTGTATTGAGTGCAGAAAACCCCACCATACATATCATCTTAACTTTATACCAAACAAAGGATAGAAAAATCTTGCCTCCAGTCTTTCTGGGGAACATGGGGGATAGTGTAAACAATCCAGCACCACAGCTTAATAGCCTTTTGTAACCTAATCAGGCAAGTGAGGTGGGGGGTTGGGCAGACCGTCAGCTTACAGCCAATTCCCCACACCTCTGTCCCCCCAAAATCTAAACTCCAAAAACCCTGTTGGTTTTTTGGTCCCCAACAGGCACACATTTCTCTGGAATACCATAGGGCACACCTGGAAATCTTGTAGGATGCACACTTTGAGAACCACTGTATTAGAGAAATGCAAATAAAAAAAAAACTACAATGAGATACCACCTCACACCTGTTAGATTAGCTATTATCAAAAGACAGGTAATAACAAGTGTTGGAAGGGCTGTGATGAAAAAGGAACCCTCATTCACTGCTGGTGGGAATGCAAATTAGTACAACCATTATGGAAGAAAGTATGGTGGTTCCTCAAAAAATTAAGGATAGAATTACCATATGACCCAGGAATCCCTCTACTGGGTATCTAACCCCCCAAACTTGAAAACATTGGTATATAAAGACCCATGCACCCCCATGTTCATTGCAGCATTGTTCACAGTGGCCAAGACATGGAAACAACCAAAGTGTCCCTTGATAGAGGACTCAATAAAGAAGATGTGGTACATATATGTAATGGAATACTACTCAGCCATAAGAAATGATGACATAGTGACATTTATGACAATATGATGGACTGTGAGAACATAATACTGAGTGAAATAAGTAAATCAGAATAAGCTAAGAACTTTATGATTTCACACATAGGTGGGATATAAAACCGAGACTCAGGGACATAGATAAAAGTGAAGTGGTTACCAGGGGAAAGGGAATATGGGGGAGGGCGATGGGGGAGGGGGTTGGAGGAAGGATGGAAAGAGGGACAAGTATAAGGTGATGGAAAATGATTTGACTTTGGGTGATGGGCACACAACATAATCAACAGTTCAAATGCTATAGAGATGTTTACCTGAAACCTATGTACTCTTATTGATCAATGTCACCATGTTAAAGTTAATTTCTAAATAAAATTTAAAAATTAAAAATAAAAGAAGAAGGAAAAACTGACAACAGCATACGGCTTTAACATCTTAAAAATTTCCCACAAATTATTTCCTTCTGTGCCATCAAAATGTTACTAAGCAGCATTTTTAGAGGGCTTTGCTACCGTCTCTTGGATTTTTCTCCTTGATTCCAGACATCCATTCTGCAAGTTTTGCTGCCAACACTTTTCATCGTCTTACTGGAAGATGTCTACTGAAGGTTTTCAGCAACACCCAGTGTATGGGCTGAGTAGTGTGCCCCCTACCCCCAACTTCATATGTTGAAAACCTAATCCCCAGTACCTCAGAATGTAGCTGTATTTGAAGATAAGCCTTTTAAAGAGGTGATAAGCATCCAATGAGGCCATTAGGGTGGGCCATAATCCAGTATAGCTTTGTAGGGAGAGGAACTTTGGACTTCGAGAGAGATATTCAGATGCTGGTGCACAGAGGAGTATAAGGACCCAGAGAGAAGAAGATGGCCATCCCCAAGCCAATGAGAGGGGTCTCAGAAGAAACCAACCTTGCTGGCACTTTATCTTCAATTTCTAGTCTTTAAAACTGTGAGAAAGTTAATTTCTGTTGTTTAAGCCACTTAATATGTGAAAGACCAACATTTCACATAACTTGCAGAAGTAGCAATGATGTGAGCATTGATGATGAGGTTCACCTCTGCGCAGGCAATCAAAACGACCTCATAGCAGTAGCCCGGCCAATGGAAAATGAAGCTCAATTTCTGAGATCTGTAATGAGAAAAAAAAAATGTGCATCTTTGACGTAATGAAATGCAGTCATTCCTTCCAGGATTTTCTGTTTTTGTTCTGTTTTGTTTTGCCTTCTGTGTACCACAATTCCATGTCAGCTCTCTTCTCTCTAGAATCTGGTCTTTGTTTTTCTTAAACACTCAATATCCAGTGAATTCTGGATTCTGGTGTTTATATGAATTTAGGAGCTATATTCTTGATGTGGTCATTGACTCAGGAATCCAAGTAAGAGAAAATAAATAATTTAGTATTGAATTGCAAATTAAAAGCTACCTGAGTGGGTATAATTTGAATACACAAATCAAGAAATCCTCTTACCACAGGATAATTTAATCTGTGCGAGCAAATGGAATCCTTATGGGGTTACACGAGGGAGAGCTAGGACTGAGGGAGGAAGAAAGTGCAAAGAATGACCTAACTTCCATCAAATGGAGAGCTTTGCTCAGTAGCAAAAAGTAGCAGCTTGTGTTGTATTATTTTATCTAGAAGTTCAGGCTTTCACATTTAAAATAAGTTGTAATGATAAGATTCCGTATCCTCCAGACTGTGTCTGAAAATATATGCTAAGTTTTTTTCATTAAACTGCCAACTCTTCATTTCGTTGTCCATATTCATTTCCTCTAAAGCTTCTAGAAAAAAAAAAACTGCCTTTAAAATATATATACTGTATATATATGCAAGTTAACAGAATATTATAGAGCTATCCCTGAGAACAATAATCTTTAGACAAGGAATTTTTGCTTTTATCAATCTGAGAACAATGAGTAATTTTCTTCTTCACAGTCCCACTGGGGTGAAATGTTCCCCTTTACAAGAGCTGTCCCCAAACTATAATTAAGCACCTATCTTCTAGTTTTCAGCACGGATTCTTTTTTGTCTTCTGGACTCTGTTTAAATTGGATTATTTTCAGACACATTCAGTTCTCAGTCTCGATGCCCAAAGCTCCATCACCCTTTGACTTCTTCATGCATCTGGTCCATTCAGTACTGTGTCAGTTAGAAGCTTTGGTTGCAAGTAAAAAAAAAGAAAGAAAGAAATGGGAGTCAAACTTCCTTCAAGAGTAGAAGGGATTTATTGGGTTATATTGTCAAAAAGTCCAGAAATGAGACAGCTCTCAGGCATGATTTATTCAGGGTTCTACTTTCTTTGCGATTCTCTACACTTTACTTTCTTAGGTTAACTCTCTCTTTTTTTTTTATTCAGTGAAAGGAGGGTAGGCAGAGAGACAGACTCCCACATGTGCCTGGACCGGGATGCACCTGGCAAGCCCATTAGGGAGTGATGCTCTGCCCATCTGGAGCATTGCTCTGTTGCTCAGCAACCAAGTTCTTCTTAGCACCTGAAGCGGAGGCCATGGAGCCATCCTCAGCGCCTGGGGCTAACTTGCTCCTATTGAGCCATGGCTGCAGGAGAAAAAGAAGGAGGAGAGAGAGAGAGAGAGAGAGAGAGAGAGAGAGAGAAGCAAGAGGGGGAGAGGTTGAGAAGCAGATGGGAGCTTCTTCTGTGTGCCTTGAACACAGGACATCCATATGCTGGGCTGATGCTCTATCATTGAGCCAACTGGCCAGGGCCTAGGTTAGCTTTCTGATTCCTCGTGGTTACAGGATTGCAGCCAGGAGAGTGTAATTTCCCACAATTACTGAGCCAAATTGTTGACTGCTATGCAGAAGGGACTGCCCTAGAGCAAATGTCTTGTCTAAGATAAGTAAATACCTAGTAGGCAATAGCCAAGATATGAAAATAATCTAAGTGCCCATCCATGGGTGAATGGATGAAAGAGAGGTGGTGCATATGTACAATGGAATATTATTCTGACACTGGAAAGAAGAAAATCCTGCCATTTGCAACAACAACAACAAAAAAAAGAAATCTAACTCATAGAAACAGAGTAGGAAGTGATTTCCAGGGACTGGGAGGTGGGGGAAATAGGGAGAGGTTGGCAAAGGGACAAACTTTCAGCTGTAAGACACAGGAGGTCTGCGGATCTAATGTAAAACATGGTGAGTACAGCTGATCACACTGTATTGCATAGCTGAAACTTGTGAGTAGAGCACAAATGTTCTTACCAGTAAAAAAGAGAGTTAAATATGTGAGGTGATGAATGTATTACGGTAATTAATAATGTATGCATATATCGAATCACCACTTTATCTTACAGTTTTATTTGTCAAGTATACCTTATTAAAGCTGAAGTTTAAGAGGAGATCTATTTATTTGGTTTTATCTGAGAAACTTCTTTGTCCAATTTTTCTCATGCTCTATAACTTTTTTGCTGATTTTTTTCACATGTAACTAATACTTTATACTTGTCGCTAATTTTTATTCATTAAATTTCTTGCCACTTGACTTGGATCTTAGAACAACAAAGAGTTCCCTGGCTAGGATTCTTTCATATCTCTCTCTCTCTCTCTCTGTGTTGTGTGTTAATTTATTGATTTTAGTGACAGAGAAAGGGAGAGAGAGAGAGAGAAAGAGAGAGACAAGAATATCTGAGCTGTTTCTATCTGTGCCGTGTCTAGGGATCCAGCTGGCAACCTCTGTGCTTTGGGATGATGCTCTAACGAACCAAGGTATCTGGCCAGGGCAGATTCTTTCATCCTAATCAGATGGTGACCTGCCGATACTGAACCTGCCATTTTAGTCTTATTATCAGCTTGATGACTGTTTTAACTGGAAGTAGGTTCCTTCTCTTTTACCAAGTGAGCACACAGGAATGAGGAAGCGAATATCATTTTACTTTGCTTTCTTTTCCCTGTTTTTTTCTCATCTCCCTAGACACAGTGAAAGGGAAAATGAGGTGTGGGAGCCTGTCTCTGTAGCCTGCATGTCCTCTAGGGCCTGGTCTGCCTCATCAGGTCAGGGAAGCTTCAGCAACTGGGCCATCGGACCCCAAATGAAAACTATAGAATATATTCTGTCTTTTTTCAGGGTGCCTGCGAGAGGGAGCCAGGGCATCTGCTCATTTCATAGGATATTCAATTCAAGTCAGAGTTGTTAAGAATGGCCACTAATTCAGGGGCTGCTCTGGGAACACAGACATAAAACAACAGTCCTCTCAAATTACATTACGAGTGTTATTTTATTCTTGACACTTAAATATAGCTTTTATCTTTAAATAAAAATTACAGCATTATAATTATATTGCACCCTTTTTCTTGTACAGTAGGAGTCGGGAACCTATAGCTCACGAGCCAGATGTGGCTCTTTTGATGGCTGCATCTGGCTCACAGACAAATCTTTAATAAAAAAATAATAACGTTAAAAATATAAAACATTCTCAAGTATTACAATCCATTCATTTTATACCTCTCATGTTCATGGTTGTGGGTGGCTGGAGCCAATCACAGCTGTCCTCTGGGACAACACCAAATTTTTATTGGATAATGCACAATGTACACGGATCGTTGTATGGCTCTTATGGAATTACATTTTAAAATATGTGGCGTTCATGGCTCTCTCAGCCAAAAAGTTTCCTGACCTCTGTTGTAGAGTATCTTAATTCTGGTGGGCTGTGACTAATGGGGGACCAGTCTGGGAACCATGCTTTTATGAGTATTACATAAGCCATCCAGTGGAGTCAAATGATTATTTATAAAATAATAACAAATTTAATTTATGCATTGCTATATTTTCTTACAAATACTACCAATCTGGTTGTTGTTATTTTTTTAGAATTAAGACTTAATTAGTCCAAAGATTAACCCCTTTTCAATTTAGTATTTTTAATCAGAGTAATATAGGTACATAGTTTTGAATATTACAAATCTAATAATGAAAAAGAGGTACCCTTAATTCTTCCATACTCACCTCTGAATCTAGCCATTATCAACTCTTCTGTTTTCTTTAGATATTTACCTTCATAGCTAATATAATTACACTGCTACCTTTGGACTCTCTAGATAGAGGGAATTTCACTTTCTTACCCAGTTTTCCTAACCCAGACTATGACGCTCACGTATTCTCTCTCGGTTCATCTCAAACTCTCTTTCTCCCTCCTCAACTCTCCTAATACAGTATTTTGTATCATAATGTTAAATCAATATTGTGTTTCTATTATTATATTTATGTAAATATTACTCCTAGCTGAGCCAAAGTGTGTCATTGAATAGCATTTCCTTTCTTCTACCCTCAGTTATTTTACCCGGAAGTGTCAATGATTTCGCCGTCCTTTATATTGCTCAGTTTAATCTCTTGCTGTGATTATTTCTGTGCTTTCCCTTCCCCCAAACCCACTCCAGTCTCTGATGCAAAGCTCTTCTCCACATAGCCCAGCACATCTTCAACCTGTCCACTCCATTTCCTCCACAGAGGTCTGTGCTGAGCCCTGAGTCCTCCTGCTCAACTCAGGACTACTTGTTTTTGAAGCTGCTACATAGCTGTTGCCTGGAGACCTTCTTTCTCCAAATTTGGAATTCCCAAGAGAGCAAAATATTAACATTACCTTGGAAGGTACAAAAGGATTCTATTAGAAGTCTGCCTTGTCACTGTTGATGGTCGCTAGAAAGGCTCAAGACCCAAAAAATGAATATTAAAGGCATGCTTTTATCAGATGGAATGAGACATGCAGAGCTCATAATTGAAACAAACAAACAAACAAAAAATCGCAACATGTTATGTTTTCAGTATTACTATAGCTTGTTGAACATCAATATTCAGTGTTTCTCTTGGGTTTATCCAAGTATATTTCTTCTTTACTCTTCCAATTTTTCTTCTATTTCTTCGATGCTATCTATCCACTTTCAAGCCACAGACTTTTACTTTATTTCTGTGATTTTTATTTCTTAGTTGATTACTAAGACCTCAAGGTTATCATACATTTTTTATAGTCCTTCAAACTTTCAAACCTCTGATTAAATTAGCAAAGCTGAAAATAAATGAAAAGCTTGATTAAGCAAATATTCGTATATAGACTATT
The DNA here is from genome assembly GCF_036850995.1 of Saccopteryx leptura. Classification (NCBI taxonomy): domain Eukaryota; kingdom Metazoa; phylum Chordata; class Mammalia; order Chiroptera; family Emballonuridae; genus Saccopteryx; species Saccopteryx leptura. Next base: position 24,327,644 of record NC_089512.1, on the reverse strand, counting down.
AATATAAATACTTTATGTACTCTATTGAGTTCAAAATAGCTTTTCATTATTCATTTATTTTTACTTTTTAAATTTTTTATTGGATTTATTAGTGTGACGTTGGTTAATAAAATTATAGTTTTTATGTGCACAATTCTATAATACATCATCTATATACTGCACTGTGTGTCCGCCACCCCAAGTCTCCCTCCATTACCAGCTATTCCCCCACTACTGTCTTCCACCTCCTCCTGTTTCCTTCCCCTCCTGCAATCCCCACTTGTTGTCTGTGCTTAGAAATTCTTTTTATTTTTGCTTAATCCCTTCCAGGGGTCCCCAAACTTTTTACACAGAGGGCCAGTTCACTGTCCCTCAGACCATTGGAGGGCCGCCACATACAGTGCTCCTCTCACTGACCACCAATGAAAGAGGTGCCCCTTCCGGAAGTGCAGCGGGGGGCTGGATAAATGGCCTCAAGGGGTCTCATGCGGCTCGCAAGGCCGTAGTTTGGGGACGCCTGATACGCCCAACCCCCTTCCCCTCTGACAGCTGTCAGTCTGTTCTCTGAGTCTATGAGTCTGTTTCTATTTTATTTGTTAGCTTATTTTGTTCATTAGATTCTACATATAAGTTAAAATCATATGGTACTTGTCTTTCTTTGACTGTCTTATTTCATGTAGTGTAATAATATTCAGGTTCATTTATACTGTCCTAAAAGATAAAATTTCTTTGTTTTTTTTTTTTTTTTTTTTACAGCTGAGTAGTATTCCATGGTGCAAAATGGCATGCGTTTGATGAAGCACATTATCAACATTCTAAGTTTAATTTATAACATTTAGAAAAATACATGTTCAGAAATACTATAGAGTTATTCCTATCTGATACCTATTAATGTCAACAGTTATCAATCAACACCCTTGGCCTGACCTGTGGTGGCGCAGTGGATAAAGCGTCGACCTGGAAATGCTGAGGTCGCCGGTTCGAAACCCTGGGCTTGCCTGGTCAAGGCACATATGGGAGTTGATGCTTCCAGCTCCTCCCCCCTTCTCTCTCTCCTCTCTCTTCCTCTCTGTCTCTCTCTCTCTCTCTCCTCTCTAAAAATGAATAAATAAAAAAAAGTTAAAAAAAAAACACCCTTGATTTCCACAGTACCACTGGACGCTTACCTGTCCATTGACTAAAGTGCTCATATGAAGTCACTCCTAGTTGACCTCACCTGAGTATACTTGAAACATACCTGAGCATGTATATGTAAAGGTATGGACAGAGAGAGAGCTTCATAACCATCTACACTCACAGAGTACTTAATATGTGCTAAGCAGTGTTCTAATGGCTATATTTGCATTAACATAATGAATTTCTATAATCTTATGAAACAGAGATTGCTATAGCCTCCATTTTAAAGACAGGGAAACAAATGCTTAAATACCCTTCCCAGAGCATTAGCTAGTTAAATGGTAGAGCCGGGATTCTAATCCCTATCTTCCTGACTCAAATCTGTAGCTTTCAGCACCCTATACTACAGAGAATGTGTTACAGCAGAGCAGCAACCTGGCAGCCCTTGATTGTGCCTCCAATGTAGAGAGTTGATTTTCAAGCACCACCACATTAAAACCCATGTAGATATAAGAACACTCTTTCACACATCTTTTGGTGAACATATGCACATATTTCTCATGGGTAGACCTGACTGTGGAATTGGTAGGTCATATAGTAAGAATATATTTAAATTTAATAAGTATATACTTTTCAAGATTTTCCTAAAGTACCGATTTATACTCCTTCCAGCAGCAGGATTTGAAATTTCAGCCAGTCCCCGTCTTTGTCAACAAACGATGTCACTGGTCTTTTTCATTTTAACCATTTTGATGAATGGTCTCATTTTTGATGAGTGTAATCTCATTTGTGTTCCATTTTGCATTTCCCTGATGTCTAATGAAATTGAGCACATTTTCATGTCTGTTTTTGTGAAGTGTTTGTTCTAATTTTTGGCCTATTTTTTCTATTTGGTTGTCTGGATGATAATATTTAATTGCCTAGATGTTAATTTGGAGCCTTTTTTCTTTAGGGGCCATATTTTCCAGAGCATGGGACAATCTCACAACTATAGGGCTGGACATTTTCCTGCATAGAGTTGTAGCTTTATTGAACGTAATTGGATAGTTCTACCAGTTGCTTAGGGGTAAAAGATGCCTCTTCATGTTCCTCCAGGGATTAAAAGCTGTCATAAACAATATATATTTTTGGTCACTGGTATTTAACACCTGACGTGTTAGTGGGCATTTTCTTCTATTCCAATGGCCATATGTTCCCAGGTGGTCATTCTGAGAGTGCTTACCACTTAGATAAATGCTGACCTGTCACCACTTGCCATATGGTGAGCAGTAGGGGGACCCTTGCTTTCCTATAGGGCATCTGCTCCCACTGCTTTCCTGGAGAGGTCAGGATGCTTTGGGGCATATGCCTATCCAACTATAGCAGTGACACTCTCCTCCCCAGCGGGGAGAGAAACTGAACCCATGTTGGCGGTGTCACCAGAATTTCTTGCATGGCACAAATTGGGAAATGATGTTATAAAAGCAATGTTTGAGTGTTGTTTTGTCATTACAATGCAGAATTAGAAATATCAGGGACATTAGCAGTAAATATATATATATGGATTGCTCAACCTCTGTGAAGCTCAGTTTCCTTATCTGTAAAATGGGAATTAATTCTACAGGACTCATGTTTCTAGGTAGTTGTAAGATTAGAGATAATTGTGTACAACATGTGTGATTTGGGGAAACATTTAATTTTTAAACAAAGGATATAGAAATCCTGTTTAAATTACTTATGAGGCATTAAAAACCGCACCAAAATTTAGTGGCCTTAATAGTCCTCAGAAGGCCAATGACAAAGTGTTGGCTTGTCTTCAGGTTTGGGGGAAGAATGCATTTTGAAGCTCATTTAGATTGTTGGCAGAATCTGTTTCTTTGCTAGAGAAAGGAAAGTCAGGAGCCACTCACTGCTTCTAGAAGCAGCTGCCCCCTAAATCTTCAAACCAACCAGTGCACTGAGGCCTTCTGTCATCTTTTCTTTCCAGTAGCCTAGTATGTTGGACTTTACCTTGCAGGCAATGAGGTAGTGCAACCCTGTCCATATATCTATGCTCAGTGGACTTTCAGCTGCCAGTATCTGTATCTCTATGCCTGAAGACTTTGCAGGGACTTTGAAAGGTTGCTCTGCCAGTGCATGAAAGTCAAGAAGTACTGTGGATTTAACTCTTATCAGTCACTGGTTAGCAAAGAGTAGTATTTATTTATTTATTTTAGTGAGAGAGAAAGAGAGAGAAAAACATACAAGAAGGGAAAGAGATAAGAAGCATCAACTCACAGTTGTAGCACTTTAGTCATTCATTGATTGCATCTTTTATGTGCCTTGTCCAGGGAGGAGGGAGGAGGGGCTCCAGCCAAGCCAATGACCTTGAGCTTCAAGCCACTGACCTTTGGACTCAAGCTAGTGACCATGGGGTATGTCTATGATCCCACGCTCAAGTTGGATGAGCCCAAGCTTAAGCTAGCAACTTTGGGGTTTCAAACCTGAATCTTCAGTGTCCCAGGTTGATGCTTTATCTACTGTGCTACTGTGTGGTCAGGCAGCAAATAGTAGTATTTAAAAATACCCCAGATCCCTCCAATGACATATAATAATACCCCAGAGTCTTCACTTAGTATGTTAGTTTCTTAGGATTTCCACAGCAAAATATGGCTATCTGGGGGCCTTAAAATGGAATTTTATTCTTTTACAAGAATAAAATTGAAGACAAGAATTTCAAAATCAAGTTGTTAGCAGGGTTCTGGCCCCTCTGAGACTGTGAATAGCATCCTTCTTCTTCTAGATGCTGCTGGTTTCCAGCAGTCCTTGGTATTCCTTGGCTCCTGCTTTATAGCTCTGATCTCTATTTTCATCTTTTCATGCCTCTTTTTTCCTATCTTCTCATTGTCTTCTTATTTATTTATTTAATTTTTTATTCAGTGAGAGGGGAGGAGGCAGAGAGATAGACTCCCACATGCTCCCTGATTAGGATCCACCCACTAAGCCCACTAGGGGGCAATGCTCTCCCAATATGGGATGTTGCACTGTTGCTCAGCAACTAAGCTCTTAGCACCTGAGGTGGAGGCCATAGAGCTGTCCTCAGCAGCCGGGGTCAACTCACTCCAATTGAGGTATGGCTGCAGGAGGGGAAGAGAGAGAAAGAGAGAAGTGAGAAAGGAAGGGGTGGAGAAGCAGATGGTTGCTTCTTCCGTGTGCCCTGACTGGGAGTTGAACCCAGGACATTCACATGCTGGGCTGATGCTCTACCACTGAGCCAACCACCCAGGGCCCACATTGTCTTCTTACAATGAACTGATTTGAAGGCCTATACTATTCCAGTATGATCACACTTTTAACTTATTATTTCTGCAATGACCCTATTTCCAAATAAGGTCACCATCCTAGGTACTAGGATTTAGGATTTCAATACATCTTTCTAAGGGACATAATTTAACCCACAGCATGTAGGGTGGGAAAAATTCTTTGGTATGAATTTCATGCCATTTCCCAGAATTTCTCCCCAGAATTCACTGTGGCTGTCCTGTGGTAGCTGCCTCTAGAATGCTCTTACTGGCTGTCTTCCCTCCCCCCTGTCACTTCCCTACTCCCTTGCTGGTGTTTCCTCCATGTCCTGAGTAAACTTTCTACACTCAGGTCCTTGTCTCAGAGGACCCAAACAAAAGAGAATGTATTTCTGGGGCTACCCAAACAAAATTAATGAGTCACTGAAGATTTTTGATGGTAGACTGACATTCAAAACTCACCTTTTGGAATTTAGTTGTTAGAGGAGCAATGTTTGGGGTGATAGAGGGCACATAGAGCAGACTGGAGTTGAATAGAAGCAGACAGAGTGAATCACGGGTGAATAGAGTGATGTCATATTTATTTCCATTCTGTACTAGATAGAAAAGAGACAGACCTTGTTAGCACCTGTTTCTCAATTTCTGGTTAGATCTAGAAGCTTGCACACCTCCATCAGGCACACTGACAAACAGCTTTGAATCCTTCATTGTAATTATCTGAGATTTATACCGCTTATAAAAAGTCCTGCTAGAGGTTCAACTGTGGTTAATTTAAGGATCATGCCTTGATGTGGATTAACCTCCGATTTTCTTATATTATGAGTTCATCTGAGGATTTCTAAACATGTAATTTAAAAAAAAAAAAGTGTTTCCTGTCTTAATCCCTCTAATAATTTAATTTAGCGCTTATTAAACACATGGCAAAGAGTTGTTATTTCAAAGCAAGAAAGCAAAAACAAATTCTTCCTTAAGAAAATAAGTGACAATAATCCTAATAAGCAGAACCATTACAATGTCAAAGACGGTCATGGTGTGAAATCAAAGAGCAGGACGGGAACATTGGTAAAGGGCAAAGTGAGGAGGGTTTTACAACTCAGTCTCTGTCTCCTTTGCCTGCCAGAGAATCAGCCAATAAGATCAAGAATGTAATAGTTATAAATCCCTTTCACATGTGAAGAGTCATTTGTGACAACCTTGAAACTAAGATCTAGATGAACAAAGAAATAGCTAATCAACCCGTTGACCCTTGTGTGATGACCCTTTCGGATTTGTGTATCAGCTGAATCCTTGAGAATGTGCACCCCCATGTTATTAGCCAGTTCTCTGGTCACAAGTGGACTCGTATGCCTGCGAGGTCATGTCTATCTGGAGCATGGCATCTAAGATTATACCTCCCCCGCCCCTGCATTTATCTAGCTCTGGCCACATTAGCATCAGAGCAGAAATGAGGGGCCCACAAAGTGTGGTTTCTGATTAGACGTGCTGTTTTTATGCTTCCATGGATTATAGCTCATGCATTTAGTATATCAGCCATTGGGTTCTATGTTGTGTGCAAGCAATGCATTGCTTATACATGTATCCTTAACTCTTAGAATAGAGTCTTAGTGATAGAAAGTGCTCAGTATATGTTTGTTAAATCAATGAGTTGCTTAGAAATCTTCTAAGATGGTATATATGATAGAGGATAAAACTGTGAGGGGTAAGCTTAGAGTTGAATATACACATGAAAGATGAGGTTGACCACCAGGTAAACAAGTCCCATATGAGATGATTAATTTTTTGAGTATGCATAAAGAAAATATGAAAATAGTCCATAATAGCTTTGTCTAGGGCCCTTTTACTGGGGATGTGTTTTTGTGCTTCAGTGGGAAAATGATGGCATCCTCTTCAAAGATGATCTGGAAAGTAATGAAGAGGGAAGAAAAAGGAAATGGGATGAAGAGGTCTTGGCAAATGTATTTTTCTCAGTAGTGAGTGATGCTTTGTATCCAATAGAATCCAGTTTCTAGAGAAAGTTGCCCTTACTTGAAAGAGCATCCACTCTATCCCTGTGATAATGTGTGTGTGTGTGTGTGTGTGTGTGTGTAACTGACTGTGAACATCATATTAAACAAGTATAAAGCCAACGCGGGTGGAAGGATTACAGTCACGTCTCTGGTATGCTCTTCTTGTGGGCTGCTTAGTGGTGTTACTCAGGAACCAACACAATATTGTCCAAAGTCGGGAGCCATCCTGGGCATAAGAGAGAGCTCCGCTGGAAGTGATGGTGGAACAGGCAGAGCTGTCAGTCATTCCCAGTTAACAAATAGAGCAGCTGATCAGCATTGTGCCTAGAGTGTTGGGGAGGCAAAGCTTCTGTAAAGACAACAGTGAAAGAGCATGCCATGTTGTTGCAGATGCAGAAACTGAGGATTATTATCAAATGGTAAACATAGACCCTGACACGATACAGTAGCCACCATGGGTAGTGCTCCTATTCTGTGTCAAACGGTACCCGTGCCTCATAGGTAAACCTTGGCACAATGCTCTGAAACAGGTGTGCCCGCATTTCAGAGGTGAGAATAGATGTGAAATGAGCCCCGGGTTATAAACTTGAAAGAGGCAGAACAAAGATTCCAAATGAGGTTTGCCTGATGGCACAGATCTGAAATCTTTGCAGTTCATGGCCGTGCAATGGCTTCGTGCAGAGCAGAGCCAGACAAGGCTTGATTTAATAGGGTCAGCAGGCTTGCAAAATAGAAGAGGGCCCCAGACCAGAAAGTGATCAGAACATAAGGTCAGAGTTGTCATCAGGTCCCTAATAAAGGAACAACCTTGACTGGTGTTTGAATCCACTGAATATTATATGCCTGTAAATTAATAACTCTATTTTATTATTTAATAATGTATACATTTAAAGAATCTCTTTTAGGTCTGATCACAGGTATTGTTCTTACTGGACCCTGGGGATCCAAGATTCTGGTCTCCAAAGGAGACTTAATCAGCTTGTCCCTCTATAGGTGAAAGTTGCCTTAAACAAAAGTACTGTATTTCCCTATGTATAAGACGCACCTTAATTTTGGGGCCCAAAATTTGAAAAAAATATATTGCATAAAGTTATTAAACTCAAGTTTTATTCATCATAAAATTCATACAACTCCTCATCACTGTCAAAACTTCCATCCATTAGCTTGTCCTCATCTGTGTCTGATGACGAATCACTGTCTTCAACAATGAGCGCAAAAACAAGCGCGAAAAAGCGAGAAATGCGAGTAAAAAATCTAAAACCACTGTATAAGATGCACCCAGCTTTTAGACTTCAAAATTTTTTGAAAATGGGGCATCTTATACATGGGGAAATATGGTAGCTGTCCTCCAGGAACTTCTGCTCTCTGAAGAACAGCTTTAAACTCATGCATTTCCACATGAACTCTTGCAGGTTGTCACACAAGGAGATGAAAAGGCTGCACATGGCAGGTCTTCTCATATCCCATATAACATGTCTTTTAAGACTGCTGTGACAAGATAGAATCTATAGAGAAATTTTCAGTAAGATTTATTAAAGGGCTTCACATTTAAACAGGTAAAAATAGCACCCATGGTTGCGTCAGGGAGACCACAATTTATAAACATTATTAGGGGTCATCGTTCTGTTTCTGGATATAAATTGCTCACTAGCTAAGTCAGGAAGAAATCTCCTCCCACCCCGATCAAGACCCTACAAGTCTCCCTTCCCTTTTCTCAACCTGGCCCTTGGCAGTTAGCAGACCCTGTTCTTGGACACACAGATCAGTGATTGTGAGCAACAGAAAACAGAAAGTGTCTGAAATCAAGTAGGGAGGAGCCGTTCCTCGTCTGAATATACCCACAGGGATCTTCAGAAAGGGCAGAATGAAAGCAAAGGTATGAAAATAGAGCCAGGCAGTGAGAAAGATCAAATGTTGCTATTTGGATGCATAAACCCCTTCATGTTGAATAAGCACTCACAGATTTGGGAAAGAAAGTTTCAGAGAAAATAATTAAAAATAGTAACCCATCTGAGCAGCTGGCCCCTGAGGCCAGTGCTGGGTGTCTCTGTATTTATGCAAGGATAGGAGCCCTTGCTTTGGTTTCTGGGTCCGTAGCTTAGTCTGTCCAGATTTGGACTGCAAACTTAACACTGTTTGATCTGCTAAGTGCCCACTACTACGCTCTTCTCGTATGATCCTCTTGAGTTTCTCTTGGTTAGCATTCTATCCTCCCCCTTCAAAGTTAAGTCAGATACTTTGCTTGGAATTGGCCAATTACACATGACCCAGACCCGACCACTTGGTGTGTCCTACAACTGATTAACTCCTTTGCTGATTAGTCAGAGATGAACACAAGACACAGGTTGGTCTAAAGAGACTGAATTGTGAGAAGGTATTTTCTCCCCTAGAATTGTTGAGAGAGACAGAGAGAGCTAAAGAGCTGCTCTCTTCCTGCCAGGGTTGACTTCCAAGCTGGTTGGATTAAGACCTGGAGTTGTGAACACTGTCGCCATGAGGAGGAGCCATCATGCTGAGAGCAGAGTCTAACAGTAGAGAGAAACCGAGTCCTGAAAGTGTTGTTTGAGCTACTAGGTCCTGCCTTACCTGAAGGTAGCATGTGTCTAGACTTTAAAGGCGCTACTCTAATAGATCAGGGGTCCCCAAACTATGGCCCGTGGGCTGCATGCGGCCCCCTGAAGCCATTTATCTGGCCCCCGCCGCACTTCCGGAAGGGGCACCTCTTTCACTGGTGGTCAGTGAGTACTGTATGTGGCGGCGCCGCAAAGCACGGTGTCGGCTCACATACAGTACTACTTCTGGTGATGTGGGACGCACGTGATATGGCTCCGGAAGCACGTCATATCACTTGTTACGGCTAGCAGTGACAAATATGGAACCGGACATTGACCATCTCATTGGCCAAAAGCAGGCCCATAGTTCCCATTGAAATACTGGTCAGTTTGTTGATTTAAATTTACTTGTTCTTTATTTTAAATATTGTATTTGTTCATGTTTTGTTTTTTTACTTTAAAATAAGATATGTGCAGTGTGCATAGGGATTTGTTCATAGTTTTTTTTATAGTCCGGCCCTCCAATGGTCTGAGGGACAGTGAACTGGCCCCCTGTGTAAATAGTTTGGGGACCCCTGTAATAGATTATCTTTCCTCAGTTAAACCAGTGTTTTTCAACAGCCAGTTATGCTGGTCCACGAAATTTTATGCTGATCTACGAAAGATAAGGTCTATAATCTTTATTCAACACCAGGGCGATTAACTCTTTCATCAACTGACAGTCGAAAAACACTGGCTTAATTAAGCCACTTTGGGTTAAGTTACTGGCAACTAACATGTTTTTTCTAGAAACTAGAATTTATCCCTAAACCTCAATTACCCTGCCTGGAATCTTGCTATCCTAAATCTTCTGTTCCATTCCTTTAGATCAGTGGTTCTCAGCTAAAGCTGATTTCAAGCCCTAAGGCAGGGGTCGGGAACCTATGGCTCGCAAACAAATCTTTAATAAAAAAGAATTACATTAAAAATATAAAACATTCTCATGTATTACAATCCATTCATTTCCTACCGCTCATGTTCATGGTTGCGGTTGGCTGGAGCCAATCACAGCTGTCCTCTGGGACAACACCAAATTTTTATTGGATAATGCATAATATACACGGGTTGTTGTATGGCTCTCACAGAATTACATTTTAAAATATGTGGCGTTCATGGCTCTCTCAGCCAAAAAGTTTCCTGACCCCTGCCCTAAGGGACATATGGCAACATCTGGAAACATTTTGGGTTGTCATGAATGGGGCTAGGTAGGTACAGGTATGGAATGCTGCTAAACATCTTACCATGCACAAGAGAGAGAACCCCCTATAAGAAAGAACTGCCCAGACAAAATGTCAGTAGTGCTTGTGATCTATAATGACAGGGATATGTTTGGTCTTCCAGTTCTTGGGATAGAGCTCTTGGAATTTCCTAAATCAAGGTTTCCTTTGTGATGCTAATGAGGTGATTTTTGGAAGGTCCCTAGGTAACCCAAGGACAGGCGCTGGTTACCGGTGTAGCCAATCAAGGAACACGGAATTGAAACTTTCCAGCCCAGCTCTGACCTCTGGGGAGGGGAGAGGGGCTGGAAACCCAGTTCAATCACTAATGGCCAATAATCTAATCAATAATGCCTATATAATGAAGCCTCCGTAAAAACCCAGAAGGACATCATTCGGAGAGCTTCTTTTGGTGAATATTTGGAGGTGTTGGAAGAATGTTACTCAGAGAACATGGAAGTTCCATACCATTCCCACATACCTTGCCCTATCCATCATTCCGTGGGACGGTTCCTAGTTATTTCCAATTATACTGTTCACAAAAATTAGGGGATATTTCAAAATGATTATGAAGTGATAAAAAAAAAGAAGCATTAGATTTTTTTTATTAAACAAGAACATCAGAAAAGCAAATGGACAAGTCAAAGAAAGTTTTTGATTATGCAAATGAGATGCAAAACCAACTTTTATTTCATTGGTGAAAATGCACCACGATATACAAAAGGCTGAAAGTACTGGAGTATCTGCATGTTCCCTGATCCCCTAATTTTTGTGAGTAGTATATAATAAATAAGTAACATAGTAAGTAAACTGTTTTTCTGAGTTCTGTGAGCTGCTCCAGCAAAGTAATGGAACCCAAAGAGGAGGCTGAGAGAGGCTTTGATTTAGTCAGTTAGTCAGAGCAGAGGTGACTTGAGATTGACATCTGAATTGGAGGAGGGGTGAGACTTGTAGAATTGAAACCTTAACCTGTGTAACTTAGTCCAGGCAGGTAGTGTCAGAATTGAGTTCAATTGCTGAATTGCGTGATGTGTAGAAAAAAAATCCCACTCATCTGGTAGTGTAGGTGTTACAGACTTTAGAGAGTATTGTGTCTCATTACTCTCCAGTAGCCGCGGCCACCATCCAAGCCGCCTGGCCCGTGTGGGTTTGTATTTAATCCGGACAGATCATAAGGAAACTGCGGAGACAAAAATGGGGTCCATTTTCCTTTATTCCAGACTCGCACTCGGCAAGCGAATAAAAACACACAGTGGGAAAACAATTCCCTTTCCATTCAGGGCTCTCAAAGCCACTGACTCATCTGAGTTTTCCTAGAATCAAAGGCTTCCACCTCACCAGTCTTATTCACCTCTGTTTCCCATCTCCTTCTCCTGAGCAAATTGGCTTCTCCTTCACCCATTCCACCATTTTGGCTGCCTCCTCTATGTGGCTTCCCTGTCCTGCTACAATATGGACTCTTCCTCTCTATAAGAACGTGGTCACTCTCTCCAAAATGGCCTCCTAGCTCCTCCTTTTAAAACCCTTCAGTGTGAAAGCCCCTCCCCCAATACACATTAACATAACCAAGCCCTTCGCCAAGCAAGAAGGGCAATTAGCTGTATCATGTACGAGCATCACCACACGAGAGCAGTGGCCATCTTTAATGAAGTGAGCAAAAAAATAACTTATCTGCCTGACACATATAACAAAAAACAATTCTGTGTGTTTTCTTTACAGTGCCATTGTTGAGAGACTCTTGCTTTAGATATTATAATTCTCTCATCTCCTAGGCACCTGTACTTGCCATCATTCATTAATTTTTCTTTCAACATCTGTACAGCAGGGTCCTGAGGTAAAGACTGTACTGATGTCAGGGATGTGGCATGATCAGGGCACAGTCCTTACTGTCAGGGAACTTGCAGAGTATTGACCCACTGGCCTCGTCCTCTAACTGCTCGCCTCTGTTAACCTCCATGAAACTCGAATCCACCCTGGGACCCTGTCTACTCTCGGGGTCTCGGACATCCTGAACATAGCTCATTCTGTTGCCTCTTGAATCAGACCATGAGTAGTAACATTCATCATCCGAAATAGATATTTTTAGCACAGCAATGTGTCACTTGTAATGGCAGTGAAGGATTTTCTCAGATTTTGTATGATCTAAAAGAATCGGAGGGTTTTCAGTTTATTTTTTTCTTACATGGGGAATCTTTCTCTGGAGAAGCAGCAGACTGTAATTATGTCTTTTTGTCTCCATGATGTGGTAAGTAATAGAGGCTGGTAGAAAGGAGACCATTTACAAACGTAGGGGAAGTGAATGCAAATTTGGTGCCCTGTCTAGAGTATCTGTGGTATATAATTTTGGAAAACGGCTCGCTAATGTCTGATAGCTACCTCTCAAGGTGTCCCTTGCACATTATTATGCTAATGCTGTATTTCAGAGCTCAGAAATTTGATTCAAAGAATTTGACTTCTGTGTGCGAACAAGAGGCAAGAAAAGATGTCAGGAGTATATGTTTTGTTCCTAGGTGATTCAGACAGACAAATCAGGTTGCTGCGGAATGCTTTGTGACAGCTATTTTGAAAACCTGGTCATGTATTTTTAGCCTGCAAAACCTCTGTGCTGACACGTTTTCTCATGGGGACCCACAGCGGCCGCTGGGAGAGGGAAGCCCCAGCATTGCTTTCTCATCAGGTGACAGCAGGCTCCACGGGCAGGCCAGGAAAGCCCTTTTGAATTGTAGCCTTGATAATCCCAGCGTTCACACAGCCACAGACTTCAGCATGGCAAAGCTATTTTTTTTAACATAAAACAAAGGTGCCCTGGGGGGTCAGGCTGGCTGCTGAGAAGGTCTCAGCAGTGGAGGTGGAGGTGATAAAGGAGTGAAGCCTGTGATCTGGTAAAGGCAAGTCAGAGCAGTGCTCCTTTAGAGGGACTTGCTGACAATTGACAGTGGGAGAGGGATGACCCTCTTCGGTCTCTTAATTTCTCATCATTAAACAGCCTTAGGGACACCAGAGACATAGTTCAGCCTTCAGAATTTCTGCAGAGCTGGGGGGGGGGGGGAGGAAAGAGGTTTTTTAGCCAGATCATTTATTATGAGTTGAATTCACATGTGTCTTATTGCTTTGATCATTTCGGAACTCCAAATGCTGCCAGATTAAAAAAAAATACCTTTTTTTTCCCTTTCCTTGTTTATGTTGTGCTGAATGTACAGAAGACGATGAAAAAGGAACATTGATGAAGATGTCTAAGGTAAGGGAGGCACAAAGAATAACTAAAATATATTTCACACTTACGATGCCCCTAGCCTTGTGTTATTCGTGCTACATTCATTGTTTAATTTAATATCAACGAAGGAGATGCAATTATTTTAATTTTATTGGTGCAAACACCATTAAGAGTTGTCTGTTGGTCTTACTCACCATTGCATCTGTCCTAAAATAGGGCCTGTAATGTAGAGGATGTCCAAGGAACATCTGTTGAATAATTGATAAAAATAAATGAGGAGATCACTCCGAGCAAGAGAAGTGAAGCAAGTTTTCCCTTCATCTCTTGTGATGGTAGAATATCTTATTGCAGATATGTTTCAGTTGGATAAAATATTGACACAAGAACTGGTCAGAAGTTAAAAAAAAGAAGAGATAGCAATGAAGGCAGCTCCTTTCAGAGAAGTCATAAAGAGATCATCCTGACTTGGAAGGAGGCATAGAAACACGTGCCCCCAAATCGATAGCTTCCTTTCCCCTTGGGACAAATACCACCTCCAGCAGTGGAGGAGAGCCTACGAAGCGACAGCTTTCAGGAATATTACAGGACTGAGGTATGAATCCTGAAGCTCACTGTCTACCAAGACACAAGAGCCCTGTCCAGCCCCCGAGGATGTGCAGGACCTGCAGACCTGACTCAAATCCCAGTGCTACCGCTTTCTAGCTGGGCACAGTAATCCACACTTAGCTTTTTTTTTGGTTGTTGTTAAACTTTTATTAAAGCTTCATCAGTGTACACCTTGATGAATTAGCACAAATTGAACATGCCCATTTAGCCACTACCCGGGTCAAGAATGAGAATCCCGGAAACCTTTCTTCCACCCTCTTTTTCTAAGTGACCATTATCCTGACTTCTAATACCATGAACTCATTTTACCTTTTTTTCTTTTTCAAACTATATATAAATATCTGGCTTTTAAAAATTTCATCAGTTTTATGTCTGAGGGATACATCTATCTTGCTGCATGTGGCCATTGCCATTCGTTTTCAGTTACTGTGTATAATATCTTTTTATAGCCCAACACAAGGTTTTCTACCTTTACAGACTAGAGTCAGTAGTGTAGTCACGCCCTCTGGAGAGCCATTTCCTAGCCCTGGAAAGTCAATGCAGATGAAAGCAACTTTAAGTCGTATCTTCATAGAATTGCAGTAACCCTAATTTTTCACGGCTATTCCCTTTCATGGTCATTCTCCCCAGGGGCCTTCCCTGGGTAGACCAATGACCCCAGGGGCCTTGGAAGACATCTGGGCATGAAGAGTGGCATTTGTAGGTGGGGGGACTTTCTCATCCCTGATCATACCCTTTCCCACCAAAATTTCAGGTAGTTTAAGAAGCCTACTTTATGCTCCAAATGTGGCTGTCAATTCCTGTTCAGTGTCTCATCTCTTCTTTCTCAGCATCTGGTCAACTGCAGGGCTATGCAGATGCTCTTGGGTTACTGGAAACAGAGCATTTCTTCTTTTTTTTTTTTTTTTTTTAGAGAGGAGTGAGAGAGAGAAGGGGGGAGGGAAGGGGGGAGGAGCAGGAAGCATCAACTCCCATATGTGCCTGGACCAGGCAAGCCCAGAGTTTTTTTGTTTGTTTGTTTGTTTGTTTGTTTTTAATTTTTTCATTTTATTTATTTTATTTTTATTTATTTATTATTCATGTTAGAGAGGAGAGAGAGAGGGAGACAGAGAGAGATGGGAGGAGGAGCTGGAAGCATCAACTCCCATATGTGCCTTGACCAGGCAAGCCCAGGGTTTCGAACCGGCGACCTCAGCATTTCCAGGTCAACGCTTTATCCACTGTGCCACCACAGGTCAGGCAAGCCCAGAGTTTTGAACTGGCTACCTCAGCGTTCCAGGTCGATGCTTTATCTACTACGCCACCACAGGTCAGGCTAGAGCATTTCTAAGTAGAGCTCAAAGGACAGGCATTCATCTGTGAGCTCCTTCTCATCCTACTTGCCTTAGGACTGTGCTCCACACCATTTCTGTCTTCAAAGTGAATCGTTTTGGGGCAGCACTAGGCCTTTGTCTATATAGCAACTCATATACATTTTCAGTTTTCCATTTGTCCCTTAAGGGGTCATCTCTTGTTCTTAATTTTATTTCATTTTAACCTCTTCAAATAGGGACTTTTCTGAAATACTCTGGTTCTGTTCTCTGCTAAAAAATATCCACATCTGAAATAGTGGATTTCTTTTTAAAGGAATTAAGGAATTATCATCATGATCATCAAATGTTTGCACTCACTCTGGTAGTACAATGCCCTTGTTGCTTTTGAAGTGTTTGATGTTACACCAAATGCCTATAATCCATTCATTACATTTTAATAAGGATAGCTCTGTACACTGGGCTTGCAGTTAAGTCTTAACTGCAGCAGTGGATCTCTGACTTCTAGATTGATGCCCCTTTGAACCCAGCATAGCCACGTTTATATCCTCTCTGAGTCACACCTGGGCTTTGTGATAGCCGTGGACACATCATTGTTCCAGATGACTGTACTTGCTAAAAAGTTGAAACCTATTTTAGTAACCTTGAGAATAAACAGTAACAGAGAGCAGGTGATCTTTTTGTGTTTGCCTGGGCTTGCAGTAAGTTCTCTCTTCTTAGTTAATCATTCCTCTGAAACTTCTCTTCCAGATTTGTAAGACAGTCCCTCTAACAGCTTATGCTTAACTCTTGGAATAGTTGATGTTCAGAGTCCCCAAACGATAGGTCTCAAGAGCTATAAAAATTCCTAAGTGAGCTTTACCTGCCTGCCTTGCTCTATCTTACCCACAAATGTAGCAAAGGAAAGAATCCATTTTCAATGACTGAAAGATTTGTTCCTTCAGTGGAGGAGGTATTTTACTTTCCGAAGTTTAACTTAGCTCAGGGGTCCCCAAACTACGGCCCGCGGGCCACATGCGGCCCCCTGAGGCCATTTATCTGGCCCCCGCCGCACTTCTGGAAGGGGCACCTCTTTCATTGGTGGTCAGTGGAGGAGCATAGTTCCCACTGAAATACTGGTCAGTTTGTTGATTTAAATTTACTTGTTTGTTATTTTAAATATTGTATTTCTTCCAGTTTTGTTTTTTTACTTTAAAATAAGATATGTGCAGTGTGCATAGGGATTTGTTCATAGTTTTTTTTGTAGTCCGGCCCTCCAACGGTCTGAGGGTTGGTGAACTGGCCCCCTGTGTAAAAAGTTTGGGGACCCCCGACTTAGCTAATCCACAGAATCAACAACCTGATTTCCCTTTTGGCATAAGGTATGCTATGGTCCTAAGAAAGGAAAGGACCTAGGGCTACAAAGCTGATCTAATGAGTAAAGCCACTACGCCAGCCAGCCAGGGTGGCGGGTGTCAGGAAGCCAAAAAACATTCGTCAGCTGTCGGTCCTCTTTGGAGATGGGCAACTCTCATTAAGTGGCTGATAAATGTAGCAGTGTGATGCTTGGTCTTCTTTCCCCAACTCAGAACAACTCTTGGGGATCCTCCTAGCTACAGAGAGTTCTACATGGAGTTGACTGAGCTCTTCACTGGGACTGCATCACAGCCCAGCTTCTCTCTCTCCCATCCTGCTTCCTTTCCGTCCCTTGCACAGGTGTTGATGCTGACAGCATTCCATAATAAACACCCTGTTTCCCAATCTTTGTCTCCAAGGTTGCTTTCCAGGGTAACCTAGCCAAAGGCGATCACCCAGAACTCCCTTTTGTGTTTGAAGTTTGCCTTTATGAGCAGTTTGAGGTGAGGTGTGTTGATAATCAGGCCAGTTTCCAGGTTAAAGAGCAAAGTGGAAACTCAAGGTGTAAGGGTCTTTAATGTCCTTATATGGTCTACAATGCTGAACAAACAGTACAAAAAGATTGTCCACGTGGGAAAGCTCAAGTGTGTGTGGCCTTTAGGGACATGTAGCAAAAGCCCTAACATTTCCTAAGTTAGAAAACACACCTAACTAGAGCTCTGACAGGTAGACAGTTGGATCTTTAAGATAAGGTGACAAGTAGAATTTGGTTCAGGATGTGAACTGAGGTCTATAATGAGAAATCCATTAGAAGGAGGAAGGCATTGATAAACAAGCAGGTGCTGTATGGATGACCTCTGGATCCATTGGGGCAAGAACTAATAATTAAAGGAGTCGAAGTAAGAAAAATTCCATGTGTTCCCTGAAATTTGGGATGATACTGGAAAAAAAAAAAAAAAGAGTGAGGTCATCAGCACCTAGGATTTCTATAGAATGATGAGCTTTGCCCGAAGCTTACTGCTGAAGATCAGTTACAGCCATCATTCTGACAATCCTTGGAAGAATCCCTGTCAGGTCAAGACAGAAGCATTGTCCTCAATCGCTGATCTTCCCTTAAATATCTATAAAGCTGGGCTCTCCAACCTCAAGGACACATAGGTGGGACCTATCAGGTTATTTCGGCCTCTAACTCTTGAAAACATTTACAATGGTGCTTTATGAAATGTGGTGCGCTGGGATGAACATACTATATATTTTTTTCTTGGTTCTTTCAGAGCAGAATAAAGAGCTCTGGACCTTGAACATAGGGCATTACAGTGGTAAATTATTCCAGTGTATTAATTATGGTCAGGTCCTGCTCTTGTGCCCATAACACAATATTTTCTTTCTCCTTTAAATTCAGTTACTTTCCATGGATACTTATAGATATATTTATAATAGACTTAGGATAGGTCAGATATCTAAAAGAGTGTTGAGGGCTGGGGTGATAGTTTTAAATAGTGGCCTCAACCTTTTTGGTACATGACAGATACCATCTATTAGGGTGTTTTACTAGCACAAAATTCAAAATGGTAATAACCAGGATAAATGACTGTGATGTAATTGCACCAACGGTACAGCATCATCTTACAACATCTATAAAAGTATCCACACTATTCATTTTGTCCTCCTTTTGGCATCAGGCTGCCCTGATGTCAGATTCGTATATGTGGAAGACAGAGTCTATGTTCCAGGGACAGTCTTGTCGCTTGACAGTCCCCATGCCTCTGCCTCTTGCCCCAACACCATGACAATCATGCATATTCCCAGAGGAAATAAAAATACAAGTTTATCTGTTCATATAAAGAACAGTGTGCTGGTGAAGAATTCTAACTAAAGTATTATACAGGGTGGGGCAAGAGTATGTTTTCTTTTTTTTTTTGTATTTTTCTGAAGCTGGAAACAGGGAGAGACAGTCAGACAGACTCCCGCATGCGCCCGACCGGGATCCACCTGGCATGCCCACCAGGGGCGACACTCTGCCCACCAGGGGGCGATGCTCTGCCCCTCCTGGGCGTCGCTCTGCCACGACCAGAGCCACTCTAGCGCCTGGGGCAGTGGCCAAGGAGCCATCCCCAGCGCCCGGGCCATCTCTGCTCCAATGGAGCCTTGGCTGCGGGAGGGGAAGAGAGAGACAGAGAGGAAGGAGGGGGGGTGGAGAAGCAAATGGGCGCTTCTCCTATGTGCCCTGGCCGGGAATCGAACCCGGGTCCCCCGCACGCCAGGCCGACGCTCTACCGCTGAGCCAACCGGCCAGGGCAAGAGTATGTTTTCTTGACGATATTGAATTCCGTGGGAAAAATCTGTAACTGAATATGAATTCTTATTCTTAACTGCTCTCCCTCTCATCCCTCCCCCACTGCCCTAGTTAGCATTATCTTGTTCATTTCCACAGATGGAAGAAAGGGAACGAGGAAAAAAAATCAGTTACTGAGCTGGGCATTTTAAAAAAACTGACAACCATTAAGTAGTATTTGATAGATCGCAACCTAGTAATGTATACATAACACTTAAAAATCTCCGACAAAAGGCAGTGTACACATGGTCAGCCCCTTTGTTTTTTTCTAATGCATATTATGTCCTGGAGGGAGATCCATTTTAATACTTGTAGCACTACCGTATTTTAAAAAATAATTTTGTACTATGACTTTACAGAGCTATCATGCTTTATTTAATCAGACTCAAATTGTAAACATTTAGGGTGTTTCCACACTTTTGCCGCTGCAAACAACACAGCAAGGAATGTGTGCATATTAATTTGCAGTCTGCAGGCTACACAGAAATATAACATCTGAATTCCCCTGGGTCCTGTAAAATTCTCCTGGCTCTATGACACAACGTCATCGGTGAGGAGAAAGTAGGGTGGAAGATCTATCTAGTGGGGGGTTAACCTCCCTGACTCCCATCCCTGCCCTTGAGTCCTCCTCGCCTCACGTTTATTGATTTATTTTCTATCAATGCATCACTACTTGACATTTTCCTTAACACACCATGCTGGTTCCCAGCTCCCTGCCTGCTGGCAGAAATGCTTTTCTGCATTGAACATCTAACAGATTTCTACTCATTTTTAAAAACCTATTCACACATCAGCACTCCAATGCAAGCACCTCCCTCTCCTTCGGAATTAATCACCTCCTAATGTGCAGTGCCCTTCACCTTGTACACACTTCTATTACTGCCCAGATAGCACTGTATTTTTTTTTCTTTCTTTCTTTTTTTATTTTTTCTGAAGCTGGAAACGGGGAGAGACAGTCAGACAGACTCCTGCATGCGCCCGACCGGTATCCACCCGGCACGCCCACCAGGGGCGACGCTCTGCCCACCAGGGGGCGACGCTCTGCCCCTCCGGGGTGTTGCTCTGCCGCGACCAGAGCCACTCTAGCGCCTGGGGCAGAGGCCAAGGAGCCATCCCCAGCGCCCGGGCCATCCTTGCTCCAATGGAGCCCTGGCTGCGGGAGGGAAAGAGAGAGACAGAGAGGAAGGAGGGGATAGGGGTGGAGAAGCAAATGGGCGCCTCTCCTATGTGCCCTGGCCAGGAATCAAACCCGGGTCCCCCGCACGCCAGGCTGACGCTCTACCGCTGAGCCAACCGGCCAGGGCCAGCACTGTATTATAATCATGTGTACGTGTTTGTCGTCCCTGGTGGGCTCTGAGCCCCTGGCTGGTTGGCCCTGGGACTTCATTGTTTTGCCATCTTTAACGCTAGGCAGACCTTCTCTGACACACAGGCCCTTGACTAAGCTTTGCTAAATGGCACAGTGGGAAATTCGAAGTAAACTTGACCGCATTTGAGAGAGAAAAGCATTTTGGGCTGGGAGTCCGTGATCAGTCTGAGATTGTTTTAGGAGACAGTGGGGAGCGTCTGCGGTAGAAAGGGCTGTTTGGAGTGATGGAGCCCAGCTTTTCCGTCTGTCTGCTCTGTGAGTTTCTGACGTTTTATTTTCTCTGACATTCTTCAGAGCAGGCACCTTTGGATGCTTTGTTAAGTTATGCAGAAATTTTCAAGTGTTGAGGAGTCATAATGAAGTTGATAGAAGGGACAGTACTGACACCAAAGTAAAAAAATCTTTGGCAGGAAACAAAGGGCAACCAAGAAAGCTGAAGAGACCTAAAAATACTCAGTGTAATGAGGTTCGAAAGGGAACATGTGTCTATGTGAGATCAGCCAGGGAGAATTCTTGCACCAAGTATGCTGAATTACTGTGAATTCCACTGGAACAAATAAATGATTTCTCCTCTCCAAGTTAGTGTCAAAGCCACATTTGTAGATTAAGGTAGAATTATTCTGTAAACTTCCAGGATTCTCAAATAATATTCTGAATTGACCAATTTGTGTGTGTGTGTGTGTGTGTGTGTGTGTGTGTGTGTGTGTGTGTGTCAGAGACAGAGAGAAGAACAGATAGGGACAGACAGCAGACAGGAAGGGAGAGAAATGAGAAGCATCAACTCTTCATTACAGCACCTTAGTTGTTCATTAATTGCTTTCTCATATGTGCAGATTGAGTGACCCCTTGCTCAAGCCAATGACCTTGGGCTCAAGCTGGGAAGGGAAGCTGTGCTCACACCAGATGAGCCTGTGCTCAAGATGGCAACCTCAGGGTTTTGAACCTGGGTCCTCTGCGTCCCAATCCAAGGCTCTATCCACTGTGCCACTGCCTGGTCAGGCTTGACCAATTTTTTTTAAAACCATGGAAAATAGTAAAATTAATCCTCAACTTAAAAAGGAAAAGAACCCAAACTTAACTTTACAATGCCGTGTTTGATTTTTTTAAAATAGTTTCTACTACACAAAGAATCAACTTCAAATTAAACAGGTCTTCTGATAATTAAATAGAAATTTCTCCCAAATAAAAGTATTTTAAGGTCAAATTTGTAACTATACTATAGAGCAGTGGTTCTCAAACTTTCTAATGCCGTGACCCCGCAATACAGTTCCTCATGTTGCGGTGACCCCAAACCAAAAAATAATTTTGGTGGCTACTTCATAACTGTAATTTTGCTACAGTTATGATTCAGAATGTAAATACCTGATATGCATTATGTATTTTCCGATGGCTTTAGGCGACCCCGCTGGGATCACGACCCACAGGTTGAGAACCGCTGCTATAGAGCCAAGCAAGAACTTTTAAACTAATATATTAATGAATGCCTCAGTGTGTTAGATTTAAAATAGAATTTATTGCATTTAGCATAGGCCTAGCATTCTTTCTCTCTTGGTATCACCTTTAAGTTTATCCGAAGACCCCCTTTAAAAATAATTTACCATAGTGTTATTGTTTTTGTATTTTTATACATGATACAAAGTTTAAAGAGTACAAAGGAGTAGACAGTGAAAATAAAGTTTCATCATTTGTTTTTTAAGGAACTCATAACTATTTCCTGAAGGCAAGCATAGAACACATCTGTAATACTTAGGCTGTGTATTACTGTATTAACTCATACTTCGCAAGTGGTAACATATGGTATACATATTAACTTGCTTTTGCTTTTCAGCACTAGACTTGCAGATCTTTTCTTAACAGTTCAAACAGAGCTGTATATTTTTACAAATGCATTAGATTCTACTCATTATTTGTATCATAATTTATCTTAGTCTTCTGTTGATGGACTTTGGGATTGTTTGCAATCTTTTGCATGTTGGGAATATAACATAAATTAATCTCATGACATCAGTGGGAATGGGAATGTAATTACTGAGCCAGGAAAAATGTAATTTTAAATTTTGATAGATAAAGCAAAATTGCTCCTCATAGAGGATGTTCCAAATCAATATTCCTCGTAGTCATAAATAAGAATGCTTATTGTTCTATTGGCCATACCTTTATTAATTGGGTATGTTACAAACTTCTTTATCTGAGTCAGTCTAAGTTGCAAAAACTGTGTCTCATTACACTTTTTTTTTTTTTTTGGTGACAGAGACAGAGAAAGACAGAGAGAGGGACACATAGGGACAGACAGACAGGAAGGGAGAGAGATAAGAGCATCAATTCTTCATTGCGGCTCCTTAGTTCATTGCTTTCTCATATGTGCCTTGACGGGGGTGCTACAGCAGACCGAGTGACCCCTTACTCAAACCAGTGACCTTTGGGCTCAAGCCAGCGACCATGAGGTCATGTCTATGATCCTACGCTCAAGCCAGCAACCCTGTACTCAAGCTGGTGAGCCCTTGCTCAAGCTGTATGAGCCCATGCTCAAGCAGCTACTTAGGGTTTCAAACCTGGATCCTCCACGTCCCATTCTGATGTTCTATCTACTACGCCACCACCTGGTCAGGCTCATTACATTTTTAGTTTGCATTTGCTCTTTATAATGAATTTAGGCATTTTTATCCAAACAGCCATTATGTTTTTATATGATTTATTAGTCTTTAAAAAAGTATAACTTTATTAAAGTGTAATTTATATACCATAAAATTGTCCTCATTGTAAGTATATAATTCAAGTCAGTGTTTTTTTCAGAAAGTGTATAGATTTGTAAACTTTCTCACAACCCAGTGTTAGAACATTTCCAGGACCCCAAAATGTCTTCTGCCTGCCTATTTGCAGATAATCATCTATTCCACAGCTGCTTTGGGAAGGCGTTGACCTGCCCACTGTCTCTAAAAATTTACCTTTTCAGGATATTTTATATAAATGGAATTATATAATATGTAGTCTTTTGAATCATACTACTTTCACTTGTTATGTTTTTAAGGTTTGTCCATGTTGTAGTTTATATCAGTACTTTGTTCCTTTCGGGTTTCGAATAGTATTCTGTTTTATGACTGTACTATTTTTATTTATTCACTCACTATTGGTAGACATTTGGATGATTTTCAATCTTAGGCTTTTATGAATAATTTTGCTACGCACATTCATTTAAAAATATTATGTGGACATATGGAAAAAATAAATGTGGAAACCCATCATTTCTCTTAGATGGGTTCCAAAAAGTAAAATTACTGTGTTATATGCTAAATTTCATGTTTAACTTCATAAAAAACTGCAAAACTGTTTTGGAAAGTGGATGTATCATTTTACCTTTCCACCATCAATAAAGGAGGGCTGCAATGTCCCCACACCTCTGCCAACACTTTGGATTAATTTTCTCTTAAT
The DNA here is from genome assembly GCF_036850995.1 of Saccopteryx leptura. Taxonomy (NCBI): domain Eukaryota; kingdom Metazoa; phylum Chordata; class Mammalia; order Chiroptera; family Emballonuridae; genus Saccopteryx; species Saccopteryx leptura. The sequence continues at coordinate 24,303,877 of NC_089512.1, read as the reverse complement.
TACGGCCAGTCTAGTGCATGTGTACTGGTATCTTATTGTGGTTTCAATTTGCATTTTCCTAATGGCTAATAAAATTGAACATAGTTGCATATAGCCTATTGCTTATATTTTGTATAAGAAATCTCTATTCAAATATTTTATCCATTATTCCTATAAAATCATCCATTTCTTATCATTTGCCTCATTTTTTGGCATAGTTATTAAAAATAAATGTTCTTATAATCTTTTTAATTTTTATAGCATTTTATAATGTTACTTCTTTCATTTCTGAATTGAGTAATGTGTGTTTTCACTCTTTTTTTTCCCTTGGTTAGTCTGGTTAAAGAGTTGCCCATTGGTTGAACTTTTGGAAGAACCAACTTTCAGTGTCATGGCTATTTTCCTATTGTGTTTTTTTCTACTGCATTGAGTATTATTTTCTTTCGTCTTCTGGCTGTGGGTTTAGTTTGCTCTTCTTTTACTACTCTTTTAAGCTAGAAGCATAGGTCATTGATTTAGAGACCTTTTTTTTTTTTTCTAATATGTGCCTTTAAAGCTATAACTATCTCTCTAAGCACTGCTTCAGTTGTATATAGTAACTTTTGGTATGTTGTGTTTTGTTTACCTTTATTGCAAAAACAATTCTTAATTTACCTTGTGGTGTCTCTTATGACTTGAATTTGATAGTTTGTGTCCTATCCTTTTATTTTTTTAATTGGTTAGTTTAGTTAAAATTTCTTGAACTTGTTAACCATTTCAAAAAACTAACTTTCATTTTTATTGATTTTTTAAAAAAATGTAGAAATATGTTGTTTAATTATCAAATACTTGAAGATTTCCCCGATTTTATTCTGTTGATTTTCAAGTTAAGTCCGTTGTATTGTTGTTGAAAACATACTTTGTATGATTTCAATCTTTTAATATTTATTGAGATTTGTTTTATGGCCTGCCATATGATCTCATCTTGGAAAAATGTTCTATTTGCACTTGATAATATTATGCATTCTACATTCATTGAGTGGAATATTCTATATAAGCCAGTTAATTAGAGTCAGTTGATAGTGTTAAATCTTCTCTGTATTCGCTGATTTTTTTTGACAGTTTGAATGCCTATTTCTTTATTTCTCTATTTATTCTTTTACTGCTTTCTTTTTTGTTAAGAAATTATTTTTAGTATATCATTTCAAATCTTCTGTTGGTGTTTTAAACTATTTTTAAGTTTTTTTCTCAATGGTTTCTCTAGGAATTACAAAACACATCTTAACTTATCACAGTCTCCAAGAGGTTGTAATTAACTTAAAGTTGGTAAAAGGTGGAAACTTTTTTCCAATGTAGCTCTCTTTTTCTCCTTTGTGCTATTACTTTTAGATATATTACATCTATTGTTATCAATCTAAAAAGACAGTGTCATAATAATTTCTTTAAGTAATCTTATATCTCTTAAAGACATTAAAGGAAGAAATAAAAAAATATGCTTTTAGACTATTTTATATTTACTCAGTTATTTTCCATGTCTGGTTCTTAAATTCTTTTGTGGATTTGAGTTACCATCTTATGTTATTACATTGCAGGATTTATAGTTTCTTTTAACCTTTTAAAGGTTCTTTTCCTTTCTACCCAAGAACTCCAAACAGATTAGTAAACCCATCAGGATGCTCTCACCAAGAATAAATAGTCTTGGCCAAGAAGATAGGCCAGCTCTTTGTCTAATTATCAGGGTCTTTCCTAATGTTTAGGGGGACCCAATTATGATTAGATAGAAGAAAGTTTAATTCAAGTACAAAGTAGAAATCTGAACAACAGTTTATATTCTAGGTTTGAAAATACTAAATTCAGTGTGAATCTTGTCACATGCAAAATGGAAATAGTCTTGTTTGCATAATTTGTTTTAAAAAAACAAAGAATTCTTTGTGATTGATGGTGGTTCTGAGCCATTAGGTAAATATGGGCAGACAGCCATGGTTTATTGGCTCAATTTGTACTGTAGGTCAGAATCTTAAACCCATGATTAAATTTACCCAGAATGTTGTCCAAGTATTTAATTCAGACATCCAAGGAACCAAAAATGTATATTTGGAAAAACATCCTTTGACAATTATGTCTACATGAAGGTTTGAATTAAATTATGTATTAACCAGAAGGAGACTACACATTCAACAAAAAAAGTGAAAACTAAATTTAACAGAGTGCTGCTGCATTTTTGCATTGTTTACAATGAATAAAGCTAAGAATAAAAGAGGAAAGAACAATTGTCTTGACAAGACATGAAATTGATTACCTTATAAGGCTTTACTCTTAAAAAGAAGCACTCTCCTTCAGATTTAGTTGTGTCTCCACTATTATGTGACAAAATCCATGAGCACCTTACTTGGTAGTCACATTTTTAAAGTATTGACTATCTTATTAATCATTCCAAATATCATCATTCTATTACCAAGGCTTACAAAGGTTTTGTTTTTAAGTTTCAGAAGTTCTTTTTAAATCTTTTGTTCTAGATTTTTCCTGGTGACACTTTCTTATTTCTTTAAAATTTATATTCTTCTCTTTTGTATTTTGAGAAATGTCATGGAGTATTTTATTTCTGCTAACTTTTCCATGATGTTAGAAAGCTGCAAAGATTTGTAAAGCTGAAATAAATTGCTTCTCAATTATTTTAGACATTTCTATAATAACAAGTATATGTAATTTCTCAACTCTTATCGATTCATTGTACTTTAGAAATACTCCTTCAAGAATGGTAGTCTTATTTCATGGTAGATAAAGGGACTACAGAGAAACCTGACAGTTATTTGAGACAATGAGAATATTGTGTATATTTCTGGGATGGGGTTTGAGCTTAGTAAAGGTTTTTCATGCATTCTGCTGTTGCTTGAGGAGACAGGTCTACCAAAATGATGGATTGTGGGTTGACAGATTTTACTACCTGTTGAAGAGGCTCCAGGAGCCATAGGAGTGAACAGATTATTTAGGGAAGAATATCTTCTCAGCATTCTGTTGGGTTTTTCACTAAAGGTTTCAGAGTCAATGTAGTGCCCAGAGAATTAGCATATAAACAATTCCTCTCTCCTTATCCCAGTGATTGATGCATTCTGTCTAATGGTTGACATTATTATAGAAGTTACCTACCTACCAAATAGCTAATTCTAATAGTTGACACTTGAAATAGGCTGCAAAGAATCCTTACCCCATGGCCTCACCAAATTAAACATAAGATACATTTAGCAAAAGAAATAAAGTTGGGTACACATGACATACTACTTCACAGGACTTCATAGGGATTAAGTTGTATCCTGTCATTTTGTCTATGGCTGGTATAGCTAACATGGTATTGATTGACTTCCTATCTGGGAAAATGCCAGACTATTGATGACTTTACAAAAGAAAAAAGAAGACATTTATTTATTGAGCAAGTATGAATTGATCTTCCTATCACGTGTCCTGAGCGCCATGTTAGATGCTGCATCTACCAAAACAGATAAGACCCATATTTTCATAAAACTTTCAAACTTATGGGAAAATAGGTAATACAATAATTATATAAATAAAGATTTGTATAATGTAGGTATAGAATGTCATGTAAAGATACAGAACCAGGATCACTGGTTGAGAGGCTAAGGGGCCACTTCACCAACACCAAAGAGGGTTTGTGGTGGAAGTCGGTGATTCAGGAAGAGGGAGGTGTGTGCATAGGCGTCACAGTAAAAGCACCATCACTTGTCCAGGAATCCCCCTGTCCCACTTCCCCAAAAGCTAAGATGGCAAAGCAGGAAATACAATATGCACAGATATAAAATATGAGACTTGAAAGGTAAGCAGAAGGCCAGAGCATGAAAAATACTAAAATGTATAAAGGAAGCTGGTCATTAGAATTCCCAACCTTACAATTCAGGAAAATAGATTCAATTTTGAGTCATCAGTTAAGCAGACAAATTCTTAGCTCAGGAGTTTTTCAATAATTGAGCTTTCTTCTCTGGAAGGAATAATAAAATTAGTGATTTGTGCATTGTTGTCTATGACAAAAGAAATACCTCTAACATTCACAGCAGGGAAAAAAAAAGAGTAATTTTGTCTTTTATTGTAGTGCTATATTATTCACATCTGGATGCAAAGCTAATTGTGTATTCATCAAATTAAAGCATATTATTATCAGCAGTATTATTACCACTTGGAAATAATCAATCGGCTTTGTTTTGCGAGCTATGGGGTAACGCCAGAGAATGCGGTTTTTCACACTCAGAAGGCTCATGATAAAGGTAGTTTTGTAGGTTTCAACATTATTTTTAGAAATAAAAATAGAAGAAGAGCAAACAATTTGTCTTCTGTTCTTTTCTGCTGTGTCTATTAGCTAGCTTTAATGTTAGAAACATCTGAACACATCTACTTTAGTAGGTATGGCTTGACGATGTTTTCCTCTCCGTAAGAAGAGAAAAATATATAAGTGAATCACTAGTTTGTGAGTGAGGCCAAAGCTGAGACAACTTCTCAACTTCTGTGGGAGTACTGACACCCTTCAGTTGCCCAGACAGGGGAGCTAAGTTAAGCGGTACTTTTATTTTCTTCTATTGTTTGTTTTTACGGGTTAGTTGAAGTAGCAAGGAAACTTAAATGAGACTCATAATATTGCATCATTCCACAGCAATTTGCCCTGATAGTCTTTGATAAGTTTATCTTTAATGTTAAGGCAAAATTTATCCTTCCTCTCTCCCAGTAGGGAAGTCCAGGGGAAACTGCTTCTTTTCTGCCCTCACCCCCAATGCCACACTTGGAAGAGTGACTTCATGGGTGGGAATATGTGAAATGTGGAATTTTTCACCCTTCTCAGAAAGCCTCTGTTTCACTGGAACGGGAGGCCAAACCAAGTGTTGCATGACCCCCCTCTCTGAAAGTCTGTGACTAGGCAGAACTTCCCCTGTGGTAGACTATGTCCCAAGTGATTTGGTTCTGACCCTTTGAAGACTTGTGCATTTTTGGAGTGGTATTTTCTTCAGGGGACACTTGAAGCATAGGTTGAATGGTGATGTCTGAGACTCATGATGTGTCTGCTTGAGTTCATTTGAGGTCGGGACTTACTTTTGCATCCACCCTCCTGTCTACCCACCTGCCCTTTCAATCTCAACATGCCTTTTTCTTATTTATAATGACTGAGGAGCCTCGTTTTCTGTTTTCAAATTCTTTATGGTATGCTCATGAATTTGTCATGACCCACAAAATAACTGTGAACATACTTCATAATTAATTTTTAAAAAATGCCTGACTGGTGGTGGTGCAGTGCATAGTGTTCACCTGAGACCCCGAGGTCTTAGGTTTGAAAGCCCAAGGTCACCAGCTTGAGTGTGGGCTCATTTGGCTTGAGCACAGGCTCACCAGCTTGAGCATGAGGTCACCAGCTTGAGCATGAGATCATCAGCATGATCCCTGGGGTCGCTGGCTTGAGCAAGAGTCACTGGCTCAGCTGGAGCCTCTTGGTCAAGGCACGTATGTGAAGCAATCAATGAACAACTAAAATGATGCAGCTATGAGTTCTTGCTGCTTATCTCCCCCCCCCCCTTTCTCTCTCTCACATACACACACGCACACACAGATTATTGAGTATATATCATATGTCATGTACTCTGATAAGACTTTAAAAGCATTCTCATCCGGCCCTGGCCTGTTGGCTCAGCGGTAGAGTGTCGGTCTGGCATGCGGGGGACCTGGGTTCGATTCCTGGCTAGGGCACATAGGAGAAGCGCCCACTTGCTTCTCCACCCCCCCCCCCTTCCTCTCTGTCTCTCCCTTCCCCTTCCACAGCCAAGGCTCCATTGGAGCAAAGATGGCCCGGGCACTGGGGATGGCCTCTTGGCTGCTGCCCCAGGTGCTAGAGTGGCTCTGGTTGTGGCAGAGCGACCCCCCGGAGGGGCAGAGCATCACTCCCTGGTGGGCAGAGCGTCGCCCCTGGTGGGCGTGCCGGGTGGATCCTGGTCGGGCACATGCGGGAGTCTGTCTGACTGTCTCTCCCCATTTCCAGCTTCAGAAAAAAAAAAAAAAAAAGGCATTCTCATCCAACGCTTTCAATAACCCCACCAGACAACATTATTATCCCTATGTTGCATATAGGGATAATAAAAAGATGACAAAAAAAAAAAGATGAAATAACTTTCCAGGTCTTAGGAAATAGGAGGACTCAGATTTGAACCCAGGCAGGCTAAGTTCAGAGCCTAAACATTTAACCTCTTGACAATACTGACATATTAAGCAAACTATCATATTAATAATGAACACTTATTTAGCATCTTCACTTTTGCTTAATGAAAAAAATAGAACTCTCATATTGCAGATAATCTCTCGGGAACTTACATCTGGACCTCCTTGCAGGCCCAAGGAGAAGAGAAGCTGACTCGGTAAGGGGAGCCCCTGTTTCTGGCTCGCTTATTTTTTTTTTTTTTGATGAAGAAAAGTACAAAGGAGAGAAGAAGTGTTATAAGAAGGCTAATGAAAGGAATTGTGAGATGCAGTGCCAGATGTCGGCTTTCTTTCTCCTTGCTCCTGTGCTGAGATGTGACACTTAGCAAACTGGGAAGAAAAAGATGGTTCTGGGTTTCAGAATAAGTCCATCTCACGTGGCGTGATTATGATGGACAATCCCTGTGGAAGGAGAGGAACGAGGAGGCGCTGGAGGCCCTTCTAAGCCTGGGAGAGGATAAATTTAAAAGCAGAAGAGGACAGCCATTTGAACCCCTTTCTGGCTTGAGGAATGACTAACAACCAAACGTATGAACAAAAGGTCAAGGGAGCAGAAGTGTCTCTGTTGTTCAATACTTCACAATTCTTTCTCCATATCCGTGCACAACGAAAACGAATTTAGTTAAATAAACGCATCAGTCATTGTGGAAGAATTCGGCCACAGGAAGTTGCCTGATGGGGGCTGTCGCCGGAGGCTGCTTGCAGCTCACGAGGAAAGCGAGATGACTGTCACCGGTGCTACGCCTCTTTGCCCATTCTGAATATTGCTCCTCTTATCTCCCTAAAGCACTCATCTGTGATTTTAAATATCATTACGGTTTCCATGGTAAGTTAGCTTCCAATTATTCTTGGTCTATCTGAGGCCACAGCATGTTTGCTTAATCAGGGCTGCCAACACCCTTAGAAGAGACAAGATGCAAACCAGCCATCAAAACAAGTGTGGTTATCTTTGCCTCTCTCAGAAGAAAAGCAAAAGATGACAGAGACTGTCCATGTGTGCATGGCTGTTCACAGTTCATGCCACAGAAGGCCCTGCTAAGTAACATTCTTGATTGCATCAGACATTTCTGGGCTCAAGACCCCCAGTGGTGAAGTCATTTTAAAATTTGATTGTTATTTAAAACCCCTACTGTTTTGTGAAGAATAAGGCGCAAGATATCTTGGGTCACTCTCCTCATCAGTTTTCTCTGTTTGTTTTTCAAATGAACAGAATGTAGCTTCATGCCTCCAGCAAAAAGAGTCATCAATAAATTTAAGCTTATTTAGTGGGTAACAGCAAGAAAACATCACAACACTCTCCCGCCAGTTGTCTTGATCAGCATCTTTTTTGCTTGGGTTTCCACTATGTTACAGAGCATGGAAAGAGCCAAATCATGGGAGACCTACTTCCACCATTGCTGCTGGCTCTATTTATTCAAATAAAAGAACTACTCTGCGGTTACCCCATTCAGGTTGGCCCAGATTTTGTATTTCATCACCATTTTATGTGCCTCCAGAGAATGAGTGAATATAAATACATCACTGACAATGAGGAATATTGTTACAAGCATGAAGAGTGAAAGAAAGAATAAAAACAAGAAGGGAAGGTAGGAAGGAGGGAAGGAGAAAAGGATAAAATAATACTTGGCCAATATACAGTAGAGATAAATGAGCATGGTGCTATTATTATAAAAGATTTGTAACCCTACCTTAAGTTTACTTCCCCTACTCGCTTTTTAAGGCTCGAGTTTGAAATGTTACCTGAAAACTTATAATTTTTAAATTCCATTCAATATTAAAAGTGAAATTTGTCCTTTACCACATACTGGGAAACAATCGCCATTGTGTGTACTTTTGGGGTACATACCCATGTGTTTAGGATTTGTGATGAGTTAGATAAGGACTGGTCTGAAATTTTGCTCTCTGTCAGGGGGCAGACAGATTCCTCAGTCTGTATAGAAGCTGTTGAATATTATTACTCTTTTCATTGACTCCACGGTTCTGACAGTGTTCCGTGGAAATGGATGTGCCTGTGTGGGCCGCTTTGGAGTGAATGACCCATCTGTCAGCATCCCAGGTGATAAAAAAAAAGACGTGGAGAAAACAAGGTGAGATCAAAAAATAAATAAACAGATAAGAAGGAAGTAGAAATGAGTCAGTTCTTAGGAAGCAATGGAGAGTGTTTTGTAAGGATCATTTAGGGTCATGGCTTGTAGTATTACAGTCCTACAGAAGGGAGAGAGAAACACACATTCGAGCACTTAACTATAGTCAGGTTGCTTTGAGTATATCTTCTCATTTAATTTTATCATCTGACCATGGCAGGGAGTACTTTTTAAATCCCACTTCATAAGGCATAAAATAAGAAAATAACAAATTTCTGTGGGATTATGTAACTTTCCAAGAATTGCACAATTAAGAAAGGAAAGAGGTGGGATTTGAACTCAGATCTATCTGACTTTAACTCTTTGCTCTTGTGCCCAAAGGTATTTTTATAGAAAACCACCACATCATCTCCCATCTCACCAACTCTTCTACAGTCTGATCTGTCCATTCCCCATTAAGAGGTGGTATCTAATTCTCCTCCCCTAGAACCAGGGCTGGCCTATGACCGACTTGCAACCCATAGACTACTATGGGAGTGACACTGCATGACCTCGAAGGCTTGATCAGAAAAGGCCCAAAGCCTACACAGTTCCTTGGGACCCATGCTCTGTGGGAAGCCAGCTGCTACGGTAAAAGTCTGACTACCTGGATACTGCCATATTAGAAAGGCCATATTAGAAGCTCTTATCAACAGTCCTAGCTGAGCCTAGCCTTCCAGTCATTCCTCCCAAGACACACAGTCATGTATGTGAAGCCACCTTGGATTCTGTAAACCAGCATGGCCTCCCCTGAGTAATACTGAGTGATCCCAGTCAACACCATTTAGAGGAGAATAGTCTAGCCAAGCCTTGCCCACATTCTTGACCCATAGACTTATAAGATATATCAAATTTGGGGAAGTTTGTGACATAGCAGTAGTAACTGAACCCCTTTTAACCCTATGGTTACCCTTTGCCCCAAGGCAAGACAAAGAGAGAAAGGAGAAAAGATACACACCTTAATAACTGGGAGAACTTTGACAATCTCATCTGAGGATAATTGGAAAATTCAAATTGAAGAGTTTTCAGGAGACTAGATAAGGAAAGAGTTGGGCCAAGTACAACCTAGTGGGAAAATCAAAACTAAAAGACAACTATAAATAAAATGTTAGATCTTTGCAAAAGGTCCCAATAGTCTCCATTCTTTTCTCCCTGTAGATAATCTTTTCCAGTTCTAACCTTGCACAGTGATCTAACCTCCTCTCAGTCAGTTCCTCTTTTACCTCAAAATACTCTGCTCACTCGCCCATGTCTACAGAGTACAGTCTAAATTTATTACCTTGTCAGGTCAGACAGAATCCAGACTAAGTAAAGGTTTTAGAGTCAGAAAGACTTGGGGTGGCTAAATTTCTAATCAGACAACCTTGTGGACTGTCAATGTCTTTATATGGTCTATTTCGGGCTGTATAGCATTTAGTATGACCAAGATCATGTTTTCTGGAAAAATATAATTTTTCTATAAAAGGCATCCTTACAGACAGATGACTTATGTTGATACTTTATACACTTTCTTGAATTTCTCAGTAAATTTCACTCTTGATCACCATTTCCATGAATAATTTAAGGCCCATGTGAGATTCCATATAGTTGTTCATAGCATTTGCTCAATCAAAGGTGTCATGGAAGTATGTATACATTAAAATTTCTAGAGACAGTGCCCTAGATGATTGAGTATTATATTTCTCTAACACATTCATGGATAATTGCATTATCTGAGGTATGTGGAAGAGTCCTCAGGTCTGCAAATGTTGTGTGAGGGAGTCTTCCCCACTTCTATGCAAAAAAATGTATTGTTATAGCCTTAACAATTGTTACAGAGTTTAAAGACAGTTGTAGAGTTTGTCAGGGGACTCTCTCATCTTTCACCACAACAGAAAAGCCCATTTCTACCCCACTGTCTTTGGTCAGTGACACTGTTGTGGGAAAAGTGGTGGCTTCTTCAGTGCTGGTAGTACTTTGTGATTGAGCTCAGTGGCAACATTGTAAGGTGAAACATTAATGGTAAGAAATTGTGCATTTAACAGATGCTGGGGTGGAACTACTCAGCCTGGGAGATTGTTTGAGATACAAACTCAGGGTGAACACCACAGATCTTCTGAAGGGACCTTATCAGAGAATGTTAACCTCAGCAAATTTGTCTGGAGTTTTGACTTGCTATTCATCTCGTTCCTTCCCTAAACCACATCATCTATGATTTTGGATTAGCTATCGGTATCTAATTTGTTATTCCCAACCATGCTTGAATTTGGCATCTTCTTCTAATTGACTTATAAATGATTTGGCCAACATTCTACTTTTCTCTTACCATCTGGCAGGTTCCAAAGCGGCCAGCATATCATGGCATTTGAGAGCTTTATCTGCACATTAAACCAATTGGGTTTGATCTTGGCCTTCACTTTTGTTTTTGGGCAAATTATTTAATCTCCTAGAGCATCATTTTGTATTACTTGAAAAGTGGTTTTAATAAATGTGCTTGCTCAAGAGGTTGTTATGGTGGTTGAAAAAGATAAGATACTATATGCAAAGTGCTAAAAACAGCTTTTTGTTGATGTTGTTAAGTTCTAAGTGTATAATATTAAATCATGCTCTATTATTTTTTATTTTTTATTTGTTGACTCTAGAGAGAGAAAAGGAGAAAGAGAGACAGACAGACAGAAACATCAATCTGTTACTTTATGTGCCCAGACGAGGGATTAAACTGTCAACCTTTGCTATTGAGATGATGCTCTAACTAACTGAGCTATATAGCCAGGGTACCATATGTAATCTGTTTTCAACTTGGCTGTTTTAATTCTGTCTTACCAACTTGAAGACCTCCTAGCCTGTTTCCTGCTAACTTCCCAAACAAGATAGTTTAATAATAATACATTAATGCAAATGTACTATTCAATATTTGCTAGATGCTTGTAAGGATCTTTATAGAGCAACACTCTCATAAAAGAAAAGGGTGGTGGAAAATAAAAACCCCAGGAGAACTTAAGTGGTTTTTAAAAACGTTTGAAGTTGTTTTCCCACACATTGAAGATGGATTGCATGAATTACTATTCTGTAGTTTCCTGAGGCCAAGGATCATATCTGTTTTATTCATTGCAATAAATACAGTGTCCTGAACATAGAATGCCCTCAGCAAAGATTTACTGAGTGAAGATACAAATTACACATGCATTGGAAGGATTATCCCAATAGCGGCAGTATTGTCTAAGAAATGGCTCTGGAAGACGCAGTTCATTTTTTTTCTTCCTCCTTCCCTCCCTACTTTAATCTCCTTCTTTCTGAGATAGCTGAAAAGAGTTTGGGATGTGTAAAGTATTTATTTCATTTTACTTTCTGTTGCTCTTACACTTGGGATGTCATTAAAACACAGGATCAACCTTGAGATTTCATTTTCCAGAAGCTCATAGACCATTGGGATACCTCAGGGGTAAAAGAACTTTCCAACTGAAGAGTTGAATCTTTGGACCCGTGATGTAACATCGTTTTTCAAACAGCAATGGAGCAGCTTGGTCATAGTTCAGGTTTGGAAGAATACTTCCCCCAGGTTGAAGAAGAATGTAGCAATAGACTGGAAATGCTAGAAACAAAATTCCCCATTAGAATTATGGCAATAAAGACAAAAGACCCTGTAGGAAAATAATGCAGAAAACACTTTTGCTGACTATTGTTTACACCAAAACGAGAGACTCCTTCTGTCTGGCACAGGAAGTATTCTTACCACCTCTATTGCAAGTATCCCAGAAGCAGGGACATCTTATCCTGGGCATTTTGTGTAGGACATTCATTCACCATCAAAGGAATACTCAAGACGATGGAGTACCTTATATTGGATGTGCTATGGTTTCTTAATTATGATGAAACAAATAGTTTCTTAAGGAGACCCTGCTTTTTTGGACAACTTCAATCCAGCTCCTAGAATCAGCATATATATAGACTATGAATGTTGGCCTTCTGGTCTGAACACAAATATGAATAGGGTGGAATACGCATTTTCCGTGCCTATTGACCAAGGCTATCTACTTTGGTGTCATGGTATTTATCTATCATAGGTCATACCATCCACCTAAAATATCATTGATAACTTCATCTTTACTAGTACGCATTAAGTGACATAGTCATGCTGCTAAAATTCTCTTCTTGGGCTGTCACAACTGTCAATGCCATTAAAGGACTCTGCCAGCAACTGGACATGTTGGGATCCCGCAGTGTATATTATCCAATCAATCCAGGACTTGGTGTGCTGAGTGGGCTGAAACAGCTTGGGGCTAGAAACAGCAAAGTTGTTGATTCTGTTTTTTTTTTATTTATGTCTGGTTACTACTGGGAGAAGCATATGTTCAGAGATCCTAAAAGTTGATCAAATGTCTCATTCTAAATTGGAATGAGTCTGCACCTTTTCCCTTTGTTACTTCCCAGTGCCCTTGGAACAGCTGGTTCAGTGGGTCTGGATGCCTGAAGAGGTTAGTTTCACCGGAGAACTAGGAGAAGCTGGTGGGCATAAGTGCGAGAGAAACAGAAAGCCCGTGGGACAGCTGAAGCCCAGAGGCTGAAAGGGAATCAGAGAGTCTCACGGTTTGAAGTTCAAAGGCAAGTCCGGACCCACAGTGTAGTTCAAAAGTAGGACTGGAGCCCTGGCCGGTTGGCTCAGCGGTAGAGCGTCGGCCTGGCGTGCGGGGGACCCGGGTTCGATTCCTGGCCAGGGCACACAGGAGAAGCACCCATTTGCTTCTCCACCCACCCCCTCCTTCCTCTCTGTCTCTCTCTTCCCCTCCCGCAGCCAAGGCTCCATTGGAGCAAAGATGGCCCGGGCGCTGGGGATGGCTCCTTGGCCTCTGCCCCAGGCGCTAGAGTGGCTCTGGTCGCAACAGAGCGACGCCCCGGAGGGGCAGAACATCGCCCCCTGGTGGGCAGAGCCTCGCCCCTGGTGGGCGTGCCGGGTGGATCCCGGTCGGGCGCATGCGGGAGTCTGTCTGACTGTCTCTCCCCGTTTCCAGCTTCAGAAAAATACACACACACACAAAAAAAGCAGGACTGGGGCTGGACTGCTTGAGTTTGAATCCTGACTCTCGTTAGGTGTGTCATTTGGGTCATATTATTAACCTCTCTACCTCAGTTTCCACATTCATGGAGAAAAGAACAGTGAATAAAATGATATATGTGTAAAATATATGTGTTCACTGTTAGTATTCTTTTTTATTATTATTATTATTATTATTATCATCATCATCAATATTACTGCACTGAGAGATAAAACCAGGGACTTGAGATTAAGTTCTAGCTCCTTTGCTATTCGAGTGTGTTCTGTCGGCCGGCAGCCTCACCCGGGAGGTTGTTAGAAATGCAGAATCTCAGGCCCCACCCTGTCCTTCTGATTTAGAATCTGCATTTTTTTTTTGCAAGTCCCTTTGTATGACTCATGCACCCGCTGATGTTCGAAAAGCCCTGATCGATTTCAAAGGGCAGGGAGAGGAAAGGGAATGGGTATGGGGTGAAGGCCAATGCATTTAAATCAGCGTCCTGAACAAGTTCTAACGCTGGGTTATTTTTATGGGCTGTCAGGAGCCAGCAGAAGGGGTGGTTTGCCTTGGTTCCCCTGCAGAGGGAGGAACCCTGCAGAAGATGAGTGATCTTGAAGAGCAATGACCGGGGGGCCAACAGCTTGGCTTATCTGTTTAAAACTCTCCTCTGGCCTGACCTGTGGTGGCGCAGTGGATAAAGCGTCAACCTGGAAATGCTGAGGTTGCCAGTTCGAAACCCTGGGCTTGCCTGGTCAAGGCACATATGGGAGTTGATGCTTCCAGCTCCTCCCCCCTTCTCTCTCTGTCTCTCCTCTCTCTCTATCTCTCCCTCTCCTCTCTAAAAAAATGAATAAAAAAAAAAACAAAAAAAACTCTCCTCTGTTTGCTTATGAATAAAATGAAAGGCTCTCGTAATTGGAATCCTAGGGGAGGGAACAGACCTCACATCCTCAGTCCTCCTACAGCACCCGTTCTCAGACAGGCTGGTGGAGTGCCAGCATGAAGGTCATAGAGGATGGTTTGTCAGTCATTCTTGAGAAAAGAACTTCACTTTGTCATAAATTTTCTACCTGTTTACTTTGAGCTTCACTAGAGGGTCCATAACTAGAGAAGATATAATGCTGTGTCGAGAGATGATATTTGCTGCCGCGAAATATATTCCTTGCCCAAACCAAAAAGTGCTGCAGCCCTGAAAGAACAGAGAAGGTCACCATAATGGAAATGTTGAGCCATGGCTTGTCCTCTCACTTTTTGCATTAGGATCTCACCAGAGGAAGGAGGACATCAGGGACAGGCAATCTTAATCTTCCTTTGCTCCTGGTCCTCTAAAGAAGGACGTTGTTCAGCAAATTAAACGGGTAAACAGGATTTTCAGAAGAAGGTTTTACCTGATTAAAAGAACAAATTGTTTTTTAACACCGCTAAGCAGCTGTTGGAATCATCAATTTACATACAAATAATGAATGTGTTAATTGCACATCTTTTTCTCCCAGTGATTAAAAATATGCATTTCTTTTGGGACTTCTAAAAGGCAGTTTAGCCCTGTCTGTATCTCAGTTAGAGCATATCCAGATATGCCAAGGTTGTGGGTTTGATTTCCGGTCAGGACACATACAGGAATCAACCAGTGAATGCATAAATAAGTGGGGCAATAAATTAATGTTTCTCTCTCTTTCTCAAATCAATAAATAAAAAAATTTAAAAGGCTGCTTATTGTTCCTGTAGTTACTACACATACTTGGGCTCATCCATTTAAATATCTTTACGATAGATATGTTTTTGCAATTAAGATTGGTCTTCTGAACACATTAAGTTGAATTTGTGAGATTCTACTATATGTAAACATATCCAAGTTTGCAAAAAATGTTTTAAAAGTCATTGTTGTGCAAAGTAATTTAACTAGTGGATGACTTTTCCCCCACTGCATTCTTTACCTTCAGCATCTCATATCTGGCTCTTTCTCCTACCTCTCTTTCTAAATCTTCTGACTCTCCCAATCAGTGGACATGGATCACTAATGGTTTAATATACTGGTTAAGATGATGCTAGATGTTGTAATAAATGAAATGATAAATCTCAGTGACTTATTAAAATATTGAAGTTTATTTTTTCATGCATAACACTGTCCATCCATATGTATATTTTTTTACTTTGATTGGACACCTTCCATGTGATCCCAAGGACCCAGGTTCCTTTCGTATTGTGGTCTCATTCTTCCCTAAGTCCTTGAAGTACTTGCTTTTAAAATAATGAATGAACAAAGAGACTGTGGGGGAGGTACACTTACATTTGAACCATCTTAGCGTAAAAGTGGCCTAGAAAACCCCTCTCATTCCACGTTCCAGAACTCAGTCAGTGACCACAGCTAACTGTTAAGTCAGGTTGGAAAATGGGTCCTTGCTGTGTGACCATTTGTCAAAGAAAACTGGTGTTGATAATAGCCTCTGCCAGACTCAACTCTTCCGAGGCATCTGGTCATCTAGCTTTCTTCTGGCTCTACTGACCTCTTGGCTATGCCTGGAAACCAAAGTGCGCTCCATCAAAGCTCTTCTCTTTGATAACACAGTTCCCTTGCTCTGAGGAGTATCTGCTGTACCTGTTTATGAGTCTTTGCTGGAGTAAGCTTGAGTCATCTCCGGGGCCTCCTTTTTCCCCATTGTACCCCAGCTGCAGAATAAAATAATGGCTGGTGAAAGAAGTGGCTATTGATTCATTACCTGCTCCCAGGTGTTAGCCAGTCTCCTACTGCTTGTCTGCTAATCTTGTATCCATTGTAGTTTGAGGTGGTAAATCTTTCTATCATTTTTGCAATAAATTTCCCCAATGCTTCTTACTTAAAGAGCTGGACTCTGCTTTGCCTTGCAATTCTTGACTGATGATCTATGATTCTACTTTTAAGCCACAGGTTATTGAAAGACAAATTTTCACCCACTCTTTCCTTTATTTAAAAGCCTTGTAGTGACTCTTAATTTGCCTTTCTTCCTTCCTTCCTTCCTTCCTTCCTTCCTTCCTTCCTTCCTTCCTTCCTTCCTTCCTTCCTTCCTTCCTTCCTTCCTTCCTTCCTTCCTTCCTCCCTCCCTCCCTCCCTCCCTCCCTCCCTCCCTCCCTCCCTCCCTCCCTCCCTCCTTTCTTTCTTTCTTTCTTTCTTTCTTTCTTTCTTTCTTTCTTTCTTTCTTTCTTTCTTTCTTTCTTTCTTTCTTTCTTTCTTTCTTTCTTTCTTTCTTTCTTTCTTTCTTTCCTTTTCTTTGTTGGAGAAAGAGGTGCTGCTATTTTATGAGACCGTGCCTTATAAAACGGACACCACCACCGAATACTTGTTAGGGCCGTTTCCTTCATCTGTCCGTACTCTCTTAAGAGACCGATAACTTTTCCTATCTAGAGACGTTTCCTCAGTTCACATACATCTCTCTCTAGTACCAGCTACCTGTTATTTATAGCATTGTTTACTTGTTTTTTCTTAAAATTCTTGCGTTTCTCAGGACCTCTCTCACTATCCTATCCTCAAGATGAAGATTCCTGTTCCTCGTGTATTCAGCTTCCTTTTCTTTTTGTCAATTTTGGGCATCTTTAGTACTCCATTTCTTTTCCTTTTTGCTTTTAAATAGTTTTTTTTTCTAAAACAAAAGCATCTCTCCAGGCAAATGTCACTCATATTTGGATTTGAGCTTGCTACCAAGACCCAGCACCATTTCCCTCCTGCTGTTCACCACACAACTCCACGGAAAACAAATAAATACATGATATTATTGTGGGGCACCTGCCTTTCATTTTGACTCCTATTCACCAACTTGAGCATTTTATACAATGATTATTATTTTGTAAACATAACTGATTTCAGTTACAGTTTGTTAATGTAGACATGTCAGAAAATAAACATTAGGAAAAAAAGAGAATATTTATTTCTAATCCTATCCACTGGATAGAACCAACAGCAATGTTTTACTATACAGAGTGTACATAATATATTTTTTGTTTTGGGATTCTGCATATCATTTGTAAATCTGCCTTTTTACTTTATATATCCTGAACATTATTTATTTCCAATATATCAATTTATATTATTTATAGTGGCTGTATAGTTTTTCATAATTTAATTAACCATTGTCTAAGAAAAAATGGCCATTTGCAGACTGGTAGACAAATCTCCACTCACATCTTTATTTTTTCTCTAGGATACATTCATAGGAGTCAAAGCACTGATTAAATAGACATTAAGATGTTTAATGAGTCTGGCCAATCACCATTGCTCGGAGAGCATCTCTTTGGTTTCCTCCGTGAACTGAGTAAATATGCAAGAGGTTCTTGTAATGTTTGCAGTGTTCTAAGCCCTGTACTCTTGTTTCTGTAGCCTCTACACTCCTCAACCCATTGTTCATTCTCCTGGCTTAATCTTGCTTAATCCTTATTTGAATCTGTTTTTTCCCTACTTGGAAACCTCACAAATATACTCAGGCCTTATTTTTATTTTTATTTTATTTTATTTATTCATTTTTTTAGAGAGGAGAGAGGGAGGGAGAGAGAGAGAGGAGAGAGAGACAGGGGGGAGGAGCTAGAAGCATCAACTTCCATATGTGCCTTGACCAGGCAAGCCCAGGGTTTCGAAATGGCGACCTCAGCATTTCCAGGTCGACGCTTTATCCACTGCGCCACCACAGGTCAGGCACTCAGGCCTTATTTTTAAAGCTGAGCTGAATTCGCTCAACTGCCAGTCAAACATTACCCACTTCCACACCAATGTACACACACACACACACACACACACACACACACACACACACACACAAATTCTCCTGTATGACTCCTCTATGTCTCTCTCTGTTGATGTCCTGTCTTCCTCCCACCCATTCTCACTCCTGATTCTGAATTTCTGCATTCCTACCCACCACTCTCACAAAGATTCAGAAAGGCATTTCAAGTGCCCAAAAGCACAGTCTATCCCCGTAGTATATTTTCTTCTTAAACCTTGGTTAGTTCTGTTTCTGTCACTGATTTCCCACCTAATTAACCACCACTTAGTGTTACACCGGGGTTCTGGTACACTAAACTCCTTCTAGGTAGGATTGAAATAATTTTCACCTTTCACTCTTGTGAACAGAATGCCATGTTCTTGATTTTATAGCCCATAAATGTATGCAACATTTACTGATCATCTACTATGTGCTAGTCGCTGTATTTGGTTCTGAGGATACAGTAACTAAATTAGCAATGGTCTCTATCTTCATCACATGGGCAATCTAAGAGTTTGCTAAGTCTTGCTGTCTAGACCTACCTGTTTACACACACCTTTCATATCCATATTTTCCACTTAGGCTCATTATGGGCTGCTTTTATTCTACCCCTTTCTCAAAACTTTTTCCTGATAAGCTTGTATGACAAACAAGCAAAAACCTGGAAATTTAATGAGTAAGTGCAGCTCAGTTGATTATTTATAAAATTTAATTCTGTTTTAGCCTGACCAGGCGGTGGCAAGTGGATAGAGCGTCGGACTGGGATGAGGAGGACCCAGCTTCGAGACCCTGAGGTCACCAGCTTGAGCGCGGGCTCATCTGGTTTGAGCAAAGCTCAGCAGCTTGGACCCAAGGTCGCTGGCTTGAGCAAGGGGTTACTCGGTCTACTGAAGGCCCGGGGTCAAGGCACATATGAGAAAGCAATCAATGAACAATTAAGGTGTCGCAATGAAAAACTGAGAATTGATGCTTCTCATCTCTCTCCGTTCCTATCTATCTGTCCCTATCTCTGACTCTCACTCTGTCTCTGTTAAAACAAAAAATTAATTCTGTTTTATCTGGCCTACATATTGCAATAAATGAAAGTATTCAAAGTATTGTAGGAGTGATGGAGCCCAATTTCAAGAACAGCTTCTCAAAGCCAATTCTGTGGCTATCCATGAAAAAAAATGATTGTATTTTAAAGAAAAATACGTATGATATTTTTTCATATTCTAATTTTTTAGTGTTATATAAGATTTACTTAATAAAAATAAACACAGGTTATGCAAAAAGATATAAAAGCAAATGGAACTAGGATTTGTACACTGAACAACAAAAGCTATGTGAATGTGATAGTGTTTAGTTTTAGTTCCCCAAATCTTGGAATGGATTCAATTGAGATGGTGTCTCAGCTTGGAAAAGTCCTTTGATTAAGAAAATATAAAACCCCAGCTTTTGATATGTATTATTAGATTCTATTCTGTACTGTGAGATATGCAATTTTATCATGCTGAAAGTTTGAGAGAATATCTTTGTATTTAAGAGAATATCTTGGCCCTGGCTGGTTGCTCAGTGAATAGAGTATAAACCTGGCATATGTATGTCCTGGGTTTGATTCCCAGTCAGGGCACACAGGAGAAGTGACCATCTGTTTCTCTCCCCCCTTCTTTTCCTCTTCTCCTCCTGCAGCCAGTGGCTCAATTGGTTTAAGCATGGCCTCAGGCACTGAGGATGGCTCAGTTGGTCCCAATGCCTCAGCCTCAGGCACAAAAAATAGCTCAGTACATGAGCATTGGCCCCAGACAGCATTGCTGGGTAGATCCTGGTCAGGGCTCATGTGGGAGTCTGTCTCACTATTTCCCCTTCTCTCAGTTAAAAAAAAAAAAGAAACAAAGAAAATATCTTAATGAAGGTTTTAGTATGGAAGTCTCTGGGTCATAATTTCCCTAGTTATCAAAATCACCAAGAACAAGATCAGGAAATGTTGGGAATAATTAGGGGATTTTATACTTTCATTTGTAGCAAATAATTCGCAGGGAAAGAAAAGGAAAATCTCACAAGTAAAAGGCAAAAATTCAACAAAGGATCTAAATGATCAATGTTTTCCTTTGGCTAATCTAATCATGAACTCAGGCCAAAGAAATTAGGGAATATGAAACACCTTTGATGTTAACAAAGAAGAAAGAAAAGAAGCAATGATGATGATTTATTTACAAGTACACAGGGACTTAATGAGAAATTTTCTTGGGCATAATAACATGATGTTTATTATGTTTATTCTGGATACTTTCTATGTAAGATAATCTTTAAAAATATGAAGATCAAGACAATTAATGAGTGTTTTTCAGTTTTAACATTTTAAATCTGAAATTTTCAATGATAATTTAAACTAGGGAAGACAGATCTTTAAAGGTCGGATTCTCATTTCTTCTTGATTTAATTCACTGGAAAGTTAGGAAAAGGTTATTTAGAGAAGAGGTTCTGAAAGCACAGAGGCAACATTTAATAATATATATAATAAATAGCACATATATTTGCAAAGAGTAGATGGGTCTACCTTAGGCATAAGGACAATTTTTTTGACTCGATATAATTTGCTGCGTTTTTATGTTTGCTTTGTTTCTGTTTCACAAAGCCTGGAATATTCCATGGTGTTCTGAAGTTTTCAGAAGTTTTTGTATACCTTTTATTGTTTTTATACCCCTGAACATAATTTTCACTTTATCTTCGCAGTTTGTGTATTTCCAAGACACAAGATGACCATGTCTCCCTGACATAAATCACACATGAATCATCACGGAATGGCTAGCAGCAAACTGTGAGTCAAAAAATGATTTTGCACATCTATTTACATAATGGATATCTTTTTAAAGCTGGGGTGCAACATTTTGCTAAATAATACATTTTCTGTTCAACCTAAGATAGCCTTCTCATGGCGACAAGGCTTTTAGAAATATATTACTTCAGACCTCAAAACTTTTATCGGCGGCAAGTTACAGCTCTGGCCTCATGGGTCGCCACAGTTGAGGATAACTGCCAAGAGGCTTCATTTCTCCGTGGAAGCTGTGGTTAGTTGAGATGTTTTGCCATGAGCATGTCGGAACTCGGTTAGTAGTTTGTTTTATCTTTAGTATTGTCCTTTGGATCTCAGGTTCAGAACTTATATTCCTTAAGTCACAGCATTGGGTCATTATTGTCCATTCATGAGTCCTTTTTTAATTTAATTTAATTTTATTTCATTTGGCCTTCCGTTTCTTTCCAAATACTCACCTCCACTTAATTCTCTTATATTAGAACTCATTCAAGTGTACTTAAATTGTCCTTAAATATGCATGTATTATTATCAAATGTATAAATTTTATGAGTATATGTGTTTTAAATGTGCAAATAATGATGTTGTTTATCAATCTCATTTAGTTTCTTGCTCCTGATATTCTCCATTTATGACTGATGTATGTTATACCTAGTGTATAATTAGTGGCTTTGAAACTTTTGTTTTTGGCTGTTGAATTCTTTTTTTTTTATTGATAAGGTGCAATTTATTTATTTTTATATACATTTTTAAATTTAATTAATTGTGTTTACATAGATTCTAGCGGATTCTTTGTTAGAATAAATGTCTGTAGACCGTCAGACGTGACAGACAGATGAAAGTAGGGCTGCTTCGGCTGGAGAGGGTGTGTGGGAGTCTAAAGCCTCACGCCATCTGCTTTCTCTTCCATTATTCCCTAGAGTGCTTCTCCTCCTGAAGCACCTCTTCTGAATCGAGGGTACTTTGGGACACAATATGGAAACTCTTAAACGAGAAGCTTTCTCGGCCTCACCTTCCCACTCCTTTCCCAGGATTTAGCCTTCTCTCCACTGCAGTACAGTCATGCCCACGTAACGGCTTTCTGGTCAACAAAGAACCGCATTGTATAACAGCTAAAGAATTCCTACCACTTAGCGAGAGTGTAGCCATCTTAACTTTGTAACATAATGCATTATTCATGCTTTCGAGGGGATGCTGGTGGAAACAAACCTACTGCGCTGCCGTTTGTATGAAAATGCAGCACAGACTATTATGAATAATCCATAATACTTGGTAATGATAATAAATGACGGTTAACTATTTTTATGTATTTACTACACCATACCTTTTATCATTATATGAGAGTGTACTCTTTCTGCTTGTAAAGAGAGTTTGCCATAACACAGTGTGCCGTGTGACGCAGCAGCAGCCCCATGTACCTTGTGTTTACCGTCTCTCCTGATGGCATCATTTTCTCTTGTGCTTGATTCAATTTCACGTTGTTTTACAAACGTAGTGGATGTTAAGTGTACAGTGGTCATGAAGTCCCCAGTAGTGTACAGCGATGTCCTAGGCCTTCACATTCACTCACCCTTCACTCAATGACCCACCCAGAGCAACTTCTGATCATGCAAGCTCCCTTCAGCTGTCTGTCCAGATGTACCATTTCTTTTATGCCGTATTTTTAGTTTCTTTTCTATGTTTCAATACACAAATACTTACCATTATGTTACACTTGCCCACAGTATTCAGTACAGTAACATGCTAAACCGATTTGTAGCCTAGGAGCATAGGCTATGCCCTATAGCACGGGTGTGTAGTAGGCTGTACCAACTAGGTTTGCGCTGGTGCATATGATCTTCGGCATATTGATGAAATTACCTAATTATGCATGTCTAGCAATGTATCCCCATAGTTAAGAAGCGCATGACTGTATATTTCAGTTTAGCTCACCTTTTTATCATGTCAATGAACCCTTTTGAGCAAGGTCTGGTTTTGATGCCTTCAATGGATCTACTCAGACCTCCAAATAGATATTAAGGAAATGAGTGGGCAAAGTCCTTATTTCAGTTTGACGAGGAGAGACACTGTGGTATATAGACAACTTATACAACAGGCTAATCTAGTGCCTTGGAAAAGAGAAGCCAACAGTAGGTCACCTCTATGTGAAAAGTTTCTTGATACTTTTTTCAAATGAATGTGAGATGGAAACTTAGCACCTCATGAGAGATCACATGGAGTAGAAACTTAATAAAGTTTTCTGAACACTTAACAACCAAGCGCAGATATGTCATATTTAGCTGAAGAGCTTTTGGAAATGTGTTCCACAGATTTCTGCCTTCATACACAAAGTGTAGTGAAGACATGTATGAACAAACTTTTCTTTGTGCTCTGAAAACACTGGAGCTGTGAGCCTCTGCACTAAATGGCCCCAGGATGCTCAGACTTAACCTTGGTATGTTTTCCTTCATGCTTTCTGTTTCTTTCTTGTACTTCTTGCTAGTGTCAGATTGTCTATGATTAGCAGCCTGACTTTTCTACTGCCTCTTAATTGCCATTTCTAATATGTTACTCATTGAGGCTCCAAACTACAGAATTCTGCTGGAAGGCTTTAATCTCCCCTGAATAAACTGAGCAATATTTTTTTATTTTTATTTTTTTCTGAAGCTGGAAATGGGGAGAGACAGTCAGACAGACTCCCGCATGCGCCCGACCGGGATCCACCCAGCACGCCCACCAGGGGCGACACTCTGCCCACCAGGGGGCAATGCTCTGCTCCTCCGGGCGTCGCTCTGTTGCGACCAGAGCCACTCTAGTGCCTGGGACAGAGGCCAAGGAGCCATCCCCAGAGCCCGGGCCATCTTTGCTCCAATGGAGCCTCGCTGCAGGAGGGTAAGAGAGAGACAGAGAGGAAGGAGAGGGGGAGGGGTGGAGAGGCAGATGGGCGCCTCTCTTGTGTGCCCTGGCCGGGAATCGAACCCGGGACTTCTGCACGCCAGGCCGACGCTCTACCACTGAGCCAACCGGCCAGGGCTAAACTGAGCAATATTTAATGTTTTGAGTTTGTGGCAGCTATTTTGGGTGCTCCGAGATGTTTTTCGCTTATTTTCTGGTTCTTCTGTCTCCTTTGGATATGGCGGTTGCTATGTGAGTGCCTGAGGGTTAAGATCAGCTTTCCCCATAGTTGTCCTTGTGAGTGAGAACCACATACTCCGGGATGTCACAGCTCCCATTATTTTCCCGTTTCTTTTGATTAGGATTCATTTGTCTTGAAGAACCAGGTATTTTTCCCAGAGTCATTGAATTATTTTTGGTTTACTGAAGTAGTCAAACTGATTCATGAATGGGTCTGAAATTTACTTACAAGAAGCATCATAGATAATTGGTGGTTATAATTTATTGGTTCTCTCCTGAGACCTAATAAAATTGCAAACAGTCTCAGTTCGACTCCATGAGGCTATTATATTGTTTTGTTGTTAATATAAACTGTACTAGATAAATGTCTTTCAGAGGGTAAAAACATTTTTTTTGATGACTTTATACTGCTTGAGAGTTGGATTTACCAACTATTAGTGTTTTTAATAATGGTGATGTCAGTGAAGCTTCATAGATGTCTTACTGGCAGGCCTTCTAACAGCAAGCATTTGCCTGTATTCCGATCCTGTTTTGTAGAAAACAATTCAATGCAGTGCATCTCAATGAAAGAGAATTCTTGTGCTTTAATGGGGTTCCACCATATTCATTTAAATAACAACACTGCCATAGTCTTAGAGAAATGTTCACATCAGTGTTGTCAAGCTCCAACTAGGAACATGCTGATGCTAACGTGACATTGTCGGGTATAGTGTCCTTCATTCTGTTTCTTCTCCCTGATCTAAATCAAGAGCCACAGGATTTGCACAGAGTCCGTGCCAACCCCCATGGTTTTGCCATTGTTTATATTTTCATTTCCAAAATTTCTGTTGATCCCATTCTGGGGTGAGAAATTGGTATAAATAGGTGAGAGCCCACTTTTCTCCAGTAATTCTCCATAATTTCAATCAGAAAGGAATGAGACAGTGCTGTTGTTTAGAAAGGGCAAACAAGATGGAAACATCTGCTATGATTGGGGAAGGGGGAAATACTTAAGGGATATAGACTTCTTCATTGTATGGCTTTATAAAGCAAACATGCTTTACATTTGTAGATAAAGAAAACCACTGGGGGCTGATTTACAGAGAAGACTGCAGAAGCTGAGTGATGGGTTTCTCCGAGTGCATGAGAAGGAATGGCATAGAAGGGACAGGTTTTCCTGGCCAGCAGCTCTGTTAGATGCACACCCTGTCCATGCTGGGAACACTGTATTCTATGGGTTTAGCACTGGGACTGTCTAGCTGATGACAGTTAAGTGACAGTATTGAAGAACAGACTTTCTTTAATCCTCCAAATCAAATAATTGGACTGACCCACTGATTGGCCAAAAAGAAACTGTCACAGAAGTACATTGACCTAGTTCTCTATAGTCCTTTTCTGACAGGGTTGGGCCGTTTGTATTTAATTGAATTGGAAAGATGAAAGGAGTGAAGTTATATATTTAGAACCATGTCTGCCTTGAGATGAGCCCCCTCCTGGCATGTGTGGACCTAGGGGCATTCTCAGACTGACCACTTGGGAAATAATATAGAGTCATATTTTAAACACTGCTGTTCAAAACCGTGGTCAGCACATTTGGGTTCCCAGATAACCCGACATTACAATGACCATGAGCTGTTTTACAGTTTTGACTATAAAAAAGGCTTTATTCCTTTACTTAAGAAAGGTTGGAGAGTCTATCTGAACCTGTCTTTCTGTGTGTTGAGTACAAGAGAATAGCTAAACCTCCTTGCTACAAATGTAAATTATAAGGTTTTTTTGGCTTTAGAATTTTTACAATGTAGTCAGCTACAAAAAACTCCCTTTAAGTTTTCTTAGTATAAAAATGGGTTGTAGGTAGTGAAGAAATTTCATATACTAGTGGTAGGACAGTGGTAAATGGAGCTGTCCTGGAGCTGAATTGAAAAGCACTGATCAAGAATGAAAATTAGCATAGTTTGTTTCAGATATGTATTGTTACATTAAAAAACTCAACATCTAGTGGTTAGAACTTGACTATTATTTCTTAGGGCTCTAGGGGTTGACTTGGAAGATCTGGTTGGTTCTCATGAGACTTTCATGTAGTTGCAGGTAGATGGCAGCTAGGGCTGTAGTTATCCAAAAACTTGACCGGGCTGGGGATCCAAGAAAGATTCTGCTTTCCCTTTTCTTACACTCCCCATTCATTCATACCATTGATGGTGACTCAGCTTAACATCTGGAACAGATGTGACTTGGCTGTTCTCTCAGTGTATCCACATGACGTTTCCATATAGTTAGGTTGAGCTTCCCAACAGCATGGCGGTGTCGGGGTCGTCCCACTTCTGACATAGTCACAGGCTTTCCCCAGGTAGAAAGTCAATGCTTCTTTTGACCTGTCATCAGTAGTTAAAGAACACAATTTCCACTGCACTGTATTTGTCAATGAACTAAGTAAGGCCAGCTCATTTTCAAGGAGAATTGCATTATGATCTAGCTATTGAAGTGAGTAGTGGTGTGAGTTTACAGGCAGATGAGGAATTGGCGGTAGCCACCTTCGGACACTGTTCACCACTTCCGTGAATGGACATTTCCATGTTTGTCTAATTTTCCTATAAAAATGAGTGTACTTTTACTTAAGACATGAGAAAATATTCATTGTAGCATTATTTATGTTTACTCTCCCAAATTAACTTAAATACCCATCAATAGGTGGATGTACCAGTAAACTGTGGTAAATGAATGTTAATACTAAAAGTAATGCATTAAATCTGTATAAAGTAACATCAATATATTTCTAATATACATTACTGAAAGAAAAAGAAGTTTCAGAATAATATGTACAGTATAGCACTACTTATATAATACTACATAATTTCCATGCAATCTCTCTTTGTAAATATATAGATATATATATTCAAAAGCTAAAAACTGGGAAGTTTGATGACAGGAGAAAGATTGGAATTGTTCATGGGGGTAGGGGACTTTTAGCCTTATGTGTCACATCTCAATTTTTTTTGCAAAGAAAATAACTTTTTACTTGACTAGGCTTAAATTAATTAAAAATATACAAAATACACTTGAACAATTTAAGTGCTAAAGCCCATTTTTACCCAATGGCATGTGCTGGGAACAACTAAATTTATGTCTTTTTTTGGTAAGGAGTTGCTAAAAAATTTAGACAGGCAAATAAATATACAGAGATTGAAATGAATAACCCCCTCTTTACACATTCAAATGGATTTCCTATAAAGTGATGTGCATTGCTTTGTGAACAATCAGGTCAATATCCAGCTTAGGATGGATTAAGAGAGAGTGCTTTAAAATGTTTCCATATCTTAGATCTAGGTACAGTTTTTCAAGCAGTCAAAGGAAGAAAGAAAGAAAGAAAGAAAGAAAGAAAGAAAGAAAGAAAGAAAGAAAGAAGAAAAGAAGGAAGGAAGGAAGGAAGGAAGGAAGGAAGGAAAGAGAGAGAGAGAGAGAAAGAAAGAAAGAAAGAAAGAAAGAAAAAAAGAGAGAGAGAGAAAGAAAGAAGAAAGGAAGGAAGGAAGGAAGGAAGGAAGGAAGGAAGGAAGGAAGGAAGGAAGGAAGGAAGGAAGGAAAAGAGAGAGAGAAAGAAAGAAAGAGAGAAATAAAGAAAGGAAGGGAAAGAAAGAAAGAAAAAAAAGAAAGAAAGAAAGAAGGAAGGAAAGAAAGAGAGAAAGAAAGAAAGAGAAAAGGTACTGCAGCTGCCACAGGGAGAGAAGTTGATTTCTCATTTCTCTTTACTTTTTCTCCCTCCAGTTGTGCCCCTTTTCAGAATCTTTCTCTCAAATCCAAATTTATATCACTATTTAGAGGCCTAATAACTGGGCTGAAATATGAAGACTTGATATTCAAGCAAATGAAGGTAAAAGCTAAAGTGGTTTTGGTTTTTGTTTTTGAAGAACACTTTTTTTAATTTTTTAATTTTATTTAGAAAATTACTTTAATAAGGTGACATTGAGTGTAGAGAACAATTTATGAATGTGACCCCAAAAGCAAGAATAAATGAATGGGGCTGTTATCAAACTAAAAACATTTTTGATTCTGCTTTCCCTTTTTCTCACACTCTCCATTAGACCTTGACAGAACTTTCACAATGAAACATACTTTCTAGAAAATTAACCAGCTCTAATTAAGTATCTATCTTTCCCTTCATAATAACCCTACTGTGGACCTGGGATATGCATTTCTAGATTGGTTATCGGTTCACCCCTCCTCTCTGTCTCACAGGCTGATATGTGTGGATTTTATCACAAGGTTCCCACAGCCTTTGGATTCTGATTGGATTTGATCAGTGGGGAGACTCAGCCCAAGGTCAGAGAAAAGATAGAGAGTGAGGCCCAGGTGTTACATCCTTTCATGGAAAATTGCCTTGGGCTGGCTGTGTCTATCAATTGGCCGTAGGGAAAGCTGCCTAACAGCAGATTTCTCTACACTGTTTGCCTCTCCCCTATCCCCTTCCTTCTGTCCTGAGAGTGGTAATGGCTTGGCTGCTGTGATTCCAGTTACTGTATTGTCCCTCAGTGTTACCCTCACCCTTACAGCTGTGTCGTAGCCTCTTCCACAAATTATTTTGTTATGTCTAGTTCTGAGTGTGCCATTTATATTCTATTCAGATTGACTGATCTATGGGGTACGTGTGTGGTAGCAGACACCGTTCCCATCTTACCCCAGACCCTCCAGTTTTGTTACCCATCATGATAAAGACATCCAATGTGTACAACAAGTAGATATATATATTTTTTTAAATTATTTTTTTATTTATTTATTCATTTTTTAGAGGGGGGAGAGAGAGGGGGGGGGAGGAGCAGGAAGCTTCAACTCCCATATGTGCCTTGACCAGGCAAGCCCAGGGTTTTGAACCAGCAACCTCAGCATTCCAGGTCGATGCTTTATCCACTGCGCCACCACAGGTCAGGCAACAAGTAGATATATTTATATCACTTTGGATTGTTACAGAAACAGGGATTCCAATAAATCTGAAGAATATGAAAATTTGAAGACATTCTCCCAAAAGGCAGACCTCAACCCACCCCAACTGCCTCTATTGCTCGCCGACAAGCTGTTTACTATGAGATGTAAGTTGATGTGATGTAGGGTCAGTAGAAGGGCCAAGCTCAGTGAAGAAGAGCAGGAAGAGTTCACTGACTGAGTTGACGCGGTCAGAGTCAATTTCTCTGAGTTGGGCTTGATGCAGGGCATATACAGCTTCCGTTTTCTTCCCTGTCCCATAAAATTAATTATGTATTGGAAGATTTTACAAGCCAGACTGATCTTTGTCTGTACTATGTTTCCATGGGTTTTAAAGAAATAGTAAGGAAGTAGTGGGTGGAGACAGTAGGTACCTGGTACCTTTTTAACCTAGTTTCTAAGTAGACAAAGAGTCTGGGCTTATGGAACTGGAAGTTTGTAATCAACACTAGGGCAAGTGTGGGATAATTTTCAGCAAGAGCACACTTAATACTAGGGCAAGTGTGGGATAATTTTCAGCAAGAGCACACTTCCTGTGGTAACAGAGATTGGCCACAGAACATTATACTGACAGAAACAATTAATAAATACCTAGCATTTGTTAAGCATTCTATTACTTAATTTTTTTTTTTTTTTTTTTTTTTTGCATTTCAGGTAACAATAGTCATTGAAAGTGGCTCAACAATAGAGCATTTAATTTTCTCACATACAAGAATGTGTACAGGGAACTAAGTGCACGCAGGGATTATTAATACAGAACAGAAAGCTGTCAGGTTTCTTCAGTTGGCGTCGCCGTAACTCTCTTAGCTTTCCCCTCATGCTAGCAAGATGGAGGCCACAGCTCATAACACCATGTTCATGGAAGAAAACAAGGGGCAGTCTTTTTCCTCCTGAGTCTTCCTTTTATCAAAGAGGAAATCTAAGAAGACCCCAGCGAAATCCTCTCAAGTTTTATTAACCGGGTCTTAAGCCTACCCTTACACCTATCATTGCCAAAGGAACTTGACATCTGGGTGTGGAGGATGGGTTCATCGAAGCAACACGTCAGCTGCCCTACATCAGAGTAACATCTAGTGTTTATTAGCAAGCAGAGGAATGGTTTGGGGGTAGGTACGGGAGTCCTTGGGTTACGACAGTCTTGACATACAATGTTTCGAGTTTACGATGCTCACTCCCATAAAAACTTAAAAAATTGAGACGTGAGCGTTCCAACTTACACTGTTAGCATCCTACTTATGGACATGTGGGCGCACTCGTTTAGTAGCATGGTGGAAAAATACTCAGTAACGCGGAGTATGAGTGAGGGAGTTGGTGTCCCCAGTATGCTTACCTACGCCATTTTGGACAGTTAAAAGCACAAGTGTTCTGTTTGTGTTAGGCTAGGGTGTGTTTCAGCTTACACCAAAATTTGAGTTACATCACTGTCATAAACACAGAACTGTGTCATAACCCGAGGAGCCCCTGTAATCAGTGTCATCTGCCACGCAATTCTTCTATGGGCCAAGCATGCTGAGAAGCATTTTCTTTGATTTTACTGTTCTTTGATAAGCATTTTACCCCTGTCTTACAAACTCATAAGGTTTATATTATTAGCCACATATCAGGAAAAATGAGGCATGGGAAGACTGTATACTCATCCAGGATCACATAGCTAGGAAGTAATGGATTGGAGAATATTTCATGCAACAGACATTCATTAAACAGCTGCTGTGTGGTGTAAGCATAGGAAGAGAAATAAAGGACAGTCTCTGGTCTCACAGTGTTCATAATATAGTGAGTGAGTTTTGATGAGCATAGTAATAATGGCATTGCAGGTGCGAGAGGAAGCTCATGCAGGTGTGAGTTAAGTCCACCAAAGGCCCAAAAGAAAGGGCAATGCCCTCTCTGCACAAGTGGGTCTGCAGAGGCTTCCCAGGAAGCCTGACCCAAACAGGGTTGATCAACTAAACCACACAGAAAGATGGACCAGGGCAGAGAGGGCATTTCAAGCCAAGGAATAGTATTAGAAAGGCTCACCATGAAAAAAAATGTTCCTTTTTTTTTTTCTCAGAAAGAATGTTACTATTCTATTTGTCAAGCTTTCAATGTTAATTGGAAATTGTGTCTCTCAGGGAATTAGAGCAGATATAAGATGCAATGATCCTAAACCAATTTATTAGAAATGTGCTCCTGCACCTTCGTTGAAATGACTGCTTCCAAATTGCAACAACGGTAACCTTTCTCATGATCACATCTAAAAAGAAATTCAAAGAAAGGGAGAAATCTCTTTCCTGGATAGACTCTTTAGACAGCTCCAATCTGTTTTCAGACAACAAAACAATTAGTTGTAAACTCCAAATGGCACAAAATGTGATCATTCCTCCCATAGAGTAAATTTCCTCAAAGAGGAAATTACTGATTTTTCTCCCAGTTGATTCAAGAGGGATTGTGTAGAACTGTAGTCAGGGAGTAGGGGGTGAAGGCAAGAGAGAGGTGAGAATTAAAACCAAGAAGACACTTTCAAGTAAGATAATTTCAAAAGCATTAAATGAGCCTTCTTTAGCAGGACTTATAAGACCACTGTATTCCCTTGGTGTGAAGAATTACCCTGCAGTGATGAAAATCATTTAGGAAACCACCACAAATTACTCCAACCAACAATAGCATTTCCGCTCTTACCTTTCTGTTCTGCAAAATGTTCTGTGTGATAACCTTAGCCTTCTCTATACTGAAGTTAATGACTTCTAAATGACTGCCGTATCACTCTGCCCCCTCGCCAGCCCTTCCTACCATTTTCTTGTCCCAACCCATCCTGTGGCTGGGCCAAAAGCATCTGGCATAGACTGGTTGGCAGCCTTCACTTGGAGAGTTTGATCTTTTTTTTTTTTTTGTATTTTTCTGAAGTTGGAAACGGGAAGGCAGTCAGACAGGCTCCTGCATGCGCCCGACCAGGATCCACCCGGCATGCCCACCAGGGGGCGATGCTCTGCCCATCTGGGGCGTTGCTCTGTTGTGACCAGAGCCATTCTAGCGCCTGAGGCAGAGGCCATGGAGCCATCCTCAGCACCCGGGCCAACTTTGCTCCAATGGAGCCTTGGCTGTGGGAGGGGAAGAGAGAGACAGAGAGGAAGGAGAGGGGGAGGGGTGGAGAAGCAGATGGGCGCCTCTCCTGTGTGCCCTGGCCGGGAATCGAACCTGGGACTTCCACACGCCAGGCCAACGCTCTACCAGAATGGGGTTTCTCCACCAAACTACCGGTTTCCTTCAACTACTTATCCCACCGAGTAATGTTATTCCTATGTGGTGGCGCTTCGTTGTAAACGCGCCGATATTCACATTGCACTTTGGTCACGGATTTGAATTTAGTGAGCCACAGAACACACCGAACTTTCCTCTGTACCGTCCACATCTCTACTGGCATGGCCGTGGGCTGCTCCGCTGTATACACGGTGTTATGTCATCATCTGCGCATGCGCACATGCTGCCACATCATCCTACAGAAACTGGGAGGGTTTTCCTTTTATTTGGTGCAGATTTCACATTTCTATCATCTTTTGTTGCTTTTCTGTGACCGGTCAAAAGTGCACCATGACTTTACGGACACACTGTATTATAACAAACAAAATGTAATTTTGTAATGTAAGCTATTAATTCATTGATAAATCAGGGTTGTTTTTCGTTGTTGTTGCTTATTTTGCATAGTTGTTCTTTGTCTGTTTGGGGGGGTATAACAAACTGAGAACTGGCTAATGACAACGGACCCCCTCCATCTTTCTTGAATGCTCTGTCCTTACTGAGAGGCCCACCAGCTAAGAAGGCCTGACGCCATTACAAAATGAGTACATAACTGATTTCTATAGCAGATCGCCTCTAACACGATCACAGATCTGGGAGAAACTAACATGCTTTAAATTCAACCGGAAAATAGTCACAAAGGAGAGCTTATAGATAACATTGGGGTCAGGGAGGAATGCATGATCCGTAATTTCAGGACATCCCAACCTCACGATGGTACAGATTACTTAAGAGAACATAATTTAATAACGATATAGTTGGGGATCCTGAAAATAAATTCCTTCACTGGAAA
Source organism: Saccopteryx leptura (assembly GCF_036850995.1). Taxonomy (NCBI): domain Eukaryota; kingdom Metazoa; phylum Chordata; class Mammalia; order Chiroptera; family Emballonuridae; genus Saccopteryx; species Saccopteryx leptura. Next base: position 24,270,890 of record NC_089512.1, on the reverse strand, counting down.
TGATAATGACATATATTCAAGTTTTTAAAAAAAATTATTATTTTTCATTAGAGAACCCTTTAATGGAAATATGGTAACTATGAGATATGGGCGGATTTATACTAGTTTATCCTGTCTATTATATGGGATGAATAATAGTGATAGATTCTACTATAAAAATTAAGTTAGGCCCTGGCTGGTTGGCTCAGTGGTAGAGCATCGGCCTGGCGTGCGGGAGTCCTGGGTTTGATTCCCAGCCAGGGCACACAGGAGAAGCGTCCATCTGCTTCTCCACCCCTCCCCCTCTCCTTCCTCTCTGTCTCTCTCTTCCCCTCCCGCAGCCAAGGCTCCATTGGAGCAAAGTTGGCCCGGGCACTGAGGATGGCTCTGTGGCCTCTGCCTCAGGTGCTAGAATGGCTCTGATTGAGGCAGAGTAACGCCCCAATGGGCAGAGTATCGCCCCCTGGTGGGCGTGCCGGGTGGATCCTGGTTGGGTGCATGTGGGAGTCTGTCTGACTGCCTTCCCGTTTCCAACTTCAGAAAAAAAAAAAATTAAGTTAATGATTATCCCTTTCCTAATGAGCGTTATACCTTTTCCTCAATACAAGTGGGAAATACCATGACTGATGGTTTTAGAATAAACAGTCCCATCTGAGGGATTCTCTGGCACAACTGACCTTGGCCAGATCTATTCAAAGAGCTAGCAGTGGATATGGTTGTGGCACCCTGTTGTTTACACTGTGCTCTTCTGCAGAACTTAATTCGCCCTAAATGAATTAGGACTTGGCGTTAATGATGTGGTGATAATGGATATTTACTGGAAGGGCTGTTCTGTCATTCCTGTCCTGGTCTCTTCTGTTTACCTTTGCTACAATCCATAGCAATCAGGTAGTTTCTGAGACAGGTCAGCCTCCTCACGTGCATGTAGGCACGACAAGAGTCCGGATAACACAGAACATGTCTGTCTCATGGAGCTCTGATCCCATCCTGCAAATAAGATCTAAAGTAAGACAGATGGAGAGACCGGTGTAATATGCAATCAAGGGCCTAATGCAGACTGCAGAGAACATTTAGAATTCAGACCAAGGAGAAATTCCTGTCGGCTGAAACAGCTTCTGGAAGAGGGGAGTATTAAATTACAGTTTTGAAAGTGATCAGATACTGGACTGGAGAACGAGAGTGAAACTTGGTAAAAAGATAAGGATGGAAGTGATAAGAAATGGGGCTTGAAAATCAAGTCTTGCTGAGCTAAGCCCCTCAACCCCAGCGCTGAAATCTTTGAGGCCTCACAACAATACTCCAGAGAATCCTATTCTTTTTTTTTTTTTCCTTTTTTTGAAGCTGGAAAAGGGGAGAGACAGACAGACCCCCACATGTGCCCGACTGGGATCCACCTGGCACACCCACCAGGGGGCGATGCTCTGCCCCTCCAGGGCGTCGCTCTGCCGCAACCAGAGCCACTCTAGCGCCTGGGGCAGAGGCCAAGGAGCCATCTTTGCTCCAATGGAGCCTTGGCTGCGGGAGGGGAAGAGAGAGACAGAGAGGAAGGGGGGGGATGGAGAAGCAAATGGGCGCTTCTCCTATGTGCCCTGGCCGGGAATCGAACCCGGGTCCCCCTCACGCCAGGCCGACGCTCCACCGCTGAGCCAACTGGCCAGGGCCGAGAATCCTATTCTATAGGGTGAGTTGCTCTAGGCTGCCTGTTAGTGTTCTACCTCCCTGGGGTTGTGGCCATTTCTTTTCTTTCTGTTACAGAGGATAAACATCCCCGATTCTCTCAAAGGGCAACTCCTCCACTAGGCTCCAGGTTCCATCTTTCTCACATTCTCCCACCCCTCGTCCCCCACCTCCACTGCATAGTTAAGACATACAGCAGGGTGGTTTGATTTACATGTAGCGTAAAATGACTACCACAATGGGTTCAGCTGATATCTGCCTTCTCATATAAATACAATAAAAAGGAAAGAAAGAAAAATTTCCTTGTGATGGCAATTCTTAGGATTTAACCTTAATAACTTGCTCAGAGATCATCCAGCAGTGTTCACTGTAGTCACTGTGCTATACATTATCTTATAATTGACCACCTGTCTTCATTTTCCTTCGCCCTACACCAGGGGTCCCCAAACTTTTTACACAGGGGGCCAGTTCACTGTCCCTCAGACCGTTGGAGGGCCGGACTATAAAAAAAACTATGAACAAATCCCTAAGCACACTGCACATATCTTATTTTAAAGTAAAAAACCAAAACGGGAACAAATACAATATTTAAAATAAAGAACAAGTAATTTAAATCAACAAACTGACCAGTATTTCAATGGGAACTATGGGCCTGCTTTTGGCTAATGAGATGGTCAATGTCCGGTTCCATATTTGTCACTGCTAACCGTAACAAGTGATATGACACACTTCCGGAGCCGTGATGCGTGTGTCCCGCGTCATCAGAAGTAGTACTGTATGTGAGCAATGCTGCGCTTTTCACTGACCACCAATGAAAGAGATGCCCCTTCTGGAAGTGCAGCGGGGGCCGGATAAATGGCCTCGGGGCCACATGCGGCCCGCGGGCCGTAGTTTGGGGACCCCTGCCCTACACTTTGCCTCTGGTAAGCACAAGTCTTATTTCTTTTTCTATGAGCTGTTTTGTTTGTTTTGTTTTAGAGTTCATGTACAAGTGAGATCATACAGTATTTGTCTTTCTCTCTGATTTATTTCACTTGGTAAAATGACTTTAAACTTAAATATTGTTGCAAATAGTACAAGTTTTCTCATTTTTTATGGCAGAAAAGATTTTATTTTTTTAAAAATAAAATATATAGCACAACTTCTATGAATGTTTAGGTTGTTTCCAGGTGTTAGCTATTGTAAATAATGCTACAATGAACATGGGTATGCAGATACCTTATTGAGTTAGTGGTTTGGTTTCCTCTGGATATATTCCCATAAGTGGAATGGCTGGGTCATATGGTGGTTTTAATTTTTTGAAGAAACTCCATACTGTTTTCTATAGTGGCGATGTTTATTTCAATCCCACCAGCTGTGCACAAGGGTTCCTTTTTATCCAGCACTTGTTATTTCTTGTCTTCTTGATGATGGTCATTCTAACAAGCATGAGATAATATCTCATTGTTGTTTTAATTTACATTTTTCTAATTATTAGAGATGTTGAGCATCTTGTCATATACCTGTTGGCTTTTCATACATCTTCTTTGGAGAAATGTTTATTTAGGTCCTTTGCCCATTTCTTAACTGTGTATTTGGGTTTTTTTGGTTGTTTTTTTTTTTACTATTGAGTTATATAAATTTTTAAATATATTTTTGATACAAATCCCTTATTAGATGTTTGGTATGCAAGTATTTTTTTTTATTCCATAGGTTTTCTTTTCACTTTGTTGAAATTTCTTTTTTCTCTCTCACATTCTTAGAGTCACCTCCTCATCTATACCTGCTTGTACCCTTCATATCCAGTGTTCCCTATTCTGTTGAGTTCTTCCTGTAGATATACAAACATGCTCTCCTATCTCCAAGTAATAGCAACAACAGAGACACCTGTAGACTGTGGTCCTACTCTACTTACCGCTCCCTTTTTGAGCTCTTCCACAGAAAAATTGATTCAGTTAATATTACTATGGTGTTATTTTTTTTCCCATACCAGCCTCCTTAACTTGAACCCATTGACTTCAGATTACCTCCTTTTCACACCAGTCTTCTGCTAGGAAAGAAGGTAACAGTCATGAATGATCTCTATATTGCCAAATCTAGTGGTCCTTTGCTGTCCCAATCTTTCTCAACCTTTCAGTGGATTTGGACACAGTTGTCTCCACCTGCGTTTCTGACACACTTGGTTCTTTTGGTTTATTTGACACCATGCCCTTGATAATTTTCTACTCCTCTCTCTTCTGTATTGAATTTCCTTTCCTGTCTCCATCTCCCTGTATTGTTTTCTTTCGGACTGTCACACAGCAGTTGGAGATTAATTATTTTTCTTCATCCCTCTTCTTACAAGTCTTTATTAGGTCTCATGACTTTAAAATTGTATACATCTGGTCTACCCTCTTTTTTGGATTCCAGGTTCATGTATCAACTACCTATAATATATCTTCATTTACTAATAAGCCCTTAACATTTAATGGGACTGAGTCAGACTCTTGATGAGTTTTTCTTCCTTTCATCCTTCTGGTCCTTAGACTTGGTAGATGAAGAGTGCCACCATTTACTTATGTTCTACAGCCAAAAGCTTACAAGACATTCCTTATTGCTCAGTTTCTCTCACATGACCAATCCGAAACAGTTTCTTTTGCCTCTGCCTCCAAAGCATATCTGAAATTCATCTATTTCTTTCCATTTCCAAAGCAACCACCCTATTAATGGCCACCATTGTCTATCATTTAAGTTATAGCAATAGCCTCCTGACTGTTTTCCTTAGGACTGTTCTTGTCTTCTCAAAATTTTCTATTCAGAAATGCTCTTTAAAATGTAAAATAGATCACATCACTCTCACACTTAAAATACTCAGGATGAGTTGCCTATTGCTCTCAGAATAGGAGCTGAGCTCCTGAGCTGTTTTTGTTTGTTTTGTTTTTTACTAGATGAAGCTTAGGGTGAAGGAGACATCAAGAAAATTACTCAAGTATGATGCTGAAACCACTTTCTTATTCTTCCGGAGCACAGTGGTCATGGTTGTGAAATTGCCAAGAAAATTGCTAGCAAATAAGAAGGAAGTATAAATTTAAAAGAGAGAAAAAAATCTTGGATACAAGGTTCTCCTTTTTTCTTATTTTTTCTGCCCTAATGAATCAAGATAGAATAGACCATTTTTCCCTCCAGTTATGATAGCTAGGAAGTTGAGAATGTAGTCAGCCTTCTCAAGACCATTTTCCTAACTCTATTTTCTTTTATTTCTTTCTTTATTTATTTTAAGTGAGAGGAAGGGAAACAGAGACACTCTCCCACATGCTCCCTGACCCAGGATCAACACAGAAAGCCCCTTACCAGCTGATGCTCTGCCTGTCTGGGCCACTGCTCTGTTACTCGGCAACTGAGCTATAGTACTGCCTGAGACAGGTCATGGAACCATCCTCAGCACCAGGGGCCAACTTTTGCTCAAACCATTCGAGCAATGGCTATGGGAGGGGAAGAGAGAGATAGATAGAGTGTGGAGGGGTGAAGAAACAGATGGTCACTTCTCCTGTGTGTCCTGACCAGGAATTGAACTTGGGACTTCCACACACTAGCCAACACTCTACCACTGAACCAACTGGCCAGGGCAGGAACAACTACATTTTCAGAATCTGTTTTACTCTCCCACTTGAGTTATTCGATTTTACTAAGTCATAAGAAACTATAGGTGTGTTTTTACAACAAAGTGCGGAAAATGATCCCCAGGACCAAGAATGTGAGGGTTCTGAGATCCAAAGTTCTTCATAATTTTTAAAGCTATTTTCTTTGTGATCAATGAATATTTAAGAGTGCATGGAAGTAGAAACACCTTCCTAAAATGTTATCAACTACTTGCTGTGAAGGTCACATGTTTCTTGTAGCACAGTGAATCCCAAGACTCAGCTAAGAGGTTTTTGCTGTGGTGGTGGTGTTTTCAAAAATCAATCATCACAACACAATTTCAGGGTTTTTTTTCTTTGTTTGTTTTTTCTAATTTGAGACATAAAAGATAAACCCCGCTCTTAAATCAGTTAATGTCATCAGTAATCCCTTAAGACTGATGATTTGATTACTGCTGGAACCTTGACTGAGAGCCAGCTGCTATCTGTCTCCTGAAAACAATACAAAACAGCCCCTGAACTTAAACATGATCACACCAGACACCTTAGCAGAGACGAATGCTGCTGCTTTATCCTTTCAGTAGAGGGGAGAAAGCATAGTGCACGGGCAAGGCTTAGTCTAACTATCATTGGTCTTGAATGAAACCTAAGTTTATGTCAACATTAAACACTTTCACAGACATAGAGCAAAACAAGGCTACATGTTAAAGGAAGTATGGCTACCGAAATATTATTAGAAAATGTAGAAAATTCAGATGAATTTTCAAATATAAAGTTATTAATTACAGGATTAAATTAAAAAGGTGAGAAATTAGCCAAAATGTAAATTTTCATCAATAAATAAATGGTTGAGTAAATTATGGAATATCTACTAAGAAGTTCTATAATTATTATATGCTGTTCACAAGAATATAGGAACAGGGAAAAAGTTCTGTTAAGTATAAAAAGAAAAACAGTGTAGAAAACCATGTATTGTATGAGAATACCTTTATAGTATTCCCAATTCCAACACTCAAAATATATAAGAACCACACATGAAAAACAAACTAGGAGAAAATACACTCATTTATTCAATAAATCTTTATATAATGCTTATGTATTGAGGTAAAGTAGACAGCAATAAGTTCAGTGAAGATATTTGTGACTGGAGGAAGTCATTGCTCCATATAGTGATCCAGGTTAATCTCGTGCATGTCACTTCTCAGAGTCATTGGTTAGAACTGGCCAGACAGATCTGTGCTGGTACAAGAGAGTCTGGGAAATGTAGTTCCTGGATGGACAGCTACTCCCTTCATACTAAGACAAAGCACAGATTTTTGCTTGAAATTCAACTATTCCTGCTAGCCACAGTGAAAAGAATAGAATTAAATCAGAATCCAGCTCTCTCTGGTTCTGAAATCTAGGCTTTTAACTACCATTTTGCTTTGAGATTAAAAACCTAGGAGTTTCCCTACAGTTTACAAAAGTTAATAATTTTTAATAAAGTATCTCTAAGTCATTACCTTTAATGGTGTAGGAGATTGCATTATCCATTAGAAACTCAGGGTTGGCACCAGTGCCTTCTGAGTGACCCACTTTCCCCTAGCCACTGAACAGTTTTCAGCATCGTTGAATACTTAGAAGTCCTGCCCAGAGCCCTTTTGTGGGTAGAACAATGGAGGAAGCTACCGCCTATAAGTGAAATTGTCATAGCTATCAGGGTTTCGGATCTCATGTCAAGGAACAAGGAATCACTCTTGAGGGTTAGAATTTGTTGACTAAATATGAACTGTAGGATAGTGTCCAGTCACGTTAGCAGCCCCTAAAATGTTTGTTGAGGGCCAACATCCAGAAGTTCCTTCGCTTAAGGATAGTTAATACCTGACTTCTGAGCACAGAGGGATTTCTCCTTTGTAGACCCAATATTGACAGTAAGGCTGTTAGAGGATTCCTGACCATTTCATTCATTCATTCATTCATTCATTCATTCATTCATTTTGTTCAGAGCATTCTCTGGGATGTTGCTATTGAACTCATGAGTTTTAAAAGAACAATCATAATTAAAGAAAGGTCTGGTTCTTCTCTCTTCTTGAAATACTGAGAACCGTGCTGCTGCTGGTGCTGATGGTCCATAGCCACTTTGTCGTGGTCTTTAGGGTAAAATTTTTTGTACACATTGTTTTATTTGATCTTTGGAAGAAGTCCACAAAGCAGATGTTATTACTATCATAATTACTGTAGTTTTACAAATTTGAAGAGAGGAAGATTTTCAAAGTCACACACCTAATACGTGGGGTCTAGCTTCAAAACCCGGACTCCTTTGCTAGATTATTTGTCATTGTAATGTGCCCAGAATTCTTCCCCATTTCTCTTAATATTCCAATTTATTTGGGAGTTTACCTGTAGTACAACATCATGGCGCAAAGCTGCTCATTTCCCAATGTGAAAATGAAAGGAGCCAATCTCCATTTCTTCCTGATCTTCGCATACCCCCAAAACAGAATGTTATCTAAGCATGTCCAGCAAAATATTGAATCATGAGTAAAGAACACAAGAATGATGAAGGAGTCATTTAATTGTGATGGTAACACTGGTGACACTAGTATGATTTTCTAAATCATGATTTTCTTTAACTTCCTAGGTTCTGTAGTGTCATCTGCCATATCTCTGACTCTAATTAATTCAGTGACCCTCAGGGACCCAGTGTCTCTCCTTTTGGTTAAGTGACCCAGAGTTAGATTCCTTTGCTTTGAATTAATATGATAGCAAACATGTAAATATACTATGTATTTATATACTATAGGCTACAGGTAACAGGAATCCCATACTTATACTGGCTTAGACAAAAAGACAACTCTTATCTCCCATAAAGGAAGACAAGGAAGTCTTCAGGACTTCGCCAACCCTGGCAGACTGGCCCAATCCACTATTGCCCGAATACTGATTATGACATTCTGCTCCTTGGCTTCCTTAATTTCATGTCTTAAAATTTGCAAGAATGATGAGTCATAGTTGCAGCCAAGGCTGATAATTAAAAGTTGTAATGTGGAACACACATCATTTTAATGAGTTGACTTATATTGTCTTCTCTAGTGACAAAAAGCCTTGTAAAACCTAAATTAAACATTTTTACAGTCTTACTTCACGGGGTGAAATAGCATTAGGGTTTAAAGTGGGAGCTGTTTGAAAGAAGTTTTATACCATTACTTTCTCTAAAACATTGAATTATGAAAATTCAGTAAAAAACCTATATTCAAAATGCAGAAAAAGAATAGTTCAATAGATTCAGTAAAAGACACACAAACTTTTTAATTAACCAAATATGTGTAAATGGCTCTCATTTCCCAGCTTCTCCCAGCAAGGGGTCCATAATGACTGCCAGCTCTTTCTCTCCCCCAGGCCACTAAATGTAGCTGATTTCACCCTCCCCTGGACATCCCTTCAGCACAGGGAGGAGCTTTTTTTCCTTTTCTTCTCTATTAAGGGCCTCTAGGAAAGTAATACTTTAACATCATGTAAACAAAAGTGATGACTCTTTCCTTCCTCCCTCCCTCCCTTCCTTCCTTCCTTCCTTCCTTCCTTCCTTCCTTCCTTCCTTCCTTCCTTCCTTCCTTCCTTCCTTCCTTCCTTCCTTCCTTCCTTCCTTCCTTCCTTCCCTCCTTTCTTAAAAGAGAAATATAAACCAATCTTGACTTTTCAGGCTAAGAGCCAGAAACATCAATACAGAGTAGAAAGTGCAATGCTCCCATTTGAAGGTTGGATTGGAATAAGGGAGGGAAAGTGACAAGAAGAGGAAATGGCAGCAGAGAAAACCACAGATGGCCTCTTTCACTGATCTCTTTTCACCCAAAGAAACACATCTCAGCAATGCCAAAGAAGGTCAGCTGCAGAGCAGAAAAACATACTGAGAGGATCAACCATGGTGACTCACACGGATAGACAACAAACATTCTTTGTAGTGACATTACTACCTTGATCATCTTCAGGCTCTTGCTAACATTTGCCTGGGAAATTGGGGATGGTTTTCCCATGCTGCCTAGATAGGGGGACGGAAATGGTGAATTTCATGTCATCCCCTTTGCAGATATTCACATACAGTTGAACTCGTTCCAAAAAAAAACCAAACCAGTGTTCCTTCTTCATTGGCTTCTCACATCAGAATTCATTGATGAGAAAAAGCAAATCATGCCTCCTGTTTATGATTAACAAGTTGACAAGAGTCAACTTCCGGCTAGCGTACCTTCCAAAGTTCTGAAACACAAAATTAAAGTTTTGTTTTTTGAAGACTAAGAATTCTGGTTGAAATCACAGAGGAATAAATTATAGCCATTTGGTAGTGATTTAGGCCTGAAAGGAAAGGAAATAGAATACCATTTAAGATTGGGACAAAATAATCACTTATATTTAATTTGCATGATAAAGCAATTTTACCTTCTTCAGTGTGTTTTGCTTATGATCTGAGTAAAATCTGTTAGAAATGTGACATGGTTCTAAAAGGTATTCAGTGTCCTTGGAAACTAACACTGCTTTCAAATAATTGCTGCCAAAGAAAGAAAAGTGGTTCATTTACCCCCAAAGAGTTGAAAATTGTGAACTTTTCCTGTATCGATCTTTTCATTTTCTTATTTCTTTATTTTTTATGCCAACTAAGATAATATCCAGGTATATAAAAGAGGTTGAATACCTGTTTTATTTTAAAAATTGTAAAATAAGTATAAAGTAAGCTGTTTCTTAAGCAACAGAATTTTTATTATATAACGAATACACTGCTCTCTTAGCACCAGAAAACGTCCATCTGCTACCTCGGGTTTGCCTTGCACACAGAAGACTTTGAAAAAAACAGCATTATGTCATTAATATAGACATGTTGTGGATGTGAATACTTATAAGCAGTTTGTTCTACTGTGATCAACATAACAGGAAAAAAATTCTTCATTAATGGAAGAGGCTCAAAGGAGTGACCCAGGTACCGTAGGCCACAGCAACCACACGACAGAGTATAAGGGGAAACGTTTTAATGGAAATATGTAGTTGGCACTGACGTTGTCCCCTGTTCTTAGCAGTCCCCCCCCCCCCCCCACTGTGTGGCTGTGCTTTCACTTTCATTCCACATTGACCTCTCCCATCCACTTAACCCAGTGAAAGCAAAAGAATTTCAAAATTCTGACTTCACGGTGACATCCCCCAAATGAACAAAATCATTTTATGAACTTGACAATATATAGTCTAGAAGGCATATGTAATTATTGTTTCTTACCCATGAAATGAATAAGGTTTAATCTGATTGGTGGTGTCACTGTTTTCCGGAATGCATTAGATGGTCTTAGGAGGACAAGGTTAAGGAATTAAATTATTTACAGAGGAGAGCTCTAGGAGATGGCTGGGTAACTTCTCACTAACAGGATGTGCTGGGAGAATAGAACAAGCCTTACCTGTGGGTCTATCTGTTGTTATTTCAGAAAAAGTTTGAAACAGGTCATTCTTCCAAATAGCTGCCTATTGGCCAGAAATTTCTTCAGCAGTCTATCATTTCAGATTTTGAAGCTTTTTTTTTTTCCCTTCAGGTGTATCTTATAATACACAGCAGACATTCTTCATCAGAACATCTTTCTACTAATAATATCTTATGTGTATAATGTTTTTTTTTAAAGAATTACTTTCTTGTAATTTAATTTATTGCTACAACACCCTGTAATTTATGATTCTTGTTACTATTTTACAGTTGAGAAGACAGACTCAGAGTGGCTGGAGATGCTTATGGTCCTAAGCCTGATATAAGAACACAGTGCTTCTGATTCTTGGTCCAGGCTTCTTTACTTCCACAATTCATGGTCAAAGCCTCCTCTGGAATTTGTATGGGGCCATGTAGCTTGCTTTGTTTACTAAAGTAGGAGCCAGAATGATATGCATTACTTCCAGTTTGAAGCTTTAAGTGCTGGTGTATCTTTCACCACACTCTCTGTTGTTGTTGTTTTTTGGTTGGGTTTTTTTTTTTTTGCCATGATGACCTGCAACCTTTCACGTAGAGGCTGTACTGTCATCCTTGAGTGAGAATGAGAGAATGACACAAAAGAGAGTTCGCAGCTAACTAGTTAAGATGTGTAGTGTGACTGAAAAAAAAGAAGAGGGAGAAAAAAACCCCAAATTATTTTGTGTTAAGTAACTAAGATTTTGGGGGTTCCTTATTATTGCAGTGTAACTTGGCCTATCCTGACTGTTAACCCCACTTTATGAGTCTTGGTGGGAGGTGTAGCCTCATCCATATCATAGACATACAAAAGGCTAGAGCAGGGGTCCCCAAACTATGGCCCGAGGGCCGCATGCGGCCCCCTGAGGCCATTTATCCGGCCCCGCTGCACTTCCGGAAGGGGCACCTCTTTCATTGGTGGTCAGTGAGAGGAGCACATTGACCATCTCATTAGCCAAAAGCAAACCCATAGTTCCCATTGAAATACTGGTCAGTTTGTTGATTTAAATTTACTTGTTCTTTATTTTAAATATTGTATTTGTTCCCGTTTTGTTTTTTTACTTTAAAATAAGATATGTGCAGTGTGCATAGGGATTTGTTCATAATTTTTTTTATAGTCTGGCCCTCCAACGGTCTGAGGGACAGTGAACTGGCCCCCTGTGTAAAAAGTTTGGGGACCCCTGGGCTAGAGTTGCTCTCTTATAGGCACTTCATCTAAAGTTGACCAATCAGCAAGTAGATCCACCTAAGTACATAAATTGGGAATTAAAAATGCAAAGAAGTAGGAATAGCGGATAATTCATTGCCATTTATTCTGGTGGCAGCTGCAATAGAGGAAGTACACATTTCTGGGAAAATCAGGGGCAACAGGTACAATAGTAACATCTGGAATCTGGGGCTCTTGGTGGGAATTTTATATAGTAAAGGGCCTGGTATTCAGAAACATCCGGAGCAGGCTTTATTGGTTTATCCTCTGGTATAAATAGGACTTTGGCCCTGGTTGGGGTGTAGTCCAGTATTCCTTGTTCCTGACCAATTTCCAACCTTTCTAATGGTTCAACTCTGTAAATGGCTGATATAATTTCAATTCACTCATTTTCTGATTAAATCATTCTGAGTTTAATGCTTGTAAATAAGATTCCCAAGTAACACAATATGCAAATTAATTTTAGAATATTCTTTGTTAATGTGCAATTATTTTAGTATGCTCCTGGCCGTGTGAATTGGTTGCTCTGAATGCCATTGCTTGTCCATGCAACGGTACACTTATTTTAGAAATGCCCACACTTTCAATTTCTTGTCAAGGCATTAAATTCATGGATTTTTAAAAGATTCTAAGGGAGTTAAAATACAAATTTCACTTAGGGTTCACATTATATTAAAAATCTAATAGTCAAAATCACTTTTTTTTACTTTTTCCCTTTAAAAAATATAAGCAAATTATTTTTCTATATTAGCCTACTGAAATAAGCATTGAAAAAAACAAAACAAAACAAGGAGGTTTTGTTTTAAGTAAAGATCGCATTGTTCTAAATATTTTGAACATGAAGATGACCTAGAACAACTTTGAAGTTCTTTTCCAGCTCCGTGATTCCTAAGGCCATGATTTAGCTACAGGAGTCAAACTCCTCTCTGAGGGAGATTCATTGAGTTCTTTGGGTGAGATCGTTACTCTTTGAAAGGGTTATTAATCCTGACATGGCTTGACAACCAAAATGAACCGGAACCTGTATACTGGGGGGGATTGGGAAGAGATAGATTCATTACAAGTACCCAGCAGAGATGTAATTTTACATATTCTGGGTTTCCTTTTTAAATCTGTTTGAAAAAATTAAGAAGGGCAAATTTATTCCTAGTGGGCACACCAACACGGTAATTTCCTTGCTGAAGTTCATACCCAAGAGAAACTCTGATTTGCCTCTTTGTCACTCATTTCACTCTGTATCTCACCGAGTCTACACAAAAAAATTTAAAACGACGAATACTGAAAATGCAAACAGCTAGAGAGAGCTCATCAACGTGATCAATAGAGAGAAGGGATTAATCATGATTTCCTCTGTTCGGAACTCTTTGTTTCCTGAAAGGCAGAGAAGAAAACAGAGAGGGGTGAGGAGTTTTTCTCAGGAGTCATTGGGGTCCTTTCTATTGAAAGATCAAGCAAGAAAACCCAAAATCTTGAAAAACTGTGGCACTTGAAGCAATGACGTAGGCAGGCAGGAGGTGACTGCTGTGCATTAAAACAAAGGCTTTTGATTTCTAGAATAATCAGTCAACTATATTTGACAATATTTTAACTTGTGGGAGGTGAAGCAAAGGGGACAAAAAACCCAGAAAGCACCCTACCAGCAATATGTGGCATATAAATGTAGAAGTCCACAATTCAGAGAAGCCGTAAATGTAGGCGGACACAAAGTCTAGGCATCAACTTCTGAGACCTGATTACTTCTCTGACTTTACTATGGAGTTTCTTGTGGAGACAGAAAGAAGCTGGCTTGCAAACCAACAGATTTCCCTGGGGTTCTGAGTGATGTGAGAATGATCACAGATGATGTTCTTTAGGGAAAGAGTTTTCCCTTAATTTATAGATAGACTAAGGCCTGGAGATGTCAAGTGACTTTCCCGAGATCATGCAGCTTGTTGAGAATAGGATCTGGCCCAGTCCTCAGACTCAGAGGATGAACACTGAGACCCTGATGTCATTGGGTCTTCTTGGCTTCATTCTCCTTGGTCCCTTGCTGTGTATAATAAGGAATACTTTTCAAATACCTGTCTATCAGGATTCAATGGCTGGATCCAACTTCTCTGGCCTGAAGAAATATGCAATGACCTTTATCGGTCACATTAAGAAATAGGTCAACTCTTTAACAAGCTTCTGAAAGCTCATTTTAAAATTCCAAATGAACATTTTTTTTTTTAGGCAAGAGGAAAAGAGAGAGTGAGGGAGACTCCTGCATGCACCCTGACTGAGATCCACCTGGCAACCCCTATCAGGGGCTGATGCTCAAGTACCAAGCTATTTTTAGCACCTGAGGCTGATGTACTCCAACAGAGCTATCTTCAGTGCCTGGGGCCACACTTGAACCAATTGAGCCACTGGCTGTGGGAGGGATAGAGGGAGAGAAAGGGAAGGGGAGTAGAAGAAGCAGATAGTCACTTTTCTTGTGTGCACTGACTTGGAATCAAACCTCGGACATCCAAACGTCAGGCCGACGCTCTATACACTGAGCCACTGGCCAGAGTTCAAATGAACAATTTAGAAAAGAAACACTGGAGGACTTTAGCACCTGGCTCTGGACTCGGGTACTCCTATACTTAGGTTCCAACTCTGCTGCTTACTCTTGGAAGCATTAATTGCAAGTGATGTGTCATCTTGGAAGCATTAATTAATGTCCCTGAACTTCATTTTCTTACTGTAAAGTGGAGATAGTAATGCTCTGTACCTTATATGGTTATTTTGAGGATTTACTTATGTAAGTGAGGAATAGGGCAAGGTATGAAATAAGAGTTTAATAGTATGAGAAAGGAGAGCCAGGTATGAAAAAATAAAGGGTATAACGCATATTGAGAGAAAGGAGAGAATATTTCTCTTAGTATTTATTAAATTCCGTTTTTGTCCTCATGTTTATTAAATTCTATTTCTTTTTCTTCCCTCGCTGCTGAAATGTATTTTTCTCAAATATGCTTACCCTGCTAACTTTCCTTGTGGGCATCAACTGCTCACCCGTTAAAAAGTAGAGACTCTGAAAATGTATTTTTAATCCTTAAAAGTTTGTCCTTGGAAAAGTCAACAGGAAAATGTACCCAGGAGTTAGAAAGTGGTGATTAAACCCACGGGGACTTAGCACAGCTAAGAGAGAAAAGGGACAAACCGTAGTCAGAAATTTACAAAGTTTTAGAGCTGGAATTGGCTTTGGAGTTCGTCCAGCTGGCTCCCTTATTCTAAAGAAGAATAAAAAGAAATCCCAGGAGGGTGCTCCTGTACCCGAGGTCTCACACTTTTACTGGGAAGACATCACTCTTGACACTCTTGACTCTCCGTATTTCTATTTTTTTTTTTTTTTTTTTACAGAGACAGAGAGAAAATCAGAGAGAGGGATAGATAAGGACAGACAGACAGGAACGGAGAGAGATAAGAAGTATCAATCATCAGTTTTTCGTTGTGGCACCTTAGTTGTTCATTGATTGCTTTCTCACATGTGCCTTGACTGGGGGGCTACAGCAGACCAAGTAATCCCTTGCTCAACCTAGCGACCTTGGGGTCCAAGCTGGTGAGCTTTTTTTTTTTTTTTTTTTTTTTTTTTTTGCTCAAACCAGATGAGCCCACACTCAAGCTGGTGACCTCGGGGTCTCAAATCTGGGTGCTCCGCATCCCAGTCCGACGGTCTATCCACTGCGCCACCACCTGGTCAGGCTCCATATTTCTATTTAACTTTCTCATTTCCATTTATTTTATATCTTCTTGAATGCTTTCCATGCTACATTGATTGGTAGGGGCATATCGAAGCTTCTATATATAAATACATTGGTTTCGACCCTTTGGATTTGGTGTGATTTTTGTGGGACCCTACCAGGGTGATTGTGGTCCAGGTATTCTGAATGAATGAACTTGCTGGTGGTTGCTGCCTCATGCTTGCCTCTAAGTTGGCAAAGATTCTTTATAGCCTGTGCCCATGGCAATGTGCTTTATCCTGTCATGCCCTTTCTTACCCTGCTCCCATCTCCTGACAACTTCTGAGACGCCAGTTAACAAGCAAGGACAGAAGCTGGAACTAATGGAAGAGGTCTCTCTTCTAAATAAGAAACATGGGGCCCTGGCCAGTTGGCTCAGTGGTAGAGCATCGGCCTGGCGTGCAGAAGTCCTGGGTTCAATTCCCGACCAGGGCACACAGGAGAAGCGCCCATCTGCTTCTCCACCCCTCCCCCTCTCCTTCCTCTCTGTCTCTCTCTTCCCCTCCCGCAGCCAAGGCTCCATTGGAGCAAAGACGGCCCGGGCGCTGGGGATGGCTCCTCGGCCTCTGCCCCAGGCACTAGAGTGGCTCTTGTCGCAACAGAGCGACGCCCCGGAGGGGCAGAGCATCGCCCCCTGGTGGGCAGAGCGTCGCCCCCTGGTGTGCCGGGTGGATCCCGGTCAGGCACATGCGGGAGTCTGTCTGACTGTCTCTCCCCGTTTCCAGCTTCAAAAAAATACAGAAAAAAAAAAAAAAATAAGAAACATGGTATCTTTGGAAGACTTCTCCGGACACTAGGACAAAGCATTTATAGGAGGGGCAGACCCCAGTGAACTGCACAGAAAAGGGTACCGACTAAAACCACCATATCTCTTATCCATACAAGAGGTAAGTGATGTGTTTGTAGGTAGGAACTTTGGCTTTTTCTTTAAGGAGGGAAAAAACCTTCGTATCACATGTTACCAGATCTGTAAGGGCTTTGTCATTGTACACCATTAATCCCACAGCACCCAGTATTTAGGGAATAGCAACAGCTTCTCACCCAGTGGCCAGAGGGTTTCGATGCGTTACATCTTAGACTGATTTCTCACAAACTGTGGCATTTCAGAATCACAAGGAGGGCTTGCTGAAATTCAGCTAGCTGGGCCCACATCCTAAGAGATCTGGTGGGGACTGATGCTGTTGGCCTATGACCACACTTTGGGAACCATTGCTGTAGAAGAAAGAGGTCTGTCTTTCCTGCCCTTTCCACCTACTTCCTGCCTCAACCACACTTTCTTTTTATTGTCAGCTGCTCAGACCTTCTTTCCAGCACAATCTACTTTCTCTTTGCACACTCATACACCAATGATCATTGCAGCTTAAAGTTTTAATTCCCTCCGGACATTTACTCTATAATGGGGCATTTTGATGAGCCAATCTATGTATACCTTACACCAGAGGTCCCCAAACTTTTTACACAGGGGGCCAGTTCACTGTCCCTCAGACCGTTGGAGGGCTGGACTATAAAAAATCTATTAACAAATCCCTATGCACACTGCACATATCTTATTTTAAAGTAAAAAACCAAAACGGGAACAAATACAATATTTAAAATAAAGAACAAGTAAATTTAAATCAACAAACTGACCAGTATTTCAATGGGAACTATGGGCCTGCTTTTGGCTAATGAGATGGTCAATGTGCTCCTCTCACTGACCACCAATGAAAGAGGTGCCCCTTCCGGAAGTGTGGTGGGGGCCGGATAAATGGCCTCAGGGAGCCGCATGAGGCCTGCGGGCCATAGTTTGGGGATGCCTGCTACACGTTGCCAGTATAGATCACAGTTCCAGCACTGTCCCTGGCACCTCTTTGTGTCCATTGATGTCATGGGGATCACTGGCTTGTGTAACTGAAGAAGCTGGATGGGGGTGAAATTTATTGTAGGTACATTTCCCAAAGGAGAGAGAGCATCCCATTGAGAATGGCATCTTCTCTCTTCTTCTTCTGGCTCCTTGGACTGGATTTGACACCCCTCTGTTTAGAAGGAGACTGAGAGAACTCTTTAATGCAAATCTTTGTGAAATTCTAGGCACCACAATTGTTTGAGAACCTGGGCAAAGGATGTAGGTCTTTTCTATGCTGATACCTGTCCATCATTGGTTAAGTTAAGGGCTCTTTAAGGGGGCATGTGAATTTTCAAGTGCTTTAGGCTCTCCCATCTAGTAGCTACTGGGAGTTTTGAAAAAAACTTGTTGGCTGTTGAATGTAAAGCAGACCAAAGGGATGAAGGTCATACACACAGTCAAAAGTTATCCCAGGGAGGCCCTGGCTGGTTGGCTCAGTGGTAGAGCGTCAGCCTGGCGTGCAGAAGTCCCGGGTTCGATTCCCGGCCAGGGCACACAGGAGAAGCACCCATCTGCTTCTCCACCCCTCCCCCTCTCCTTCCTCTCTGTCTCTCTCTTCCCCTCCCGCAGCCAAGGCTCCATTGGAGCAAAGATGGCCCAGGCACTGGGGATGGCTCCTTGGCCTCTGCCCCAGGCCAAGGAGCCATCCCCAGTGGATCTGATCGCAACAGAGCGACGCCCCAGAGGAGCAGAGCATCGCCCCCTGGTGGGCGTGCCAGGTGGATCCCGGTTGGGCGCATGCAGGAGTCTGTCTGACTGTCTCTCCCCGTTTCCAGCTTCAGAAAAATAAATTAAAAAAAAAAAAAAAAAAAAAGCTATCCCTGGGGTTCTGGGTGGAGTGCTGGCATTGCCTACTGTAACAGGGAGACTTTAAGCAAGTAGATGAAGCCAGTTGGCAAGGGAAGGGGGGAACATGAGACTTCTGGAAAGCATATATTTATCTGATGGCATCTCATATGATTTATCCTTGGAAACGGGTCATGAATCTTTGAAGTGGACGGGGCTGTCTGGTCCAGGACTGTCTTCCTAGGAAGCTTCTTTTCCAGTAGCTCTTGAGTGGCATGGGGTACCTGGCTTGTCCTATAAGCCTATGAATCTTAGTGAGGACTGCCAACACAAGGCCTCTTCAGGCTGAAGTTAGCAAGTAAGCATTTAAATTGTTTTGTTGTGTTGCCTGATTCTTTCAGGCAGGGCGCCCAGGGCGGTGCGTTTCCTGGGACAGCCTGCCAGCTGCCTTTCATGCTTATTTTCCTTCAGCCAGGTAGCCAGGTGCTGCTCCAAAGCAGAAGGCTGGGAATTCAGATGCAACCATAGACGTGAATTTTGCAGCATCATTTACATATTTAACTTTCCTCTGCTTCTCTTAGTCTCAGATAGATGCAGGCAAAGGCATTTTCTGTAGAAATTACCAAGCTACTGAGCAAGGCTGGCATGTTGATGAAATAAGTAAATGTTAGGACTAGTTGAGATTTATTACCCGACTTATTACCCTAGCTCTCTTTTAAGAAGGGCATTTTGAGCAATTGTGTTATAGAGACATTTCATCAGCGAAAATATCTTGAATTTTTGTTTCATCCATGACTCAAACACCATGTGAGGCTAATCTCTCACATTCACATGGAGATGTTGAAATAGTGCTTTTTCACTGAAAACAAGACTGATTGTGAAATCAGAAGACCTGGTCTCCCACTTATAAACTAGGCGACTTCCTCTGTGATGGGAACTAAGACTTGTTTTGCTTACTCAGTATGGTCATTGTGAGGGTCAAAAGAAAATAATCCTATTTGTGGGAATGTTAAGAGCAATAAAAAATAAAGAATTTATAGCACAGCAAAAATAATGTAATTATTGTTTACTGTAGGCCATTGTAATCAACATCAGTACATCTAACTACAAGGGATCACCCTCTGCACTCTGGGTGGTTTTTGTTTGTAGATAGATCTGGACTCACATCCTCTTACAGGCTATTTATTTAATCCTACGAAAGGTCTTACAGCTTTCTGAGTATTAGTTTTCATATATTTGCCTTTAGGGCATGGTGAGGATTAGAGCTAACATACATAAATGCCTGGAACAGTTCTTTCAATCGAATCAATAGTATTTTATTGTAATTTTTTTTCTTTAACTTTTGCCAGCTACAAAGGAACTCTTCTGTACTATGTAGAACAAACTGTTGTCTGGTAGTGAGGACTATTCCCAAGACATAAGATTCAATTATAAAACCTGTGTCATTGGCTCAAATACGTTGACTTGAATAAGAAGGTGCTAAGTTTCCCTGAGAAAAAAATACCTTAGAGTCAAAAAAACCACTGACTCTAAAATGCTGACACCTGCTATTTATTTATTTATTATTTTATTATTTTATTCTTTGCCAATAGAGTCCTACTTGTAGGTCACCTGTTTTTTGCTCACCTGGGCTTGACTGATCCTGATCTCCCTGCAGAGCTGCCTGCTCCTACCTCCTACCCTAATGCCATGAATAAGAAAACTTTTGCAGCAATGGCTGCAATAAAGAGGTCTCCTTCCTCCATAATCAATTTGCAATTAGTATCTGTCACTCAAGTAGCACCTTATTGTTCTTTTCTCTAATTGTCTAGACCACGCAGTGTAGTACTGAAAATATTGTATATACACACACATCTTGAATTTTCCTTCTTTTGTGTGCTGAGGTCTCCAGTTACATTCTAAGTGCTTTGTGGGTGTGGGCTGTGCCTTTTCTACCCCTTAGTACTAATGCAGAGCTGACAGCCCAGTGGGGGGCATGCATAAGCATTTGATGTGAATTTATTATCTGATGGCAAGGCAATAATAGTTTCTATGGTGAGTGTCTGCCAATTTCATGCTATGGGTCGCTGCTAAAATGTCTAGTGTTCTCAGAAGGTACACCAATTGTTTTGCTCGACTGAATAATTTTTAACCGTCCTTACAGATGTTTAATGCCAGTATCTTGGGAGAACAGAGGGCACCAGATGGGTATATTGAAAATACTTGTTTTGAAAGATACCAGACACATACACACACACACACACACACACACACAACCCCACAGAAAATATTATATCATTTAATACGGGCCCCCAAAAGGCAAAACCATGCTGTTGCCCTTACCATGGGGGGTGAAGTGACAGGGTGAGTATAGGAGGTTTCTGGAAACTGTACAATTTATGTCTTGAGCTGGAGCGTGATTGGAGAGGCGTGTTCAAATCTATAAAAATTCCTCCAGCTGAGCACTTACAATCTGTGCGCTGTGATTTTTGTATATTACTCATTAATACAAGATTTCCTATTTGTGTTCTCTTATTTATTTTTGTAGAATAAGAATAAAAGTAATGTCAATTCAGATTCAAATAGAGATGCCACCATGACCTCCCCCAAATGCCTTCTGCTGCACATACCTCGGAAGAGGGGAATTTGCTTTTGTGGGGTTTTCTTTGGACTTCTAGAAACAAGGTTTATAGAAGTTAGCTGGTTATCAACCTAGAACTTGTCTTGCCAAGACGACACAGACACCTAAGCAAAAATGGAAGGTGACTCTTCTCTGTCATATACTGTGAAAACAGCCAGCAGGGGTCAGGTCCTGGCTTAGGTCTGCGAGAACCCTGCTATTCTGCTGGGCTCACAGGTGGAGAGAGTATTTGTGGAGAATGTTGGCAAGGTGTTTGCATGTATAGCCAGATATCAAAATCTCATGTTTTTTTTTTAGGAGAGACAAAGTATATATCTGTGGCCTATTATTTTAAGAAAAATGTCATAATATATACAGAAACTGAAGCTGAATAGTCTGACAGCACATTATTGCTAAACACGTAGTTTTGGTGAGCGGCACATCATTTTATCTGTTCCTTTTCTTTTTGGAAGCGTTGGCATACAAGCTCCGGCAACACTAAAATATGAATCTGCTGATTCTCTTATTGGGGAGAGAAGTCCTTGGGGAGAGAAGTGCTCAATTCAATACCATGATAACACAGATTTTGTATCCATACACCCAGCCCCCACTTTCAGTCTTTGCCCAGTTTACCCTGGGACACCTGGGATGATGGTTCTCAACCAAGCATCACTGTCACCTGTGTTGCTCATTGAAAAGAAAAGTGAATTCTGGGCCCCAGCCCACATATTGTAAATCTCTGGTGGGCAGGTCTCTGGATGCTGCATTTGGAGTAAGCTTTCCTGATGATAATCAAGCACACTGCAGTTTGGAAACCATTGGCTCAGTGGCTTTTGACAGGTGTCAACACAGTCTGGGGTTGTGTAGGGTTAGGGGGTAACCCAGGAAGCTTCCCAAGAATCTGGGAATGAATTAGTGTTGGGGAACTTTTACAAAGTTGGGATCATGGCACTACTAAGAGGATCATGTTGTGAATTTAGTGGGAAGTATGTGCGTGGACCGAGGACCTGGCAACCTTGCATTCCCAGAGTTTGCACCTCTGTCCTTCTCTGTTGGCAGCCATTGTGACTTTGCGTTCACTCTGAATCACAAAATTGTTCCTTGGAGTGTGTTTCTTTCTGCCACAGCAGGCTACATCTAAGGGAAGTGTTCCTTCTTTTTGTGGATGGTTTTGTTTCTTCCTAAAAGATATTTGAAAGAATTCTCCCCTTCTGGGTTTTGCTCAGTTGACTTTGTTACAAGGACACACCACTCAAAGCACATCTAGAGATGTGCTTGTTAAAGGAAAAAAAGAACTTTGCTGGAAAAGTACGGAGAAGTAAACCACGAGGGGGAAAAGATTACCTCTGGTATAAATCAGCATTTCTTAGAAAGTGCTTGCAGGGCAAACTGGTTGTTGTTTTCTTCCCTTCCCAGAATCACTACGGCTGCTGGAATTAGAGGCGTTGACGACCTCAGAGTATTGTCTCATGGTTTAACTGTTTCCATCTTAACCTTATAACCTGGGAAGCTCTGGGGGCAGAGGGTGTTCAACTTTTTCTTTGGTGAATTAAAAAATGACAGGCTTGCCCTGGCTGGTTGGCTCAGCGGTAGAGTGTTGGCCTGGCGTGCGGGGGACCCGGGTTCGATTCCCGGCCAGGGCACATAGGAGAAGCGCCCATTTGCTTCTCCACCCCCCCCCCCTTCCTCTCTGTCTCTCTCTTCCCCTCCCGCAGCCAAGGCTCCAATGGAGCAAAGATGGCCCAGGCGCTGGGGATGGCTCCTTGGCCTCTGCCCCAGGCGCTAGAGTGGCTCTGGTCGCAACAGAGCAACGCCTGGAGGGGCAGAGCATTGCCCCCTGGTGGGCAGAGCATTGCCCCTGGTGGGCAGAGCGTCGCCCCTGGTGGGCATGCTGGGTGGATCCCGGTCGGGCGCATGCGGGAGTCTGTCTGACTGTCTCTCCCTGTTTCCAGCTTCAGAAAAATACAAAAAAAAAAAAAAAAAAAAATGACAGGCTTACCAATGAAATAGGTCAAGTTTGAGAGATAATTTTTAAGACCTGTGGACTTGGAATCTGGGTCTCTCAAGGTAGGTTTCTGGTATGTCCAGCAAAGCATCCTATAATGTCAGACTTGTAGCTGATTGTGTGAATCTATGCCCATTCATGTGGAGGGTCTAGTGAGGTTCCACAGACTTCAATACTTGGTCCTGATTTTCTTTTTTAAGATTTTATTTATTGATTTTACAGAGAGAGGCCGGATGTGTGTGTGAGGAAGTGAGAAGTATAGTTGCTTCACTTTAATTGTTCATTGCTTGCTTGTTGTATGTTCCTTAACTGGGTGAGGGCAGGGTTTTGAACTGGCAACCTCAGTATTCCAGGTCGACATTCTACCCACTGCACCACCACAGGCCAGGCCTATTTTGTTTTTTTAAGCCAAGGGCTGAATGAGACAATACGACGCAAGGAAGGATCATGCATCTGTTGGTAACAATACAAATTCTGTTGATTACATCAATAAATTGGAATGATGATTCTAAAATCTCCAAAAGGAAATTGAAGAGTGGTGAATATATGCTTCTTGATTTTCTTTAGAAAGTTCAACATGGATATAAAAATAAGGATAACTTGGTTTAGTAGCAGTTTCTGAAGAACTTCTGTAGTTGTAATGAGCCATAACCTGAACAATATTAGGTAGTTGTCTTGTCAATTCATAGAGAATTCCATTGCATTCTAGTATGATCTTTTGAGGAAGGATATAATTGATCTAGTGTTAAGATGAGGAGGAAGATGATGGTGATTTGGTTTAGAAGCCATGTCCTAGAAGAAATATTTGAAGGAACTTGAGAATAATAAGTGTACAGTAGGCTTGAAGAATAGCCTCCTTAAGATTTGGGCTAATATATTACATAAGCATGGTTGTTCCATACTAAACTAAGATGGGGGTATAGAAATTATGAGGGTTTTGAATCATAGAATAACACTAACAACTGAAAAGATACAACTGAAGATCCTGTTTATTTGAGAGCGTTTCTGTGCCCTGAAGAAATTGAATCAAGGATGTTGAAGAAGGGATTTATTTGATGGAGGGTAGATTCAATCAGAAAGTCCCACACCTGGTTGCTACCAGAATAACCTAGAGGCTATTTTTTTTTTTTTTTTTTGTATTTTTCTGAAGCTGGAAACGGGGAGAGACAGTCAGACAGACTCCCGCATGCGCCCGACCGGGATCCACCCGGCACGCCCACCAGGGGCGACGCTCTGCCCACCAGGGGCAACGCTCTGCCCACCAGGGGGCGATGCTCTGCCCCTCCGGGCATCGCTCTGTTGCAACCAGAGCCACTCTAGCGCCTGAGGCAGAGGCCAAGGAGCCATCCCCAGCGCCCGGGCCATCTTTGCTCCAATGGAGCCTTGGCTGCGGGAGGGGAAGAGAGAGACAGAGAGGAAGGAGGGGGGGTGGAGAAGCAAATGGGTGCTTCTCCTATGTGCCCTGGCCGGGAATCGAACCCGGGTTCCCCGCACGCCAGGCCGACGCTCTACCGCTGAGCCAACCGGCCAGGGCTAGAGGCTATTTTTTAAACATACTATTGTAATAGCAGGAATCCATATCAGAGATTCTAATTGAAAAATGGGAGAGGGCTCAAGAATCTAGATTTTTTTTAAAAAACAGAAAGTTCTTCAGATGATTCAAATATACAGCCAGGTTTGAGAATGACAAAGACTCTAAAATTTCTCAGTTTCAGGATTCTAAGTGAAGGTAAGGTCCATGTAGCGGAGGTCCTGACAGCCCCTCAGTGAACTCGCACCTGTTCTCTGTCCTTACATTTTGCACAGATTCTGTCTAAGTCAGGCACCTTGCTGAGCCATTTATGTAGATATCTCACTTAATTCTCATGAAAGACAGATGAGGAAGTCTTATATGTAGGATCATGTTATACTTGTGGAAACTGAGGTCCTGAAAAGTTAGATAATGACTTAGCAAGCAGGATTGGGTAGGATAGTGGCAAGTTGGTTTTCTCTACTGATTTGCTCTTTTGCCTTCCACTATGCTATTTTGTAAACAAAGAGTGTTAGGCATAACATACATAGAGAGGTATATCCTGAAAAAAAAAATTAGAAAATGTGAGAGATGCTTCTTGCTTTTTTTTTATCACCCCCTCTTCCTCAATCCTGCATCTACAGGTTCCTCATTCTCCCTCTGACACATTATTGAAGCATGTTTCTTTCATTCCTTCCCCCCACCCCCCCATTGATTTGAAAGAGAGGAAGTAGAGAGTGAGAGAGAAGCATCAACTCATTGTACCAGTTAGTTGTACACCCATTGATTGCCCCAACTGGGGCTCAAACTGGCAGCCTAGAGTTGTGCCAGCACCCATGGAATTGCGCTGGTGACCCTGAGATTGAACTGGCAACCTCGGTGCTAAGAGACAACACTCTACCCCAGGGGTCCCCAAACTTTTTACACAGGGGGCCAGTTCACTGTCCCTCAGACCGTTGGAGGGCCGGACTATAAAAAAAAACTATGAACAAATTCCTATGCACACTGCACATATCTTATTTTAAAGTAAAAAAAAAACAAAACCGGAACAAATACAATATTTAAAATAAAGAACAAGTAAATTTAAATCAACAAACTGACCAGTATTTCAATGGGAACTATGGGCCTGCTTTTGGCTAATGAGATGGTCAATGTGCTCCTCTCATTGACTACCAATGAAAGAGGTGCCCCTTCCGGAAGTGCAACGGGGGCCGGATAAATGGCCTCAGGGGGCCGCATGCGGCCCGAGGGCCGTAGTTTGGTGACCCCTGCTCTACCCACTGTGCAACCAGCCAGGGCATTCTTTCACTCTTAAGATAGGTTTTTTTTATTATACCCAAACTGTCAAAACTTCCCTGGATTATTATTATTTTTTACATCAACACTAACAATATTTGTGTGGTCTACTGAGATCTTTGTTTGTGCAGAACTTACCTGAATGATTTGGAGGGAAAGACGCTGTTTCAAGAAATGGTCCCAGTAGGCATGACCACCAGGCCTTTGTCCTCACAAGCATTGTGCTATAGGTGACAATCCATAATAGGTTGCATGTGACATGAATGATAGAAAGAAAAAGACTGCTCCGGTTAACCACCACCATACTGTGAATATTCTTAGTAAAAATTCCTCTACAAATTAAGCACGGCCTGCCTGGCTCTGCATCCTTTTTCCAAGCTTTAGAATACATGATCTGCAACATCAAGTCAGTGCTCAGAGCATCATGTTTTTCAGCTGTAACAATACTATCTATTTGTCTATCTATGTGTATCTATGTTCATCTACTGTTTATCTAAGTCTATGGACTTGAAGTGATTCGTTAAAATACTTGAGTCAGGATTCTCATTTCCCCAAGCACAACTGCTAGAGGGGTAGATATTCTGAATGCATTTCTGATCGATATGCTTTTGAATAGGGCTTCTCGAACGCAGAGGAAAAACTGCTCCCGTAGTCTCAGCTCTCAACCCCACTCATTCCCAGACGCTTCTGACCTTTGAAACACGAATCACACAAATCAAATGGCTCCTTCATTCCAAGCATGAGTTGAATGCTTTTATTATTATTATTTTTAAAGCCTCTTTAAAAATACAATCAAATCTCCAGGCAGGTTATTCAGTCATGTCTGGCCTCTTTGTAAATATGATAAATCAAGTTCCAATGTGAACACCATGCCCCCGGTAAGAAGTTCCGCCGTGTGGAATGGTGAGTCCTCAGCCAGAGGCAGAGTGGTTTTACCGAGCCGTTTCTTTTTTTTTTTTTTTTAATAGAATTTTTTTTTTTAAATTTTATTTATTCATTTTTAGAGAAGAGAGAGAGAAAGACAGAGAGGGAGAGAGAGAGAGAGAGAAGGTGGGGAGGAGCTGGAAGCATCAACTCCCATATGTGCCTTGACCAGGCAAGCCCAGGGTTTCGAACCGGCGACCTCAGCATTTCCAGGTCGACGCTTTATCCACTGTGCCACCACAGGTCAGGCTTACCGAGCCGTTTCTAAGGGAAGTGGATGGTGCAGGCCAGCTGTCACTCTGGTCGCCTTGCCAGGGCTTCTTAATAAATCGTTATTAGGCTGTAGAATTCTTTTTCTGCTTTCCACTTAGTTCACATTTAAATGATGGCGCTCTCTCTTCACAGCTACTTCTCACACAACATCCTTAAGCACTTGGTGGAGACAGAGTGAGGTTTGAATTTCATCCAAGCATTGGATTTCTATTAAATTACAAAAGAAGGAGCAAAATGCAGAAGCGGATAGGAGCATGTGATGGGGATTGGGCACGCTGTCTGATTTCCATGTTCCCTGAGAAATCCTGCTTCTTCTCAGTCATCTAACAAACATCTGTTGAGCTGGGACTTGGGAAAGAGAATGGCAGGCCCAGAGGTTGGGGATGTGGGGGAGGGACATTGCTAATGCTGCTGGGAAACACGGAGGGGGCGAGGGGGGAGGGGGCAAACACTTCTCTCAGCATTAGTTCCTCATCTTTATAATCAGGATGTTCAATAGGAATAATGTCTGGCTACGTTTGGGCTAGATGATTCTAGTGCAAGGATCAGTGGATTTTCTTTATAAAGGGTGAGAGTAAATATTTTTTGGCTTTATAGGCTAAGAGGTAAAATTGAGGATTTTTGTCAGGTATTTATATAACAAGAGAGAAAATAATTATTGTCCATAGAGTTTTATTTAGTTAAAATATATTAATAATATTTGAGTTTTATTTGGTTAAAATATTTTAATATATTTTGATATAATATTATATATAATTAATTATATAGAATATCGATATATAATATATAATTAATTATATATCATATGATATGTAATTAATATAGTTTTATTTAGTTAAAATATATTAATAATAATTGAGTACAAATGTTTGTAATTCAGATCTAAGGAGGAGAATGGAATTTTTTATTTTCTTGTTGGAGGATAACTTTCTCACTTGATTAGGATTCAAAGTTAGTGTTCTTCATCATCATACTGATTGCAAAGGTTTATCTGTAGAAACCATTTTGTACGTTCATGAACTGTACAAAAACTGGGAGTAGGCCAGATTTGTACCCTTGAATGTAGAGTGGCAACGTCCATCCAGTGATGTACAGAGTTCTTGAAGAAGGTAGCACAGGAACTGAGTTAGAAGTAGTCATCAGCCAACCAGAAAAGGAAAGGGATTGCAGACAGATGGGAAGGAATGAACAAAAGCATGGCGACAATCCGTGCTAGTATAAGTCATGGGTGCTGGGGACCAGGAAGGTCAGGGATTCATTCCAGGAGGACAAGGCTCAGATAATCTCACACAAGAAACAAAGTGCATTCTCTCAAAACCAACCAAGTAAAATTATTTTTGCCTAATCTGATTCATTTTTTTTTACTCTTGTCATACTCTCTATATGGTCATGTTTATGATTATTTTAATCATTATTCAAGGCCAGTGTACTTTTTTAGTTGATATCTGTGGCTTCTAAAATTCTTCATAACCTGCTATGAAAATTTAGTCCCTGATGGATGCTATACGCCAGTAACTCTGGGGGCTTGAGAGGCTTCATCTGAATCCCAGTTAGATGAATTAACATGCCCTGTGACATGTTTACAGGTCAGCCAGTCAGCAGGTAACATACATCCAGAAAAATTTAGGTATTGCCTCTGCTGTGACGTCTGATTATATGCTTTATAGATTTTCATGTTATAGAACACTTACACATTTTGTAAATAAATATTGATATTCAGTTTAGTGAATTATGCTATTTATATGTCTCCAAACAAAATTAAGTCTTGCCCCTAAAATGGCCTGATAATAAGTGTACCCATTTCTACTTCATAGTTTGTACAATCTTCACTGGTGGGGCTGAAGCAATCATGTCCCACATTTCATTTGAGGCCTAACAAATGATCAGTCAGTGGAGAGGCATGTGCTCTATGGTTCTCTGTGAGGGCTGTCCTAGCCTTAGTGCTAGAAGCCCAGCCTGAGGCTAGGGTCGGAGGGCTGAGGCTCAGTCTGGGAGGGCAGTGTCAGGCCGCAGAGTGATGGAAGGAGAGACGTATGTGAAGCAATGTGCAATGATGCATCCCACGCGATTGCTTTATAATGAGCTGTGAAGAGACACTCTAGAATGCTCAGCTAGTACATCTAATGAGCTGGAAAGACATCTCCAGACAGTTTGCCTGGAGAAACTCGGGCTCAGGGAAGTCAATGAGAATGATAAAGGAGGGGGATTTTATCTCCTCAGGTCCTTCCCATCTCCTGTTTTTCATTGATCAAAATTCATGTCACGGGATGTTAACTCCTCCATGCTTCTGGTTTGCCTCATGTGGGCCTTTTGGTATCTTCTTAGAATGCCGGATTACATCATCTGCCGTGTGATGTTTCGTTTTAAGTTCAGAAGAAGCAGGAGAGTCAGAAACTCCAGGTGTGTGGCTGCTTGGACCAAATACATGGCACTAACCCAGGGGGATGGTTAACAGTCCCAGAGCAAGTGATTGGTCAGCTCCTGGTGGTAACAGCACAGTCCAAACGTGGGCTGCTAATGGCATTTGTATCTGATAAAAGATCTCTCCAGTCAGATACTTTGTAAGTTGGGGTCCCCAAACTTTTTACACCGGGGGCCAGTTCACTGTCCCTCAGACCCTTGGAGGGCCGCCACATACAGTGCTCTTCTCACTGACCACCAATGAAAGAGGTGCCCCTTCCGGAAGTGAGGCGGGGGCCTGGATAAATGGCCTCACGGGGCTGCATGCGGCCCGCAGGCCGTAGTTTGGGGATGCCTGCGAGTTGCCTTTAGGAAGACAGAGGTTAATAGGCTAGAACTGAAACGAAGCTGAACCTGAAATGCTGGGGGAAATTCAGATTTTTAGAGAAGTTAAAAAATGGCCATTTCTCATAAAGCAATTAATAACATCAGGCTACAAAAAAGAAAATTTGGGAGGCATATTCTTGGGATACTAAGTGGAGTGATCTTGGACTTGTTTTCTCCTTTGTTGTGTGTTTAGCGCTGTTGGTTGCCTTATCCACCTTCCCTCTCGGCCTGGCCTCTATCATTTATGAAACACCCACAATTTTGCAAGTCTGATGCCTTCTCCACATAATTCAGGGAAAGTTGACCCACCCCCAGCACTGGAGACTGAATCTTCATTAGTCCCCGTCATCAAGGAGATCTTGTGTTGTGGTGACTAGTTGAGGAATGAGCATGCAACTCAATTGTACTTAATGAGAAGTATACCTAGGGCTTCTGAAAGGTTCCCTTGTTCCTTAGAAAATAATGTAAGTTTCAATGTTGTCAAGTCTGTGTGTAGATGCTTGGATCAGCTGTTCCCATCCGGGGACTATGAGGAAAGCCAGACTGAAGGCAAAGAAAGGACAGCAGAGATGGCAGTCGGGAGGGAAGTAGAGACGTTTGGTCTTAGGTGAGATTTGGTCTACCCTGTTAATGAAACTGGAACCTGCCTTACCTCTGGACTTCACGTTACGTAAGATAATACTTCTTTCTTATTATTTAAGGAAGTTTGAGTCAGGTCTTGGTTACTGGCAGCCAAAATCATTCTGAAGAATTAAATACCTTGTTTGATAAGGTATTTAATGATAAACCATATTAAGAGGCAACTGATTATTCCTTGTTCAAAAGGGTCTGAAGGGAAAAAGCAAAGAACTATATGATTTCACACATAGGTGAAATGCCAGACTGAGCCTCGTGAACATAGACAAAAGTGGAGTGGTTACCAGAGGGAGGGGGTGGGTAGCAGGGAGGAGAGTAAAGAGGGACAAGTTTATGACAATGGGAAATGAGCGATGCATACACAACGCAAGGAACAGTTCAAATGCTGTAGAGATGTTCACCGGAAACCTATGCGTTTTTGTGGATCATTGTTACCCATTAGATTTGATTTCTAAATTTAAAAAAGAAGATTTTAAAAAGGCTGTGATTGGAAAAAATACAGATAGGTCTTTATTTCTCACTGGTTGAGAAGCATAGAGGGACTCCTGTACGTCAACTGAATGCGTCAGAAGCAGAGTCAAATACAAGGACTTTTTTTTTTTTTTTTTTTAAATCTCCAGGCTTTATTCTTTCCTATTGCCAATTTTTCTCTTTCTACTACAAGCAGAGATAATGGAGAATACCTTAGAGGTCTGTTTTAAAGATGCAACGAGGTGTCATGTATAAAGTCCCTAGAACAGTGCAATCAACAAATGTCTCCTTTTTCCTACAGCATGCTTGTTGACATTAATTCAATCAACAAAAATGTACTTTTACCTACCAGGGCAGAGGCTTTAATTTTTTTTTTTAACTGACCATAGGCATGGATAGTATAGAAAAAAATGCTAACTATACTTAGTTGTGACCATATTCAGTAAGCAGTAAAGCACTTTCCAATCATGAGATTCTATGATTTTTGTGATAATTTAAATGTAGTTGTAAAAAAGACATATATTCAAGTGTCTGAAATTTTTTTCATATTTATAGATAGAATTTTTTTGCCATAGATGAAGATTGCTATTCAGAATATGAATATGGGGGATGTCCATTCATATGATCTGGTTCATTTCCAAAAGCAGAGAGCTTTTGTGTATGCTAATGGCATAGGGTTAAAAACTAAGGTTACCTTTTACCATCAAAATTTCAAGACTTGCACCAGGCTATGTCAACATGGTGTAAATAATTTATATGAAGTACACCTGTGCTTATTAGCAGAAGCATTTTAAATGTTTGGGATGCCCTTGACTCAGTCGGTGTGGTTGGACTTACTCTGTAGTGGATATGACTTCACGGTAAGGATCCACCAACTGGTTCCTCAACCGATATTCCATCCAGCTCTTCTGTTTTATTATAGTTCCTGAGAATCTCCCATGATCATTCTTGTATTCCCTATTCCAGTAGAAGAACCCCATTGGGCTAGCTTGCTCACTCGTCTCATCGCAGGGCCAGGCTGGACATAGCCCAGAATGCCACCCCATTCACCCCGTTCTGGTCTGCATGAGGGGACCATGATGGGCCTCAGAACACGGTGGTTGTGGATGATAACAAGCTGCCATATGTGCACTTGAAAATAACTTTTATCGCAAAAGTAGTACATTGTCATTGGTTGCCTCTTAAAAAAAAAAGAAATGAAAAAACAACCACCTGGAGACAATCATTTTAATGTTTTTGGTTGTGTAACTGCTAAAACCTATTCCTCTCTCTCTGTCTCTGTCTCTATCTCATCATTATCACTCCTTCTCCCTCCCCCCACTCTTTCTCCCTGTATGTATACAAAATTACATACATAAAGAATTCTTTTTTTGGAAGAATGAAGAAGCTGGATGAGAATATTTATCTCTTATATTCTTTCCCCCCTTTTAAAAAGGGATTTATTTCCACTTATACTTATTTTTAAAGGTTCTGTGTGCTCTATTATCAGCATGCATCATAACTTATTTAATCTATTTCCTATTTTCCTATTGATGAAGATTTATATTATTCTCTCCTTTTCTCCATTATAAGCAATATTGAAATGAAAATCCTGGTACACGTATTGCACATTGTCCTGCGATCATCTCTTCGGCAAGCCTCGAAGAATCAATTGAAAAGCTATTAGAAAAAATAAAAGCACTGAGCAAGGTGGTCAGTTACAAAATGAATATATCAAGATCAATAGCTTTCCTAACATACCAGCAGGAATTGTTTAGAAATTTTAATGAAACAGCAGGTCCCATTCACAACAGCAAGAAAAGCAAGGACAACCTAGGAATAAATAATAAAAGGTGTCTAAGATCTATGTGAACAGAATTAGTACATTCTATAGAGGAAATAGTTGAATAGAAAGAAACATCTGTTCATGTATTGGAAAAATCAGTGTTGTAAGCGTGTAAATTCTGCTAAATTTAGTCTCTGCTTCTCACCTAATCCCCACAAAATCCCAACTGTGTTTTTATGCTGGAGGGTGCAGGGCAGGACTGAACACAGTGTTTCCACAAGGTACGTGGACAGGCTGGATTGTGAGCGTGAGCTCAGCGCACACACCTGCCTCCCATTTCCACTCCAAACTCCTAGGAAAGACACAAAGCCTATTACTTAAAAACAAATCTATAGCAAGGCTGGAGACCCAGAAGGGATCCTTCCAGGTGGATGCAGGCTATAAAGGAAACCCTGAACTAGTTCAGATTGGATGGAAACGGGACACCTGCAGCCGACAACATGAGCAGAATCATTTTTATTTACAGAACAGGAACAGTTCCAGGACGGGTTCAAAGTCAAGAGAGGCAGACAGAGGGGAGGAAAGGGCCTGGGACAGCCCCCAGCATGACTGAATGTGGTGCCACGCCAGGAGAAGCCAGCGGGCTCAGTAAGATTCCTTCCCCCAGTTGTGCCAAGCAGTAGACAGTAGAAATATCTGCCTGTCCCCACCCCCGGCAGAAGCGAAGAGTGGGTCACTTGGGTCTGACAGAAAGGACAGTGCTCCAGGTTGCTGCTGACATCACGTGGAGGGAAAGTCCAACGTTAGTAAGACAAGCTACAGGCCTGCCAGGCTGAGGAGCCTTGTTCCTCTCTCTGCCATGAAGGATGACGAACCCAGTATTCATAGGCAGGCCACCAGGGGATCTCAGAGTCAAAAAGCACACACCACCAAGGACCAGTGAGCAGTTTGGAAAAACTAACCTTATGAGAGGAAGCCACCAGAGTCAATCATTAGAAGAATGAATAACAATCAGAATTAATGGAGCAAACAGAACAATAAAGCAAATATGATTTAAAATCTTCTCACGAGTCAATGTATAACTGGACCTTATTTTTTTTAACACGTGTGTGCTGTTTTAGGGTGTGCCACACCTTACCTGTTACCTTGTTGAAGGACATTTAAGCACTTCCAATTTTCCATTATTACATGCAAATGTGAAAAGATGACCTATAAACAGGCCTCTTTGAACGTATGTGTGAGTGTAATAAATATCTTCCAAAAAACACGATTTAAGATAGTGCAACCCTAAAAAAAAAACCAACTAGCAAAATATATTTCTTAAGGAGGAGACATGTCCGCCAGTCTGGGATAAGTATTTTGGAATGATATTCCTTAATTATTCCATGTAGAGTAATTCAATATAGATCAGAATTTGGGGCCTTATTCACGTAGTCACCTGTGACAGAATTGACTCAAAATTATTTTCTGAAGAAAAGCTTGGCGGGCCCTGCCTGTGGCTACTGGGAAAGAGGAAACACCGTAAGCTACACAGTTCTTCCTGAGTAGTGGATTTGTCTCCGTTCTTACTGACATTGTGCATTGTGTAGCTGACCTGGTTTTCCTTTTCCCATTGGCTGCCAGCCACATGGCGGGTCACAAGTTCACACAACAATCGATGTGGACAGTCAACTTCAGGCCTGGTCTTTGTTTATAGCTCTGATGTGTTGTGTGTTTTTTTTTTTTAAATCTTTCACTTCACTTTTACTTTTTTTTTTTACTACTTTTTTTGTACTTTGTCTCCTTATAAACCCCTTTATATTCTTTTTGAAACAAAGTGTGATAGAAATGAATAAATAATATGAATACTGGTTAAATAAAAAGTAATAAACAAACCATATAAAAGCCACAAGATGTACTTCTGACACTTTTATAAAGCTTATCTATAAACTTGTTGCAATTAATGTCACCAGTGAAAATGGTTTTTGAAACTTCTCCTTTAAGAATTTGCTCTTAAGCTTTTGGCACAGTGTGTAAACTTTTTCCATGGTTGTAAGACTTTGTGGGTCATCCGGTTTTGGAAAAATCCCAAATGTTTCATGGTGAAGCCTACTAAACCCAGATGGCTCATTAAGCTGGGTAATCATTTTTTATTCCCAACATAAGGTAAAACATAAAATGATAAGAATATTTTCTTAATGTTGTTAATAAATGGTCCTGGAAAGTGTATCCCAAAGAGTAGCTTCAGAGGAGTTTGTATTGTCAGGAGGAGGGCATGCCTTTTGCATGTGTGTGTTCTGATGTGTTTCTTTGAAAGTATCTCACCACCCCCAACCTCACAATCGGAAGGAGTAGAGAAGGTTCACCGAAGTTTTGGTCATGGTGATGAACACATGAGTGGGAGTCCTTATGGGCTCCCACCCATTTCTGGGGAATAGAGAAAACTGCTTGGGACCCTGGGCATTTCCCCATCATTCTCTAATTTACGAGATGCCACAGGAGTGGTACGGGTTTTGTCCTTCATGCTGGGGGCACAGACCTCTGTGCCTATCTTCCCAATGGCTGATTGCAACGTGAATATAATTACTTATGAGTGAAAAATCTGAAACCGCTTGGCTCCTGTGAAAAACTATTTTTGAAGTTCTACTCCTGTCGGAACATAACTGCTGCTCACACACAGCAAGTCTCTCTCTCTCTCTCTCTTTTTACAGAGACAGAGAGAGAGTCAGAGAGAGGGCTAGATAGGGACAGACAGACACCTTAGTTGTTCATTGATTGCTTTCTAATATGTGCCTTGACCTCAGGCCTTCAGCAGACCGAGTAACCCCTTGCTTGAGCCAGCGACCTTGGGTCCAAGCTGGTGAGCTTTTCGCTCAAACCAGATGAGCTCGTGCTCAAGCCAGATGAGCCCATGCTCAAGCTAGTGACCTCAGGGTCTTGAACCTAGGTCCTCCGCATCCCAGTCCGATGCTCCATCCACTGCTCCACCGCCTGGTCAGGCGCAAGTCTCTTTTGCTATATGTTCTGCTTCATATTATTGGGGTAGCAGCCAGGACATCATTCAACATTGTAACTGAAAAGGAGCATAGAGTTTATCCAGCCTGTTGGGCTACAGATAGGGACAAATATTATGCACAGTGACGTGTATCATTGGGAAGTCTTTGGCTTTGTGTTGAATTATATGCTTGTGTTGAAGATGCTTCAAAAACTTGTGAAACGCTTTGTAAAGTAAATGATTGTCTAACTACTATGCTGTACACCTGAAGGTAATACAAAAATAATATTGAAAGTGAAGTCTTATTGAAAAACTATAAAAATAAATGTAAAGGAAATAACTGTAGAACAAACTGAAAATAAATAGTAGTGGAGAAAATGAAGAGGAAGGGATCCCAGTTTCATCACTGACAAGCTTGCGGGAGACAGGGAAGAGAGGATAGGGACTGACAAGACCAGGAAGCATAACAGCAATGATAAAATTATGATGTATGCAATTCCAGCTGAAGGCAATTTCCATGTCTACTTGGAAGGATGAGAAGCGGTTAATTAAATATGGAGGATTAAGATGTGATCCCAATTCTTGTGAAGAAAGGTGTAAAACCTCAAAACAGGAAATGGCTAGCTGTGGAATGGGGCCCCACTGGTGTTAAAACCCACTCCACACAGAGAGAGTGCTGAGTGGCCTGGAGAGTTTCTCGTGACGAAGGGTGAGTGGGCGTTGCCAAGAGAACTGCTCCGCGTGTACGTGGATGAGACTAAGTGGGATTGACATGCCCTTTGGCATCAACAGCGCAATATCAACCCCGGGTTGTAGGACAGAGAGGGGGGAAGTGGTCCAGAGGGCACTTTTAGAGGTGAAGAAACAGACCGAGTGAATGAATAATTAAAATGAAACAAATTGTTGGGGCAGAGCTGAAACCGTTAGCCGGTTCCCGTTTCTTCTCAGGGCTTCCTGTCCAAAGTGGGAAAACTGTCTTTGGAAGCTACGTCCTGATGTGCAAAACCTCCTGTCCACAGGCTCCTTGATGTGGACGAGCACTCCTGAACACTGTTTTGTTAAAATTTCCTGTCACACTCCGAAATACTTAAGATCTTCAACTTCCTCTAAATTCTGTAAAAGAATTCTGCCTGTCACGCGGCTGATCCCCCAGACACTACATTTCAGAGCAATTATCTAGCCCACCTTCGCCCTCCTGCTTCACCGACATCCGCTAAAATGGGAGGTAAATGGATAAGAACGAATGCTGATTAACCCTCACGTACCCTTTGCCAGTGTTTAGGTTTTGAGTTAATGGATTGTCTCTACTTATTAACAATTTACTTTTGAAGAATGCCTCGGTGACTTTAGTTTTATTCCTAAAACAAGGATGTGGGAGGGGGTAAGGAGAGGGGTCTTAGAAAAGAAGAACCATATTTACGTCTTCTGTTTCTTTTTTTGGATATTGAGTTTTGAGTTCTGCAAAATTACTTGTAGCATTTACCTGCAGATAAGAGCATCGACTGTAATACCAAAAAGGACATGTTTTGAAATCCCAGATAGAAGGCTTTGGGCGAGATGGTGAACTCTTCTAACTTTTCCTTCCTCAATAAATAGGAATAAAAATAATGCCTTTATCATAGAACCTTTTTGAAGATTAAATTAGATAAATTAAGAAATGCTTAGATCGGTGCCTGGCATTTAGTACATGCACAGGAAGTTTGCAGCTGTTATTATTATCTTGTGCACTGAACAAGGAAACTTGCTGTACATTTTAAAAATGTGCTTGGAATATGAAAGTTGGGACAAAGAAATAATATATATATACATATTATATATATATATATAAATAGTCCACCAGAGAAACTGGTATCTATAAATATCATATTGAATGCATTAGAAAATGTAGCATTAGCTACAAATAATTCATTAGGCTTCATTTGGGGCATGTAAAAAAGCTCATACGTTTTTTTGCTTTCCTGCTATAGTCTGCATGGAATTGACACAAATTTGGCTACAACTCAGTCCCAATGACTCCTACTGATCATGTCTGTGCTGTAGCTTCCTGCTCTTAATGAAATTTTCTCCTCCTGCAACACTAGTCATGTGATTTAAATCGGTCATAGTTTTCTATGCCCCTAGGATTGTACAAGGGAGGGTGCTTAGCCATAGCTCCCTCCAAAGCAGTGGTTCTCACCAGGAGGAGATTTTGCCATACCATAGGGCAGGGGTCCCCAAACTTTTTACACAGGGGGCCAGTTCACTGTCCCTCAGACCGTTGGAGGGCTGGACTATAAAAAAAACTATGAACAAATCCCTATGCACACTGCACATATCTTATTTTAAAGTAAAAAAACAAAACTGGAACAAATACAATATTTAAAATAAAGAACAAGTAAATTTAAATCAACAAACTGACCAGTATTTCAATGGGAACTATGGGCCTGCTTTTGGCTAATAAGATGGTCAATGTCCGGTTCCATATTTGTCACTGCTAGCCGTAACAAGTGATATGACGCGCTTCTGGAGCCGTGACACGTGCGTCCCGCATCACTGGAAGTAGTACTGTATGTGAGCGATGCCACCACATACAGGACTCCAGGAGCACAGGATGCACTGACCACTAATGAAAGAGGTGCCCCTTCCGGTAGTGCGGCGGGGGCCGGATAAATGGCCTAAGGGGGCCGAATGCGGCCCGCGGGCCGTAGTTTGGGGACCCCTGCCATAGGGACCCTCAGCAATGTCTAGAGACATTTGCGATTGTCGTGATTGGGGAATGCTATTGGCAGCTAGTGAGTAGAGATCAATGATGATGCCCAGCGCAGACCCTCAAAACATATATTCAATTCAAAATGTCAGTGGTGTTGCTGTTGAGAAACGCTCCTCTAAGGGATCTTGGTGGAATGGGTGTTTTATATCCAGAGACTGTAATATTAGACAGTGGTGTTCCTGCCCTTCACCATCTGGAGAAGTCAGGACAGAGAGAAGGAGAGAAAGAGCTGTGCTTTGTTCAAGTCCAGGATTCTAGTTACTGTTAAAGCTACTCTCAACTCTTTCCTCTTAGTTTTTTTTGGGGGGAAAATAAATTCTTCTATTTTGTTAAAATTTGTTCCAATGATGTGGCTGCCACTTATAATCTAATAGCTCTAATACGTTGGCTAATGTGTACAGAGTATAATCTGCATTCAATTAAGTGAGGATAATGCAGTCACATTGGAGTCACTTGTGGTGTAGGGGGTCGTTTCAGCACTGCAGTCCATTAGGAATCACCCCTGCCCTCTGCTATCTCTTCAATCTTCAGTTTCCTTAATGAAAGTGGCTTCAGGAATACCAAGTATAACAGATATGGAAATCTCTTACCTAGAGTTCTGAGCACGGTGTGTGGAACATGACAGGTGCTATTACATGTAAATTCTCCTTCTTTGCATTATCTTGATACTAAGGAAGACTTCATTTTAAAGAAAATGCTTTGAAGCATACGAGTGATATACTTTGTTATATCTCTAATAACCTAACTGAGTTTACTACAATATGTGAGGCCATAAATATTTGGAATCTCCATAAGTGATTCTCTTATGATGATTTTTTTTTTTTTGTATTTTTCCGAAGCTGGAAACTGGGAGGCAGTCAGACAGACTCCCGCATGCTCCCGACCGGGATCCATCTGGCATGCCCACCAGGGGGCGATGCTCTGCCCATCCGGGGCGTCGCTCTGTTGTGACCAGAGCCACTCTAGCGCCTGGGGCAGAGGCCATGGAGCCATCCTCAGTGCCCGGGCCAACTTTGCTCCAATGGAGCCTTGGCTGCGGGAGGGGAAGAGAGAGACAGAGAGGAAGGAGAGGGGAGGGGTGGAGAAGCAGATGGGCGCCTCTCCTGTGTGCCCTGGCTGGGAATCGAACCCGGGACTTCCTCATGCCAGGCCGATGCTCTACCACTGAGCCAACTGGCCAGGGCCTCTTATGATGAATTTATATGTTTAAAGCAGTCAGATTAGCTGAATATATTTATTTTAAGCCATAAAGCAATATGCTTCAAAATTGGGGGTTTCCAATGAAAAAAAAAATTGTTCTATGCCTTCTGAATGTGGAAGTCAAGTCTATCCAAGCAGTGTGTATCTGGTAGGTATACTTTCCTAGAGATTTGTTAACTTTAAGTAATCTTAAAATTATAGGTCTGGGACCTAAATATGAACTTGTAACAACAGGTAGCTTGATCTAATAGAGTAATAAGGGCCTTCTTTTTTTTTCTTTTTAATGTTGCCAAAGACTTGTGTTTTGATTTTGTACAAAAGTACAATCACTAAGTGATAATTAATTAGTTCTTTCTGGGTTATTACTGGTTTTACTTAAACATGAATTCAGATTTAAAACAATGATTCAGGGTTATCATAATATTATGAAATTGCATTACTTCATTTATAACTACTACATAATGAAGTTACGTAAGAATACAGGCAGTAAAAACCATTCATTGCTATGGGCAACATTATTTAAGCTGTCTCTCTGCGTTTTGGTCTGAGTAAGCAGGTTTTCTATTTGGATATGGGTATCTTCTGGACATGTGTCAGAGTGAGATCCACCAATTATGTCCCAGAAAATCCTATGATGAGGTAGCTTGCAGAATTTCTAGAATCTTTTTCAGAAACTTTTTGGAGCATCTATTTTTTCAGCATGAGAGTTTCTGTATTAGTTAGTATACTGAATATGCAATTCTGGGTAAAACAAAGAAAATTGATTTTTTAATTTGTCTTCCATTGCCTTAATTATGAGCAAATCCCAATTAGACCATTAGAAATACTGAAACTAACTTATAAGCCTGCACTTTTCCTCATTCACAAACCTAGAATGCTAGGCTGAAAATCACTGGTTTAGAAGGAAAAAATGAATAAAAGAAAGAAAAGAGAAGAAAGAAACCAGTTAGAAAACTGTAGTTCTCACTCAAGTGCAGTTATTAATAAACCAGGTGGTCTATGACACCACCTCCTGCCTCTGAGAAACTTTAGTTCATGGGGACACTGAACAGATGACGTCACTGGGTCAGCCCCACCAATGAGAAAGTTTGTTTCTCTTCCTGCAAGGATGTTCCTAAGGCTGCAAATCTATCCTAAAAGCTCTTATTTGTAATCATTTCTCAAGAAGAATCTTTTGTGGGTATTTTCTGTCCCTAGATTATCCTCATTTATTTCACTGTATTATGAAAAATCACACAGAAAAATGACATGTTCCAAATTCTGTAAAGAGCTGGGCATAGGAAGGGAAATTTTCTCTCTTACAAATAGCATATCCTGAACTAATCCATTTTCATTGACAATGCTATTCTTAATCTCTTTAGAAATGGCAATCTGGGAGCTCAGTTAGGATCTGTTGAAGTAGTGAAAAATATTTTTCTGCTTTTTAAATGTAGGAGACCATGGTTTATACTCTATTTTTTCTCAAAATGTAGACTCTTTTCCTCAGAATAACCCAGAGAAGTTAAAAAATGCTGATTCCACCAAGTAACTGAATCAGATATTTGGGAATCTATTTTCAATGATCTATACCAGGGGTAGTCAACCTTTTTTTTTTTTTTTTTTTGGTACTTTCTTTTTTTTTTTTTTTTTAAGATTTTATTTATTCATTATAGAGAGGGGAGAGAGAGAGAGAGAAAGGGAAGGGGGGAGGAGCAGGAAGCATCAACTCCCATATGTGCCTTGACCAGGCAAGCCCAGGGTTTTGAACCGGCAACCTCAGCGTTTCCAGGTTGACGCTTTATCTACTGCGCCACCACAGGTCAGGCGGTAGTCAACCTTTTTATACCTACCGCCCACTTTTGTATCTCTGTTAGTAGTAAAATTTTCTAACTGCCCACCGGTTCCACAGTAATGGAGATTTATAAAGTAGGGAAGTAACTTTACTTTTTAAAATTTATAAAGCACAGTTACAGCAAGTTAAAGCATATAATAATAATAATTACTTAC
The DNA here is from genome assembly GCF_036850995.1 of Saccopteryx leptura. Lineage (NCBI taxonomy): Eukaryota > Metazoa > Chordata > Mammalia > Chiroptera > Emballonuridae > Saccopteryx > Saccopteryx leptura. The sequence goes on along the minus strand of NC_089512.1, from coordinate 24,229,396 downwards.
CAAGTACTTTATGTCAGATTTTCGCTAATTTTGGCAGAATAAATCTTTATAAAACAACTTACTATAGTTAAATCTATGTTTTTATTTATACTTTGGTTGCTCCACTACTGCCCACCATAAAAACTGGAATGCCCAGTAGTGGGCAGTAAGGACCAGGTTGACTACCACTGCTCTATACTAAGAGACTCCCAAATGAAGAATGCAATCATTTTTGTACTTTGAAATTGTTTTTTTGTGTGCATTCTTATCACTATTTTCTATTCAAAGGTTTGGTAGAAGTTGGTACAGCCCCCTAGAATATTGGAATAGCCTACAGAGAGGAAGAGGAGGAATAATTCCCCAATTTGTCAACAAATATTACTATCTAACCTGGTCTGGTAAAAATGTACAATCATAAAATGAGTGTAACTACTATTTATGAACCTTTGACCTTTGCCATTTGCTAAGCATTCTGCCAATTGCTTAATATATATTATCTCTATTTGGATGTCTCAGTCACAATAAGAAATAGGATTTTTTTTTTTAAGTGAGAAGTGAAGAGGCAGAGAGACAGACTCCTACATGCACCTGACAAGGATCCACTAGGCATGCCCAATAGGGGGCGATGCTCTGCCCATTTGGGGTGTTGCTTGTTGCAACTGGAGCCATTCTAGTGCCTAAGGCGAAGGCCATGGAGCCATCCTCAGCACCTGGGCCAACCCCGCTCCTATGGAGCCTTGGCTGTGGGAGGAGAAGAGAGAGATAGAGAAAAAGAAGAAAGGGGAGGGTGGAGAAGCAGATCAGCGTTTCCCCTGTGTGCCCTGGCCAGGAATCGACCTGGGACTTCCACATGCCAGGCCGACACACAACCGCTGAACCAACCGGCCAGGGCTAGGAATAGGTTTTATTAAGTGTGCCATTTTACAGTTGAAGAAACTGAGGCTAATGTCAGTTCATCAACATGGTTTGCAAAAATCCTCACAGCTAGTGAAGTGTAGTAGCATTCATACTTGAACCCAGATTCCATTTTATTACATAATTTGCAAACTATTTTACTTGTTCATGGTGAGAAGACTAAGAAATTATCATAGTTTTTTTTTTCTATATAGACTCCTGGTGGGGGTTTCCTTTGACCACGTGGCAGCAGGTACCACTTGCAGAATTTCCTGCTGTGCTGGTGATAAGCTCAGGGGTGCCACCCTGCTGCTGATCTGTCTGTTGCTCTTGCAGCTTCCACATTGTCTGATGTGACATTTTATATGACCATAACATACGTCCCTGACACTCTTGCTTTTTTTTTTTACCCCCCTCTTTTCCTTATAGAAATTGTTTGGGGGCTGAACATTTGTTCTTTGAATAGTTCTCTCACAAACCTTTTGCTTCCTGAACACTGATACTACTGAGAATGTCAAAAATTGGTGGCATTTTGAAAAGGTGGGCAAAACCAGTACAGTTTTATTTCTGGCCCAAAATAAATTCAGTCACTGCTTAAAAAAAAAAAAAATCTGGAAATTCCTTTGCAATATGACAGAAGATTGGAGAAAAGGATGTTTTGTTTGACCTTAGAAAAGTCTTCCATTTATAGACAACAAGTCTGTACTCCAGTCAACATCTTTCAAATTAGAGCTTAGGTGGAGTTTTATTGGCATAAGTAGTATCTAGGCTAATTGGTCTAGATGAGAGATCTGTGATTTAATATTTAATGAAAAGTTCATAGCATTAATCCGCATCTCAAGCTAAATAAATGAACTTAATACAGATGAGGCATTATTCAGTTTGTGCTCATTACCCCAGGCATTGTGTAACTGCAATACTCTGGATCTTTTTTCTTCATAAGAAAGCTCATTTGTGTTTTGTTGATTTTACTTTAGGAAGTATATTTTTTTTACTTAATGCCCCTCAGTCTGTTTACATTTGTACTAGATTGAATTCTTGGCCCTACTTTTTTTTGCCCTTTGCCAGTAACTTTGGCATTCCCTTTTCTTTACCTTTGCACTTAGGCATGGGACTTATCCTGGCCAATGGGAAGTTACCCCATGCAACACCAGGAAGGGACTGTGTGGTTGGGTCACCTGTTTTGTACACCTATTATCTTCATGAGGACATTCTCTGGTGAGCCTATGAGGCAAGGAAGATGGCGGCCACAGATGTATAGCCTGAAGCAAAAGCAGCCCAGATAACCCACAGATTTGTGAGAATAAACAATTATTTTAAGAGACTGAACTTTTAGGGTGCTTTGTTACACAGCTATTGCTGACTGATACAATACTTTTCTAATCAATTTTCATGGTGTACTCAAAAGAGCACTGGATAAAGAAACTAGAGTTCTTTAAATCATTGTTCTACCACTGCCATGGTTGTTTGATGCAAGTTACTCAGGTTTTTGAAGTTCAGTGTATCCTCATCAATGAAAAGTTTCACTGAGGCAGGAGCAAGAGTCATTGCTCTACTAAGTTTAGAATACCTCTGTGTGGGAATATGACCAATGCAGTACTAGAGTAAAAAATTTTAAAATAATGAACTGGCATACATAAATCAAAAGGACATACTCTTTTGGTAGTAAGAAATTTGTATTTTCTTGCAGGAAAACAGAGGTGTTTGAAAGATTTTACTAATGTGTACCTACCATTTTATCTCTTATTACTTTGGCAAGTCAGATCATTGAATGATATGATGAAGAAAATCACAAGACACATGAATGATATTTCTCTATGCCTTATTTCTTGAGTTATTTATGACTTATTTAATTTTATAAGAATCTAAATCAAAAGGGTTATTAATTCCCCAGTTATGGATAGAAGAACCCTCATCACTGTTATTTATTACCTTACTGCAGCCAATTCCACAACTCTGTTGTCAATCTGAATGCTAAAATGTTTTCATTCACACTAACAAATTAAGTTTATGGTTCATGTTTATTAGCTTAAAAGTTCAGAGGTGGAGAAACCTTTGAGCATTGTTAAACCTAGGTCCTCCTGAATCTGCTTCTCTGTAGTTCTCTTTGCTTTTCCCTCCCTGAGTAATGAGTTCATCTTCAGTCTGGCTTCCTCATGGTCACAAGATGGCCACCAGCAAGAACTCAGCATATGTACTTCTATGTTAATATCAGGGGTGGGAAGAGCATAGTTTCCTACAACCTTTGACTAAGTCTTCATCCTCTTTTTACCTCTCCTAACTCAGTCACTCTGGCAGGATGTATGAGATTTTCTTAATTGCCTTAGACCAATTGGGATACATTCTGAAGCACAAGATGGGCCAATCCCATTCAAAATCACATAGTTGCTACACATAGGGACAGCATGGAATGAATGTTAAATAGTTAACCTTCTATCCTCTACAAAGCCAAATACGTATGTTTTATTTCACTCTGTGAAATAGGTAAACAGATGTGTTAATAAACATTCACTGAAATGGTTAAGTGAACTATGCCTTCGAGAACATTTTGGAATCGAAGGGCTGCAAGAGTCCAAATTTGCTTGATTTCCTAGACTTTATAAGGTTGAACCTTGTCCCTAATTTGACTCATTGGACTTGGAAATGCAGGAGGTCATGAAAAACATTGCTAACTTGTTCAACAAAGTGCAAGATAGAGTCTGTCACTGTTGGCAAATTGTTCTCAGGGCAAATAAACCATAGAATTTTGAAGACTTGAATAACAGTTTGTTGGATAGGCAGTCATCATTTCCAAAGAGATTTATGTATTTAACAAACATTTATAAGCATTTGCTATTTTCCAGACACACTTCTAAGCACTTTACAAACATTAACTCACAGATTTCTGTTTCTGTTGCTACTTCATGTCTATTAAAACTCTAAATTTGAAAGGACCTAAATATTGCTATGCCCACAAAGTAAATATGGTGTCCCTAAATTTTAGAGATAAGTATTTTGACTCTCAGAATTTACATAATATTTTTCCTATGTGGGCAAATTTTTAGCAATGTTTAAGTGCACCTAACTCTGTGAAAGTACACACCTGTCATAACATCACGGAGATGAATGAAAAGAGTCGGTGTCAATGACATGACCATTGAATTAGGACAGAGATGTGCCCAGGGAATACATTTCAAGTTTTTAGAATAGTTTTGTTTGCTAAATACTGATAGTCTCTAGAAATATATATCTTTTAACTTATAACTTCCATATATTCTTTAAAAATATATTAAGTTAGGTTGAACTGATCTTGTACTTTTTAATTCTAATTTAATTTTAATAAATTAAAATTTAATTTTGATATCCAAGCTCTGAAGCACTGGACAAATTAAGTCTTAATTGGTTACCCACTATCAACCTGCCGTCAACATTAAAATACATAGAGCATTATTTACCTATGTATTTATTGAATAATATTAATAACCGACTACAGGACTGACACTGAACCCCAAATTACCTCATTCACTACTTAATCTACCTATGTTTTCTCCCTTCTGGAGGTAATTGTATTTTGTCTTTGTGTTTATCTTTTCACTCTTCGAAAAAAATATGGTTCTGACACACACACACATATATCCTTACATATTTAAACATTGTTTTTAAACTTAAAAACAAAAGGAATTATATGTATGAAGTATTCCAGGACTAAATATTATGGCTGTGGAATTAAAACTATTTAAACTCTATTAATGTGGGTAAACTTGAATTACATAAAAGCTGAATAAATGTGTTTCTGTGAAAGGTAAACTCAAAGGGAGACAGGGATGCATTGACAGCATAAATGTTTGCCTAATTCACAGGCTGTCTTAGGCTGCTGACCCCTTTGGGGTTTTATTATAACAATCAGTATCACCATTGTCATCATCATCATCAGCAGCAGCATTGTTATCACATCATAGAAACTCATTTTTATGACTACCAACTCAATTTCAAGCTCTTTGGTCAGATGACTTACTTGCATTTTTATTTGATTCTTTCATCTTATCAGGAAAGAATTATATTCATTCCTGTTTTGTAGTTAGGAAAAAAATGACTCAACCACAGTAAATGCATTTCCCAAAGCCATACAGTTAGCAAGTGAGAATCCAGAATTCAAACCTAGGCAGTCTGAACAGGGTCTTGTGCTCAATAATTATAGATACACAGACAGCAGACTACAGAACCCACTTTGAGGCTCCTTTTGGTTGTTACCCAGGAATGAATGAAGGTGACTTGCTGAAGAAACTATCCAAGTAAAGATCCATCTGTCAGTTGGCTTGGAAGAGGCATCATAGCAGAGAAAACCCTATGATGACTCCCAAATCACTCATCAACCTTAAGACTTGACCCTTTGAAAGATAGTCCCGTTATTCCTAAAATTGTTTTGAAGATAACTGTCCTGGTCACTTTTAGTGGGCAGTTATTGGAATCAATTTATATTATGTCTGTGAAAGCATGTAATGAAATAGAAAGCTCTCTACAAATATTAAAAGGAAAGGGGCTTGGAGCATAAAATATTTATGTTGAGAGAACTGAGATCTTTATTTAAGATAAAAGAAGATATTTTGTGACCTTTCCCATATAGTTTCTATTCTATTCATTCTAGTTTTCAATCACTTACCTTATAATTCTTGCCTTTTATTATGACCAATGAATAAGTAAGGAATTCTTTTTTTGAGGGAGGGGTTAGATCTGAGAATACTAACAAAGGGAGAAATGCAGTCTTTCAATGAGATCATTGATTTGGGTCAGAATGTCGCATGAAAGGCTGTGTAAAGTCATCCCCAGTCAGCATGTTCCGTGATTTTTAGCAAAAGGTAGACACCTGAAATTCAGAGTGCATTTTTAGACCCTCAAATGTCTATGGAGGTTTCCAGCTGTCTTCAAATCATATCATGCGGTGGCTGGAATTTCAAATGCATTTCTGGAACCTCCTACCTTACAAACCCTGAGCAGCCTCTTCTTGGCAGCACACCAGTGTAATTTGTATATGCTGTGCTCCCGGTGCCTGGGGAGTGAAGGATGAAATATTCATGCTGGCGACCATTCATTTTCTCTTCACCGGGAGCCTGTGTGATCACCCTCCTGAAAAGGAATTATGGAATTTGCCTGCTGCTAAATATGCCTGTGTTTTTGTGAAAATAAAGTTAAAAAAAAAAAAAAAACAACCCAGATTTTACAAAACCAGTTTTCTAGTTTAACTCGGATGCTTTGAGTGGATCGTATGTAAAGTTATGAGAGCCTTTCCTGTGGCCCTTCTTTGTTGTTTCCAATCCTCCCCCCCCCCCCGCCCACACTGAGGACAAGGTTGACTTTCTGTTTCTCGAGCCTCGCTGTGATTGGAGATGTGCTCTTGTCTATTGGATTCATAAGTTTGCCAACTCAAGCGCAATGCAGATGTTTTCTGTCTCACTTTCTAACATCATAAGTGACAACGTCCCAAGTTTGACACCATGTTGGATGTCATTGAGTGATAACCACTTAGAACTTATGGATTACCCAGGAGGTAGCTTTCATTTAAAATGGCAAAACCAAGGTCACAAAAGTCAACAGTCCATTGTAAGTAAATAAATTTGTCACTCACATTGAAAAACAGCCTGTTTTGTCTTCAGTGCTATAAAGGCCTTTGCAGTCGGTCTCAAGGGAGACCCGTTAGTCCATGTTCTGCTGTCTGCAAGTCCTTTGTGGCTGAAGGCCGTTGCTCTTGAAATCTCATCTGCTACCTCAGACAGGCTTTCAAGGAAAGCACAGCTAGAGCTGTGCTGTGTGCTGGCTGGGAGGCCTCATATCAGTTTGGGTTTTGGATATAATGGTCCAGATGATCCTAGGAAACCAGGTGGAGGTAGAGGGCAAGGTGAGAGAAGGGCAAGCAAACTACAGCCTCAACAATAAATAACAGGTGTGCTACCAACACGGGTGCCTCTGTGGCGCCTGGGGTCAATCCTACGGTAGGAACCTACCTCTAAAGAACAAGATGCTGGCCCTGGCTGGTTGGCTCAGCGGTAGAGCGTCGGCCTGGCGTGCGGGGGACCCGGGTTCGATTCCCGGCCAGGGCACATAGGAGAAGCGCCCATTTGCTTCTCCATCCCCCCCTCCTTCCTCTCTGTCTCTCTCTTCCCCTCCTGCAGCCAAGGCTCCATTGGAGCAAAGATGGCCCGGGCGCTCGGGATGGCTCCTTGGCCTCTGCCCCAGGCCCTAGACTGGCTCTGATCGCGGCAGAGCGACGCCCCGGAGGGGCAGAGCATCGCCCCCTGGTGGGCAGAGTGTCGCCCCTGGTGGGCGTGCCGGGTGGATCCCGGTCAGGCGCATGCGGGAGTCTGACTGTCTCTCCCTGTTTCCAGCTTCAGAAAAATACAAAAAAAAAAAAAAAAGAACAAGATGCTGGGTCAGGCCAAGCATCCACTGAACCTTCTCCCCCACTCCTTAATATTGGCTCCCAAGAGTGTGTACTCCCCAGCCCTCCAGCTTCCCATTCTTATGGGCTGATACAGTTTCTGAACTTTGGAGGAAGCTCTGAGACATAAAAATAGAGAGAAGCTAAAGGCCCTAGTTGATGTGTAGCTCGGTCATGTGGATGGATCCCTCTAGTACGTCTTCCCAGAAATAAGAGGTGGGCTGAGTGGATGGGATGATGGCCCCCAAAGCTTCTGCCCCAGAGGCTCCTCAGTTTTCCCAAAGAGGAAAGGTCAGTGAGGGTAGAGGAGGAATTAAGTAGGGAAAGAAGAAAGAGACACTCCCCAAGAGGCTAGAGGAAGGCTGGCCAGGAGCAGAGTGCATCCGCTGGAGAGGCAAGGCTTGGTCCTGCTCATCTGTAATCTCAGACCTACCTACGTGGGGGTCCAGCACTCCCTACTACGCACGTCTCTTTTTCTTCCTCTGTGCCTTTGCCGTGTTGTTCTGTTAGCTTGGTAATTCCTCCTGCCAATTAGTTTTTCATACAAATCCTGTTTGACCTTTAAAACACAACGCCCCAGGTCCTCTCTTGATATTTCTTCAAATGGCGCACTGTGTAATCAGAATAAATTCCTTCACTTTTATGTTCTCACACACTGTATTTACTCTGTATTTTTATTCATCTGTTCAACAATTCTGTATTGAAGACATATTACCTATGAGGCACAACGCATAAACATTCTTGTGTCATATACTAAGCCTTTTGAACCAAGCCATGATCCCTAGACCAGCATCAATTGACATTCTCTGGAAACTTGTTAAAAATGCCATTTCTAGGTCTTATCCCAGACCAACCAATCAGAAACTCTGGGAGTGCAGCCCAGCATTCTGAGTTTTAACAAACCCTCTGGGTGAGTCTGAGCCACACAGTACTTTGATAATCATAATATCCCTAGTGTCTGGCCATCGTTAGTGATCGATATGTTTTTGTTGAATTGGATTAAATTTAATACATTAGCGGGAGAGTACCGGTCTAAACATTTTGGCTCTTAAGAGTAATGAATTCTTTTAAAGTGCAAAGTTTCAAATGAAAAAGGATCCTTCTGTGTACCAAAAGAATGTCACATTCATTCATGAGACCGTTGGCAACTTGGGCTCTTCTTTGTTAATATGCTACAGAAACACATAAACAGAGTGCAGCAATGCTGGTCAGAACAAGATCTAGCTGCTCCTCCCTGCCCCTCTCCCCACCCAGAGGTCCCTAGGACCATGTGTCTATCTAACATGAAGGACAAGGTCTACATGGGTCAGTGCTGCCATTGAGCTCTCTGGGCCCTGCCAATCATTAGGAGGGCATATGGATTTTATAGCGTGACAAGAGTGTGCCCTCTGGAGAGGGTGAAGCCCTTGGGGGGTGATACTTAAATATCAAGTCTAAGTCATTCTTTGGTTGGGGGTCAAGCTCTTTGGGCAATTGCATTAAAATAGGTGGGTGACGATTCCAAAGCTTGTCAGAGTGCCTGGTGAGGCCCAGTTTGTACCTGGGCTCCTTAAAACTGAGGGCTGCGCTGCATGGTGCTTCTTTCTGTCTGTGCCCCCTCCTACCCTTCTAGCTTCTCTCTCCCTTTGTCTCTGGGGCTGAGAAAATACACATCCTTTCACACCCTTGCCAAGTGTTTCACAGATGCTTTACAAATCAGAAGTAACTGGAGACATTTCTGGTAACCTGTGTAGCTTGATGGGGCAAAGGGCAGGGCAGGAAGGCAGGTGCAGGCAGGGAGGTCCTTTTGCGGCAGTGGAACAGTCTCGGGTTCTGCATTTGCAGCTAAGCTGGAGACACAATGTTGCATTTGGGAAAATGTGCAGGATCGCCACGGGAGGAGTGTCCTGTGGCTAAGAATGTCCCTTTTGGTCACGATTCTTGGCACCTGCCCTCAGGATTGAATCCTAGCAGTCTGGAATCATTTGTAGAGGCCAGTTTCCATTCTCTGACTCCTGAGGGGGTTTTCCATCAAATGGCAGAAGCAGCTTCCCAATAGATGCAGGTGGTTCACTCTCCCCTTTTCAAAGAAATGGCTGGGGGAAGGGTGGCAGGGGAGTGAATAGATACAATCATTCAGAGGCAAACCTTGTTTTGCCTGCCATCTCCCATAAAAACACTTCAGCATTCTTCTTAAATACGCCCCTCTGGGCTCCCTTGCCCTGTTCATTTAATGGGTCCGTGTGCTATGTATTCAGATTTGTGGTTTTTATAATAAGATAAATTAATCTTTATTAATACATGTACCAAAATGCAGAACTCTTTAAGGCAGTTTGGTAAGAATCAAGTCCTGCTAAGTCAATGATTTTCAAACTTCAGTGTGCAGAAAATAATTTAACTTGTGAAAGCCGTTAAAACTGTAAGTGACGCCTGACCAGGTGGTGGTGCAGTGGATAGAGCGTCGGACTGGGATGCCAAGGACCCAGGTTCGAGACCCCAAAGTCTCCAGCTTGAGCGTGGGCTCATCTGGTTTGAGCAAAAGCTTATCAGCTTGAGCCCAAGGTCGCTGGCTCGAGCAAGGGGTTACTCGGACTGCTGAAGGCCCACGGTCAAGGCACATATGAGAAAGCAATCAATGAACAACTAAGATGTCGCAATGCTCAACGAAAAACTGATTGATGCTTCTCATCTCTCCGTTCCTGTCTGTCCCTGTCTATCCCTCTCTCTGACTCTGTCTCTGTAAAAAAAAAAACCCATAACAACAACAACAAAAAAAACCCGTAAGTGACAAGGCTCTACTTCAACCAGTTGAAATTGAGTTTTGACAGAAGGTGGTAGGGTTGGAGAGAAGCTTAAAGTGTTGGCAGCCTCAACTTTAATCCACATGATGGATCTTATTGCAGTCTTTGTATCAGACTGTGGCAAACACTGTATTAAGTGATTATCATTTCAATAGTGGTCTTCTGTATCCAAGAGGAAGACTCTATTTAGCATATTCAAACATTGCATCAAAGAGTAGAAGAATATAATGAAATTGTCCAATTATACTTTTGTTTATCTGAAAATATTTAGTTATAGAGACAAGCTACATGCTCCCTAGGAAAATGATCTGGTTACCAGTCTTGCTCTGACATTTACTTGTTTTGTATCCTTGGACAAGTTGCTTAATCATTTTGATATTCTTACCCGTTGCAACCAATCTTCCCCCACGCACTGCAGATTTTTACACCCAGAGCCTCTTTTCTATATGTCAACGCCTCTTTAGGTCCATCGCCACTACTGTTAGAGAAAGCTACCATAGCCACTCACTTAGAACACAGCAATAGTCCGTGATCCAGGCTTGTTGCATTAACTCTGGGCTTTCTCTTTTAAAGCTACTTCATTCTTCAAGGCATTCTGATTATCACCCTTAACCTGGAAATCAGGACCAAAAACTATAACCCAGCCTATGAAACCTTGCATACTTTCTACCACATAACTTGTCTTCATCTTACCTGGGTAACTCCTGCTCATCTGATGGATGTCAGTCAGCACAAGTTACCTTTTTCAGGAAAGTGCTTCCTGCTTCTCTTCTGATCTTGATCAGACCTCTTTCTTATACGCTCTGACGGAACTGTATTCCATTTGTTTCCCTGTGTCTGTCTCAGTTTATATGTCCTTTAATGTCATTAAATATCAGTCTTCCCTACTAAGCACTAATCTCCAGGAAATCAGGGACCGTGTCTATTTCTTGTTTACTATTATTTCTCCAGTACCAAGTACATAAGAGGTCCACAGTAAACACTTATTGAATGACTGTATGAATGCTTGCCTGTAAGCCACTTGTGCATTAGGACAGGGACCTAATTTTTCTTCTGGTCTCCTTGTCACTGACAATTCTGTGGTTATACTGTGGGCTAAGAATATAGTGGGCAGACATAATCTCCTGTCTTGCTGTCCTTTCTTTGTTACATGGGAATTTAGGGGCATTTATTAAGAAAATTACTTGATGAAGTGAATAGCACTATGATGAGAGGAAGAAAGGAAGGATGGTAAAAATAGTCACTCTTTAAAAATTCAGAGTGTCCAGTCCCTGACACTTGGGAGGAGCGTTCAGAGAAAGTACGCTTTACTGTAATCAGCAGAGACCCAAATAAGATGGGAGGCTTTATAGTCTCCAAGGCATGAAATGCACAACAACCTGTGTTTTTAATTTCTCTTTGCTTTTGTTTTGAGGGAAACCAGCATTCTAACTAGTGTCAATTTTTACTTTCTCTGGGCCCTGTGGCAGGGAATACAAAATCAGTTCATATTCACTGAGCACATACTATTTTTAAGACACTGCGCTAGCTAGCTACGTTCTTTTGATGAAAAATGGCCCCTGGTTATGCTGTAGAGAGCTATTTTGGCAAACCCAAAGGTTACACTCCCTGCACGCACATTTTATATAAGTGAGAGAACTGAGAGGCTCTGAGGACTTAAATAATTTCCCCAAGATCATCTAGTTAGCTCAGTAGGCCTGGCTTTAGGCCCTGCTTTGTGCTTTCTTTCCTGTAAGAGATTTGGGGTATTTTTAATGTTGAAAATCCATGAGGTATCTTAGAAAGAGGACAGAAGAAAACCGATACATCTTTAAGGTTTAATAAATACAAGCACTGGCATGCGCACACACACGCGCACGCACACATTTACTCAGTGCTTCTGAGGTGAATTATTGTTCTCTTTACATAGAGAGCCGGTGTAACTATGTGAACCACACTTGCAGCACAGAGTTGATTTGAAATGTGTCAGTTTCTAGAGCCCGGTGTCTGCTCACCATACTGTTTGGTTCTTCTTCACCATCCGAGAAAAGAGAGAGGAGGAGGAGTACTTATTCAATTGAAATTGTAGAAAAAATAGGTTATTACTCGTCAACATCTGCCCTGCTGTGTGTCACTACCATGTTGCCAGGAGGGAACGAATGAGCTGTTTAGTATTGAGATGAGTTCACTTTCATGTCAAAGTTTGACATTGCCAGCCAAGGTCTATATACTCCTTCAAAAGAAATGCAAAGATATTAAATTATTATGGATGACACCCTGTTTCTGGAATCAAATAATTTGTTCCGGACCTATTATTTGCAAGCTGTGAAGTCTGACACGGAGGGGATCAGCATGAAAGCTATTTGTAAATTGCACAGACTGATTTAAATTTAAAATATTTATTATCATGATTGCTCACCAGGCGGCCACCATTTTGTCTTGGTTCCATTGCGCCGGATGCTACTGATTGGTCTCTTACAGGATCTGTGCTAAAATGGAAATTATTTGAGCTTAAAGGGAGTTTTAAGTGTTGTTGTAGAAAATCAGGCCTGGAAGGGATGATAGCAATTATAGAGTTCAGAGGCTTAATTTTGTAGAAGCTGAAATTAAAGCCCAGAAAAATGAAGTGTCTTTCCAGAGTTTATTTCCCTGATATAAATTATCTTTGATTTCTAGCAGAGAGGGGATTCCGTTGTTAAGCTTGTCCAAGTTATTTTACATCAAACAAACTAAGGAAAGGCAAACAGAACACACCAGACGTGTCTTTATTCTTGGACCTCGCCATTTGGAATTGGAAATTTAGCCATGAATACATCTTGGACTAGCTTAATTGTCTTTTGTTTTCGGCTTCATATTGTCTCCAGAGTCTGGAGACTCGTTATAGCATCCCATGAAGCCGAAGTCAGGTTGGATAATTTGCTTTCTACAAAATAATTGGTTTCTAGTTTCCAGTAGAAATAGGTTTATTCTTTGACTTGAGATTATTTGGAAGCCTAGTATTTGAAACTCGGTATTATGTGATATTACACCTTGCATAAAAATAAGATATGAAACATTACCTAAATGTCAAAAATGATAAAAATGGGCCCTTGGTCTAAAGGTAGCTTATTTCAGTAACCATGTGTCTGCACTTCTTCTCCTACTTCCCCTTCCCCTTCCTCCTCTTCTTCCTCCTCCTCCTCCTCCTCCTACTACTCTTCCTCTTCTTCTTCTTCTTCTTCTTCTTCTTCTTCTTCTTCTTCTTCTTCTTCTTCTTCTTCTTCTCCTCCTCCTCCTCCTCCTCCTCCTCCTCCTCCTCCTCCTCCTCCTCCTCCTCCTTCTTCTTCTTCTTCTTCTTCTTCTTCTTCTTCTTCTTCTTCTTCTTTTTGAGAAGAGCGGAAATAGACAGACAGACTCCCGCATGCACCCTGACTGAAATCCACCCGGCAACCCCCGTCTGGGGCTGATGCTCTAAACAACTGAGCTGTCCTTAGTGCCTGAGACTGACGCTCAGAACAATTGGGCCACTGGCTGCTGGAGAGAAGAGGGAGAAAAGGGGACAAAGAAAGGGGAAAGAAGCAGATGATCACTTCTCTAGTGTGCCCTGACCAGGAATCAAACCTGGAATGTCCGTATGCCGGACCAACGCTCTACCACTGAACCCACTGGCCAGGGTCAGCACTTCTAGTTGAAGCTAAAATAAACACAGGGTAACTTCATTTTGAACCTGATTGCTTACTTTTCCCTCAGCTCATCTTTCTTATAATTTATGAGAATCAAGATGACATCAACTTTTCCTCTAATATTGACTTGTGTTAATGAAAGTGCTTCTTTCCCCAGATTAATTAGGAAAACTCTTTTTATTAAGTCATTTTTTTATTTTTTAATTACACTTTACATACAATATATTAGTTTCAGGTGTACACTGGAATGATTAGACATTCTATAACTTACTAAGTGACCATCCCCATAAATTTCATACCCATCTGATGCCATACATAGTTATTAGAATATTATTGACTGTACTTCCTATGCTGTACTTTACATCCCCATGACAACTCTGTAACAACCAATACGTACTTCTTAATCCTTTCACTTTTTACCCATCCCTATACCCCCTCCCATTTAGCAACCATCAAAGCATTTTCTGTATCTCTGAGTCTGTATCTGTTCTGCTTGTACCACTTTAGGAAAAGAAAAAATAATTCCAAACAAATTAGTTCAAAATACTCAGAATGAGAAAGGAATTACTAGCATAATACTAGTGCCTTTGAGTACCAATGAACGTTTTCTTCAGGCTTTGGTGATGTCATTAAGTGATCCCCCCCCCCCCAGTTGTATACAGAATAAAGTAATGCAAATTTAAGTGAGAAAAAGAAACTTCTTATAAGTTTATGACTTAAGTGTCAGTGCCTTTAAAAACCCCATCAGAAGGAGAAATACTCTTCCTTTCCATCTGGCCACAGCTATCTGGTAAGCTAGGATGGGCGCTTATAAGTACATCCGGGAGCTATGGAGGAAGAAGCAGTCCTATGTGATGCGCTTCCTTCTCAGGGTGCGCTGCTGGCAGTACCGCCAGCTCTCCGCGCTGCACAGGACCCCCCGCCCCACCCGGCCCAATAAAGCACGCAGGCTGGGCTACAAGGCCAAGCAAGGTTAGGTCACATATTGGATTCACGTGCACTGGGATGGCCACAAATGCCCAGTTCCTACAGGTACAATTTACAGCAAGCCTACCCATCATGATGTTAGCCAGATAAAGTTCGCTGGAAGCCTTTAGTCTGTTGCCAAGGAGTGAGCTGGACGCCACTGTGGGGCTCTGAGAGTCCTGAGTTCTTACTGGGTTGGTGAAGATTCCACATACAAATTCTTTGAGGTTATCCTCATTGATCCATTCCCTAAGGCTATCAGAAGGAATCTTAACACCCAGTGGATCACCAAACCTGTCCACAAGCACAGGGAGATGCGAGGGCTGACATCTGCAGGCCGCAAGAGCCGTGGCCTTGGGAAGGGCCACACGTTCCACCACACTATTGGTGGCTCTCGCCGTGCAGCCTGGAGAAGGCACAATACTCTCCAGCTCCACCGCTACCGCTAATAAGTCACGTTTGTAAAAATCTTGCCTAATAAACAATTTAGGACAGGAAAAAAAACTCCAGAGAGATAAGACTTGAGAGGCATAATGGCTTTGACAAGAATTGAGATATTTTTCTAAAGAAAACAACGGAAAGAGTTACGACTAGATAGTCTGGCCTTTTCAATGGGCAAGCAGTGTTCTTTAAATTTATCAAAACCACCCTTTCTATGCTTCTGGAAGGACAGACTTTTACATATAAAACCAAACAAGAGATGATGCAATTATCTGGGAATTTCAGATTAAAAAAAAAATCCCATTCCCTTCTACCAAAACGCCCAAGAAAATAAACAGAAACAATAAAAAATGGAAACCCAGCAGAAATATAATCCAAGGCTATATTGATTTTTATTGGTACTTTTCTTCTATTGTCATAGGAGACAAATAACTTTCTCATTTATAGAATCTTGGGGAATTTTATTGACTTCTTAATGCTTCACCACCAGGTCTATGAATAGTGCAAATTTCAAACTCCTTTCTAAGAAGTAAACTTTCCCTAAGGTTTTATAGCATTGATGTTGTCATATGTTCCCCCATGTCTTCCAGATCCCACAACCCCACTACCTTATACCCCATGATCTTTAATAACAAGAGCAGCAGAAAAGGCTTTGACTTTGTTTTTTTCTTTATTTTGTTTTGTGGTTTTTATTTTTTGAGGGGGAAATATGATTCTTAACTTTAATACTCTGAAGTCATAATTTCTCATCAGTCCAGACTCCCAACTATTTTAAAACATAATACTCTAAAGATTGCAAATTAAGTAGATTAAATAAGCACATAATGGAATTATGCATTCCAGTAAGAGGAGCATAAGAAAAGGCGTGAGATGAATAATGAGACAGAAATGTTCCAAAACAGTTTGTCAAGGGCAGTGGAGATCTGCCATATACGTTTCAGACCATTTGGCAAGGCAGGTTTCTGCTTGGGATCTAGAGAATGGGGTTGAGGAGACCAATTTGAAAACACTTGCTTTTTAGTCCCATTATCTGTTCCTGTATAGGTAACACCAAATCTAAGATAGTAATTGATATGAGGGATGTTGATTACATCACTTTAGCCATTATTTTTTTTCTAGCCTAACATATCCTACGGTCTTTCTCTCTCTTCCTCTTTCTCTTTTGCAAGGAGTCACACAGATTGGGAAATAACAATATTTTGATATTCTTAATTCTCCCAACAACTGTTTGCTTTTGTAAATGGCTCCATGTTTAAAGCTACACAGATATCATGTGATCAGACTCTGAGTACACTTTTTGTTTAAGCTACTAAAATTGCCTGGATAACTGCTGCTCTGCCTCACACTTGTCCTTAAGAGGCCATGACCAGTGGGTATGGGATCAATGATAACATTTCTATAAAGGATTCTCAGCCTACTCTGTACCCAGCACTGGTTCCAAATATACAAAACATGCAAATTGAAGTGATTAAGAAACACTTAGAAGCTGATTTGCTGGCCACTAATGTGAACAAAAAATGAGTCAAGTGACACTTAGCCAAAAAAACACTAATTCCAAAGCAGAGGAAAGATGAAAAAAGTTTTGGGGAGCCACATCTATTCTATGAGCAGAGTAATTACTTAATCATCCTTCAGCTGCATTTCATCTTGAGATCATCAAATATGGCCTCAGTGAGAGAATGGAAAATTATGCTCGGAGCACATCTCAACGTGGCTTTCAGCAAACGCACATTCATGTAACAGAAGATTTTCATTCTGACGATGTGGTGATAGAGGTGTGCGATTGATCTACTTGGGTTTTTATAGACAGGTTAATTTGGATCCCTTTGTTTCTCTATCCATGTAGTCATGTTTATTCAGGTCTGTCTATTCTTCACCCAACATGAAGCTAAGCATATGGGAAAAAAATTAGTTAAGACCCCATCTTCAAAATGTTTCTTGATAAAGATAACAGTAGAAAATTAATGACAACTGCAATTTATCGATCCCCTCTTCTTTTCCAGGCACCGTGCTATTATGGCTTGAACACAGGGCCTTGTTTAATTCTCACCACAAGTCTATCATATACCTATTATTATCTCCACTTACATGGAAGAAACAGATTCATTCAGAAGGTTAAATGACTTGCCTAAAATCCGATTTTGTGCGTCAGATCTCTTTGGCCCCAAATGTTATCCTTTTTACAGAATTTCAAGCTTCTTCCCTTAATTTATTCTACAGTTGGGAGGTGAGATGAGACATATGACCGCATGGAAGCAGGCTTTGCAAGCCAATGAGTACAGATGTGGTTCCATTAACATTAATATCTAACTCTCTGTGGTTCTGAGCCCCATGTGTTTGGCTACAGTGTTTTTATATCTATCCGTAGGAATCACCAGGGACACTACTTTCATTTGTTGACAAACAGCTCCTCTTTGTTGGGACTAGCTGATAAAAAGGTCTAGTGCTCCATGCCTATACAGTTTCTTAGCTCAGAGGACAGACTTTTTAAAAAAATCATCTTAGCCATCAATCCCCTCTAGGCGCTGGGAAACTGGAAGTCTCTTTCATCTCGTATTGATGAAATTGCTATACTGGACCTTTGGTTAATGACATGCATATACAGGTATTGAGGGGAGTATACTGGTGTCTTCAACTTAACTCTAAAACATTAAACGAAGATGTGTTAATAGATGGATAGATGGATCAATTTGGATAAAAGTAAGTATAGTAAAATATTAAGTGCATACTTTAAAGAGTGAGTATGTAAGTGTTTAATAAAAAAAATTCTTCCAGCTTTTTTTTATATTTGAAATTTTTCAAAATAAAATATGAGGGGAAAATTGCAGTATTTTTACTGCACTTTAAAGCTTGATAGTCAAGTTTATAGTAAAGTTGCATATGATAAAAGCAACAACATTACGTTTCAATTTGTGGCATTTTCTGTTAGAATGAAGAGGTGCCTCACTGCAAATCGGCTTTTCTTGTGAAGTATCATCGCAATAAATCTGCTGTTTCCCAGATGCAGCCCTTCTCACCTAGAAAACACACCTGCCACCGTGGTTGGGGTGAGTTTAGCTAGCAGGTGTCTCTCTACCATGAGTCCACATGCCTCCTGGATTCTGAATGTCTGTTCATGAGTCTTTGTCATTGTACCAGATATTTTAGAACAGATTTTATTATAGAGTCTTTTTTTTTTTTACAGAGACAGAGAGAGAGTCAGAGAGAGGGATAGACAGGGACAGACATACAGGAACAGAGAGATGAGCAGCATCAATCATTAGTTTTTCATTGCGTGTTGCAACACCTTAATTGTTCATTGATTGCTTTCTCATATGTGCCTTGACTGTGAGCCTTCAGCAGACCAAGTAACCCCTTGCTCGAGCCAACAACCTTGGGCTCAAGCTGGTGAGCTTTTGCTCAAACCAGATGAGCCCTTGCTCAAGCTGGCAACCTTGGGATCTTGAACCTGGGCCTTCTGCATCCCAGTCCGACGCTCTATCCACTGTGCCAGCACCTGGTCAGGCTTATCATAGAGTCTTACTGTCCCTTTCTGTAATCTGCCTTCCATTGTGACCACATCAGGCTATCAGATGTTTGAATATGTCTGAATCCTATCAGTGAGTGTCATTCTAGTCTTCGGTAGATGGCTCAGACACCTTGTAAATCAGTGGAGGTAGATGGTTAATAAGGGGAGGGATGAGCACTTTTTAGAGAGTCTGTGTCCCAGATCTTTCCCAGATAAAATAGCCAGTTACAACAATAGAAAGATGGGCGAGTGACTTGAACAGGCAGTTAACAAAAGGTGACATTCAAATTGCGAATAAGCATAAAAAACACAATCGTATTAGGCACTGGAGGCATGAAAATTAAAATCACATTGTGAAGCTACTACACACCCACAATGAAATTTAAACATTAAAAAAATATATACAAAATCTCGGCAAGGTGGTAGGACAAGTAAAACTTTCATAAACTGGTCGTGGGAATGTAAATTGGCACAACTAATTTGGAAAACTGTTTGGGATGTTTGGTATATCAACCCCCGTGTAGGGCAAGTTACTGAACCTGCTGGGTTTCTGTTTCTTACTTAGAAACGGGAATAATAAAAGGTCCATCCTAGACATGCAATAAGAATTAAACAAAATCAAGTGGGCAAAAAACAAGAGGAAAGGTAGGTCACGCAGACCTAGGTACATGTAGGAGGTAGACTGTGAAGGCAGCTATGACTAGGAACTTTTTTTTTTAAACGAGAGGAGGGGAGATAGAGAGACAGACTCCTGTATGCTCCCTGACCAGGATCCATCTGGCAACCTCTGTCTGGAGCCGGTGCCTGACTCAACCAAGCTATCCTCAGCACCTGAGTCCTACACTTAGACAAACCAAGCAACTGAGAGAGAGAAGGTGGAGAGGGAGGGAAGAGAAGCAGATGATCATTTCTCCGATGTACTGAATGGGATAGAACCTGGTACTTCTGCAAGCTGAGCTAGTGTTCTATCTAATGAGGCAACCAGCCAGGGCCAAACATTGTTAAGATATTATTATTGTATGGCAACTTTTGCCAGTGTTATATATATTTTTTTCCTTCCTTTTTTGCATTTTTCCGAAGCAAAATGGGGAGGCAGTCAGACAGACTCCCGCATGCACCCGACCAGGATCCACCTGGCACGCCCACCAGGGGGTGATGCTCTGCCCATCCAGGGTGTCGCTCTGTTGCAACCAGAGCCATTCTAGCGCCTGAGGCAGAGGCCACAGAGCCATCCTCAGTGCCCGGGCCATCTTTGCTCCAATGGAACCTTGGCTGCAGGAGGGGAAGAGAGAGACAGAGAGGAAGGAGAGGGGGAGGGGTGGAGAAGCAGATGGGCGCTTCTCCTGTGTGCCCTGGCCAGGAATCGAACCCAGGACTCCTGCATGCCAGGCTGACGCTCTACCACTGAGCCAACTGGCCAGGGCCCAGTGTTATATTTTTTGAGAAATGTTAAACTTTCTAAGAAAAGTTGGACTGATACATTTTACAAAGTGTTTTAATAGTCTTTTGGGAAGGAAATAACCAAAACCCAATTGTAAAGCACTCAGCAATGCCAAGGGTTTTATGCTGAAACATTTTTCAAGATTTTTTATTTTTATGTTTAAGGAAGTTAAAACATCTTTCCAGTTAAAATGCCAGACAACATCCCATAAAATGATGATAACTCTGCAGACTGTATTCACAGTGAGTCTAAAGGTCAGTTCCGGGGGAAAATATTATTTTCTACAGAAGTTTCAGTGAAAAATACAAAGAAGCACATTAGGTTTATATAACTATTTCTCCCTCAGGTTATTTTACTTTATTTTTATTGTTTTGCTAACAAAATCAAATAATACATATACACATGATTAAAATTTTTCTATACCATCATCTGCTGGTCCAACTTCCTCTCCAGAGATAACAGCTGTAAAAGGTTTAGTGTATATTCTTCTGGTCATTTGCTTGCATGCTTGCTAAATAATGTATATACAATATGCATAGATGTACCAGTGTATATATAGTTTTTTTTTTAAGGAAAGGAAATGGTATTATATTTTATGTATTCTTCAACTTAATTGGTTAACTTGATATGTATTGGAAATCTTCCTATATGAAACTATATAGAATTACTTAATCTCCTTTTTAACTGTGTTTTTAGTATACTAGAGTATAGGAATATCATATTTTGTTTTAGTCATTCTTCTTTTGAACGTCACTTAGGTTGTTTCCATATATTTGTGTTGCCAGTAATGCTGTGGTAGTCTCATGCAACAAACCTTATATAACCCTTTTTAAAGACTTATGCAAGGGTTTCTCCGTCTAGATATTGGGGTATACAATGTCTTGGTCATAGGGGGTGCACATTGTTCATCTAAAAGCTAATGCCAAAAAACTCTTCAAAATGAATGAAGAAACAAATGAATGCACGAATGCCCTTCACTCTCACCTGCAACATAAATGAAAGTTCCAGTTTCCCCAGCCCAGTGTTACCAACAATATTGACTTATCATCCTTTTAAATTTTGTCACTTAAATTGTGAATGTAATGTTTCAATGTTGCTCACATATGCTAGTCTCTTAATACTACTGAGATTGAGCATTTTGGCACATGTTGTTCAAATTTCTTGTCTACCTTGGTCCATATTATTGTTTTCGACTCTTCTGTCCTGTTGAGTGGACTCTTGAAGGTATCCTAAGCCTAGGAGAACTTCTGAGTCAGCAATTCCAGTCCTAAGAGCACATCTCTACACCAAGAGAAAAAACTCTACTTTCTTCTGGTCCTGGGTTTCCTTGGTCTCAGTGTCAAAGATAGTATCTTGCCTATTTTCTTTGGGCTCCACCAGAAGTTTAAAAAAGTATAAACAGTAGAGATACTGATTTACATCTTTGTATATCTAAAATCATTTCTAAATTGAAACTTGAAGTGGCTACCCAATATCAGAAGGTAAATTTTCTCATAAAGAATTAAAATTAAGCCTGACCAAGCAGTGGCGCAGTAGATAGAGCATTGGACTGGGACGCAGAGGAACCAGATTTGAAACGCTGAGGTTGCCAGCTTGAGCATGGGGTTGCTGGCTTGAGCAAGAGATTCTAGACATGACCCCATGGTCACTAGCTTAAGCCCAAAGGTCTCTGGCTTGAAGCCCAAGGTCACTGGCTTGAGCAAGGGGTCACTCACTCTGCTGTAGCCCCCCAGTCAAGGCACATAAGAGAAAGCAATCAATGAACAACTAAGGTGCAGCAATGAATAATTGATGCTTCTCATCTCTCTTCCTTCCTGCCTGTCTATACCTATCTGTTCTCTCTGTCTCTCTCTCTCTCTGTCTCTGTCACACAAAAAAAGAAAAGAATATTAAGACCAGTAGGAAAAGCATGTTTAAGAATTGTTGCCACATTGACACATAATTATGTTTCTCTTATATCACCACACCATTAGCATTGAACAATGTCAACTTTAGTCTGCTTTTTCACTTGAATTTATCAAATAATCACCTCTGTTATCTGCCTCACATTGGCCATGGAGTTTTTGGCCAGGCCATTTATTCTTATTCTCTGCTGGGTCACAGCTTAGTGACTCAGTTGAAACAATCATCTCAATGTCAAAGTGTTGGGGAGACTCTCATAATAAACTTCCATTGTTATCATGGCCTGAACATCCATCCTCCTTTCATTTCAAAGTAGGATAACTGTATTGTTAGGTAGAGCAAGTTCTGATTCAGGGCTGTGAAAACGGGCGGGCAGAGGGGATTTTTTCAGGTACTCTGGCTTTCCAGAAAAATTCTCATCAGTTCCGATAAGTGCCAATGCCCGGCATCTTCCCCAGGCCTAAAGAAAACCTGTCGTAATATCAGCTAAAATATTCTGATTGGAGGAGAGCTTAGTCCATTCTATTTGTATGAGAAATCTCAGGAACATATCAGCAAATCTAAGTACAGGCAAAAATATTAATAATTCATTAGGGGAAAGAGTTGACATTTTATCTCCTAATACTATACTATCTGGGAGAGAGAGAGAGTTGGAAACTTTAGGGCCTCCAAATACTCTTTTGAGTTTCAGATTTCAAAAGGGTTTGTGGAACTTCTACTTTTACATGTGTTTTATTTAATTTTCAACACGATCATGTGCGAATTACTCACATATACAACAACGTGCATGAATTTCAGAATCATTATGTTGCATAAAGGGAAGGAGAGTCAAAGGTCAGAAATGGAAAGATTTCATCCATATGAAGTTTGACAACAGGCAAAAATAATTTATGGTGAATGGAAGTCACATTTGTATACCCTGCCAACTACTTCTCAACTTACAGAAAAGGGAACTATGTGAGACTTACTATCCTAGAGTCAGTCTTCAGCTCTGCCACTCCCTTGCTTAGGTAAATTTTAGCTCTTTCATCTCTAAAATGAAATCCCCCTTCCAGCTCCAATTTCCTGTATATTAACCACAAAACTCACCATCCATGCTTTCTAAGGGGTAGGATTGATTGAACAGGGGCCAAGAAAACTGTGTGGATGATGGACGCATTTTACATATTAACTAGTATCATGGTTACACAGGTGGATATTTTGGTTATATCTCATCATGCTGTGCATTGAAACTCGGCAACTTTGCTGACTGTAAATATGAAAAAATAAAAAAGAGAATCTTTCTGAGTTACTCTTATGACCCATATTTTAGTCATGAGACTACTGGGACTCAAGAAATGAAGCGATGATTCACTTGGGGCATTGTGGGTGTTGAGGAACCTGTATTATCAATGAGAACTGCAAATTTTATCTTTTGAAAAAGAAAGATTTTCACTAGACCATTCATTATGGGCCTAATGCCTCTGTATTTATATTAGAAGAAAGGGAAGCAAAAATATGAAAAGGATTCCCACATTCTGTTCCATTTTTGTGCACATTTGCACTTTACAGAGGTAAATGGCAATGAGTTACTGCTTTCCTCCGGGAAAACAAAGAGAAAGGCTGTCCAGCAGGGGAGGTCATAATGATGTCACTCAATCAATAGTGTTCTGAGACATCTGCTATGTAGAGAATGCTGATAGATGTTTTTCTGTAGGAAGGTGAAAAATTTGATATAGCAGCTTTCACGGTCTGTGAAATAATTTCTAGATAAATACTTCCTATACAACTCACCCAGATTCTTGTTAAAAACAAAGATTCTGATTACGTGGGTCTGAAGTGAGTCCATCAATTTGCAATTTTGATAAATTCCCAGGTGATGCTATTGTTGGTCCTTAGACCACATTTTGAGTGGCAAAGATGAGATTATTAGAGCTTTAGCGGAGTCTGCAATACCTAAGGTTTTAAACTCAAATGGCAAGCTAAAACCAGAACCTATCATTATAAATCCCTAATCCACCCTCATATAAGGAACAAAACATGTTCCTTATAAATAAATATAAACATGTGAGACTAGGGAAAATATTTTTTTGTAACTTTTATTCAAATTGGATGATTAAAATTATCTGAATGTGAGCAATTTATTCCATTTTTAATGCCATATTTTTATGTAAAAAGGTTTAGGTTAATGTTTTTCTAAATTCCAGTCTAGCAGTTACTCTTCTAATCAAGGATACATTTGTAATAATGGAAATTGTAGAATAAAATAGTGACCACAGAAGTGTTCGATGACCACAACACACACACACACACACACACACACACACAGACACGTTAATTGTTCATGTTGTACCCATTCTCCAGCATGGCCTTCAATAATCCTTGCCTCCTGGTATCCCAGCTATTGTGTGATCCAACATTAAGTGGGACTTACCCTGTGAAGCCAAAGAGATCATAGGAGACTTTCTGGCTTTTAGCTTGTTTTCTCTTTGATTGTTCACTCTGGCAGAAACCAGCCCCCAGGTTGTGAGGGTCCCCAAGCAGCTCATGGAGAACTCCACTTGGGAGGAACTGAGGCTCTGTTAACAGGCATGTGAGGGAGTGAATTATCATAGAAGTGGGTCTTTTAACTCCAGGATTTTGAAGCACTAGATGACTAATACAATGTTTGAAATGAGGGCAAAACTATATTTGGCAGACATAAGACTTTTGATTTGGAAAGGTATATTCTCTAGTAAGTCTAAAAAAAAATTATCTAAATATAATCACATTCTATTTGAACTAACCCTAAGAGTTTTTCTGATTTCATGATTACTGGGTCTCAATCCCAATGACATAGATTTTTCAGTGAAGAAAATAGGACAAAAACATATAAAATCATAGATTGGTGCATTTATAATATATTAATGAATAAAAGCAGTAAGTTATCTGATCTATTATTAGTTATATTCTATGCTCAGACATGTCTTGATGAAGCCTTAGGGATACTGGCAGAAAAGATAGATAGGGAAGGATAAAGATGAATTATTTTAAATAATTGATATGGACTAATAATAAATTGATTTGGTATATAAAGGAGAAGGAAGGCTAGAAGACAACTTAAAGAATTTGTGCCTATTAGATTGAAGAATAATGACACACACAATTGAATGAAATAGATTAGTTGGGAAGATAAGGCAAGATTTTGGACCTGGGAAGAGGACAGACAGTTCTATTTTGAGAATATTGAGTTTTCCTTAACAAGAAACCCTGGCATAAAAAGCTTTCTTCTTCATTTTTTTTTAAGTGAGAGGAGGGGAAATAGAGAGACAGAATCCCACATGCACCCCAGCTGGGATCTACCCAGCAAACTTCCATCTGGGTTCAATGCTTGAATCAACCAAGCTATTTATTGCACCTTAGGCTGATGCTGGGACCAGCTGAGCTATCCTCAGAGCCTGGGATACACTCAAACCAATCAAGCCACTGGCTGTGGAAAGGAAAGAGAGAGAGAAGAGGAAGAAGGAGGGGAAGAAAAGCATATGGTTGCTTCTCATATGTGCCCTGACTGGGAATTGAACCCAGGATGTCCATACGTCTGGTCGACACTCTATCCATGGAGTCGCTGGCCAGGGCCTCTTGATTTTTAACTGACCCTTTGCACTACACAAAAGTGACAAGTTTCCTGTTCTCAAACCCCATTGCTGAAAAATAGATATAGCCAATGTATTTATTTTACTTTTGAAAAAAACTTACTAAATGTTTTAGCAATATGTACAATACTATAGAGTTAGGGATTGTCTTTTTTTTAATTTATTTTTTTGAATTTATTAAAGTGACATTGGTTAATACAGTTATATAGGTTTCAGATGTACATTCTATAAAACATCATCTGTATATTGTATTGTATTGTGTTTACTACCCCAAGGGATTGTCGGAAGTCCAGCTTTACCCCAGTTGAAATTCTGGTTCTTTCTAGCTGGAGCATAATTTATCACTGAATAGCTTTCTTCTTCATCTTGGCTGTTGGCCTAGTCCCCTGATGTTTAAAATTAGTCTTTGCTTTGAAATGGGAATGTGCTTGGCTACATGTTTCTGATAAGCTTTTAACAAGAGTGTCTATCCTTTGGTTGGTACCTGGTAGGATTTAGCTTTTAGCTTTGAATAATTAGAAACCCAAAACTTTAAATTCACCATGGAGTGGAATGTATCAATAGAATCAAACTCGTAGGAGATTTATTTGTGAAACTGAATGCCAAAGTGTTAGTTGACAAATGAGCATACATGATTCTAATAACTGGAACATTCAAGTATCTTTTACAACATTTCACCTCTGAAAGTGAGTTTAGCATTTAGAACGTTTTTTGGTAAATCTACAGTTGGAAGAGACTCTAGCTCTATAGAACAAATCATCTAGGTTGTGGTGGTTTGCAGAATATTTCTGCTGTACTCCAGAACAAAATTTTTTTAGCAACTGGAATAGTTATGTCGTTAATATACATTGTGTTCTTTTGCACAGGGCTACCCTAAACAATGAGTTATATAGCAAATATTTATAAAGAACCCACTATGCATCAGGCACTGTTCTAGAGGTTGAAAATGGAGTACTGAATAAAATGCAAGTTTTTACTCTCAGGGAACTTCTATTTTAATGAACAACTGAAATCTTATTAGTTTCAAGATCTTTTTTAGTCTTCAACCTCTTTTGTCTTTATATCACTTCCTTTAATAATTTTCAAAATCATAGTTTGTCTTTCATTAACTGTATTTTTAGAGCATCTTCCCAATGAAATTTTAGAAAGAGAAATGAATGTAATAGACAACATGTTTATAGATAACACTCGAGCTAAGTTACTTTGCTAAAGATGACTTTTTGGCTTTTATTTTTCTACTTTGTAATGACAGCTTTTTATTTTATCTTATTTTTTTAGTGTATAGACTGTTGTTCAGTTTCAACAAGAAAGGAATTAAATGAAAAAAAAAATGTGGCTAACCAAATAGCTAAATTATAATTACTCTATAGCGTTATAAATAAATTTTTATTTTAATGGGGTGACATCAATAAATCAGGGCACATATATTCAAAGAAAACATTTCCAGGTTATCTTGTCATTCAGTTCTGCTGCATACCCATCACCAAAAAAGAGATCGTCCTTCGTCACCCTCTATCCAGTTTTTTTTGTACCCCTCCCCCTCCCCTTCCCCCTCTCCCTCCTTCCCTCCCCCCCCCCCCCCCCCCCAGTAACCACCACACTCCTGTCCATGTCTCTTAGTCTCGCTTTTATGTCCCACCAATGTATGGAATCCTGCAGTTCTTGTTTTTTTCTGATTCGCTTATTTCACTCCGCATCATGTTATCAAGATTCCACCATTCTGCTCTATAGCGTTATATGTAAACAAACTTATTGTAGATGCTTAACAAATCAACAGAATTTTAATTTGATAATGAACTCCAAATAATTTACTTCAAAGACATTTGAAGCTAATAGGCTAATTATATGTTGCCTGAGGGAGAAAATATTTTCTTCAGCTGACTTATTGATTTGTTGCCTTTTAACAAAAAAAAAATTATGCTGTAATTACACAAAGGGTTAAATTGCTAATAACTTCAAACCTGAGGTTGGCTGTAATGGAGCAGAATGATTAATGGTCTGAGAGAAGCAACCACCCATCCACCTTTAGCCAGAGACCTGAAATATCAAATTGACAATGTAGGAGCTTGAGCTATTCTATTTTTTTCCCTCTTTAAATGTTGCAAAATGGTATTGTAATTGGATCCATGCTGTAGCTATCACTATGATGGAGTCCTAAATGTTTGCTGCTAGTTTTCTGGATTATTAATCTTTTAAAAACAAAATTTCTGTTATGCTAGTATACTCATCAGTGAAGTATTATGCCACAGCTTTCTCCAAAAACTCATTTCTGTAAGTCAGTATGAGGGTCAATAAGAGAAACGTTGGAACTACATCAGAAATCCTGGGAAGTCAAGGCAAATCACCACATAGCCATATAATTCCCTCTCCCCAACCTTGTCATTGGAAGAATTACAAATGGAAGGTGAGAGCTTATTGTTGAAACAATGTAAATTGGTATTAAGATGTTTATATACAAGTCTTGAGATGGGGAGGTCTACATATCATGGGTACCATTTTGAGACATGAAACCAAAACATGGTTATTAGTGTTATCTTTCTTTACAATATTTTCTGGTCTAGTTCTATCGCCAAAAGGCTGCCACACTCAGAATCTGACTTCTTTGCTCTGAGATGAAAGAGCTGTCCTTGTAGGTTGGTTGAGCGTGGGAAAATCTCGAGTGGTATTGGAGCCCAGAGTTAAGAAAGCTTGTCAGTCAGGGATTCCAATAGCAGAATTGGCACTGGGTTGACATCATCAGCTCTTTGTAACCATGATTGTTGCTGGTAGCAGTGGCCCAGAGACTTGAGAAAGCTGCAGAGAGCAACTTGATTAGGCCATTGAAATTGAGGGTAGGACTAAGTAAAGTTTGAGACCTAAACATTTTGTTTTGAAGAAGGCAGTGCTATTTCTATGATCACATTTCTTTTTGGGTAGGTGGGTTATAGGAGGCTTTATTCTTTTGGTAGATCCTTTCAGTATTATAGATACTGCTGCATCATTAATAAAAAAATATATGCTTCTCTGCATTAAAAAAGAAAATCTAAGAATGTGATGGCTGAAGTCTCAGCTCAAGTATCTCCAAAAATCTTGTTGTTCATTCCCTGGCCTTTTCATGTGTTATTTCATGTGATTGTTTTCCGGATCAATGCCATTCTCTGTCTGTGAGTTTCTGTGCTGAAAGCGTTTTTTGGAGAGTCCGATTTCTTCAGAGCCAAGTCCTGGGAGCTGTATGTCCCACTGGCACTCTGGATGTAGCTGGACACCCTTCCTCCAGGCGGCTGGACTTGCGATGCCCAGCGTGCTGGCAGGCTGCTGTCACCACACTCTTGGTAAAATCGTCAGCGGTCTGCACCAGCATCTATCACACAGGCCAGGAGTGACCTTGGGGTCTAATTTTGTAATCCCTAGCGTCTCTTGCAGGCCTTTTCTCTACTTAGGTTAGAATTGGTCTCAGTGCTTTAACCAGAGGACTAATAATATAGGAGATTCAGTATTTATGGGAACGGGAAGGAGATAGACACAGGGGGATGCAAATGGTCAGCTCTTTCATTTCTTGTTCTTCTAAGAGTGCTCCATAGATCGGTACATTGGCATTCCCCGGCAGCTAGTTAGAAATACAGTACAGACTCTCGGACCCCACCTAAGTCCTGCTGAATCGGAATCTGCATTTAGGATGATACTCTAGTAATTAACATAAAAGTGAAAGTCTGAGAAGCACTGCTTTAGTTAATTGCCATTAATGACCCTTTGGTGATGCCTACACCAGTGGTTCCCAAACTTGTTTTACGTTATACTAGGGGAGGTCCCCAAAAGACTAGAGTGGCTCTCATCCTAGAGGTTGTGATTTAATCGGTCTGGGGTGTGGCTTGGGGCACTCACAGGAAGCTTTCAAAGATGATCAAACTGAACTGTGCAGCCAAGTGTGGGAACCACTGCCTTACTCCTTCTGTATTGGTTCTGTCCTGTTTGAAAAGACTTCTCAAGGCCCCATGCTGTGCTATCCTATTTGGGCTGTAGTTTTCTCCACGTGACAATTCTAGTTCATATGCTCCTTATTTTGTAGAAACTTCTGTAACATTCTGTTCCATTAATAGTATTTGTTCCTTTTATTCTCTGATAATGTTATGTATTTTACTTTTATTTTTTAAACCTTTCCAGAGGAAACTCTAATCCAGGTCAGGTAGTTGTATGCTGGTTATAGATAGGCATATCTTTTACTCCATTTTTCTCTTCCATTGCCCTTTCTTCTTCCTGCCATGACCTGATTCCTTAAAATCCAATATGGCTACACCATGTTCAACCCCTTGTTTTTAGCTCTTGGTCTATCTTTTAGCTTCCTCATTGTATCTGTTGGCATTCCTGAGGACTGCAGTGATAGGGTGTTTCAACAATGGCTCTATTGACATTTTTGATCCAGAGAATTATTTCATGTGGGTGATTGTCAGATATTTAGCAGCACCCCCAGCTTTTACTCAATAGCTCCCAGTAGCCTTCCATATCACCCTCCTTCCCCCCTATTTGTGACATAAATAGTTCTTGGATTGCCAAATGTTCCATACAGGGAAAAATTCCCTCTGGGTTATGGAACACTGAGCTATAACATTGTCAAGCATTCTCAATGGCTAATAAATACTGCAGTGAGTACATTTATAAAATATTATTTCACAAGGGAGACAGTCTTTACTATCTTCATGACAGGTCCATATATTTTTTTTCATTGATTTTGTTCTGGGATTGTCTTGAGTTCATGAAATTTTATTCTTTACTATTAAATGGCCCAGCTCATACAGAATGAAATGCAATTTAATTGCTATGAGTTTGTAATAGTTTTTATATGAAGAAATTCAGAAAGAGAGGGAGAGGGAAAGAGAGAATAAATGATTATAGCTTGGGGCTCTTGATATTAGAGTAAGAAAAAAAATGATGAGTCCATTAATGATCACTGTTTGGATTGAACTATAGTTAAAATGACCCTCGCCTGGCAAACAAGAACATGTTAACCAACATGCTAATTTTTCAGTTCTATTCCCAAGGTTAAATATGTGAGGATTCTGTCTTAATTGTAGTCCTTTTGAGATGAAAGGAGTGTAAATTAGAATGTGTCTGCATGAGTAGACTATATTTCTTTTATTTCATCCCAGGGAACATAGCTCACCCAGTACTTCCTTAAATACTTGCAGCTCTAATGAACCGCAGGCCCTCTATGAACACATTAGGAAAACAAATAATTGAAGTATAAACAGAAGCACATATCCCGAGCTTCCTGCTTCCTTCCTTACTGATGGAATCAGTGGGCAACAAGATGGATCATAATTGTACCAGCCGCAGGACACACGCAGTAGAATTCAGGGGAGTGAAAATCCCTGTTTCTAAGGGGAGACTTCATTTTAGGGACACAACTGTGTTTCCTTGAAGCTACATTTGGCACGGCTCATTCACACTTCTGAGCTAAGACTCTAGTTAATGCTGCTAGTCTTCCATGTGGTTGAAGAAGGCTGCAGATGGGTGGGGAGTGCTTGAAGCAGATTCACAACTGGAAACGGAATTGTCACCCAGATGAAGCAGGCTCTTGCTCAGCGGAGATTTAAAAAGTGTCTTCTGTTATGCTTTGCATTTCTTTTCTTTTTAATTTTCAAATGTATTTTTATTTATTTTATTTATTTATTTTTAGAAAGAGAGAAGAGAGAGAGAGAGAGAGAGAGAGAGAGAGAGAGAAAGAGAGATGGGGGGAGGAGCAGGAAGCATCAACTCAGACATGTGCCTTGACCAAGCCTGAAGTTTCGAACCAGCGACCTCAGCGCTATGCTTTGCATTTCTAAAGCCAGCAGTTGCGCACCAGCTTTTCTCCCCCTTGAACCATATGAGGAAGGCTTCATTTCTGCACCTGCTGCCTGGATCCTTCCCCAGGGCTGGCCCTTCAGTGCCTCTCATCTCCGCTCCCTGGGTTACGTTGCTAACATGATGATGGAGACACTAAAAACTTTCTTTGGCCAAACACAAACAGAACAAATGAAAGAGAGAAAGTGTGCCTCAGAACTTAATTTATTTTAGGAAGCATTGTTTTGTTGATTTGAGATTTGAAAGCCATAGATCTTCTATTTCATTTCATTTCATTTCATTTCATTTCATTTCATTTCATTTCATTATTTCAATTCACCCTCTTCAGCTTTTCCCTCCCCTTCACTAAACTGATTGTCATGACCGGTTTTGGCAACTCTAGCAGCCAATAGACTTGCCCTGTCATTTGGCTTCCAGTTCTACTTATAACATACATGTTCTCTCTAAACAGTCTGAATATCTCACTTTGTCCATCTTTGCTCTGGCCTGAGATAGCCAAGCAACAGAGTCAATGGTATAGTTGGATTCTGAAGTTTCTAGAAATTGCCTCCATCGTTCACGTTCTGTTTTGGTTTTGTAGGTTACATCAGCTGATGCTTCCTGCAGTAGCATGGGTTTTTATAATAAACATTTTGAAATAAATGGATGCCTCTATACTGTATTTAAAGACAGGACAGATTTATAACAATAGTCACAATAATAATTGGTCACGACAGATTTATAATAATAGTCACGATAATAATGGTCTAGTTATTGCCCATTTGTCTAACGTTGGCTATATGCTAAAACACATAATTTTCTACATGTTACCACATTTTCATCCTCACAACAACCCTATAATATAGGGCCAAGTTTGAGCCAGCCTCCATCCACTACCTTTTCAAATCTAACTCTGGACATTGTGACACATAATGTGAATTTTAGGTGTTCTTAAAGGGGACAGAGATGAGCATCACCAAGAGTGCTGACATCATCAGCCAACTTCATGCTAACTGTCTCTTGTTGTCTCTCCTTCTCTCTAAATCCCCCCCCCCTCACAGCAGGAAAATGACAGCACCCCTCTGCTCCCCCCACCCCTCTGCTCTTCCAGGACCCCTCATGATTATGCCATCTTTCTTGCTTTTTTGCCCCTGTCCTTAGTGCCATCTTAATTCTTCCTTCGGCTGCCTGCCTCCCCTTCAATGCACAGTTTGCCTTAGGTTAGCATCGTTCTCTTAACCGGGAGCTCCGATGAGAAAAATTTGTACTTTGTTTATGTATCTGAAGACCGGAAGGCTTAAGATCCCTCAGCTCATAAACAGCAGATCTGGTTTGAATCAGGGCCTCTCTCCCTCTAAAGACTGTGACCTTTCCTTCTAATCAGTTTTCCTTGCCATTCTATCCTCTGTGTATCATCCTGTTTATGCTAAGGCTCAATGTCAGATTTTATAAATTTCTAATCAACGCTATTTGAGCAGAGCAACGGTTACTAGGAACCCTGGTGGATGAGTCCAAGTTGCGCCCAGAGAAGTTTAATGGGTGGGAAAAACTTGTTAACTGGGTTGTTTATTTTAAAAGGAAACAAAAAAAAATCCCTCAGGTTATAAAGTTGGAGGCCTGGTAATTAAATAGGCATCCCAAGGTGCATTCTTTAAAAAGACTTGCTAGACTAAAGGATTTCTTCTTCATCCACCCACATGGCCATTTTTACTGACTGATCTGCCTTTAGGGAAATCAATACAGTTGCTCAGCATCTCAACGTCTACAGATGTCACTGGCCTCAAGGCCTTAGCTTTTGTTTTTGCCCCGGCTGAGTGAGTGACAGTGAATCAATGAGATTTTATTGTTGCTGTTGATGTAATGAAAAACACTACTTGGCAGTCTCCTACAGTTAGTTAGTTCTACGCACCAACCTCCACACGGTGGGATAGGGATATTGTGCTCTGCCATGTTTTCTTAGCTGGTTCCTTCCAGAAATGCATCTCAGGTCCCACATCTCACCCTGTTAGTCCATGCTTCTCCCTTTGGGCTGTGTATTGGTACCATTGAGGGCACTTTTTAAAGAGTATTGGTGCCTAGACCTCATGGCTAGTCTAGTAAATCAGAATTCCAGGGATTTGGGAGGAGTCTATTGTTCAATCCCTGGGTTCTACAACACGATTATGTTAAACCAAGTCACTAAATCTCAGAGGTCTGATTATTGGACAGGTTGGCCTGGGGGATAGAAAGTACAAGTTCGATTTATCAAGACCTGAAAAAGCACCTTTCAGGATATCACGTGCTTTCTTTCTCTGAAAGGCACTTGATCAGTTTTATTTCAGAAAATGTATTAACCAAACAAACTTAGACTCACTCCTCCCTCCCAGAGCCTAAAAGGTAACGCTGGAAAATTGAGTGACTGCTGATAATAGGAAAATGGAAAAAGTAAATTTGTGAGAAAACGCCCACATCACCTCATGAATCACAATCACTTTGTTCTACAAAAGTGTGTTGTGTTCTTTCCTTGTTATTTCAGGACACTTGGCAGGACAATACTTGCTCAGGGACATCTTCCTCTTCACAATAAATTACTCTGCAAAGCACGTGTGTTGACTCTTACTCCCATTTTGGAAGGAAAATCTCCTTCTTTCTGGCTTTCTCTAACCTTTCTGTTCCCCTGTCCATTCACGTTCATTAAAAAGACGAACTGGATTTTTTTTTTTCAGATTTTAAAAATTAAGTTGTTTCTTTTATTTCTCCCTGCTCCCTTTCACTTTTAAATTCGGTGAATCAAATCGATGACTTAAATTTCTTCCTTCAGTTCATCAACAGATTAACACACACACACACACACACACACACACACACACACACACACAGGAAGAGGGAGGGGAAAGGGGGGGGAGAGAGAGAGAGAGAGAGAGAGAGAGAGAGAGAGAGAGAGAGAGAGACACTGTGTGAACTGTACATCTCTCATAGAGAAGTCCTGAAATTTCTATTTCCTGGTACTTACTTATATGTGAGGCAACAATGAGGCCTGAGGGGGAAAAAGGACATTTCCAAATGCATTTCTTTGGCTGAATCTGGCTGCTCCCGGAAGAGAGCTATGTTTATGTTACCAAAATGAGCTCTTACTTTCTCTTTTTATTGTTAAGGGTGTACCCTGACCCCCAAAGTGACTTCATGTAGATAAATGCAGTTCTAATGACTATTGATTGGGAAATCCCAGTCTTTCATTTGGCCGCAGCTCCCTCTGATAAGGTAGAAATAATCAATAGCAAAGTGGGAGGCATGTGCTGTGTTTCCCTAATGAGCTGAGGCGGTGGTGAGGGTGGGCCAAGGAGGGCGAGAGACATGCGCACCAGAGCCGACCCATTCCCACACCTGGAGTTAGGTGCAGCTGACCTGCAGCCTCCTGCAAAGTGGCCCAGCAGAGTCCAGCTTGGATCAGCCAAACCATACTCACCTGCAGACCCATCAGCAAGAAATAAACGCTTCTTGATTTATAAGCCACCGAGTTTTGGAGTAGTTTGCCACTCGGCATCATTGTAAAATATCTGATCACTGTACTATCTGTTTGAAGCCAGAACATCATAAGCAATTGCTAAGTTCCTTCCTGAAACTGCCAAATGCTACCTCTATTCAGGAACAAAACTGAGGTGTAAGTGAGCTAAAGCCACCTGCCTGTGCTCCCACAATTCATGGCTCCCATGGCTGAGAGTTTAGATCAGAATGTCTGATCCTGTGAAGTGTGAGTGTGGCCACCATACTTCATTGCCTGCCCATTCGGACGGACATGCCATTGCAAATACAAGCCCATTTCCCCAGGAGCCTGTTCTGCCATGTGACAAAGCACTGCCCATGATCGCTTTGCTACTATGGCACTTTTCTAAAATGATTTGAGATGCTTCTTCTCTCTCTACTTTGGATAGCTCTTCTCTCTGAAACTGCTTCACAAGTTTCTGGAAATCATAATTTGTTTTCTAAAAGCTGCTGTAAATCATGATTCTTTCCCCAAATGCAAGTGACTGTCCTCACCACCGTCTCACTTCATAACAAACTGTTGGAAGAACTGGGCAAATTAAATAAAAATTAATTTAAGTTTGGGATCATTTAATTCAGGACAAATTGCCAGTAGGTTTTGAGTCACCGTAAGAAAGACTAAAAGGGATGTTTAGAAAAATCCTTTTCCATTGTTCAATAAAAACGTTAGATTATATTCAATACATGCTTTTACTAACGGCTGAGGAGTATTTTAAATATTAGAAAAATGCCAAAGGGTCCAGAAGGAAAGTGGACAGAGGGAAAGGGGGTGATAGGCTGAAAAAGAAAGAAAAAAGAAAAATGCCATCTAAAGTTGTTAAACATATTTTAAGTTATTGTTTAAAAGAATGATAAATTCAACCCTGGCCGGTTAGCTCAGCGGTAGAGCGTCAGCCTGGCGTGCGGGGGACCCGGGTTCGATTCCCGGCCAGGGCACATGGGAGAAGCGCCCATTTGCTTTTCCACCCCTCCCCCCCTCCTTCCTCTCTGTCTCTCTCTTCCCCTCCCGCAGCCAAGGCTCCATTGGAGCGAAGATGGCCCGCCCCTGGTGGGTGTGCCGGGTGGATCCCGGTCGGGCGCATGCGGGAGTCTGTCTGATTGTCTCTCCCCGTTTCCGGCTTCAGAAAAATACAAAAAAAAAAGAATGATAAATTCAACCAACACTCTCACTCTCTGAGACCTGGTAAAATTCTACTACAGCATTCCAGTTATTTTTGAGGCACTTAAAGAAATTTACAAAGATGTTAAGTCACATGACATACTTTGTAAACTTTTGATGAATTATGCTATCAGATAGCATTATACTTATTTGGTTGATGAAAACTATGGGCCTAATTTTTTTTACACAATTACATTAAAATCATAGAATGCCATGAGGATAGAACCAGAAGTCACCTCCTCTAAATAACACCTGGGTATGTCCTGAATTTTCTGACCAACTTGCTTCTGAATAGATATATTTATCTCTATAAAACTTTAGAGACAGAACTTGATTGTCTGAAACCAAAGCCATTATTTCTTCCCTATGCATTTTCTTTTCTGCCCTAAGTAGGAACCTGCGAATTGCCCACAATTCATTTCTCCTCTTCCACCCGCATGTCCAGTCATCTAGTATTCTAAGGATGCCACCTGAACAGCTTCTGAACTCTCCTCCTTCCACGGCCTTCTTCAGTCCTTTGTGCTTTCTTGACTGTCTGTGGCTTGAACCCTTGACTCCTCTTCAGGCCTTCATTTCCTCTCATGCCATTTCATTCTTTCTTTTTTAAAATTACAGTTTACATTCAATATTACTTTGTTTTAATTTCAAGTATACAGCATAGTGGTTAGACACTCACATAATTTACAAAGTGACCCCCCCCCAATAATCAAGCACCCACCTGACACCATACAGCAGGGGTCCCCAAACTACAGCTGGCCCGTGGGCCACATGCGGCCCCCTGAAGCCATTTATCCGCCCCGTCGCACTTCTGGAAGGGCACCTCTTTCATTGGTGGTCAGTGAGAGGAGCATAGTTCCCATTGAAATATTGGTCAGTTTGTTTATTTAAATTTACTTGTTCTTTATTTTAAATATTGTATTTGTTCCCGTTTTTTTACTTTAAAATAAGATATGTGCAGTGTGCATAGGGATTTGTTCATAGTTTTTTTTTATAGTCCGGCCCTCCAACGGTGAACTGGCCCCCTGTGTAAAAAGTTTGGGGACCCCTGCCATACAGAGTTGTTGCAATATTATTGTCTATATTTACTATGCTGTCATTTACATCCTTGTGGCTATTTTGTACTTCTTAATCCCTTCGCTTTTTCATCCAACCCCCCAACTCTCTCAACCTCCCCTCCCCTCCGGCAACTATCAGTCTGTTCTCTGCGTATGAATCTGTTTCTGTTTTGTTTGTTTCTTTTGTTCATTAGATTCCACTTGTAAGTGAAATCAGATGGTACTTGTCTTTCTCTGTCTGGCTTATTTCACTTAGCATCATACTATTTCACTCTTCATTTTATCTCTAAACATTCTTTTCTGTACCACTCAAATATAATCACTTTACTCCTACACTTAAAAACCTCCAGGGCCCCTCACAGACTACAAGGAAAAATCCAAACCTCTTTTTATGGTTCAGGAAGTTTCAGTACATCGAGCCCCCAACCTGCTTCTCCAAGTTTGTCTCTCGTCATCTTTCCGTGTGCACGGTCTGCACTCTCTACTCTTGCATCCTTCCTGATTTTGTACTTGCTCATTGTCTGCCTGGGATGCCTGCCCATGTCTCCCTTTCCTACTCGGTATATTTCCATTAACCTTTTACACTGTTAAACTTTGACTCTACTCAAGTATAGATTTATTTGTATAAATTTCCCTAAATCTTCCAGGCAAAATGAGGTGTTCTGAGCTCCTTACTTTCCTAGCATTATCTATCTATTTATCTACCTATCTCTCTATTTATCTAACTATAAAGTATATTACCTTTAAGATTCTATTTATAAATCTCCCCCTAGACTTAGACCTTCATTTATCTCAATACAGTACCTTCAGCACAGGAACTTTTACTTGGTAGATTTTTAATGAAATGTCTTTTGAATGAATTCATTAT
Source organism: Saccopteryx leptura (assembly GCF_036850995.1). Taxonomy (NCBI): domain Eukaryota; kingdom Metazoa; phylum Chordata; class Mammalia; order Chiroptera; family Emballonuridae; genus Saccopteryx; species Saccopteryx leptura. The sequence continues at coordinate 24,191,418 of NC_089512.1, read as the reverse complement.
TTTTCAGTGCTTTTGAAAAGCAAAAGAAAAGGCTTTCTTCTTCTGAATGCTTATTCCTGTCTTACAGAGGGCTTAATTTTATTTAAAATCCTATGTTACAATTAAGAGTAAAAAGCACGTTTTTTTTTTTCTCTTCATTTTCTACTTCCTGTTATCATCATCAAGCTGATGGGAGTAAGCTAATACTGCTGCTCCGTCACTAGCTGTGCTCCAGAATCGGTCAGAAATTTCACATTTTATTAACACAAGTTGCTGCACCTTTCTCAGTTCCATGAATTATTAAGTTCAGTATTCGTGGCCCATATGACCAGGAAAATTATATTTGGCATGCCTAGAAAAGTCAGATGATGATCCCAAAGTAGGTTAGAACAGTTAGAAGGAGTAAGGGGTATTAAAATATGTAACATGTGAGAGTTCATTTCCTAAAAGAAATTATAAGACCCAAAATCTCATCAAGCTGTGCTAAATATAGGACCTAAATCATGTTGCCTCTATGTTTTTAAGCTGCAGGGAAAAATGAGGAACTGGGAGTGCTGGGTAGTGACAAAGTTTCTTTTTAGGGACTCACCCTGAATAAGCTAATTAGATATACTCCAGGAAATTCCTGGCCTGGTTAATGGCAATATGAAAGAGGACAAAGAGAAATTGGGGTGCATGTACTAATAGATCTGTAATTGGTAGCAAATACAAGTTTGTTAAGATGATGAAATTTTCATGGTATTGCTCTTTTACAAATTTTAATGGATTTTTCATGGCTAGGAAATATAGTCCATGCAAAAATTTTAGATGTCTTTTTGAAAATGATCTCTTCAATTCTTAAGTATATTTATATATCATTTCTGCTCATATCCTGTGATGTTTATTCCTAGGATAATTGCATGGTTGGTTGGATCAATGGACAGTTGGTTGGATAGTTTGAATCACTGATTGTACTATAAACAAGATCATTTCTTATCTATTTTCTTTTTTTAAAATTTTTATTGATTTTAATTTATTGTGTTTACATAGATTCAAGTGTCCCACTGAATATATCTCCCCCCACCCCTATGTTTTCCTCGATACCCCCTTGCCCCCTCCCCTAATGCCTTCCCCCCTTCCCTCCAGGATTTACTGTCCTGCTCTCTATAACGCTGTGTTATGTGTATATATAATTTCACTAATCTCTTTCCCTTCTCTGATCCCATCCTCTCATCCCCTTTCCCTCTGACTTCTGTCCCTCTGGTTCCTTTGATTTCGCCTCTGCCTCTATTCCGTTCCTCAGTTCACATTGTTTGTTAGATTCCTCAAATGAATGAGGTCAAATGATATTTTTCTTTCTCTGCCTGGCTTATTTCACTTAGCATAATAGTTTCCAGGTCCATCCATGTTGTTCCAAAAGGTAAGATTTCCTTCTTTTCCATGGCCATGTAGTATTCCATTGTGTATATGTACCAAAGCTTTTTAATCCACTCGTCCACTGACAGACACTTGGGCTGTTTCCAGATTTTGGCTATTGTGAACAATGCTGCCATAAACATGGGGGTGCATTTCTTCTTTTGGATCAGTGATTTGGAATTCTTAGGGTATACTCCTAAAAGTGGGAAGGCTGGGTCAAAAGGCAGTTTCATTTTTAACTTTTTGAGGAATCTCCATACTGTTTTCCACAGTGGCTGCACCAGTCTGCATTCCCACCAGCAGTGCAAGAGGGTTTTCTTTTCTCCACATCCTCGGCAGCACTTATTATGTGTTGTTTTGTTAATAAGCGCCGTTCTGCCTGGTATGAGGTGGTATCTCATTGTGGTTTTAGTTTGCATTTCTCTAATGATTAGTGATGTTAAACATTTTTTAATATGCCTATTGGCCATCTGTATGTCCTCTTTGGAGAAGTGTCTATTCATTTCTTTTGCTCATTTTTTGATTGGATTGTTTATCTTCCTTGTGTTGAGTTTTACAAGTTCTTTATAAATTTTGGTTATTAACCCCTTAACAGACGTATTGTTGAATATGTTCTCTTATTGTGTGGTTTGTCTTTTTATTTTGTTCATATTGTCTTTAGCTGTGCAAAAGCTTTTTAGTTTAATATAGTCTCATTTGTTTATCCTGTCCTTTATTTCACTTGCCCATGGAGATAAAAAGCAAATATATTGCTGTGAGAGATGTCGGAGAGCTTACTGCCTATGTTTTCTTCTAAGATGATTATGGTTTCACAGCTTACATTTAAGTCTTTTATCCATTTTGAGTTTATTATGTGAATGGTGTAAGTTGGTGGTCTAGTTTCATTTATTTGCAGGCAACTGTCCAATTTTCCCAACACTGTTTGTTAAAGAGGCTGTCTTTATTCCATTGTAGGCTCTTACCTCCTTTGTCAAATATCAATTCATCATAAAGGTGTGGGTTTATTTCTGGGTTCTCTGTTCTGTTCCATTGATCTATATGCCTGTTCTTATGCCAATACCAAGCTGTTTTGAGTATAATGGCCTTGTAGTATAACTTGATATCAGGAAGTGTGATACCACCTACTTTATTCTTCTTTTTCAAGATTGCTGATGCTATTTGTGTTCTTTTTTGGTTTCATATAAATTTTTGGAATATGTGTTCTATATCTTTGAAGTATGCCATTGGTATTTTAATAGGAATTGCATTGAATTTATAATTTTCTTTGGGTAATACAAACATTTTAAAGATGTTTATTCTTCCTAACCACGAACATGGTATATGCCTCCACTTGTTTGTATCTTCCTTGATTTCTTTTATCAATGTTTTATAATTTTCTGAGTATAAGTCTTTAACGTCCTTGGTTAAATTTACTCCTAGGTACTTTTTTGGTATTGCAATAGTGAATGGGATTGTTTCCTTAATTTCTTTTTCAGACAGTTCATTGTTGGTGTATAAAAACGCCTCTGATTTCTGAATATTAATTTTATATTCTGCCACCTTGCTGAATTCATTTATCAGATCCAGTAGTTTTTTGATTGAGACTTTAGGGTTTTCTATGTACAGTATCATATCATCTGCAAATAATGATAGTTTTACTTCTTCTTTTCCAATTTGGATGCCTTTTATTTCTTCTCTTTTCTGATTTTCTAGGACTTCCAGAAATATGTTGAATAAGAGTGGTGAAAGGGGTCACCCCTGTCTTGTTCTTGATCTTAAGGGGATTGTTTTAATTTTTGCCCATTGAGTATGATGTTGGCTGTGGGTTTGTCATAGATGGACTTTATCATGTTGAGTCATGTTCCCTGTATTCCCACTTTACTGAGAGTTTTGATCATAAAAGGTGCTGAATTTTATCAAATGCTTTTTCTGCATCTATTGAAAATATCATGTGATTTTTATCCTTCCTTTTGTTTATGTGATGAATCACGTTCATTGATTTGCAAATATTGTATCAGCCTTGCCTCCTCAGAATAAATCCCACTTGATCATGATGTATGATTTTTTTCATGTATTGCTGGATCCAGTTTGCTAATATTTTGTTGAGAATTTTAGCATCTAAATTCATCAGGGATACTGGCCTATAGTTTTCTTTCTTTGTAGTGTCTTTGCCTGGTTTTGGAATGAAGATTATGCTCGCCTTATAAAAGGAGCTTGGAAGTCTTCCCTCCTCTTGAATTTTTTGAAATAGCTTGAGAAGGATAGGAGTTAGTTCTTCTTTGTATATTTGGTAGAATTCACCTGTGAAGTCATCTGGCCCAGGACATTTGTTTGTTGGAAGTTTTTTGATAACTGTTTCAATCTCCGTTTTTTGATAATCAGTCTGTTTAGATTTTCTGATTCTTCCAGATTGTTTTTTGAAAGATTCTATGTCTCAAGGAATTTGTCTATTTCACCTAGGTTGTCTAATTTTTTGGCATATGGTTCTTCATAGTATTTTTTTTACAATCCTTTGTATCTCTGCTGTGTCAGTTGTTACTTCTCCACTCTCGTTTCTAATTTTATTTATTTGAGTCCTCTCTTTTTTTTCTTGGTGAGTCTGGTTAAAGGTTTATCAATCTTGTTACCTTTTCAGAAAAACAGCTCTTGTTTCATTGATCTTCTGTATTGTTATTTTAGCCTCTATGTCATTTATTTCCACTCTGATCTTTATTATTTCCTTCCTTATACTACCTCTGGGCTTTACCTGCTATTCTTTTTCTAGTTTTTTTAGATGCAGGGTTAAGTTGTATTTGAGCTTTTTTTTGCTTCTTAAGGTATGCCTATAATGCTATAAACTTCCCTCTCAGGACTGCTTTTGCTGTGTCCCATAAGTTTTGAGTTGTTGTAGGTTCATTATTATTTGTTTCAAGGAAATTTTTTATTTCTTCCTTGATCTCATTTTTTACCCATTCGTTATTTAATAACATGCTATTTACTTTCTAAGTGTTTGAATGTTTTTCAGTTTTTCTATTGTAGTTGATTTCTAGTTTCATGCCATTGTGATCTGAGAAGATGCTTGATATGATTTCAATCTTCTTAAATTTATTGAGACTCGTTTTGTGTCCTAACATGTGGTCTATCCTAGAGAATGTACCATGAGCACTTGAAAAGAATGTATATTCTGCTGCTTTAGGGCATCTTATCTATTTTCAAATTTCTTATTAAAATATAGCATATTACCACATTTTACTGGTAAGTATACATCTACATAATGTAGACTTAAAAAAATATTACTGTGAGTAATCTAATATTGCTCAAAATCCAAGACTTGTTTACTTGTCATGAAATAAAATAACTTTAATCTTTTAAATTTAGACATGTTGTCTATCATGCTAGTTAAACAAGGCTTTTAAACAATACTCTTAATTTCCTATGCTCTTTATTCTGTCTTCTTTCTAAAGTGGTACCTGGGCCTATTGCCATGAGGGAAGTGAATGTTATATGACTCAGGTAGAGAATGGTCAGGATCCACAAATGTGTTCTCATAAGGCTTATGGTTCTCGAAGGTTATGTCTCATTATAGCTGTTTGCTCTTCACCCTGATGGCATATCTACTGAAGTTAGATACTGGAATTTATGATTTGTTTTCTCACTTTGGTTAAGAAAATTGATAACTCTCCTTATGACTGGCTCAGTCTTTGACTTGCACTGGCTCTCAAGTCTGTGCCATACTCATGTTTTTTAGGTCATCTCATTTTTTACCACGATCAGTCTCCAAGCAGTATGGTGGCTTTCAATTTTGTTGCCTTCTGATCTTCCTTGAGGTTCTGAAAGAAATTCTGGATACTACTACTGCAAACTAGGAATCAGGAAAGCTAAGGCAGGGTTTTGCCTGCCAAGTTTGATAGTTACAAAGATGGAAGATACTGTTATTGAAATAGGTTTTCTAATTTCAATGGGGATAATGGAATTCGAGGGATGGAGATAGGTAAATTGCATTTCAAAAGGGAATGGTGCCATAATAGTTGCAAACCTAGAGTAACAGTCAAAGTGGATTGACCCTCAAACAACTTGAAAGTGAACAATAGACCATAGAGTCTCTAAGATCAAGGTAGGGTGTCAGTCCACTAAAATCTTTCTTGATCTGAATAACTGAAGATAAATCTCTGAACAGAGAGATGATTTGTATCACCATTCTCAGGCATCCTTAATAAAGTGACAACTGGGTCTCTTTAAAGAAGGACCAAGTTATAACATCTCAGGTTTTTAATACAACTCCTTAAACATCTCCAAGGGCACCTTAGACCATTTACTAATGTGATTCTGACTTGGGGCAAGAAACACATTTAGACTTTGGAAGCAATACTAAATATTCATTTTGAATTAATGCCAGTTCTTTGGAATTCTCAATAATTTTATGGTCTACTGGTCATTGAGAGACTCATGAGAATCAAGAAATAAATGGAGGTTTTCACCAAGTCTATCTTGTCATAGGCTCATCACATTAATAAACTAATCCTATAGATATTCTCCAAGTTTCTGAATATATAGTTGGCAGAAGCCCCACTTCTGGCTCTCTGGTTTATGAAATAACAGCTTTTATAGTGGAAAGATCAAGAGGAAGACTCTTGAGTGTTCCTTCCTTATAAAAATTACAACTCAAAGTGGTGTTGCATCCATGGGAAAGTTATAATAGTTAATATAATTTTTAAAGATTTGGATGATAAAAAAGCATGAAGGATACTCTATCTCAGTGGTTTTTAACCATTTTACACCTGGGACCAGTAAAAATAAGAGAATTATTTTGGGAACTGCTAAGGCAGAAATCACCCTGAGCATAGGCAGATTTGACTAAGATCATTGGATCTATAATCTTCATACATCAGAGTGGTTAACTTTTTTGTGAACCAGCATGAAATTTCTTCTGGTGGGTGGGTCTGTGGACCAGCAATTGAAAAGTACTACTCTATCATTTTCTCATTTAAAGTTCATTCTTGGCCTCAGCTAAAAACAGATGTATTTTTAAGAATGACAGACTGTTAAAAAATTAATAGTGACTTTAATAAAAACAGTTGTTCCAGATGTGTTTTTTTTAATCCTGGAAAAAATTTACACATGCCCTAACATCTGTGCTTTAATCTGGATGTTCTACTGATTTGTATTCCAGTTGAGTAACTCTCTCTTCTGCTGTGTCAAACATACTATAAAAATAGTCTATTGAGTTCTTAATTTTAGTTGCAGTATTTTTCATTTCTAGAATTTCCATTTAATTCTTTTTAAATAAGGTTGAGTTGGCTCATAAAATTCTCTGAAATATATTAATCACAATTACTTTAATGTTTATACCTAATTATTAATAACTTTGTCACCTATGGGGCATATTCTATTGTCCTATTTTGTCTCTTATTCAAGTTTTTTAATATACCTTATACTTTTTATTCAAGTCTTTACTTGCTGTATAAAAAAAAAGTGTATGTTTTTAGTAATGTTGGGCTAGAACCACTTAATCCAATCAAAGTGAGGCTCAGTCTATTTCTGATTCCTCTGTACTTTGGGGGTTTACCCCTAGAAGGTTTTCAACTGAGAGTGTAAGGCAAATCCCATATTCCAATTTTTATTTGGCCAGCATTGTGAGACTGCCAGAAACTCTGCTCTGAATTTCTTGGGCTTTCTGTGTGGATTTTTAATTTCCTAGCCCTGACAACTTGAGAATTCAGTAAATACCATTTAGGGAAACCAGTATTGTTCCTTCTTTACATTTTTCTTCATTACCTTTCCTTCAGATCTTGGCCATTCTAGTTTTAACTATCTTTCTAGTCCTGAATTCTCAATTTTCTCTCCAGCAATGTAAAATTGTCAGTCTTGCTAATTTTTCTGCCTCTTTGTAGCATTTATTTGCTTGTGTTTGAGACCTTTTGCTCTTGCTCCATCAATCAGCGTGTGCCCCAAAGGAAAAAAGACAACACCATGCAAAATATCAGCTTCCCTCTTGGGGTTTCCTTTTCTGAATTGTTTTTTTTTTTTCTTTTTTGTATTTTTCTGAAGCTGGAAACGGGGAGAGACAGTCAGACAGACTCCCGCATGCGCCGACCGGGATCCACCCGGCACGCCCACCAGGGGCGACGATCTGCCCACCAGGGGGCGTCGCTCTGCCGGGACCAGAGCCACTCTAGCGCCTGGGGCAGAGGCCAAGGAGCCCTCCCCAGCGCCCGGGCCATCTTTGCTCCAATGGAGCCTTGGCTGCGGGAGGGGAAGAGAGAGACAGAGAGGAAGGAGGAGGGGGGTGGAGAAGCAAATGGGCGCTTCTCTCATGTGCCCTGGCTGGGAATCGAACCCGGGTCCCCCGCACGCCAGGCCGACGCTCTACCGCTGGGTTTCCTTTTCTGCTCGCACCTTCAATGCCTCTCTGTCTGTGAAGCTCCACGGTAACTCCATAAAGATAAAGATAGTGTTGTACTGTGACTTCTCTAATCCTCATGGGAGCATTGTTTCCACATGCCCCGTCACCATAAGTAAATGCAGAAATTGTCATTTAGCCTAGAGTGGGGTCATCATCTTTTAAAAACATCCTACGTGATTTTCAAGTGAATTCTAAGTTGAAATACACTTTTATTGTTGTTTTATCATATCTAAGATCAATTTTAGTGAATATTATTTTTATTAAAAATTAACTTTTATAGACTTTTAATTAATATACACGGAGCTGAATAAACTTATCCCACACAATTCTTTAACTTATCTTTTTATCTGCATTTATTTTCCTGTTCTCTTTTTTCCATATTTATCTTTGTACCTAACTTTATAGCTTAATAGTCATATAAATATTTATTTTGTTTTCCAAATATCAGCACTTTGATTCATTTATTATCTTCATTTTCTTCTAATTTATTTCTATTTTTAGCTTTGTTAAATCAATTCCTCTGCCTTAGTTTTATGTATTTATTTTTCATAATCATTTTAGTTAAATATTAACTAATTTATTTGTATTATTTGTTATTAATTAATACAAGTGCTAATGCTATGCATTTTCTCTGAACATGAATATAACCATATCCCACAGCTACTGACATGTTGTAGTTTCAATTATTATCATTTTTTCTAAAATTTGAAATTGTGGTTATTTGGACCTTAATAATCTGTCCAGCAAGTTTACTTTAAGAATAATGTTAAATGATTTATGAATAATGTCTTGTTTAATGGAGCTTTTGACAGGGTACAGTTTCCATAATTTTATGAAACAGACATTAGTCCAACTATTTTTAAAGATTTTATTTATTCATTTTAGAGAGAAGAGAGAGAGAAAAGAGAGGGGGGAGCAGGAGGCATCAACTCCCATATGTGCCTTGACCAGAAAAGCCCAGGGTTTTGAACTGGTGACCTCAGCATTCCAGGTCAACACTTTATCCACTGTGCCACCGCAGGTCAGGCTATTCTAACTTTTGAATAGAGAAGAAATCCAGAAAAATATTGTCTAAGAAGATTCTGGGTTTTTACTTTACACAACTTTAGAAAAGTTGGTTCTGGCAACCATTTAAAAAAAATCAGTGAGTATATAATTTTGATTTTCTCTTCTTCACAGCAGGGCTGGGCTCTACCAGTGGCTGCAGGCATTGGCCTCACCACAGTCCACTGAAGTGAGCTTCCAGGTCCTGTGGATAGTTCAGTACTCTTTGCTTTCAAAGAACTGGTGAAGAATAGGGGATTGAGTTGAAAGTCATATTTATTTATCACTATTGTTTAGTTTTTGTCCCTCAGTGACTTAAAGATCCCTGGAGATGAATATTATTAGTTAAAGTATTTTTGCCAAAAAGAACAAAGATTTCTTTGAGGACAAAGAGTCAAGGTCACAGATGGACTTTTGTGTGCCTGAGATTTTGCTTTATTCTTTATTACGTGATTCATCACTATATTTTCTCATTCTTTTTTCCTACAAAACTTCTCCATGTGTTTTTCAGTTTTCAGTATTACCCAAGGTGATTCTGAGTGACAACGTGCTTAAGAAGAGTGTTTTACTATATATATTGTCTTCTATGAAGGGCATAATATTGGAAGAAAAAAAGGAAAAAACAGTTGCCTAAAAGTAAAAAAAATTAAAAAAAAAAAGAGCCTTTCAAATAGCTTCTTCCTATCCAAAGGGAAAACAAAGAATATTTGCTACAGTAATGTGATCTAAGGCATATTTATAATTGACATTGAAATGAAGGGTGATTTCATTTCGGACACTTTTTATCTGGGCCTGTGACCCATAACTCACTTTCTGAAACATGTTTGTTCAGAGCCACCAGCTATTGAGTGAGCCAGAGAACAGAGTCCTTGAAAAAACAAATCTCTCTCTTTTTTTTAAAGCTATTTGCCCATTTAGATAGCCTATCTGTCATTACACTAATTCCTAAGGAAATTAAATAAGACAGCCACTCAATTTACTCTTTAATTTACTTATTAAGACAGGAAGAGACTGAAGGGGATCATTTGGTCTGGAGGGAACAAGAAATAATAGCGTCAAAGAAGCAAAGCGATTCCACTCACAAGGAAGGCTTCATTTGCTGTTTCAAGATCATGTAACAAAAATAAGTCCCGTTGTGAGTTTAGAATAAATGTAAGTTCCTGTTGACACAGAAGTAATTTCTGGAGGCCCTAGAACACTCGGCTATCAGTTGGGTTGCTTTTCTTCCTTTCAAATTCCTTGGTAAGCCAATCCATATGAAATTGCATTGCTTGTGTTAAGGAAGTTAAAAGCATATATAATTATGACCAAAAAAAAAAAAATAGCTGATTAAATAACTCTTTGATAAACAGTAGACTCTTCACTTCAACCTTGGTTTTTTCACTTTCTTTTCTATTCTTGCCACTATGGAATTCGGCAGGTTCCAATGAAAGAGTAATAAGGATGAATGTGATGTGTTTTAAGGTTAAAGTACACAGCTAAAGAGTCCTAATTCAGAAATTTGTAAGGACAATCTTTCCGTTTGCAAGCAATGCAATTTGCTTCCCTCCCCTCCTTTTCCATCACCTCCCCTTCCCCTACTTCCTCCCTCCCACCTTCCTCCTCCTCCCCTTTCTCCTTCTTATCTCCCTTCTCCTCCTCCTTTTCCTCCTCCTTTGTCTTTCTTCTTCCCTCTCCCTCTCTCCTTCTTCCTCTCTCCTCTTGTTAAACAGACAATCCACGAATGAAATTTCCGAAAGTATATGGTAAACTTCTAGAGGGTAAGGACTGATGGATTGTATTATTTCTCTAACATCTTTTCCCCTTATTATCCTTAACTCCCCTTTCTCACCCTATTATACAGCACCTAGTGTGAGGTTTGAGTGAAAATAAGTTAATTTATTTTTAAAATGACCAGATGACATAAAACTTTTGAATCCAAATAACTATTTTGACTTTCGCCTTAACTTTGGGTGGTGCTACAAATATATTGTAATGATGCCCATCCTGAAATCATGTTGAATCCTCCATTTCATGAAGTTCTGTATAATCCTTTCGGGTATCACAAGTCCTCACTGACTCAGTGTACATCTACAGGACACCTGCTAGGAACTGGCCCTCATGTGGAGTAAAATGCCATTTCCATTGCCTCCACCCCCCTGAAGAAACCGCATCGTAATTTTGCAGTTCTCTCAGAACTTGTTACTACACTAAAGTGCCACCATTCTCTCCCATCTGCCTGTTCTTACAACTTTTTAAAATACAGGTAACATCTCAGACTAAAGTTTTATATAATGTATAGGATACCAAGCATATGATAATTTATAGATGTTTAAAAAAACCCAGGGACCTCAATATTTCGACAACCAGTGCCTTCTTTAATTTATTCTTGACCTCGTACCTTAAGATGTGCGTAATTTCTTTCTGATTGTTTTAACTATTCATTTTGGTCTTTAAGGCTTTTGTCAGCCATTTTCTTTCTGGAGAACTTTGCCTACTTGCTTCATAGAGCTGATCCTACAAACAGCATATGTTTGTTTTGGAAGACCAGAACCAGAACCCCACTCTTAGATTCATCTCGCCCAAACCACCATTCTTTTGACTACCTGACCATCTGTAATAGTCACCATAGCCTTCCTCCCTGCTCCTCTCCCTCTTCCTCTTTCTCCTCCTCTGCCTCATCCTTTCATTGAAATGCGTGAGGAGAAAATGCATTCCTATCGTAGGAGAGCTGGTGAGGTTCCAAGCATGGCTCTATTCTGGAACCAAGCCTAATGAATCCCTCCCAAGTTCTGGGTTACATTAAAAAAAATTAATGAGACATATTACATCCCAGCAAAGGATGTCTTTCCAAAATGGATTTGACTTTGGAAAACAATCAAATACCATTCAAAGCCAAATACAGAGATTAATTTTGGTGACCAGACTGAGTAATCCCGTTATTTAACTAGTTTGTTTCACGTCTAAAAAGTGTTTATTCCATAAATTATTTTTTGACTCATGGGCTAGGTAGAGAGTAGCAGCAAATGAATAAAACATGACATCTGTACATACGAAGTTGATAATTAAGAGAACATACATGTACTGCAAAGATAATGTTACTACCCTCAATGGCTTCTGTTTTTCAAATGATAAAAACTGTGTTTTCCATGTCTTCGCCTCAGTTGTTTACCTCAGTTATTTACAGCAGTCCTGACCTTTTCAATGAACTTTGATTTATTCAACTGCACAGGTTTTTGAGAGATAATTCAAATGAAACAGGACTCTATCTAAATAGAACTGTTGCTTTGGGGTTAAGCTGTAGTTTCCCAAGGTAATTCTTATGCTGTTTTGCCTTTTTTATCGTTATGTGAATGACTGATGAGAAGGCTAAAGGAGGTGTGGAAATAATGAAATCCTCTGGACTTATGCAAATTGGGATGATTTACCTGGACGAATAATTGCTCTTTCACTCACTTAAGAAACAAATGAGGGAGGGGGTGAGAAGATTAGAGAAAAAATGGGATTATATTGAGTGTGTTGTTATTTCAATACTCTGCTACTTGGCAGAGTCTTACTTGATTGCTTACATGAAGGAGTTTTAGAATAGAGTTATCTGGATTTTCTGAGAAACAGGCACTGAGTCATGAGTGCAAGAGGTTTATTGAGGGGGGGTAACATCTGTGTAAAATATAGAGGGAGGAAACAAGATGAGGCAGGGAGAACCTCGGACCATGGCGCAGACCTGACCAAGATTCAGTCTAGTGTCAAGCCAATAGGGAGCGCGCAGCAAAGATGGTGCTTAAGAGAAGTCCTATTTGGGTGGAAACTGCCAAGCCCTAGAAAGTCGCACACTGATCAGTCATTGGCTGGAGGACCCGCAAGAAAAGTGAGGCCTGGATTCAAGACCCTGCAGGCACTGCAGCTGGAGCTGCAGCTAACCCCACTCCTTAGTGAGGCATGTCACAGAAATACACAGAGGAAGAGGCAGGTCTTGGCTTTTGAGTTCCAGAATAAACTTTTGATATGCATGGCTATGACAATTGTTTGGAAGAGAAGTCTTAGTTAATTATCAAGAGCTTGAGTCATACTCAGTGAAAGATAGGACAAGTCTGGGACCGGAGAAAAAGTTGTTGCCTCTTTGATATGGGAAGGAAGTAGAGTGAGAATGAAAGAAGAAATGGAAGAAGCTAACCCATCTGGTTGAATTCTGGGAGGAGGACACGATGTGATAGTCCAGCCAGAGGCAGGAGCTGAGCGCCTGACACAGGGACAGTGCTGCCCGAGGCTGTTTATGCTGTGCCTGCCCACAGGGGGGGACTGTGACTGGGGCTGAACTCCAGCTTGCACAAACTCCAGAGCCATCAGACCAAGGGAAAGAAACCTTCTACTTGGTCTGCCCAGAAGATGTGCATATGGATAATATGTGCCCAAAAAGAAGAGATTTTTTTTTTTTCTAATTCACATAGTGTTTCTTGGACATCAGCAGGGCCCCTGTCAATGCATTGTTTTCTGGTAGAATCTGAGGAATATCACAAGGTCTTAGAAGGCTCTCCATCCAAGCAAGGGACAGATGAGGAGAGAATGAATGTCTGGGAAGGTGTTTATGATCCTAGGCTTGATGCATCCTTTCTCAGTCTTGCAGCCCAGTGCTGGGAAGGCTAAAATTCCTCTCCCCCATGTCCTGACATTGCACTGAAACCAGAAGGTGTGGAGAGGCCTTAAGGAGAATAAGGAGATTTTCTGAAGAAGTATAGAATCAACAGTCAAAGAGCTAGAGGAATTAGTGGATGACAAGTGGACAAGTAATGTTGCCCAATCACTATTCTCCTCTGAGTATTATATAAACCAGGGGTCCCCAAACTTTTTACACAGGGGGCCAGTTCATTGTCCCTCAGACCGTTGGTGGGCTGGACTATAAAAAAAAAACTATGAACAAATCCCTATGCACACTGCACATATCTTATTTTAAAGTAAAAAACAAAACGGGAACAAATACAATATTTAAAATAAAGAACAAGTAAATTTAAATTAACAAACTGACCAGTATTTCAATGGGAACTATGCTCCTCTCACTGACCACCAATGAAAGAGGTGCCCCTTCCGGAAGTGCTGCGAGGGCCGGATGAATGGCCTCAGGGGGCCGCATGTGGCCAGCGGGCCGTAGTTTGGGGACCCCTGATATAAACCCTGGGGACTTGGTGACAGCTCTGGGATAGATGGGAAGGATCTTGTACTAACAGAGACTCTCTTATATGAGTGAGGTTTCCTAAATTCACTGAGTTTACATTTCTGCCTTCCAGAGGGATAGGAAGTCAAAGAGGTTGAGCAGTAGAAAAGTTAGGATGTATACATTTGTTTTCATTTTAGTTTGTGACCTGAAAAATTAGAACCTCCCGTACATCAATCAATAGTTGAGGTTCCAAGTTGAAGTGAACTGGCCAGTCTCAGAAATAGGTAAGAGAAGAAGCTTTCAGACTTGGACTTTCTGACATCAAACCCAGTATTCATTATCTTATATCATCCCACTTCCCCTCTGCAACCCGTTAAAAAAGTTAGGAAACCCTGTGCAGTGTTTGGCACACAGCAGGTACTAGATAAATGCAGGCTAGAGAATGGTAATTGACTCATTTTCTGTATCTCTGAAGGTTGAATTAGTTGCACACACAAAGCTGAGAGGCTTTAGTCCTTTGCTTTAATGAGCAAACTGTGATGAGTCGAAGTGCTTTAGAGAAAGGGAGAGAGGCAGTTGAAAGCAGGATTTTAAATGATTGAAACTGCTGATCTGTTTGCACACATGATGCCAGAATCTCGCTGGTGAATTTGGCATTTTAACAGCCAAAGCGCTGTGTGCAGAGCGAGCACCCTGCCATGCCCGAGCTGACGGTATACATCCTTTCTTGTGAGGACCCCACCTACGATGTAGCCCAGCCAGCCGGCTCTCAGTTCTGAGGCTCTTTCAGCATACCATGTCTCCACAGCTGTCTGCTCACAACTTTGAAGTCTGGGAGCCAGACTAATTTATTTTATATTTCCAATGCAAAGTGTTTAATGTACTTACATTGACTCACAACAGTGAATTCTACTTTAACTTTCTCTCATACATACCAACACACACACAAAGCAAAACAAAGTATGCATTTGAAATTTTTACCTTTACGTAAAAAGGCTAGGGATACTATAGTTATAATATATAATAACTAAGCATACCTACCGTACTCCTATGATGACTTTGGCTGATTTCCTTAAAACCTGTGACTTGTTTACCTTTGACCATGTCTATTTCCCTACCCTTTCCCACACTCCAGCAAATTTTCTATTCCCCCTAATCTTCAGCCATCATCCATAGAATTAATACCCTGACATTGCAATTTCAACCACATTTGACAAGCACCAGCTACTTCACACGGTGGAAATGCAGGAGGTCCCTTTAAGTCACCGTCTTGGCTTGTTTCAAGTGTAAAATCCTCAGAATTTTCACTTTTTGCTGAGTCAGCTCATTTGCTTTTTCTTTTTTTCCCTCCAGTCATATTCTAATGGGTGCATTTTGCCGAACAAATGTTGCTTCAGCTTCATTGGAAAAAGAAGCATCAGGTAAATAGAATTTGGCACCATCTGCTTGGAACTTAGTCACGATGTATCGGTGCCTTTTTCTAAATGATAAAAACTTGGAAATGCTAAGTGCATATTGAAAGCAATATTGCAGTAATTTAATGCACAGGTGTCGAAGGCACTGCTGGCAAGATGGACAAGGGAATTGAAAGTGCCTTAGGCTTTAGGAAATTAAAGAGCTCCTGTGAGAGAAGACGGTCCGCCAGGTTTCTGGCTTTTCATATGTAATTTATGTGAAAGATCTCAGAGTACATTTAATTCACATTATTTGTCAAATACTTTTAGGAATTGTAGCATTAATCGAAGAGAATGGATTTTTGTAATGTTCATATAGGCTTAGCAGCTCTCTCTCTCTCTAAGAGAAGATGGTGTCCAAGTTCAGATGCTACAGAAAGATCCAGCTGATAGCTTGGTATTAAGACAAGAGGCAGGATGGGATCATGCTTTCAGGTGTGGTCTCTGGAATGTTACAGAATCCTCTTCAGATGTTTATTCTATTGTTACCTTGATATGTGTTCTTCAATCAATTACACTCTCAATCTTCAGTTTTTGTATCTATTGAAGTAGGTATACTTGTAGTAACTATATTTAGTTATTGATTGCTGTGAAACAAACTAGCCCATATTTAGTGGCTTAAAACAAGTAACTATACTTAGTTATTGATTGCTGTGAAACAAACTAGCCCATACTTAGTGGCTTAAAACAACTTATTACATGATGCTGTGTGGTAACTAGGTGGTTCCTTTGCTTCCTGTGGGATCTGCTTGATCTTGGGTACAAGAAAGGTTGGAGTCATCTGGAGGCTAGACTGAGAACCCAGCACTGTTGTATTGACTGGGGGGCCTCGGCTTTCCACCCCATGGCATGGCATTTGGGTTCTAAGATGAAACATGTCAAGAGTGAGTATTCCTGGAAGGAGTAAGTTGGAAGATTTCAGGCTGGTTAAGGCCCAGAATCAGCAACAGCACCATTTCTACAATTGATTGTGAAGATTAAATGAAATAAAACTTGAAAATTTAACCCAGATGTTAGTTCACTCTAAGCCTTTATTCAGTTGTTACTCATGCTGATATCATGCCAGTGGACTATAACTTTGATAACTTGGGTTATAGGATGTGATGTTCGGGCATCTAGGATTAAGGCTGAGAGGACGGGCAGTCCTACAAGGTCCAACCTGATCTGCTTTCTCCCCACTTGGCAGCGCCTCCTGTAACTCTTCCCCTCCTTGCTCTCTCCTTTGCAGCCACACCAGCCTCCTGGCTCTTCAACAAACACATCAGGCAAATCCAACCTTGGCGTCTTTGCCTATCTGATCGCTCTATTTGGGAGGTTATTTCAGCAAATACCCACTTAGTAACTCCCTCACTCTCTTTCTTTAAATCTTGCTTTAAGTCTCATTTTCTCAAAGCTTTCTTGACTATGATATTTAATAATGTAGCCTATTCTTACCGCATATTCTCCCACATTCCCCATTTTCAGCTCTACCTTTTTGTGTGTTTCAGCACATATTCACCTAATTGGTATAATTTACTGATGTATTATTATGTTTACTTTTTCTCTATCTCTCCCAATGTGAATGTAAAACTCAACAGAGTCAGGATTGTTTAACCAATATATTCCAAAGCCTGGAAGAGTGACTAGAAGGTAGTAATTGCTTAATAAACATTTATTGTTGAATACAAAGTGTTTCTAGTGTTAAACTAAAAGAAGCTACCATCAAACCAAGAAAGCTTCCTCTAAGGCTGTGTGTCTATGCATGGTCTTATCCTTTTCCCACTCATGTGGCTTTAATGTAAGCTTTACACAGGACTGCAAATCTTTCTCTTCCAGCTCCTGTCTCTCCCTCTCTTGTACCTAATGTCAATATACAAGCTCCTAAAAGATAATTTAATGTGGATGTATGTTCCAAAAAAAACATGAAATTCAATGAGTTAAAATTTTAATTCTTCCTTCTTCTTCCTTCTTGTGTATGCAGTATTTCAGAGGATAGTGCCATTCATCCAGTTCAGACATCATTGAGGTATAATATTATTCATCAGACTAAGGCCTCATAGTAATTAGAATTAGAGTGAATGCAGAAACAGTGTGGCACTATTTTTCAGTTTCTGTTTTAGTCAAAAACATGCAGAAATTTAAACTTAATTGTGGCTGTGGAGAGATGCAAATTAGCTACAGTTGTAGGCAATGGTTTTATTTTTATTTGTGTATTTTTTTGACAGAGACGGAGAGTCAGAGAAAGGGACAGATAGACAGGAAGGGAGAGAGATGAGAAGCATCAGTTCTTCGTTGAGGCACCTTAGTTGTTCATTGATTGCTTTCTCATATGTGCCTTGAGAGTGTGTGTATGGGGGGGCTACAGCAGAGTAAGTGACCCCTTCCTCAAGCCAGCAACCTTGGGCTCAAGCCAGCAATCTTCAGCTTCAGGTCAGTGACCTTTGGGCTCAAACAAGCAACCATGGGGTCATGTCTATGATCCACACTCAAGCCAGTGACCCTATGCTGAAGCTGGTGAGCCCGTGCTCAAGCTGGATGAGCCTGTGCTCAAGCCGGTGACCTCAGGGTTGCAAACCTGGGTCCTCCATATCCCAGTTTGATGCCCTATCCACTGTGCCATCACCAAGTCAGACAGCAAAGGTTTTATTTTAGGAATAGATCATTGGATTTTATTTAGGTTAGAAAGAAACTGAGGACATAGGAGGAGGGATATTGGACAATGAAAAGGAGTTGGGATAACTAAATGAGAAGAAAACAATAATTATTAGAATTAAGTTATCAGAAAGAATAAGCTGGAGACACAGAAAGTTTGGAATTTTAATTTTGGAAGTGGTCCAGCTTACTGGAAGTAAGATGTAGGGTGCATGGAGATGAATGGCAGAGGTACCAAGAAAGGTAAGTAAATTGCAGGTGAGGAAGTAATAAATAGAGATCCAAGACATTGAATATAGTATACTATCTGTGGGGTCACTGATTCCTCAGGGAGGATGACAGGCATATTAGTGGAGAATAAGATGGTAGACTGCACGCCACTTTTCAGTGGCTATGAGAGACTGTTTTGGACTCAGTGGATAACTTTAGACTTCCATAAGCCAAGAAATCACCCTGAACTCTTTAAATTTAGTCACTTCCAGGATCTATTGATTTCTGTTCATTGTAGCTCACTTCTCTCCATCTCCTATACTAATGCCTTGGTTGATACTCATGAAATTTCAAACCTAGGTTATTGCGACAACCTCTTAATTGATCTTCTAAGACTCTAGAAATCCTATGGATATTTTTTTAAAATGTGAACTAATTTATTATAATGAGCAAATAAGACTTTTGTTGTAGGATCAGATGTTGATTTTACAGTTAACATTAGTAGATGTTGGCCCAGAATCCATTGACAACTTCTCTTTTCTTAACAGGAAAATTCTTTTTTTTATTTTGTTCAGGTATTCACCCTTCCTCCCCACAATGAAATATGTAAGAGAAAGCTAAAACCAATCCCTGCTCCAAAGAATGCCTGATTGGGTTAAGGGTAATGTTTCTCAGAAGAATTTCTTGGTATTTTGGGTGGTACCATTCTCCAATGTGCAGGGCTGTTCATTTATTGCTGGAAACTTAGCAGTCTATGTTTCCGGCTAAATATTAAAAGTCAGCCAGTTATTGTAACAACCAAAAATGCCCCATAGTATTATTGTTTAATTTGTGAATCACTTGTCGAAGGGTTCAAAGTAGTCATGTGATCTGTTCTGACTATTAAGATATAAAGAAAATTCTATTGTGGAACACCAAGAAAAGTTTGTTCACATCATCAAGAAGGCCACAGAAGAAATGCCCTGGTCTTTGGGATTATGCCATGTCCGCATTGATTATCCTGAATTGTTTGCAACCCTGCTACCATCATAGACATGAAGCTATTCCTATCTAGAAGTGTGAGACTGGAAGTAGACAAATCTCTCCATGCTTTTTGACCAAACCCTGTGTCCTTGGCTTTCTAAAATCAAATAACCCTGAGGCCCATACAATCTTGGGATTTCTTTTTACGTCAGAGAACACAGTTCTTAGCATTTAAACCAGTTTGAAGTCGAGTTTCTTTTACTTGCTACTGAAAACATACTAAATAATCTCTGTTATATACTTGGTCCTTAAACCTACCTGGAAGAAAGGGAAATTTTCAACCATATAGCTCATTGTTTCCAAGAGGAAAAACCAAATCTGTATTAAAAGGGCACTTCTCTCTCTCTCTCTCTCTCTCTCTTCCTAATTTATTCAGAGCATTGATTTAAAAGTAGAGAAAAATCATTTGGAAAAAATTGCATGCAGCTTTGCTGGTTCAACCAAATATGTATTGATTTATTTGTTAGAGAGAAGGAGAAATAAACTTCTATTTCCTACAGCTTACTGGTAGGATTAGTCTTAGGCTTTTTAAAATTGATTGATCCATTATCTTCATTATTCTTCCTCTTTTTTTTTTTTTTCTTAAAATGGGCAGCAACTGCTTTTTAGGCAGCTGGACTAACAAAGTAAATCAAAATGTCTTAGGGAACATACTCAATGGAATAAGTCAAAAGGACCTTTTGGTTATCATAGGAAGGAAAATTTCTATCCAGGGCAAGATCAGATGATCTTCCTGCATCAAGGATCAGAAGAAAGGAAGCAGTCACTACTCTTTATGACCCATTCTACAGTTTAGGTTTATTTTTTAATTACTAGCCACAGGTAGAAACAATCTGTACAGCCGAATCCAGAGAGAGAGGGAAGGACAGGAACTTAGCTGAAAGTAAAGGACTGTTTTCAAGGTCGGGTTTTGTTTTTCTGCATCATTCAAGATGTAACTGACTTGAAAGCTCTGACAATAAAGGTGACAGGTTTCAGAACTGACGCAGGAATAGGAAATGTGTCCTTTGATGTATTCCTTTTGGACTAGCCTTCATCTAGCAGATCACAGTGGACGGGGTTTCAATTTTCTAGGTCTTGATTCTGTCCCTTACAGAGGATAGGAAATTGGGATATAAACTTCTTCCCAGAACATGTAGATGAGAGGAAAATCTGCATTCCTTTGAAGACTATTTGGATATTCATCATGCTGGCCTGAAATATAGTCATTCTGTTTTAACAGCTCTTAGACAATTGAAATTGCCAGGCAGTAAGAGGAAGAGGTGGAGGGACAGGAAGGAATTGTCTTGAATAGCAAGAATGAAGGCTTGAGGGGGTACTGGAAGATCTGAAATTGTTCTCCAAGCCTCTTGACTGCCGTCACTTCCTCTCCATCCTCTCACACAGAGAGCTTCCTAGTGAGCCTACTCTGCAGGTGAGCAGTGACATCTTCCCCCGTCTCTAGCAGGCTCTGTGGCTATCAGGAACAAACCACACAGTGTTCCAATGCTGATACAGTAGCCCTCTCAGCTCTTCTCAGCTAGCTTCTTTATTTACATGAGTAGGAATTAGAAAAATCTATATGTTGCCTTTTGTAAAAAAACAACTTATTATCTCCCTCTACTCTCCAAACAATGAATATTGTTTATTGTTTCTGGTAAAAATCCCAGTGAACATTTGTCTTTTTCTCTTTCTTTCCTTCATTTCTTCTTTCATTGGCTCTTTTCTTGTTTTCTCTTTCTCTCTTTTACATTCTTTCCTTCTTTTTTGCCTGCCTTGTGTCTTATTCTCCTTCTTGTGATTGGAAGACTCCAGAGCCCACTTCTCACTATAGAAACATAAAGTTGGAGACTCCAGTTACGATCTTTTAAGAAGCAATCAGACATGTGGCATAAACTTGATACTCAGAGGGACTTGCATCAGATTTTGAATCCAGAAACAGTTACAAATAAGGGTGTCAGAGAAGAATCTTTTCTGTTGGCTTATCAGCATTATTTTCCTGGTGTAGCATTGTTAGCAGTAGCAGGGAAGGGTGTTGTGTCAGCTGGGATATCCAGTATTTGACTGTAGTCACTGCCGTGCTCACAGGACTGGTTCTTTTTTTTTTTTTTTTTTTTTTTTTTTTTTTTTTAATATAATTTTATTTTTTTAATGGGGTGACATCAATAAATCAGGATACATATATTCAAAGATAACAAGTCCAGGTTATCTTGTCGTTCAATTATGTTGCATACCCACCACCCAAAGTCAGATTGTCCTCTGTCACCTTCTATCTTGTTTTCTTTGTGCCCCTCCCCACCCCCTATCCCTCTCCCATTCCCCCCTCCCCCCCCCGTAACCACCACACTCTTATAAATGTCTCTTAGTTTCACTATTATGTCCCACCTACGTATGGAATAATACAGTTCCTGTTTTTTTCTGATTTACTTATTTCGCTTCGTATCATGTTATCAAGATCCCACCATTTTGCTGTAAATGTTCCGATGTCATCATTTCTTATGGCTGAGTAGTATTCCATAGTGTATATGTGCCACATCTTCTTTATCCAGTCATCTATTGATGGGCTTTTTGGTTGTTTCCATGTCCTGGCCACTGTGAACAATGCTGCAATAAACATGGGGCTGCATGTGTCTTTACGTATCAATGTTTCTGAGTTTTTGGGATATATACCCAGTAGAGGGATTGCTGGGTCATAAGGTAGTTCTATTTTCAGTTTTTTGAGGAACCACCATACTTTCTTCCATAATGGTTGTACTACTTTACATTCCCACCAACAGTGTATGAGGGTTCCTTTTTCTCCACAGCCTCTCCAACATTTGCTGTTACCTGACTTGCTAATAACAGCTAATCGAACAGGTGTGAGGTGGTATCTCATTGCCGTTTTGATTTGCATTTCTCTAATAGCTAAAGAAGATGAGCATCTTTTCATATATCTGTTGGCCATTTGTATTTCTTCCTGGGAGAAGTGTCTATTCATATCCTCTTCCCATTTTTTTATTGGATTGTTTGTTTGTTTGTTGTTGAGTTTTATGAGTTCTTTGTATATTTTGGATATTAGGCCCTTATCTGAGCTGTCGTTTGAAAAAATCATTTCCCATTTAGTTGGCTTTCTGTTTATTTTGTTATCAGTTTCTCTTGCTGAGCAAAAACTTCTTAGTCTGATGTAGTCCCATTCATTAATTTTTGCCTTCACTTCTCTTGCCATTGGAGTCAAATTCATAAAATGCTCTTTAAAACCCAGGTCCCTGAGTTGAGTACCTATGTCTTCTTCTATGTACTTAATTGTTTCAGGTCTTATGTTTAGATCTTTGATCCATTTTGAGTTAATTTTTGTACAGGGGGAGAGACTGTAGTCCAGTTTCATTCTTTTGCATGTGGCTTTCCAGTTTTCCCAGCACCATTTATTGAAGAGGCTTTCTTTTCTCCATTGTGTGTTGTTGGCCCCTTTATCAAAAATTATTTGACTATATATATGTGGTTTTATTTCTGGACTTTCTATTCTGTTCCATTGGTCTGAGTGTCTATTTTTCTGCCAATACCATGCTGTTTTGATTGTCGTGGCCCTATAATAGAGTTTGAAGTCAGGTATTGAAATGCCCCCAGCTTCATTCTTTTTCTTTAGGATTGCTTTGGCTATTCGGGGTTTTTTATAGTTCCATATAAATCTGATGATTTTTTGCTCTATTTCTTTAAAAAATGTCATTGGAAGTTTGATGGGAATTGCATTAAATTTGTATATTGCTTTGGGTAATATAGCCATCTTGATTATATTTATTCTTCCTAGCCAAGAACAAGGTATATTCTTCCATCTCATTATATCTTTTTCGATTTCCCTTAACAATGGTTTATAGTTTTCATTATATAAGTCCTTTACATTCTTTGTTATGTTTATTCCTAAGTATTTTATTTTTTTTGTTGCAATCGTGAAGGGGATTGTTCTTTTGAGTTCCTTCTCAGTTGTTTCATTGTTGGCATATAGAAAGGCTATTGACTTCTGTATGTTAATTTTGTATCCTGCGACCTTACTGTATTGGCTTATTGTTTCTAGTAGTCTTTTTGTGGATTCTTTGGGGTTTTCGATGTATAGTATCATATCATCTGCAAAAAGTGATACCTTTACTTCTTCTTTTCCGATATGCATGCCTTTTATTTCTTTGTCTTGTCTGATTGCTCTGGCTAGAACCTCTAGTACCACATTAAATAAGAGTGGAGAGAGTGGACAACCCTGTCTTGTTCCTGATTTAAGGGGGAAAGCCTTCAGTTTAGTGCCATTTAATATGATGTTAGCTGATGGTTTATCATATATGGCCTTTATCATGTTGAGATATTTTCCTTCTATACCCATTTTGTTGAGAGTCTTAAACATAAAATTGTGTTGTATTTTATCAAAAGCCTTTTCTGCGTCTATTGATAAGATCATGTGGTTTTTGTTCTTTGTTTTGTTGATATGGTGTATTACATTAACCGTTTTACGTATGTTGAACCATCCTTGAGATTCTGGGATGAATCCCACTTGATCATGATGTATTATTTTTTTAATATGTTGTTGTATTCGATTTGCTAGTATTTTGTTTAGTATTTTAGCATCTGTATTCATTAGAGATATTGGTCTGTAGTTTTCTTTTTTTGTGCCATCCTTGCCTGGTTTTGGTATGAGGGTTATGTTGGCTTCGTAAAATGTGTTTGGAAGTATTGCTTCTTCTTCGATTTTTTGGAAGACTTTGAGTAGAATAGGAACCAAGTCTTCTTTGAATGTTTGATAAAATTCGCTGGTATAGCCGTCTGGGCCTGGACTTTTATTTTTGGGGAGGTTTTTAATGGTTTTTTCTATTTCTTCTCTACTGATAGGTCTGTTTAGGCTTTCTGCTTCTTCTTGACTCAGTCTAGGAAGGTTGTATTTTTCTAGGAATATATCCATTTCTTCTAGGTTGTTGAATTTAGTGGCATAAAGTTTTTCATAGTATTCTACAATAATTCTTTGTATATCTACGGTGTCCGTGGTGATTTCTCCTCTTTCATTTTGGATTTTGTTTATATGAGTTCTTTCTCTTTTTTCCTTGGTAAGTCTTGCCAAGGGTTTGTCAATTTTGTTGATCTTTTCAAAGAACCAGCTCCTTGTTCTATTAATTTTTTCTATAGTTTTTCTGTTCTCTAATTCATTTATCTCTGCTCTGATTTTTATTATCTCCTTTCTTCGGCTGGTTTTGGGTTGTCTTTGTTCTTCTTTTTCTAGTTCCTTAAGGTGGGAAGTTAAGTGGTTCACTTGGGCTCTCTCTTGTTTGTTCATATATGCCTGAAGTGATATGAACTTCCCTCTCATCACTGCTTTTGCTGCATCCCATAGATTCTGATATGTCGTATTGTCATTTTCATTAGTCTGTATATATCTTTTGATCTCTGCACTTATTTCTTCTTTGACCCATTCATTTTTTAAAAGTAGGTTGTTTAGTTTCCACATTTTTGTGGGATTTTTTTCCTCTTTTTTGCAGTTGAATTCTAGTTTCAAGGCTTTATGATCAGAAAATATGCTTGGTACAACTTCAATTTTTCTGAATTTGCTGATGTTGTTTTTGTGGCCCAACATATGGTCAATTCTTGAGAATGATCCATGTACACTGGAGAAAAATGTATACTCAGTCACTTTGGGATGAAATGTCCTGTAGATGTCTATCATATCCAGGTGCTCTAGTGTTTTGTTTAAGGCCACTATGTCTTTGTTGATTCTCTGTTTGGATGACCGATCTAGAGCCGTCAGCGGTGTATTGAGGTCTCCAAGTATGATTGTATTTTTGTCAGTTTTTGTTTTAAGATCAATAAGTAGCTGTCTTATATATTTTGGTGCTCCTTGGTTTGGTGCATATATATTAAGAATTGTTATGTCTTCTTGATTCAGTGTCCCCTTAGCCATTATGAAATGGCCATTTTTGTCTCTGAGTACTTTTCCTGCCTTGTAGTCAGCATTATCCGATATGAGTATTGCTACACCTGCTTTTTTTTTGGATGTTATTTGCTTGGAGTATTGTTTTCCAGCCTTTCACTTTGAATTTGTTTTTATCCTTGTTACTTAGATGAGTTTCCTGTAGGCAGCATACAGTTGGATTTTCTTTTTTAATCCATTCTGCTACTCTGTGCCTTTTTATTGGTGAGTTTAATCCGTTTACATTTAGTGTAATTATTGATACTTGTGGGTTCCCTATTGCCATTTTATATCTTGCTTTCTGTTAGTTTTGTGTCTTGTTTGATCCTTCTCTTTTGTTTTTCTATCTTTTGTTTTTATTTGGTTGTATTCCATACATCTTTCCACTGTTGCTATCTTTTTTATCTCATGTGCTTCTGTGGTGGTTTTTTCAATGGTGGTTACCTTTGAATAATGAAAAGGGTCCCTACCCTGTTCATTGTAGCGAACTATTTTGTGAGTACTTTTGCACTCCATCGTCCTTTGCTACTGTTAATCTCCATCTTCTCCCCCTCTTTCTTTTTGTTGTTGTCACAGTTTAAATTTGGTTTTATTGTGTTCTTCTTGGAGCTTTTACTTGTGGCTCTGTTTTTTTTTGTTCTTTGTATCTGATTGGAGAACCCCCTTTAGTAATTCCTGGAGTGGGGGTTTTCTGATGATAAATTCCCTCATCTTTTCTGTATCTGTGAATGTTTTTATTTCTCCTTCATATTTGAAGGATAGCTTTGATGGGTATAGTATTCGTGGCTGAAAGTTCCTCTCTTTCAGGACTTTAAATATTGGGGTCCATTCTCTTCTAGCTTGTAGAGTTTCTGCTGAGAAATCTGATGATAATCTAATGGGCCTTCCTTTATATGTTGTATTCTTCTTTTCCCTGGCTGCCTTGAGAATTTTTTCTTTGCTGTTGGTTTGTGTCAATTTCATTATGATATGCCTTGGAGTAGGTTTGTTGGGGTTAAGAAAACTTGGAGTTCTGTTTGCTTCTTGAACTTGAGGCTTTAGTTCTTTCCACAGGCTTGGGAAGTTCTCATCTATTATTTGTTTGAGTATGTTCTCCATTCCATTTTCTCTCTCTTCTCCCTCTGATATACCTATTATTCTTATGTTATTCTTTTTGATGGAGTCAGATAATTCTTGTAGGGCTATCTCATTTTTTTTAATTTTTGAGTCTCTTTCTTCTTCTCTCTGTTGTGCCTCAAGTTGCTTGTCTTCTATTTCACTAATCCTCTCTTCTATCTGACCTGTTCTATTAGCTAAGCTTGTTACTTCGTTTTTCAGCTCGTGAATTAAGTTTTTCATCTCTGTTTGATTTGTTTTTATAGTTTCAATTTCCTTGGACATATATTCTTTGTGTTCACTGAGTTGTTTTCTGAGCTCCCTAAATTGCCTTTCTGTGTTTTCTTGTATATCTCGGAGGATTTTTAGGATTTCTATCTTGAATTCTCTGTCATTTAGCTCCAAGGTTTCCAATATATTAAATTTTTTCTCCATAGATTTTTCCTCATCTAGCTGTGTTACCTCTCTTTCTTTTGTATCCATGATATTCGATTTTCTCTTCCTTAATGGCATCTGAGGGTGGTTTTGTTGATAGTATTAATGAGATTTAATAAAGAATAAAAAGTTTAAAAAAAAATAATAAAAAAAATCGAAAAAAGTTGTTTTTTTTTTAAAAAAAATTAAGAATGAAATAAAGAAAAATAAAATAAAATAAAAATTTAAAAAAAAAAAAAAAAAAAAAAAAAAAAAAAAAGGAAATTATTCCCCCCCTCCTTTTTTCCTCTCCTCTCCTCTCCCCTCTTTCTTGTTAAAATCTTGTGGTGGACTGTGAATTATAACAAACAATGCCTGTGATGGAGGGCCTGAATTGGGGAAAGGTAATAAAGGGGCAAACAAAAAAAAACAAAAAAAGAAAAAAAGAAGAAAAAAAAAAAAAGAGCGTATGGACCCACAAAAAGCAAATAAGGAAAAAATTTGGGTCAAGAATAAAATGATTTGCTTTTAGGTGTTGGTTGTCTAAGAGTTATGATGAGAGGATTAAGAGGAAAACGGAAAAATGGGGGGACAAATTAAAAAATTACTATTGTATTTAGTGGAACAAGAACTAGATAATATGGAGAGCCAGGGATGGGAGCACTGCTAGTGAGTTAAAAAGGTGAAGTAAAAACCCCCCAGAATGCCACAAACATAAGTTTGAGTCCCAGATAAGATAATTTGTTTGTTATTGAGGTTTGAGTGAGAGGAGATGTAAAGGAGAAAGGAAGAAACTAATATAGAGGGAGAAAAGAAAGAGAGAGAGAGAGAAAAAAAAGAGGGAACCACTAAAAGAAGAAAAAAGAAAGGGGAGAGAGAGAGAGAGTTAAGGGTTTTGGAGTGCAACCCTCATAGAGAGAAAGGAAGAGAAGAGAAAAGATAATGGGAGATGTAACACTTATGGGTAGTGTAGTTCAAGGAGAGGAGAGAGTAAGACCGGTAGAGAGTTAATCGGCCAAATTGGAGGAGGAAAAAAAAAAAGTATCAAGAATGAAGATAAGAGAAACAAACGAACAAATATAATAAAATGGGATAGGTTATAAAGTCTGCAGATTATTCTTGATTTTGAGAGGTTATCTTCTTGCTTTTTCTTTTCTCTCCCTCTTCCTGGTCGGTGACTCTGTACCCCGGGTTTTGCCCCTTTGCCACGCTCAGGTGGAGGTTTGCAGTTGATAAGTCTCTATGGCAATGTCATGTATTGTGCTTTAGTCTCGTTGGCAGTCTAGGCTATTAGCATTTATAGGCTCCGACAGTGAGAGAGTCCGTGTTCCTAGAGCCTTTCTCCTAGTCTTTCCTTCCTCAATTAGTAGCCTGATAATCCAGCTATGGGGTTGCTGCTGCCTCTGCCTGGATAGTAAGAGGCTCAAAGAGCTGGCAACTCCCCACTCTATTTCCACTCAGCACAGGGCTCTGGGTAAGGCTCAGTCAGTCAGAGCTGCTAGCATAATCAGGCGGGCTTTCCGGCCATTCAAAGACCTCTGGCTCTGCCACTCTGTCCGGTAACACAAGCGGGTGCCCACTTCCGGGGCGCTTGGAGGAAACTCTCACTCACTGGCTGCGCGCGCAGACCAGGATATCCGGCCAGCAGTCTCACGCTCTGAGTGAAACCCCCAACCGCAGGGAAAAGTTGCAGCGTTGGAATTGAGTCTCGCTCCGTCCCCGTGCGCGGCTTTTGCAAGGCGCTGGGGCGGCCCGAGATTCCGCTTTCGGCCCACACAAAGGCCCCTGACTCTGCTCCTCTATGCGATAACACGAGCACGCACTGCCGGGGCACTCGGAGGAATCGCTCACTCCTTATCTGCGTGCGCAAACCAGGATATGAAACACCCTCCGGCATGGAAAATCTCCACCGTTGGAATTAGTTCTCACTCCCTCCCATGCGTGGCTTTCCCAGGGCGCTGGGGCTGCCCAGAGACTCTGCCCTCGGCCCACAGAAAGGCCTCTGACCCTGCCTCTCCGTGAGGCAACACGGGCACTGACTCCCGGGGCCTAGGAAGAAATCTCTCGCCCACTAACTGTGCACCAGCCAGGAGACCGGGTAAAAATGGCCGCGCCGCTTGTCTTTCTTTGTTTGGGTTTGGCGCGAGTATTAGCTTGTATTGCCCGGGTTGCCACAGGATCAGATTTTCCTCGGCTTGGATCTCCGTGCCACAGCCTGGTTCGGCCGTTTGTTTCGCGGCCTGGATGTATTCACCCCCTTTGCCCGCCTCAGTTTCTATATTCACAGTTACCAGAGAAAGCCGCCCTGTTTAGGTTAGTGAGGAAGGCGGAGCATTTCTTACTCCCTATTTCCTTCGGGGTTTGGTTATATATTTAGCCAATTTTTCACTCAATCATACCTTTGGGTGTATTGCGAAGCATCTGGAAGCTCCAAGTATAGGTTTTTCTGTTTCTGGTTGAAGATCTTGTTGAGTTTTGGGGGAGATTTATCGGTATCGCTTCCTACCCCGCCATTACTCTGACGTCATCTCCCAGGACTGGTTCTATAACGCATTTTGGCTTATGACAACTTCATGAAATGGGAGGGAGTTTGCAGGTTTTTGCTTCCCTCTTTTCAAAGCCAGCTCATTGTCCCTCCAGGTGTAATATGATCATTTTAACAATAGCTTCCTATCCTAGTATCCAAAGCACTGATTCTAATGGAGATGGTTTTATGCCAGAGGAAGAAGGGTGAGTGGTAACCTGCTCAATTTGTATCACGGATGGCTATTGGGAAATCTCTTAGTTGGGCTCCAAATGAGCTAAAAATAATTACTGTTGAATTTACTTGATTCTTCCTACTACCTCCTCCATTCCTCAGGTCCAAACTGCAACTCAAGTTCTTTTCATTTTCCTTTTAAATATATAACTCCAAAATCTATCTATCTATCTATCTATCTATCTATCTATCTATCTATCTATCTATCTATCTATCTATCATCATCCATACATCCATACATCTAGCCTTAAAATCCTTCCATGCAGTTTCATAGTTTTGAGGGATGATGTGGAGAATAAAGTTTCTTAGCAGGCCTTTCTAAACTGATCTTAATTATCTCTTCAACTTCATTTATAGCAAATCCCTATCTCAGACTTTCTCCTCTAGAAACAATGTGCTTTTCTACATTATGCTTCTCATTTATGCAAAACACACACACCACCACCAGCACCACCACCGTACTGCTACACAATCATTGATTTCTTTGCTCACACTATTTCTTCTCCTTTAATCAACTTTCCTCTTCTGTGCTCAGCTATTCCCTGCTCATGCCTGTGGCAAACGCCCTGTAACCATTCCCTACCAGAGACTTCACTGAGTGTCCTACGCTAGTGCTTCCGGTACTGAAATCAATGATTTGTTTTCCATGGTATTGAAATGAATTATTTTAGAATCTGTCTTCTCTTCTAGACTGTGATGCCACTGGAGGCAGGTACCATGTTTTATTCAGCTCTAACATCTGCAGTGAACAGTGAGAGACTCAGAGTGTTGAGTGGAGCTGAATATGCAGGGAAAACCAGAGTCCCGTTGCATGTTGGTTCTGCAAGAGGCTCTTTGGCCTAACTTCAGAAGAGCAAATAGAATCTTTCATCAATGACTGCCTGGAGGGTGGTGAAAAGAAGAAAGCTAATGCCACGATTGATTAGTGCCTTGGATAGAATTGCAAGTGGCAAGTTATCTTTTCAAATCTCCAGTTCTTGGACGTTAGCCTCTCTGAAAGATTTGTACACTTTGGTCCAAATACAACTTCCAGCAGCTCATTCTCTTCTTTTCTAACTGGTTTCTTAGACATCACTGTTGCGACAGAAGTAGAGAAGTAACATTAATGGATGCTTGTTTTTTTTGCACTCAGAAGCATCATGCTTTCTTTTCTGTGGCCTCGAATCCTAATAAGCATCGAGCTGGTGTTATACCACGAGGCGGGGGATACTTTACAAAAGAGAACATAGTGGATGTTTGACGTGGCTTCGGCCACCCTCTTCCAACCCTCCCACTTCCTAATAGTGTCTGATTCTCTTATGGGGAATGAGCTCACCTGATCATGTCTGGCTAGCTCCAGGCCAACAGCAGGCACATAGTCCAAACAAGGCAGACACCGCCTTCTCTCCTGCTCTTGTCATCTTGAAGACATGAGGACAAATGTTTCGATTGCTTCCAAAGATGAAGCAGCTCCAGATGGAAGCATCCTAGTAGTTCCTACAAATGTCTTATTTCCTGTCTTGCTTCTAGCCCCAGTCTCCTGCCTTCTCTCCACTCTGTGAGGTATGACGTGTCCAATCATCGTTCCCTTTTTTTTTGTCACTCCCCAGGGACTATGTATTTCCCCGTGTATAAGACGCACCTTAATTTGGGGGTCCAAAATTTGAAAAAAA